>NC_086318.1:164136168-166553490 GCF_036172605.1 Pelobates fuscus | reverse complement strand
TACCCGGATACAGCGCCGGGATCCTCCTGATTAGAACCACCCCTACCCTTCCCATGATTAGAACCCCACCTACCCCTTCCACGCATATTAACCCCCTACCCCTTCCATGCATATTAGTAACCCCCTAACCACTTCCATGCATATTAGTACCCCCTAACCCCTTCCATGCATATTAGAACCCACCCTACCCCTTCCATTCATATTAGTACTCCCCTAACCCTTTCCAATAATTTTTCTACCTCCCCCTCCTCCCATCCATATTAGTAGCCCCCCTAAACCCATCCAATTATTTCTCTACCTACCCCTCTTCCCCTATCCTTATTAGTAGCCCCCCTAACCCTTTCCAATTATTTTTCTGCCATGTTAACTAACGCCAGTGCTAGAGTGCCGCCGTGTTTACATTAAAAGGCCTGCAGGGACAGGCTATAGACACCAGAACCACTACATTAAGCTGCAGTGGTTCTGGGGACTATAGTGTTTCTTTAATGTGAGGTAAATTAGAGATTAGTGCCACGAATAATATGCTAGATAGCCTACTTACAACCAGATGAGGATGATGATGGGCTCTAGCTGCAGTCTGGCTCCACTGGTCTGGTGTAGAACAGGCTCTCTGGAGGCTGTTTGTAACTGTGGTCACAAAAATCAATGTTCTGTGAGAACGGGAAGCAGCTCCATTTTTTGGGGGCCCTTTACACAGCTCAAGGTCTGGGTCCCAGGGTCCACCTTCACGTTCCACCAATAAGTTTGTTCACAGGGGGTGGAGTGTGTAGGGGATGTCCTGATATGTGTGTAAGGAATGCATTGTGTGAATCTGTGTATGTAAGGGATGCAGTGTGTGCGTCTGTAAGGGGTGCATTGAGTGTGTGTAAGGAATGCATTGTGTGTTTGTGTGTGCACGGGGTGCATTGAGTGTGTGTAAGGATGAATTGTGTGTTTCTGTGTGTGTAAGGGTGGCATGATTGTGTGTGTGTGTGTGTGTGTGATGGATGCCAATCTCTCTCCCTCGTCACTCTCTCTCCCCCCCGTCCCCCCCTTGTCACTCACTTTCTCCCCCCGTTTCTTTATCCCCCCTCCCTCCTAGTTTCTTTATCCCCCCCCTCCCTCCCCGTTTCTTTATCCCCCCCCTCCCTCCCCGTTTCTTTATCCCCCCCTCCCTCCCCGTTTCTTTATCCCCCCCCTCCCTCCCCGTTTCTTTATTCCCCCCCCTCCCTCCCCGTTTCTTTATTCCCCCCCTCCCTCCCCGTTTCTTTATTCCCCCCCTCCCTCCCCGTTTCTTTATTCCCCCCCCTCCCTCCCCGTTTCTTTATTCCCCCCCCTCCCTCCCCGTTTCTTTATTCCCCCCCTCCCTCCCCGTTTCTTTATTCCCCCCCCCTCCCTCCCCGTTTCTTTATTCCCCCCCCTCCCTCCCCGTTTCTTTATTCCCCCCCCTCCCTCCCCGTTTCTTTATTCCCCCCCCTCCCTCCCCGTTTCTTTATCCCCTCCCCCCTACCTGTGTTGTAGCGTGGCCGAGCTCTGTACTGTCCGCGGGTACAGGGAGCTTTTGTTTCCTGTACCCGGCGGACTAACAGGAAGTGCACACTCAGTGTTCACTTCCTTTTAGTCCGGCCGGGTACAGGAGACAGATGCTCCCTGTACCGGCGGACTATACAGGGCTCGGCCACGCTACATTGAGGGAGTGACAGGAGGGAGTGCTGAGCGCTTCCCTCCTGTCAGCCCCTCTCCTCTGGCTACGCCCGGGCGGTGCACCCTCATGGACGCACCAGCCCGGGCAGAGCTGCAGCCGCCTGAGGCTCTCTGCAGAGCGCTCTGGCGGCTGCAGCAAAAGGGGGGCCGGCGGAGCTGGGGGGGATTTCCCCATTACCTGTCCCCCCCGCATGATTTGCTGGGGGGGGATGTGTCCCCCCCCCCCCCCCGGTTGCTATGCCCATGGTTGTAGCCATCCATATTTGGTGGAATTGTCAAAAATTAAAGCCCTTTTGGGAACTAGCATTTAATATATTGAAAATTCTGACAGGCATCCATATGATATTTTCCCCTCAATTCGCATTATTACACCTTGACTGGCCTAAATTGTAAAAAAAATAAAAAAAAATAAATAAAAAAAAAATAATGGATATATAGTTACTCATATCCTGATGGCTGCAAAAAAATTTATTGTAAACTTCTCGAAGCAGAAGGAATCCCCAACGTGGAAAACACTTAAAACACAAAATTTCTTTTCAATTGAGAATGGAGAGAGAGCCCCTGCCTATAACTAAATATGGTTGGAATATATGGAATAACTTTATTCAAGAGGATTAGTTTATATTTATAAAATTGGATGGGAACTCCCTGAATAGTTAGTTGCTATTTATCACCTCGGGAAGTGCTCCTTCCGTCCCTCCGCCCCTTCCTCTTCCAATGATGTGAATAGGGTATAATATAGGAGTATTAAAATGGGAACCTCCTTCTGGTTTCCTCAATTGTATATTAATGTTTGAGACCATCATGTTCTTGTTATGTTTTTATGTAATGTAGTATGTTCAGGTCTATTTAAATCCAATTCCTCAATGTGTGTTTTGGACAATCAGGAAATGGGATAAATGGGTATTGGGAGATCATTAATGTATTGTATTTTGGTGACCTGTGATTGTAGGTCTTCTTTGAATATATGTAAAATATTGAATAAATATTTATAAATTAAAAAAATAAATAAGAAACATAGAATGTGACGGCAGATGAGAACCATTCGGCCCATCTAGTCTGCCCAATTTTCTAAATATTTTCATTAGTCCCTGGCCTTATCTTAGAGTTAGGGTAGCCTTATGCCTACCCCGTGCATGTATAAACTCCTTTACTGTGTTAACCTCTACCACTTCAGCTGGAAGGCTATTCCATGCATCCACTACCCTCCTAGTAAAGTAATACTTCCTGGTATTTTTAAACCTTTGCCCCTCTAATTTAAGACTATGTCCTCTTGTTGTGGTAGTTTTTCTTCTTTTAAATATAGTTTCCTCCTTTACTGTGTTGATTCCCTTTATGTATTTAAATGTTTCTATCATATCCCCCCTGTCTCGTCTTTCCTCCAAACTATACATGTTAAGATCCTTTAACATTTTCTGGTAAATTTTATCCTGTAATCCATGAACCAGTTTAGTAGCCCTTCTCTAAACTCTCTCTAAAGTATCAATATCCTTCTGGAGATACAGTCTCCAGTACTGCGTACAATACTCCAAGTGAGGTCTCACCAGTGTTCTGTACAATGGCATGAGCACTTCCTTCTTTCTACTACTAAAAAGAGGAGTGTATAATGAAGACAAAGGCAGAAATCACCATTTATCAACGATGAATACATACATAAATAACAAAAGCAATAAAGCTCCTTCAAAATAATTACGATTTCTGAATGCCTTGTTACAGTTCAGTGAATTAGTTTTACAAAATGCAAATGAGAATAAGCTGGTAGTGAAGAGATGTGTCGTATGGGTTGAAGAAAGTGCTTGCGATGGTGCTGACATTTCTGAGAATATAATTCAGAATGCATCTTGTACCTTTCCCAACATTCTCTGCTAGCTACTGGTAACGCTAATTGGACATTCATGTTCTGTTGTCTTTGCACTATAAAACAGATGCTTTCAAACTTGAAAGGTTACATTAGGCAACTTCAAAATCCCTAGATAAGCGAAGAAGAGATTCATTGTTCAAAGAAATGAAAGTGAAAATATATTATATAATATATATGACAACAATTGTCCAATCCTAGACAGACACTACACAGCAGAATGCAAAGTAATCCTTCCGAATATGCTGCTACATTTGTAAAAATGAATACAATAAAAAAAACAAAAAAAAAACGTTTAGTGCCAAACTGTAAGGATTTATATAGTGATTAACAAGCAAAATCTGAGAGCAGGAGCTTGAAAATCCAACTTACATGCATTGTTTAGTGACATTTGTCTGGTATACTTACTTCCCAATATTTTCAGGTAGCGCCTGCAGGGAGATGTCATTAATAGAAAGGCAGGTGAGGTTTTCTAGGTCTGGAAAACTTTCTGGCAACCTGGAGAAATAAAGACTTAATCTATTAGAAGGGATTTCATAAGTGAGCACATGAGTACAAAACGATTTAAATGTAAAGGGCCTGGAGGTAATTGTACATGCATGGCATAGTCAGAAATCACATTGTGCAAGCACATGGCTACCTAGTGAACATTTTATTTAGTATTTTATTTAGTATATGACAAAAGCTTGACAATTGGTTTGGAGATCTTTGGATTATGATACCAGATATATCCAAATGTGGTTTGCTTCACCTCTCTGCTTGGACAGACTTTCCCAACCTCCTGATTAATTACTTGATTTTAAACTTTTCTTAAGTTTAGCTTTTTGACTAACACCCCTTAGTATGAACTAGATCATTTTAGTTAAATGAGAAGAAGCAAAATAATGCATTAGATTCGACTGTTATAACAATTGCCTAATTCACTGGGGTTGTTGCTGACCAAAGAAAAAACATGTATTCCCGACACTATAGTGTAAATCTATTTAGGTCCTCAGCCCTGTTTTTACTTACCTTTTCTCCCTCACCGCGCTGGTCTTGCCACAGCGGTCTCACCCGCCATGTCTGAGATCACCAATCTTTATGATTTAAGCCCATCCAATGCTTTCCCATAGAATAGCACTGGGGGGAGGCTATTGCAAATTTGCTGCAAAACACTGCACTGTGCAAATCAGCATCTCCTCATAGAGATGCATTGAATCAAATACAGCAGCAAGCAACAATGTCTAAGAAAGTCCCAGCTGCTTACTTTAAAAAACAGGTGAAAACAGAACGAAACATTGGACAACTCTCAATGGACAATGAATGTGATAGTCCAACATCATCTTGGTAGTAGGGATGTGCTACAAAACCTATTTTAGATAGATAAATATTCATTATATTTTGATAGGATAGTTATCTATATTTGCATGAGCTTGGTGTAAAAGTGGGATTAAGTGAAAATGAATATATGAAAACCACAAAATAAAACTAATGTAAGAATCATGAGATGCTATTTTCAAACTCAAAACATTTCATGTTTTCAAACACAAAAGACATTCACATAAGAATCAGAACCCAGATGACAGTATTTTTTGCTAAACTCTAATTGTCCTTCTGTGTATATTTATATGAAATATGTGTTACCTTTGGCTCTGTACTACCCTATTATCAATATTTTTTTCTTGAAAGAAAAAAAAAATTATTTTGCTAAACCTAGCCATTAAATGCAAGGTCCATACGATGAAACCTAAGCTTTTTCTTTTAACCCCTTAAGGACCAAACTTCTGGAATAAAAGGGAATCATGACATGTCACACATGTCATGTGTCCTTAAGGGGTTAAACCAAAATAAAATAAGCACTCTCTTCAGTCAACCACTCTTTAAAATAAGTCAAGCCAGTTTCAAATGGGGCAGGATTAAAATTATATGCATTTTCCACATGCTACCTATGTAATTGTGGAAGTGAAATATGCCATTATGCTTTTCCCAGCCTATAACAATCCATACCTAGTTGGTATGTTTTAAGTAAGGGTCTGTAGTGACAGATCTTGCAAATTCCGTACAATAACCAAACTTACACAAACCTTTTTTACTTAGTTTTCAAAATAAAAATAGGATTATATATTTTATTTCCACATTTACCTACTGTACGTTAACTCGAAACTAGTACATAACGTAAGTAGGAATGTACAGTAGCCTATAAAAAACAATGTTTGCGTATTTACTGAACACCACACAGGGAGAACATGGAAGAAGGAAGGACTCTAAACCAGGGGTAGGCGTTCTTTGGCACTCCAGATGTTGTACGCTACATATCCTTTGATGCTTTGTCAGCACTATGGGATATGTATGTAGTTCACAATATCTGGAGTTCCTACCCCTGGACTAAACCATGGATGGATAGGATACAACAGATGCCCATTATACCCTTAAATTTGTTTTATTTTATTTTTAAATTGCTACAGTCAGGAAATAATATTTCCTCTAGGTGGGAATTATGTCAATATACAGAATCATTAAGGCATTTTTTCGGATGTAGACACATAACCAGAGTATCGGATTATTATTGCAACAAATACATATCCATCTTAAAAGAAAAAATAATGGAATGCTGATATAATGGTTGCAGAGAACTGCTGGGACTTATGTAGCAGTAGTCCTATTTCTCTTCCTTTTTTTCTATTTCCAATTCATAAACTTGTACAAAAATATTTGTGACAATTTAATGAAGTAATGCTTTAATAAATCTCCCCAAATGTACCATTGAGATAACGCTCATATCTCACTGCATGGCATTAGATTTTATTTTGCTATGCCTTAACACACAGGCTTCCCAGCCTTAGCAGAAAAAAGGAAAAATAATGGACTTGCAGCCAAAACTCTCCCAAAAGTTTGCTTCCATCTTTCACTGAAAGTATTATAGTACATCACTTGCTGCATATATCTCAAGGGCATGTTGACGCTGTAGAAATAGATTTTAATAAAGTTTTGGCACTAACATAGAAAGTCATGTACAGTCGAGTTCTCCTGAATTCACTGATAACTACATGTGTGCCAGTGATTTATCGCTTTCCTCGGATCAGACACACCTTAAAGTAATTCTCACTTGGCGTTTTTAGGCTTTTCACATTCAGGGGGGGCAAACAGGCAGTTTACCATACCGTCAAACAAATAAGTTGTGCATGATATTTTAAAGAAATTAAAATGACAGGTCCTTATTGTAAGGGAAATAGGAGAAAGTATATCAAGCAGAACTTGCAATAACATTTATTTCCAAACATTGCAAGGGAGGGACATAAACAGGACTGGTTTAATTAAAAATTGATGGTTTACATATCCGACAAATGTGCAGATTTGCCTTTGCATGTATAGATAGGAATGCTAACATTACTACTGTGGTTTTATGTTCGGTACTTCTATCCAAAGCATTCGCAGGGATCTAAACACAGTTGCATAGGCTTCAGGCCCTTTGCTAGAGCCTGCAAAATCTTCAAGTTCAAACGTGTGTAACTCTACAATTACTGTATGCAACAATGTATTTTTGGAATATTTAATGAACAAAAACTATTTTAATAATTAAAAAGATATTTGAACAAGTTTTCTACACATGATATCGAGCAGCATTGCTAACTTAACCAAGTCAGCGACAGAACAGCTGTAGATTTTTTTTTCCCCTTTAGGTTGGCACAGTCCTGGTTTACAAATGTTTTTAATGAAATGTCATGCATCCATCAGAGTTGAGAATGTGATTACCTCAATAGGACTTTCACTAGCATAGTGACCTACTTTTTTTTGTAACCGCAAGCCTATTATTGAAGAAGAAAAACTGCATATTTATTTTTAGCCATATTTCTCTAAACTAAAGATATGCTCGAAAAAAGGCTATGCACAGAACCGATCAAAGGGATTTATTAAATCACATTAACCTAAAAAGAGAGAATGCAGGCGCTTAAACTAGACTGTGGGAGTATTGTGACGGCATTGAGCTGGCCACAACTACCTTTGGTCAAGTAGAAAAATGGATACTGTGCTGCAATTTGAATAGATTAAATGTAAACGGGGAACCATCACTTCCCAAAATTTGTTTTAAAATTAGGGTTTATTTGTACCCTTTATTTAAAATGACAAAAATATTTATTATTTTCCTAGCTTCGCTTCTATACCTTCTTAGTTAGCAGTGTCAACACCCTATAGTCACCAGAACTACAGCTTAATGTTATTGTTCTGATGAGTATAATAGAAAAGGCAGTGTTTACATTGCCCCCAGAGACACCTCCAAGTGGCCACTCCTTAGATGGCCACTGGAGGGGCTTCTTGGCTCAGGGCTGCACAGTAAGCAGCCCTGCCGTTCAGTGTTTACTGCACCGATGGCTTCAAAGTCCTATTCACTTGGATGCTTTACCAAAATGATTACAGTTGGAGCAGACTTTCTGCTCTCTGTGAGTGGTTCCATTCATATTTAAATTTTTATTGCCTTACAATATTATTGCATCTATTTTAGTGTTTTGGGGAAAAATACACTTTAAGGTGGGTGTGGGTGTGGGTGTGTGGGGGGGGCTTACATTCTATAGGAGGTGGGGTGTAAAACACATTAGGACAGGAATTTGCAATCAAATAAGGTGGGCTGCCCTTTAGGAGAGGGCAAGAGACAGGTGTGTGAGGTAGGGGTTAGTCTTGGAGGCCATAAGCTTTCCTAAAGAGATGGGTTTTAAGGCACTTCTTAAAAGATGCAAGACTAGGGGAGAGTCTGATGGCGGTAGGCAGGCTATTCCATAGGAAGGGAGCCGCCCGCGAGAAGTCCTGCAAGCGCGAGTTGGCCGTACGAGTGCGGACAACGGACAGGAGGTGGTCACGGGCAGAGCGGAGAGACCGAGAAGGGACATACCTATGGATCTGTGAGGAGATATAAGAGGGGCTAGAGTTGTTCAGTGCTTTATAGGTGTGAGTTAGTACCTTGAATTGACTCCTATAGCATACAGGAAGCCAATGTAAGGACTGGCAGAGGGGTGAGGTGTGAGAGAAACGACTAGAGAGGAAAATCAGTCTAGCAGCAGCGTTCATTACGGACTGTAGGGGTGCAGTACAGCTATTGGGAAGACCAATCAGGAGAGGGTTACAATAATCCATGCAGGAAATTACTAGAGCATGGACAAGCTCCTTGGTAGTATCTGGTGCAAGAAAGGGGCGGATGCGGGCTATGTTTTTAAGATGGAATTTACAGGATATGGTGACATGCTGGATGTGAGGCTCAAAGGTGAGACCAGAGTCAAGTATGACGCCAAGATAGCGCGCTTGCAAGGATGGACTGATGTTGGTACCACAAACTTGAAGGCAGAGCGAAAGAGGAGGATCAGTATTAGGAGGAGGAAAGACAAGGAGCTCAATTTTTGAGAGATTGGGTTTAAGAAAGTGGGAGGACATCCAGTCAGAGATGGAAGAAAGGCAAGCAGTGACACGTTGCAGGACGGCAGGGGAGAGGTCCGGGGAGGAGAGATATAGTTGGGTGTCATCAGCGTACAGGTGGTAGCGAAATCCAAAAGAGGTAATAAGTTTGCCAAGAGAGGCAGTAAAAGAGAAAATAGAAGGGGACCAAGGACGGAGCCTTGGGGGACTCCAACCGAGACAGGGCGAAGGGAGGAGGCATCATTAGAAAAGGAGACACTGAATGAGCGTTGGGAGAGATAAGAGGAAAATCCTGAGAGGACAGAGTCACAGAGACCAAGCGATTGAAGAGAAGAAGGAGAGCATAATCAACGGTGTCAAAGGCCGCTGAGAGGTCAAGAAGAATTAGTATGGAGTAGTGGCCTTTGGATTTAGCTGCGATTAGGTCATTAGTAACTTTGATAAGGGCAGTCTCTGTAGAGTGGAGAGGGCGGAAACCAGATTGAAGGGGGTCAATGAGAGAGTTGGAATTGAGGAAATGAGACACACGGGTAAAGACAAGTCTTTCCAGAAGCTTTGAGGAAAAAGGGAGCAGGGATATGGGACAGTAGTTAGAGGGGGAGATGGGTCGAGGGATGTTTTTTTTTGTATAGGTACTACAGTGGCATGTTTAAGGTCAGCAGGGACGATGCCAGAAGAGAGCAAGCAGTTGAAGATGGGTGTTAGAGAAGGCACGAGACAAGGAGAGAGAGATCTGATAAGGTGAGATGGGACAGGATCGAGCGGGCAAGTGGTGGGGCGAGAGGAGCAAAGAAGAGCAGCCACCTCTTGGTCAGTAGCTGGGGAGAATGTCTGAAGGGTAGGAAAGGCATGATCTATGTGTGATTGAGAAACAGAAAGGCAAGGAGGGGAGAATTATTTCCTTAGCTGTTCAATCTTGTCAGTGAAGTAACATGCAAAGTGATCAGCAGTAAGGTTAGTTTTGGGGATGGCCACAGCAGGGCGAAGAAGAGAATTAAAGGTGTCAAAGAGACGCCTGGGGTTGCGGGAACATGAACTAATGAGAGAGGAAAAAATAGGACTGTTTGGCAAGGGTATGAACACAATATGAATCTATAATGGAGAAAGTCTGATTGGGTACGAGACTTCCTCCAGGAGCGTTCAGCACAAAGGGAGCATCTTTGCAGGTAGCGCGTTGATTTAGTATGCCATGGTTGGGGGCGGGTCCTCCTTGAGGTGCTTGTTTTGAGTGGAGCTGCAGTGTTCAAGGCAGATGTAAGAGTAGAGTTATATATGGAGATGGCCAGTGAAGGACAGGAGAGGGAAGGGATGGACAGCAGTTGTGAATCAATGTCAGCTGACAACTGTTGGAGATCAAGAGAATTAAGGTCCCTCCTGAGTTGAGGGGGGTTAGGCTGAGGTTGTTGGGTGAGGGGGTACGCGAGAGCAAATGATAAGAGGTGGTGATCAGAGAGTGGATATGGAGTGTTGCAGATATTAGATACTGTACATGCATAAGTGAAGATTAGGTCAAGGGTATTGCCAGCTACATGGGTGGGAGAATTTGCCCACTGCGATAGCCCGAGGGAGGAAGTAATTGAAAGTAGTTTAGTGGCTGCAGAGGACATAGGTGGGTTTATAGGAATATTGAAGTCCCTGAGAATTAGGGATGGAATGTTAGAAGAGAGGAAATAGGGTAGCCAGGCAGCAAAGTGGTCAAGGAAGAGAAGAGGGGAACCAGGGAGACGGTAAATAACAGCAATGTTAGCAGAGAAGGGTTTGAAAAGGTGAATCAAGTGTATTTCAAATGACGGAAAAGAGAGGGAAGGGGGGGTGGGAAGAGGTTTAAAAGAGCAGTGAGGGGAGAGGAGAAACCCAACACCACCACCTTTACATTCAGAGTTTCTTGGGTTGTGGGTAAGTTGGAGACCACCGAAGGACAAAGATGCAGGGGTGGCAGTGTCAGAGGGGGAGAGCCAGGTTTCTGTTAAGGCTAGTAAATCTATTGAACGAGAGATGAAGTAGTCATGGACAGCAGTGGATTTAGTTATATTGCAAACAGAGCGTGCATTCCAGAGGGCAGTATTGAAGGAGGATTTAGAGGAACATGAGATGGGCATGAGATTAGTGTGGATCATTGGGTTAGTATGTGCTGAGTTTGTTGAGAGGGGACCGGGGTTTGAAGAGATAGATATATATACACACACACACACACACACACACACACATACATATATATATTTATATACACACACACACACACACACACATTTATTTAATTTTTTTTATGTTCTACTTATTGGAATAAATTTGTCTATTTTCACTTAAAGTCTTGATTTATTTTTCTATATATCTACAACGTGGGATTGCACCCAGGCATAAATCAATTTCTTTTGGAGAAAGGGTGAGTGCCAAGTTATCCATTTTGTTTATATGTCTCTGGGTGAAACGTCGCACCTGCTTGAGCACCCCCTTCATTGCAAATCTACTAAATAGTGAATTATTTCCCTCAAGACTTTCCTTCGTGTACAATGGAAGATTTTCTGGATAAAGCCAGAGAATTACACAAATCTGCTGAAACACTATATCTGAGGATCAAGCAAATGCTATTTTATGGCCACAAACTTCTAAAGACCTCTTTCATACAAACACAGCTCAAGATCTGTATAATGACCTTTTGAAATTAAAGAAACGCGAGATAGATCTAGACCTCCATGGAGGGTTTATCTCTGACTATCATAGGGCTAAAAGAATACCGAGAGGCTTCAGGGTCAGGAATGCACCTACTATTGGGAGACAAAATCCTGAATTCTGTAAAAAGCGGATGCTTATATCCGAAAAGTGTTCCCTGGATTGGATGGTGATTGTAGTATAAGAGGTGGGTAAAGAGCTAATTTTTGTTAAGCAGTCAATTCAAAATCTTGAAACTGTAAACACTACAACACTACAAGCACCATCAGCTACCACCCAAATGCTTAAACTCCAGGATGAAATTATAAATACAAAAACAAATTAATTGGACAAGGTAAATAATGACTAGAAATACCACCAGGTCTACAGATGGTTAGGAGGTGCCCAGGACAGCTACAGACCCAACATCAGATTTTGAACTAAATTACAAAGCCCTCATTTAACACTATTGACGCCAGTTCAGGCGATTCCACGTCGGATCCAGACTCCAGGGATGATTTAAAGAGACAGACCTCAGATTCTTTTTTTAGAAAGAGGTAAACACCTGGACGAACCTCCAGATCCAACATGTATCAACACTCGAGGCGCAAAAAGAGCCGACTGATAGGGCGGGGAAAAATAACACGAAAAAAAAAAAAACCACAAACCGCCCAGAATGAAGAGATGACAACGGTGTTCAATTTATCAAATAAAATGCTCAAATCTGACCACTACTCTATTAAACAAGGCCCTATCCTTTGTCCCTGTGGCAAAACCCGATTTCAAGATGGAAGTTGAACTGTATAAAATACAAAGAACGCTGTACAGTAATGAAATAAAAAAATATCCAACGCAGAAAACAACTCATCTTTTTCCAACTAAAAATAAAAGACATTCGGACGGCAAACGGCAAACTCAATTAAAACATTCATTCAAACTGTTAAGACTGACACTGAAAAAAACATCAAATACCCACCACAACATCACCAGAATTTAACTCCAGGTGAAAAACTTGCCTCAAATGATCTTAGACAAGATCCTAATATCATAATCTGTTCGGCGGATAAGGTTGGAGCTACGGTGATACAGTCAGTCATACTGCCAATACCGAAGTGAAATTCAGAGGCAACTAAATGACACCCAGACATATACAAGACTTATGTTTGATCCCACAGCCAAATTTCAGAAAAGAATCCTAAACCACATTGAATTGGGTTTACAACTAGAATATTTGGATACTTGGACGGCTCAATACTTAACAGTTGAACACCCTAAACATCCGGTGTTATATACGCTGCCTAAAATTCACAAAGACCCATTACGACCACCAGGGAGACCCATAGTCTTGGCCAGGGATGGTTTACTTGAACCGATCACGAAATATATCAACACTTTCATTAAATACAGCATCATGGAACTACCCACATGCCTACGCGATACACAAGACTTAATGTCTAAAATCCAGTCATCACCGTCTGTGGATTCCACATCCCTGCTTGTCACTATGGATGTCCAAAGCCTGTGCACCATTTTACCCCATAATAAGGTGTGCAGGCTTTGAGGGATATCCTTGTTGAATCTACAAGATATGAGGGACCGCCGATCAAAAATCTTCTAGAATGTCTTACTATTGCATTGACTTGCAACTATTTTAAATTTGAGAACCAATTCTTCCTCCAAGTTTCTGGAACTGCGATGGGGCAGTGTACATTGATCTTGAGGAAGATCTGAATGGGTCAAAACGTCTGTCATTTTTTTTGATGTACTACTTATTGGAATAAATTCATCTATTTTCACTTAAAAATTCCTGAGAGTGCATCTCTTGATTTATTTTTCTATATATCTACAACGTGGGATTGCACCCAGGCATAAATCAATTTCTTTTGGAGAAAGGGTGAGTGCCTAGTTATCTAATTTGTGTGTGTGTATAGATATAGATATATAGAGAGAGACAGAGAGAGAGAATGAGAATATCACGGTTTAGTGCCTATATCACTTAAATATTGTCTACTATCATGCACCTGCATGTCAAACTGGTTTTCTTACAGTCACTTGTTTACCCACCGTAATGCTGTGTGGCATATTCCGAATCATCCAAATTAATAACTGGTGAACTCAAAACCAAATTTAGCACAAATACCACCAATGTTTAAACATTTCCAAAGTGGCTACTGCAGTCCGTGTTTCCACCTAGCATACGTTCTCTTTTATTGAGTAAAACCTTTGTGAAATGTCAAATCATCACCTAGCTGCACAGTGGATACCAAAAGCAGTTACTATAAATAGCAGTAATTGCTAGTAACAGCTTACAACTTAAAATAAGCCAATATAAACATTTACACCAGAATTTATAAACACACACAGCTGTCATTCTGTGCCTTGTGCTATGTCGGTACATATAAATTCTGCTGTTCTGTGTTTCTCCTCCTTGTCTCTGACTGTTATTCAATTTGTAAATCTGTTCCTATCATATGGTCTCTTTTGATCATTTCTAACATTTTCTGTCTCATCCTACTTTTCCCATCTGTGTCTTTTTTTGCCCGTCAGCGTGCATCTCTTTTCCTTTTCTGTACTAATTTGCTTAAACAACTATTTTATGTTACTCTGCATAGACCAAATGATTTAATTTTCTTGCTGGTCTCTGCAGAGCTCATTAAGGCTTCTGAGTGCTATTTCCCCTTCTTTAGTGTTTTTAAAGCACAAAGCAGGCATTAGACAAGTATAGGAACCCTCTGTGGAGTAATCTACCCATGATGCTGTGCAAACCAAAGTTTGACTAAACCAATGACCTGAGATTGCAGAACCACTGCTTGCATCATCTATTTATCTATGACTAAAGTAATTATGATGTCAACAATACCAGAAAGAAAAATATCTCTTCTACCTAATGTGCATTTAGTTACTGGGAAAGGTGACAAAACCTGTCATTTCAGAATATTAGTCTAGCATCAATATGCTTTATCAGAAATGATGACATATTTAGATCATTGTGTCAAACTTAAACAATGTTACATGATATGGATACCTTTCAAACAGAAGCAGCATCATTAAGTTGTCACATCATGTTGCATTGTTAAAGACAAACACTATTGACATACCCTTCTTGACAGCATATAATTGACTAAAACAGTTTCTACAGAGAGCTTGGCAAAATACAAGCTTTTAAAGGTTCTGAAGATGCGGTTTCCAAAACTATATTGGGTATGGATAAGGTCATCAACAAAAATTGCACTTATCTGAAGTGGCTAAATGTACGCACATAGATCAACCACTTATTATAGATGCAATAACACAACAAATAAAATAATGAAAAAATTATTTTGAAGTTGGACATATTGTGCAACACATCATTGAAGGCATGGCTCCATAATTACAAAGTACTCCAGAGTAGTCCAATTGCACCAGAATTGCCATGACCACATCAAACACTCCATGCTAGCACGTGATGGACTCCCTGTCAAGGATGATGGCTGCGTATGAGTGCCTTGAGGAAGTCAGGTTAATCCTTGGCTGTAAATTTATTAGCTCAAGTTTCTACATTTATTAAATATGATATTTTGACTGGGGCGTGGCTGACTGAGCAGCAAGCAAGACGTGCTGAGACGGAGCTCCACAGAAGAAACTAATCAATAGAGGACAAAACCCTTTAAAAAGCTCCAAAAAGCAACAAGCAACGACCCTCCACCCAGCCGACACGATGGGGCGCAAAAACAAAAAAACGTACACGCAAACATCCCGCAATATGCCCGACATCAGGCTCTCCTTCGAAAGACCTACTGCACGAGTCGCTCCCAAGATGGCGCCTGCGGAGCTGAGTGACAGCGAGGCCTCTGAGGCATCACAAGAGACGGAACAACCCACCGGCACTAACCCCCGCAAGCTGCACTAACCGTGAGTCGAGCTCCGACAATGACTCCTCACCGGTGACCAAGAGGGACATAAGGGACCTCCTCTTGGAAATGAGGCAGGTCTGGAAAGCTGACTTAAGAGCAACACAGGCTGAACTAGGAACCCTGTGCACACGAGTTGCGGACGGGGAAACTAGAGAGAGCCAGAGACCAAGAGCTGAAGACAGCACAGAAGGAGATCCAAGTGCTCACCCACCAAGTCCAGACACTCACCAGAAGTGTGACAGTGCTAGAAACAAGGCAGAGACGGAAGAACATCAGACTTTGCGGAGTGCCGGAACAGATCTCAGGCGAGGAACTCCTGCCCTCCTACACCGCCTGCTGCACCACATGGGAGCCAAAAGAGACACTAACCCGGAGCTGGTGACTGCAGCGTTCCGGATCAGAAAAGCTGCAACCGCCCCAGAGGAAGCCCCTAGAGACATTATAGCTGTCACTAAGGACATTGCAGCTAGGTCCATTATAATGTCACGCTCTAGAGAGCTCAAAAGTGTCAGATTTCAGGGATCGACTGTAGCTATATATGGGGATCTCCCGTTCGCGGTGCTGGTGGCCAAAAGGCAACTAGCACCTGTGGCACAACAACAGAGAGGCAGGCATCAAATATAGATGGGGAGCGGAGGGCTACTTAATTACTCAAAAGGGCGGAGAAACATTTACATTAACCCCCCACGGAGACCAAGCGGCATTCCTCCACAGCCTGCAAAGGTCCAGTACTGACCCAGTGGCGGCCCATAAGGCCAAGACCAGCACAAAACGCTAACACTCCCCACCTGACAAGCAGGGCACACCACACGACCGGTACACGACCCAACCGGCACCCACACAGGTTCCAGGGAGACTCTTCATGAGACACAGGACATAAACCTGGCTCGACGGAGGAGGGCAAGACCGTAAAGGGCCAATAGACACATGATGGACATACTTCTCCTAAACCTAAGAGCAACGCAGACAAGATACCATGTATATAATTGATGTTTGAACCCTTCTTCCACCATGTAACAGACCCTGTTAGGAGGGGAGACCCCAAGCCGACGGCGACTTACACATATACCAATCTTTGAAGCAGGTCCCCACAAGAACCCTTACCGACATAACGCCCACAGACGTACTACATAGATGCAATACTATATAAATAGATTGAATTAAGCAGTTGTTAAATTGTTTATGTCACTATATTTCTCTCATACTGTGATTCAAGTGTGTTTTGAGTGAGAAAACTCAATAAAATAAATATAAAAAAAAATAAAAAAATATGATATTTTTATATTTTAAATGTTCTTATTTACAGCTACTTTGTCTCTTTTAGTCATCATTGTGAAATAAAATGATTCATTATATTCACATGTATTATGCTAATTTAGTAAACTCTCTCATTACCAAATAATCGCTGACTGATATTTTTAATAAATACACTACTTCATACAAATGAAACAATTTGACTTCAATTCTAGTTGAACATTGATCTGCCTATAGCAAGTAGTCCCCACACAATACTTTAAAGCAATGTCCTGACAATGCATGTAGTTTGGGAACAGGAGCCATATTTTGCAACTCTGATGAAAATAGTCCGCTTGGTGAATGTGTTCATTAGAACACTATAATGAGACACACACTGACACACTCCTCTGTAAAACAAAAAAAACTGTACATATATTTGTAGGGACAACATTTTTAGGTCTGACTAGCAGCATGGCAGTTTAGATGGGTCTTCGTTTGCATCATTTAGGTTTGCAGATCCGTGCAAACCAAACTGTAAAATGTAAAAACTAAAGGAACTAATCGTAGCTGGTCTTTGTAAAAAGTATGCCCCATCCAATACTCCCAAACATTTTTATATTCAAAATTCAAATGCACATTATTTAGTATGATTTTTACATTTTGTAAAAATAGTGATGTACTGCCACAGGTGTATGGGAGGAAATCAATACAAGAGGCCACATATACATATATACTGTTTAAACCAACTGGTCTAATTTGAAAGCTGAGCTTCAACAAACACAACTTAAAGGAACAGTCTAGGCACCAAAACTACTACTACTATCGCGTACATTTTCCTGAGCCAGTTCACTGGCTAAGAGCATGACCTGATCCATTACTAAATTTATCAAAAATGACTAGATGGTTTGACTAGTTACATAGGGGGTGCCATGGCAATCCAAGCACCATAACCACTACAGTGCACTGTAGTGTTTATGGTGCTTAGAGTGTTTCTTTAACATAAACCTGTCAGTCACAACCTATTTTTTAAAGCCGAGATATTCAAAAGGGTGGTCTGCAAACCAGTTCTGCAGACAATCACTCATTGTTCTGCAGACTACTCCTGATTGAGATTGATTTAAAGACAACAAATATCTTACAAATATTACCTTGTTAGTGGATTGCCACTGAAGTCAGCCACTTTGAGTGCTTTGCAAAACGAGATGCTTTCTGGAATTTCAGGAATATCTGAAGAAAGAATGTACAGTGGGTCAATAGGTTAGTTCCGGTAGACAAATTTAGAAGTTAGATATCCATGTGTTACACCTGCTAAAAAGCAACCGTGGGACAAAACTTATAGATGCCTAAAAGCGGTGCCATCACACACACACAAAAAAAATAAATAAAATAATGCAGCTAGTAATAGTTTAACAAGCTCATCAACAGTTGCACAAAACAGCACCAGCATCTCAAACTATTACCCTTGGTGTAAAAAGCAGACTGCTAAATAAAGAGAATTCATCATGGAAACCAAGAACAATGTCTCTACAGTACTTTGTACTCCACCCACAGCGATTTACCTTGAAATATGACCAGGCATCCTAATTCTACTATATAGTTCACCATTTAATACATAAACCTATACAAAAACTCATACTAGTGCATCAACCATGGATATTGCATCTGTAAGCCTGTTTTCAATCTATACATTCCAAAGCATGAACCACAAGGAGAATAGAACATGATGCCACCTCACACACCGCCCCTTAGTGGGAAAATGTAAGCACCATGTAAGCACCAAAATGTAAGCACCATAAGAACTTTAGCTTAAAGGAAACCTATATTCCTGAAAATAGTCGTTATTTCAGGACTATAGGTTCTCTTCTGTACACACCCTTTAATTTAAAAAAAAATAGATTAAAAAAAAAAAAGATATGGTGCTGGGACACATATTGCTGCAGCTGCCTGATCCACCTTTAAAGACACAATCCATTGTTTCTTATAGAAAAGCAATGGATGGGAACTAGGAATTTGCTGCACTCCTCCAATCAAATGTTGCTATCAGCAGAATCTGTTCTGGAGCAGAAAGTGCCTCTACTGGCTGCCTTCCTGTCTGTCTGTATTCAACCCTGCATTGCAAACATTGCAGTTAAAAAACACACACAAAAAAAATCTGCAGTGTAAAAACCTTGTAAGATCAGATTTAAAATAAAACCATTTTCCCATCGAGGCTGTGTGAGAGTCACAGCCAGTGGAAGTGGGCCTAGGGCTGAAACAACAGAAACAAAAGGGATTTAACTCCTAGAAGTAGCTGAACTGAAAGCATGGCGGACTTGGAGAATTTTTCCAGTTCAGCTATTTTTGCCTTAAATATGAAATTCACTTTCAATTCTCATTTTAGTGCAACCAGTGTTTGTCGTTAAGTGGCTACTAAAAGAGACTGGACATACCCCATTTGCAATACCTTGAGTTGTTTACTATTGCAAATGGTATGCCATCATGTGGGTAATTCTCATTCCTGGGATACCATACGGTCTCAAAGGCAATGTAAACAATCTGGGGAATTTCAATGTGAAAAAACTGAAACGCAAGCCTTATATTTGATTCTCTAGCTTTTGAAAACACAATAAAACCTGTACATAGGGGGTACTGTTTTACACGTGAGACATCGCTAAATACAAATATGTGTATTTTATTGCAGTAAAAGCAAACAGTATTCTGACATTCACAGTTAGAATGACACGTAGAACAAAAAAAAAAAGTTCTTATTTTCTCCCATTTGTTTTTACATTTTATTCATATTAAATTATGTTTCATAGCTAAATATTTGATGTTAAATGAAAGCCCTGTTTCCCCTGAATAAAATGATATGTAATAAGTGTGCACTTAATATGAAAAAGGTGAATTACGGTTGGACAGACACATAGCGCAAATGCCAGGTTTTGTTTACGTTTTATTTTGATCACCACGTGTACATTTGTCTCAGTCCTTAAGGGGTTAACCTATTATTTAATTAAGTTAGTAGTAGAACAGAGAGAGGAGGGGTTTAGATGGATGATGCTGGGCACAAAATTCATAAACAAAAGGAATATTTCACAACACTAATGGAAAAAACAATGATAGATGTGTTACTGCTCCATGCAAACTATGAGCAGGAAAATGAAAATACATTGCAGGTGGCTTTCTGACACAGTAAACATATTCTCGAATTAGAGGGGGAAAAAAAAAAAAAAAACTGGCTTAATTATACCCTGAATAAATTGCGCTCAGACTAAATGTGTAAGTCTTTACACGGTTTGACCACAGCCCCGTAGTTTAATATTTTATAATAAAAAGCTGAATAACCTTAGATTGTATACAGTGAGAATGCCTTGGGTATTTTTGGATGTGAGAGTAAATGGCTGCAACTATTTTTTAGAAAACATGTACCATGCCATGTATTTTTGAAAGTAAAAAGCAGAGAAATATAACAAACCACTTAGATGAGCAATTTCACTATAGGATTTGGATTGAAGTCAATACAATTTGCTTACATAATGATGTCCAGTAGCTTAGATGAAAAGATTATTCACAATGTCAATATTGGAGATGAGACAAGTTCCAAATGAATATATATTGCTTGCCAACACAGCCATTTCCAAAAACTAAAATGCTTCAAAAATAGAAGGATTTTGCGATTTTACACAGATATTTTCCCATGTAAGTGGTGCTAGATTTTTATGTGTTTATGTAAAACAACTAAAATAGCTTAAAGCAGATCCCACACAAAGAAGTGGTACTCAGAGCACCAACATAAATGTTATGCATGTTATAGCTATTGGTCTAAATAATAAGTGATATTTTTGCATGCTCAGTTTTGACAAAAAATGTGAACAAAACAAATAAAAATGTTTTCCCTTATTTTGCATTTCAAATGGATACTATATTGCTAGAAATACAAATCTGTATTCTTGGCACTATGGCTTCCTCTGTCTCTACCCCCTTACACTCCCCCACCCCCGTAATGAATGTGAGGGTTAATAAACCTTTACTGTACTTACCCAATTCCAGCGACAATCTCTTACGGCACTGGGTCAGCGCTACATCCCCTCCAACCTCACTTGCGAGCGCATTAGGTACTCATCATACTGCAATGCTTTCCTATCGGGTTTTCTCTGGCGTTGGATGTCCGCATGCAGAGCGTGAGGATGTCAGTCAGGTGACAAAAAGTCGCCTAGCAAGCAGGAAGTGCCTTTAGTGGTTGTGTGATTGACTAGAGGCAGTCTTTACCCTGTAATAGAATTATTGTAATTTCTCAGAAACTGCAATAATTAACATTGCAGGGTTAGAGGGACAGGGTCTCTGCACCCAGACCACTTCAATGAGCTTTAAAAAAATACAATAAAATAAAAAATAAATATTAATAATCTGGTGCTTGGACTATTGCTGCAGCTGCCCGATCCACCTTGAGCAAAAGTGGTCTGGGTGCCTATAGTGTCCCTTTAACCCCTTAAGGGCCAAACTTCTGGAATAAAAGGGAATCATGACATGTCACACATGTCATGTGTCCTTAAGGGGTTAAACCTGCTTCCTATGTCCCACCTTCTCCACTGTATATATCCTACTCCAGAACAATAGCTCAAGAACATACAGCACCGAGAGCAACCAAAAATGAATCACAAGAAGGCACCATAACACTAACACACAGGACACTCTGACAGATCTCAACAATTTTACTACAAGCTAGTCTGATGCAGTTTTGCCAATACTGCAGTTTTCCTGTCAAATTTGAACATTTTTAGTGCCCAACAAAGGGTAAGTTTTTTAAGGGTGTGGGTAGTATTTTTTTTGTGGGCCTTTTTATTTTACTCTGCAGAAAAACTGCAGTATATGCTGACCCTAGTAGTCTAACCACAACTGAGACGTCACTTCCGTCCTCCTGTGGGCAGGGTAGGTTGGCTGGCTGAAGAGACCATTGGACGGGAGGAAGAGAGGAAGAGTACAAACGTGTCGTACAAACGTGTCACACACACACACACACACACACACACACACACAGAGTGAGCAACCAGTGAGTGTGTGCAAGTAGAAGCATCCTGTGGTTACCTTTGTGTTGTAATGATTATTATGGAGACATTTTTAGGTGCAGTTGGGTTATTTTCAGGATACCTTTTTCAGCACAATTTGACTATTTTTTTGTCTACGTTTTCGGTGCAATGGAGTCAGATTTTTGTGCAGAACTTGGCAACACTGGTCTGATGCAGATACTGTTGGATTGTCACTCACAGTCAACAGAAAGAAAAAAGTAGCTATTGCAATGTTTGGTAACATTTCATTGTTGTGCTTTTTTTATTTGTATTCAAGTTCAATAAGTCTACACACATTCTGTCCCCTCCTCATTTGCAGCGTTTCCCCATATTCTTCCAATAATACAAATGTACATTACATCAAGAAACAATGCAACATGTTTCTGGGAGTTGTAGTTTAGCCAACAAGTTTTATAAATATAAAACATATAATTAAACTACAACTCTCTAATGAGACCAAGATAGTACGATTAGCACTTGTAATAGAAAGTGACTTGACTAGGGCATCCGGCTTGTCTTAACATTTCCTGATATGGGCAGTACCCATTGCAGGATTTCTAAAGCATGGGGATTTTTTTGCAAAAGCATCAACTGCACATTACTTTATCTTATTTTGTACATCCATGAAACGCATTAAAGAATCTCCACACGAGTGTTCCTTTAAGGGGGTAATATAGGCATCAAAACAACTTAAGCTGTAGTGGTTCTGGTGACTATGGTGTCCCTTTAAGCTAAATACAATGGTTCAGGAGTCTATACCCTATCCCTGCAGTGTTCGCACTGTAAACACTGCCTAATCAAACAAAAGGCGGTATATTAACAATGATGCCTAACAACACCTCTAATGGTAGTCACCCGGTCCCTATGGCGTTCCCTTAAATTTAGCATGATTACAGACAATTACACATAACGAAGATGCAGGAATCATTTCCTGCATGGATGATGATCTGATTTATACATATACATTTTCGGTAGCCGTCTTTCTACTTTGTTTCTGTTAAATGTTGCAAACATTCATAACATTGTCTCATTTATAGCTCTTTATGATATGAACCTCATCCAGACAGTAAAAGAATCCTACACCCAAATGTCACATCAGACACATGGTTGCAATACCGAAGTAGCGTTTTTTATTCAGTCCAGATGTTGTACAGCATATGCCGTCTAAATACATGCATGGCTACAGGAGTAAAATGTAATCCTAACTGCGTCACAATATAAACATCACAAAAGCCAAAGAGAAAAAAAAACAAAACTCCAGACTAAGCATAATCCCGTCTAACTACACAGATTTGCTTTTTCCTCAAATCTATGCTCCTACCCTCCTTTAGTTCACAGGCATTACAGAAACAGCTCGTCAGTTTTCATAAATCCACGGGGGGGAAAAAATGAACTCTAACCTAAACGACACAGGAGGCTCAGCTATTCCAGCATTACAGCAAATGGAAATTAAGGACATAATTGCATTAGGTGTATTCTGTGTAAAGTATTATGTCTCAAATAAAGGATAGCCAAAAAACAAAACAAAAAACAACAACCATGTATCTATCGGATGAAACAAGTTAAGTATAGATAGCAGTTGTGCAATCAGATCTGGCTAGACTTCGCTAATGATGATTGAAAAAGAGATCTATGCGAGGACTGAGAAGTAATTTTGCCAGCACGTGCTTCTAAACACTCTGCTAGTCAATCGCTCTTTTATACACATTCTTTAAGCACAGAGCTTTCCATTTATTATTATGCCCCCATATTTATAGCGGCAACATATTCTTCAGCACCGTACAATATTATGAAGGGAAAACAAAATAAAGTTATCAATACTAAATTTTGCAGGAACAATTGGTTGATGAGGACCCTGCTCATTTATTATTTTATGCAAGAAAAATACATCGGTGATCTTTATTGAAAATACAATTAGATCAGATGGTTTGCCAAGATTTATATCTAGATAGACGATAGATAGAGGTGAACCATTGGGAGAGGGATGTACGGCACTCTAGAAAACTCAACCCAAATCTGTAGCACAAACTAAGAAGTCACAATTAAAAAAAAAACTATTCCCTTCTTCAGGGTTCTTACTGAAGTTATAATAACCGTTGTGATTTATGACGAATACACTGAAATAATCCTGTTTAAATATTTTCTGAATACGAATAATATTACCCAGCTCATCATTTTCCATCTGTGGAAATTATGTTAAGTATTTACTGATAACAAGTGTAAAATCTAAATGTATAAGTTTGAGTAATTGTTAGATGGAAATAGAGAAATAATTTATTTATTTAGTTATTTTTAAATCTGTATAGCAGAGGTTGAATATACATTTTTAATATCAACCTGCTTTTTGTTTAGCGGGCCATAAGACAATGTATTACATTTAAAGAGACATTGCACAAACATCAAAACAAAGTGATGATCTCTTTGGTTTTGTTTCTATTTTTTCTCTTTGAGATTCCATACATTGACAAGCCTATCACTCGGGTGCTCCCCGTCTGCCTCTAATACAGAGGCAGACCGGAGCACCATTAACCCCACGATCGCCGCGATTGGGGTTAATTTTACCGAGGGCCGTCACCCGTCGTTAAGGGTTTCCCCAGGATGACGGACCTCGTCCGTCACCTGTCCTTAAGGGGTTAAAGGGACACTACAGTCACAAACACGATTTATGTATGTAATTAAAGTTCAATTTACAGAGTAGAAGAGAAAAACTTTTAAAGTAACATCGAATTGAAAATGACACAATTTTGCTTTCATGCAGGCTGTCAGTCACAGACAGGGAAGGTGTGGCTAGGGCTGCATAAACAGAAACACAAGTAATTTAACTCCTTAATAGCAGTAAATTGAGCAGTGAGACTTCAGTAGCATGATTTATACACCAAAACTGCTTCATTAAGCTAAAGTTGTTTTGTTGACTATAATGTCCCACCTTGAAGAGAATGCAGCTGGCCCAGTATATAATATATCAATCAATACATGTATATATCAATACAGCAAGTGAAAAATAGTCACCAAAATTTATTTTTTCATCAAAAACATGCCATGCTCATCCATTGGCTTCATATTTATGAGTGTATTAAAGCAAAAGAAAGAAATCATCACTGACAGAAGATGTTGAGCTATATTGTTTAAAGGGACACTATAGTCACAAGAACAAATACAGCTTAATGTAATTGTTCTGGTGTGTGTAGCCTGTCTCTGCAGAATATATGCTGTAAACACAAAAGACCATGTTTACATTGCTGCCTAGGGACACCTCCGGTGCTGTATGTTCAGCATTTGCCCTTTTTCCAAATTTGCTCCACAATTCAGAACAGGCTTTTTATACATCAGTCCTATTGTGTTTGAAAGCCACTGCCCCATGGCATAGAAAAAGTCAAAGACATATACACACACACACCTTTACTTACCATTACGGGAAACGTCAAGTACTACCAGTTGCATGAAGTTTGCTATATCTGGGGGAAGACGTTGAATTTCATTGTCACTAAGACCCAATTTTCTTAACTTTACAAGTTGAAAAAATTGCTGGAAAAAAAAAAACGAAAACATTAAAATGTAACAATGAATGGTATTTAATAGATATTTTAGCACTCTAGTACCTCATTAAAATATTTTGGGGGGCATTATGGGTTTTTCATTATAAAAACTTAGAGTGATTACCATAGTAAATTTAGCCTTCACTACCAAAAACTTTTTATCTGGAAAAAATACAAGCACAAACCTTTTTTGTTTGTTTTTTTAAAACATAGGAAGCATTGAAAGTACATTTTATTATAAATTCTGCATGGCTGTATAATTAGTGGAGGACGACACCGACACCGACACACACACACACACACACACACACTAAACTGATATCTAGCCATTGAAGCTCTTTTGTACATAGTGTTTAGCTAGATAAAACAACTAAAAACTTTTAAGGATCAATGGCGCTGTAATTATAACCCAGTGCAGTCAATAAATCACCCAAGTGCAATGTCACTTTCACACTTAATACATACCTAGATCAAACAGGAAACGAGGTGATTGCACACACAATGGTAAAACCCTGCAGTTGGTAATGGTAATTTAAACCTTTATTACACAGCTACACTATATATATATATATATATATATATATATATATATATATATATATATATATATATATATATATATATATATATATATATATATATATATATATCCCATGAGCTTACACTCTCAAGGAATACATGAATGGGAAACATTACTGCTGAACAGGGGCCCAGTCAGATTCGGCGGTCCTTTAAGACCGCGACCGGGCATCTGTAATGTTGGCTGGCTTGGAGGAAGTGACAGCTTGTCACTTCCTCCCAGCATCATGCAGGGAGACAGCGGGGAGGGAAAGGAAAGGAGCCAGCTGCAGCACAAGGGCAGAGGAGCACAAAGAGCTCCAGACCCCTCACTCCCACCAGCAGGACTCAAAGCCAACCTCCTGGACACATAAGATAAGTTAACAGGAGGATGCCTGGAGATATAAAAAATTTCACATGTATGTATGCATGCATGTATGCATGCATGCATGCGTCAGGTTGTGCATCTGTCAGCGTGCGTGCACACATCTGTGTGTCAGGATATGCATTTGTGTGTCATTTTGTGTGTTTTAGGTCAGTGTGTATGTCTACTTTGGTGTGTGCCAGGGTGCATGTGTGTATGTATGTGTGTATGCGTGTGTTAAGGTGTGTGTATCTATATGTGTGTGTGTGTGTATGTATATGTGTTGGTGTCTATATGAACTTGTGTGTATGTATGTGGATACATCCAAACAGTCAAACACAAGCACAACATACAAACACACCTCTGCATTCAAACTCCAAAAGGATATACAAACACACCCCTTCACTCAAACACATACTTCACACAAATGTACACCCGCATTTAAACGTGAACATAACATTCAAACATACCCCTGCAATCAAACACAAACATTACATACAAACACTCCCCTATATTAAAACACAAACTATATACAAGCACCTCTTCAAACACCAACACTGTAGATTAAACTACAGCGCCAGTAAATGCTGCAGCGCTGTACAGATTTACAACCTAGAAATTCTGACTTGGGGTGTCTTGGAAAAGTATTGAAATTTTAAGGACGCCTTGAATCTAAAAAGTTTGGGAACCACTGCTGTAAAACCTTAAACACTCCTTTACCCAGCTCATTTCTAATATGTTTAACCATGCATTTATTTACATAGCTGTATGCACTCACTATACCTAAAGATTCAATACTGCAATGCTCTGGTATCTTGGCATGTTATCTACTGGACTAATACAACTAATCCAATCTACACTACTAAATATAAATATAAATATAAATATATATATATACACACACACACACGCGTGTAGATTGGATTAGCCGTATTAGTCCAGTAGAATTTGGCATCACATTATATATATATCCCCAGCATGTAAATCCAGCACTGATGCCATATATTCTGTTTCATTGACTAAATAATTTCCTTCCTGTTGGCACATTCCACTCGTCGGCTGCTCCTTTATGTAAATTTTCTGCATCTATATTTAGAGTATTATAGGCAAAAGGATTGCTGTGTAGGAACCACAATATCCAGTTACTTTGTAGCCCATTTTGGACCTGTAAGCTGGATCACATAAGGGAATAATCTGTTGCAATCAGATGTCTCAGATCTCCAAGACCTTGTTTTATTAAGTAAAAAAAAAAAATATATATAATAAAATACTTTCCACAGGAATACAAAATGCACATATACTAATGGAATCCAATTACTAATGGCACAGTATAACAAAAATAAAAAACAACAGAATTAGAGGTACAACAGTTATATTATAAACAATACGAAATAAAAAGTACGATGTGTAAATCATTGGGGGGCATCTTCGTTTGCTTATTTTTATATATCTATTTAATTAAATGATTAAAATACAAGATCCCCAGATGGCTAAGTGGCTGATTGGATTCCCTTTAAAATAATAATAGAAAAAGGTTGCAAAGGATACTGGAAGCAGCGTGACTGCTGTTTTTTTTTTTCCTGATTTTGTCCCCGCTAATAGACAATTCCTGAAATCTCTTCCAATCATTTAGTCAATGGGGCCTTTTGTTGTTTGACCACACGTGTCATTTGACACCGTTTTGCTTTTAAAAACAAGCTATTATAGCTTGTCTATTCAGGGATATACTACAGCTCTTCTGCACATTCTTTCATTTAATGAAGGTTATCTAGTCATGTCTCCCACAGCTCTGTGTGACACGGTTTGTATTTTAACTATACGAGGGATAACATCTGTTGTGTTATCTATAAAGATGTAGAGTAACAAGGTCTGATTAACATAGACAATATCCAATCTGTACATTTTATGGTTTCAAACTCCCGATATATCCACTCCAGTGAGTTCAAACAGGTGCATCTGCTGTCCATGCTTACATGCAGCATCTAACAATGTAGAAAGGGTGGGCATACGCTATGCATGGTTTTATGAAACCCACTGTCAAGCTCTCTTGTAGGTGCTGCAATTCTGTTTGCATTAAATTCAGGTTATATACAAATGTAAAAATGCTTTAAATGGTTTACTCCAACAGTGATTTAAATTTATCATAGTGTTTGGAGTCTGCATGTGCAAGGTTTCAGTTTGAAATGCTGAACATACAGGGAAAATGCACATTGCTGCCTTGGGGTTAACCCTCACCTCTGGCACGGCCATCAGCCAACCCGGAACAAGAATTCTAGGCTTGCCAACATAAATTGGTTCATAGCGTGCTGGCAACAAATCACCCAGTTTTATCATGCTCCCCCTGCACACTATGAATTGGTTCATAGCGTGCTGGCAACAAATCACCCAGTTTTATCATGCTCCCCCTGCACGCTATGAATTGGTTCATAGCGTGCTGGCAAGAAGTGACCCAGTGATATCACACTCCCCCTGCTGCCCACGTCTACAGTGACTGTCCTAATCCTGCATTTTTATATTTTTTGGGGGGAGGGGGTTGCTAGCATGATTTGATCTACCAGAAGCTAGTGCCACTGCTGTCCTCTCATTGTCTCGCTTTTGTCAAGTGGGGTGCCAGAGCACTGACTTTCAGTCGAGAACGGTTTAACCCCTTGAGGTAAGAGTGCCTCCAGGGTCTGCTGGGCACCATAACAACTTAACTTAGATGAAGTTGTTTTGGTGCCTGGAGTATATCGTCTGCTGGGGTCTCAGTGGCTGCTCTCTCTCCTTGCAGAGAGGACATTCCCTGTTGGGCAGATGGCCACTCCCCATTAAACCTGGCGATGGGTAAGACTAGAAGGATAATTTGTTACCAATTCTATTTCATTATCTGGTTTATTTCTTTTCCATCCCTTTACTTTCCTCCCCAACTCTACTCCTTTTGTGTATCTTCCCGGAGAACAAACAACCTACATACTGCAAAAGGACAGCAGAGACAAAAAGCCAGGCAATCACGGAATGGAGTTTATGGGATTTATGCAGATATATACTTTCATAGAAAGACAAGACAACTCTATGGCATATTATTCTTAATTTAAATGGCTTTGAAAAGAACCTCATTAAATGTCAATGGCCTGAATACGCCCAACAAACAGATTATGCCTCAGAATGAAAAGCGGATATAGCCAATATCTGAGGAACATCTAGAAAGAACATCAAAAATATAAAGGATCGGATCGTATATAAGATGGGGCATATGCCAGTCAAATGGAATGTGGTCAACAATGTGTATCATTGTGATACACAAGAAGTGTGTTTCAAGCAACCTATATCAAGGTGGATTTTGAGGAAAGGTACATTCTAGTAGCTAGACCAGGAGTAGGCATCCTTTTAGTATTACTGTGCCAAAACAAGATCTTTATGTCCCTTTTGCACCTAGTGCTGCAATTTAAAACATTGCAGTTCCAGAGAACTGCAATGTTTACATTGCAGCACTACGACTGCAATGTTTACATTGCAGCACTAAGTCTGTCCACTATACAGGACTAGAGGGCTTCCAGAATCCAAATTGACTTTTGGTCCGTTATCGGATGCTGGACATCTTCACGCACTACATGAGGACCTCCAGCGTCAGATTTTTCCCCATGAGCATTAGACCCCACGCCGAGGGACATCGGCGCTGGGATAAGTTAAGTAAATAAAGGGTTTTCAACCCTTTGTATACCTGGAAGGAGAGTAAGGGGGAGGCAGCTTTGTATTCTTGGCACTACAGTATCCCTTTAAGTCCCTTGGTGTGTGTTACTGTATTCTGCTTGTGTTATTTATTGGTGCTGCCGTTGCTTTGCACCATTGTATTTATGTGTATGTGGGCTGTTATATTGTATATGTTCATGAGTAGCTTGTGATATTGTGCATGATGCCTATAAATGTGGGCTGTGTATGGGTGCTGCTTGTGGAATTGTATGTGTGTGGATATGTCATGTCATATTGTGTTTGGTGGTGTGTATATGTGTAGGGCTGCTTGGAGTATTGCATGTGAGGGGCTGCTTGTGAGGTTGTGTGCGTGTATGTGGATGGGCTGTGGTGTTGTAGTTATGGGGACTGTGTGTGAGCTATTTATATTATTTGTATATTTTGCAGCTCTGTGTATGTATAGAAGTATGGGTCAAAATATGTGATAGCTGCTGTGGGCTGCTCCACTCCAGTACAGGTACCTGTTCAGAAGTGTTTGAGTGATCCACCTGCAATTAGGATTTTATTATTTATATAGCGCCATCCGTTTCCATAGCGCTGTACAATGGGTCACCAGTTAGTTTGCACTAACAGATATCCGACAAGCCAGTGCCTGTTTGGCTCTGGCAACCTTAAGTGCCATGCATGGCACACATGCCACAGGTTGCTGACCCCGATCTAGACCATAAACACAATGATGTACCATCTGATAACCATCTATGCTCCAAATGTACTGGAGTTGAAATGTTGTCCCAATTTAGAAGAAAGGTTAACAAATTTAAACCTATTTAGTTTAGAAAAACGTCGCCTGAGAGGGGATATGATAACATTATACAAATATATTTGGAACCAATACAAACCATTGTGTGGAAATCTATTCACAAAACGGACTTTACATAGGACACGAGGTCATGCGTTTAGACTGGAAGAAAGAAGATTTCGTCTAAGGTAAAGAAAAGGTTTTTTTACTGTAAGAACAATCAGGATGTGGAATTCTCTGCCTGAAGAAGTGGTTTTATCAGAGTCCATACAGATGTTCAAACAGCAACTAGATGCATACTTGCAAAAACAATATTCAAGGATATAATTTTTCAATGTAGGGTAATAGCTTCTTGATCCAAGTATAAATCTGACTGCCATTCTAGGGTTAGGACGGCTTTTTTTCCTAGTTTGTTGCAAAATTGGAAGTGCTTCAAACTGGGGGGGGAGGGGGGGTTGCCTTCTTTTGGATCAACAGCAAAAAACAAATGTGAGTAAGGCTGAACTTGATGGACGCAAGTCTCTTTTCGGCTATGTAACTATGTAACAGGTGTGGTATAGAGTTAGTATCCCAGAGAAAGAGTCTGCAGCGAACAGAGTTGTCCAATGGCTTAATGATTGGCACAAAAACATGTTAGATCCTGGGGAGGAGATTTCTTACTAACCTTATCCCCACCATTCACTCTTTTCTCTCTTTTTATGAACTTGAACTTTTTCTACATGTATACACCCATTCTACACATAAAGTTTTTTAAACTTCAGAGTATGGGAAACAAAGACTAAGGATGCATAATCTACTTGCAAATGTCTCCAAATGTTTTTGGTTTTTTTGTATTGTGAAAATTATAAATGTAATTATGTAAACCAATTGTCTACACTCTAAAATAAAGAATTTTAAAAAAGCAAAAGGAAAACAGGATTTTGTTTATGCAACGTGAAAGTACAGAACACATTTGTCACTAAGTGGCAACACTAGTCTAATTTTTTCTACATTTTCGTTTTTTTTTTTTCAAGCAATCATTTTATTTATTAATTTCAGTTATAACTGACAACACTGTAAAATCAGGTCAGCTTTGAAGTTAAAGGAAAAAAAAATAAACCCACAGAAACAGGAGACCAAAGAGCATACAATTCAAAGCAAAAAATAAATATTTTAACCCACAGTTTGAAAGGACAGTGTCCTTTTATCTGTGTGGCGCTAGTGGCCCTTACTACCCTGTATCATATGAGTCACGTAGTAAGTCACCGATCATTGCCAAAATAAAGCATGCACTGAAGAATATTGTTTTTGGAGATATATAATTAAGTTTAAAAATAGGATATGATGAACAAGCAAGGGCTTCCAAATCTTCTTTCAAATATAGTTTTTAGATTGGAGGCTCATTAAATAGAATACAAGGCTCTCCTTGACATCAAGACTATCATAAGTGACATACAGGGTACATCTATGTGCAAGCTCATTATGCAGGGTGAAAGTATTTGACCCTGTCGAAGAACTCACACAAAGTAGTTTCTTCATAAATGCTTAAATACATCTGAGGAAAGGACACTGTGCAAGCAGACAATGCCGTCCCATCTATGTCTAGCAGGACTGGGAATAAAAAGTGGCCCTGTGCATTAAAAATTTTTTCAATTTTAAATCCCCTTTTTGCCCTTGCCATGTCGGTCTCGCTGGAGCCACTCTGCTTTTCAAGGGCATAATTTTAAAGGAACACTATAGTCACCTAATTTACTTTAGCTAAATAAAGCAGCTTTAGATCATTCCCCTGCAATTTCACTGCTCAATTCACTGTCATTTAGGAGTTAAATCACTTTGTTTCTGTTTATGCAGCCCTAGCCACACCTCCCCAGGCTATGATTGACAGAGCCTGCATGAAAAAATAAACTGGTTTCACTTTCAAACAAATGTAATTTACCTTAAATAATTGTATCTCAATCTCTAAATTGAACTTTAATCACATACAGAAGGCTCTTGCAGGGTCTAGCAAGATATTAATATAGCAGGGGATAAGAAAATCTTAATCTTAAACAGAACTTGCAATAAAGAAAGCCTATACGGCTCTCTTTACAGGAAGTGTTTATGGAAGGCTGTGCAAGTCACATGCAGGGAGGTGTGACTAGGGTTCATAAACAAAGGGATTTAACTCCTAAATGGCAGAGGATTGAGCAGTGAGGCTGCAGGGGCATGTTTTATACACCAAAAATGCTTTATTATGCTAAAGATGTTCAGGTGACTATAGTGTCCCTTTAATGATCCCATAGGAAAGCATCAGGAGGCTAGTGCATATGCACAGCAATTCACAAGTCTGTAGCAATCAGCATATCCTCAGAGATGCATCGATTAAATTAACTCTACGGGGAGTCTTTAGCAATGCTGAACGTAGGTTTCTGTAAAGAATGCAGGACTTTATCTAGGAAGTTCCTATAGTGGATATCAGAGTGACAGCTTATAGTCTGCCCTGAGTGGTGCCAGTCCGTCAACATGGTGTGCATGCATGCCAAGCTAAAATCCCTTCAGGACAATCCCAATTTTGAGGAGTGATGTCCCTTTTTTAGCTCCTGCTTTAGACGTGCTTACGCTGCGTAGTGGGCACTAGGACCACTAGGAACTTCATGTATGGGCATGATAACTAAAGACCAGCCAGACTGCACGTCACAGACTGGGCCCACCTCTTTTTCTCTGATCTATTCCTTTTTGAACAGTCCGGCCTCTCAGCTTGCGTAATATACACACTTTCTGCCCACAAGAACGTTGGAGGTATGGCATACAGCTCAACGATGCTCCCTCTCCGTCATGCCCTGCCCACCACTTGTGCCATGATCATACTTCTCAGTGGTGAAAAGTTTGCTTTCAGCTGCCTTGTTAACCACCTCTGCTGAGCTGCTGTGGTATGAAAACCTCAGCATGCAATTCCAGCTTAATCAGTTTTTTTTTGTGGCATTTAGAGCAAAAGACTTCTTATCTGAAAAGATGCATGCAAAAGGTATTTTGCCAAAAAAGTATTTTTTTTTTTGTGAGACCCTTTAAAGGTAGGGTAGAGAGTTCACATTTGAAAATACTCCTTTTCCCTTACTCCCTAAAACAACCAATAATGCTGGGTGTTAATCAGTGCTGTTTTTAGGAACCCGGTCTCTGCAGGACTTGGTTACTTGTGAGTGCTGGGTGTTAATCAGCCTTAAATGGATCAGCACAAACACCACAACCACTACAGTCCATCGTAGGTCAATTATCTTCTGGTTCAACCTAAATAACGTATTAAAAAGTAATGTACCTGCAGAAAATATTGTATAAACTTGGCCACAGTCGCCTCCTACATATAAATGTGCATGGGCGGCGAGTGCATTTGGCCCTTCCCATAGAACACTATTGCTTCAATGAGCTTGAGGATGTCCAGCATCAGTTAGGCAACAAAAAGTCGGCTAGCCACCAGGAAGTACCTCTAATGGCTGTCTGATTAACAGCCACTAGAGGCAGTCTTCGTCCTTCTATGTAATTCTGAGAAACTGCAATTATTTAAATTGCAGGACTAAGTGGGACTGTGGTGTTTACATCACATGGTTAAATCCACCTTGAGTGGCTGTCTTCCAGAGAGACGCGCTTCCTCCCCCCAGACAGAGTAAAACGCTTCTACGAGAAGCAATGGATGGGGGCATATTGCAGATGATGACAGCTTACAAGCAGACATCTCAAAGGCAGAGCAGGCAGCTGCAGCAGAGGATACCCAGTACTGGAAACGTGGCTAAGTGTCTTGATTAAAGGTTATTTTTTTTAAATGGATGTTAAACAGGTGCAGTGAAGAGAACCTATAGCCCCAAAATAATGACGACTATAGACACCCAGACTAATTTATCTCAATGAAGTGTCCCTGTCCCTTTAATCCTGCAATGTAAAACATTGCAGTTTCTGAGAAACCCAGGTTTGCATTGCAAGTTTAACTCCTGCTCTAGTGGTGGTCACTGGTCATGTGGCATTGGATTTGACCCCACTGGAGGAGGCCTTGTCTCTTCCATGATGGTGCCTGGGGAGGAGACGTGAGCAGCACCGAGGGAGCCTCAGCATGGGAAACAAGGAAAGTAAAAAAGGTGTTGGTTTTTTTACCCTTTCAGTGCCAAACGAGGAGGGGAGGGGATGGAAGCGGACTCTACTAAAAAGACAGGAAAATTAAAATGTTAGAAATACAGATTTCTATTCCTTACTTTATAGTGGTCTAAGATAAAGCGTCTGATCTTTTTGCCACCCAACAATGCCCCTGACTTCTATAATGAAATATATAAATTTTGAGCACATTTGATCAAAAAAAATCTACACTGCTAGACCTGAATAAGTGGTAGAATAAAGTGGCACAAATGGATTGATATGGGCTAGCAATGTGAGCATTTAACGCCATTCCCTGCCAAGAATATTATTACAGAGGAAAAAAAAAAAAAAGAAATGTGGATGAGAACCCCATTAATAATAAAATTTTGTTTAATTTAACTGTTAAAATGCAGCACAAGAGATTTTGGTTGTATTTCTTGCACAGCAAACACAGCAGTGTGCAGTTAAATTCCAAGGTTTAGGATTGCATAACAAAATGTTTAAAGGAGATGAATCTCAGAGAAACAAAAATATCCCTGCTATTAATACAAAGTTTGCAGCTCTTTATTCACTCAAACCTGATGAGATAACACCAATTTCCATTTCCCCCATAATAAATGTTCAATTTACTACCTTCAGGTGACAAAAAATAAATACTTATTTTTAATAGACATGTTTCATGAGTATCTAAATGGTATCTCCATTAAAGACAGATTTTTTTTAGGATGTAAATGACCACTATGAAATTGTGATTCCTGCCAAGCTTTAACTTAGAGTGAAGATAAATACCGATACATTTCAAAAAAAAAAATTGTAAAAAGCTTTTAAACCCGATAGCTACATCATAAACGATATCAAGGAATTGTACTATACATCTGTATGAATATATATATATATATATATATATATATATATATATATATATATATATAAGCAGGGCTTTTTTAAAACGAATACTCCAAGCAATATAGCCACTACTGCACACTATACTGGTTATGGTGCCAGGAGTGCCCTGATGCCCTCCCAGGGCAAGAAGTAAAAACATTTGCAAACGGTTTGTCAACTTACCTGGGCTCTCCCAAATAACAGTCTCAGCCTCGGTGATAGCTGGATGCTTCTGCAGTGAGCTTCTTTTAAGCCCTCGAGCCAAGCTCTGCAGTAGAGGGCTTGTTATTTGCCCATGATCATCATGCTCAGCCAATGAGCTAATCCAAGTTCAGTGCCATCTAAGTTCAGTGCAGAGAGCTTCTGCTTTGCCTGTACAGTTTAAATTACTTACCCTGAGAGGGATACTTTTGACCCCATAAATCACTAAAGTGCACTGACGTAGTTAAGTTATAATCTAGATAAAAGTTGCATATTATTTTTGCTCTTCTATTTCATCTACAGGGTTTTGATAAACAAATGAATGCCAATAGACCAAAAGATAGCCAGTACGAAATGCAAAAAAAAATGTAAAACTTGTAATGTAAAAATGTAAAACTAAAAAAAAAAAAAAAAAAAAAAAGTATTTTGTCACTGGATTCGCAGACCGATTAAAAGTATAATTGTGAGGTTTAATGATGGGCTCCATAGGTTGCTCAAAATTATTTTGGAATACAATTAAAAGGGATATTATCCAGTCCATGAAATTTACTAAATTGAACAAAACACCACCTACAACTTGTTTTAGCCCTTTTTCATGAAAGGCGCTATTTTCCTTAAAATTTATATTTTAAAGATTTAAAAAAAAAATGAAGACAAGGCAAAGCAGGGGTAAACATTGCTAATAAGATATAGGAGAATAGAACCATTAAGGGCAATTTATTAAAGCGTAATGTTGTAAGAAGTGTTCTAAAATGCTAAAATGGGGCAATCAGCATAGAAACCAGTAAAACCAGCAGTGACACCTCCCCTTTTACATACTAGCACTAATTTTTAGACGCAACAAGTTGATAAATCTCTCCCATGGTTTAATTTCATGGTTTAATTTCTCTTATTCTGTACATGTTCTCTGTGCGGATGGCCAAGTGCACAGATTGACAGGGAGCCAAGATGGAGGTGCTCAATTGCAGGGTAAAGAGGTGTGGATTTCAACATTTAATTTACAGATAAATATTTTTTTTTTTTTTTAAACCTGGAAGTGACAGTCTCCCTTTAAATTTGTGGTTTAATACTGCTAGTATCTGTTGGGCTACTAGGCATTACAAGGTGGTACAAAGAGCACAAAACAAATGAATGTTAACCATTTCTAACCTATTTAGGTGCACTTTAATTCATGTGTGAAATTACTGAACTGTAGGACGATAAAAATGTTGCATCAATCCAAGTAAGCAGTATACAGGGTTAGTAAAAAAACAAGGCGCAAGAGTGTACTGAGAACGGACAGCAGCTGAAATAGCCTGCCCTTTTGGTGGGTCCCCGCTCAGATCTCAAGCTGGTTTTAGCTCAACTTCTGCCATTACAGAGAGAACAACTCTGAAGCATATCAGACTGGTCCCACCCGTACAGGCAGCCCAGATCCGAAATGCCAGCAAGTTCCCTCTGCACGAGAGACACAGCAACCCCAGACTATCGTTACAACCTTGATAGGCATCAGTCAGTGAGTCTTGCGACTTTTGCTCTCCTTAAAGGACCACTATAGGCACCCAGACCACTTCAGCTTAATGAAGCCGTCTGGGTGCCTGGTCCAGCTAACATTAACCCTTTTTTCTATAAACATAGCAGTTTCAGAGAAACTGCTATGTTTATATTAGCGTTAATCCAGCCTCTAGTGGCTGTCTCATTAACAGCCGCTAGAGGCGCTTGCGTGCTTCTCACTGTGAAAATCACAGTGAGAAGACGCCAGCGTCCATAGAAAACATTGTAAATCCTTTCTTATGAAACTGGCTGAATGCGCGCGGCTCTTGCCGCGCATGCTCATTCAGTTGAGCATGAGGAGAGCTCCCCGCCCGGCGGTGGAGAAATAGGCAAGTTTAACCCCTTCCTCCCCCTAGAGCCCGGCGGGAGGGGGACCCTGAGGGTCGGAGCACCCTCAGGGCACTATAGTGCCAGGAAAACGAGTATGTTTTCCTGGCACTATAGTGGTCCTCTAAGTTTACAGGGTTATTCACTACAGTAAGAATTGTCAGGAATTCAAAGTGAATTTAAAATTCTCAAAATTAGCTATGAATCCAGTTTGGCTACTTTGGCCTTTAATTTAGAATTCACTTTTAATTCACAGTGATGTCCTGACAATTCTCATTTTAAATGAAAAAGAAAACATGACAAAACACCTTACTGCTTTGAGCAAATTATCAAATATAATACATCATGCATAGGTCTTCCAAAGTAGTCTTAAGGACTTTAGAGTCAAAGACAAAACCCATGCTCTCCAGACTGCCAGAAATATAAATACTTTAAAGTCTCTTTTCAAAACAATAACAGCACAAACTAAGTGCAGCAAGTTATAAAATAACTATTTACCAATTTAATATACAAAATACATAATAATATGAGACGGCTACTACATTCCTCATTTGAGATGTAAAACGTACTAAAATGCATCTCTGGCCTGAGGAGAAGCTTTCCAACTTTTATTTCAGCAGATTCTGAGTCAAATTCCATAAGTATCTCACTTATGACCTCCTGTCCGTTGTCCGCACCCGTACGGCCAACTCGCGCTTGCAGGACTTCTCACGGGCGGCTCCCTTCCTATGGAATAGCCTGCCTACTGCCATCAGACTCTCCCCTAGTCTTGCATCTTTTAAGAAGTGCCTTAAAACCCATCTCTTTAGGAAAGCTTATGGCCTCCAAGACTAACCCCTACCTCACATACCTGTCTCTTGCCCTCTCCTAAAGGGCAACCCACCTTATTTGATTACAAATTCCTGTCCTAATGTGTTTTACACCCCACCTCCTATAGAATGTAAGCTTGATTGAGCAGGGTCCTCTTCAACCTATTGTTCCTGTAAGTTTATTTGTAATTGTCCTATTTATAGTTAAATCCCCTCTCATAATATTGTAAAGAGCTACGGAATCTGTTGGCGCTATATAAATGGCAACAATAATAATAATAATAATAATAATAATATTAACCCCTTAACGCCGTTACGGCGTTCTATGCCGTCGCGGCTTTAAAGCCGTTGCGGCGGCATAGAACGCCGTAACGGCTTGCAGCCCAGGAGGTCCGGCGGTACTCACCTCCGCCGCGATCCTCTTCTGGGGGGCTGCCTCAGAGCCCAGGCAGCTCCCCCACGGCAAATCAGGCCCCCGGGGGCCATGTGATCGCTCTCAAAGAGCGATCACATGGCCCCCTATAGCTGGCTGTGGATCTGCCAGCAGGGGGGCTGTCTGAATTATCAGACAGTCCCCCTGCTGGTGGGAAGAATTAAAAAAAAATAATTAGACATGTGTAAAATTAAAATAAATGCATTTTTATATATATAATATATGTATATATATTATATATATATATATATATATATAATATATATACATATTATATATACCGTATATACCCGAGTATAAGCCGAGTTTTTTAGCACATTTTTTGTGCTAAAAAACCTCAACTCGGCTTATACTCGAGTCAATAGTCTGTATTATGGTAATTTGCATTGCCATAATACAGACTGGGGGCTGTGGGGGCTGCAGAGAGTGTTACTTACCTGTCCTGCAGCTCCTGTCAGCTCTCTCCTCCTCCGCGCCGACAGGAGCTGCAGGACAGGTAAGTTACAGCTCTGCCAGCCCCCTCTCCCCCCCCACTGAACTACCAATGACACTGGACCACAGGGAGTAGGAGCCACCCTCCCTGCCATGTATCAAGCAGGGAGGGGGGCCGAAAAAAAAATAATTAGTAATAATAAAAAACAATAATAATTAAATAATAAATAATACAATAATAATAATAATTAAATTAAATAAATAAAATAATAATGAATAATAAAAAATATAAAAATAATAAAAATTAAAATAATAAAAAAAAACACCCACCCCCCACCAAGGCTCTGCAACACACACACACGCTGCACTCATACACTCACGCTGCACTCATACACTCACGCTGCACTCATACACTCACGCTGCACTCATACACTCACGCTGCACTCATACACTCACGCTGCACTCATACACTCACGCTGCACTCATACACTCACGCTGCACTCATACACTCACGCTGCACTCATACACTCACGCTGCACTCATACACTCACGCTGCACTCATACACTCACGCTGCACTCATACACTCACGCTGCATTCATACACTCACGCTGCATTCATACACTCACGCTGCATTCATACACACACACTACATTCATACACACTACATTCATACACACACACTACATTCATACACACACACTACATTCATACACACACACTACATTCATACACACACACTACATTCATACACACACACTACATTCATACACACACACTGCATTCATACACACACACTGCATTCATACACACACACTGCATTCATACACACACACTGCATTCATACACACACACTGCATTCATACACACACACTGCATTCATACACACACACTGCATTCATACACACACACTGCATTCATACACACACACTGCATTCATACACACACACTGCATTCATTATACACACACTGTAAATAAATATTCAATTAATATATTTTTTTTAGGATCTAATTTTATTTAGAAATTTACCAGTAGCTGCTGCATTTCTCACCCTAGTCTTATACTCGAGTCAATACGTTTTCCCAGTTTTTTTGGGTAAAATTAAGTGCCTCGGCTTATATTCAGGTCGGCTTATACTCGAGTATATACGGTATGTAACGTCATGCGTAATGTATTTTAATAGTAATATTTATATATTAGTATTAAAATACACTTAGAGTGACGTTACATATATATAATATGTATATATATTATATATATATATATATATATATATAATAGATATATACACATATTATATATATATATACATATAATTACAATAATAAATAAATAAAATTATTAAATAAATAAATAAAATATTGAAACAAAATTTAAAATAAATTATATATTCATATGTAATTTTATTCTAACTGTATTTTGTTATTAAAAAATATATATTGGTAACAAAATACACTTAGAATGACATTCTATATATATCTATATATAAAATACAAATAACCGCAAATATATATAGAGAGATAAATACATATAATTACATAATAGATTACATTAGTATACACGTAGAATTTAAATACCTATAAATGCATATATATTAAAATTCTACGTGTATATTTAAGTAATCTTTTAACATAATTATGTCATTTGATTAATTAAAATTTGATTGACATGCCTGACAACACAGGGAGAAAGTGCAGAGAATTTAATTCGCAAGCACTATATTTGACCCTGTAACTCTCCAAGACATCATAAAACCTGTACATAGGGGGTACTGTTTTACTCAGGAGACTTCGCTGAACTCAAATATTACTGTTTAAAACTGGTAAATTATATTACAACGATGATATTTTAAGTAAAAGTTAAGTTTTTGCATTTTTTACAAACAAACGGCACTTTTATGGACTATATTATTGTTGTAATATGTTTTACTGTTTTAAAACACTAATATTTGTGTTTAGTGAAGTCTCCCGAGAATAACAGTACCCCCCATGTACAGGTTTTATGGTGTTTTGGAAAGTTAGAGAGTCACATATAAGGCTTGCATTTCATTTTTTTCACATTGAAATTTGCCAGATTAGTTAAGTTGCCTTTGAGACCGTATGGTAGCCCAGGAATAAGAATTACCCCCATGATGGCATACCATTTGCAAAAGTAGACAACCCAAGGTATTGCAAATGGGGTATGTCCAGTCATTTTTAGTAGCCACTTAGTCACAAACACTGGCCAAATATTAGTTTTTTGCTTTTTTCACACAAAAACAAATATGAACGCTAACTTTGGCCAGTGTTTGTGACTAAGTGGCTACTAACAAAGACTAAACATACCCCACGTTCAATACCTTGGGTTGTCTACTTTTTCACATGGTATGCCATTATGGGGGTAATTCTCATTCCTGGGCTACCACACCGTCTCAAAGGTAACATTACTAATCTGGCAAATTTCAATTTAAAAATGGAACGTTCTATATTTGACCCTGTAACTTTCCAAAACACCATAAAACCTGTTAATGGGGGGTACTGTTGTACTCGTGAGACATCGCTGATTACAAATATGTGCATTTTTGTGCAGTGAAACCTAACAGTATTATGACATTTACAGCTAAAATGTGAGGCGGAACTACAAATTTTTTTAAAAAATTAACATTTCTCAGTTTTTTTTTTATTTTATTCATAATAAATTAGGTTTCATATATAAATATTTGATATGGAATGAAAGCCCTGTTTCTCCTGAACAAAATTATATATAATAAGTGTGGGTGCATTTAATATGAAAGATGGGAACTATGGGTGAACAGACATATAGCGCAAATACCAGTTTTTGTTTACGTTTTGTTTTGATCAGTGCACTATTGACTCCGTCCTGAAGGGGTTAATAATAATAATAATAATAATAAAATTATTGAGATGAATACAATTTTGCCTTATGAACACTATCAAGAAAGGCAAGGTAATCAGTGCCCGTCTAAAGCAGTATTGCATGAGTGAATGAAATGTGTGAATGAAGTGAATCTTACACATGAATTATTGGCCTGCAAAGCTAGCGTACTTCCTGTATTAATCAGGTTTTATCCTTTCCTAGCACTAAGGAAATGTGGTGAATGTTTCATACCCAGATCAGAAACTTGTGTTAGATTCATTTAGCACACAGTGTTATTCAGTAATGTATGAATAGTTATAATTTCAAAGTGAATGTCAAATTTGAGGCCTAAATGGCTGTACTGATAATACAGATCACGAGGCAAATATTTCCTATTTATTGTTGCCTAACGTAATACAAACATAAAATTAGCAACAATTACTTGGATAATACTGTTCCTTTCTGTACCTTTCCTGAGTTTGTTATAGTATAGCAATGCCTTATTAGTATTCACCGAAGACTTAGTGTTACTTTTTTAGTTTGTCTTTGTTTTGTGATCGTTGCAGGAGAGGAAGCCGGGTGCAGGGAGGGAGAGCTAATAACAGTTGAATTGATATGCTTTCCTAAAAAACTAAGTTTCCAATGATGTATTTATTTTTAATGGAATTTACACTGGGGGAGAGTCTAACAGAGAAGGGAGGGGTGTTCCACAGGAACGGTGCAGCCCTAGAGAACTCTTGAAGGCGAGCATCAGAGGTGTGAGTACAAACAGATTAAAGACTTCGGTCTTCAACAGAACCTAGATTGCCTCTCAGTCCTCATCAGGGAAGACACCAGTGGCAAAATAAGGCGTTTTGATTAAATTGTTTTAGAGATTTAGTGGTCAGACCTTAAAAGAAAGCAGTTTTCCTGGCACTATAGGGTTAATAGGTGTAGAACTTAGAAATATAACAAAAAATAAAAAACTATTTCCTCATGTACAGATTATTTTTGGGTTTGTTATTTTGAAAGACTGGTGCAAATTCCCAGTATCATTTATTATAATGTATGTGTGTCCCTCTCACAACACATCTCCTCTATCAGACTGCATGATATTTTGCGGTTGTGAAAATTCATGAATGTATGCCTACTGCATTAACAGTGTTATTTACACTACAGTCATCTCGTGAAGTCACAGGATTCAAATGACCTCACAGTGTACGCAGATTGGTTTATACTTTCCTTTAGAGCACAATAAAATTGATTTTTCCACTCAATTCAGTAAAGTGGGAATTGCACAACACATAAGAGGGGAAAAAGTAAAAGCCAAAAACATGACAGGCGTTAACTGTAATTCCTATCCAGTCAAACATTGCGCTGCGGCTAGAGGCAAGACATGAATGCATCCATAATCGGATAGTCTTTTGAAAAATAAAAATAAAAAAGTGTTCCTATTTTTTTTTTATAAGAGGAGTTGGGAAGATAGTTCAATAAAGTTTCTAACATTGAAAATAAGATAACCACAATCTAGAAATTGGGTTTTTAACTGTAGACATGATAAATAGGTTGTACAGAGAAATATTACACATTTAAGCAGTTGCACATTCTTGTGAAAACATTACTGGTGCAAACTGACTTACAGGAAGTCACATGTACATCAATGTAAATCAGGATGGTAAAATCCCTATATTCTATGGCTTACCTCCCTGGTAAAACATCATATTTATTCAATTATATTTGTTACATCAATGGGTCTCTGACATGCACTGTCAGTTTGTTTTTATTTCTCTCCCCCCCCTGACTGAATGTGGCCTCAGATTGCCCCTTAGTGTAGTTTTTCTGCACCTGGTCCACCGTACCTCCCCTCCCCCCACCTTTTGCCTTTTATTTTCTTCCCAGCTGCTGCCATCTCCCTCAGCCTGGCAAGGTCATTGCATTTCTGCCTTCCTCTGCCCTTTGTCCTCTAAGAAATTTCTGATTTTGCACATGCCCAATTGTCCCTCTACTTCAATGGACAAGGCCCGGAGGAGGCGAGCTGAAAGCTAGCCGGATAAGAGGCATGTGTGGGTGTAATAAGTGGGAGTGTCTTTCAGGATTGGGGAGTGGGGCTGGGTCATATAAATAGGAAGACATTTTGTCCGCTTACCTCAGCCATCTTAAATTAACGGCGTGGTAACAACTTCCCTCCCTCCCTTTGTTCTGTTTTGTTATCTTATTGCATGTTATTAAATTTATTTTTCTTGTCACAGCCGGCGGGTATGGTCCTTGCCGAAGCAGTTTGGGAAAAGGAGTACAGTGGAAGAAGGAATGTTGGGAGCATCTTCGACAGAAGTAAGCCTCATGTGTACATATTTACATTTGTTAGTAGTTGGACTATCACAATGCATAAGCATACTAGTAACAATTTACAGATTAAGTAAATAGGTTACAGAAAAGCTATAACTGGTATTTTATAGGGAGAACTTGGTTTGCTGTGTAATGTGAGGTTCCATTTCAGTTATAAATTGCAATAAATCAGACCTTCACAAAGACAACGCAGTCAAATCATCTATGTAGATTTAGGGGTAAACAACATTTAACAAATTCAGACAATGTTTATTACATCACTAGGCTCAAGAGGCAAGGAGTCACTTTAAAAGTTACCTTGGGTTTCTGTTAATCACTAAAGTTTGAATGCTTGTAAATTCAAATGAATTCAAACTTAATTGAAAATGTTACACCTTCCCCAAAAAAGAAAAAATTACAAATGGAAATTCACTTTGAATACCCAACAATTCACCCTTTAGTAAATAAGCCTGGAAGGGATAATATGAAAGAGAATCTACAGTCCTCTAAAACCCACAAACCACTACAAAATTATGACAGCTCTGTCAGGATCATAGGTTTTTGTCAGTAATGACTAGAAAGTGTCCCAGTGATACTTTATCTTAATGGAACTCTGAGAAAGACATACATAGTAGCAGCTATGAACATTGGGGTTTGGAAAAATGCCCATCAAGATCATTCTAGAGCTGTAAACAGAGTCGAGCAAGGCTTTGCGGTTCAACTGGAAGAACCACATCTTTAGCATTGTGTGCAAAGCACATGCATACTTTTAAAATGTCCTTGAAATTCAGCTTAAACATCGATTGAGCCACTTCCTACTGGCTTCATTTTTTATAATGGCATTTATCTTGCAGCCTTGTAATCTTTTTCTCTAAAAGCGAAACAAAAAAACAAAACAAAAAAACACAATGGAGAAACCTCTAACTATATTTAGCATCTCACTTAATTATAATCTACTGGATATACACACACACAAAAAAAAAACCACAATACTACAAACTTGAGTAACCCTTTAAGGCATATCCTGGTAATCTGTATATGTGTGCAATGCTGGAAAATGCAAATGCCCACAACCAAGCCATTGTGCTAGATCTCAGTAAACCATTGATGTTACAATAAACCTATAATGGGGCAGGATAGCACAGTTCTCTCATATATACAATTATAACATACCACCTGTCAGTGTAAAGTATATATAATGCAACAGCAGCAGCTAAATGGACACTCCAGACCCAAGGTATTTTAAGTTGCTGAAGTGATTTATGCACAAACAGCATGTCCTCTTTTTTTCCCATTTCACAAAAAGAATAGAAATTGGCCCGTTTATAAACTAACTTTGTAATTATTGTCATTAAGGCTGATGGACACACGCCCTGTTACTTCCTGGTTTGGTTAGCTCAGTGGAGCTAAAGTCAAGAGGCAGGCAACTGTTTAGAGCACCTGCCTTGCAAAGACTTCTCACTGAGATGCATTGGGAAGTCTATGATTGGACAGCCACATAAAGTCTGGACTGGGGAAGAAGGGGAGGGTTTGCAAAGGCAGCAGACAAAATAACTGCAGATATATATATATATATATATATATATATATATATATATATATTTCTTTTTTTTGTGACAATATTTTAATGTATTATCTACATCATTTATTAAAAACCGTACAGAGTCAAAATAAATCCAGACAATTCCTTGAAAGTCAACAGGTTACCTTGAGGTGAAAATATGCTTATTTCGCTCACAGCTGCAAAGATAAGTTCATGACAAACTTTCTCTCATGAACCATAAATAAATTAAATAAAAAAAAAGTAAAAAAAAAAAAATCTATTTATACACAGTATTTCACACAAGCCAATTAGACTAAATACAAACATGTTCGTTCCAATAGTGATCAATCAATGGTACTGCTTATAACTAGATCAGGGAGCATACAAGGTGCAGCAGTACAAATATGTATCTTGTGTTACACACCCACAAATATGTTATACTGTGAAATCCATTCATAAATAATAAAAATAATAAAAAATAAAGTATTTTGTTCAAGGATCATTAAAGGCACCCAGAGCACTTCATGACAGTTTCTACAAACTTGCAATGCAAATATATATTCATTGCAAGTTTGTAGAAACTGCAATGTTTCTATTGCAGGATTTACCCCCACAGTCTTCTATCAGCCACTAGCTGTTCTTCCCTTTTGAGACTATTCACAATTAAATGCTGCTCTTCGCGTGGCGATTTGCTGCACATGCGCACAAACCTGCAAATGTGTCCCATGATGCCGCTGCCCCTGGGAGGCAGGGTAGCAGCACAGAGATTGGCTTGGCAAGGAAGTAAAGGTAGGTTACATTTTTTTTATTTCGTTTTTTTCACCTCCTTTCTTGTCAGCCTTCCATTTGGATCACCCAGGACATATCAATTTATATTAAAAAGGTTTTAAAAGGGACTGTGACATGAAAAATAGGATGGATCTTTAGTTTCACTCTATTCTTATGGCTTTGAAACACCAAACTCACAGAATTTATGAACATCATCCAAAATAGGACACAATGAATGCGCTGTGGGATGGTGCAATATTTATAGTGCCCATCTTTGAAAGGGCAGATATATATTGCTTTGTGAATAAAACTAATGGGGAAGGGAATAATCAGACAAACAAAGTAAAGATGTATGCCCTTTTTTATAGAAGGGTTCTAGGTACATCAGTATGAGAAAATTTAAAAATCTAAAATTTTGCATTCTTAAGATACCTGTGTAGGAATAAACCTGTACTCTTTTAGCAAGACTTGAAAAGACATGTTCAAGAGCACTCCTAATTTGTTCAGTAAAACAAGCTATAGATGAGTTATGGAAACCTCAGAAAAAGGTTCTGAGGAATTACACAGATTTATATATAAAAAAAAAAAAGGCTACTGTGCAGTAAAAGCCATGGGAAATGTTTAAATTTCACATTTTATAAATAACCAATTTTAGTTATTCTTGAGCAAAACTTCCATGACAAAGAGAGGACTGAAAAAACAATGGATTACAACAAGAAAAAGAGCACAAATTTCACTCCAGCACCAGGACAAAATGCCAAACTGGACTGTTACATTGAAAGTTTCTGTCTAAGAACAGTATCCTTGGCAACCAAGCAAAACCAAAATAATGTTTCATAATCTCTCAGCACAGGAACAAACAGCTATAAATGACTTAAAAAATGATCATGCTATCACCATCAAACCAGCAGACAAGGGAGGAGCAGTAGTGGTAATATACACCTAGGACTACATAAAAGAGGGGGACAGGCAGTTGTCAGATGACAAATACTGAAGAAAACTAAATAAAGACCCCACCAAGGAATATACATTACAACTTAGGGAGCTCATTAAATCCTTCCCGGAGCATTTACATCTAGAACTGCAATCACTCATACCAACTAGTCCCTACATGGGACTTTCTATATGCTTCCCAAAATCCACAAAGCAGGTAATCCTGGAAGACCTACAGGTCTTCCATTACAGGAATGGGAACTCTCACAGAACAGATCTCAGGACTGGTAGAAAATACCCTAAAACCTCTAGTCACCAACAGCTTCATAAAAGACACAACCGACTTCCTCAACAAACTCAGCCAAATCACCAATCTCCCTGCTAACACCATCCTTGTAACCATGGAAGTGGAATCTCTGTACAACAACAACAGATGGCATCAATGCTTGCTTCCATTTCCTCTCTTTTGCCGACAACCAAAATACAGTCCTTGAATTATCACAAACCTGGCACTATTGATCCTCATACATTTCAGTTTTAACAATGAGGTTTACCTACAAACCATGTGTACTGCTATGGGCACTAATATGGCACCCCAATATGCTAATCTGTTTATGGCAGATCATCAACAGAGATTCCTAGAAATAAAGTACAGCAAACAATACAAATATCGCTATATAGATGAGATCTTCATAATATGGACTGAAAGCGAAGAAAAACGGATACAGTTCCATGACTCAACTCATTACATCAAACTAAAATGGAATATTCCACTAGACCTGAGGATTTTCTGGACACCACTGTGACATGTAACAATGGCACAATCCACACTACGGTTTAAAAAAAAAAACAACAAAAAAAAAAAAAACAACCCACAGACAGTTGCAGTTACATTCTACCACTCCCATACTAAACAGGGCATCATCTAAAGCCAAGCCACTAGGTACCATCGCATATGCTCTGATCCTAATGACCGTAATTCCCATCTAAATGTACTCTCCCAATCTATGAGACAGAAAGGCTATAAACCAAAGACAAACTCTGCAGTAAAAACTCCATGTACGCGCCTGCTACAGTACACAGAAAAAAGATATCTACACTAGTGCCACTTGTGGTCACATCCAACCCAGCTCTTGAGGAAATACGGAAAATCATTAAAGACCTACAAACAATGATAACAGAAGATGAGACTCTGAAGAACATTTTTTCTGAAACACCCACTTTGGCCTTCAGACAACCACCAAACCTCCAATAAAAATCAGCAGGAAGCTACCCACTGATGGGAAGAATAAAGAAAACGGGACCAGTCAATGCAAAAAAACCTTGCTGCAAACTGTCAGCACATATGCACAGACAACATAGCCACACGCAACAATAAAACCTACAGCATTAAAGGATCATACTCCTGCACATCCAGCAATGTGGTATACATGATTCAATGCACCAAATGCCACCTAGGATGCTACATTGGGGAAACCACCCAGAAATTAAATGACAGAATGCATATGCACAGACACTCCAGTAAACAGCACAAAGAAGGATTGTATACTGCACTCCTGTGGGACACCACTTTACCCAGCCTGGCCACTCAATGAAGGACCTAAAAATCAAAGTACTGAAAAGGGTTTTTAAAAATACCCAGGAAAGAAAGAAAGAAAGACTTTTAAAACCAGAATGATCAAATTCGTTAACAGCAAGAATAGAGGACGAAATATTGATTTGGGTTTCCTGTCCCACTACTAACACTTTACACTCCCCCACATTATCTTACTGTTCTGTTATATATATCAACATTTTAAAATGCATTTCAATAGGTTTATTCTATCAATATACACAGTACCATGTGTAGACCTATGCATATATATATATATATATATATATATATATATATATATGTGACAGTGTATTTATATTTGTGTATGAATATGTATTCATGTGTAAACATAGATTTGTGTGAGTATATGTATAAAATGTGTATATACATGCATGCATATGTGAATGGGTGTATGTATACATATATATGGGCCTATGTATGTGTAGGCACATTGGTATATGTGTAGATGTATGTGTAGGTGAGCATGTACATATATTTGAGCATTTGGTTGTATTTATATGGTTGTATGTACTTGTGTATAGTGTTTTTGTACTTGTACATATACACTACTTGTGTATATGTACATGTGTGTGAGTATGAGTATGTGTGTGTATGCTGGATATAGGCCTTCATGCATATGCTGTAACTTTTGGATGGGAATTCATGCATTCTTAATATACCGTATATACTCGAGTATAAGCCGAGTTTTTCAGCACATTTTTTGTGCTGAAAAACCCCAACTCGGCTTATACTCGAGTCAATAGTCTGTATAATGGCAATTTTCATTGCCATAATACAGACTGGGGGCTGCAGAGATGTTACTTACCTTTCCTGCAGCTCCTGTCAGCTCTCTCCTCCTCCGCGCCGTCCGTTCAGCACCTCGGTCAGCTCCCAGTGTAAGTCTCGCGAGAGCCGCGGCTCTCGCGAGACTTACAGTGTGAGCTGACAGAGGGAGCTAACCGGATGGCGCGGAGGAGGAGAGAGCTGACAGGAGCTGCAGGAAAGGTAAGTAACATCTCTGCAGCCCCCACAGCCCCCCCACTGAACTGCCAACCCCACTGGACCACCAGGGAAGGAGCCCCCCTCCCTGGCCAGCTAGCAAGCAGGGAGGGGGGACGAAACAAAAATAAAGTAATAATAAAATAATAATAAAAAAAAAAAATAACATTACAAATAATAAATAATAATAACAAAATATGAAAATAATTAAAAAAATAATAAGTAAATAAAAAAATAATGAAAAAAAAATATTAAAATAATGTAAAAAAAAAGAATAAAATTGCCCCCCCCCCCAAGGCTCTGCAACACACGCTGCACTCACACACACACACACGCTGCACTCACACACACACACACGCTGCACACACACACACACACACGCTGCACACACACACACACGCTGCACACACACACACACGCTGCACACACACACACACGCTGCACTCACACACACACGCTGCACTCACACACACACGCTGCACTCACACACACACTCTGCACTCACACACACACGCTGCACTCACACACACACACACGCTGCACTCACACACACACACACGCTGCACTCACACACACACACACGCTGCACTCATACACACACACACACACACACTGCACTCATACACACACACACACACACACTGCACTCATACACACACACACACACACACACACTGCACACACACACACACACACACACTGCACACACTGCACACACACACACACTGCACTCATACACACACTGCACTCATACACACACTGCACTCATACACACACTGCACTCATACACACACTGCACTCATACACACACTGCACTCATACACACACTGCACTCATACACACACTGCACTCATACACACACTGCACTCATACACACACTGCACTCATACACACTGCACTCATACACACTGCACTCATACACACACTGCACTCATACACACACTGCACTCATACACACACTGCACTCATACACACACTGCACTCATACACACACTGCACTCATACACACACTGCACTCATACACACACTGCACTCATACACACACTGCACTCATACACACACTGCACTCATACACACACTGCACTCATACACACACTGCACTCATACACACACTGCACTCATACACACACTGCACTCATACACACACTGCACTCATACACACACTGCACTCATACACACACTGCACTCATACACACACACTGCACTCATACACACACACTGCACTCATACACACACACTGCACTCATACACACACACTGCACTCATACACACACACTGCACTCATACACACACACTGCACTCATACACACACACTGCACTCATACACACACACTGCACTCATACACACACACTGCACTCATACACACACACTGCACTCATACACACACACTGCACTCATACACACACACTGCACTCATACACACACACTGCACTCATACACACACACTGCACTCATACACACACACTGCACTCATACACACACACTGCACTCATACACACACACTGCACTCATTATATACACACACTGGAAATAAATATTCAATTAATATAATTTTTTTAGGATCTAATTTTATTTAGAAATTTACCAGTAGCTGCTGCATTTCCCACCCTAGTCTTATACTCGAGTCAATAAGTTACCCCAGTTTTTTGGGGTAAAATTAGGGGCCTCGGCTTATATTCGGGTCGCCTTATACTCGAGTATATACGGTAAGTAATCATTTTATTTTTTTCACCCCCTCCCCCCCATCTCCCTTCTAGCACCATGTTTTGCATGTTTTTTTTTATCTCTCTCCCCCCTCATTCTGATCTTCACACAAGATATTTATGACCATCTGCAAGAATAGTGTGTATTTTCTATCAAACCTGTGTCTTATCTGCACACATGACGCTTTAACCTCTGTATTACAATTCATCTTTGAATTCTATGTGTCGTCTTGCTCAGAAATGCTTTAGCTATGCATGGGGGAATATTTCACTGTTCTACAAGAACAACAACTACCCAAACTCTGCATTGTAGAAAGAACGATCAACTATTTCAAACTTCACATAACTTTTTATAAAAGTCCAATAAGGTTTACATATAGTAATAAGAATGCCATAAAAGTTTTATTTTATTGCTGTGTTAACAAAAATTACCAACACCTTAGTTTAATAGACAGTATAGCATCAAAGTAATCTCGTCAGCACCCAGCAATACACAGAGAGGGTTTTATCAGCTAAGTGAAAGGACAATGCTCCAATACGTAGTGTCTTTCTCAATCCATAAATACAAGTACACAGAGACAAGTTTACCACTACGAATGTGTCTCAATTAGAGCCTTACAGGAATTAGCCCCTTATCAACACTGTGGAAGTGAAAAAGTATTTTTTCTTTAAATTTACAGATGCTGTGCATCATGAGCTCACTTAATGTTTGCAATAAACCACCTCTGTGTTGTGCTGAGGAACTTTATTTGAAGCTATTTATTACCGTGGACTTGTTCAACAGAGACTCTACTTTTAAGCTCTGGCACCAAAATTTTGATTCATAGGCGTGCCTATACACACTACCTACCAAACTGATTGTATTCTTCCAGTGTGAAAGTGAGCACCCATATAAATACGGATATACTAAGAAACCGTCTTTCATTTTTGGTGTTAATATAGTTACACTTTTGTTTCTGCTGTTGATCCAAAAGAAGGCAAAAAACCCAGTCTGAAGTGCTTCCAATTATGCAATAAACTAAAAAAAAAAAAAAAAAAAATTCCGAGGGAGAGGGAGAGGGAGAGGGAAGAAGAGAAGAGATAAGTTCGGCATGACAGTGCCGCTTTAAGTAAAATATTCCATATTAAAGTGACTCACCACTGACATGGAAAAGAAAAATAATAAAAAAAAAAAAAAAAATCACAAAGAGTGACACTGTGGGTTCAAGTTGAATTAAACAAGTTTCTCAACGATTTAGGATCACTAGATTTAAAGATATTGAATTGGAGTTTTTAATAGCCTTTTAATTATGCTAACGCACTTTGTTAACCACTGACACTGGGATGATCTATGCCCAGATGATAACAATGCAGTTACGGTTTACCTTGCTGAAAAACTCAGCCAAAGAAGCAACAGAGCTGTACTAAACTATCAAGAATTTCAGGCAATACAAAAACAGCAAGACAGAATGAGGACAGCAAGAGTTTAGGATCAAGAAAAAAAATAAAGAAAAAAATAAAATAAAAAAAATATGACTAATGTGCACTACAATACTTCTGTTTGACAAAAGGGTGGAACCAAGTGGCTGACACACCACCTGCACACAAAAAAAAAAAAAAAACAACAACACACAAACAAAACACACACAGTGGAAGATATGCTGTTCTTATATTGCTCAAAACGCTGTGGGTCAGAGGAAATAAACCCATGTGTTACAGGGCCATATATAGTTATGCCGGGCAGGTCAGCAGCAACATTTTACACAACTACAAATTCAGATTGGGGGTTGATGAACCGAACAATCAAGTCGAAATAATCAACAAATAAGTAATAATTTTACAGCACACCCATCTCTCACAAATGGTTCCCATGAATCCTTTCAACATAATTGTCATGTGCATTACACAGATTTGTTACTGACTAACCACATCAGTTATCACAGTCAAAGATTATAATTATACGGTAACAAAAAGTGACTTTTTACATTTCCACCCCCATGAGTTAGAACAGAATATCATGGATTCCAAAGGTTGTTAGACACCTGCATGGGTAGTGAAAATCATGACAACTTGGAAATGAGGGAAGGGGTGGGAAGTAAATAAAGTAAATAAAAGATTTTTTTACAAAATCAATGCTTTAACTTTAGAAACAAATTGCTATTTTGGAAAGTGCTTGTGAGTACAGGCATTGTCACATCTAGCTTTATTGTTTGTTCTTTCACTCAAACTAAAAGGACACATTTCCAGCAGAGTGTCGGCTCCTACCGTGCAGGGTTCACAATGAAACATAAGCAAAGCTTTTCTGTAATGAATGTGAGGCATACTGGATGCGCTTAACTATTGTGCCTTAATAGCTCCAAATGCCTGCTCCATGATAATGCAACTTGACAAGACATAATAGCCTTATGCCTTTGCTTCGTCTGTCAACTCTATTATCAAACTAAATTCATTGAAGTCCAAAAATACATCTACCTTATTACATCAAATAAATATCAACATCCTGCATGGAGCAAGCAAAACATAATCACTTTACATTTTGTTTTGCAGGAAGGAGAAAAAAAAAAAAAAAAAAAAGGGAACCAAACAAATACACTGACTGTCCACAAAAGAAGTTACACATTGCAAATATTAGAAGCCATGCACATTTCCATTAAAAAAAATATATATATTATATAATAATAATAATAATAATAATAATAATAATAATAATAATAATAGAAAGCTACATAGTATATTTCACATGAAGGTCCTCCCCTCAGCTTGACAAATATAACAAACAAGGTCTGATTGAACTGTCTTGAGAAGTTCATGAGGTAGATAATATCGTGCTAATGAACAGTCTTGGCAAAAATTGTCACCATTTTTCATTCAGTATGATTTACAATATTAACTTCAGCACATAAATGTTACATTGCAACTTAAAAAAAAAAAAAAAAAATAACCATTAAAATAAAACCCACCAAATGGACACAAGAAAAAAAAAAGATCAAATAAAAAAAAAAAAAAAAAAAACAAAGGAGAAAAAGTATACTACCTATAATATTTTTGCTTATTTACTTTAGGCAAAGGGTAAAGTTGTTGGCTATGTCATTAATGAATATCAAACACGCCAGGCCCACCTTTTATTCACATCAAACAAACACTATCAATTGAAACAGGGCCATTTGCATTTAAACAGGCCAGTACAATAACCACTGTAAAACTACTTTTCATAATTATTTATATTTTATACAAAATCTACCTTATTTTTCTTAATTTTCCTCTAAATAGACAGTATTTTATGTAAACCGTTTATTAGCTTCCTCCTATTAAAAGCACACTGATGGCACCAAGACCACATCATCTCAAGCGATCTGTGTGCAGTGTAAAATATGGTGTTCTGTAGAAACGGCAGTGGTAATCAGGAATACAGTCACTAGAGGCATTTCCACTGATATGACCGAGTCAAACTTGGTGCAGATCAGATGCTGTTCCTAAAGCAACCTTTGATTGACATAGCACAGCATTGTGTAGAGCGCACACACACATACTAGCCTCCCAATGTGGGAGCTTAACCAAGGAGGCGAAATGGCAGACAAGAGAGCAGAGTGGCAAAGGCTGGAAGGTAAGTAAATCTCACCTTTCAAATCCTCACAGGGGAGGGGAGGGTCATCTAGATAAGCAACAGTAAACTAAAGCATTATGAATACAGGTTTGTGTACACACACACACACACACACACACACACAAATACTTCCAAACATATATACTACAAAACCCCATTCCAGACACACTAGATCCCTTACCAAACTCCGGATCATTTACACACACACACACACACACACACACACACACACTAGATCCCTATATACACTGAGTCCTCTACACACACTAGATCTCATACACAGTCCGTGTCCTTAAAAACACACACACACACACTCTGGATCCCCTATGCACACACCAGATTCCTTTTAAGCAAACAAACTCTACAACCCCTACACACACACACACACACACACACGCTTGCTACATCCCCTATGCAACACACACACACACACACGACAACACAAACACAACATGACTGAAACCAACCTATTAGCACAAAACCACACCACAATCAGCTCACTCTACACACATGCAATCCCATAAGCAGGCTCCAAACACATGCACAGTGCTCTTTCCTGGCATTTTTGTCTCCTGGTATCCCATTCATAGAGACACCAGAAACAGGTTTCAAGCAAACAATGCAAGAATAATATAAAAATGTGCTTGCACTGTGCAGAACAAATACAGGGCCTTTTTATCATGCTGGAGCCTTTAAGCAGAGCACTCTGCGTGGTCTGCCCTGGAAGAGCATTGAACCAACATGCTCACTTTGAGATTGGGCATGCTTGCCATTGAGGATGACAAAACACACCCTATCTGGTCCGTACCCTTTTCAGTGGGCCACTGTGATTTAAAAAAATGCCCGGGCTGAGTTTTTTTTCCCAGTCTGGCCCTGATCAGGTGAGAGACACACAAACACAACACCGTTCGTCTACAAGGACTGCCTGAGAGATACAGAGACAAGACTGTTGCCGGGGCTGAAGAATGATTCACAACCAAAGACTTCAGAACTTTTGCATGAGAGCGCTATACAGCATTCTCGTAATGCATTCAGCTATTCTGAAACCAGCAGCTACTGTAAAATAATGGGGTGAAGAAGAGTCTTTGGAAGCCCATTCACTTGCTTGACCACATTACAAAACTGGCTGCATAGTGTACAAAGTTTGAAAGCCTGGAGTGCTATAAACTTCAGTATCAACAACACAATAACATCTGAATCCAAAAACATTTATGAATATGTGGTGTGCATAGCTCACACAATTTCCTTAATGAAGACTTATTCATAAGCCAAGAACAAGAAAATTAATTGTGTTCCAAAAGTGATCTGGTCTTACGGGGAACAGGCATGGTTATAGGCTATACCTAAATTAAGTCACACAAGCAAGCAGAAATGTTCCATAATTAGTTAGATCCCTCTAAAGGAAAGTTTCCAAGAGTTGCCTGAATCTGTGTGACTAATGAAGAGTGCTCTGCAAGACTATTTACGCAACAAAAAGTAAGTGGTGAGCTGGGATTTAAGAGTTGGTAATTACAAAAAGAGATCCAGGGAGGAGGGATGATGTGGAGGGGGTAAGAAACACAATCCCCAACATGCAGTATAAATATATATACACACACACTTGTCCAAAGGACTAAAGTGGTACCTCAATTTAATTGTCCATCACGACAATCTCCTTGTCCTCATACATAAAAAAAAAAAAAAAAAAGTAGAAATTTGGGGGAGTCTGCTTACACCTGAACATTGGTAGGGTCACTAAACTCAGAATTTTCCAAGATTAAATGTGAAAAAAAACAAAAAAAAAAAAAAAAAAACACTAAAATAGACTAAAATAGCTGCTTGGGGAAAATACAGCAATACCCATGATGGGCTATTTCATCGATGAAGATTTAATTTGGAGTTTAGTGTCTCTCCCTCTGCCCTCCCCAATAGTGTGTGTGTGTGTGTGTGTGGGGGGTGTGTGTTTTGGCTGGGTGTAATGTGTGTGCGCATGCTGGCAGTATGGTGTGCATGTGTGCCTGATGTGTGCGTGTGCCTGATGTGTGCTGGCAGTATGGTGTGCGTGAGGTTGGAAATAAAAAAGGGCTGGGGTAAAAGAGAAACACAAAAAGGGGCTGGGGGGAGTAAGATACACAAGAGAGGTGTAAGACACACAATGGGGAAAAAATAGGGGATAAGATACACTAAAGGTGGAAAGACATTTAAAAAAGGGGATAAGAAACAAAAGGCGAGTTAAGAGACACAGGTGAAGAATTTTTTTTGTTTTACTTTATTTATTTTGTTTGGGGGGGGAGCCACCATAGTCATCCTCGCCTGTGTGCCCAAAAATCCTTGCACTGGACCTGCCAGGCTGCATGGCATGTGCATGTAGGTTTGGTGTGTCCTGGCTGTATGGCATGTGTGTCTGGTGTGTAATGGCTGAATGGTGTGTGTGCGCGCTTTATCTCCAACTCTCTCCAGCCCTTAAGCCAACTCTTTCGGGCTCCAATACATGAAGCACATGCCTCTTTACACAGACATCAGTGATTCTGTTCCTTACTGTTCAGTTTGCCCGCAGCAAGTATGAACTCAAAATAAACGGACTGCCTGGTTCCCGGAACAGCATGTCAACAAAAACAGGTATGCAGTGGCACTCACTCCAACAAGCAACAAATTCCATATACAATGCCTGGGTGCCCCAATATATGCAATACATAATTCCACAAAGTCAAAAAATATTTGCACTCACAGGATTTATAGCAAAAAAAATAAACATGTTCATTCAATTAATAGTAGCAGGTTAGTCAACGTTTCAGAGCTCAACGGATCCTTTCTCAAGACACTTGATATTCATGGAGTATAATCATCTCGATTGTGATGGCTATGTTTGCATTTCCAGGTTTGTTTGGGGGGTGTAAATGTACACATGCATGTACATGGAATAAACAATAGGCAAGTCTCTCTCTCATCTTTTTCTATAAACATACAAAAAAAAATGTTTACTATGCTTTTAATAGTCCTGAAAGGAACTGAAACGTTGACTGATGACTTGGCAAAGAATATAATAAGAAGAAAAATGTATATATCTCGAGGGCTTGCACTCCTGGTATAATCCTGTGGTGCCTGGTGCTGTTCTGGCAAGGATCATGTAGACATAGCAGAAATTACTGCACTCCAAGGACTTTGTAGAGATTTTCAAATAAAATGCAACTTTTATTCAATCCATTTAAAAAGTCCGCGCTTCAGCTCCCACATGGAGCGTGTGTGTGTGTGTATATATATATATATATATATATATATATATATATATATATATATATATATATATATATATATATATATATATATATATATATATATATATATATATATATATACACATACATACATATACATATATACACACACATACATATACATATATACACACACACACACACACACACACACCAAAATGGTCTTGGTCACAAATACAGCTCATCTCAAACAAGCCTTGGTCAGCAGTTATGTGGATTATTGTGTATGTTCAATGTCTTATCCACAATACGACATCTAATAAAAGGGACAAACTCCAGGCTAATACTAGAATCAAGTGGTAAGACAAAACAAACAACCACTAATTCTAAAAAGGAATGTCCTCCATCATAACCAAATGCTAAAAAATAAAAGATATATATATTTATTATATATATATAAAATGTAAATGGAATGTTTATTTCATTCCCTATGTTAGGATGTTCCATCACATCCGAACAATACTGGGTTACACTGATATGGTCTCTGCGTATGCTCTCCTGCCAACTGTGATGCACTTTGCCAGCTGCCCAGCACCAAATCAGAGTGTGATCACAGATCGTCAAAACATGAAAGGCGATTGCAAGGTTAGGGTAGGCATATGGTTAAAGTTAGTGTTAACACAGGTAGGGTTGGTATAGAGGTGGTGTTGAATTCTAAAACGCAGTTTGGATCCAAGCTACGTTTGCCATTTAACATGTTACCCAAATCTATTTTGAGCTCTTTGTCCTTAGAAGCACCTGGTATTCATACACTGAACAAAATTATAAACGCAACACTTTTGTTTTTGCCCCCATTTTTCATGAGCTGAACTCAAAGAGCTAAGACTTTTTCTGTGTACACAAAAGGCCTATTTCTCCCAAATATTGTACACAAATCTGTCTAAATCTGTGTTAGTGAGCACTTCTCCTTTGCCAAGATAATTCATCCAGTCTAGCAGGATCCTCCATATCTATTAGTGTTGTACTCTCGCGCATGTGCATTGAACCCTTAGGCTAGGCTTCCCCAAACTCCAGCCCTCCAGATGTTGCTGAACTACAACTCCCATGATTCTCAGCCTATTTCATTCATAGAATCATGGGAGTTGTAGTTCAGCAACATCTTTGGGGAAGCCTGGCCTAAGGGTTTAATGCACATGCGCAAGAGTACAACACTGATGCCTATGGAGGATCATGCCAGACTATTGGATCCTCCATAGATATGTGGGAATCAACACAATTTTAAGAGAGTATCTCTGCCTTTTGTCAAGTTTTAGCAATTTGAAGATTTGCCATAAGACGCAGTACTACTTTTTTTTTTTTTTTTTATATATCTATCTTTTGACTGCATTGGAATTTCAATGAAATTCCCACACAGTTTTTAAGAGCATTTCATAAATATCTTCATGAAATGCTAAAAATGTGAGAACAAATAATTGCATTTTTTTATAGGGTAAAATGAATTATATGTTGCAAGTGAAGATATGCATACTCTAAATGTCATAGCACTCAGGGTTAGAGGAGTTAATCTGCACATCTATGCACTCTGTTCCAATCTTATGTTTACTTTTTCCTCCCTGCATTCTTTAATGTAGATAAAGAGAAATCCCTTTGGAATTGGGAATATGTATAATGTAATGTCTGCCACAACGAAAACAAACTGACATTTGACATGTGTCATAGACAAGAGGAGGAGAATAAGTCATTTTACAACCAGGTTCAAGGTCACAAAATTGTTACTCATTAAACCAATTTAGTTATACCACTTGCACTTGAACAGCAGATCCTTAGGAGCGTGATACATAATCAATAAGTGATTTGAAGGACAAAACATACCAGGAAGAGCGCACTATAAAACGATTACGAACACATTTCTCAGCGGAGAATAAAAAGGAGGGGAGCCTAACTTTTAAATATCGAGTTTTAAAGTGATGGCACATCAAAATTCCTTACACACACACACACACACACACACACATCCACATCAAATTCGTCAGCTGCAGATTTTAACTGTGAAAAGGAGAGAGACAGTATACCAGTAATTTAAAAGGAAGCCAATGTTAAAATTAAAATAAAATAAAAGCCATATTTATGGATTATAAAACCGTAAACAACAGCAAAAGTAATGATAGAACTAATATGATGCTATGTTGTTGGCCTGTTCGCTTCGAAAATCCATACTTTTGAAATAGTTGGGGTTATATACACTAAATAAACAGCTAGCTGAACTCCAACTTCTGTGATACACAAAGAGACCGTCTAACAAGGAGGATGAATAGTTCAACTGATTCTTAAGAGCAACCTGCTGGCTTCCATTGAGTTTATTATATAAAAGAGAGACACATGGAGGTGGTCCAGTGGACACATGCAGTTTGTTACATGTAGCCTGATATTCATTGTAGCAACGTTTAGACACTTGAAACACACACACACACACACACACACACACAAAACTTTCCTTCAACAAAGTGATTGAAACAAAAACATTTCTGTAAACAAGTAACAACTAGCAAAGGGTCCTCAGACTACAAGATAAAGTTCCCATCCACTACCCCCTCAGCAGAGGGCCATTACTCACCTTTGGCAGCTCCCTCAGCTGGTTGGCATCCAGTAGCAGCTCTTCCAGGCTCCGGCTGTACCTGTAGATCTCCTCCGGTACCGAGACCAGTGAGCAGTGTCTCTTATCCACGGACTCCACATGACGGTTACACCGCCAAAGGGGGATGCAATTAAACATCCCCGGGGAGAGTCCGAACAGCTCGCACGCCACCGTGACCACCACCTGAGCCCTGCCCAGCTCCGGGCACCCTGCCTATCTAGGTAACAAAGTATTCCGAACTTCCTCAGGATAGTCACCATCAATGCACTGCCGATCCACCTTGTCCCGGGCTATGGTCTCCCACTATGTGTCCCAGTGTTCTTAGAACGTCCCGTTTCCCAGGCTACAGTAGTTTTGGAACTCTGTGTCCAGACTGGGTCACGGCAGAGGGGGCACAGAGCCCTGTATTGTGTGATCAGGTACAGCGCCACACGTGCGTGGTCAAGAGTACTTGCCAGCCCCTCGCCTGATGTCAGGGACCCCTTGAGAACTCGTAGCCCCTGGAGAGCAGGAGCTCAATGACTCGGGGGCGGCACCGAGTATATTATCGCGAATTCCAGTGAACTACCAGGAAACAACACGGAAATCCCCCGGGCTTTCACACTGTGCCTCCTGCCGGCTCCTGTGCCTCCGCCCGCCAGGCAGGTAATCAGCGAAGGCCGATTGGTCATTCAGAGTTGCATCCTATAGCCCTTCCCCTAATGTGGACATGTACACATGGGCCGGTGTGTGCCTCCCCCTTATCACTTCATTACATCTCCCTCCTCCTCCTGCCTCACTCCCTGCTGACGTCCTCCGCCCTCCTCCTCCCCGCTGCTTGCTCTCCCCGCCCTGCCAGGCTCTGGTATCAGCGCCCCGGGCTCCAACACCCCCAGCGGGCAGAGAGAGTCTGGGAGGAGGGATATGCCTCCAATCAGTGGCACACAGCCTGACTCACACCATGACAAGCATTAGGCCTCACTGCTACCTCTCCTGCTCAGGCTACAGACACAGTATATGGCTGGAGATTATGGGTGTTAATTCTCAGGAGCAGCAGAGAGATTGAAAAGTTACATGGAAATATAATTCAACCTGTATTTGTTTACAATCATACGGTGTACTTGGGGCTGCTTTAGAAAAAAAAAAGAAAACGAGCTCAACTATTTGTCGGTGGGAAGAGTTCGATCACCAACTGATGTAGAACTTCAACAAATGTACTTTGTATACATGATGAGTTTCTCGTGAATGTTACGCAAAGCATCATGGGTGTTGTAGTTTTTATTACAATTGTTGATCTATCTCTTGGCCTACTTGGAATTGATACTATATAACAGGACTTCTGTAGAGTGGGGTGACCACAAGTTCGATCACTATCTATTTTATAACTACAGGTCATTTGATGCACCCCTACATTAGCAGTAGTAGTAAAGCAGCTTGGAAGTTTCAGCTCTACAAAAGCTTTTCATGTCATTTTGACGACCCATAATGTAGGTGGAAAAGCAAGTGGCACCAGTTCAGGAACTGCTATTTAAGCAATCACTCCCTTGCAGGTGTACTGTATCAAAATATTTACACAGTTCTTGTATTTTTATAGTGGCTATCCTGGCAACACATGATCACGTGATATGATGACACATTTAGTATCCAATCCCGCAGAAGTCATTATAGATAAGAGTTTTTTTGTAATACAATGGACTGGAGCAAATGGAGACAGTGCCAGGGGCGTTTATTGTCTCTAGCTGAGAAAACAAACGTTTGTGAGTAATAACATTCTGATACCATGTATAAACTCCAAGCTGTGGGAAAGTACTGCCTCCCTGATATAGATACATAGATGGAAACACCAGATCGTTGTAATCTCTCCTTTTTTATATTCACAATGTTTGTTTTTAAGTGCAGTATGCCCAGTTCAGATATTTTGGATTTAAATTTGAAATTTACTTTTAATGTTAATTTCACAATATGGCCCTAAAATGTGATTTCATCTCCACATTTTCAAATTCCAGACTGGATTCAATCCACACTACAAATTAATTATGCAGATAATGTATTAAAATGAAGAAAACTAAATTACCTTTTGATTTTGAACGTTTAAGCATTTGTTGCAAAGTCTCACAGGAGTTTATTTACTAAAGTGAATTACAACGTGAATTTCAAATTTCAGGCCAAAATAAACAAATTGTAAAATTCAGCTATGATTCGAGTCTGGCGACTTTGGTCTACAGTTTGAAATTTACTTTGAATTCTCACTTTAGTGAAAAACCCTTTAAGTATCAAATAAGAGCTGAAATTACCACTCTAACACTTCACCCAGCAGAAGTTAATGGGAAATGTAATTCAGGACTTGGCAGCAATTCCATGTATTAGAAGAGATGGATGGAATGCACTGTAGTTGCTATCAGTTTCCTGACAAATCAATTCACCATTTCATGAAATGGGTTTTAAGATATGATTATGTGATCACGCTACCAAGTAAAGTAATACTACACCTAAATGATGTTGTTATGGTGCCAGGAGGCACTCTTACATCGCGGGTTTAAACCATTGTCAAACTGTTTAACCCCTAGGTTGCCTTCAGCAGTGATGTCCACTCCAACCATGGCGGCATCCGGCTTCCGAAATTTCAGGTTCAGGAAGTGCGGAGTGCTGCCAGTATCAGGCTTACTAATTGATCCAGCACGTAGGATTGTGTCACACCTAGGACTAAAAGGTAACATATTACCGGGCCTTAGAATGGCCGGACTTAACGAACCAAAAAATAGTGAGGAAACTTGCCGAGGTCAGCGGACACAGAATGGGACACAACTATAAGGGAAAGTCAGAAGTCAGGAATGCCAAAATACAGGTAAAGTCAAACGAAGCCAGTCAATAACCAGAAATAAGTGCTCAGGAACACACTCTCAGCCAACCACTAAGGGAAACCACGACAGGGCAATGAGGAAAAGTAGAATTATATTTAAATAAGCCCTTAACAACTTTGATTGGCCGAAATCTGCCTTTGACCACAGAATTTGCGCGCGCGTCTCCCGTGACACACGCACCCTGTGACATCACACGCACGCCAACGTCTTCATCAACGTTGGCGGTCGTAGGGCTATAATTTGTTGTGGATCCGCAGCAGCCGACATCCATCAACATGTTGCATCAATCGATGTCCCTGCCCAGCTGAATCAGGAAATTCAGAAGCCAGATGACTCCGGTGGGGGAGTGGACATCACCGCTGTAGGCAACTTTGAGTTTGTTTTTGAGTTTTCTGGAGGGATTAAACATTTTTATTACATATGCTCCTACTTCTTTCTATTTTTTTTTTATAATCTTTGGTTCATTCTGCAGCACCCCTTAGGATATAGATCCCCTTTTTAGTTATTATTATTATTATTATTATTTTAAAAGTGCCAACAAATTCTGCAGTGCTGTACAATGGGTGTTTTGTAACCAGACGAGTTGGACACACAGGAACAGAGGGATTGAGGGCTCTGCTCAATGAGCTTACATGCTAGAAGGAGTGGGGTATAGTGACACAAAAGCTAAGGCTAGAGTAGAAAAGTAGGTTGCTAGGATAGTATTTACTGAGTGTTTGGTTTTGATGACAGTTACAGGAGAGGAATCAGGGTCCTGGGAGAAAAAACTGTTCACAGTTTAATTGATATGCTTTCCTGAAGAAGTAAGTTTTCAAAGATTTTTTGAAAGAGTGGAGATTGGATAAAAGTTGAACAGATAGGGGATGGGTGTTAAATAGGAACGGTGCATGCCCTAGAGAAGTCTTTAAAGCGAGCATCAGAGGTAGGAGTATGAACAGAAGATATACGTAGGTCTTCGGCAGAGTATAGGGGCTAGACGGGATATATTGGTGTATTAGTGAGGATAGGAAGGTTGGAGCGGCATTGTTTAGAGATTTGTAAGCAAGTACCAGGATCTTAAATTATAAAATAAAATAATTTCCTGGTATTTGGAGGCATGACAAAACTGCCTGGACCTACAGATGGTTCACAACATGTTTCATTAGAAGCATTTAAACTGTAGCAGAGTCTCATGACAAAACACAGACTACAATAGTGTAAGCCAAATTCAGCACATCATCTCCTATACATAGCGATACATAGTTCTCACCTATATTGGACAACTATGACACTTGGTGGACTCAGAATATTTTTTCGTATAGTATAAATAGACTAAATCACAAAATGTTTCACGTAAATTTGGTGTCTTTGATTAGCTTGAGAGTATATATAAATATAAAATTATATTTTTGTGTGTATTTCAACTCCTATGTATTTTGTATATTTTATCGTTCATTCTGTTTGCAATCCTACAAAAAAAATCAGACCCCTGATGTCATAGACTTCTTTACTGCAAGCGTGCCCGCGAACTTGGTTCTGGGAGTTAAACAGGTTTTTTTTTAAAAAATCACTATTTGTCTGCACTAGACCAAAAAAATTATACAATATCCCTCTTAAAACCATCCAACCTAACTCTTATATCAAATGCTGCAACCACCAATATAGGTTGTAAATGGGTTCCTTTTGTTAACCACCAAATCAGATTGTAAAAACACACAAACCACAGTTTAGCAAAATATAAAAATACTATTAAATAAGTCTCTTCTAGTAACATGATTCTTTACCAAAGGTAGCAGTTGATAAAGCAATATTTATTATGAACAAAAATAGTAACAGTAAATACATAAAATTAGATGATAGATTAACAGAAAATTCTAGATACTCACTTTGCTAGTACAGTCATTATATCTTTATTCTGGGGAAGAGGGGAGGGGGCAACTCATCCAAATGAGATTTGACTCCCAGGCAAGCATATGGCTCAGTTGCAGTCCATGGACTTTATATCCTATACGGCTATACTCCATCTCAAGTTTCCAAGCAGACCCTGAGGGAGGTACGTGGCGGAGGGTAAGCATAACAGTTGCAACTCTAGGATGATTGCACCTCCCTTGCACCTTTTGGCTGATTTACACAACCTGTCTGTGACTTAATATTGAGGAATCCCCCAGTTCCACCAAGCAGTTTAATGTACACAAGTTATGCTTGGACTTCTTTTGTAGGGGATTCTCTCATTGTTCTGAATATGTATAACAGGAGGCGTGATTTTATTATTATTGTTTTTTGGTTATGACTCTTAGCAGAAAATTGTTTCCTGACTGTTAATTCTCAATTAGCATATTGGAAGGTCAGGGTTTTGTAAAGCAAAAACAGCCAAAATGTGTGCAGCCAGTTGGCCTAAGTCAAAAATAAACATGAATGTCCTTTGGATGCAAATTTTCCCACCTCACAACAAAGGGATACTTAGCAAAAAAGGGTCTTATCTACAACTCTTTTTCCTGCTATGGTAACAGAATCTTCTAGCTAAATACTTCCAAGTAAACCTTTCCAATGCTGTAATCATACACGTGGCCTCTATTATGTATTAATTTCATGTATAAACTATCATATTTATTAAACAATATGTATTAAACACTATTTCTAAAGTGAAACAATGAATCATGCTTACTGTGCATGACATCTGGGGTTTATTCCAAACACAAAAGTGTCCATCAGCCCATGCTGCCTCCAACTGGCCCTCCACCCCATCCATGAAGGGTTTGAAAACCCATTTTTACACTTAACTGATTCCAGTGCTGATGTTCCTGGGCACTAGGTCGAGCTCCTCCTCTGGCAACATCAGTCAATGGGGTAAACCTGAAGTAAGTGGGGCACACATTAGACCTTCCCCATAGAAAAGCATTGACTCGTAGCTTTCTTATAGGATTAAGAAGATGCAGGTCATCCTCATGCTAAACATGAGAACATGTCCATAATTGTTTCATGGAATTGAACTCCACTAGAAGCAGTCTTAGTCCTGCAAGGTAATCATTTCAGATTCTCTAAAAATGTTTTACTATGGTGGACTAAGGTGGACATAGACACTGCACCCAGACCAGGGCTGATGGAGCTGCAGCTCCAGGCCCATGCCTATGGAATAGGCCCATTGATTTAAAAAAATATATTTATTTATTTTTTTACCACTCTTCACATGCTCTTGCTTAACTATTAAAACTTAAGAGGGGTGTAGGAGAACAAGACTGGTGTGTACTAGCTGACAATAAAATTAGTTAAGGTAAAGCTGACTTTATGCAAATGCTGTTGCTGCTTCAGTTTCTCTAACACTGGTGCATGTTCCCTTTCTTCTACACTCACTACATACACTTTTTCTCTGTCCCACAGATGTAATTGAAAGATGAAATCCAGATATTAGCATAGGGTATGTGTTTTCATATAGCTGTACCCTGTGAGTTTCCCTCCAGAACAACCTCCATCAGATGCATGACGCTTGGGAGGTATGACTGTGTAACGGCACCCCCAGGCATAAAAGGGGGTAACAGCCGTTTAGTAGATCTTCCCTTCCAGAGACACAGGCACAGCTACTGTAGACATCAATTCACCGAACCGGAGAAGCATTTGAATGCTGTAAACAGCTGAACCGGAGCCATACGAATGCTGTAAACAGCCGAATAGGAAAAACCATACAAATAGGTTTACACTCTGTCAGGAACCAGGAACCAGACAGAGACAGAAGTAGATGCAAACACACCTTTATTAATAAATAACTAATAAATAACAAAAGCAAAGTCCAGGAATCAAGCAGGGGTCAGTCACCAGAGCGGGTAGTCAGACAAGCCAGGATCAGGAGCACGGAGAGCAGCGGAGTCAGGAACAAGGCCGGAGTCAGGAACCAGGAGCAAACAGGAAACACAGGAACAAGGAGACTTCTGGGAAACAGGAAACCACGCAAGGGCAAGGAGGTTCTGGGCTTAGCTGCTTAAATAGGCAGAACTGATTAGCAGCAGGGTTGATTACTACTCATAGGTGAGTAACCGTGGCAACAAGCAGAAGCAGCTCATAGTAATTGCAGCTGAAAACTCAATCACTGAAACAGAAAGGGTTGCTGTTTAAAACAGCAAAGAAACCCTGACAGTACCTCCCCCTCAACGACTCCCCTCATCTCTGTTGGTGGGTCCGGGCTTCATGGGGAAGCGGGCGTGATAGGAACGAAGGAGGGATGGTGCATGGACATCAGAGGCTGGAACCCAGGAGCGTTCCTCTGGACCGTATCCTTTCCAGTGCACCAAGTATTGGATCTGTCCTCTGAAGACCCGTGAGTCAATGATGCTGCGTATTTCATATTCCTCATGATTGTCAATCAGAACAGGACGTGGACGTGGCACTGAGGTGGTGTAGCGATTACAAACCAACGGTTTCAAGAGGGAAACATGGAAAACATTTGAGATGCGCATGTTAGCAGGAAGGTCAAGTGCGTAAGCTACAGGGTTAACCCTTGGAAGTATACGAAATGGCCCAACGTATCGGGGTGCCAGTTTTTGTGAGGGAACACGGAGGCGTAGGTTGCGGGAAGACAGCCAGACCCTCTCTCCGACCTGATAGGTAGGTGCAGGAAGGCGTCTGCGGTCGGCCTGGAGTTTGTAGTTCTGCATTGCGCGTTGCAAAGAACTCTGAACCTGCACCCAAGTGGAACGGAGTTCCCTGAGATGTTCCTCCAATGCCGGTATCTCCTGTGGCAAGAACGTATCAGGCAACATGGACGGTTGAAACCCATAGTTTGCCAGGAACGGGGATAGCCGGGAGGAGGCATTAATCGCACTATTGTGGGCAAACTCCGCCCAGGGTAGCAGATCAGACCAGTTGTTCTGGTGGTCAGAAATGTAGCAACGCAGAAACTGTTCCAGTGTTTGGTTAGCTCGTTCCGCTGCACCATTGGATTGCGGGTGGTAGGCCGAGGAGAAGGAAAGCTGAATTCCCATTTGCGTACAAAAAGCTCTCCAAAATCTGGACACGAACTGGCTACCCCTATCTGAGACTATCACTTTGGGTAACCCATGCAAACGAAAGATCCCCCGACCAAAAATAGTTGCAAGTTCCTGGGAAGTTGGTAGTTTTTTCAAGGGAATGCAATGCGACATCTTCGAGAATCGGTCAACAACCATGAGAACGACTGTATTGCCACGGGAGACCGGAAGATCTACGATAAAATCCATGGACAAGTGGGTCCAGGGTCGTTCACCATTAGGTATGGTTTGCAGGAGACCCACTGGAGGGCGTCGTGGGGTTTTGTTTTGAGCGCACACAGGACAGGCAGCTACAAAAGCGGTGACATCCGAACGGAGACTAGGCCACCAAAATTGCCGGGATACGGACCAGATTAACTGGTTTTTGCCTGGATGTCCAGCTGCTTTGGGGTCGTGGTATGTACTCAATAGTTTCGTACGGAGGTTAATAGGTACAAAACAACGGCCATTAGGTTTCTCTGGAGGAGCATTACTTTGTGCAGCCAGAATCTCCTCGCCTAGGGGTGAGGTGAGGTTAGTACGGATGGTTGCCAGTATATGGTCCGGAGGAATCACAGGAGTAGGGGTTATCTCCTCTCTAGATGGAGGGGAGAACTGTCGAGACAAGGCATCAGCCCGAATGTTTTTTGTACCGGGCAAGTAAGAAACCACATAATTGAATCTTGATAGGAAGAGAGCCCATCTAGCTTGCCGGGGGGAAAGTCGCTCAGCTTCAGAAAGATATGTTAGATTCTTGTGGTCTGTGAGTATGAGGATTGGCACTGAAGTACCCTCAAGAAGGTGCCTACATTCTTTGAGAGCTAAAATTATGGCTAGAAGTTCTCTATCACCAATCTGGTAGTTGCATTCCGCCGGGTTCAATTTCCTCGAGAAATACCCGCACGGATGCCTGGAGCTCTCTGGGTTAGGACGTTGAGACAGGAGGGCGCCCACTCCTGTCTCAGACGCATCGACCTCAAGAATGAATGGTAAGGCAGGGTTAGGGTGTGCCAGTATAGGAGCAGCAGCAAAGGCGACTTTGAGAGACTCAAAGGCAGTAATGGCTTCCTGTGACCAATGCTGTGGATCAGCATCTCTCCTGGTCATGTCCGTGAGAGGTTTAACCAAGGAAGAAAAGTTGCGTATGAACTTCCGATAATAATTGGCGAAGCCCAGAAACCGTTGTATAGAGCGAAGACCCGTAGGTCGAGGCCATTTTAGTACAGCCGAAAGTTTATCCGGATCCATAGAGAATCCAGTATCTGAGATAACATATCCCAAGAATGTAACCTGTTTGCAGTGAAACTCACATTTCTCCAATTTGCAGAACAGACTATTTTCTCTAAGTCTCTGTAGAACACGAGAAACGTCTGCGTGATGGTTCTCGAGAGATGTGGAATGGATCAGAATATCATCAAGATAAACCACCACACATTGCTGCAGCATATCTCGCAGGACGTCATTTATAAATTCTTGGAAAACCGCCGGAGCATTGCAAAGACCAAAGGGCATTACTAGGTATTCGTAATGGCCGCTCCTGGTGTTAAATGCGGTTTTCCATTCGTGGTCCTCTTTTATCCGGACGAGATTATATGCCCCTCTCAGATCAAGTTTGGTGAAGACCGTTGCTCCCTTGAGGCGGTCAAATAATTCCGTGATTAATGGAATGGGGTAGGCATTCTTAATAGTAATGCGATTGAGACCCCTATAGTCGATACAGGGTCTCAACTCGCCATCTTTTTTCTTTACAAAGAAAAAGCCGGCCCCGGCAGGAGAAGATGACTTCCGAATAAAACCCTTAGACAGTGCATCGGTAACATACTCCTCCATGGCTCGATTCTCTGCTACAGACAGTGGGTAAATCCGGCCCCGGGGAGGATTGGTACACGGTTGGAGTTCGATACCACAGTCATACGGACGGTGTGGTGGCAGAACGCTGGCTTGACCCTTGTCAAATACATCTTGGAATTCTTGGTACTCAGCGGGTAAGGAAGAGGCAGAACATGCGCCCAAAACTTTGACTGGTTTCTGGAGACAGGACAAAGTGCATTGCTGGGACCATGATAATATCTCAGCTTTGCGCCAATCAATTGTGGGGTTATGCTTCTGTAACCAAGGGTATCCCAAAACAACCTGGTAATATGGAGAGGAAATGACCTGGAATTGGGTCGTCTCATGATGTAGAGCCCCTACAGCCAGAGATATGGGCACGGTTTCTTGGGTCACGTGGGTTGGCTGTATTGGTCTGCCATCGATGGCTTCGAAGGCTAGTGGGGAGTTGCGAGACTGTAAGGGTATAGAGTGCTTTGCTGCAAATGCACAATCTATAAACAAGCCTGCGGCCCCAGAATCAAGTAACGCCCGGGTTTCAATGGATGAATCAGGCCAGGAGAGGATAACAGGCACCAAGGGTTTGTGCACCCATATCTCTGGGTCTGCAGAAAGACCACCCAAGATCTGCCCCTGACAGTATCTTGGGTGCGGGCCCTTTGCCGGACGAATCGGGCAAAATTTTAACAAGTGACCATGGTGTCCGCAGTATAGGCACAGACCCTCCCTCCTCCTAAAGGCTCTCTCCTCGACCGAGAGGCGTGAGAAGCCTAACTGCTTTGGCTCCACACAGACAGAGGACTCAGGGCCAGGAGGCATGGGAGGTGAGGGAGGTTCGGGTGGGCAAGAAAAGCTCGGTGCCAAATTTACAAGAGGCCTCCGCAGGCGCTCCTTGGATGAGGATCTCTCTCGGAGTCTGATGTCAATGAGGGTGACAAATGATATCAGTTCCTCGAGATCTTTAGGTAATTCTCTGGCTGCAATCTCATTTTTAAACACATCGGAGAGACCTTGTGCAAAGGCAGCCACGAGAGTCTCGTTGTTCCAGCCACCCTCTGCTGCCATGGTACGGAATTCAGTGCCCTGAGAATTAGACATGAGTAGTTCGGCAGTAGGGGTGGAGCAAGCTGGAATATCAAAAACCCTATTGAAGGATGCAACAAATTCAGGGTAATTGTAAATAATAGGCTTCTCTGCCTCCCAGAGAGGTTTTGCCCAAGCTAGGGCCTTTTCAGACAGCAAAGAAATCATGAAGTGAACTTTGTCACTGTCTGTAGGAAATGCCTGGGGCAGGGTTTCAAGGTATCCTTTAACCTGATTTATAAATTCTCTGCACTGTGCTGGGTCGCCCCCAAAATACTGAGGGAGCGGGACAGACCCAGTCATTTCTCTAGCCGCTACAGGTTTGGAGGCTACAACCGGTGCTAGAACAGGAAGTGAGGCAGAGGCGGCCGCAATCGCAGGCTGGCCGGGTACTGGATCCAGATGGGCATACTGGTCCAAAAGGTGGTTCTGCTGGTCCCACCGGGTAAATAGGTTAGGTATAGGTGTCTTGCCTGTACCATCTGTATTCATGGCCCTTGCGTAATGTCAGGAACCAGGAACCAGACAGAGACAGAAGTAGATGCAAACACACCTTTATTAATAAATAACTAATAAATAACAAAAGCAAAGTCCAGGAATCAAGCAGGGGTCAGTCACCAGAGCGGGTAGTCAGACAAGCCAGGATCAGGAGCACGGAGAGCAGCGGAGTCAGGAACAAGGCCGGAGTCAGGAACCAGGAGCAAACAGGAAACACAGGAACAAGGAGACTTCTGGGAAACAGGAAACCACGCAAGGGCAAGGAGGTTCTGGGCTTAGCTGCTTAAATAGGCAGAACTGATTAGCAGCAGGGTTGATTACTACTCACAGGTGAGTAACCGTGGCAACAAGCAGAAGCAGCTCATAGTAATTGCAGCTGAAAACTCAATCACTGAAACAGAAAGGGTTGCTGTTTAAAACAGCAAAGAAACCCTGACACACTCCTAGCAGTCAAACTGGAACAGCATACAGTAAATCCCCCCAAGAATGAAACAAAGCTCCGTGTTGAGGGTCAAGCAGTGAACAGACAGAGCTGTGGGTTTATTGTTCTTATATACACATTAGTACCACCCACAGGGTTTTGGAAAACAACCAATAAACAAGTACAATACACTCAGACACTCCCACACAAAATCCTCCCCTCTGCCTGTGCCTACACAATGGGTAATGTAATTATCACAAGCAGAGAAATACAGTTTTTCCACCTTATGCATCACATTCACATAAAACGTAAATATTCAGAATCAGCATACTCCAAATACACACATACGTCAAAATCATACAAATTGGTCCAGTGGTTCAAAAGATCGTAGTCCTTTTTGACCAAATGAAGCATGGCTTTTCTGCCCAAAACCATTTCCACCCCCCCCCCCACCCATTCAAATGGCTTCTACAAAACCCTGTCCAGACCCCATTCTACAACCCCACCCTTCTACAAAACATCTTCCCCGTCCCTCTTCTACAAAATCCCTGCCCCCTCTACAAAAATCCAGTCCCGCTCTACAAAAACCCTGCAACCCCCTCTACAAAAAACCCTACCCAGTCCCCTTTCTAAAAAAAAAACCTTGCCCCCCTTAAAATTCCCTGCTCCCCCATTCACAAAAAATCCTGCCCCCTCTATACAAAAAACCCAGACCACCCCTCTACAAGACCCTTGTATTTTTGTTTAAAAAAAAAATACAAAACAATATTAGCAAGCACTCACCCTGCTCCTTTGCCTGCTCACTGCTCCCTGCTAATTCGGACTCCAGGCTCTCCTGCCGCGGCACCGCCCGCACAGAGTATCACACTGTTTCTGCTCAGCATGTTGACAGCACGGAAATTCGCGCCTCCACATTCCTCCGCCTGCTGCCCGGCCGAGGCTGTTGCTACGATGGTGGATGGTACCCACGTAACAAGAGGCATCCTGGGTAGACTGCCCCGCTCCCTCCCCTATTAGTGTGCAACTGGTCTAAACTAGTTAACTGACTTCTTTGGATAATCTGCTCATATATTATAAAAAATAATGCTTTAGCTGAGAATTTTTTAAGCTATGTAAAAGGTGCTGGATGTGTAATCCTCGCAAATGGATGTAAGATCTGAACCCACTTAATTTGGTTATTCATGACCAAATCTTTCACATGAGTGGAATTATCCCTATCAAGAATTTTTGTGCTGATGTATGAAGGTATGGTATATATCCAGAAAAAATACTACCTTGCAAACAGCCGATCAATTAAAATAGAGATAAAATTAAAAATTAAAACTTTTGTAATCAACTAAAACAGAAATGCATTTTGTCTATTAAATGGACTTCTCCAAAGTGGTTCTAATCTGTTGATAAGATGGTAAACCAATTGTCATGGCCAGGCATGCTTGAAGAGGTGCATGGAAATGCCATCAGTACAGCTTGGCCGTCTGCTGTGCCTTAGTGCCTTTTATGGCTTCATCGTGTCAGCCCCTATTTCTGACACACAGGCAAAAGTCATGTGACCACTATGGGCCAATTAAAGCCAGATTTAGGCTTTTTAAACTCAAAATTTTTTGAATGTGTTGTTGTGGTTTCCATTTTGGTAATCTGATATTCAGTTTATTCTATTGACTCTATTGTGTTTTGACTATTGGCTTTTATCTTGATTGACTTCTGTGTTCTTTGTCCTCTGGCTCGTCTTACCATTTACCTCCATTCTGTTTTCCCGACCTCGGCTTTTCCTATACTATTTAATTATTAATGTTAAATGCTGCCATTCTAAGGTCTGGTAATACGTTTTAGGATTTCTGATTAAGATTCATTTACAGCTAACAAAATTATATACGCAACACTTTCGTTTTTGCCCCCATTTTTCATGAGCTGAACTCAAAGATCTAAGACTTTTTCTACGTACACAAAAGGCCTATTTCTCTCAAATACTGTTCCCAAATCTGTCTAAATATGTGTTAGTGAGCACTTCTCACTTATCTCTGCATGCTCGTCGTCCTCATCGGGTCTCGATGTTTACATTCAATGGCGTCTGGCACTTTGGAGAGGTGTTCTCTTCACGGATGAATCCCGGTTTTCACTGTACAGGGCAGATGACAGACAACGTGTATGGCGTTGTGTGGGTGAGCGGTTTGCTGATTTCAATATTGTGGATTGAGTGGCCCATGGTGACGGTAGGGTTATCGTATGGGCAGGCATATGTTATGGACAAGGAACACAGGTGCAGTTTATTGATGGCATTTTTCATGCACAGAGATACCGTGATGAGTTCCTGAGGCCCATTGTTGTGCCATTCCTCCACGAACATCACCTCATGTTGCAGCATGAAAATGCACGACTCCATGTTGCAAGAATCTGTAGACAATTCCTGGAAGCTGAAAACATCCCAGTTCTTGCATGGTGAGCATACTCACAAGACATGTCACCCTTTGATCATGTTTGGGATGCTCTGGATCAGAGTATACTATACCGTGTTTCAGGTCCTGCCAATATCCAGCAACTTTGCACAGCCATTGAAGAGGAGTGGACCAATATTTCACCGGCCACAATCAACAACCTGGTCAACTCTATGCAAAGGAGATGCATTGTGTGAGGCAAATGGTAGTTACACCAGATAATGACTGGTTTTCGGACCCCCCCCCCCCCCCCCCCAAAAAATTCGTGCTGTCCAATTGATATGCCACAGCTGTGAGGTGGATGGATTATCTCGGCAAAGGAAAAGTGCTCACTAACACAGATTTAGACAGATTTGTGAACAATATTTGAGAGAAATAGGCCTTTTGTGTACATAGAAAAGGTCTTAGATCTTTGAGTTCAGCTCATGAAAAATGGGGGCAAAAACTAAATTGTTGCGTTTATAATTGTTTTCAGTGTAGTTGACTTAAGTTCTGTATGTTGGGTAATAGTTAATCCTGACACCAATTAATAAACCATCAATAATGGGGTACTTCAATGCAGTGATGGACTTTCTGACTAAACCAATATAGTTTGGCACTGATATTAACACAAATACTAGCTTTGATACAACATCACACAAATCTTTCACAAGAACATATTTTTACATTGTAAGTTTCCATGCAGAGCTGTCAAATAATTTAAGGTTTTAATACTGGAAAGCAGATTAAAGAACAAATCAATCTATTGAGAATGATATTTTGAAAGAAGGTCATGTACACTGTAGATATAATTTTAGCATTAACATTTATTTTAGTTGCGGTGGATATGCAAATTGTCAAGTCTTACATTCTTCTTTGTTTAGGAATGATTTAATATAATCATTCTTGGTATATAGAGACATTTTTGTTGCATTGGTAATGCAAAATGAACACATGCCAATCAGTGTCAGCTTGAACTAAACTGACCTTGATAATGTGGAAGTGTTAATCCCATGTCATCATTGCGACCAAGACAGGGCTAGTCACTTGGAGCAAGATAATGGTCATGTTGCTTATAGTGCCCTTTTAAGCCTGCTATGATAAAAGATTATACACAGCTTCTCAGATATGAATTCTGAGAACTATGAAAATGTGTATTATGAAATTTTGAACATATATATAATAAAGTCTGCTGTACATCACATAAAATCCCTCTTATGAATATATCTACTGCCACCCTAAGAATTCCATGTATTGTAGTAAATCTAATTGCTATGGGAATAAAAAATATGTCAATCAGTTCACATCCTGAAATAATCATATGTATCTGTTCCTTAGGTCAGAACAAGGAGAAAAGGGTTATGCAAGTTAATAAGTTCACTTAAATAGAATGCTACAGAAATGTTATATGATGATTCAGTAGCAATAGTGCAAAATTATTTTAAAATAAAGCATACCTTCTCATAGAAGAAATATTATTGACCAGATTCACAGGCAGTCACAGAACCTGGTATTAATTCGCTGAAGGGGTTACATCGTTTTTGTGTTTTGCACTTTAAATATATTGCAGTGTTGTGTAGTCATATATAGGTCGAACTGCCAAACTAGACTAGACATATTTCTAATTTGCAGTTTTGTTTATCAGGAAGATTGGAAATGTTGTATTGCAGGGAACCAATTTCCAATTTTCCCCAAATTCCCATGGCTTGTAAAAATAATTTTAGCACTATCGTAATAGTTAAAAGAACACTTGTAACATTAAACATAAATACCGTACTTATTTTAATGCTAAAGTGTTCCTGGGGACTTTTGGATTATGTGATCACCCCTTTTTAAATAAAAAGGACGTTTTCACTCATCTCTATTATCCGAGTCAGGCAGATTCCCGCAGGCAGATAGTCTTTCTCTTCTTAGATTACCCATCTAGATGATCTCTGGACCAATCTACAGGACATGCATATATTTCAATAAACCCAGCCGAAGAGACGGAGTTGCATGTGGAAGACCAGCCCTACAAGGGAGAATAAGTAAGTAAAATCAAATTATTTTTTTTTTATCCTTGGCAGCGGGGAACTGGTCACCTAAATGGTGACTAGGGCACCATAGAGTTAGGAATACACATTTGTATTCCTAACGCTATAGTGTTCCTTTAAAGTCTTTACTAGGAAATGCCTCTAGTGGCCGTCACTACTAATATGGAATTGAGGAGAACTAACAAGTGAATTTCAAATTGTATGTGAAAATAACCAAATTGGAAGAAAATCTGGTCAGTTGTCCACAACTCCTAGTTTAGTGAAAGAATCCAATAAACACAACACTTATACAAAGTTATTCACTAAAGTGAGAATTGTCAGGAATGCAAAGGAAATTTCAAATTTAAGGCGAAAGAAAGCTGAACTGGGAAAACTCTCCAATTCAGCGACACTTCCGTTCTGCCAACTTTGGTTAAATTTAAAATTCACTGACATTCCTCACTTTAGTAGTGAGCTACCATAATACACCTTACACTTGTAATAGACCTTCCACTACAGGTCTACATTTTACAATATACACACATGTTTTGTGATAGTTTCTGTTGCAGAGAAAAGTCCTTTTTTAGGAACACTTAAAGGGACACTCCGGGCACCCAGACCACTTCTGCCCATTGGAGTGGTCTGGGTGCCAACTCCCACTACCCTTAACCCTGCAAGTGTAATTATTGCAGTTTTTTTTTATAAACTGCAATAATTACCTTGCAGGGTTAACGCCACTAGACAGCCACTAGAGGGCACTTCTGTGTCTATAGCACAGATTTTCTGTGCTAGAGCATGGCTGGACGTCCTCACGCTGTGTGAGGACCTCCAGCATTGCTCAATTCCCCACAGGAAAGCATTGAAAAGCATTTTTCAATGCTTTCCTATGGATAGCTCTAATGCGCATGCGCAGAATTGCTGCGCATGCGCATTAGGTCTCCCCAGCCGGCGGGCAGGATCAGTCTCGCCCACCAGCCGACGTAATAAAGAGGAGGAGCAGCGGCGACCCGAAACCACCGCCGAGGGACAGCGGTGGGGGTCTCAGGTAAGTGACTGAAGGGGTTTTCACCCCTTCAGCAACCGGAGATTGGGAGGTGGAAGGGAGAGGGCACCTGCAGTTCCGGGAAAACAGATTGTTTTCCTGGCACTGGAGAGTCCCTTTAATGCAGTTGCAGTTATTGTACAGGTTCTTATAGAATCATAGTGTACATGATTTCATAAAAAGTACAATTACAGAATGAGGCATATTGTAGGTATCATCGAGATAAGTAGAGATATCTGCTTGGAGTGAGGGAGAATATATTTATATAGCAAGATTATATGCAAGCATATTGGATTTGAGCCAAAAAACATTTCTGGGAATATTGCCTTGAAGAGATTTCTGTATACATTTAAATAAAGAGATGGCACAAATCTATACAGCATGCAAAGAGACTGTGAAGTCATGTGAAAGTATATTTAACATTTTGATGCTAATTATTTTACATTTAATTTCAATTAAAGTTTGTAATTTACATCTGCAATTGATACATGTTTGTTTAGGTTTTATGACCAGTAGACATAAATAGTCATCCTAAATGCCATGGTATTAATTGTGTAAATTATTTTCAGTTGCAATTCCATTTGACGGCTGTTTTGCTTGCAAGTGTAGAAACTCAAGGAGCTGTAGTTCTGGCTGCTGATGCTTTTCCACGGATAAAAAAGTGCGCAATCAAGCCAAGAATATCAAACGGCAACTTGCACACACCTAGTTTAAATAGCTCTGCTTTCAAATTTTAAGGGCTGCAATGCTTCGGTTGATACAAGTACTTCCCTACATAAATCAGTCATATTTATTATGTTTTGTTGCAGGCACTCAGTTACTGTGCTGCACAATTTCATACAGTATTATAATCATTATTATACTCCTCTAAATGTTCTGGTGCGGTGCATAGCTTAAATGAACCCCATAGTGCTAAACCCACCATTAAGGTGGCTTGCCTCCCCCCCCATTCCCCCTCCCCTTTTACCCTTAAAAGTAACCAAAATGTGGTTGCCCAGTTTTAGGTTTCCTTTGCAGTAACTGCAGGACCACCATCCAAGTGGATGGTCCTGGGATTACCAAATGCATACTAAGGAAGTGAGACTAGCAAACATGGTATCAGAGGTTGCACTTTACACAGGATATATCCAAGTAATCCTGGTACATGCATCAACACATACAAAAACACATTTATAACCATGAGATGTTGGCAAACTGTCAATACAAAGTAATTCAAAACATATGTTAGATATTAATATTGCAATAAACAGTACATCAATAATGTAGCATAGTTATCAATAAGCAAGTGCTTACAATTACTAAACACATGAATTTTCCATATTGGACCACCAATATTCCTTTTCAGGAGTTAGAAGTACATTACCCCTATCTATATGAGCTTGTCCTAGCCATGAATAGGCTTTTAGGGCAAGTCTCTCTTTCCTTTACAGGAAGAACAACCAACATATTACCTTCAATGGTTATTATATATTTAACCCCTCAAAACAATAGGAGTATTTATTTGGATAACCAGTTGGATTAGGTCTGGTTATCCTTGCAAGCATAAACTCTGCATCATGACTGAGAGATAGGGTATGTTTTTGAGATCCAGTGACCATTGTAGCGTTGGTAGACACATTGCATCAAAGTGCCTGTTAATGACCAACTATGTAAGGAGAGGGACCAAGCGTTGTTATAAGCATGTCCATACATGTATTACAATGCCAGGCTTTCAATTTGTTTCCACAAAGCAATATGCAGTTGTGGCTATAAACTCACGACGTATCGTAAGAAAAAACGTTTGCACACCAGACTGAGACTTGAGAGATCAGTGAACAGTGGACCAAGATAGATAAATGAAATCTTTTCAATTAATATACTTTCTTTAAATTACTTTAGTTCCTGTATTAACAATGACATTTTAAAATAAAACAATGTGCATGTAAAAGCCAATTTTTAGTGTGCATATTAATCACAAGGCCGTTCATAACGTGAGACAAATAGAACAGCTTTTTAAAAGTGAACAGAGTGTTTACACAAAATGACCTTGCACTGAAAATTCCCCTTCAGGAAAAACAAAACAAAACCTTTTTTCTTTAGTAAATTAATAACTTAATTAAACGTAGTTAGAACCTCCCTCAAAGTCCCGATTACTTTGCAAGAAACATGTCGTCCTTAAATACTGGTTAAGTCTATGAAATAGTGAAATAGCATTTTTAACCTGTATATTATTATGGCACAGCTATAATGTGCAGTAACAAACTATTTGTTGTGCCAACTGTTCATTAAAAGCTAGTGGTCTAGCGAGCTACAGTTGCAAGAAAAAGTATGTGAACCCTTTGGAATGATATGGATTTCTGCACAAATTGGTCATAAAATGTGATCTGATCATCATCTAACTCACAACAATAGACAATCACAGTCTGCTTAAACTAATAACACACAAATAATGAAATGTTGCCATGTTTTATTGAACACACCATGTAAACATTCACAGTGCAGGTGGAAAAAGTATGTGAACCCTTGGATTTAATAACTGGTTGAACCTCCTTTGGCAGCAATAACTTCAACCAAACGTTTCCTGTAGTTGCAGATCAGACGTGCAAAATGGTCAGCAATAATTCTTGACCATTCCTCTTTACAGAACTGTTTCAGTTCAGCAATATTCTTGGGATGTCTGGTGTGAATCGCTTTCTTGAGGTCATGCCACAGCATCTCAATCGGGTTGAGGTCAGAACTCTCACTGGGCCACTTCAGAAGGCATATTTTCTTCTGTTTAAGCCATTCTGTTGTTGATGTACTTCTATGCTTTGGGTCATTGTCCTGTTGCAACACCCATCTTCTGTTGAGCTTCAACTGGTAGACAGATGGCCTTAAGTTCTCCTGCAAAATGTCTTGATAAACTGGGGAATTCATTTTTCCTTCGATGATAGCAATCCGTCCAGGCCCTGACGCAGCAAAGCAGCCCAAACCATGATGCTCCCACCACCATACTTCACAGTTGGGATGAGGTTTTGATGTTGGTGTGCTGTGCCTCTTTTTCGCCACACATAGTGTTGTGTGTTTCTTCCAAACAACTCAACTTTGGTTTCATTTGTACACAGAATATTTTGCCAGTACTGCTGTGGAACATCCAGGTGCTCTTGTGCAAACTGTAAACGTGCAGCAATGTTTTGTTTGGACAGCAGTGGCTTCCTCTGTGGTATCCTCCCATGAAATCCATTCTTGTTTAGTGTTTTACGTATTGTAGATTCGCTAACAGGGATGTTAGCATTTGCCAGTGACTTTTGTAAGTCTTTAGCTGACACTCTAGGACTCTTCTTCACCTCATTAAGCAGTCTGCGCTGTGCTCTTGCAGCCATCTTTACAGGACGGCCACTCCTAGGGAGAGTAGCAGCAGTGCTGAACTTTCTCCATTTATAGACAATTTGTCTTACCGTGGACTGATGAACAGGAAGGCTTTTGGAGATACTTTTATAACCCTTTCCAGCTTTATGCAAGTCAACAATTCTTAATCGCAGATCTTCTAAGAGCTCTTTTGTGCGAGGCATCAACATCAGGCAATGCTTCTTGTGAAAAGCAAACCCAGAACTGGTGTGTGTTTTTTATAGGGCAGGGCAGCTGTAACCAACACCTCCAATCTCATCTCATTGATTGGACTCCAGTTTGCTGACATCTCACTCCAATTAGCTCTTGGAGATGTCATTAGTCTAGGGGTTCACATACTTTTTCCACCTGCACTGTGAATGTTTACATGGTGTGTTCAATAAAAACATGGCAACATTTCATTCTTTGTGTGTTATTAGTTTAAGCAGACTGTGATTGTCTATTGTTGTGACTTAGATGATGATCAGATCACATTTTATGACTAATTTGTGCAGAAATCCATATCATTCCAAAGGGTTCACATACTTTTTCTTGCAACTGTATATAATATTTATTTATTTATTCTTTAAAGCCCTGACCTCAATCGGCAAAGCAATATTGTAATGGTGTCCATTGGAATCTGCTATCTTTACGTATTAGATAAATAAATTCTGAATATGTCTTGGGCAATAATCAAGGCAAAAAAAATCATATTAAACCTGCCTGTTGTAAACGGTTTCTGTAAAGTTCATGCCATAAGTACTTGTACTTAAATCAAACTTCTGGAATAAAAGGGAATCATGACATGTCAGACATGTCATGTGTCCTTAAGGGGTTAAGAAAGCTGTTTATATTGGGGTTAAAAATAAAATAATGTGGGGGCAGGGCGTGTCTCGCATGGAGGACAGACGTGCCTGAGCAGAGCTCCTACACAAACAGATCGATTAATGGCACTACCAAGCCAAACAAACCTAAACAAAGCGACAGCACTCGACTTACCTGACCCACGAAGGGGCTGGGAAGCAACACGCCGGCATATACAGCACCTGATGCCCACGGGCCACGAGCGCCTAGCAAGTGTTGGGCGGGATAGGCGGCCGATCTCCAGGCCCGGCACTGCGGGAAGCAGACTCCAGCCGAGTTATAACCCCGTTACTCCCCCCCGGACCATCGGGGGTGATCCCAGTCCACCCCAAGGAGGCCGACCGGGACTGAGGGGAATGCAGGGCGCATCACTACAAGGCCCACGACCCGGCGCATCAGCCGTCATGGCGGACGCCATGTGTCCCCCCGACAGCACTGACCTTGAGCCCGACATCATACCAGTGGTGTATCCTGGTTTTGTGCTGCGGTTTTGTGGTGCTCTGCTCGTCATATTACGGTGCATGAGGGAGCTGAGCAGAGCGCTCAGAGGAAAGTGCTCCCTCGCCAACCACCCGCCCAGCAGCCTGTCTGGCTGCCAGGCTAACAAGACATTTGGGGGCGGCTTCTTTTGCCGCCTACTGGAAAATGCCGCCCAAGGCAAATGCCTTGTTTGCTTCGCGGCTAAAACTGTCACGGATTTGAACCTGGGTACTTTGCAGTCCTGGGGCTGCTATGTTACCTCTGAGCCACCATTCAGCTTTAATAATGCCAGTATCCAGCTCCTGTCTTGTATCCAGTACTGGGGGCTGGATATGCATTGAAGTTTCTCCTCTCTCTCATGGTACACCTGATGTTGATGGTCTCGTTCAGGTATAAAACACTGCCTCTCCCAGAAGGCAGTGTCAGTTCCTTGACTCTGGTGATCATACTGCTGTTTCGTGTTCTCCAGTTTACTCTTGATCTTGGCTTGTTGTTTCATTTATTCTGATTTCTGGCATCCTCTGACCTTTGGCTTCCCACAACGATTCTCCTGCTTTATCCGTTCCTGTACTGCGACTTGGAGAATTATCCTGCACAGCCCCGGTGCACCGTCTCACAGGCCAGGTGAATTCTTGCCTGACCACCTCGGCCTGTGTTTACTTGCAAGGTTGTGCATACATCTCTGCCTGCCGGACTCCCAACTCAGGTAAGCCCTGACCAAAAGGTCCCTGCATCATACAGAAACTAGATGCAATGTTTGCCAATTTCTGGTGTAAGCTGGAGGGCAGAGCACAATCGCTAACCACGCAGCAGACAAGCAGCCAACAAGTCAAACAGTTGCCTCCAATCTTGAACACCATGCAGGTCAAGGCTACCGGACAGGTCTCAACATGGCGGCAGACCAAACCGCACAAGCGACCTCGGCACAAGAAAATAAAGGGCCGTTAGAGAAGACATCGACGACACCCGCGGCGGCCAGAGACCACGCTCGGGTGCAGATGACGGCTGACAACTGCGCCTCAAACACAAACCCAGTAGAGAACCACACACAACCCACACCAGCTCCAGTCCCAGTGGACCCCACAGACCCGGCCCTACGATGCTCAAGCTCGCACAGAGAGGACGACCGGCGGATGCTGGGAGCCAGTCCCCACTGACGCAAGGAGCCGGAGAAGCAGGCTGGTACAAAAATTTTACCCTGCAAATAGGTCTGGACCTTGTCTGACCGCTAAGGGCATAGGCTGAGTGGGACATGTATAAAGGGACACTGGACTTGCCGGAGAAAAACCCTGCAGTTCCCTCTCACACACACAGCACTGATATATCGTTACAGCATGTGATTTAATAATCTGATTTCAGCCTATACCTATACCTAGACCTGGTGGCCTCCCTACTTTAAGCAATGTCTAGCGCCTGTATTCACCTAGCCTGTGTATTCTTAGCATACAATCTGAACGTTATATATGACATGCATCACCATAGTACCTAACACGGCCCTAGACAAATCCCCTACCCCTGTTTTCTAAGCTTGTTTCGTCTTAAACAAAAAAAAAAGTGCACTGTTTTAACCATGCCAAACAACTGTCTTTATATGAACGTGTAAACTCTGGCAGAAAGCTGTTGTGGCATTTGGTGCCGTAAATGTAATATGTTTTATCTATGCACGACAAAATAAAGATTAAAAAAAAAAAAAAAAAAGGAAAAATCTATATATTTATATATATATATTTTTTACATTGATTAATTTTTAATGATACCTGCATATTTATTTAAAAATCCTTTATATGTCTCTAAAACATATTTTAGCTGTAAATTAAGATTATATGCAAAAATGCATGTTCTGGGTGTTCACACAATACCTTTTCTATTATTATCATTTTTTTTTTTTTTTTTTTTTAAAGTCTGGAATCTGATTCCTTTTAGGATGAGCATCCCTCTCAGTCCCCCCCAGTTTCATAGGCCCCTTTGGAGGTGACCACAGAAAAGTTTAGATTCTATAAAATAGATGTGAGGGGGCTTTGGACAATAATGTCACTTTGATTATACTTTTCATATAGCAGATATGTGATATGCAACGTGATTTTATATATCAGAGCATTATTACTTTAATTGACACTGCATTTTTTTATGCATTATTCTTTATTTTTTCTTAAATTTTAATGTCTGTTTAGAATATTGCAGGCTTTGCAATATCACATTAATTTTGCATTATATATATATATTCACAATGCTCTTACTACATATTATTAAAATTAGCAATATATGAATTGAGATGGGCGTGCACACGTCATGGGAAATTCCCAGATTTAGGGAATTTCCACTAACTTGGGACAATATGGCTTCCTAAAGTCTGAAGATCTTATTCACTGAATATGGGTAAGCGGTCATTTATTAAAGAAGCATTGTATGAAAAACAATATGTTCCATTCTAACACCTTGTCAGTTTGCAATATCTCTTAAAGACAAAGTACACAGTTTGAGGAATACAATATTTAATTCTAAAACTTGTAATATTTGCATTTGCCCATAACAGTGGTGTATTTGTATGTAGTGTTGGTGTGTCAATGCTGAGATGTATGCGCATATACTGCCACACACACACTGTGATACACATACACACAGATACACACTGACACAAAACACATGCAGATACACAGATATACACACTGACACACTTGCAGATACAGACACATAAACGGACGCAGATACAGACAAACAGATACACAATCTGACACACATGCAGATGCTCAGACACACAGGTATTCACATTGACTCCATACAGATACTACAGATACACACACTGATAACATACAGAGACACACACACACACATAAAGCTGCTCACACACATACAGACACATATACTGTCAGACATACTAACACAGACACATACACTGGTAGACATACTGATACATACACTGACAGACATAGAGACACACACATATACACTGACAGACATACCGTCTGTCAGTGTATGTAAATGTGCATGTGTATCTGACACACCTGCAGATACACAGATACAAAAACTGACTACATACAGATACACAAACTGACAACATACAGATACACTGACACATACACTGTCAGACATACTGACACACAGACACATGCACAGGCAGACATACTGACACACACAAATACATACACTGAAAGACATACTGACACATATACATACAGCACGACTCCTGTCTTTATGTGAGGAAGTGACTGGTGGCTGTCACATCCTCCCAGACGGCTGCCAAAGAGCCAGTGGCCCCTGCTAAAATCAAGCCCACCTGGTTGTAGATTGTTTAGTGGGCTTTGAATGATTGGCTTTTGATTCCAACAGGTTTAGCAAACTGACTTACAAAACTCTGACAAAAAAGAAAGAAATGAGTCAAAATACCCCATGGCGTCCTTTCACTATATCCACTTTATTGAGTCGTAGTGGTAATGTTGCTCTAAGTGACTCTATATCTGACTATTATGTTAGTATTTCCATGAAACATTATAACTTCCAAAAACTGCAAACCATAACTCTAAACATGCTAATGCACATTCACTATATTATGATCTGATCAAGGATTTCTCTCTAAAATCACACAGCCAGCAGTTAACGCTTTCCTGCTCTGTTCATATGCCATGCTTCTTGAGTCTAGGTAAACTCAGAATTGAAATGAAGACTTAAAGTATTGAGTGACATGACATACAGAAAGTTGTTTTTGTACTGACCATAGTATTTGCTATGACTATGTCAGAAACAAAAACAATAAACAACATAATAATAAGTTAGAACAAACTTAATGGCCTCTTAATAAAAAGAGGTATGAATGTGGAATTGCCTCCTCACATTAAGAGAATGGCTGACATCCCAGTTCAAGATATTCAAGATATATCAGGCAAAGGAATGTATTTCCTGAGGCCCAAATAAACATTCTTAAAGGGGCACTTAATCACTGCAGCTTGTTGTAGTAACTATTTGCACCATGAACACTACTATTACTTGTAGTGACTATGCTTTGACTACCCCTCTAACTCTACAACCGTTTCCCACTCAGGTTAAGTTTTTTGTTTTACCTGGCAATGAGAATGTTGCTAATTTCTGTGGCCTTTTATGACACAACTCAGCCTACATGGGAAATATGAACATAAGTCAAGCAAAGTCAAAACTGGTTAAGGGAAAATGTAAATTGGCAACAGGTCACAAACATAGAAATGGTAACCTAAAGAGAATCAAGACTGGATGTGGCGAAACCAACCTCGCCACTGGGCCCTGGAGAAGCCTGTTTGCTAGCCTCCTACCTGCTGACTATGGCCCCTGGGTTATTTGGGGCATATTGTACTGTATATTGCTGCTACTGGCCCTTTTAACAGCATCTATGGACATATTGGGACTTTTGGGACTACTGTCCCTTTAAGACTGTGATGCATATTCTAGTGTACTGCCTGTAATATTATATGTGTATTAAGTTTAACCTGGGATATGTATGCAGCATTCATCTGATTGTTCGGTAGAATCACTCCATTTATTATATTGAGTGAAACTACCGAACAACCAGACCACCCAGGAATAAGTGTGCCTCCAATTACAGTTTGCAACAATGTTGCAAACGGGTAATTGGCAATCAGTGTAATGTATTCTTTGTCCTCTGGGTGGCCGCCATTCGGGAAACAAACACGTGGCGGCGGCCATCTTAAACTACCGAACAGCGGTGTTTTGCCGTCGAGTGTCTGGAACTAAAATCGGACACTTGACTAGGCAAACACCGCTGAGACCTCCATACTTCCAGAAATTCGTATGGAAACTACCGAATGACCCGCCGTTCGGTAGAAAGAACCCCATAAACAAGTGAATTCATTCAAACCCTCTCCAGGCTCTATAACACAGGCAATTCGCCTGTTTTCATTCCCTTGTTTGTGACCGACCGCAGGGCCAAAATGCATGGAACTGTTTTCGGATACTTTACCCATGCGGTCGGTCAAATCTTTGGAACCCCATATCTCACGAACCATTCATCCGAATGACTTGAATTTTGAATATGTTGTCCCCCTGAATAAGGGCTATCCAGCGATGCTGGATTTAAAGGTGTACCCCCGGGTTTTGGGGTACATCCAGAACTTGGCTGAAAAAGTGTACCGGATAATTGAGTTTAATGTTATCTGAGGGGAGGGGATGTGTGGGCTGAACCATGTATGTGATTGGTTATTTTATGCCTCCCCCTGGGTGTGGCCTGTATGTGGATTAGTGTAATAAAAGCCAGGCTGGATGAGCCAGTCCAGAGTTCCTGTTTTACCCTCAAAGTGATGTGTCGTCTCATTATTGGGGGAAGGATTTATTGTATGCTGTTCCAGTTGACTGCTAGGAGTACAAGCCTATTCGTATGGTTCCTATTCCATGGTCTACAGCATTCATACGCTTGGGAGAATTTAAAGGTTTCTCAGATTCGGTGATTATGGTGTCTTCCAGAGTGCTTGGAGTCCTCAGGAAGCACTAGGAGCATCCATTAACGGAGGTACCAAGTCGGGGTGCCAGGCGATCCGTTACACTGGAGAATCAAGTCTAAATAATAAGACACATTGATACTTATAAACTAGCAGTTAGCGGCACAAGCAGTTATTATTTATAAAATATTTTACCAGGAAAGATACATTGAGATTTCTCTTGTTTTCAAGTATGTCCTGGGTCCACAAAACATTTCATTGATACCACAGGGTACAATAAAATACAAAAACAATATTAATACACAATATACAAAATTTAACATAGAACAGGTAGGAAATATATAATCAACCATGACACATGCATTCTGTTAAGGTATGTAGAGAGGGATCTCTTAAAGGACTTTAGGCTTGGGGAAGAAATTAAAGTGTGCGGGAGGTCGTTCCACAATTGCAGCGCTCTGTAGGAGATGGAGGATCGGGTCACTTTCTTTTTGTGTTGAGTTAGACTAAATAAAGTGCTGAGCATTCTGCTCAGGTAGGGAGGGAGCTTCCCAGTGATATTGGGTGATAGTTAGAAACCAAAGTAGTGTCTCCACTTTTACGGATAGGCACTACTCTTGCAGTCTTCCAAAGTTTGGGTATGTATCCAGACACCAAGGATTCGTTAATTAGGGTTGCGACAGGTTTAGCAATTGTCGGCGCACTGAGCTTCAAAAGCATTGCAGTGGCGGATCCAGGAGGGGTGCATTGAGATTCTCCCCTGCCGGATAATGCAGGGCTGGCATTGTCCAAGTGCCAGCCCTGCAATGTGCCTGCGGACTGGGGAGGGAGATCTCCCTCCCCGGTCTGCAGGCATTTTGCTGACAGCGAGCAGGGGAGGGAGAGGGAGAGAGGACCCGGGAGCTCTTACCTGCAGCTCCTCCGGGTCCTCCTCTCACGAGTATGGCGCGTTGAGAGTGAGCTCTAGCCCTGAAACGCGGGCTAGAGTTCTCTTTTACCACAGGGACCACCTGGGATTCACCATGGACCACCAGGGATTCAGAAACGTCCTCCCTCCTCCCTCAGTAAAGGTAAGAAAGGAGGGGGGACATATTTACATATAAAATATATTTATTTTAATTACATTTTTTTTTAAAAAGTCTCCCTACCCTCCTCCCCCCCCATACAAACACTGCCCCCATACACACACTACACACACTACACACATTGTCCCACAAACACTGCCACCATACACACACTACACAAACTACACACACTGCCCCACAAACACTGCCCCCATACACACACTACACACACTGCCCCACAAACACTGCCCCCATACACACATTACACACACTGCCCCATAAACACTGCCCCCCATACACACACTACACACACTACACACACTGCCCCACAAACACTGCCCCCATACACACACTACACACACTGCCCCACAAACACTGCACCCATACACACACTACACACACTACGCACACTGCCCCGCAAACACCGCACCCATACACACACTACACACACTGCCCCACAAACACTGTCTACATACACACATTGCCCCACAAACACTGCCCCATACACACACTACACACACTGCCCCACAAACACTGCCCCCATACACACACTGCACACACTGCCCCACAAACACTGCCCCCATACACACACTACACACACTGCTCCACACACACTGCCCCCATACACACACTACAAACACTGCCCCATACACACACTGCTCCACAAACACTGCCCCCATACACACACTACACACACTGCCCCACAAACACTGCACCCATACACACACTACACACACTGCCCCACAAACACTGCCCCCCATACACACACTGCCCCACAAACACTGCCCCCATACACACACTACACACATTACACACACTGCCCCACAGACACTGCCCCCATCCACACACTACACACACTGCCCCACAAACACTGTCCCCATACTCACACTGCCCCACAAACACTGCCCCCATACACACACTACACACACTGCCCCCATACACACACTGCCCCACAAACACTGCCCCCCATACGCAAACTACACACACTGCCCCACAAACACTGTCCCCATACACACACTGCCCCACAAACACTGCCCCCATACACACACTACACACACTGCCCCATACACACTGCACACCCATACACACACACTGCCCCACAAACACTGCCCCCATACACACACTACACACACTGCCCCACAAACACTGCCCCCCATAAACACACTGCCCCACAAACACTGCCCCCCATACAAACACTGCCCCAAACACACACACACTGCAACTCTCACACACACTGCCACCCTCACACACACACACACACACTGCAGCTCTCTCACACACACTGTCCCACACATACACTGCCCCCTAACACACACTGCAACCCTGACCTACACTGCCGTCCTCACGCACTCGCACACACACTTCAACGCTCACACACACACACTGCACCTTTCACACACACTTCACCCCTAACACATACCACTGCTCCTATGCCCTATATCCCAGCAGACCCCAGGTAAGTTGTCAAACTGTTCTTAAACGGTTTGACTACTTACTCTGGGATGGGATCCTGGCACTACTGGCGCCATAACTACTACACTGAGCTGTAGTGGTTATTGTGCCTGGATTATTTCTTTAAATAATCTACAAGTGCCCCTCCCGAGATCAGGCTCTGGATCCGCCACTGCAGCATTGCTGGGATTTGATCAGGTCCACACTGGTTTTTCATTTTTAGATTATTAAGGTTTTTTAATTACACTTATAGGTACAGGTCTAAAAATAAACTTGTCTATATTGGGTCTTTGCAAATTTAGTGGGGCCTGATTCACATTTGTAGTTTCAGGATGTGTGTCATTTATTAGCTTGGCAATCAGGGTAGTGGAGCATCCAACAAAATAAGTGTTAAAGGCATTTGCTACATCTAAGGGAAGTTGCAGGGTTTGGTTATCCACTTTGACAGTGGAGAGTTGGGAGTGGATTGGGGGAGTTTGTAATTTATTTCTGACTTTCCAAAAGATTATAGGGTTTGATAGGTTATTGTTCAGATTTTCACAGAAATTTTGGGCCTTGGCCAATTTTGTTTGTTTTGTGCATATATTTCGCCATTGTCTATATGCACAGTGATCATTTATAGAGCCAGTACACTTGAACTTTGACCACAATGAATCCCGAAACTGGTACATTTGGATGAGGTCAGCTGTGATCCAGTTCATATGTGCTTCTTTGAAATAATTTAACAGCACAGTCTAGATCTGGGATAATATTTAATCTGTGCCATGGGAGGTTCTTGATGTCATTAAGAAAGGATTCAAGATTACATTTTTTGAAGGACCTGGTGATTTTAACCTTGGGAGAGGATTTGGTAGCCTTTATTTTGCGCACGCAGTACACTAAACAGTGATCACTTAAACTGTTAGGAGAACACCGGCCTCCTAGATTCTATCAGGAGAAGTGGAGAGAATCCAATCAAGCAAGGTATGGTTATGGCTTTTAATGTTTATGCGAGTTGGGGAGGAGATTACCGTATATACTCGAGTATAAGCCGACCCGAATATAAGCCGAGGCCCCTAATTTTACCCCAAAAAACTGGGAAAACTTATTGACTCGAGTATAAGACTAGGGTGGGAAATGCAGCAGCTACTGGTAAATTTCTAAATAAAATTAGATCCTAAAAAAAATATATTAATTGAATATTTATTTACAGTGTGTGTATAATGAATGCAGTGTGTGTATAATGAATGCAGTGTGTGTGTATGAATGCAGCGTGTGTATATGAATGCAGCGTGTGTATGAGTGCAGCGTGTGTATGAGTGCAGCGTGTGTATGAGTGCAGCGTGTGTATGAGTGCGTGTGTATGTGTGCAGTGTGTGTGTATGAATGCAGTGTGTGTGTATGAGTGCAGTGTGTATATGAGTGCAGTGTATGTGTGCAGTGTGTGTGTATGAGTGCAGTGTGTGTGTATGTGTGCAGTGTGTGTGTATGTGTACAGTGTGTGTGTATGTGTATGTGTGCAGTGTGTGTGTATGTGTGCAGTGTGTGTGTATGTATATGTGTGCAGTGTGTGTGTGTATGTGTGCAGTGTGTGTGTATGTGTGCAGTGTGTGTATGTATATGAGTGCAGTGTGTGTGTATGTGTGCAGTGTGTGTGTATGTGTATGAGTGCAGTGTGTGTGTATGTGTGCAGTGTGTGCAGTGTGTGTGTGTGTGTGTGTGTGTGTGTGTGTGTGTGTGGTGGGGGGGTGGGCAATTTTATTATTTTATTTATTATTATTTTTTATTATTTTATATTATTATTTATATTTTTTTCATTATTATTTCTTATTATTATTTTTTAATTAATTATTATTTTATTTTCGTCCCCCCTCCCTGCTTGATACATGGCAGGGAGGGGGGCTCCTTCCCTGGTGGTCCAGTGGCATTGGCAGTTCAGTGGGGGGGGGGAGAGGGGGCTGGCAGAGATCTTACTTACCCGTCCTGCAGCTCCTGTCAGCTCTCTCCTCCTCTGCGCCGTCCGTTCAGCTCTTCTGTCAGCTCACACTGTAAGTCTCGCGAGAGCCGCGGGTCTCGCGAGATTTACACTGGGAGCTGACCGAGGTGCTGAACGGACGGCGTAGAGGAGAAGGGAGCTGACAGGAGCTGCAGGACGGGTAAGTAAGATCTCTGCCAGCCCCCTCTCCCTCAGTCTGTATTATGGCAATGCAAATTGCCATAATACAGACTATTGACTCGAGTATAAGCCGAGTTCCGGTTTTTCAGCACAAAAAATGTGCTGAAAAACTCGGCTTATACTCGAGTATATACGGTAATTGTGTTAGCTGCAAAGTCTTAAACAGCGAGCAAGAACTATTATGAACACATATGTGGTCTTAAATATTTTTTTCAAAAGTCTCCATAGTGACATGCTTGAAAACGTAGAGGTGAATGGGGGTAACTGATGTAAGGCACATGCACTTACTTGAACTTCTCTCTTTTTGTCACCACCATATTTATTTTCAGCTTAATCTTAAGCTTCATCGGCCAGGAAACACATCTTTGATGTCACTTGGATGAAAATTTTAAATGACTATATGATAGGCAGCCCGTGAGAAGATGCTTGGTTCTGTCAGCCATAGCCAGTGAAAATGACAAGATGTGGTAGTTGAAGCTGTTTGAATATCCACATTTTTCACAAAACTATAATGCCTACTTTGTGTTAGATCTTATATTGTTGAATTACAACAAATTCTTTCTTAAAAAATATTCTATATTTAGAATAGATTATTGACAGTAGGCTATGGAGGCTCTCCCCTGGTTTCCTGACAAACCACTTTTCAGTGGTTTGATAAAAACTACAAGTCACCCAGGCACTAGCCATATTGTTATTGCAGAATTGAGGCTTTTGCATTTACAATACCAATTCTATATTTGGACAGCAGTGATAATAATAGTGAATGTGTCAGCAGAAGTGTAAATTGCAGAATAACAATGTCAGGCGAGAGGCCACGACACTTATTCCTGGGGGTCCCAGGCTTTATGTCAAACCACTTAAAAAAAGTTCAGAGAATAGAGTACGTTAGGGTAGCAACATCATTCATGTGACAACCTACCGGTTGGTTTTCTTGGAGAGATACTCAGCTGCAGTGGAATTGTATTTATTATTTATAAAATATTTTACCAGGAACGATACATTAAAATTTCTCTTGTTTTAAAGTATGTCCTGTGAATGACAACCTCTTGCACACAAGACCTTCCCATGTGCCTGTGAGTAATATGGGAATCTTGTGGATCTATGAGGGTATGGGTGCCTTTATATACAGAGGAAGCAAAGAAGCCAGAAAGGAGCAGCCAGCAGCGGTGTCAGATGGTCCAATGGTCAAGGCTGGCAGCAAAAGAGCAAAGTCAAGAGTCAAGCCAAAGGTCACAAGCTAGGATATCCACAAACTAGGAGCAAAATAGCATAGGTCAATGGTCAGAGACAAGAAGCATGGTCAGTGTCAAAGCCAAAGGTCAGAAGCCGAGAAGTTTACCAGGAATCAGGAACCAGGATCAGGAAGAGGAATCAGGATCCAGGAACAAGTATCAGGAACCAAGACCAGGAACAAGAATCAGAAACCCGGATGCTAGGAGAATGGGGCAAGCTTCAGAACAGCCAAACACCAACCAAGTGCAGTGCTTGGATTTCTATAAGTACAGCAATTCAGGTGACTGCCCGCCCCCCTCCTCCCCCCCCCCACCCCAGTAACTATAAAGGATTGGATGGGAATGGGCATCAGCTTGGCTATTACACAGTCCCTCCCCTCTGTCTCTCCAGTCCCTTGTCTCTGTCTCTCCAGTCCCTCCTTCCCCCTAGCCCTATCCCCCGATCTTCTCCGAACACTGCTGCGACTGCTAAGCGGAGGCTGGTGCTGATTGTGGACACCAGAGCCAGGAAGGAGGATAGAAGGAGGGGGCTCCCTGAGCCCTGGAAAGGTGCCCCTACGACACCACTGGTGCCTATGGACAGGTAAATGCCATTAGTCACATTGCAATTCATCATTTTTGATGAGTATGCTGAGCAGAATTGATTGTACTGTATATAGTGATAGTACAATTTGTGCCTGTGCTTATATGGCGCTATGATTAACTGAACATTCTTTGTTGTTCTGTTTCTGATTTAATGAACTTCTATTAGTGTTGGAATGAACACTGGTAAAAAAGCAGGCATCAAACAAAACTGTCAGTAGTAATCAGACAAGATGGCTTAGGTGTATTTTAGTTTATAGCTACATACACTTGTAACTGTAGCGGTACTTACCTTATCCGGGGGCCGGACGCGGTCCTCTCTTCAAGCCGCGCGCGGTCCTGCGGCTGCACGAGCCGCGCGCGGCTCGTCCGACTGTTCAGACAGGAAGGCGGGCAGTGACCGCGAGAAGCGGTCACGTGTCCCGCCTGCAGCTAAGAGCGCGCCGCGAATCTCGGGCGCGCTCTTAAAGAGACAGTGGGAGCCTAAATTGCAAAAAGGCTCCCATTGGCTCCTGTCATGCCAATCACCCCATACACTTACCTGTTGGGGGAGTGGAAATGACAGGAGCCAATCACATTAGTTTGAAGGCTACTTATACTTACCCTTTTCCCTTAGTTCCTTGCCCTATCGTGGTTTCTGCTACAGTTCCCTTTAGTGCTTGTTGTGTTCAGTTGTGTTTCTCCGTATTTGACCTTGGCTTTGTATTCTGACTTCGTTTTCGCTTTATTCTATTCTGTACTGTTTGCCGGCTTGCTGATTCCTGTGTACCAGTCCCCGGCTAGTTTTCGTTTACGCTGTCTCTTTGTGCCCTTGACCTCGGATCGTTCCTGACTCTGTCTTATCCTATTACGTCGAGTCCGGCCACTCTAAGGTCCGGTAGACGTATCTCTCCTCTGTACTGTCTTCTGTTAGGCTGGATCCTGCGTGTAGGGGTATATACTCGTTACATTACGATAGGGCCATGGACCCCGCAGATTTAGCTCAACAGATGGCGACCCATGAGGCTAGATTTGTAGAGCAGGATCACCGTATGGATCAAATAGCTCAGGCTCTCCAGACGCTCTTAGCTAGAACCATTCCAGCAACCGCACCTAACCCTCCTGCACCCCTGCTTCCTGAAGTATCGACTATGCCTAACGCTACAGCACATTTAACGCCTCCTCCTAGGTATGGAGGGGATTCTAAGACATGCAGAGGGTTCATTAACCAAATAGAGTTTCATTTTGAAATGTATCCACGTTCATTTCCCACAGAGAGGTCTAAAGTTGGGTTCTTTATGCACCAACTTACCGACAAAGCACTTGAATGGGCAAACCCTATTTGGGAGGCTAATGGACCTATGGTGCATAACTTTCACAGTTTCCTAACAGCTTTTCGCAGAACTTTTGATACTATGAAAAGGTCTAAGAATGCCGCTAGAGCATTAATGAGGGTTAAACAGGGTTCTAGGTCTGTGGCTGATTACGCTATACAGTTTCGTACCCTTGCCTCACAGGTCGATTGGACCAATAATGGGTTAACTACGGCCTTCATGGAAGGTTTATCAGACTCTATATTGGATGAGGTAGCAGCTAAGGAGCTTCCTATTGCCTTAGAGGACCTTATTGACTACCTCATCGATATAGATAATAGGATTCGTGACAGGCTCTATACTAAGAACAGGAATAGACGTTTTGTTACACCTATTCAACCCAGAGTTAATATACCGGAGAGTGTTAAAGTATCTGAAGAGGAACCTATGCAATTAGGGGTTGCCAAACTCTCAGATACTGAGAAATTACATAGGAGAAGGGAGGGACTCTGCCTATATTGTGGTAAGAGAGACCATATGGTAAAGGAGTGTCCTCTGCTCCCGGAAAACTCTCGCACCTAAGACCTTATAGGGGACTGGCCTTGGGTGTGATTTCTAAGTCTCCTACATTGCCTCCTAACCGACTGCTTCTCCCTGTTTCTTTACATATGGGAGAGAGTTGTATAGTTGAAAACATAGACGCCCTGGTTGATTCTGGGGCAGCCGAGAACTTTATAGACTCTGGTTTTGTAAAGAGAAACAATATTCCCATCAGAGAGAAGGAGATACCCTTGGCCGTTGAGGCCATAGATGGTAGACCATTGATATCTCCTGTTGTTACTCACGAGACTGCACCGCTACACATGTACACAGGGGTTCTACACTATGAAACCATTCGGTTCCAGGTCATCACCTCTCCCTCTTCACAGTTGGTGTTAGGGTATCCATGGTTACGTGCCCACAATCCCATTTTTGACTGGGAGACAGGGCAGATAAAATCATGGAGTGAAGCCTGCCATGAGTCATGTACTATTGAAGTCACGCCTGTGAATTCTATTAACGTTCCTACTGTTCCTCCTTTATCTACGACAATACCCTCTCAGTATTTAACTTTAAAGACTGTCTTTGATAAAAGAGAGGCTGACAAATTACCGCCTCACAGACCCTACGATTGTGCTATTGATTTGTTGCCTGGTACTATACCTCCTAACGGCAGCGTGTACCCCCTATCGGTTCAAGAAAACCGTGTCATGGAGGAGTACATTAAAGAGTCATTAGACAAGGGATTTATTAGAAGATCCTCTTCTCCGGCTGGAGCGGGGTTCTTCTTTGTATCAAAGAAAGAAGGTGATTTAAGACCTTGCATTGATTATAGAGGTCTTAACAAGATCACCATCAAAAATGCTTACCCTATACCTCTAATAACAGAATTGTTTGACAGGCTCAAACATGCTACGGTATTCACCAAATTAGATCTTAGAGGAGCATACAATTTGATACGTATTAAAAAGGACCACGAATGGAAGACAGCCTTTAACACTCGGTCAGGTCATTATGAGTATACCGTCATGCCATTTGGGCTTTGCAATGCCCCAGCAGTGTTCCAAGAATTTATTAATGATGTCTTAAGGGACTTTATTCACTCATTTGTTATTGTGTACTTGGATGACATTTTAATATATTCTACTGACATTCACGCTCATCACAGACATGTTACAACAGTTCTGAAGACCCTTCTTGCTAATGGTCTTTATTGCAAATTAGAAAAATGTCTATTCGACCAGTCCGAGGTCCAGTTTTTAGGGTATTTGATTTCCGCCGAGGGTTTTCGGATGGATCCCCAGAAGCTCGCTGCAGTCATAGAATGGCCTCTGCCGCAAGGTCTGAAAGCCATCCAGCGTTTTCTGGGTTTCTCTAATTATTATAGACGTTTTATCAAAGGTTTTTCGTCTATAGTAGCGCCTATTACTCGTATGACTAAAAAGGATGGCAATACACGTGTCTGGTCTACTGAGGCACTTCAGGCTTTTGACTTTCTTAAAACTACGTTCGCCTCTGCCCCTATTTTACAGCATCCTGTCCCCTCATTGCCATATATACTTGAGGTTGATGCTTCCGATATAGGGGTAGGTGCTGTCTTATCCCAAAGAGAGTCTCCTGACAAGCCATTGCATCCTTGTGGCTTCTTTTCTAAACAAATGTCCAAGGCAGAGAGGAATTATGATGTGGGTAATCGCGAACTCCTTGCTATCATTTTAGCACTCAAAGAATGGAGACATTTGCTAGAAGGAACTAAGGATCCTATTCTCATATTTACAGATCATAAGAACCTATCCTACCTTAGCGAAGCTAAAAGATTGTCTTCAAGGCAGGCTAGGTGGTCACTGTTCTTGTCTCATTTTAATTATATAATCACCTATAGGCCAGGTGACCGGAACACCAAAGCGGACGCTCTGTCCAGACAATTCGAGACTATTGACAAACAGGAGATTGATGTCACTCCTGTCATTCCCCCAGACAGGATAATAGCAACTACTATATTGTCTATTTCCTCGTCCCTCTTGCAGGCCATACAAGCGAAACAAGGCATGGCACCCAGCGAGAGGCCTAATGATAAATTGTTCGTTGACATTCCCGAGAGACGGGATATTCTGTCACTTTATCACGATACTAAGACTGCTGGACATCCTGGTATTTCCAAAACAGTGTCAGCCGTTTCTCGGTATTTCTGGTGGGATACCTTACGTAAGGATGTTACTGACTATATAAGTGCTTGTACTACTTGTGCATGTATGAAAACCTCTCGTAGAGTTCCTTGTGGGCTGTTGCATCCGTTGCCCATTCCCGAGAGACCTTGGTCTAATCTATCAATGGATTTTATTGTTGAATTACCCCCTTCGAATGGTAACACAGTCATCCTAATGATAGTAGATCGGTTTTCCAAAATGGCTCACTTTGTGTCTCTTCGCAAGTTGCCCACTTCCAAGGAATTGGCTCTTATCTTCGCTAGAGAAGTGTTTTGATTACATGGTATTCCCTTATCTATTGTATCCGATAGGGGTAGCCAATTTATTTCCAGGTTCTGGAAAGCCTTTTGTTCGGAGATGGGTATTTCCCTCTCATTTTCTTCCGCTTACCATCCCCAGTCTAATGGAGCTGCTGAACGTGCCAACCAGTCTCTTGAGCAGTACCTCCGTTGTTTTGTGTCTCACCATCAGGACAATTGGTCTGACCTGCTTCCTTGGGCTGAATTTGCTCGGAATAATGCCACTCATGATTCTTCCGGCAAAAGCCCTTTTTACGTTGTCTATGGCCAGCATCCCGTTGTTCTTCCGGCTGCATTCTCCTCTCAGGGCATGCCAGTTCTGGATGAGCATTTGGCTGGTTTGCGTAATATTTGGGAGCAGGTTCAGCGTTCTTTGGTGGACTCTGCTGCCCGCCAGAAGGCTCAGGCTGACAAGCATCGCAGAGCGGCTCCTTCCTATGTTGTGGGGGACAGGGTTTTGCTTTCCACACGGAATATTCGCCTCCGGGTGCCTTCTATGAAATTGGCTCCCCGCTTCATTGGTCCTTATCGCATTATACATAAGGTTAATCCCGTTTCTTATGCCTTGGGTCTGCCTAAGAATCTGCGTATACCCAATGTATTTCACACCTCTTTGTTGAAGCCTTACGTACGCAACCGCTATACCCGGCATACTCCCCCTCCCCCTCCTGTCTCTGTGGAGGGTCATGAGGAGTTCGAAGTATCTGCTGTTATTGACTCTCGTTTTCTTAGGGGTCGGCTTCAGTACTTGGTACATTGGAAGGGTTATGGGCCTGAGGAGCGCAGTTGGATTTCTGCGGATGCTGTTCATGCTCCCCGCCTTGTACGTTCTTTCCATTCGCGTTTTCCTGCCAGGCCTGGTCCTGCCCGCCCGGAGGGCGTGTCCTCAGGGGGGGGTACTGTAGCGGTACTTACCTTATCCGGGGGCCGGACGCGGTCCTCTCTTCAAGCCGCGCGCGGTCCTGCGGCTGCAGGCTGGCAGCAAAAGAGCAAAGTCAAGAGTCAAGCCAAAGGTCACAAGCTAGGATATCCACAAACTAGGAGCAAAATAGCATAGGTCAATGGTCAGAGACAAGAAGCATGGTCAGTGTCAAAGCCAAAGGTCAGAAGCCGAGAAGTTTACCAGGAATCAGGAACCAGGATCAGGAAGAGGAATCAGGATCCAGGAACAAGTATCAGGAACCAAGACCAGGAACAAGAATCAGAAACCCGGATGCTAGGAGAATGGGGCAAGCTTCAGAACAGCCAAACACCAACCAAGTGCAGTGCTTGGATTTCTATAAGTACAGCAATTCAGGTGACTGCCCGTCCCCCTCCTCCCCCCCCCCACCCCAGTAACTATAAAGGATTGGATGGGAATGGGCATCAGCTTGGCTATTACACAGTCCCTCCCCTCTGTCTCTCCAGTCCCTTGTCTCTGTCTCTCCAGTCCCTCCTTCCCCCTAGCCCTATCCCCCGATCTTCTCCGAACACAGCTGCGACTGCTAAGCGGAGGCTGGTGCTGATTGTGGACACCAGAGCCAGGAAGGAGGATAGAAGGAGGGGGCTCCCTGAGCCCTGGAAAGGTGCCCCTACGACACCACTGGTGCCTATGGACAGGTAAATGCCATTAGTCACATTGCAATTCATCATTTTTGATGAGTATGCTTAGCAGAATTGATTGTACTGTATATAGTGATAGTACAATTTGTGCCTGTGCTTATATGGCGCTATGATTAACTGAACATTCTTTGTTGTTCTGTTTCTGATTTAATGAACTTCTATTAGTGTTGGAATGAACACTGGTAAAAAAGCAGGCATCAAACAAAACTGTCAGTAGTAATCAGACAAGATGGCTTAGGTGTATTTTAGTTTATAGCTACATACACTTGTAACTGTAGCGGTACTTACCTTATCCGGGGGCCGGACGCGGTCCTCTCTTCAAGCCGCGCGCGGTCCTGCGGCTGCACGAGCCGCGCGCGGCTCGTCCGACTGTTCAGACAGGAAGGCGGGCAGTGACCGCGAGAAGCGGTCACGTGTCCCGCCTGCAGCTAAGAGCGCGCCGCGAATCTCGGGCGCGCTCTTAAAGAGACAGTGGGAGCCTAAATTGCAAAAAGGCTCCCATTGGCTCCTGTCATGCCAATCACCCCATACACTTACCTGTTGGGGGAGTGGAAGTGACAGGAGCCAATCACATTAGTTTGAAGGCTACTTATACTTACCCTTTTCCCTTAGTTCCTTGCCCTATCGTGGTTTCTGCTACAGTTCCCTTTAGTGCTTGTTGTGTTCAGTTGTGTTTCTCCGTATTTGACCTTGGCTTTGTATTCTGACTTCGTTTTCGCTTTATTCTATTCTGTACTGTTTGCCGGCTTGCTGATTCCTGTGTACCAGTCCCCGGCTAGTTTTCGTTTACGCTGTCTCTTTGTGCCCTTGACCTCGGATCGTTCCTGACTCTGTCTTATCCTATTACGTCGAGTCCGGCCACTCTAAGGTCCGGTAGACGTATCTCTCCTCTGTACTGTCTTCTGTTAGGCTGGATCCTGCGTGTAGGGGTATATACTCGTTACAGTAACAGCCCCACCTACTGCCCATTCAAAATATACATTCATGTATGATAAATACTATTGATACTCTAGCACCGCTTCTCTGTCAAAGTAGATTATAATGTTTTCATCATAAACCATAATATATGTCCATTTGTAAAATTGATCCTTGGAACATAGGCGTTGGACTGCTTTACTCCATGAGAGCATTGTTTTTTATTCATCTTTTAATCTATGCTTTTACAGTCTGTTCAGACTGTAGATGTATGTGAATGTAGAAATGTCTTTCAAAGTTAAAAAGAAACCCACTCCCTTCCTGTCACTAAGTAGGTAGGGTTAATTTTCATTATATTTTGATCTTGGGACCCATTTAGGGGAGGGTGGAGGTATATTTATTGACGAAAGTAGAAAGGGGCATGATGACCACTGGCCAAGCCTCTATAGAGGTGGGGGAATAAACACTTGTGAGGAAACTGGGCATTTGTTGGCCTTGTATCAGGACACATTACTTTGTATAAGGACAGAGGTATTAGCTCAACAGGACTAGGCCTATCTATGCCTACAAGCATGGAGTAGTTAATGAATATATACAGGCTATGGAGACTACGGATCCCGTTGTCCACCTCATATCTAATACCTTTCCATCCCAATGGGTAGGAAAAGAGGGTGGAGGAGGTAATCTGTGCCAAGACAAACTATCTTCAATCTTGTATTAAATGTTGTAGAGAAAGAGGGAGAAAATTCACCATGCCCCCTGGTTCTCTGAAGGCTATGCACTTGGCTGTCTCCAGTTATTAGGGTTTATGAAAAAAGAGGGACTTTTGCAGGTTCCCACTGGATTCTGAAGGTTCTCCAGCAATGTTTTTCACTATATTTGTTTGCAGGAGATGTGTTGTGAGTGCTGCAGATGATAAAATTAATCAAGTCAAATGTTTTTTGTTTTAATTATTTTCTATATAGCTTTAAGTAAGGTACTATTGCAGTGAAGCCAAATTAATGTTCCATCATGGCAAGGATATGGCAGTTTGTTTACACACTATTATGACTTCCAGTAATCATCTTAATATTCACCCATTGTTTCTTTTAGTGGTTACAAATAAAAAGATTATTCTGGTTGTATTGTACCATTCTATGTTTTCTGTATCCTTATATTCTGTGTTAACTACAGCATAGAGTGACATCTGCTCTTTGCAGCAATACTAAGACGGGTAAAGGGATACCTTAGGTACCAAAACAACGTTGGCTTAACAAAGCAGTTTTAGTGTATAGATAATGCCCCTGTAGTCTCACTCTCACAATTTTCTGGCATTTATGAATTAAATCACTTTTGTTTTTGTATATGCAACCTTAGCCACACCTCCCCTGGCTGTAAATTACACAGCCTCATTGTCAAAATATCAAGATATTAGATATTTGTTTTGTTATCTCTTGCTCTGTTAATTGAACTTTAATGACACACAAAAGGCTGTGGACTGTAAATGGACTATGTAATAAGGAAGGTTTACATTTTAGATCTGCTTTTACATGTGTATAGAGTCTGTGAAGGTCACATGCAGGGGAGGTAAGGCTAGTCTGCATAAGCAAAGTGAATTCCTAGATGTTAGAGAATTGATCAGTGAGACTTTTATCTCCATTAAGAAAGAGAGAGAGAAAGAAATAGATACAGAGAAGTGTGCGTTTGTTTGCAGTTAACTTTTCCTTACTATCTATTTTTTTTATCGGAATTTGTACCATGAAACTGTGGAAAAAGAAAATATATTTAATGACTATAATTATGTACAATCAATTTCCTGTTTTGACCTGGCATGACTTAATGTGTTGTTGTGGACACAAATACACATTTTAGTAGTGACATCTGCTGGTAAGTGGTGAATATTACTCCACATCCACATTATTCTTTTATCGTCCACTAAACTCTCACAACAGTTGCCATAGGAACCAAAGAAAATCTGGGAGGACAGCCTTTCATAATAATCATAGCTCCTCTTGGGAGCATATTTCAGTGCAGTTTTCTATTAGTATAATGATATAATCAGCTATTTTAAAATGTTTTGTTTATCTTTCTTAAATAGTGAAACATATTATCGTAATAACTTTCTGAGGGGGATTTGCCCCACCCCCATCTCTCCTGGTTACTACACCCATGATAATAATACACGTTTTTATCATTCATCAACTTTAAATTCACTCTTAAAACCATTCTATGAGAAGCGCTCTAACTTGCCCCTATAAGTGAACCATACAGATTCAGAAAGTACCAAACTCCTTTGCCTGACTCTTACAAATCCTTGCACTATCGCCGTATTTTTTCTGCAAATGATTTAATATGATCATTTTCACACTCAAAGTAGGCCCCACATCTTCTTTAGCACCTTCTAGTGTTTTTTTAACCAGCACTACATAACCTACTAAAGTCTTGGGATATTGTTATTATTGACATGTATATACAGTTGTGCTCAAAAGTTTGCATACCCTGGCAGAAATTGTGACATTTTGGCATTGATTTTGAAAATATGACTGTTCACGCAAAATATTTATTTTATTAAAGGATAGTGATCCTATGAAGCCATTTATTATCACATAGTTGTTTGGCTCCTTTATATATCATAGTCAGGCCCGGGATCGGCCATCGGGCATACCGGGTAAATGCCCGGTGGGCCGCGATGGTCATGGGCCGAGGCTGGCAGGGGAGATCAGTTCCACAGGATCTCCCCGGATGGCCCATACAGGGCCCGCGCTATCAAAGCGCCGGTCCTGCTGTGTGCCTTCGTGGGCTGGTGGGGAGACATGGTGCCATTGGCTGGGGAGGGAGGGAGAAAAGGACCCGGTGGAGCTCTACCCTGCAGCTCCGCCGTGTTCCTCTTGCGAGGTCGGAGCATTGCCGCGGTTATCATGGCAACACTTAGATCTCGCAAGAGTGAACTCCCCCCACGAACTACAGGGTAGAGTTCACTCACCACTAGGACCACCATGGACTATAGATAAGAAGATTGTGAAGTACCATTATAACAATTAAATAGGAAAGTGCTTGCCTACAGGTATCAATTGGTTAAAACATAACATTTAATAAATTTGTTTAAAAGCCTGCCTTCGATAATCAGCAAATAAACCAAAAATTATTATTAAATTATAAAACTATTAATAGTGTAGAACAAAGGACATATAGAAAAATGTATAAAGAAAATAAAAAGAGGACTATTGTAGAATAATCTTAATTATTACTGAGATTACAGCATGAGTCCAAGTATAAGTAATTAGTAGTGTACATTCAGAAATGCCAGTGAAAATGAAGCTGGCAATTATAAGAGACACAAAGTATCAATAGAGTCAAATATAACCACTAACTATAGTTAGTGCCCCCCTACAGCGTGGTAATCTACAGCGTGGTAATGTCGCCGTGGTAATGGCGCAGCCCTGCGGTGTTTAGAGCCAGCCACTTAAGGTAGGCATAGAACGTCCTCCTTCCTTAAAGGGTTAAAAGAAAACACAGTGCAAGCATGTTATTATATTTGCTTGCGCTGCGCAGAACAAATACAGGGCCTTTTATCACGCTAGAGCTCTTCAGCAGGGCTCTGCACATTGAACCAACATGCTCACTTTGAGAGGGGGCGTGCTTGTCATTAGTAATGACAAAACACACCCTCTCTGTCCCCGTCCCCTTCTCAGGAGGTGGGGGGGAGGGCGCTGTGATTGAAAAATGCCCGGGACTAATTTTTTTCCCAGTCCGGCCCTGATCATAATGATAACAGAAATCACTCAAATGGCCCTGATCAAAAGTTTACATATCCTTGAATGTGTGGCATTGTTACAGACACACAAGGTGACATACACAGGTTAAAATGGCAATTAAAGGTTAATTTCCCACACCTGTGGCTTTTTAAATTGCAATTATTGTCTGTGTATAAATAGTTAATGAGTTTGTTAGCTTCCAAGTGGGTGCCCTGAGCAGGCTAGATACTGAGCCATGGGGAGCAGTCTCCTGACCTTAATATCAACGAGCCACTCTGGCGAGATCTCAAACGTGCGGTTCATGCAGGAAGACAGAAGACAATGCATGACCTGGAGGCATTTTGCAGAACCCTGCTTGAGCATACTTACACTGAAGATATCATTCTTTGAACAGATTCTGATCCTGCCCCACATTTTTGATGATTGGGGGTCTTTGAAGATGGGTTGGAGAATCATTGTCCTAGATGGCAACTATGTAAGAGTTGCCTATGACATAATTAATGGAATGTTTCCTTTTTTTTTTTTTATATTCTTTATTAATATTTTCTTTACAAATCAATACAAAAACCTTTCTACAAAAGCAAGCAAAAACTGGTAACATTATTATTTTTCCCTTATAGAATTTCACAACCTTTAACCCCTTAAGGACTGGACTTTTTTTTGCGATGTTGTACAATTGCGACTAGGCCTCTCTTTACACTTTTGTGGTGTTTGTGTTTAGCTGTAATTTTCCGCTCTCTCATTTACTGTTCCCATACATATTATATATCGTTTTTTTTCAGGACGAAAGGGACTTTTTTTTTACATACCATTATTTATATAATCTCATGTAATTTAATTTAATTTTTTTTTAAAAAATATGATGAAAAATTTACTTGAAAAATCTTTTACTCATCTACAAAAGCGAATGAAAAAAACTGCTACATATATATTAAAAATGTTGTCCTGAGTTTAAAAATACCCAGTGTTTACATGCTTTTTTGCTTTTTTTTTGCAAGTTATAGGGCTATAGGTACAAGTAGGATATTGCGGTTTCAAAACATACATTTTTAACATTTATCAATAGTGACATTGTAACACTATTATCTGTCCTAAATCTCTGAATAATACCCCACATGTACATATTTTTTTTTTAAAGTAGACAACCCAGTGTATTCAATATGGGGTATGTCTAGTCTTTTCTAGTAGCCACTTAGTCGAAAACATTGGCCAAAGTTAGCATTCATATTTGTTTGTGTGTGAAAAAAGTAAAAAACTAAATTGAATGCTAATTTTGGCCAGCTGCTCATGGGTGGGGACCAGTGGGAAAATTGGATTCACGGGTGGAGGCGGGGGGGGGGGGGGGGCTCTATGTCCCCACCATTTTAGTTATTTGTTTTCCCCACCATGGGGGGACAGGGGGGAACTGGGCCAGGTCCTTCCTTATTGAACTAGAGACTGGGCAGCAATAGCTGACCCCCATATTGATGTATATTTAGTTTTAAGAGCCAGTTGCTGCTTGCTGTCATTTAAAACTGGATATAAATGTATCTAATATAGAAGTGTTAGAGCTATGGTAAGAGTACATGTAAAAAGTAGCTATTTAGATCTAAGTAGCTCCTTTTTCATATTGCAACATTGTTATAGTTTTTTTATATAACTTTTGGTTACACATACTTATTGTAGCTCTCTATTACTTCTATATAAAATACTAAAATACAGTTGACATCAGCAGAGGAGAAACCTGACTCCCTGCTGAGCAACACGGGTGCAGGAACCAGGTAAGTGATTGAAAATGTTTTCTCAACTCTTTCATCGATTAGTGGCTCGGGGGGCATAGGGACACATTAGTGTTAGGCATACATCTTTGTATCTTTCTAACACTAAAGTGTTCCGTTAAGCTAACAATAAGCAAACAATTAAAATCTTTATTATCTTTATTGAACAGATCCAATCTAAATGTGCACAATAATGTATTTTTGGAAAGCAGCGACTTTCTCCATGGTGTCTTGCCATGGACACCATGCCTGTTCAGTTATCCATATAGTAGACTCATGAATAGAGATGTTAACCAGTTTCACTGATATCTTCACATGTTTAGCTGTCACTGTAGCGTTCATTATTTAGCTCTTGAGAGTTGTGTGCCCTTTGAGCCACCTTGGCTGGACAGCCACTTTTAAGGAGAGTAGCCACAGTACTGCACATCTTTTCTAACAGTGGACAGATAACTATCTTAGCTCTTTGAGATAACTTTATAGCCCTTTACAGCTTTATGCAACTCAACAATTCGTGATCACAGGTCTTGTGAGAGCTCTTTTTTGAATGGGATGCGTCACATTAAAGTGACACTGTCATGGCCAAATGTACTCTGCATGGGTTTGCTCAAAATGACGACGTAATTTAGCAGGTGCTAACAAACTGTGTGGCAATATTTTCTTGCAAAGTAAACATTGTGCTTGAGTACATTTTTTATTTCTGGCACTTGCGAATCCAAATGATAAGTAGCTGTCATTATATTTTCTTTTCTTTGTTTGAGAAGAAGATTGGGTAGCATTGTGTTCTTTTCTTTTTAACTTTGACTTGTCACTTGTCTCTGCTATTTGAGGAACAGTAGGTACAACTATTTGGGATCTGTCTTCTTGATTTCTTGTTGTATCTTTTTTTCTCAGTTTCTATAAGTGACAAATAGTTAGAAGTAGTAATATTTTTTCTCTTGATAGTTCTTTGTTTTAACCTGATGTCCAAATTCATGGTTGCTGGTTGGTAAAATGAAAAAAAAACAAAAAACACTTCTCTAAAAAAAATCAGATTTCACTACCTGGCTGCAATGGATGCTGTTTCTTATAAAGCTCTTACAAAGAACTTAATGTAAGCAGGATTGTTAGTCAGTCTTGGAGCAAAAAGATTAGCACGTTAAAATAGATCTGACTGAAAAGGATGTTTTATAAAGCACTAAGAACTTAACTATAAGCAGGATTTTGAGAAAGTCTTGGAGTGTAAAAAACACTTTAGTGCAGATTGCACTACCAGACTGCAAAATATGCTGTTTAACCCTTTAAGACCAGAGGGTGTACTATTACGCCCTATTTTAAGCGGCTCTAAATGCCGCCGGGCGTAATAATACGCCCTCTGTTTTTTTTAACTTACACGGTCGCCGGCGATCCCACGCCGGCGATCGCGGTTAGGGGGCCCCCCGTGGCACGTCGGTCCTCCTGGGGGACGCCCCCGGCCATGTGAGAGTGAGGTCCTTGTGAGGGTGGACTGATATATGGCATGCATAACGGCAGTCTTGCGATCTCTTAATAAGATTGTGGTTGCGCAATCTCTGCTGTTTCCGACCTTCCAGGACCAGCAGGGACCGGCGTCCATCTTGAATGTGGCAATTCACAGTGGATCACCAATTTTGTTGGAACACCATTTCGGAAAAGCTGACTGAGTAATTTTGAATGTTGAGCCTTGCCTGATTGGTAATGTACAACGCTTCAAAATGTACCTATTAGAACACTTCTATTCGGGCCATGGCTGCATATTGCAGCCGCTTATTAGATTCCCACAGGACCAATTCCCACTGTATTAGGGAGCTATTGCCATGGCACAAATAGGATTGGAATTTCATTAATTCAAATGAAATTCCAATCTGAGCAAAAAGTACCGAATGTTGTCCTAACACAAATGAACAAACTATGCTCATTCGTTAGTTTTACCAGCGCCCTGCCTAAATGACATTCAGGAATAGTGAAAGAAGGCATCGTGAGATCATGGAGGAGAGGTGAGTATTGTGGGAAAATTTCTTTGACCACAGGAAATGGAACGGGCTTAAGCTCCTCCTTGTGTCAAAGCTAGTCAATTGTAGATAAAATACATAAGACAAAGTAGTTCCTACTTTGTCTTATGTTTTAAAGAAAACTAGATCAGAAAGGAAGAAAAGAAGAACAGATTCTGAGAAAGGAAAGCAATTGGGGAAAGGTAAGTTTGACATGACAGTGCTGCTTTAAGAGATATTTTATGTAAATAGCAAACTGAAATGTTTGAGTACTTTTTAAAAGTCAAAGTAGCTCTAAATTTAGAGCAATGAGAACAAAATGCCCTATCCAAATACATTTAATATGATTGATGAAAAAAATTAATCCAAATTCAATTAAAAAGGTATTCAAAAACATATAATGAAAAAAGGTAAAAATAATGAGAATATAAGGACAAGAAAAAAGGAAGAAAACTAGGGATATGTTAAAAAAAAAAAAAAAAAGGACAAGAGCAGGCCGGCTGGCCACCTTAGGGCCCCCCGAGGCTGGCATTCGCTGATGTTGTAGGTGGGCAGCGAGGGAGCACTCTTCCCTTAGCTCTTCCTGCTCAGCACCTTTGCGCGACCCGCAGTGATGCCAAACCTGGAATATGATGTAATTCCGGCCCCGGCATCACTAAGAGGCGTGCGAGGGTGCTAAGCAGGAGGATCAGAGCTCCCTCGCCCCCCGCCTCCACTGTTCACCTGCCTGCCCGCCTTTGACTGCCGAGCCAGCCCCAATGGACCACAGGGAAGAATCTAAAATGTAATGTAAATGTGTTAGTGTGTGACTGTTAGTGTGTGACTGTCAGTGTGTGTCTGTTAGTGAGCATGTGTGTGCATCTGTTAGTGAGAGTGTATGTCTGTTAGTGAGAGCATGTGTGTGTCTGTCACTGAGAGTGTATATGTGTTTGTCAGTGGATGTGTATGTCTATGAGTGTGGGTCTGTCAGCTAGTGTATGTGTGTCTGTCAGTGAATATATGTGTCTCAGTGTGTGTGCGCGTCTGCCAGTGAGTGTGTATGTGTCTGTTGGTGATTGCATGTCTGTCAGTTAGTGTATATGTGTGTCTGTCGGTGAATGTGAGTGTGTGTGTGTGTGTGTGTGTGTGTAACTGTGAATGAGTAAGTGTGTATGTCTGTGAATGAGTAGTTTCAGTGAAAGTGTGTGTTGGTTAAACAGTGTGTAATAAAAAATGAGACAAGGTGGGCACACTCGACTAATCGTTGAATTAGCCCCAGGAAAAGGCTAATGTAATATATGCTGGGTGCTCACCCACATAGGGCTCTATCCCCTGAAAAACCCCAAAAACATGACAATGTAAATAGAGTAAGGAGCACACCAAAAATCTTTATATATATGAAATGAACAAACTTTATTTACATGGGTATATACTCTGGGTCTGTCTCTTTAAATAGTATCCACAGAAATACAAAGTCATGCTATAATAAAGCATTTACCAAAACAACATATGTATACAGACACATATGAACACGCAATGCGTGGTATATAAATGACAGAAATATCATACAAACAGACCACTATAGTATAAAGTATAAACAAAACCCAAACATATAAAAAAAATGCAAAAAACCATACCAAGATAAGTGAGAAGCAGGGACAGAGTCAATCAAAAAAAAAAAACAACGTTTCGGCTGCAAAGCCTTTGTCAAGGGAGCATGCTTTGGTGTGCTCCTTACTCTATTTACATGGTTAAACAGTGTGTGACAATGACAGTGTATCTGTAAGTGAGTGTATGTCAGTGCATGTATCCGTAAGGGGGGTAGGGAGGATCTGTCACGAAAAGAAATTTGGAAGTGGGGGGGAGGGGTTGTATGAGATTTGTCATGCCTAGGGCAGCAAAATATCAGAATGCACCACTGACAGGCACCGCAAAACTGCCCAGAAAACCAATAAAACAGAGAACACAGGTGGCACTCAAAGGTATTGATGGTGAGTATTATTGGAGGGTAAAAAAGTGCAATGTTTCAAAACTGTAGGATCTTAATAATGCATAAAAACATTCAAATGTTGCATAGCTAGCCAGGAGTGTTCGACCCGCATGTGGCTCATCTGGAGAAAGATGTGCTTGAGCTCCATGGGACTCAAGCTTAGGACCCCACTGCATGAGGACCGAGTAAGTACCGCTACAGTACCTACCCCTAAAGACCCGCCCACTGAGCGGGCAGGACCAGGCTTGGAGCGGAAGTGTGAATGTAATGCACGAAAAAGGCGAGGAGTGTGAATATTATACGCAGGAACCCAACTACACTTCTCAAGACCATACCCCTTCCTATGGATAAAATATAGGAGATGGGAATCAAGCACAGCTGCCACCTCATACTCCTCTTGGCCCTCGACAGAGACAAGAGGAGGAGAAGAAGAAGAAGGATTAATGTACTTGTTACAAAGAAGCAGTTTCAACAAGGAGGTGTGGAAAACATTAGGTATACACATGTTCCTAGGAAGATTTGGGGCATATGAAACAGGATTGATTTTCCGCAAAATACGAAAAGGACCAATAATCTGTCTGTTTCATAGAAGGAACCCGGAGACGGATATTACGGGTAAAAAGCCACACCTTATCCCCCACAACATAAGAGGGAGTTGCCTTACATGCATATCAGCCTGAACCTTCTGCCAAACCACAGATTCCACTAAGGAACGCTGTACCTGCTCCAAAGTCCTATGTAAACCAGCTAAAGTTCATCCAGAACTAGCTTTCCCTGCAGCGAACCCTACAATACCTCTGTTGAAGAAGGCTTGAATATTCCAGTAGTATTGTTAATAAGCAGGGAAACAGGGAGAGGCAGTCTATTTAGAGGCAAGTGAGGGGACTCTGATGTCACACCCAAAACCGGTCCCCTAAGCGGTCTTAGGTGCGGGAGTCTTCCAGATGAGCAGGGCACTCACTTCGCATATGGCATATTTTACCACAGTAAAAGCAGAGTCCCTCCTTCCTCCTAAATAACTTTTATGCTTCTGAAAGTTTCGTAACCCCTAATTGCATGGGTTCTGCCTCTGACATGGTAGATGCCTCAGTACTGACAACAGTGGGCAAATTAGAAATAGCAATGCGTCTATTTCTGGTATACTGTCTTTCCCTAATTTTATTAAAATTATCCAAAGCAACAGGAAGTTCTCTAACAGCTACCTCATCCTACATAATATCTGACAATCCTTCTATTAAGACTGAGACAAGTCCACTGTTAGTCCAATCTACCTGAGAAACCAAAGTACGGAACTGAATAACGTATTCAACAACAGATCTGGAGCCTTGTTTAATCCTCATTAATGCTTTAGATGCATTTTGACCTTGGAAGTGGTATCAAAGGTCCTGCAGAATGCTGTCAGAAAACTATGGTAATTATTAGCCAAATGACCATTTGCTTTGCATATAGAGTTGGCCCACTCGAGTGCTTTATCAACAAGCTGATGCATGAGGAACCCCACTTTCGCTCTATCAGTGGGAAAGGATCGGGGAGACATCTCAAAGTGGAACTCCAATAAACTCTCTTCATGTTTTGGTATCACTTCCATACCTAGAAGGAGGGGAGATTAGACAAAACGTTATTAGAAGCCTCTGGAATAGGGGATACAGGTTGAGGTGATAGACACTTGTGTCTCAGGGGTTAAATATGCGGTCCAGACCATAAGTGTCTAAGCAATCTAATCCATACGATGGTCTTGTTCTTCAAACTTTGTCTTGCAGGAACACCTGCAGGGTTCATGTCCCTATTTTAATATCACGAGGTATAACCCCAACAAGCATAGTTTAGGATAGCAAGGAACAGACAAAGGAAATAAACGTATAACCAGGCCTTAGAGTGACCAGACTTAATGTTAGACAGAGAGTAAAGCATAGTCACAATACAAGCCAAGGTCAGGGTAACTAGCCAGAGTCAGGTACACAGTAAACGGTCAGACAGGCAAATAAGACAGGCAGAGATAAAGAGTCAGGAACAAAGGCAACGTACTAAAGTTTACTGGGAACAGAAACCACATCTAGAGCCAGGTAAGTTTAAATACTATTGAATTTTATTTAATTGGTCCACGTCATGCCTGCGACCCCAAAATGTGACGTGGGCCAATAGGAGCAGACCGTGAGGTTAGGCTCCCATTTCCCCTTCAAGAACGTGCTTGTGACGTTAATACTGTACGGATAGTGCGTCTGATCATAACGTTTGTGCAGCCTGCCAAGAGCCAGTAGTTTTCAAGCCGCATGTGGCTCACCAGGAGTGCTGGAGCTGTGTGACTTGAGCAGAGGACCTTGGCCAGCACAAGGACCCTTGACACCTCCCTCAACCCCCCTCTCCTCCCATGGCCCCCTTAGTTAGAGATTATGAAAGCAAAATCCAGGTTATTATCAACATGATGTTGTTCCAACCTATCACATACTACGGCAATCGCTTAATCCTACTGAATTGCGCATGCATGACAAATTTTGAAGCTTGAAGTTCACCTATTGGTTACCAGCAAGGCAAATTTATTTAGTTATATTTTATGTTCTCACAGTTTCGTAACTGTTAATTATCTCATCGCTATCATGTCTCCCATCCACAGTTGTATGTCTACAACACATACATTAACGGGCATATCCACTCTATCTTTCCAGATAGCAGTTGCTAACGTCTGCCTGTACAGAGTGACATGTTTAGCAAAGATCATCTTGCATTACTGCATGAGTGACAATATATCTTATTTGGACTAACTGGTACATTAAGCATTCACAACTGTTAATGTTGTTCAGTAGTAATACCCGTCAAATACACTTCTCATTCAATAAAACATTTGATTGACAAAAAAATGGGAATGTGTAAAAAAAAATGTTTTTAAACTGAGTAGGACAACTGATAGCTAACTTTTAGTTAGCTATCCACATTTGACTTCAAGGGTCACTCTAAGTACCAAAGCAACTTTAGCATATTTGGTGTGTAGATCATGTCCCTGCATTTCCCCTGCTCAATTCTATGCTATTTAGGAGGTTAATCACATTGTTCATGTCCCCTTTGCCTGCTACTTACACAGCCTCCCCACACACTGTAAAGAGATAGCTATTTTTTAAACTTCCTTTATTGCACAGTGTGTTTAATTTACAATTTCTTATCTCCTAGTCTGTTAATAGCCTGTTAAAACTTGCAACCGTCTCCAGTGTGTTATTAAAGTTCAATTAACAGAGCAGGAGATAATATTTTCCTAAAATAAACACATTTCGCTGTAACATCTGTTCGATAATGTATTTATTTTTTTAAGTCGGCTGTGTGAGTCACAGCCATAGAAAATGGGGCAAGGGCTGCATAAACAGAAACAAAAGTTGTTTAACTTCTAACTGGCACAGAGTTGAGCATTGAGATTGCAGGGGCATCGTCTATACACAAAAAACAGAACATTAAGCTAAAGAAGTTTTGGTGCTTAGAGTATCCCTTTAACCCCTTAAGGACGGAAACCCTTAACGACGAGTGACGGACCTCGTCTGTCACGCGGTAAAATTAAACCGCAATCGTGGGGTTAATGGTGCTCTGGTCTGCCTCTGTATTAGAGGCACACCGGGAGCACCGGATCGGGCTGTCCCAGTACATGTGCCCGCTCTGACAGCATGTCAGAGCGAGCACATGTGCTGTGTATACTCACCTCCGCCTCCCTGCACTTCCGGGCTCAGTGTGAAGTGCAGGGAGACGGATCAGTGTTGATCCTGCCCCCTGGTGGAAAAAAAAAAAAGTCAAATTAAAATCCCACCCCCCTTTACCCATTTTAATAAAACATTAACCCCTTCCCTGCCAATTGATCACTGACTACAGTGATCAATTGGCAGGGATTACATTTTACTATGATCTGATTTTTATTTTTAACCCTCAGGGGTTAAATTTATTTTATTAATTAATTTAAATATTTTAAATTTATAAATTTAGCTAGCTGGGGAGGGTGGAAGTTAGTGGGGGATTGGGGAATAGTTTTAAAATAAGCTTTAAAAAGTAAAAAAATTAAGTTTAAAAAAAGTTTTAATAACGTTTAAGTAAAAAATTTAAAAAAATAAACCCTTTACCGAGTCCAAATAAAAATTAACCCCTTCCCTGCCAGTCGATCACTGCCTACAGTGATCAAAATACAGATCACAGTATTATACTGTGATCTAATTTTTTTTAACCCCTGACGATTAACTTTTATTTATTTTTTAACCCTCAGGGGTTAAATTTATTTAATTAACTAATTTAAATATTGTATAATTAAATATTTTGCTAGCTGGGGTGAGTGGGAGTTATGGGAAAATGGGGAATTTACTGTTCATGCTGCTTACTGCTAGTTAGGGGTTAACGGTAAAAAAAAAAAAAAGCTTAGAAAAATGTTATATCTGTAAAAAAAAGTTTTACGAAAGTTTAGGAAACTTTAAAAATATTAATAAGCAAAACAAAAGTTTAAAAAATAGTTTTAAAAAGTAAAAAAAGTTAAAAAAAAGTAAAAAAAATACGTTTAATAACGCTCATTACCACTACACCTGGTACAAGCTAGCGGAAAAATGATCCCACGCTAAGGTTCAAAATATGCCTTTTGAAATACCCTGGGATGTCTTCTTTAAGAAATGGTATGCCTTTATGGGGTATTTGGATCATATAGCCTGGTAAAATACTCTAAAATGGGACATGGGCACAGCGTAAAAATGTAAAGTTTGAAAAAAAAATGGAATGGCTGTGTCCCAAATGTGCCCCTCCGATGTCCACATATACATGGCAAAGGTACACACGGGGGTATTTTTGTACTCAGCAGACATAGCTGAGCAACATATGAAGTATTATACAGTGGTAGTACACATATGGTTTGCAAAATATACTGTGCAAACTCACTTTGTGTGTCAAAAAGGCAGAAAAAAACGCTTATTACCACTACACTTGGTACACCCTAGCGGAAAAATGATCCCACGCTAAGGTTCAAAATATGCCTTTTGAAATACCCTGGGGTGTCTACTTTAAGAAATAGTAGGCCTTTGTGGGGTAGTTTGAATTTAAAACCTGCGAAGATGCTTGGAAATTGCACATAGGACCAGCGTCAAAATTCAAAGTTCGGTAAAAACTGATATGGCTTGGTCTCCCATATGGCACTGTAGCTTCACGAAATAGTGCCAAAGACATTCATTGGGTGTGTCGTTTTACTCAGAAGACTTAACTGAGCATAATTTGGGGGTTTTGAACTTAGTGGCACATATGAAATATACAAAATGCCCAGCAAAAATGCAATCCGTATGTAAAAAAAATGACCAAAATAATTTTTTACCACATACTTTGGCATATATTGGTGGGAAAATGGGGGCATGCTAAGGCACAATATGCACCTTATGAGATACCCTGGAGTGTCTACTTTTACAAATGGTAGGCCTTTGTGGGGTTTTTATGAACAGTCAAACTGTTATAATACCCCAAATGGAAGCATAGGCTCATTAAATCCGTCTCTCAAAACTCTACTGTGAATACTGAAAAGGGCAGGTCTCCTGTATGGCACTGTAGCTTCACGAAATAGTGCCAAAGACATACAATGGGGGTGTCCTTTTACTCAGAAGACTTAGCTGAGCATAATTTGGGGGTTTTGAACTTAGTGGCACATATGAAATATACAAAATGCCCAGCAAAAATGCAATCCGTATGTAAAAAATGCACAAAATTATTTTTTACCACATACTTTGTCATATATTGGTGAAATAATAGGGGCATGTTAAGGCACAATATGCACCTTATGAGATACCTTGGAGTGTCTACTTTTACAAATGGTAGGCCTTTGTGTTTCTTTTTTGAACAGTCAAACTGTTATAATACCCCAAATGGAAGCATAGGCTCATTGAATCCGTCTCTCAAAATTCGACTGTGAATACTGAAAAGGACAGGTCTCCTATGTGGTACTGTAGCTTCACAAAATAGTGCCAAAGACATACAATAAATACAAAATAAAACTTTGTACAGGAATAGCACACACCAACTTTACAAAATACACATGAGAAGTTCTTTGTTATAAGTTTGTGTGCCAAAACCCCCCAAAAATAAAATTTTACTCAAATATTTAGCAGAGGTTGGCAAGAAAATGGCTACGTAGAAAGTGTCAAAACAACCTTAGGTAAATAGCCTGTGGTGTCTACTTTATTTAAATATATACTTTTGTGTGGCAATTTTGTTTTCTTTTATGGCTATTAAGCTTACAAGACAAACATACCAAATTCTAAAATCGCTCCACATTAAAAGTTTATTTTACTCCTTGTGCTTTGTGACCTGTAACTACCAAAAAAACGTAAAATCCCAGACACATTATATATTCTGTAAACAGAACAACTAAATGAATTTATTTTTAATTACTTTCCTTAACCTGCACTAATTGTGCACACATTATTATTGCAAAAACTGTAAACAAAATCAAACTTTTTCATTTTTTTGCATTTTTCTGTATTTTTTAATAATAAATAAGCATTTATGTATATATATGTTACATCAAATTAAAGCCCTTTCTGTCCTTTAAAAAACGGTATATAATATGCGTCGGTGCAATAAATTAGTAAAATGCAAATTGCAGTTGAACGCAAATAGCAAAAAATGCAAAAAATGCCGTTGTCATTAAGTGAAAGACAAGCTTCTGAAGCTCTGTCCTTAAGGGGATAATGTCACTTTAATACTGCAGAGCTGTAGTATTTAAAGTGGCACTGAACAGATTTACCAATCTTAAACTTCTTAGTTAAAATGTAGGAAAAAGTGAGAAGACACAAGTAAAAGAGAAAATAAACGTATCTGTATTGCCTGTACCTCCGTGACTGCCCATAAATACCTAATACCTCAGAAAAAATGTTTTTCCATAACATAGTTTTAAAGTTAATGAGCAAATGAACAATAGACAAACTTCCCAAAACCCAAGGTAGCACGTTGCATAGCAAAAATCATAAAATCATGCACAATGATATCTCAATAATGACTAGTCCCAAAAAAGAAAGCATTGTTTCTATAAAATTCAGTACTTTACCTTATTTTATATTTAACTTTTTTAGTTTAACACAGACATTCCTTGATTGACTGAATTTGCTGTTTTTAAATTAAGTTTCATCCGGTAGTTACAGTTTTGCCTAAAATGATGACATACTTTAATATCCGCAGTGTATTTGGGTGTTGATACATTTCATACTTTTGTGCGTAGAAGTCTAGACTGTGAAATTTACAGAAAATGTCATTAAAATGTAATTAAAATGAATTTAATACCAATGTACCGAAATATTTTGAAATATGTTCAGGCATTTGCTTGCAATAAGCAGGAGTTGGAGAGGGAATATGAAAAGATTGAGTTGCATTAATATCTTATCCACCTATAAATAACCTTGTTAAACCACAATATGTCCGGTATGTCCATGTTTATTGAAAAAAATTGACATATGTTGAGAAACCCTATAAAATGATATAATTTAATGGAAAAGATCTCTATTTTTATTTTTTTTTATTTCTATGGTTATAATTATTGGATCTCTGACAAATGTTATTATTTCATAACATTTTTTCGACCTTGTCACCCACACAGACTTTATAGAATTTTTTTTCCATTTAAATGGATGTGAAACATGACCCGCATCTAACGTGTCGCAAGAAGGGCATGCAGTGTGTGTACAATTGGCCAGAACTATCAGCTTGTCAGTGAATTCAGACTCTGCCATGAAAGCTCATTGTTATGGAAACAGATATGGTATCCGCCTCCACAACACAGCAGTTATTATGTTGGCGCCTTTTCCAGTCCGATGTATTCATATTTATTATATACAGTATTCAAATAAAACTTCATAATGGATAGACATAAATCTTGCTTTTTAATATACAGACCAGCACATGCTTCTCATGACATTTCCAAGCAAAGACAAAGGGCTAAAAAGTATATAAACATACATTTGGAGGTGTGCTACATGAAGCAAGTACGTTTCTTACTTGGTCACCCTCATAAAAAAAAACACACATTACTCATGCTGCTGATCGTGCTGATCCTCTTTTTTCAAATGCCTTTCTATGTAGTGGTTTCACCCTGACTGAGTCTTGCAGTGCCTGCTACCTCCACAGGTGTAACTAGTATAAGCTGATAGGGCACTGTTTTTTCCACACTGAAGATCGGTCACTGACACTACAGGCTGGATATGTGAGAGGGTTTTGTTCTTGTCACAGAGGAAAGGGTGAGTGGGAAGCCAATTGCCTACTGACATATTTCCTTTCATTTTTGGCTACATCCCCTTTTAGCATCATTTTTTTTATTAACGGTATCCTATAGTGCCAGGAATACAAAGATGTATTCCTGACACTATCGCTTCTTCTGTCTCCCCCTTCCCTTGCGCACCCCCCCCCACAGCCACTGGAGGCAGACTTATTTTTTTTTTTTAGCTGAAGTGGTCTGGGTGCATATAGTGTCCCCTTAATACAAAATGGCAAAAGGAAAAACATTACTATCAATCATTATAAAAGTTTTATTTTTTCATTAAATACAGATGTGTAACAATAACGTTTGGGCAACACAGAATTGGCATTGAAAAATGCCTGTTATAATTGTGTCCTTCTTAGTCTTCACTTCATCCTTCACTGATATGACACCCTTGATACAAGCTGCATTACACAGCCCCTGTAGCAATTTGAGATTATAACCTACAGTTGAAGAACACAGGTCACAAAATGACATACCATACCTGTAAAGGGAACACTTGAGATATATGACTCCCTCAGTGTACCAAGCCTCTTAATCCATTAGTCCAGCCTGTGTCTAACAGGCAGGGCCGTCTATAATATGATTAGGACCCTGGGCAATGCATTTTCTTGGGCCCCCTGGGCCCTGCCTCTCCTATCCCTCCCCCCAATTATGCCCAATGCGAAATCACACAGACGTACTGGCACATACAGACACAGACAGACATTAAAACATTCACAGATACATACTGACACACAAATATATACTGGCAGACATACTGACACACACACAGACATACATACACACACAGACACATACACTGGCAGACATACTGAAAGATATACTGACACACACAGGCACATACACTGACAGACGTATTGACACACACACACAGGCATACTGACATACACATAGACAGACATACTGACACACACAGGCCTACTGACATACACACAGACATACATACATACACAGACAGACATACTGACACACACAGACATACTTACACACAAGCATACATTTAGCCACCCTCCAGGTTCTTACCTTTTCCTGGAGGGTGGTTTCCCTGGGATACAGTGGCAGGCTGAGGCAGATGGGAGTTCTCCTCTGGAACTCCCCTCCCTGCCATTCACCTCCCACGCGGCTGTGCTCTCCGTCGGGAGGAAGTGACGTCACTTCCTCCCAGCTGGTACAGGAAGAGGCCCGGTCGCGCTGTTTAAGCGTCACAGCGCTAGACCCGCTTCCTTTTATGACGCGGCGCTCAGTAGCCGACGTCATGACGACAATCCGTTCCGACCTGTCAATCAAGTCCCGAGCACGAATCAGGACTCGTCTGGGGCGTGATTACCTATCTAGACACTATCGCTTCTTCTGTCTCCCCCTTCCCTTGCGCACCCCCCCCACAGCCACTGGAGGCAGACTTATTTTTTTTTTTTAGCTGAAGTGGTCTGGGTGCATATAGTGTCCCCTTAATACAAAATGGCAAAAGGAAAAACATTACTATCAATCATTATAAAAGTTTTATTTTTTCATTAAATACAGATGTGTAACAATAACGTTTGGGCAACACAGAATTGGCATTGAAAAATGCCTGTTATAATTGTGTCCTTCTTAGTCTTCACTTCATCCTTCACTGATATGACACCCTTGATACAAGCTGCATTACACAGCCCCTGTAGCAATTTGAGATTATAACCTACAGTTGAAGAACACAGGTCACAAAATGACATACCATACCTGTAAAGGGAACACTTGAGATATATGACTCCCTCAGTGTACCAAGCCTCTTAATCCATTAGTCCAGCCTGTGTCTAACAGGCAGGGCCGTCTATAATATGATTAGGACCCTGGGCAATGCATTTTCTTGGGCCCCCTGGGCCCTGCCTCTCCTATCCCTCCCCCCCAATTACGCCCAATGCGAAATCACACAGACGTACTGGCACATACAGACACAGACAGACATTAAAACATTCACAGATACATACTGACACACAAATATATACTGGCAGACATACTGACACACACACAGACATACATACACACACAGACACATACACTGGCAGACGTATTGACACACACACACAGGCATACTGACATACACATAGACAGACATACTGACACACACAGGCCTACTGACATACACACAGACATACATACATACACAGACAGACATACTGACACACACAGACATACTTACACACAAGCATACATTTAGCCACCCTCCAGGTTCTTACCTTTTCCTGGAGGGTGGTTTCCCTGGGATACAGTGGCAGGCTGAGGCAGATGGGAGTTCTCCTCTGGAACTCCCCTCCCTGCCATTCACCTCCCACGCGGCTGTGCTCTCCGTCGGGAGGAAGTGACGTCACTTCCTCCCAGCTGGTACAGGAAGAGGCCCAGGCGCGCTGTTTAAGCGTCACAGCGCTAGACCCGCTTCCTTTTATGACGCGGCGCTCAGTAGCCGACGTCATGACGACAATCCGTTCCGACCTGTCAATCAAGTCCCGAGCACGAATCAGGACTCGTCTGGGGCGTGATTACCTATCTAGAACCAGGGTATAAAGTAGGGCTTTCTGCATTTGTTCATTGCCCTGTCGTGGTTCTAGCTTGTCTAGTCACTCAGTGCTCTTGTTATCTATTTGTCTCTTTGGTTTTGACCCGGCTTGTTTGTTCTACCCTGCTTACCTCTATTACCCTTTGACTCGGCTTGTCTCTCGCTTATCTGCTCTCTCGTTCCCTTGACCTCGGCTTGTCTCTAGACCATTCTTTGCTTACTCCTTACGTTAGTCCGGCCATTCTAAGGTCCGGTATACGTACCTACCTCCTGTTTGTACTTTCCCTGTCCCGATCCTGACATTATGACAGGGCCAATGGATCCTGCAGGTACAAACACTCAGGTTGGTTCTTCCGACTCTAGATTTGAGGCCATAGATCATAGAATGGATCAGATGGCTCTAGCGCTGCAGGCTTTATTATCTCGTTCTAGTAATCAACCAGAAGAGATGCGTACTACATCCATCTCCCCTGTAAGTTCAGGTCTAGAGGTAGCCACAGTAGGTGCTTCTTCCCGTATTACTCCCCCTGTACGTTATGGTGGCTCTCCGGATAAGTGTCGTGGTTTTTTAAACCAGATAGGTATTCATTTCGAATTACAACCCCGCTCCTACCCTACAGATAGGGCGAAGGTTGGATTCATTATCACACTACTCATTGATAAAGCTCTGAGATTGGCCAATCCATTGTGGGAGAATGATAACCCGTTAGTCTATAATTATAATGCCTTTGTCGCTGCTTTTAGAAGAACTTTTGACCCTCCAGGTAGAAAGGTCAATGCAGCTAGATTACTGTTGCGCCTTAGACAAGATAACCGAACCCTTGTGGATTATGCAGTAGAGTTCAGGTCCTTGGCGGCAGAAGTTAAGTGGAATGAACAGGCTTATATAGACGTATTTTTAAACGGATTATCAGATGAAATTCTAGACGAGGTTGCTACAAGAGAGCTTCCTGAAAATTTGGAGGATTTAATTTCTTTTGTTTCTCGTATTGATGAACGTTTAAGAGAGAGGCAGAACACTCGAGATAGAACCCGTAGACCTTCCTTTAAACTAGCTCCTTCATTTCAAAGTCCTGAATCCACAACCTCAGCTTTTCCAGAACCTATGCAGATAGGCAATACTCGCCTCTCAGAAGAAGAGAGACAGTACAGGAGAAGGGAGGGGTTGTGTATGTATTGTGGAGTAAGAGGGCACCTACGCCTAAATTGTCCTAATCGCCCGGGAAAAGCTCGCACCTAAGTTTCTCTAGAGGACAGGCCTTGGGTGTTTCTATTTTGTCCTCTATACACAATTATAAAGATCACAGGCTTCTGCTACCTGTTTCTTTAGCTTGGGAGAAGGGAGTACTAAAAACTATGGCGTTGGTAGATTCCGGAGCTGCTGAGAGCTTTATTGACCAAGTTTTTGTTACTAAACACTCTATTCCATCCCAGCTAAGGGATACACCAGGCCATAGATGGTAGACCATTATCTGAACCTGTTATTTTTCATGAGACCATACCTGTTAACTTAACTGTTGGTATCCTACACGAGGAAGGTATATCTCTTATGCTTATTTCGTCTCCTTCTGTTCCTATAGTCCTGGGGTATCCGTGGTTAAAGAAACATAACCCTATTATTGATTGGGAACTAGGGGATATAGTCTCATGGGGCCAGGGTTGCCAGAGCAGGTGCTTACAGAAAGTCTCACCGGTTTGCGTAGTTAACGCACCGGCTAATTCTACCCAGTCTACAGACGTACAAATACCGCCTCTGTACCTGGATTTAAAGGCAGTCTTTGACAAAAAGAATGCTGACACTTTACCTTCACACAGGCCCTTTGACTGCAAGATCAGACTCCTGCCTGGGACCATGCCTCCGAGGGGTACGGTATACCCTTTATCCACTAAGGAGAACTTAGTCTTAGAGGAGTATATTCGTGAGAACCTAGACAAAGGATTCATTAGGAGATCCTCCTCTCCTGCCGGGGCCGTTTTTTTTTTTTTTGTGAATAAGAAGGATGGTACGTTAAGGCCTTGCATTGATTATCGAGGCTTGAATAAAATAACTATTAGAAATGCCTACCCGATTCCTTTGATTACTGAGCTCTTTGATCGTCTAAAAGGCTCCAAGATTTTCACCAAGTTAGATCTCAGAGGGGCGTATAACTTGGTGAGAATTCAGCAGGGAGACGAGTGGAAAACAGCGTTCAATACCCGTTATGGGCACTATGAGTACACGGTAATGCCTTTTGGGCTCTGTAATGCACCGGCAGTATTTCAGGACCTGATCAATGAAGTTCTTAGGGAATTTCAACATGATTGCGTTATTGTATATTTGGATGATATACTAATACACTCTAGAGAAATTGAGACCCACCACAGACAAGTCAGAAGGGTATTGCGCAAACTTCTACAACATGGGTTGTACTGCAAATTGGAGAAATGTAGTTTTGACCAATCTCAGATAAACTTTCTTGGTTACGTGATTTCTGGGGACGGGTTTAAAATGGATCCGGATAAACTCCAGTCTATTTTAGATTGGCCATTACCCAGGGGTCTCAAGGCCATTCAGAGGTTTATTGGATTCTCCAATTATTATAGGCGTTTCATTAAAGGATACTCTTCTATTATTGCTCCTATTACCAATATGACCAGACAGGGGGCTGACACTAAGACTTGGTCTACTGAAGCTCTCGTTGTTTTCAAGACACTCAAGGAACTTTTTGCTTCTGCACCGATTTTAGTTCACCCTGATACGACTTTGCCTTTTCTACTCGAGGTAGACGCCTCAGAGACAGGTATAGGCGCTATCTTGTCTCAAAGGTTAGGTGTGGATAAACCGTTACATCCATGTGGTTTTTTTTCCAAGAAATTATCTGGTTCTGAAAGCAGATATGACATTGGTGACAGGGAACTACTAGCGGTTATCATGGCTTTAAAGGAGTGGAGACATTTATTGGAAGGGACCTTGCATCCTGTTACTATTTTGACGGATCACAAGAACTTGTCCTATATTGGGGAGGCCAAGCGCTTGTCCGCCAGGCAAGCTCGTTGGTCCTTGTTCCTCACTCATTTCAATTACGTGCTCACTTATAGACCTGGTTCTAAGAACTCTAAAGCCGATGCTTTGTCTCGCCAACATGAACCTTCTACTATATCTGAGGCGGTTTTGTCTTCTATAGTTCCCAAGTGCAATATTATCGCCAACACGAGTCTCAGGATTCATTCTCCGTTGCTTGCCGAGATCATGAAGTTACAGCATCTGGCTCCTAGACAGGGTCCTGGGGCACGGTATTTCGTTCCTCCTGAACTCCAACTGGAACTGTTACAGTGCTTTCACAACAGTAAGGTGGCTGGGCATCCTGGCATTCGCAAGACGTGTGCCTTGATTTCTAAAGATTTCTGGTGGCCTTCACTACGTAAGGATATTAGGGATTTCGTCGGAGCATGTGAGGTCTGTATGAAGACTAAACAACCTCATACGCTTCCATGTGGGTTTTTGCATCCCTTGGAAATTCCCGAGAGACCGTGGTCCTGTCTAGCTATGGACTTCATTGTTGATTTGCCTGTTTCTAAAAAACAGACTGTTATTCTCACGGTGGTTGACAGGTTTACTAAGATGGCTCATTTCGTGCCCTTACCTAAACTTCCATCTTCTCCCGAATTGGCTGAGATATTCGCGAGAGAGATTTTTCGTTTACATGGGATACCCTCCGAAATTGTTTCTGATAGAGGTTCCCAATTTGTTTCCCGTTTTTGGAAATCCTTCTGTTCTCAACTGGGCATCAAATTGAATTTCTCTTCTGCCTATCATCCCCAGTCTAACGGAGCTGCTGAACGCACCAACCAAAAGATTGAACAATATTTGCGTTGTTTTGTTTCCGAACACCAGGACGATTGGGTCGGTCTGATTCCTTGGGCGGAGTTTGCACACAACAATCTCGTTTGTGATTCTACTCGTTCTAGCCCCTTTTTCATGAATTATGGCTTTCATCCTTCCATTCTTCCCTCGGTTTCTCCTTCCCAAGGGGTACCGTCGGTTGATGTTCATGTTGCCAATTTGAGGAAGTTGTGGGATCAAACTCGACTAATTCTCCTGCATAATTCCGCGTTGTTCAAGAAACACGCTGATAAGCGTAGAAGGGCGGCTCCGTTTTTTGTTCCAGGTGATAGGGTATGGCTGAGTACCAGAAACATTCGCTTGAAGGTTCCTTCTATGAAATTCGCCCCTCGTTACATTGGTCCTTACAGGGTTCTGACTCGAATTAACCCAGTTGCGTATCGTCTGGTCCTTCCATCTGCCTTACGCATTCCTAACTCCTTTCATGTTTCCTTGTTGAAGCCTCTAGTATGTAACAAGTTTTCCTCCACTGTATCCTCTCCTCGCGCTGTTCAGGTTGAGGGTCAGGAGGAGTATGAGATCAACTCCATCCTCGATTCTCGAATCTCTCGGGGGAGGTTACAATATCTTGTTGACTGGAAGGGATATGGTCCTGAGGAGAGGACTTGGGTACCTCAGGAGGATGTGCATGCTCCTCGCCTCCGCAGGGCTTTTCACTCTCGTTTTCCATCTCGCCCCGGTTCCTTACGCCCGGTGGGCGTTTCTGAGAGGGGGGTACTGTCAGGGTACCTGTTGTCTCTACCTCAGAGGAGGTGAGACACTTAGACGTTCATCCTCTCAGAGGGGCTGACTCACTCGTTCCTCGTAGTTCTCTCGGTCGTTTACACACCGGCCGCGAGGGACCCGCTTCCTTTTATGACGCGGCGCTCAGTAGCCGACGTCATGACGACAATCCGTTCCGACCTGTCAATCAAGTCCCGAGCACGAATCAGGACTCGTCAGGGGCGTGATTACCTATCTAGAACCAGGGTATAAAGTAGGGCTTTCTGCATTTGTTCATTGCCCTGTCGTGGTTCTAGCTTGTCTAGTCACTCAGTGCTCTTGTTATCTATTTGTCTCTTTGGTTTTGACCCGGCTTGTTTGTTCTACCCTGCTTACCTCTATTACCCTTTGACTCGGCTTGTCTCTCGCTTATCTGCTCTCTCGTTCCCTCGACCTCGGCTTGTCTCTAGACCATTCTTTGCTTACTCCTTACGTTAGTCCGGCCATTCTAAGGTCCGGTATACGTACCTACCTCCTGTTTGTACTTTGCGTGTTGGATCCCTGTCCCGATCCTGACATAATCTAGGTTTTCTTCAGTTTATTTTTACCATATTATGAATTGATACTTTTGCTACTCCTGTTGCTACAATTAGTTTTAGCTACTCTGTCACTTTGAGTAACTTACTTTCAAAGTATCTACAATACAATGTTGTCACTAGTTTATGTTAAACAAAGCTGGATTATATTTCATAGTATTTTTTCATACCTATAGGTTAAGCAGTCTGGTATTTTAGACACTTGGTGCTTAGTTTTTTAATATATTTACTATTAAAACTTTATTATTTGTGTACCTTGTCTGAGATATAGTCTTTTCTGCAAGGTTTTATATAGTGCTCTACTGGGGGTACTGGTTTTGATGGGATTTGTTTTCCGTTTAGGGATGCATCTCCCTCATTTCCTTATTTTTTGTATTTAAGCAATTAATATATTTTTTTACACTCAGAATCGAGCTGCACCATTCTCTATATTGTATATCTACTGATATATTATTTTGCCATTTTTTTTCAGAGCTATAGGAGAAGTTAATCCTCCAGTCAATTTCAATAGCTCCATTGCAATAGAGTATATAGCTTTTTGTCTACCACCCGCAAAAATATTTTAAAGTATGTTCTCAGTATCCTTATCTGTTTTCAGCAGATATTCTTTTATAAAGCTCTGAATATGAAGATAGTTAAAGATCTCACGGTGGGGGAGGTCAAATTTTTTTTTATTTCTCCAAAGGGACTAATCTGGGTACCATTATACAGCTCCCCTATAGTATAGTCTCCTTTTTTAGACCAGTTTTTAAGATCAATATCAGAAATAATTAGTTCTAGGGTCTTGATACTAGCGCTTTTGTGAGTTTTATTATTAATTTTAACTCTTTCTTAATAGTTTTCTATTCTTGTAATGTCTGATAAAGTACTAAAGAGGTATGTTCAGATATATGATTTTTTATTATTACTTATATCACTCCAAAGTAGAGCTGCTAAGTAATTTGTGTATGTGAACAATCATGTTGGCCTGGAACGTTTCTTTAATTAATGGATACCCCACTCCTCCATGATATCCTTTCCTAGACAAGATGCAAGTATTTATTCGGGGTCTTTTTCCTCTCCATATATAGTTTGTGATGCTGTTTTGTATCATATCCAACCAATATTTAGAGATCAAAAGAGGAAGCATGTGGAATAAATATGCCCATTTGGGTATCACATATGCTTTTATCGTATTTATCCTGCTCCACCACGAAATCTCATAATATCTCCATTCCTTCAAAGATATATTAGTCGCTTTTAAGGAGTCTTAGAAAAATTAACCTCCATAGCTCATCTGGGATCAGTGGTAATTACAATACCTAGGTAGGGGGTTTCTTTAGTTGTCCAGATAAAGTCATAATCTCTTTTCAATGTCTGGAAAGTATTTCTTTCTATGTTTTTAATGAGAATGATTGGTTTATTCATATTAAGTTTGTAATTTGCTCTACTGCTGTATTTCCCAAACTCCCTCATTAAGTTAGGTAGAGAAACTACTGGGTTTGTGATGGATATTAATATATAATCTGCATAAAGACAGATCATTAATTCTCTTTCAGACAATTTAACACCCTTAATTAAAGGGTTATTTCTAATATTTGCGAGTGGTTCAATGGACATAACATACAATAAGGGAGATAGTGGGCAACCCTGTCTGGTTCCATTTGTTATTCTAAACCAATCAGAGCATAAATCTCGGCCAATGATCTGTGCTGAAGGAACTGAGTATAGAGCTCCTATTGCTTCTGCAATCCAACCTTCAAAACGCCTCCTAAAAATCCCCAACTGACCCTGTCGAAGGCCTTTTCTGCATCCACCGACAGAGTGAGAAGGGGAGCTCCCTGATTCTGGGCCCAGTCCAAGATGTCTACCATTCTTTGGGTATTATTACATGACTGAAAAAAAAATAGGAGAGGAACAGCGCTACAGTACTGATCACAGGGGAGAATAGAGCTGCACACCTGAGGGGAAGGGAAACCATCAAACCCTTCAAAGAATGGAGAGAACAAAATACAACAAATACAGGGTGCGCTAAGTAGGACAATGAGAGATAACAAAAATCAGCAATAATATAAAGAGTCTCTTAAAGTACAGTGAAGACCTGGAGTGTATATTCTTCAGTCCTTGCTTTGAATCCTCAGTGGTAAATATGAAATGCAAAAGCAGAAATAGAGACCAATAGTACAAAACCATTTTAGGAAAGCTGGATCACAAACAACAGAGAAGTAGATAAGTGCCAATTCACAATTTAAAGAGCTATGCCCAGCTCTAGGTAAAACAGCATACAGTGGTATTTAATACTCCCCACATGTAGGCTATAACTGGACACTTGGAGGTGTATCCTCAAGACTTCTTACAGCATTCCAGATAAGCGTCAGCATATAAAATACATAAAAGGGGGAAAAACGCAATGGAGCAATAACGTAGGTTAACTGCAACAACAGACAACACTGAGGTCCTAAGAGTGCCAACTTACAATTGGGAGAGCTATAACCAGCTCTGAGTAAAACAGCATACAGTGGTATTTAAACTCCCCACATGTAGGATATCCTTCTAGTGATGCTTGCAGTGCCAGTCTTATGAAATTAGAATCACAAGAGAGGGCCCATAGTGTTTACTGTATAAAAAAACAGCAGTAAAAGGTAAAATGAAACGTACTTACAGTGTTCAGAGCAGCCACACTGCTCTATGAACCAGGCGTAGGTGGAATAATCCCCACCAGGGATTTCTTTTGTAGTACTGGATCTTTAAAATGATTAAAAACAAATCAGCCAGGATAAAACAGCAACAAATAAAAGTAAGTGTGCAAAATACTTTTATAAGAAAGAGAGAACACCTATCTACATTTGACTGATCATTATTATTTGCAGGTATTAATCATATGCATTTGTATTTCTATCCCTTCTTTTACACCTTAGTTTTACTCCCCAGGTTATAACCCTTAAGATTTATAACATTTGTTTCTCCTATTTCCTAACTTATCTTGGATAGTATAATATTTGCTTCGGTGCTATGCTGTGTATAACAATGTAACCTTAAAATAATTTAGAGGGGGGAGGAGTATACAGAAAAGAAAAAAAAAACACACACTATACCTATACATGCCCATGCATACCTTCATATACATGCATGCATTTACGCATACATGCGGCTATATAGCTACACACGTACCTGTGTCATACCAAAGTTTGTGTATGACTACCTATTCAATAATTCTTAAAAAAAAAAAAGAAACTTCTGTGATACGAAAATACTCCTATCTTATGTGTCATTATCTTCCCTTCTCTCTTTCTATATAATTCATGTATCGGGGTATTATCCTAGTTTTGCAGTCGAACAGCAACCTTAAGATCTTCCTGTGTGTCCATATTCATTTTACATGGTACTTATGAGGTGTAATACAGTAAATCGAATACAATCATCTAGTACTATTCTTTGTGGTTTATATCTTAATTTTTTTTCGTGTCTTATCCAATACCTTAACTTTAATTCCTAAAAAAAGAAACAATTCTACAAACGTTTCATTTTTTTAATTTAACTGTGACATCTTATCTTTATTTGCATTTATTTAGTGCTGATTCACATGTATTAACTACCTTAAATCTAAATAGCTAGGTGAACACCTTATTCATTTATTACCCTAAATAATCGTAATATAATCTTTCTTATTTATATTTTAAAAAAGAGACAATAAAAAAAAATAATTGTATAAAACCATTTCTCTTTCTCTCTCCTTCCTTCACATATGATCCCAAAAAAGACTACGTTTATCAGGATTAGATGAACACAGACAAAAAAAAAAAGAAAGTAAGCTAAAGCGGGTTTTACTATAGTAACGGCAGTAAATCATACAATGTGTCGATCAAAATAATAATTAAATTATATGGGTTCTTAAGTCATACAAAATATGGGTGTTTAGCTACATAGATAAAAGTTGGATTCTGTAATATACATTATAGATTGTTAATTTGCCGCGATTAAAAGGAAGTCGGCAGACGCTTTATAAGCGAACATCAAGAGACAGACCGCATTCATTGAAAAAGCCGTCGAAGCGGAGAAACGCGTCTGGAGGGGTCTGACTCCCATTGCTCTCAGCCATCATCTCTGCTACAAAGAGGACTTTTATTTGAGGTTTTTCAGCACTATATTTTGCTGACTCGGGACGCCGAGTATTTCAATAAGTTCTGGACTTTATGGCTTGATTTGGGATTATCAAAAGACATATTATTTGTTATATATGAAAGTTTTTACATATGTTTTTTATATATGTTTTTAATTTACTAATGAATAAATTGATTTTTAATATTAATTTTTTTGTGTGTCAGTATGGTCATAGACTTTTGAACTATTAGAAAATAAGGGTTTATTAATTAGTTTGTCTTGTATTTGATAGGTAGTTAGATGAAAATAGGATACAAAAATAGGAAACCTATCTTTATTTTTAATCAGCGCTCCACTACATGCACTTTTTTCATATTTGTTATTGAAACATATTTGCAGTGTTGACTGAATGGCCCATTTAAATTTTTAAATTTCAAATTATATAGAAAGAGAAAATTATATTTTTCTTGTCCTTGTACGATAGGAAACATCTGTTAAGATTTTAATTTGTTTGAATTTATCATCCGTAATATTCTTCTTTTTAAATGTTTGGAAAATCTGGGTCTTAAATTCATATGAATGGAATGCTACTATTACATCCCGTGGAAAGTTGTTTTGGTCTGATCTTCGTCTATATAGCCTATGACATTGCTCAATTTTTTGGTCATGGTTTTCTATTGGTAGGCCTAGACAGACAAAAAATTCCCTTAAGTATTCTTGTAGATTCGGATCTATTATTTCTTCTGGGATGTTTCTGAATCTTAAGTTAGATCTCCTAGATCTATCTTCCAGATCACAGAGCCTTTCTTACAAGTATTACATTTTATCTTCCATTTTGGTTTGGGACTCTTTCAACTCTTTCAACTCACTGCACATGAAAGTCTCTTGTCTCTTCTTCCATTTTTTGTAATCTTGAAGCTAATGTGGATAGGTCAGTTTTCATTTCCAATAACTTTTCATTTCTATCCTTTTTAATGTCTTTTAAGACTTCGTCCAGACAGGATTTTAGAAAGCTTGGGGTTACTATGTTCTTTTCTAGCTGCTGAGCTGGAGAATTTTGGGGGTACAGAAATTATGATTCTGGATTTGTTTTTTCCAAGTTTTCTAGAGGTGAGAAGTCTTTTTTCTTCTTTTTGTCCTTTCTTTTCTGTTTTACTTGTTGGTTTGTTTTCCTGAGTTCTCTTTGAAGCCATTATATCAGGTCTCAGGTCTTAGGGGAGAGATTATAAGCTAGAGAAGGTAATTACCAAAATAATTGCATTAAAGGGATACTATAGTGCCAGTAATACAAAGCTGGAATACTGTAAATAAAGGGTTAAAAATCATTTATATACTTTCCTTGATCCATCTGCCTCCTGCGATAGGAAATTTCTGAAACCGGATGTTCTCCTTCAAAGAGTGAAAATGACCAGTGTATGTTAGTGACCAGAAGTCCTTCCAGAAGTGCCTCCAGTGGCTGTCTATTGCTGCCCCTATTGCTTTTAGTGTTGCAATGTTTAACATTGCAGCACTAAGTGCAATAGCGACACTTTATCTAGACCACTTCAATGAGCTGAAGTGGTCTGAATGCCTATAGTGTCCCTTTAACTAAAGACTGCTGCAATCACCCATGTAAAATAACCAATACCAATGCTGGGCAATAGAGGGCAGTAATGTAACAAGACATGCAAAACCATATATATATATATATATATATATATATATATATATATATATATATATATACATACACACATAAATATTTTTTTGTATATATATATTTTTTTTAAACTTGAAAAAATAAAACAAATATTTTTCTTGAGATTTACAGAAAACCTGAAAGTGGAAAAAAAAAATCTACAAGTACGCTATGCTTCCAGTGTGGTTACTTTGGCCTTAAATTTGAAATTCTATTGAATTCAACAATTCTCACTTTAGCAAATAACCATCTTAAAGTCAGTTACATCTCCCCATAGAGAAGCATTATGCTGCTTTATGAGGAGAATTATTGGCACAGTGTAGAGATTGCCAGCATTTTTTGGTTGGTTAGAGATCCTCCTTCTGGATGATTTCAGCAGACAGCACGGCAGAGAGTAGAACGCCACTGGATGAGAAGTCTGTTTAACTTTGTTTTCTAACTTTGCAAAGGGGAGTGGGGGGCAATAATCTAAAGGTACTTGAAAGCCTTTATCATTATAAAATGCATATATGGATTTATAAATTCAGAGTGTGCCTTTAAAGTTTGTTAGAGTTTTCACTTGTCAGATACATCTATGTAAAAAAGCATTTTATAGGGTTCAAATTTGATAAATATTTTCCTTTTGTATTGTACCCATTTCATATTTTTTTTTCCTGAGACTGACCTTCCCCATTTTCCCATTTATTACCATGTACGATTCATTGCATGTTTACATTTAATACCCATGTGCTTCAATATTTTGTCCCTGTTTTTCTAAAAGAGACACTCTAGGCGCTATAATAATTTCATCTCATTGGTTGAAGAGTATGGAGTCACTTGACACTTTCCCTCCATTTAGTGTTAAACCCGTTTTAAAGGACCACTATCACCTCAACACTATTTTTTAATATGATGATTCTTTCATCAAGTTTTGAAAGGAAATATATTCTTTGTTAAATTAAGTCTATGTAAAAAAATTAAAAAATCTCATCCCTACCTTGAGTGAATGAGAGGATCCTTGACACAAACTTTGAGTCAAACTTTAAGTCAAACAATCTAAACGTTTATTCCTGGCTAATCCATAGCAGCATCACAATAGGGTTAGCTCCACCCACTTGGCTGTTTAGGACAGGAACTAAATTATAAATAGGACCTCAGTCTTTTTTTCCTGTCCTCTTGGCTGTGGACAAGTTGTCAGGTAACTTAACTTACTTTTTATTTTAGCTTACATGGCTAATTTTCATTTAGCGTGGCCTAAGGGAGTTCAGCCTCTCTCCCTTGGAAGCCCCCAGTACATAGCCCCTTTTATGGAAAAGCCCCTAGGGGATAGGGTATCCTTAGTTACAGGATCCCTGGTAAAATTCGCTGTTATCTGTTGGGTAGCGGTCTGTTAAGTGGTACATTTCATCATCTTCTCTTATTTGTTTGCTGTGATCCTCTGGGTAGCGGAATATTATGCTGTACCAATACATTTATTTCTCCTATTCCGCTATAATCCCTAGGGTAGCGGTGTATTATGTGGAATATTGCATACTGCATATCAAGTTTGGATGTATTCAGAAAGTATGCTTCACATATATAATTCAAGCACTTAAAAATCATCTATTCCATATGGGGCACCTCCTTTGAGCCTTGCTCTTACCTTATCCCTTTTGTTTCTATAGTTGTGTTCGCACCTTTTCTTGGTAAACCTATTGTCCTCCCCCCCGGCCCCTACCCCTGAGCAGCGAACGGGTGGGGGCCATAAATTACAATAAAGGTGGAGGATCTATTGTCCTCCCTCCCGGCCCCCACCCCTGAGCAGCGGGTGGGGGCTCTAAAGGGAATGTGGGGGGGAACCTATTGTCCTCCCCCCGTCCCCCACACCTGAGCAGCGGGTGGGGGCCATAAATAACAATAAGAGGGGGGGCCTGTTATTGAAGCCCCTACCCCTGCGCAGCGGGTGGGGGGCCCTAAAGGCAAATGAGGGGGGGAAATCTATTGTCCTCCCCCCCGGCCCCCACTCCTAAACAGCTGTGGGGGCCATAAATTACAATAAGGGTGGAAGACCTATTGTCCTCCCCCCGGCCCCCACCCCTGAGCAGCGGGTGGGGGCCCTAAAGAAGAATGTGGGGGGGGGGACCTATTGTCCTCTCCCCCGGCCCCCACCCCTGAGCGGTGGGTGGGGGCCATAAAAACAATGAGTGGGGGACCTACCTATTGTCCACCCCACCGGCTCCCACCCCTGAGCGGCGGGTGGGGGCCATAAAAACAATGAGGGGGGACCTACTGTCCTCCCCCTCTTGCCACCACCCCTGAGCAGCGGGTGGGGGCACTAAAGGAAAATGTGGGGGGGGGACCAATTGTACTCCCCCCTGGCCCCAACCTCTGAGCAGCGGATGAGGGGCATAAATAACAATAAGGGGGAGACCTATTGTCCTCCCCCCTAGCCCTCACCCCTGAGCAGTGGGTGGGGGCCATAAAAACAAGGAGGGGGGACCTATTGTCCTCCCCCTCCGGCCCCACCCCTGAGCGGCAGGTGGGGGCCCTAAAGGAGAATGTGGGGGGACCTATTGTCCTCCCCCCGGCCTCCACCCATGAGCAGCAGGTGGGGGCCATAAATTACTATAAGGGGGAGGATCTATTGTCCTCCCGCCCCATCCCCCACTCCTGAGCGTTGGGTGGGGGCCCTAAAGGAGAATGTGGGGGTGGGACCTATTGTCCTCTTACCCCGGCCTCCACCCCTGAGCAGCGGGTGGAGGCCCTAAAGAAGAATGTGGGGGAGGGACCTATTGTCCTCTCCCCCGGCCCCCACCCCTGAGCGGTGGGTGGGGGCCATAAAAACAATGAGTGGGGGACCTACCTATTGTCCACCCCACCGGCTCCCACCCCTGAGCGGCGGGTGGGGGCCATAAAAACAACGAGGGGGGGACCTACTGTCCTCCCCCTCTGGCCACCACCCCTGAGCAGCGGGTGGGGGCACTAAAGGAAAATGTGGGGGGGGACCAATTGTACTCCCCCCTGGCCCCAACCTCTGAGCAGCGGGTGAGGGGCATAAATAACAATAGGGGGGAGACCTATTGTCCTCCCCCCTAGCCCCCACCCCTGAGCAGTGGGTGGGGGCCATAAAAACAAGGAGGGGGGACCTATTGTCCTCCCCCTCCGGCCCCACCCCTGAGCGGCAGTTGGGGGCCCTAAAGGAGAATGTGGGGGACCTATTGTCCTCCCCCGGCCCCCACCCATGAGCAGCAGGTGGGGGCCATAAATTACTATAAGGGGGAGGATCTTTTGTCCTCCTGCCCCATCCCCCACTCCTGAGCGGTGGGTGGGGGCCCTAAAGGAGAATGTGGGGGTGGGACCTATTGTCCTCTTACCCCGGTCTCCACCCATGAGCAGCGGGTGGGGGCCATAAGTAACAATAAAGGGGGAGGACCTATTGTCCTTCCCCTCGCCCCCGCCCCTGAGTGGCGGGTGGGGGCCATAAAAACAATGAGGGGGGACCTACCTATTGTCCACCCCTCCGGCTCCCACCCCTGAGTGGCGGGTGGGGGCCATAAAAACAATGGGGGTGGGGGAACTAATGTGCTCCCCCTCTGGCCACCACTCCTGAGCTGCGGGTGGGGGCACTATAGGAAAATGTGGGGGGGGGGCAATTGTACTCCCCCCTGGCCACAACTTCTGAGCAGCGGGTGAGGGGCATAAATAACAATAAGGGGGAGACCTATTGTCCTCCCCCCCAGCCCACACCCCTGAGCGGTGGGTGGGGGCCATAAAAACAAGGAGGGGGGACCTGTTGTCCTCCCCCTCCGGTCCCCACCCCTGAGCGGCAGGTGGGGGCCCTAAAGGAGAATGTGGGGGAAACCTATTTTCCTCCCCTCGGCCTCCACCCATGAGCAGCGGGTGGGGGCCATAAGTAACAATAAGGGGTAGGACCTATTGTCCTTCCCCTCGCCCCCACCCCTGAGTGGCGGGTGAGGGCCATAAAAACAATGAGGGTGGGACCTACCTATTGTCCTCCCCCTGGCCACCACCCGTGAGCAGTGGGTGGGGGCCCTAAATGAAAATGTACCCCCTCCAGGTGACTAGGGGTCCCCAAGTCCCTAGTCACCCCCCCACCCAAAACAATAATTAACCCCTACCACCCTCACCCTAAAAATAATGAGGGTGGAATAAAAGAACTAAGGACCTGTAAAAAAAAAAAATAATAATAAAAATTACCATTTGATGTCTTTTTTCTAAAATCTTCATTTTTTAGCCCCAAAAAAGGCCAAATAAAAACTATAATACCTGTCGAACTTGAAAAAAAAATAAAGGAAAAAACCCGAGCGCAAAAAATAATCAGCCGAAAAAGAAAAAAAACCTGACGCTAAAAAAATAATCCATCTGGGCATTCGGGAGATTTGAACTTATAAAGCCTTCCCACGCTCTGCACTTTGACTTAGAGCACTCAGGGATGGGGGCCGGGAGGGACAATAGGTTCCCGCCCCCTTGTTATTTATGGCCCCCACCCGCTGCTCAGGGGTGGGGGCCGTGGGGGTGGACAACAGGTCCCCCCTTCATTGTTTTTATGGCCCCCACCCGCCGCTCAGTGGTGGGGGCCGGGGGGGCAATAGGTTCCCCCCCTTGTTGTTATTTATGTCCCCCACCCGCTGCTCACTGTTTAGTAGACATGCATTTACTCGGGGCATAGCGAGTAGGGGCATTCGGGAGATTTGAATCTCCCTAATGCTTTTATGAGGGTCATATTGACCCCCATAGAGTGAAGGAGGACATGGGGGGTCTTAGGAAGTGGCAGGGAGCACTGCTCCCTGCCGCTTCTATTTTTACATATTACAAGGAGGGAGCAGCGAGCCGGTAGCTCCCTCTTTGTAATAAACTGAACGTACGAACAAACGAACACCGATATTTAGTGTTTGTTCATCTAACATTTCTATTAATTCATTCTTCTTTCTGACGAATGAATGAATAGATGAAATTCCCGTTCGCATGCCCAAGTGTTTAACTGGGCATGTGCGGGAATTTCACAGCACTATCAGGTGTGGGCAGATGACGTGTCCCACAGAGACTTCATTTACCCACACAAAGATGGCGGCACCCAGAACCAAAATAAAGTTTAAAAACTAGGTAAGATGGGGGCTTAGGGGCATTTGGGGGTGGCTAGGGAGTCAATTAGATGTAGTGGAGTCGGGAGGGGGGTTACAAAAAAAATGGGATTCGGCCATGACATTGCTGCTTTAAGATAAAATTCTCAGTTGGACACAGATCTCCTTGAATACATTCCAGCATCATTATGGGTATTAATGAGATTTTAATCAATACTCCGTGAAGAATTTCAAATGTTTTATTAATCCTCGCTCCATTTATGAAGCCATTGCCTCTTTAAATAAAAATTGCAAAAGGTTTTGAAAATGTGTTCCATGCAGTATATATATATATATATATATATATATATATATATATATATATATATAGATGCAATATGTGTCCAAATCGCCCGTGCATCCATTAACCTGCGGCACTAAAATATATGTGGTTAATTATGTTAAAATATGTTCAAAGCTATTTTGCTCCAAAGAAAAGCATTCAACTCCATCACTTTAAATTTAGCCTCATGTCATTTCACTTTGTGGTTTTCAACAGCTGGTTTAAGATTAGATTACTCAAAGATGAAAATAGTTAAAATGCCAAAATAAAATAGACACATAAATGACACCCATAGAGACATAACAACTAAAAGCTAATTTCCACAAAGAGTACTTTTATAGCATTAAATGTACCCATGGGATATTATCCATTTCAACCCCATTTAAATATAATTGCCATAGATTTAAAAGAAAAAACAAGCATTAATCTAAATTTCTTATAAACAAATTATTCACTTTTGGGCAATGCAGCATAAAATTGATTTGGTTATGGATTCTGTAATTAGAGGGCACATTTAGGTGATCTTTTATGAAGTAATCTTTATTTCTCCTTAAGCGGCTCTGTCACTTTGCAGGTTTTACTATTAAATTAATATTATTTGTCCCTCTATTTCTCTTGCTTTATATATATTTTGAAATTCAGCTTATTTTATTATTAGTTGAAAAGGCTACATATGGGCTAAAATATGAGTGTTTGATTTTGGCAATGGGCAGAGATTAAACATATATTAATATTATATTTTAAACAAAGTTATATTTTAGCTGGCAAGCTAGTTAATCCACAATTCATCTGTCAAAAGAATGGAGAGAACAGAATAGGGTTGCGCAGATATTGAGATATGACGCAAGGAAGAAAATAAATAGCATTAAAGGTAAGCAACAATTGGGGTAGTGTAATCATTAACCCCTGAGGACATTAAGACATTCCATGCCGTTCTACACAGAGGTAATGTGAACGCCATTAGGACGGTATGGAATGTTACCATTTTGGCGTGAGCAATGTTAAATCTCTGCACACAACAGAGAAACCCAGGTATCAATAGGTATCCCTTTTGTCACCTGGGGCCATATTCAGTGATCATAAACTGACAAATGAGCTGTATGCAATGTTTAAAGTGGTCATCCCCCTGTTCATCCAACTCAGAAACTAGATGGGTGCCTTCATGAAAAACAGGGAATTAATTCCTGGTGGCACACTCCACACCGATGTAGCAGCAGTGGTAAAGAAGCTGAAAGATCTACTCCATGCTTAAGAAAATTTTCAATTGCACTAAATTGATGTGTGAGCCTAGGATTAGGGGAAAGTAGAGCTCTGATATAACAGCCTGACATACTGTAGGGAAAGACTTAATACACAGTCTGTGATTTGCAGAAAAAGAGAGGCATACTGGTTGAGGGAGATTGGAACATTGCACATGCTGTCATTGTCTATAATTCCCAGCAGCATAACCCCAACTCAGCAGATTGGAGCATCTGCAGCTTGGGTGGAGGATGTTGACAATTTGGGTGGAGAAACTGAGAACAAGAAGCCAAGAGGACTACTAATGCCTCTGCAATGGTCCGAGCTTGTGTAAATGGGCTTTTTCTCCTAGTGAACTATTGCCCACTGACTTTTTCCTTTCATTTTTGGTAAAATTCCCCTTTTTGACTTAAAAGGACTCCTGCTCCCTATTTTTCATTTATCCAAGATAGCCAAGGAAAATTATTACAATCTTTATACATTCTCTCATTTTTTTTTAATTCAGCTTTATAGTAATCTAAGTGTGGCAACTTAACTGCTTTTGTAAAAATGCTTGATATTGCATAGCCATTAGACCAGCCAATATTGGAGCACTGGGATAGGCTAATAGGCGCATTTGTTCCTGTTATTTTGGCTGCCCAAATTTCTTTTGGTAGCGAAATGCTGACGAGCCAAACCCTCCCGAATTTTCTTTTCTTTTCAGACAAATGGTTTGACCGAAATTCATCTTTCATCTGTTCTCAAGAAAAATTTGGGATATTTAAGGATATTAAAAGAAATACCCTTTTGATCCTTTAAAATGAATATATAATATGTATGGGTCCACTGAAAGAGAAGGTTTTATATTACAAACCACAAATTCTTAACTTTGTTTTGGTTCACAAGTTAGATAAGTGCCTCTGTCCTTAAAGGTCTAAGTTCCAAGATACATATAAATGACAGGGCTGCTTTAAATACGGTTTAATTCATAAAAAGAACCAATGAGAGATCAGAGAGATTCATAAGCTGCTTCATTGAGAACTGGACGAATTTATCCATGTTAAAGCAATATTAAAAATAAAAATAAAGTAATGGGTCCACAAAAAACAGGAGAGGCTTGGCAAGTGACCTGTCCTCTCCTCCACTCCATGGGGTGCTGAGTGGAAAGTTAAAAAAACAAAATGCCCAAGAGATGATCAGTCATTTCACACCCTCTATTAACCTTATTATTGGCCACATAACAACCCAGAAGATACTCTACACAGGCCACATTACTAGGCCTTTACAGTTATACACGCTTAGGGGTGGCTAAGAGCTTGAGGATCCCAAGCTGTCTTGGAGCATTTACTTGAAGATCCCAGGAGACAGGAATTCTAATGAGATCTTAAAGAAGCTGTTATGATTTAATTTGGCATTGAATCCAGGAAATATTCTGTAAAGAATATGGGCTGTTAATTTTTTAATGGAATTATGCCTTACAGCATAGCTGAAATCGGCAGCAGTACAGCTATTTAGACCACCTAGTCAATCAACCAATTTGTGTTGGTGCATCCAGAACATAAATTATTAGCATTTTTAAACAAACATCTAATGTTTTTAAAACAAACCATTTTAGCAGTTTATCACCAATTATTATTTAAACTAGAAGTCATTTTTAAATGGACTCTATACGTAAATTTACCAGATCCACCATGTTTTAAGGACATATACAATTTTTTCATATTTATAAAAACGTATATAAAAAGGTTGCTGAATGTGTAGTGCATAATCTGCTGGATTCTTCATGGCCAAATTACTTAATCTTATACATCATCTTCTGTATTCTACATACTACAGGGCATGCCTTTTTATATGCTACCATGAACTATGTGTTCCTGAAAACATGGTGGATATGGTAATCCTAACTATAAACAACTTTGGCTTAATGGAGTGGTTTTGGTGTATAGATTATTCTCTTGCAGTATAATTGCTCAAGTCTGTGCAATTTAGGTGTTAAATCACTTTGTTTCTTCAGCACTAGCCACACCGTCCTGCATGTGGCTCACACAGTCTTAACCCCTTAAGGACCATCCTTTATTTTTTATTTTTTTTGTACTTAAAAGGGACACTATAGGCACCCAGACCACCTTTGCCCATTGGACTGGTCTGGGTGCCAACTTCCATCACCCTTAACCCTGCAAATGTAATTATTGCAGTTTTTGTAAACTGCAATAATTACCTTGCAGGATTAAGTCCTTCTCTAGTGGCTGTCTACCAGACAGTCACTAGAGGGACTTCGGGCTTCTTAGACTACTTTTGGTCATCTAAGCTATGCATGAGGACCTCCAGTGTTACCGGAATCCCCATAGGAAAGCTTTCATATGTGGAGGTCAAATGCGCATTAAGTCTCCCCCGCTGGCGGACGTCGGCAGAGGAGTGTGGGGGCAGAGCCTGATCCAGCGCAGAGGGACATCGCTGCTGGATTCATGTAAGTGACTGAAGGGGTTTTAACCCCTTCAGAGACGTGGGATGGGGGCAGGAGGGAGGGGGGCACTCCACGATTCTACAGTACCTTGAATACAGTACCAGAAAGCAGCTTTGTTTTCCTGGCACCAGAGAATCCCTTTAAGGACCAAAGCATTTTTTGCATTGCAATGTGTGTGTTAAGTTGCAATTTCCATCTCTCTCATTTATTGGACTAAAATATATTTTTTTTTATCTGTTTTTTAAAAGGACAAAAAGGACTTTAATTTACTTATATTCCACATACTTGTATAAATGCTCATTTATCATAAAAATTTATTTAAGAAATGCACAAATATTTTTTACATTTTGGCAATAAAAATGCATGCATAATTCATGCAGCTTAAGAAAAGTATTTCAAAATAAATTCATGGTAGTTACAGGTCACAAAATACAATTTCAATGTGGAGCAATTTTAGAATTTGGCATATGTGTCTAAGCTTACCAGTCTAAAGCTTGTGATCTGCCCAAATTCATTTGAAAGCTAATAAAAAGTATATGTTAACCACATTCCAGCAAGGCAATGTACAAATTGCACTGCAAGCAGGCATGACTAACGCTTGCTATGTCTCAGCAGTTACCTGGATGTCTCTTAAAAGCACATATAAACAATTTTTATTTTATAAAAAAACGGATCTGAAAGACTATTATCATTAGCATTTATATAGCACCAACATATTCCTCCTGGCTTCACAATGATATAAATGTGATATTTAGAGGTAAAAAATTAGCCTGGTCAAGTCTACAAGATGTGGGTAGACGGAGATATATTATTAGGTGCCTAGCCCAAGGCTACTTACTGATAACGTGTTTAGTTCTAAAGCAGTGACATTACCACTGCTCTAGCATGCCAATATATAAATAGATAACGCCATGTAAAGGTCATTTTCACAAGAAAAAAATAATATACTAATTCTGTCTAGCAGATTCAGTGCCAGTAAAAGATGTCATCAACACATTTACCCTTTATTTATTTTTTTAAAATACTTTATTTATGAGCTCAGGAATAGACTTTTGGTGTATGTGACGGAACGCTGGCACTCCGACTGAGTACCTCCGCCAATCGATGCTTCTAGTGCTTGCCGAGGACTCCACCAGACACCATAAGTACTGCAGACCCCACTTCCAACGATGCAGCTGCGCCGGGGTTTTGCCGTCCTCCACCTTCTCTGGACCCAAGGCCAGGATCCAGCTTCCAGTGGGCAGACCTCACTTCCTCCAGAGAGCATAGCAGGAACAAGAACAGCTCTTACAAGAGCTTACATTGGGGAGTATAGTGTGATTATAGCAATACCCAGAGTGTAGTTATCCCATCCCCCAAGCATGAGCCAAGGCTTCAAAAAAGGGTCAAGCAGGTCTGTTTAATGCAAGCCAGCACTTACAATTTATACATACATTTAAACCCCCAACAGCCTCATTTACATACAATAGGTTACATAGAGCACTATAGTACAAGGAAAGGTGGGGTCAGACAATAGCAAGGGCTGATGGGAGATTTAGGAGGGACAAAGCAGCCAGTTTAAACTGAACTGGCAGTGTCCCTGGGACAACGTCCTGCTGGGGAAACGGCAAAGACAAGCAATACATTCAACATACTCCTCCTCTGTGTCTGAGATAATTATCTCCAGGTACAGAAAAATGCACAATTTACAAACACCCCAAAAGTACCCCCAAGATCCATGGAATCCCCACACGAGTCACATCCTCGGATAGCCCTGATCTTGGTGACAAACATATTCAAAAATCACCCAGATCGGTTCAGTCGTTTGGTTTTTCCATGGAAGTCACTTTTTTAACATGTCTTTTTGCAGGAGCAAGAGGCTGGCAAGCAGGCCTCTCCAAGTACAAGTGGCGAGGTTACTTTCGCCACAGTGCACATCTAGTTAGCTAAGGTGGAGTGGTTAAGAGCAGAGCGGGGAAGAGATGGGCTTGGTCTCTCTAAGGGAGATCAAGGGTTGAGGGATCGTTCCACGTCAGTGACCTAATTTGTCATATCTTATCTGATCGGTTAATGCTCTAAGTATTTCTGCAATGGTTGCTAAACCTTTGTGAATGTTGACTATGCGTTTTGACACATTTGCCTTTTATTAAAGTATTCACTTCACTGTTTTTGATCTTGCTGCAGATCAGCAAACTGTCTGGCATTGATTTCACATTCAAATATGATGTTATCTTTGCTACCATACCATGCTGTCTTTGTCTTCATATACCTAGTATATTTACAGTGTATATAATACATCTATCTATCTATATCACACATTAGGCCCCCAGAATGCTCAGATTCATTATGGGTAATAACTGCCTAGATGATACCAAATGTGACAGTGTAACGGGCCGTTTTGCACACAAGAGGTTAAAAACCGTTTAGGCGATATTCCCCTTTCCAATGCACAGGCAGCTACTGCAAGCACCAGTCTCCCGAACTGCAAACTACACAAATCCTCCAACTTCCGAACTGGAAACACACGAACACTGGAAACAGCTGAACAGGAAAAGCATCCAATCTGCTTACACTCCTGGCAATCAGCATACAATCCAATTCCCCCAATAACGAGACGACACTTCGTTTTGAGGTCAAGCAGAACTGCCTGTACTGGCACATACAGCCTATTTTATTACCAATCCACAAACATAGTACTGCCCACAGGGTTTTACAGAAGAACCAATCAATGCGTACAATACACACAGACACTCCCACACAAAATCCTCCCCTCTGCCTGTGATATGATTACTGAACACAATGGGTAATATAATCACAGACAGAGAAATACAGTTTTATAAAACATATCACAGGGACCCCAAAACATGCAATAACCCCATAAAAAGTATATCTGAGTATATCCTCAGAACCGGGGGATCTGGGTGAACCACATATCCAAAATTCACCCAGATCCGTTCAGTAGTTTGGAAGATACAGTTTAATGCAGATTCCACAGAACATATACAGATTATATAAAAATAATTACTGTATAATGTGTCCACTGTTGTATAGTTTAAAACTACTGCACAATGTCTTTGTGCACCAAATACCGGCGAGATGGCACCGTGTAGAAAAGTCACAACAGTGTCTGTGAGTTAAAATGACCGCCATCAATTGTTCTCACCATGTGCCTCTGATACATGAAATGGTGGCCACCCAGTAACTCCACAGTATGTCCCCAGATGGTTCTTAAAGGGCCAGTGGCAGCATAATACAATACAACATGCCCAAATCAGTTCCTAGAAGGGCTATACATGCCAGGGCCATAGTCGCAGGGCAAGAGGCTGGCAAGCAGTCCTCTCCAAGTACAAGTGGCGGGGCTGGTTCTGCCACAGACAGACCTCGCTGTCCCTGGATTTTGTATTTCTAATTATGAGTTCATTGGTTTGTTCAGTGTTTTTACCTTCTTCTATGTACAGTCTGATTTTTGTTCGAATAACCAAACTAATTACCGAACGACCGACCACCCAGTAGTGGAGTGTGCTGCCTATTGACCCTTTTAAAAATTCTTTATTTTTTTTGTGCATTAATTGGACGAGGTACATTTTATACTAGCAATGCCACAACAGCAAATGCCAGTGTTCATAAGCATAGATATACAATCATATGGCATGGATAGACTGTGCACATTTTTATATTATATAAGAGTAGACAACAGTATGATGCTGAACTTAACATGTATATAAAAGATTAAGCAAGCTTATCTACAAGTTGTGTTATATAAGAGTGTTGTAAATGCTTGTTTAAGAGTGCTAAGGTAGATGCTTGTATCCGAGGGGACCATCACTTTGCTTAGTTTAGTTATTAAGTAGCGTAATAATAAAACATGAAACATAGTACGATTTCACCGTGCTCAGTGGCGATTAAGGACAGGTAAACAGTGCCTGACTAGTTGAGACTTAAACATTAGACATATTAGCATAATTGCACACATTTTGCTATCGTCAAGAGTGGCGCTTTCAAGGCGGGTAGTAAAATGCTGCTTGGTTATGTTAGCCTAGAATCGCTTTATAATAATGAACTGCCTAGTTTCCTAGCAGTTAGACAGAGAGGCTAGGAAATATGTGGGTATGTGCTCAAGATTGCCTATGTGTAGCATTCTTAAGTAAACTAGATAATGCAGACGCTTGTGATTCATAGTATGCAAGATGTACGGTTGTAGGTAGTCTGATCCAGCAGTTAATACAGACAGTTCCTGCCGTCTTTAGACAGTAGAAAAAGCAACCTACGTGTAGAACATGCTTATAGAGTAGGCTTGTGAAACAGGCTTACAAGAATATTAAGTCAAAGAAAAGTAGATGTACATAGAATTAGAACGAAAGGCAAAGAGAAGCACAACGGAAACATAAGGGAAACACATGGCATACAGGTGGGAACTAAGAGAGAACAAACTTATTGTTTGTGTGAATTTGCCTTGCTGAGTTCAGTGTCCGTTAGCCTGCCGTGAAGCCCTGTTTCAGCCGATTCCGGTCGGGTAGGTGGTACCTGAGTCCGCCGATCGCCTTAGCCTGTGTGAGAGCAGGGCTATTGGGTAGTTGCTGCCGTTGTTCGGTAGGGCTCTGTGTGGCATGGCTTTCCTCTGGCTCTGCTGGGTTTGCAGCACCACTATCTCTGCGTGTGCCGTAAGTGGAGCTCTGTTGCAATGGGCTGCATGGTGACCGGTCATCCGTTTTCTTTCAGGTGCGGGTCTCGCTCCTGGTTGCCGTCTCACATGTGTGGAGTCGCTGCGTTTTGGAGGCGGGAGTGCTCTTCTGCCTCGGGGTTGCGTGAGGGCTGGTGCTTGTGGGCCTCGAGCCTGGAGACCATCATTGCGGTGAGGAATGGTAGTCGCTCTTCGTTTGTGGGATGTTGGGCGAGTGTGTAAGCCTTTCGGACGCTGAGGTCGTCTCGCAGCGGCCATTTTGTGCTCTCTTCTGTGGGTGTTTTGGTGAGCGGGCACTATGTGCATGTATGGCATGCTGCTGCATGCGCCACTTCAATTTGGTCCAGAATGCCTCAAATATTGCCTCTAGTCTTGCGGCCTGTGCAGCTTGTTCAGCGTGGTAGTCTCTTGGGCCCTGTGTGCTCTCCCCGAGTAGCGTGGTCGTTACCACGGCAGCAATTTCAGGGGCACTTTGAGTCCGGTTGGTTAGGCCGGGCCCGGAGCGTCCGGAGCTCGGTCCTGAGCGGGAAACTGCAGCCCGTGCTGTAGCGTGTGTCCAGTCGGTGGGGACCGGGATAACCCCCTCCGGTCCATAGGGGGGGGAACGAAGGTTCAAACTGCGCTTCGCTGAGTGTTTCCGCGGTGGGAGAGTGGCCGTCTCCCTCACCGCCGCCATGCTTGCAGGCCGCAACCTCGGGCGGGTTGAAACCGGAGCGGAGAGCCACCTGCGTGGTGTCGGCTCGTAGGTCTTAGTAACCTCTGTCGCTTGGGCGTGACTAGGAGTTGATTCGAGGCCTCAGCTCGTCGGTAATTGCCGGTCAGTGCTTTTAGAAGCGGGAGCAGCCGCGACATGCGACCGCTCCGCTCTGCAGTCAAACCCCGCCCCTCCTATTGACCCTTTTAACATTTATAATACTTTGGGAAACCGCAAAACACATCAACGTTCTGAGCGGTCGGCTGGGTGGTCGTCGTTCGTATGCACGAACACGTGGCAGCGGCCATCTTAAACTGTCGAACGGCCAGTGGTGTTTTGTCGTAGAGTGTATGGAACTGTTTTCAGGCACTCAATCGCATGAACACTGCTGGGCCTTCCAGACTTCCAGTAATGCAGTACATTTAAGCATACTGTAACAGATCCCCTGGTATTGCCTGGCCAACAGACTTGAAACATTATAACCACTGGATTTGCTACTGTTATATTGCACATACGAATGGGAAAACGAATGACACTTCTAGCCCATTTGCAGTGGTGTACACACGATCCATGGGGCCCCGGTGCGAAAATTGATCCGTAGGCCCCCCTCCCGGCGCTTACTCTGCACGGGCCGGGGCCGCTACACATGGCGGCGGGCACCTGGTCGCGGGGCTGCGACCCCCACGTGCACGCCAGCGCATGATACACATACACTTAGAGGACTACTATAGGCACTCAGATCAATTCAGCTCAATGAAGTGGTCTGGGTGCCAGGTCCCTCTAGTCTTAACCCTGCAGCTGAAAATAAATTCGATTTGTAGCTCCGCCTCTCAATGATGTAATTTGTGATGCATTTTAACCTGCCTCTCCTGGGCTTCATCAGAAAATGTATGTAACAACTGCTATTGTTGTCCAGCACGCAGAACTATGTAACATCTACATAAACAGAACGGAAAAAGACCGAACGGAAACTGGTCAGACTAATACGGTCAGACATATACGTTAAAGACAGAGAATGGTCAAGGAATAGCCGAGATCAAGAAAGCCAGAAATGCACAATACCGTTAAATAAGCCAAATTAGGGAAACCAGAAATCAGAGTAGTCAGAAATAGCCAAGGTCAATATACCGGGAATATCAATAATGGGAACAGAAAACGCACTCTCGGTTACCAGGACAGGAAACCACGACAGGGCAATGAACTGGGTAGCTTCAGGGATTTAAGTATCCCTTCTTTGACTGTTATTGGTCAGAGGATGACCTCTGACCCCAGAACGTGCGTGTACATTGATGTTGTGATATCACACGCATGTTCGGATGACCCTGGGGGGCTATAAATGGCCGCGACCGTGTTGTCACCGCCATTTTTCTTTAGGGCAGGCGGCCAGGAGAAGCCAGTGGAGCGGCTCCCGACTCGCCGCTGAGCAGGTAAGCTCAGTTCAGTGTGGTTGTGCCGGTCAGGATTCCCTTGTCTGTTCAACACTGTAATGTAAAACATTGCATTAATTACTAACTGCAATTTTTATATGGTAGGGATAAGTATACCTCTAGTGGCTGTCTTCCATACATCCAAAAGAGGTACTTCTTGTTCCCTAATGAAGTTTTACTCCATGAAATGATATTGGACGTCCTCATACTTTGCATGATGACCTCTAACGTCTTCAAATTATCCACAGGAAAGCATTGATCCATTGCTTTCCTATGGGCAAGCATTAATGTGAATGCGGTGAGCACCGCAAGCGGGAGGAGGAGACCTAGCTGTCAGGGTACCTGTAGTCTCTACCCCTGAGACGGGTAGAGACTTGGACGTTTTTCCATCTAGACGGCATGATTCTCCCGTTCCTCGCGGTCCCCTCGCGCATGTAAACGCCGGCCGCGAGAGAACTATGCCTTTTTGTAACGTGACGCTCAATAGTCGACGTCATGACGCTATTCTAGCCCGACCTGTCAGTCAAATCCCGGACACGAATCAGGCCTCGGCGGAGGCGTGATTAGTCTCTAGAACCAGGGTATTTAAGGGAGCTCTCAGCATTTGCTCATTGCCCTGTCGTGGTTCTAGCCAGCCTAGTCACACAGTGCTCTTGTATTCTCTTGTCTTTTGGTTCTGACCCGGCTTTGTTATTACTTACCTGTCTTCTCTGTTATCCTTGACCCGGCTTGTCTCTCGCTTACCTGTCTTCTCGTTCCCTCGACCTCGGCTTGTCCCTGACCATCCTATACGTAGTTTTACGTTAAGTCCGGCCATTCTAAGGTCCGGTATACGTATCTGCTACTCTTTGTACTCTGCGTGTTGGATCCCTGTCCCGATCCTGACATTACGACAGGGCCAATGGATCCTGCAGGTACAAACTGTCAGCTTGGTTCTCCTGATCCTAGGTTTGACGCCATGGATCATAGAATGGATCAGATGGCACTAGCACTACAGGCGTTACTATCACGTCCTAATAATCCACCTGAGGAGATGCGTAATACTTCTATTCCTCCTGTGAGTTCAGGGCTAGAGGTAGCCACTGTAGGTGCTTCTTCCCGAGTTACCCCACCTGTACGTTATGCTGGTTCTCCTGAAAGGTGTCGTGGCTTTTTGAACCAGATCAGTATCCATTTCGAGCTACAACCCCGTTCCTACCCTACTGATAGGGTAAAGGTGGGATTTATTATCACCTTACTCATTGAGAAGGCTCTGAGATGGGCTAATCCGTTGTGGGAGAATGATAATCCATTAGTCTATAACTATAATGCCTTTGTAGCTGCTTTTAGAAGAACTTTTGACCCCCCTGGCAGAAAGGTCAATGCAGCTAGATTACTGTTGCGCCTTAGACAAGAGAACCGAACACTTGTGGATTACGCACTAGAGTTCAGGTCTTTGGCGGCAGAGGTTAAGTGGAATGAACAGGCTTATATAGACGTATTTTTAAACGGATTATCCGATGTAATACTTGACGAGGTAGCGACGAGAGAGCTTCCCGAGAATTTGGAGGACTTAATTTCCTTTATCTCTCGCATTGACGAACGTCAAGAGAGAGGCAGAACACTCGAGATAGAACCGGTAGACCTTCCTTTAGACTAGCTCCATCATTTCAAAGTCCTGAAACCAAAACTCCACAGTTTCCAGAACCTATGCAGATAGGCCTTACTCGCCTCTCAGAAGAGGAGAGACAGTACAGGAGAAGGGAGGGACTGTGTATGTATTGTGGAGTCAGAGGTCACTTACGTTTGAATTGTCCCAATCGCCCGGGAAACGCTCGCACCTAAGTTTCTCTAGAGGACAGGCCTTGGGTGTTTCTATTTTGTCCTCTACTCATAACTACAAAGAACACAGGCTTCTATTACCCGTCTCTTTAACTTGGGAGAAGGGAACTTTAGAAACTATGGCATTGATAGACTCCGGAGCTGCTGAGAGCTTTATCGACCAAGTTTTTCTCACCAAACACGCTATCCCATCCCAGTTAAGGAAGACACCTTTGGCTGTTGAGGCCATAGATGGTAGACCTTTAGTTGAGCCTGTGATTTTCCGGGAGACCACACCTCTTAACTTAACTACTGGTATTCTACACAAGGAGGAGATATCTCTACTACTCATTTCATCTCCTTCTGTTCCCATAGTCCTGGGATACTCCTGGCTGAAGAGACATAACCCCATTATAGATTGGAAATCAGGGGAAATAGTCTCGTGGGGTCAGGGTTGTCAAGAGAGATGTTTAAAGAGAGTGTCACCCCTTTGTATTGTTAACACACTTAATAACTCTACCGACTCTACTAAAGTACAGATACCGTCCTTGTATCTAGATTTAAAGGCGGTATTTGACAAAGGAAAGGCTGATACCTTACCACCACACAGGCCTTTTGATTGCAAAATTAATTTACTTCCTGGTACTATGCCTCCCAGGGGCCATGTATACCCTTTGTCTACGAATGAGAACTTAGTCTTAGAGGAGTATATTCGTGAAAACCTAGACAAAGGGTTCATTAGGAGATCCTCCTCCCCTGCTGGGGCTGGATTTTTTTTTGTTAAAAAGAAGGATGGTTCTTTAAGACCTTGCATTGACTACCGAGGTTTGAACAAGATAACCATTAGAAATGCCTATCCGATCCCCTTGATCACCGAGCTTTTTGATCGATTAAAGGGTTCCAAGATTTTCACTAAGTTAGACCTCAGAGGTGCTTATAACTTGGTGAGAATTCAGCAGGGACACGAGTGGAAGACTGCGTTCAATACTCGTTATGGGCACTATGAGTATACAGTAATGCCTTTTGGTCTCTGTAATGCCCCGGCGGTATTTCAGGATCTAATTAATGAAGCTCTTAGGGAGTTTCAACATGACTGTGTTATTGTATACCTCGATGATATACTTATACATTCCAGGGATATTGAGACTCACCACGGACAGGTCAGAAGGGTTTTGCACAAACTTCTTCAACATGGCTTGTACTGCAAATTAGAGAAATGTAGCTTTGACCAATCCCAGACTATCTTTCTTGGTTACGTGATTTCTGGAGAGGGGTTTGAAATGGATCCGGAGAAACTCCAATCCATTTTAGATTGGCCTTTACCTAAGGGTCTCAAGGCCATTCAGAGATTTATTGGTTTCTCTAATTATTACAGACGTTTCATTAAGGGTTACTCCTCTATTATTGCTCCTATCACCAATATGACCAGACAAGGGGCTGACACTAAGAATTGGTCTACTGAAGCACTTCTGGCTTTTAAGACTCTCAAGGAGCTGTTTGCTTCCGCACCAATTTTAGTTCACCCTGATACTACTCTGCCTTTCCTACTCGAGGTTGACGCTTCTGAGACGGGTATAGGTGCCATCCTGTCCCAAAGGTTGGGTGTGGATAAACCATTACATCCATGTGGGTATTTTTCCAAAAAATTATCGGGTACTGAGAGCAGATATGACATTGGGGACAGGGAACTCCTAGCGGTTATCATGGCTTTAAAGGAGTGGAGACATCTATTGGAGGGGACTTTGCATCCTGTTACCATTTTGACGGATCATAAAAACTTATCCTATATTGGGGAGGCTAAACGATTATCATCGAGACAGGCCCGTTGGTCTATATTCCTTACTCACTTCAATTACATACTCACATATAGGCCTGGTTCTAAGAATTCTAAAGCTGATGCCTTGTCTCGCCAACATGAACCTTCTGCCATATCTGAGCCGGTTTTATCCTCTATAGTACCTAAGTGTAATATTATCGCTAACACAACTCTCAAAATCCATTCTCCGCTTCTTGATCAGATCAGGAGCTTGCAGCATCTGGCACCTAGACTGACTCCTGCGTCTAGACACTTCGTTCCCCCTGAACTCCAACTGGAGCTCTTACAGTGTCTTCACGAGAGTAAGGTGGCTGGTCATCCGGGCGTTCGCAAAACATATTCCTTGATCTCTAAGGATTTCTGGTGGCCTTCTTTACGGAGGGATATTAAGGATTTTATCGGAGCCTGTGAGGTCTGTACTAAGACTAAACTACCTCATTCGCTTCCTTGTGGTCTCTTACATCCCCTGGTAGTTCCAGAAAAACCTTGGTCCTGTTTGGCGATGGATTTTATTGTGGATTTGCCTGTTTCGAAAAAGCACACTGTTATTCTCACAGTGGTGGATAGGTTTACCAAGATGGCTCATTTCGTGCCTTTACCTAAACTTCCGACTTCGCCTGAATTAGCGGAGATTTTTGCTAAAGAGATCTTTCGCTTACATGGGATACCTTCCGAGATTACTTCTGATAGAGGTTCCCAGTTTGTTTCACGTTTCTGGAGATCATTCTGTTCTCAACTAGGCATTAAATTGAATTTTTCTTCTGCTTATCACCCTCAGTCTAACGGAGCCGCTGAACGTACCAATCAAAAGATTGAACAATAAGACAAAAGTGGAGACCACCCAGAATACGTATAATGAATGAAATACAAAGGGACAACCTGATAAGGGTCCAATTCCCTAGAATGGGATCTGTGTGAAAATGAAAAACACTTTCATAGCGTAAAAAAGTAAATATAAATGGTGTTTAAAGTGAGATTAGAAATGCACTCACAAACAAACGATTATTCAGGCCTTTCACCCTCTCAGGGGTAATAAGATGAGCACAGAAGGTCCTCCAACACGGTATATGTGGATATAAAAAATGCAATAATAGTGAAGAATGTTTGGAAATATATAAATTCACATTTATTTATTGCACTTACAAATTTTCAGCATAAAAAAGGCATCTCTCCATAAACATATGGAACTCCTGGTGATGATAATCGAGTATCCACAGTCCAGAGTCAGGAAGAAGATACAGCATACAAATAAAATAAATAAAAACAATAGTACATAAGTAAATGAGAAGTGTAGTGACGTCCAACGCGTTTCGTCCTATTCAATAACGGACTTCTTCAGGGATAAAGATAGAACCACTTCTGAGGGTTTATGTACCCTTCAACATCATTATTTTCATCCGGTACAGCTGTTTACGGACATGCGGTTCACTGTGAAACGCAGAAATCCGGCGCGAATACAGGAGGCTTCTCCAACAGTTCCGGGTAGTAGTGCGCATGCGCGTAATGTCCGCGCATGCGTCTATTGAAAGGACCACTGCCTGTGAGGGACAAAAAGCATAGAAAGGCGAAAAACGCCTGAGAACCAAACCGAACCCCTATTGTTACAGCTTCTAATGAAGTGAAGGTGTTTACCGAAATTATTACATCATACAGATTAATTATATATATTGAATATATCTCTCCTAACAAAGTATATGTATACAAATGTACATGTAGACACAGAATAAATTATATAATATGGATTGTACATATATATGTATACAGCCATATGTAAATATAAATTAATATAAATTAATACATGAAATTGAATTCAGATCCAATTGATATAAACTTACTTGGGGGGACATATAACCCCATAATGAATTAATTAGTATACACCATACTGGATGTGATTATTATTATAGAATTATTATGTGAAAAATAGAGAGTAAAACTCAATTAAAGGGCCATGTATACCCATCATATATTGTTGATATATAAAGAAAAAGTATAGATTAAATTGATTGAAGCTTGAATTAGTTTGAGAGCTTCTTTATACGTGAATTAAGGAATGTGTTATTATTTCATTCATAGTGAGGAATAAATATACTTAAAGAATATAAAAGTATATTCTATATATTTACATATAGGCTAATATATACATATAGACATATCAACAACGAAAATAGAGAAAATTGATGACATCTGGTTATAGATATTTGGACAACAAAGAGAACCCTTAGGGAAATGATTAGATGAGACCCTGTAAATCTATTTCTTGGTTAAGACCCATATTCAAGGTTTTTAGATTAAAAATCCACCAAGCTTCCTTCCTGATTAGTTCCTGTAATTTATCTCCCCCTCTCCATCCTGATTGAACCGAGTCTATTCCATAGACTTGTAGAGTATTCCAAGAGAATAAGGGGCAGGAATTGCAGTGTCTTGGCACACTGTGGTCAGTTTTATTTTTGCGTATGTTGTTATAGTGTTCCAATATTCTGATGTGTAACTTCCTGGAAGTACGTCCGACATATTGAGCACCACAACTGCATTGCAGTAAATAGATTACAAAAATGGAGGAACAATGAATATAATTTTTTATTTTGTATGTTTTTTTCGTGTATGTGCCAGTGAAATCTTGGATTTTTCTTTTGAGATGTGTACAGGTAGAACAATGGCCACAGCTGTAAAACCCTTGTACTTGGGTCTTAAAAAAGGGGTTACAGGGAGGAGTGGTGGGTAATAGGCTGGGTGCCAATTTGTTCTTTAGATTGCTAGATTTTTTGTAGATTACTGTGGGTAAATTTGGTAATATATCTTTTAGGATCTCATCTCTCTTTAAGATGTACCAATGCTTCTTAAGGATTTGTTCTACCTGTCTGGCTTGAGAGTTGTATTGTGTAATGAACGCAAATTCAAATTTGCTTTTAGTATCATTTTTGTTACTTTTACTTTTTCTTATATCTGTACTGTCACTTATCTCCTTATTTCTGTTTTTCCATTTGAACCTATTTTTTATTTTTTGCTCAGCTGTTAATAGTTCCAGACCCTCTTCATTTTTGTTAGTCAATAGTAGTGATCTATCAAAATTTAATACTTCGGATTTAGAAGTCTCCATTTTTTTCACATTGTATCCTTTATCAGTATATCTTTGTTGTACAATCTTAGACTGTTCTAGGAACATATGGTTGTCTGTACAATTCCTTCTGAGCCGGGTAAATTGGCTCTTAGGAATGTTTGAGAGCCAAGGAGGATAATGAGTACTGGAGTACTCGATAGCTGTATTACAGTCTGTGGGCTTAAAATACGTCTTAGTTTTTAGTTTGTTTTGTTCTACATATATAGTTAGATCCAAGAAATTAATAGTGGAATCACTGGATGTGGAAGTAAATTTTAAATTATAATCGTTCTCGTTAACTTGACCCAAAAATAAATCAAGGTCTTCTATAGAACCATCCCAGATGATTAGGACATCATCGATGAAGCGCCGCCACAGGACCAAACCACACCCACCCCGCTCCGCCAACTCGATGTGCCGCCGCTCCCAATGGGACACATACAAGTTGGCGAAACTGGGGGCGAACTTAGTTCCCATGGCGACGCCGCACCGCTGGAGAAAAAACTGACCATTGAACCAGAAGAAGTTTTTGGCGAGTACAAATTGGATACAACTCATCAGAAACTCGATCTGGGCATCCTCTAAAACTTGTGGTGATCTAAGGGTATCTTGGATACAGGCAATACCTTTCGCATGGGGTATGTTGGAATATAGGGCTGTTATGTCTGCTGTTGCTAGGATATATGAAGATTTCCACTCTATGGATTGTAAATCTTGCAAAATATGCCTAGTGTCTTTAATGAAAGTATGATGTAATGGAACATACGGCTGTAAAAATAAATCCACATATTCTGATAATTTGCATGACAGGGAATTAATTCCACTGATGATGGGACGTCCTGGTGGTTTTTGTGTGTTCTTGTGAATTTTTGGCAAAAAATAAAAAACTGCCACTTTGCAATTTGGGTTAAAAATGTATTTAAACTCATCCTGGTTTATGATATTATTATTTAAACCAGTGGACAGTAGTGTGTGTAGTTCTGCCAAAAATTCAGAAGAAGGATTTTTATCCAAAATTTGGTATGTGGTAACGTCATGTAAAATATTATAAGCTTCCTGTAAATAATAGGTTTTATTCATAATAACAATCCCTCCTCCCTTGTCAGCTTCTTTTATAACCAAATTGTGATTTTCTGTAAGTGTAGTAAGAGCTAGTTTTTCTTTTTTGGTGAGATTAGGTTTAAATTTTCTGTCCACCATTTTGTTTAAATCTTCCTGTACCAGGTCATTGAATACCTCCAGGAATTTTCCCTTAGCTGCCCATGGGAAAAAATTGGATTTGGGTTTTAAAGAGGTATGAAAAATTTTTGATTCTATATCGAGTGCCCTGTTCTCTATATTCGGGTCTAAAGGAGTATTACTTGGACCAGGTTCTGAATTTATCAAATTCATTTCCTTACTTCTGAAGAATCTTTTTAATGTTAATTTTCTTAGAAATTTCTGGTTATCTAAATACAGGTTAAAAGGATTACAGTTGGAAGACGGAGCAAAATTCAAGCCTTTCTTTAATAATGACAGTTCTTGTGGTGAAAGGGATATGTCAGAAAGATTAAAAATGCCTTCGAACTGGTCTAATTCTGTCTGTATGCGAGGTGGAGTGGAGGGTCCTCCTCCTCCACCTCCAAGTGTGGTCTTTTCTTTGTGGGAGATTTTAAGTGTTGAAATCTGTTTTGAGTGTGTATGGAAAATTGGTTTGTGTATGGTTTTTGGTTTGGCTCCTTGCCTAAAAAAACTTCCTGATTGTTTTTAGAATATCTAGAGTGATTGGGAGAATGGCTACCTGTTGTTCGTGTGGGGTATTTTTTATATTGTGTGGGATTGACATTGCCATGTGAATTTTTTCTGAATAGAGGTTTGGAGAATGAATTAGAATTAGAGTTGGAAAAACGTCTTATGTCTGGTCTTTTTTGATGGGGCTCTTGGGATCTAGAATTAAATTGGTTTTTGTACGGGTATCTAGAGTGCCCATGTTCAGGTTTTTGCCTAGGCCAGTTTCTTTGATTGCCTTTTTGGTAATCATCCTGATCCCTCCTAAACTTGGTGGACTTAGTATTTGAGATTTTGTCATCCACGGCTTTAATTTTCTCTTTTAAAATTGCATAGTTATTTTCTACTGCTTTTAGTTCTACATGCACAGAGAGTTCGTTTTCTATTTTATTAATTTCCTCCTCTAGTGCTTTCAGAGATCTTTTTTGGTAATTAATTAGACCCGTCATGTATTTTTTTGAGCATTCATCATTGGCATTGTGCCAGTCTTGCATTAGCAATTCATCCTCTAGGCCAAAAGCAGGCATTTTAAGTATTCTTAGACCCCGTGGGATGATATCGTAAGCTAAATATTGTTCTAGAGATGTGATTTCCCACCATTTGCGAGTTTCTTTCTCTAATAGACGTTCTAATTGTATAAATTTGTGGTTTAGGGAACTGTCTGTAGATTTATTCTCCCCTCTGAATAAGGTATCAATCCTTAATTTTCTGTCATGTCTCATCTCATCATAAACATTTTGTGCGGCCATAACAATAGTGATATACAATAGTGAAGTGGTGAATAATGAAACGAAAAAATAAAGTATATACACTAAGAGAAAACACGTATACTGAGATAGTTCCAGGTGAACTTCACAACCACCTGTGGAAATATGTTACAAAAAGACAAAAGTGGAGACCACCCAGAATACGTATAATGAATGAAATACAAAGGGACAACCTGATAAGGGTCCAATTCCCTAGAATGGGATCTGTGTGAAAATGAAAAACACTTTCATAGCGTAAAAAAGTAAATATAAATGGTGTTTAAAGTGAGATTAGAAATGCACTCACAAACAAACGATTATTCAGGCCTTTCACCCTCTCAGGGGTAATAAGATGAGCACAGAAGGTCCTCCAACACGGTATATGTGGATATAAAAATGCAATAATAGTGAAGAATGTTTGGAAATATATAAATTCACATTTATTTATTGCACTTACAAATTTTCAGCATAAAAAAGGCATCTCTCCATAAACATATGGAACTCCTGGTGATGATAATCGAGTATCCACAGTCCAGAGTCAGGAAGAAGATACAGCATACAAATAAAATAAATAAAAACAATAGTACATAAGTAAATGAGAAGTGTAGTGACGTCCAACGCGTTTCGTCCTATTCAATAACGGACTTCTTCAGGGATAAAGATAGAACCACTTCTGAGGGTTTATGTACCCTTCAACATCATTATTTTCATCCGGTACAGCTGTTTACGGACATGCGGTTCACTGTGAAACGCAGAAATCCGGCGCGAATACAGGAGGCTTCTCCAACAGTTCCGGGTAGTAGTGCGCATGCGCGTAATGTCCGCGCATGCGTCTATTGAAAGGACCACTGCCTGTGAGGGACAAAAAGCATAGAAAGGCGAAAAACGCCTGAGAACCAAACCGAACCCCTATTGTTACAGCTTCTAATGAAGTGAAGGTGTTTACCGAAATTATTACATCATACAGATTAATTATATATATTGAATATATCTCTCCTAACAAAGTATATGTATACAAATGTACATGTAGACACAGAATAAATTATATAATATGGATTGTACATATATATGTATACAGCCATATGTAAATATAAATTAATATAAATTAATACATGAAATTGAATTCATTTGGTTCTCAGGCGTTTTTCGCCTTTCTATGCTTTTTGTCCCTCACAGGCAGTGGTCCTTTCAATAGACGCATGCGCGGACATTACGCGCATGCGCACTACTACCCGGAACTGTTGGAGAAGCCTCCTGTATTCGCGCCGGATTTCTGCGTTTCACAGTGAACCGCATGTCCGTAAACAGCTGTACCGGATGAAAATAATGATGTTGAAGGGTACATAAACCCTCAGAAGTGGTTCTATCTTTATCCCTGAAGAAGTCCGTTATTGAATAGGACGAAACGCGTTGGACGTCACTACACTTCTCATTTACTTATGTACTATTGTTTTTATTTATTTTATTTGTATGCTGTATCTTCTTCCTGACTCTGGACTGTGGATACTCGATTATCATCACCAGGAGTTCCATATGTTTATGGAGAGATGCCTTTTTTATGCTGAAAATTTGTAAGTGCAATAAATAAATGTGAATTTATATATTTCCAAACATTCTTCACTATTATTGCATTTTTTATATCCACATATACCGTGTTGGAGGACCTTCTGTGCTCATCTTATTACCCCTGAGAGGGTGAAAGGCCTGAATAATCGTTTGTTTGTGAGTGCATTTCTAATCTCACTTTAAACACCATTTATATTTACTTTTTTACGCTATGAAAGTGTTTTTCATTTTCACACAGATCCCATTCTAGGGAATTGGACCCTTATCAGGTTGTCCCTTTGTATTTCATTCATTATACGTATTCTGGGTGGTCTCCACTTTTGTCTTTTTGTAACATATTTCCACAGGTGGTTGTGAAGTTCACCTGGAACTATCTCAGTATACGTGTTTTCTCTTAGTGTATATACTTTATTTTTTCGTTTCAAAAGATTGAACAATATCTGCGTTGTTTTGTTTCTGAACACCAGGACGATTGGGTCGGTCTGATTCCTTGGGCAGAGTTCGCACACAATAATCTTGTTTGCGATTCAACTCGCTCTAGCCCCTTTTTCATGAATTATGGTTTTCATCCTTCCATTCTTCCCTCGGTTCCTTCTTCCCAGGGGGTACCGTCGGTTGATACTCATGTTGCCAATCTGAAGAAGTTGTGGGATCAGACTCGACAAATTCTCCTACATAATTCTATACTGTATAAAAAACATGCTGACAAACGCAGAAGGCCGGCTCCTAGTTTTGTACCTGGTGATAGGGTATGGTTGAGTACTAGAAACATTCGTTTGAAAGTACCGTCTATGAAATTCGCTCCTCGCTACATTGGACCCTATAGGATTCTGAATCGAATTAATCCTGTTGCGTATCGCCTAGCGCTCCCCTCTGCCTTACGTATTCCTAATTCCTTTCATGTTTCCTTGCTAAAACCCCTGATCTGTAACAGATTCTCCTCCAAGGTCTCCTCTCCTCACTCTGTTCAGGTTGAGGGTCAGGAGGAGTACGAAATCAACTCCATCATCGATTCTCGAATCTCCCGGGGGAAAATACCTGGTTGACTGGAAGGGATATGGTCCAGAAGAGAGGACCTGGGTACCACAGGAGGATGTCCATGCTCCTCGTCTTCGCAGGGCTTTTCATTCCCGCTTTCCATCTCGTCCCGGTTCCTTCCGCCCGGTGGGCGTTTCTGAGAGGGGGGGTACTGTCAGGGTACCTGTAGTCTCTACCCCTGAGACGGGTAGAGACTTGGACGTTTTTCCATCTAGACGGCATGATTCTCCCGTTCCTCGCGGTCCCCTCGCGCATGTAAACGCCGGCCGCGAGAGAACTATGCCTTTTTGTAACGTGACGCTCAATAGTCGACGTCATGACGCTATTCTAGCCCGACCTGTCAGTCAAATCCCGGACACGAATCAGGCCTCGGCGGAGGCGTGATTAGTCTCTAGAACCAGGGTATTTAAGGGAGCTCTCAGCATTTGCTCATTGCCCTGTCGTGGTTCTAGCCAGCCTAGTCACACAGTGCTCTTGTATTCTCTTGTCTTTTGGTTCTGACCCGGCTTTGTTATTACTTACCTGTCTTCTCTGTTATCCTTGACCCGGCTTGTCTCTCGCTTACCTGTCTTCTCGTTCCCTCGACCTCGGCTTGTCCCTGACCATCCTATACGTAGTTTTACGTTAAGTCCGGCCATTCTAAGGTCCGGTATACGTATCTGCTACTCTTTGTACTCTGCGTGTTGGATCCCTGTCCCGATCCTGACACTAGCCAGCACAGAGGAAGCCTTGACACTGTAAATAAGTTACGTTTTTATCCCTTTTCAAGCTGCATGGTGGGGAGGGGAACCTAATAAGTTAGGGAAAGCGAAACTATAGCTTTAAAAATACAGTTTTGTAATCCTAACGCTATAGTGTTGCTTTAATGATTTAGCACAGCCCATTTCAGAACTGGCACAGCTAGTGCAAATCAGCAGGAGAAATAGAAAATTATCTGGGTTTCTTCTCTTCCATATAAAACAATCCTGAACTAAAGTACAAATAACAATCTATCTTACCAAGCAGGCTGAGGTGCAACAGATTTATCTGGGAGAGCAGGGTGTACAAGAGGTACCCGCCCCTACATATCCTATGGACCATAGGAGACAGGGAATCCATTCAATGGGGCACTTTGGATCTATGTGCAATATACCTTGTACTGAGTTACGTGCCTCTTATGAGTAATTGACCTAAGGGACATTTGGGCCCCACCAGTTGTTATTCAGGGTTCACTTGACTCAGTCTGAAGCTCGCCCTAATAAATTAAGGAAAGGATAGGAAAACTACTAGTAGACCACCATGCAACGCTAAGTCAGCTCTTAGAGACATTGCAAATTGCACCAAACTTCAGGAAAAATCCTGTAAAGAAATTTAGTGCCGCAAAACCAATCTAAGTGGGGAAAACATATCCACAGAAAGAAGATAAAAATAAAATAAACATACTGTGGTCGCTTACTTCATGCTGATGTTGCTGGACTAATCCCAAATGAAAGTTTTACCACCTTGCTCCAAAAGGTCCAAAAAAAAAAGTAACAGGTAGACCTCATAAACAACATGTCATAAAACAACAATATAAAAGAAATAGTGTACAAACCAAGACAAAAAAAAAATGCTAAAGATTTTTATAAAGTGTTAGTTAAACGTGAAGCGGTACAGCGTCCCCTTAGGTATTGAACCTATTTTTTTTCAACTTTTTCCCCCCTCCTTCCAAAAGGCACAGGGCTGACTTTCTATTTTTTGCATGTAATGGACCGCCTGGCACCCCGACTGGGTATCTCCGTTACTGGATGCTCCTAGCACTTCAAGAGGGCTCCAAGCACCCTGCCAGACACTACAACCACCGCAGATCCCACGAACCGCCGTAGCTTGGTTGGGGTCTCGCCGTCTCCTACCCACCCTGGACCTAAGACAAGGCTCCAGTGGGTAAAACCTCTCCTCCAAGAGAGGGAAACAGGAACAAGCTCTTAAAAGAGCTTAGAAGTGATTATCCAAGGGAGCATGCAGAGCATAGCAATACCTTGTAGTGACATAGCTGGTTACCCCCAATAAGAGACAGAACTCTAGATTGAGGGTGAAGAAGAACTGACTCCAATGAGCATTTATTCCTGCTTATATAGAACTTTCCAAGCAAGGTTGCCACCCAAGTGGACCTTGTGGGGCACTGGAACTGTAAATTTAACAACCAATAAAATAAAGGCACATGGATAAGCACACCCACTTTTTACAATGAGAATCCTCCCCTCTGCTTGGGAGATAATTGAGTTAATTACTGTATCAACTCAATTATCTCCAAGCTAAAAAACACAGCGAGTTCCAACTAGTTTGGCAGTGTCCCTGGGACAACGCCCTGCTGGAGAACAATTGGACAGGGGGAGGGGAAAGAGCCACACCTTCCCATGGATTCAAAGGAGAAGAAAATGTGTCCCAAAAGTTTCAATGTGTCCTTACATGGCGTTTAACCCCTTAAGGACACATGACATGTGTGGCATGTCATGATTCCCTTTTATTCCAGAAGTTTGGTCCTTAAGGGGTTAAAGGGCCAGCACTAGTCCAAATAAAAGTCCATAAGACCGCGTAATGGTTTTAAAGGGCCATACACCCCAGGGCCATAGTCATGTGGCAAGAGGCTGGCAGGGGAGCAGAGCAGTTTGGCACAGAAAGCCAGTGGCAAATGGCAGTTTGTCACATTGCATTGGTATTCTTTGTTTATTTGTTTGTGCCACTATTTCTTATATTGTTATTCTATGCCCTGTTTATGAGGTCTACATGCTATTTACATGCCATGTTACATTTTTTTCAACAAATAAAGATGCACTATTTATGAACTGTTATGTTTGTATAAATTAGATGGCAGTGAGTGCGGACCTTTTGGAGCAACATTGTGAATCTTAGACACTGCCCATAACCATTGCTTCACTGCTCCACTGTCTGTAGCTGCCAAACGCTTTATTTATCGAATGTTATTGTTTATGTATAAAAATGTCATGGGTACCGGGTATTCTGTCCTGATGAAAGCTCCCTAGCGGAGCTGAAACGTTGACCGTTGGAATAAAGACTTATTTTCATTTTTGATACAAATCCTGGGAGTGCTGATTTTCTTTGGCTATATCTATTTAGTGCAATCTAGCACCGGGTCTACAATCAAGTAAGTTGGAGTGCAAGGTCTCTTTTTCTTTTTTTATATATATATATATATATATATATATATATATACACATCTTAGCTGGACGCGTTTCTGAGCCGGTGTAAGGATCTTACCTTGAGATGGGAGTCAACACGGAGAGTTAAAGCACCCTTTGCAATTATACACAGGCCAAGGGGACTCAAGGTAGAAATCCCCAAGGCTGTGAACCAGTGCTCTGGGCCTGATTATAACCAGTGCTTCCAGGAGCGAGGTACAGACAAGGGATATCCAATATCTTGGAGTTACCAGCTTGAGCAGGTTCCATAGCAATCAGTGCCAATTCAAAGACCAGCAAATCTTCTGTACGGACTAGAGTCCCATTGGAAGCGTACGTACAGCCAGGAGGTGGATCCTTACCAACAGGGCCATCAGATGTCGTGGTAACTGTCATTTTAGAAGTCGATTCCACCACAGTAGTAGGAGGATCTGGTTTCTCCTTGACAGTTTGCAAGACCTTGGGAGTCACAGCCTTAGTAGGGTGTGGAGTGGTCAGGGTGGCCAAACACGGACATGTAGCAGAATGGTATACAGGCTCCGCAGGATATGAATGGGTAGTTCCCAGTCGGAGAGCTTGAGGCCTGGATGGGCGAACAAGACAAAAAGAAATATAATGTCCCCTCTCCCCACAATAAAAACACAGTCCGTGATCCCTACTTCTTGCCCTTTCACGGGGTGACTGTCTGACCGAGACCAACCCTATCTCCATAGGCTCCTCGATCTCAAAGGCAGGTGCATACAAAGTCCCAGAGGCTTCAGGCAAGTTGGTAGCGGTAGGGCTTGCTAAGTTCTCATACCAAGTGTACGGGGCAGTATATTCCATGTCCTGTCTAGGATGCAGTCTACGTGGAGCTACAGAAGACGTCCTGTGAACCAAATGAAAGATCCCCAAGAATCCAGGACCGGATCTTCGGTGCTCTGACAGTAAGGTGATGGCTGTTCTCACCTTAATGAAATCCGTAGCATACGTCATAGGTTTCAGGGAGAACAGAGGCTCACAGTCCATCTTGAACGTAGCAAACTTTGACCGAATCCCAGAATATCTCTCAGGCAAGTTCACCAGCAGTTCTTCATGTTCAGGGTACTTTCCCTTTAAGGGAAGCCAGTTCATGCCTTACTCCCTGTAACACTTGGGTAAGGTGGGAAACCTGCAGGGCCAAGGCGGCCAGGGTTTGCTTTAACTCCGCAGACTCCATGGTCAGATTGTTATGTAAGGATCTTACCTTGAGATGGGAGTCAACACGCAGAGTTAAAGCACCCTTTGCAATTATACACAGGCCAAGGAGACTCAAGGTAGAAATCCCCAAGGCTGTGAACCAGTGCACTGGGGCATCTCTCAGCAGACTCTCCATCCCCAGTGCAGCCTGTGCCACTCCAAGGAGCTATTACAAGCAAAGAGCAGCTCCAGCATTAACACACAAAGTGGGGACACAGTTCTGACATTCTCCCATACTCCACATATAATACAGGCCCTAATGTAAATACCTTCTTTTCATATTTTAGATTTTTTTTTTATTATTATTTCTTGCCACATCAATTGGCCTTTATCATCACTGTTGCTCCTCTGATCACACAAGCTTTACTACTAAAATGCTGTAAATCTAGTTGCTCCTAAGATCACACAAGCTTTCCTAATAAGATGCTGTAAATCTATTTGCCCTCTGGCATCATTTACAACAAATATTTTAACGTTCCTATCTGGCCTCAAAGGGTTAACCTGCATAAAGCTGGGAACACCTACACAGACATGAAAAAGAAGAGCCCTGTTAAGGAATCTCTCCTCCTTCACTACAAAAATCGCAACTTCTCGCTGCTCAAGCTACTCAAACATCCCAGCTCATATCAGATGGCTATCAATAACCACAGTAGAGGTTTTGTCATGGTTCTGATCAGGTCAGACAGGAGACTTATGCCGGGATTGACATGAGGTTCTTTATTTTAGTGTTTTGACATGGTTAGACAAGAAAAACAATAGGAGTAGTAGGATTTAAATTGAAGAGGAAATAATAAAGACAAAGGGAGAAGGGAGAACCTATAAACAGAGTTACAGGTAAGTATATAGCGAGTTGTAAAATAAAGAGAGTTTAGGCAATCAGCATCAGACAGGTTATAAAGTTATAAGAAAATCTATAAACTAAATTATAGGCCAAAAAGTAGTAGGAGAACCTGTAAACGAAACTACAGGCAATTATAAAGGAGAGATAATAGAAAACAAGAGAGTTAGGCAATATGCCCCCCAAACAGGTTTAAGGAAAAAGGGAAACCTATAAGTGAGATTATAGGCGCAACAAGATCAGAAAAACCTATAAATAATAGGTGACAGGTAATCAAAATACAATTAGATAGAACTAAACAGAAATATAAAGGATAAAGTAATACAGGTTAAGTTAGCAATTGAGGTGATCAGCCTCTTTGGTTTGATGTCAGAACTGCAGTTTCAGATAGTAATAGGGTATTTTAGGACACTTGCAAATAATAGGAAAGTCTGTAATATCCAGGTAGGTTGGAACAAAAGCGGTAAGGAAACAAAGTCCAGTGTAGAATAAAGCAGGTTTGTTGTGTAGATCAGGTTGTTGTAATAATAATCTTCAGAGTATAGCAGGTGTAGTGGAGCCCTAGTCCTAGCAGGGACTCTCCTCTGCTGGGTACTCCAATATATACTCAGGAACAAGCAACACACTCCAATAGAACATCCAAACACAGACAATAATTTTTATTGTCACATAAAATACTTTTGACACTGTTGCACATAGAATGCTTGTCAATAAACTGCAATCTTTAGTTTGGATTCCAATATTGTTGAATGGGTAAGGTGGCTGAGTGACAGGCAACAGAGGGTTGTAGTCAATGGAGTATATGCAAAGCATGGGCTTTTCACCAGTGGGGTACCTCAGGGATCTGTACTTGGACCCACTCTCTTTAATATTTTTATTAGTGATATTGCAGAATGTCTTGATGGTAAGGTATGTCTTTTTGCTGATGATACTAAGCTATGTAACAGGGTTGATGTTCCAGGAGGGATAAGCCAAATGGCAAATGATTTAGGTAAACTAGAAAAATGGTCAGAGTTGTGGCAACTGACATTTAATGTGGATAAGTGCAAGATAATGCATCTTGGATGTAAAACCCAAGGGCAGAGTACATAATATTTGATATTTTCAAGATTATTTTGTTTCAGGTATTGTACCGGAGGATTAGAGGAAGGCAGATGTTGTTCCTATATTTAAAAAGGGTTCAAAATCATTGCCTGGAAATTATAGACCTGTGAGCTTAACTTCTGTGACTGGGAAATTATTTGAACGGCTATTAAGGGATAATATTCAGGAATTCATTGGGAAGACCTGTGTTATTAGCAATAATCAGCATGGTTTTATGAAACATAGGTCATGTCAAACTAACCTAATTGCATTCTATGAATAAGTAAGTAGAAGTATAGATCAGGGTGTTGCAGTGGATGTGATCTACTTGGATTTTGCCAAGGCATTTGATACGGTTCCTCACAATAGGTTAGTCTTCAAACTAAAAGAAATTGGTCTAGATGAATAGTCTTGTTCTTGGGTAGAACATTGGCTTAAGGATAGAGTACAACGAGTTGTCATTAATGGTAAATTTTCAAGCTGGACAAAAGTGGTAAGTGGTGTCCCTCAGGGTTCTGTTTTGGGACTGCTTCTATTTAACATATTTATAAATGATCTTGAAATGGGCATTGGAAGCCATGTATCAGTGTTTGCAGATGACACAAAACTTTGTAAAGTAATAAAATGTGAGCAGGATATTGCCTTGCTGCAGAGGGATTTGGATAGATTGGGGGACTGGACACTAAAATGGCAGATGAAATTTAACGTAGAGAAATGCAAAGTTATGCACTTTGGGGTTAAAAATGCACAAGCAATTTACACCCTAAATGGTAGTGAATTAGGGATAACCACACATGAGAAGGATTTGGGAATTGTTATAGACAACAAATTAGGCAGCAATATGCAATGTCAATCTGCCGTTGCTAAGGCCAGTAAGGTTTTGTCATGTATAAATAGGGGCATAAATTCTCGAGATGAAAATATAATTTTGCCTCTTTATAAATCGATGGTAAGACCACACCTTGAATATGCTGTGCAATTCTGGGCACCTGTTATAAAGAAAGATATCATGGCACTAGAAAAAGTGCAGGAACGAGCTACAAAATTGATAAAAGGAATGGAGCATTTTAGTTATGAAGAAAGGTAAAAAAATTTAAATCTCTTTAGTTTGGAAAAACGGCGCCTGAGATGGGATATGATAACATTATACAAATATATTCGGGGCCAGTACAAACCATTATCTGGAAATCTATTCATAAACAGGGCTATTCACACATTCAGGCTGGAAGAAATGAGATTTCATCTAAGGCAAAGAAACGTTTTTTTTTTTTTTACAGTAAGAGCAATAAGGATATGGAATTCTTTGCCTGAAGAGGTGGTTTTGTCAGAGTCTATACATATGTCTAAACTGCAATTGGATAAATACTTGCAAAAACATAACATACAGGGATATAATTTCTAATTAGTGGGGTAATAGCTGCTTGATCCAAGGAGACATCTGACTGCTATTTTGGGGTCAAGAAGGAATTTTTTCCTAGTTTGTTGCAAAATTGGAAGCGCTTCAGACCGGTTTTTTTTTTTGCCTTCTTTTGGATCAACAGCAAAAACATGCGAGGAAGGCTGAACTTGATGGACGCAAGTCTCTTTTCAGCTATGTAACTATGTAACTATAACTATGTAATAGAGTCCTGACCTCAACATCTGAGGAAAGGGATTTAGGGGTGATTGTTTCTGATGCCTTAAAGGTTGGCAGACAATGTAATAGAGCGGCAGGAAATGCTAGCAGAATGCTTGGTTGTATAAGGAGAGGTATTAGCAGTAGAAAGTGCTCATGCCATTGTACAGAACACTGGTGAGGCCTCACTTGGAGTATTGTACGCAGTACTGGAGACCGTATCTCCAGAAGAATATTGATACTTTAGAGAGAGTTCAGAGAAGGGCTACTAAACTGGCTCATGGATTGCAGGATAAAACTTATAAGGAAAGGTTAAAGGAACTTAACATGTATAGCTTGAATGAAAGACTAGACGGGGGATATGATAGAAACATTTAAATACATAAAGGGAATCAACACAGTAAAGGAGGAGACTATATTTAAAAGAAGAAAAACTACCACAACAAGAGGACATAGTCTTAAATTAGAGGGGCAAAGGTTTAAAAATAATATCAGGAAGTATTACTTTACTGAGAGGGTAGTGGATGCATGGAATACCCTTCCGGTAGAACTGGTAGAGGTTAACACAGTAAAGGAGTTTAAGCATGCGTGGGATAGGCATAAGGCTATCCTAACTATAATATAAGGCCAGGGACTAATGAAAGTATTTAGAAAATTGGGCAGACTAGATGGGCCGAATGGTTCTTATCTGCCGTCACATTGTATGTTTCTATGTTTTGTTTTATGCCATCTCCCATACAAGGGGTTTCACAGATTCAAAAGGGACTGAGCTTTTTACACACTTGCCACTCCTACATACCTAAAACCACTACATACCCAGGCATCACTTTGCCAAGTTGGTCCCAGTGTGACGTCTAAAGATATAATGCTACTAATAATCAACAACTGCCTCTCGCTTCGTTTTCTGATCACATAGTCTCAAACAACAACAGAATTGGCCCTGGATGATGAAAAGACAACACAGCAACTAGCCACCTCAGACACCTCATTTAAAATCCAGACTGTTTTCTAAAATGCTCCCCTCTTTAACCCCTTTTTCTCCTACAATCCATTAACTTTGCTCCACTTCTCCTTTCCGAGTAACATTGCACAGATCACTCACATGTTCACACATAACTGACAACAGTGCTCATCCATTTCTAGGTACACGAATTCCGAATTTTACTTACCGAACCTCCACGTCCACACTTTTCCATCTACTGCCACACAACCTCACATTATCCACCATATCTCAACTCGCCACACGCTTACCTTCTCCTCCGACCTAATCTTTTCCCAAGCAGCTTACAAATCCTCAAAGAATCCCACATACCAAGACAACAAAATCTTGATATTCAAGGATTACTCTGCTCAAGTCACCCAGAGACGAAAGGCATTCACTCCCATATGTTCAGTGCTATATAGAAAAGGATTACACTTCATCTACAAATTGCCAATCGCACCCTTTCCACTTCGTCAGTGGCTGAAGCATCAAAATTCCTACAAGATGTCATGCCCAATAAGGACTCATCCAGTCGGCCTGCCCACCCCGTGCCTTATCATGAGGGGCTACATTAACATCACCTTCCTAATCTTTTTCTCACTCGCAACACTTACTTTGCCCCGGGTACTGACTATCCCTTCACATTGTGGGAAAACCGGGGTGTCACAGCCCTCCGCTCCTTAGTAGACCACATGGGTCAAAGGTTTTTAACACTGGTGGAGATACGGTTTGCATACCTCGAGGTGTGGCACTACTACCACTCTATTATTCAAACTTTCACAGAAGCGGATTGGGAGAACCATTTAGACACCATGCTGTGCTTCTCGACACAAGTCACTTATTCCACATCTAAACTCTACATGTTCATATGATACACTCCAGACTGAACTGGTCAAACAGGCATGGGAACATGGAAAACCTACTTCCCTGACATAACTCCTATAGACATCCTGAGGGCACACCAAGCCCAATGCCAAATCCTGCCTATCACCTATTACAGAGACATCTTTCTAAAGACCCTACACTATGCCTATTATTCCCCACACAGACTACATCTAATGGCTAGAAAAGACTCAGCTACTTGTTTCAAATGCACACACATAAGAGTCGACTTGTATCATTGTCTGTGGGAGTGCACACTAATACAATAATTTTGGAGGTGAAAACATATCTTACGAACAGGAACAGGCCCACACTACTATTGACCCCGGAGTTCTTGCTCTTGGGACCTATCCCAGGTCAACCCCTAACTAATAAATGATTCCTCCTCATAGTCGCAGCTATTGGACTAATGGCCATTCTGCAGGTCTGGAACCAGCCAAACGCTCCCACGTTACAATAATTTTTGTCTAAACTCAAATTTATTTTCAAAATGGATTGGTTGGCGACACTAACCAACAAAGAAATCCTTGCCAGGAAATTATCCTAAACTGGATATTATATATCCTTATATATTAATATCAAATTACACATAGACTGATACTGATTAAATATATATATAATTATTGTTATATATATATTTATATATAATATAAAAAATATATATATAAATACGTAAAAAAATTCAATTAAAAAAAAAATTAAAAATAAATAATTGAAAAATATATAGATGTGTGTTATTTCGTTCTAACTGTATTGTGATATTAATATATATATATATATATTTATATCAAAATACACGTAGAACTAAATAATATATATATCTATATACATAAATATATACGTATATATCACTATATATATACCTATATATAAATAAAAATATTAAAAAAATTATATATATATATATATATACGTATATATACACATATGTATATATACATATATTAATTCTACACATATATTTATGTAATATTTTTACATAATTAGGTATCCTAATTAATTACAATTAGCGGGACCTGTCTGACAACCCATGCCGAAAGTATAGGGAATTTAATTTGCTAGCACTATATTTAACCCTATAACTTTCCAAGACACCATAAAACCTGTACATGGGGGGGGGTACTGTTTTACTCGGGAGACTTCGCTGAACACAAATATTAGTGTTTCAAAATAGTAAAATGTATTACAACGATGATATCGCCAGTAAAAGTGAAGTTTTTTGCATTTTTCACGCACAAACAGCACTTACACGGACGATATTATTGCTGCGATACTTTTTACTGTTTTGAAACACAAATATTTGTGTTCACCGAAGTCTCCCGAGTACAACAGTACCCCTCATGTACAGGTTTTATGGTGTTTTCAAAAGTTACAGCATCAAATATAAGGCTTGTGTTTCATTTTTTCCCATTAAAATTCGCCAGATTGCTTGCGTTGCCTTTGTGACCCTATAGTAGCCCAAGAATGAAAATTACCCCTATGATGGCATACCATTTGCAATAGTAGACAACCCAAGGTATTGCAAATGGGGTATGTCCAGTCTTTTTTAGTAGCCACTTAGTCACAAACACTGGCCAAAATTGGCGTTTTTTGCATTTTTCACACACAAACAAATACTAACGCTAACATTTAATATGAAAGAGGTGAATTACGGTTGGACAGACATATAGCGCAAATGCCAGGTTTTGTTTACGTTTTGTTTTGTTCACAACTTGTACATTTGGCTCAGTCCTTAAGGGGTTAAAAAACAGTGAATGTACCATATTTCCTTGCTATGTCAACTGTATAACTTCTCCTTGTTCACAAACTTTGGAGAATAATATTGTATATGACATATTTCCACCTGACATCCACAAGAAAAACGGTTTTAAAAAGAAGAAAAAAAAAGTATCACCTTCACTATTAAACTGTAATTGAGTGTTAACACGTTAAGTATATCCCTACCTCCCCTCTATGCCAAGGCTGGATAATATCCTGTACAGATCTATTCACAAAACTGTGAATGGGGATGAAAATAAACTCACTGCTAATTTCTCATTTATCTGGTCTACTCATCACATCTGATAGGTGTAACTGCTGCTGGGGAATGAACATGCATAAATATCTGTTAGAAATTGATTTTATTGAATGAGGAAAATCCTATAAAACAGAATAAGAGGGTTCTCATTGGTCAAGCCTCTTCCTGGTCTTGTAGGGTTTCTCTGTTGCTGCTGCTCTCCTGTGAGTTAGTAGCTGCAGCATGCACTTTACATGAAATGCCATTTATTTTAATGACTAATGTTCTCACAGCTACTAAAAGACTTTTTCTTCTAATTAACACATACACCCCATGTTTCCATCCGTACACACTACATGATGTGTTTGTATTCTTTCCCATCTCCACAATTATCTCAAAATGTATAACACACCAATTATAAGTCACAATAAACATTCCAAGTTACGTTTCAGATGACTGTATCTGACGGATGAGTTTTTATTTCCTGAAAATAACAAACCTTTCTGACACAATTATTCTAACGCATGTAGGTTTAAATCAATAGTGTCACAGCATGAGAGGAGAAACAGAACTCCTGCCAAATGAAAGATGTATGTAGCAAATAGTATGGAAACAAAACTAGAAATGTAATATGATATTTGTCAAAGCATCTAACATGAACCAACTAACCTTAAAGGGACACTCCAGGCATTTAATTAAGTTGTTAATGGTGCCAGGGGGCCCCTGGAGTCACTCTAATATTAAGATGTTAAACTATTCTCAAACGTTTTAATCCCAAAGTTGCCTCCAACATGTTCACTCCCCTCTGGTGGCATCTGGCTTCTGTATTTTCAGTTTAACCCCTTAAGGACACATGACGTGCGTGACATGTCATGATTCCCTTTTATTCCAGAAGTTTGGTCCTTAAGGGGTTAAGGAAGCGCAAAGTGCCGCCGGTCAGGGACACAGATGATCAGTGACTCCAAATTCACTAAACTGGCTTGGAATTTGTACATTTCTTTCCTTAGGAAAGGCGTTGTTTACAACTAGAGATGCTTCCTGTTATGCTCAGCATGACGACACAGAACACTCTCCATAGGTACAATTCATTACTGCAAGGAGATGCTGATTGGCACACATGCACAGTAGCCCCCTTTAATGTTTCTCTTTTTCAGGAAGGAACAAGTTTGTAATTCCAATGTCCTTTAAAGCATGCAAGTCTTCATTTTGGTAAAAAGGGACATCTATGATCTTTCTTTTCAAGGTTCAATAACCAACACGTTTCCTTACAGTTGCAGCAATAAAGAAGATATTAATACCTATCCCTATTCCCATTTATATCCTTTTTTTGTTGGGAATGTAGGTAAATACAATGTATAGCATTTTTTCATATCTGATAAGAAGATCACAAGCTTATTGCCTACTATATCTCTTAATAGCTCTGCATATCACAATGATCTAGTGAGTGTACTTGCACATCACCTATAAGGAGTTGCTCTAAGTGAGTTACTCTATTTCTTATTTTTTTATATACATGCTGCTTTGTGGTTTCCATAAATTTAAACATGCCAGATGAGGTAGGGCGGTGAATGCTTACACACTACCCACATATTTTATGGAATACTTGTAACATAAAATAGGTGGGTAGTGTGTAAGCATTCCCCACCCTACCTCATCTGGCATGTTTAAATTTATGGAAACCACTAGTGATGTACCGAACTGTCCGCCGGCAAACAGTTCCCGGCGAAATTAGCGTGTTCGCGTTCGCCACGGCGGGTGGACACATGCGCAGTTCGATCCGCCCCCTATTCGTCATAATTGGGCAAACTTTGACCCTGTGCCTCTCGGTCAGCAGACACATTCCAGCCAATCAGCAGCACTCCCTCCCTTCCACACCCTCCAACCTCCCTCCCAGCATCCATTTTCGATTCATTCGGAAGATGCATGCTTAGTGAGAGGAGGGAAAGTTTAGCTGCTGCTGATTAGATAGGGAAATTGATAGCTAGGCTAGGGTATTCAATGTCCACTACAATCCTGAAGGACTCATCTGATCTCTGCTGTAAGGACAGCACCCCAAAAAGCCCTTTTTAGGGCTATAACATCAGGCTGCTTTTTTTTTTTTTTTTCCTGTGTAATGTAATTGCAGGTGCCTGCCTGCCAGCTTCTGTGTGAGGTTCACATTGGATACTGTGCCTACTTGCCCAGTGCCACCACTCATATCTGTTTTAACAATAGGTTAAGCTTTACATTTAAAATAAATATTTTTTTTCACTGTAATAGAAGAGCAGTTGCCTGCCTGCCAGCTTCTGTGTGAGGTTCACATTGGATACTGTGCCCACTTGCCCAGTGCCACCACTCATATCTGTTTTAACAATTGGTTAAGCTTTAGATTTAAAATAAATAATTTGTTTTCACTGTAATAGAAGAGCAGTTGCCTGCCTGCCAGCTTCTGTGTCAGGTTGGATGCCTTGCCCATTTGCACAGTCAGTGCCACCACTCATATCTGTTTTAACAATAGCTTAAGCTTTAGATTTTAAAGAAATCATTTTTTTTCACTGTAATAGAAGATCAGTTAGTTGTCTGCAAGCGTCTGGGTGTCAGGCCTACTTCAGCGTGTGCTCTGCAGACCTGTGCCAGCGTGCTTTGACAGTTGCCAATCATATCTGGTGTCTCTTTAGTGTGCTTTTACAAAGAAAAAAGGTTTCCAGTGTAAGCTAATAGCAGACAGTCAGTGTCCTTCAAGCGGCTCTGTCAGGCCTTCCTTCAGCGTGTGCCCTGCACAACCCTGCCAGCGTACTTTGACAGTTGCCACTCATATCTGGTGTCTCTATAGCGTGCTTTTACAACCAAAATTTTGTTTCCACTGTAATAGAAGAGCAGTTGCCTGCCTGCCAGCTTCTGTGTGAGGTTCACATTGGATACTGTGCCTACTTGCCCAGTGCCACCACTCATATCTGTTTTAACAATTGGTTAAGCTTTACATTTAAAATAAATATTTTTTTTTCACTGTAATAGAAGAGCAGTTGCCTGCCTGCCAGCTTCTGTGTGAGGTTCACATTGGATACTGTGCCCACTTGCCCAGTGCCACCACTCATATCTGTTTTAACAATTGGTTAAGCTTTAGATTTAAAATAAATAATTTGTTTTCACTGTAATAGAAGAGCAGTTGCCTGCCTGCCAGCTTCTGTGTCAGGTTGGATGCCTTGCCCATTTGCACAGTCAGTGCCACCACTCATATCTGTTTTAACAATAGCTTAAGCTTTAGATTTTAAAGAAATCATTTTTTTTCACTGTAATAGAAGATCAGTTAGTTGTCTGCAAGCGTCTGGGTGTCAGGCCTACTTCAGCGTGTGCTCTGTAGACCTGTTCCAGCGTGCTTTGACAGTTGCCAATCATATTTGGTGTCTCTATAGTGTGCTTTTAAAACCAAAATTAGTTTTTCCCTGTTATAGATTGAATAGCAGTTACTTGTCTTCAAGCGGCTCTGTCAGTCCTTCCTTCAGCGTGTGCTCTGCAGAACTGTTCCAGTGCACATTGCCAATCATATCTGGTGTCTCTATAGCGTGCTTTTAAAACCAAAATTTATTTTTCACTGTTATAGATTGAATAGCAGTTACTTGTCTTCAAGCGGGTGTCTCAGGCCTTCAGTGTGTGCTCTGCAGAACTGTTCCAGTGCACATTGCCAATCATATCTGGTGTCTCTATAGCGTGCTTTTAAAACCAAAATTTATTTTTCACTGTTATAGATTGAATAGCAGTTACTTGTCTTCAAGCGGGTGTCTCAGGCCTACAGTGTGTGCTCTGCAGAACTGTTCCAGTGCACATTGCCAATCATATCTGGTGTCTCTATAGCGTGCTTTTAAAACCAAAATTTATTTTTCACTGTTATAGATTGAATAGCAGTTACTTGTCTTCAAGCGGGTGTCTTAGGCCTACAGTGTGTGCTCTGCAGAACTGTTACAGTTCACATTGCCAATCATATCTGGTCTCACAGTAGCTTGCACGCATAGTACCACTAATCCCCAAAAAAATGACAAGCAGAGGCAGGCCACCCCGCAGGGGCCGTCGTGGTCGTGGTGCTGTGATTCCCTTTTGCCTAATGCCCAGTTTTTTGAAGCCACGTACCCTGAACTTGAAAAGTTCTGAGGACATAGTTGACTGGCTAACACAGGACACCCAATCTTGTACAGCCTCCGCTCGGAACCTTGACGCACCATCCTCCTCCAGCTTAGCTTCAGGCACCTCTCAAGATAGCACTCACCCGCCTGCCGCCACCACCAAAACTAGCACCACAGCCGCTTTACTTGGTATGTCAGAGGAGTTATTCACACACCCGTTTGAAGAAATGAGTGATGCGCAACCATTATTGCTAGAGGATGTAGATAACAGGGATATGTCTCAGGCAAGCAGCATTAAACACATGGAGGTACGGTGTGATGATGATGATGTTGTTGTACCCGCTGCTTCTTCCTTTTCTGAGTTGTCAGATACAAGCGAAGCGGTTGATGATGACGATGCGTCCATGGATGTCACGTGGGTGCCCGCTCGGCAAGAAGAACAGGGCGAAAGTTCAGATGGGGAGACAGAGAGGAGGAGGAGACGAGTTGGAAGCGGGGGGAGGGGGTCGTCGAAAGGAGCTAGTGGCACAGTCAGACAGCATACATCGGCACCCGGGGTCAGCCCGACAGCACGCCAATCAACGCATGCTGTGTCCACCACCAGAATGCCGTCATTGCAGAGCTCAGCAGTGTGGCATTTTTTTTGTGTGTCTGCCTCTGACAACAGCGATGCCATTTGCAACCTGTGCCAAAGGAAACTGAGTCGTGGGAGGTCCAACACCCACCTAGGTACAACTGCTTTGTGTAGGCACATGATCTCACATCACAAACGCCTATGGGATCAACACATGAGTACAAGCAGCACGCCTACTCTAAGCCGCCATCCTCCTCCTGGTCCAGCATCTTCAGCCACGTCAACCACTGCTGTCCTTCTTGCCCCCTCTCAACCATCCGCCACTCCGTCTCCCGCCTTGAGCAGTTCCCGCTCATCTGCCCACAGTCCTGTGTTTCTGTCAAGGACATGTTTGAGCGTAAGAAGCCAATGTCACCAAGTCACCCCCTTGCCCAGCGTCTGACAGCTGGCTTGTCCGAACTATTAGCCCGCCAGCTTTTACCATACAATCTGGTTGAGTCTGAGGCGTAAAAAAAATTTGTAGCTATTGGGACACTGCAGTGGAAGGTACCCGGCCGGAATTTCTTTTCACAAAAAGCAATCCCCAACTTGTACTCGATTGTGCAAAAGTCATGGCATGTCTGGCACACAGTGTTGGGGCAAGGGTCCATCTGACCACTGATACCTGGTCTGCAAAGCATGGTCAGGGCAGGTATATCACCTACACTGCGCATTGGGTAAACCTGCTGACGGCTGACAAGCAAGGAATGCGTGGCATTGCAGAGGAGTTGGTGACACCGCCACGAATTGCAGGCAGTCCTGCTGTCACCTCCTCTACTCCTCCTACTCCATGCTCTTCCATAACCTCCTCGGCTGAGTCCTCTTGTGCCGCTGCTTCTTGCTCCACATCAACGGCACCCCCCCAGCTCCCCAGGTACTATTCCACATCCCGGATAGGGCAGTGTCACGCCGTCTTGGGTTTGACTTGCTTGAAAGCAGAGAGTCACACCGGACAAGCACTCCTGTCCGCCCTGAACGCACAGGTGGAAAAGTGGCTGACTCCGCAGCAACTGGATATCGGCAAAGTGGTGTGTGACAACGGAAAAAATTTGATAGCGGCATTGAAGTTGGGCAAGTTGACACATGTGCCGTGCATGGCACATGTGTGTAATCTGATCGTACAACGCTTTGTGCATAAGTACACAGGCTTACAGGACGTCCTGAAGCAGGCCAGGAAGGTGTGTGGCCATTTTAGGCGTTCCTACACGGCCATGGCTCACTTTGCCGATATCCAGCGGCGAAACAACATGCCAGTGAGGCGCTTGATTTGCGACAGCCCTACACGTTGGAATTCAACACTCCTAATGTTTGACCGCCTGCTCCAACAAGAAAAAGCTGTTAATGAATATTTGTATGACCGGGGTGCTAGGACAGCCTCTGGAGAGCTGGGAATTTTTTTGCCACGTTACTGGACGCTCATGCGCAATGCCTGTAGGCTCATGCGTCCTTTTTTTTTTTTTTTTTTTTTTTTTTTCAACGAATATTAAAATTTTTAGTATACAAATGTAAAAACATATCCTATGCTTTACCCATTTTACAGTACAACTGTACACATGCAACATAAAAGAAATCACTGAAATTCAACAACACAAAGCTTACATGGGCTTTGAGGTGTTTGCCAAAATGCATGTATTTGTAGCCCAGATATAACAGTGGCTATAATTAACCTATGTAAACTTGTCACATCTGGCACACTTATACATTACTAAACACAGAATAGTAGTGAACTAAAAAACAAATTAAAAAATTCTGGTATTTGAAGAATATATTCAAATCATTCGTTTTCTGCCTACATTTTGTCATTCAGTTTTCAATTCAGTACAAATAGATGTTCAGTGAATAAACAGCTTAATATGGGGTTGTTGCTTGCTAAAAACAGACAGTTATGCTTTCTTCAGAAAACAATTATTGAACATTTGAAACTCCCATAGAAAGTATGGCTTTCAACTTACTGAGACAAATTAAAATGTCAGCTTTGATGTTCAGCACATTACATGTATTTTTTTCAATATTTCGCTAAAACATAACAGTTAAAAAAAAAACGTAAATATAACAAAACTACAACATTTATGCAAAAGGTTGAGGTCCTGCAGTAAAATGTTGATCAGATAAGAAGTTAGGTGGTATTATTTGTGAAAGCGGGTAAGAGAAGAGATTGGCTGGGTCAATGGACAATGGATTTACTGCATGAGTAGGGGGCAACATACCATGCCAGCCAGGGTAGGCTGCTTCTGGATACAATGGAAAAGATGGATATGGGAGACCTGCTGGAACAGTATTTGGCACATGGAGAGGTGGCATAATATTAGCACCCTGACTCTCTCCTATAATTACAGAGAATTCTCCTGGGAACTGAAGGCCATTGCTCAAATTTTGGAGCATATTCATGATCTCAGGCATGCCAACTTCCTCTCCTGTATCCTCAGAATTCTGATTCCACTGCTCAAAATTTGGGAAACCTGGAGGAGGGAGCCCTTGCTCGGCCATTTGTCTCTCCTCTCGTTCAACATCTGCTAATATGTCAGAGAAAATATCATCTGGGATATCCAAACCTTCTTTATGTTTCTTGGAAGATTTTTTGGGATAAGCTGTCCAGGAAGGATGGCTTGGAAGAAGCAAGATCAGAAGCAGAATAGGATGGTTGTCTTCCAAACCTGGACCTCCCAAAGGACGCAATCTTTGAGGGATGGGTTGGCCGGCAGGCAGAGGCACTAGGAACGCCTCCATGCCATGACTTCTGATGATTGCATATCTCAGCTTCCGATTAAGATAAGAATACAGCCGAGCATATGAAACTGCATCACTTGACGTTCTTTGATTCAGTCGGATCACACACATGTCCTTGGTGCACTCTGGCCAGATACGATCCACATATTCCCAAACAGACTCTTGCAAAATGCATCCTTCGGATGTTAACACTTTTGGTAAATCCTGGCAAAGATGACTGCTATAACCATGGCGTGGCTGTAACTTTAAACTGCTTTATAGAGAACTGCTTTATAGAGAACATGTGAAGGAATCCCTTCCACACACTTGAGTCTGCTGGATCTGTGAGTCTAGTATCTGGATCATACAATTTCTTGTTCTTCTTTTCAATGCATGAAGAATGTTGATTGCCATTAGTTATATGGTGTTTCCATATTTTCTCTGGTTTCTTGGTAATTACCCATTGGCTTAAGTCAGCATCACCTGGGGGGTTTATCAGCCCTTTGCATATAAGACAGTCCTGATCTAAAAGGTGGCTCTTGTGTTGGGATGTTGTGTCCCTTTTCTCTGAGATGCAATCCTGCTGAGAATCCTGAGGCTGCCACACAGAATCAGACAGATCCTCTAAGGTCAAGTTCTGATCGGGCACGGTATCAATTTCAATTAACCCCTTGTGTGTCAGCTTTGTCATCTGAATCTGGTATGGCTGTCTTTCCTCTTTCTCGATTAGTTCCAGTGCATGTTTTCTCTTTTGAATTCAACAGTTGGCCAGCTCCTGTGCAGCCATTTACGTTGCACTCATTAGAACCAAACACTGTGGGGTGATTTATGGCCCCCACCCACCGCGCAGGGGTGGGGGCCGAGGGGGGGAGGACAGTAGGTCCCCCCATTGTGATTTATGGCCCCCACCCACCGCGCAGGGGTTGGGGAGGACAGTAGCTCCCCCCAGTGTGTATCATGGGCTTTGAGGACAGGTGTCAATCCATACCTGCCAAGTGACCCTATGTAGGGGTAACAGTCCCTATTCTGCTCTGTGTCAGTGTGTATCAGGGGTTTTGAGGACAGGTGTCAATCCATATCTGCCAAGTGACCCTATGTAGGGGGAACAGTCCCTATTCTGCTCTGTGTCAGTGTGTATCAGGGGTTTTGAGGACAGGTGTCAATCCATATCTGCCAAGTGACCCTATGTAGGGGGAACCGTCTCTATTCTGCTCTGTGTCAGTGTGTATCAGGGATCATTAGGATAGGTGTCAATCCATATCTGCCAAGTGACCCTATGTAGGGGGAACAGTCCCTATTCTGCTCTGTGTCAGTGTGTATCAGGGGTTTTGAGGACAGGTGTCAATCCATATCTGCCAAGTGACCCTATGTAGGGGTAACAGTCCCTATTCTGCTCTGTGTCAGTGTGTATCATGGTCTCTGTGGACAGGGAACAGTCTCTATTCTGCTCTGTGTCAGTGTGTATCAGGGATCATTAGGATAGGTGTCAATCCATATCTGCCAAGTGACCCTATGTAGGGGGAACAGTCCCTATTCTGCTCTGTGTCAGTGTGTATCAGGGGTTTTGAGGACAGGTGTCAATCCATATCTGCCAAGTGACCCTATGTAGGGGGAACAGTCCCTATTCTGCTCTGTGTCAGTGTGTATCAGGGGTTTTGAGGACAGGTGTCAATCCATATCTGCCAAGTGACCCTATGTAGGGGGAACAGTCCCTATTCTGCTCTGTGTCAGTGTGTATCAGGGGTTTTGAGGACAGGTGTCAATCCATATCTGCCAAGTGACCCTATGTAGGGGGAACAGTCTCTATTCTGCTCTGTGTCAGTGTGTATCAGGGCTGGGCTTTGAGGACAGGTGTCAATGTAAGGTGATTTCTGCCCTTTATGGATTAAAAGCAGACTCTGCATCAACTGTGCAATTTTCCATGGGAGTTTTGCCATGGATCCCCCTCTGGCATGCCACAGTCCAGGTGTTAGTCCCCTTGAAACAACTTTTCCATCACTATTGTGGCCAGAAAGAGTCCCTGTTGTTTTTAAAATTCGCCTGCCCATTGAAGTCAATGGCGGTTCGCGCGGTTCGCGCGGTTCGCCGGTTCGTGAACATTTGCGGAAGTTCGCGTTCGCCGTTCGCGAACCGAAAATTTCGGGTTCGCGACAACACTAGAAACCACAAAGCATCAATCATATCTACTGTGTTTATGTGTAATAATCCATTAATCCATACTTAGATAACCCAGAGAGTATGTATCTAAAAAGGATAAATGTAAAAAATAATTGTATAAAATTAGACACGTTCATCCCAGCTCTTTCTACATATAATCAGAAATCCCCAATATCCCTTTGCTTCATTTTAGAATTATTTTTTTAGTATTTTATATTCTAACTTCTATTCTAACTTCAATCTAGATCAGGTACAGAAGATGCAGGTGATTAAAATATGTATTAGGGTGTTTAGACTATTTGATAAAAACTCAGAAGGAAAGATTTTTCTAAAGTTATGCTTTGTGAATGCTTTAATAAAATTGAACAGCCAAGCAACATTTGTCCATAATTAGCTCACCGATAGACATAACAATTTATACTTGGGTTACATGGTAAATCAGGGGAGATTTTGTTTGAATAGGTGTGTATTGTATTTGTATGCAAATGAAATCCATTATATCTCATGCATTAGCTATTCTTCATACTTGTGTTATGCAAAATGTTTTTGAAATACAATTTGAAAATAAAAGATATTTGGTCACCTAATATACATAAACAACTATGATACATGCATACAATACTAAGATTTGACATGTTAAATATACCTAGCCTCTCAATCAATCAGATGCATCCACTGCTTCTAACCCTGGCCTTGATATTACGCATGCCTTTTATAATAGTACATGCCATGGCATAACACATAATATTTCATTATATAGAGAGATAACCAAGAATATATATAATTTTTTTATTCAGAATATACTTTCCCTGATCTAATACTTTATTTTAAGTACATAAGGAAATCTCATTTGTAGTCTAGCTGCAGTAATAAAAGGCCAATATCGGGATGTCATCTATAATATAACTCAAGTGTCCAAGCATGCTATTCTCATTGAGAGCAATCATATGCACTGTGCACAGAGATGCTGAACAGAAGCAGTTTCTCAAGTATTGGAGCAGCTAATATTATAGGGTCCCTGGTGTCTGCAACACACATAGCAGCATGCAAATATTTTAATCCACAACACATCAACAACATATCTATGACATATCACTGTTCCTTTGGGCTAGGGTTGTGTGATATACTAGCACACCAAGGACCTTAAGGGGTTAAATGGCCAAGGTTCAAATACGTATGCCACTCAGCTGCCTCTTCTAATCCATATCTCCATTTATTAATCAAATGTTTTGTCAGTTTTTGTATGAGCAGAGCAATATTAAACACATAACAGGATTTTTTTTTTTTTTAAATTTTTTGGGGGGGGAGATTTTACTTTTTTCATCTGACTGAGCAGCCATGTTAGGTCTAGTGTTATTTGACCAACTGCAGCTCATCCAAGTTAGGTTTAGCAGCAGTTGGTCAGATAACAGTGGAGTAAATACAGAGAATACAGCTAAAGATCTACAAAGTCAGAAAATGCTATAGTGTGATATTGGGCATACAGAGTATACAGCTATATGCGCTGAATGGAGCTACACTCACAGAATGCAGACTTGTATCCTTAGAGTGCCCCCTCCTGGGGCGGGATGTCTTCATGGTAGGCCCTTGTAATTGTATAGGTGTCAGGAGGAAAAGGCAACTCTGTAATTGTTCTCCAGTCAGAGACAGGAGGACTGTCCACAACAAACAAACAACTCGGGAAAAGAAATGAGGTTGACCAATGGCATAATATCCTCTTTTACTGTGCGAAGTGAAGAGCTAACAAAGGCATCGATTAGCAGATATTAAAAAATTCAATTGTTACCTCATATTTTGGTCTGGCTCTAGCCATAAATCAGCTGCATGAACAGGGGATAAACTGGATTTAGTGCTTTTATCAGGCCATAGCTTCCAATCTCTCTTTTCCCCTGCTTCGGAAGGGTTGCTGAAGTTATCAGAAATCATGTTTCTTTACAAATATTATATTACTTTATTGAATGTCAGCTTTAGAATCACTTATTAGTGTGGGCCACCAAAAAATGCACAAACCTATACAGTGCTGGGATAGCAAAGGCCCAGCGCAGTGCTTGCCTGCTGTCTCATTCTTGCTACTGCTATTTTACAGGACTCCTACAGTCCCAAAAATTGAGATGAAGTGGTCTGGGTGACCATAGTTCTCCACATTACAATGGTGTGAGGCAGCCTTCAACAACCTGTTTATATTAGTGTCCCTCATAACTTCTCTGTCAGTCCTTTTATGCTTACCAGGTGTCCTTAGTTGCCCTTAAGCCAGCAAAGTAAATGTCATTATCTTAGACAATGGCAGACACACCTGTTTTCTCTGGTTAGGCCATGTTACAAACAAAAATATAAAATCTATAGTGGTGCCACAGTCAATTGATTACAGTGCCATTATAACCTAGTTTAAATTGCAAAGAAGCACATATTTACAGAGTGGGTTACATGTCTGAACCTTATGGGGTAATCCTACATAATTACAGCGTGATTAAGAGAATTAAAGTTACGGGAGATTTAGGGATATGGGTTGGAAGATATCTGGATAAGATTATTGGGAATTACAATATAGAGCAATAAACATTATCAAGGAAGGTACTCCCCAATTCTACACCTAAGCAGCAATTAGTTAAATAATCCGCAGCAGCACAAGGGTTAAATCCGGGTCTAGATTTGAAGCATTTGGCCCTGATTTAAGCCTTCTGGCAGCATTTGGTCCAGCTAAAATACAGCAGGTAAATGTACTTCAAATTATTGTTTGTTTGCATGAAAACAGGTGAATGATAATCTGCAAAAGTCTACTGGATCCATTTGGCCCCTATTCAGATTAAATTAGTGAGTAGTGTATTTTCTAAATCCTATACTTTTTTATAGTGTGTATACTGAAAGTATCCAGACAATCGCTGCAGATTTCGACCGTATTTGGCTTTAGTAAATATAAAAATTGCCCGTGCGGTCGGAATTCAGTCATCGTCACTGGATTTTGTCATGCCGGTAGTACTTCATGTGGATACACAATTGCCTAGTAGCCAGCTGTGTGTCATAAAATAATCTTTAACCTTAGAATTCATGTTTTATAGATATAAACCTCATCTCAGTAAACAACCCCTCAATATAAGCAGAATGTATTCTTTTTCAATTTGCAAAGCCCCACCATGAGTAAACGAAAAAAGAGAATTGACAAACGCTTTAAAAACGGTCTCCTACACCAAGCAAGTTTAAATTCCCCTTCCATATCTAAAATATGGCTTCAAATCATTTTCAAAGAACATGAAATAATACACAGAGAGTTCAAATCAAAGTTTCCACAAAAATATTACTGAAATGAAACTATGCTAAATTGAATGGATGATTCGATGGTACCGTATATTGATTTCCCTTGTGAGCTTATGTGTAATTTAATTATCAACAATTAAACACAAAAGTGATCATCTGATTTTGCATTAAACATTATTTGTGGCACTGATTAAATTTACATAATGTTATATTTTTTATTTAGAAAGACCATTTAGATGACTGAGGATTCAATATTCTTCAAGCATACAATAAGCATCATTATATCATCATCAGTCACTAAAATGTACAGTATTCTACGATCACCCAAACATACCAGTGATAAAGTACAGTTTAATGCGGAATCTGTCGTCAGGCTTCATTGACTAGCCTTGATTTATATAACATTATTTGTTTATGTGAAATATGTGTTGATAAATTATGATATTATGTTACAGACATGACGTTCCTGAGGAGCGTGTAATTAAGCGTGACCTCTTTTCCACTCTGAATGTTTCAGCAATCCCTAAGAAGGAGTTACATTGTGCAGAGTGTTTCCCATGCTTTTTGGAAAAAAATTTTGTCTAAAACTATGAACAAAACACATTTATATTAGGTCAGGCTAAGAAGGGAAGAGTGACTTTCACACGGGTAACATTTCAACCCTGCGCAATATTCTACATGCCAGAAAAAAGTGCTTTTGCCGGTTGCATACAAAATTTTCCTTACCAGTTTCTGCATAGAATTTTGTAGAAATTCTGATTATTATTCTTAATTCTTAACTCCTTAAAGTCCAAAATCATGTCAGTACTGCCACAATATAGAGGGATTTGTCTAAACTTTGTGTTAAAGTGGTTTAGGACAAGAACAGGCACTGCATTTGGGCAATACAAGGTAATTGAATGAGTTTTGACAAACATTTAGAGGCAGTTTTTATTCACTTGCTGGGAAGGAGTGTGAATAGTCCAACCATTTCTTAATGGTTTAAGACGAGTGAGTAAATGTCTTCAGTGTCATAAAAAGTAAAATTTATCTAGAACAATTCAAAGAAATTTCAAAGGTATATTTGTCAGGTGTCATGGTTAAAAGGACTATTGAAACTATATTTTCAAAGATGTTTGACATTTTCATAATGAAATGCAGTGAGTTTGTTTTCTGTACTGAAGCATAGAGGAAAGTATAGATACATTAGACACATTTCTCAATATTTCATTCTATATTGCCCCAACACATTTTGTGTGTGATGTATTCATGGACTGAAAGATGTGATGACTGTCCTTGTGAAAGTGGCAAACTAGATTAGGTCAAATGGTCACAGTCTGTCTCGCTTAGTTGAGGAATCATGTTGAAGTGTGTGCTTGGTGTGCAAAAATAAATTGAGGTATTAATGAAATAAAAAGGGAAGCCGGTTGAAGAGTTTCAAAATCCACAAAGAACGAACAACCTTGTGTTCCTGATTGACATCACAGAGCATCTGAATAGACTCAACTCTAGATTAGCATATGAGTTTCAGCGCTTAGTAGATATTCCCCTTTAAAAATAAAAAGGGGGCATTTAGTATGAAAAAAACAATAGTATAAAAAAATCATATAGATCACAGAAAAAAGAAAAAAAGGGGAAAAAGATAAAAATGTGTCCAAATGTTCTATCTGTAACAAAGTCCTGAAAAAAAATCCAAATTTCGTAATGATTTGCAGGGACTCGAAAGTGAGTTGAGGTACCTTTAAAAAAACGGAGACAGGGAAAGATACATAGCGTAATACTGTATCAAAAAGGTATTTATTGTCCAATATACAGGAACAAAGTTAAAAGGATCCCCCCCCAACATAAGACTCTTACATAAAATAAAATGTAGTACTCATCGTAATATATATAGCAGGCAAATAGATCTGTCCCAGCGGCTTGTGTGTTTCCCTATGACAGCTCCTCTCCGGTGCACTCGGGTAGGTTGTCGGTAATATGCTCAAAGGGAAAATGCTGGCTGGAAAAACCGGCTTCTGGTAGGCGCTGGTGCAGTCTGCTGCAAATGGTAGTTCTCAATGAAGAAAAAAGCACCCTATCGACGCGTTTCGCCCTTCCACAGAGGGCTTTTTCAAGATAGGTGCTTGAGGCTTGAAGTGGCAGTTTTATACCTTGCCGGGTAAAAAAATTTTTAAATTTCTTAAAGGGATACACTCCTTTTTTTGAAAAATGAATGAAAAATAAATGTTTTACATAGGGGAGAGCTGAGGAAAGCTTGCTTATAAAACATATGATAAAATATAGTAAAATACAATGTTTGTATGGACTAAAATTAGTGCATCTGCACTCATAACACATCAAATTGAAATTGAAATATAAAGCTACTCTGTAGTGATGCTTGTTACACATTTATAGATCTAGCTTAATTCTGACATAATTATTTACGTTTGTCATGGAACAGTCATAAGAACAGACATTTGCAATAATTGCATATAATCACATTTTGATGTGATGTCATTAATTAAAAGTGTTTAAATTGTGTTTAAATTATGTATTAGCATAAGGACAAGTATAATTATACTGTAAAAGGTTTCGGGGTATATACTTTGTTTCGAGTTTTCCCATCAGGACTGAAACTCAATAACAAGACATCCTAAAGCGTGATAATTTTATAAATTTGTAAAAAAGAAAAATTTTTTTAGAGGATTTTAAATCTTTGGATGAACCTAGAGCTCAGAGCCCATGGTTAAGACAGAAACACATGAGAAGATATGGGGACTAATATACTACTTCTTTTCTAGAAAAGCTCAGAACTTGAGAGAAATCTGGAATTTGAGGCTTAAGCTATTTCTTTTTAGTACGTGATAATCCAAAGCTAATTACAGTTCCGGTTCTCCTTTATAGTATGTTAGCTAATTCTAGTTCAGCATTCAGACCCAAAGGGGTCAGGGTCTTTAAGGTATAGATCCAGAACATTTCCCGGTATGTTAGGGTTTTGCTTGGTTCGCCTCCCCTCCATGGTATTTCCACCTTCTCTATCCCACAGTATGAAAGAAGTGTTGGATCTCTGTTGTGGTGTGTTCTAAAGTGGTTGGAGAGAGAATGTTGCTCAAAGCCCCTTTTGATGTTGTAGACATGTTCTCTGAGTCTAATTTTGAGTATCCTTTTTGTTTGACCCACGTATTGTACGTGGGTCAAACAAAAAGGATACTCAAAATTAGACTCAGAGAACATGTCTACAACATCAAAAGGGGCTTTGAGCAACATTCTCTCTCCAACCACTTTAGAACACACCACAACAGAGATCCAACACTTCTTTCATACTGTGGGATAGAGAAGGTGGAAATACCATGGAGGGGAGGCGAACCAAGCAAAACCCTAACATACCGGGAAATGTTCTGGATCTATACCTTAAAGACCCTGACCCCTTTGGGTCTGAATGCTGAACTAGAATTAGCTAACATACTATAAAGGAGAACCGGAACTGTAATTAGCTTTGGATTATCACGTACTAAAAAGAAATAGCTTAAGCCTCAAATTCCAGATTTCTCTCAAGTTCTGAGCTTTTCTAGAAAAGAAGTAGTATATTAGTCCCCATATCTTCTCATGTGTTTCTGTCTTAACCATGGGCTCTGAGCTCTAGGTTCATCCAAAGATTTAAAATCCTCTAAAAAATTTTTTCTTTTTTACAAATTTATAAAATTATCACGCTTTAGGATGTCTTGTTATTGAGTTTCAGTCCTGATGGGAAAACTCGAAACAAAGTATATACCCCGAAACCTTTTACAGTATAATTATACTTGTCCTTATGCTAATACATAATTTAAACACAATTTAAACACTTTTAATTAATGACATCACATCAAAATGTGATTATATGCAATTATTGCAAATGTCTGTTCTTATGACTGTTCCATGACAAACGTAAATAATTATGTCAGAATTAAGCTAGATCTATAAATGTGTAACAAGCATCACTACAGAGTAGCTTTATATTTCAATTTCAATTTGATGTGTTATGAGTGCAGATGCACTAATTTTAGTCCATACAAACATTGTATTTTACTATATTTTATCATATGTTTTATAAGCAAGCTTTCCTCAGCTCTCCCCTATGTAAAACATTTATTTTTCATTCATTTTTCAAAAAAAGGAGTGTATCCCTTTAAGAAATTTAAAAATTTTTTTACCCGGCAAGGTATAAAACTGCCACTTCAAGCCTCAAGCACCTATCTTGAAAAAGCCCTCTGTGGAAGGGCGAAACGCGTCGATAGGGTGCTTTTTTCTTCATTGAGAACTACCATTTGCAGCAGACTGCACCAGCGCCTACCAGAAGCCGGTTTTTCCAGCCAGCATTTTCCCTTTGAGCATATTACCGACAACCTACCCGAGTGCACCGGAGAGGAGCTGTCATAGGGAAACACACAAGCCGCTGGGACAGATCTATTTGCCTGCTATATATATTACGATGAGTACTACATTTTATTTTATGTAAGAGTCTTATGTTGGGGGGGGATCCTTTTAACTTTGTTCCTGTATATTGGACAATAAATACCTTTTTGATACAGTATTACGCTATGTATCTTTCCCTGTCTCCGTTTTTTTAAAGGTACCTCAACTCACTTTCGAGTCCCTGCAAATCATTACGAAATTTGGATTTTTTTTCAGGACTTTGTTACAGATAGAACATTTGGACACATTTTTATCTTTTTCCCCTTTTTTTCTTTTTTCTGTGATCTATATGATTTTTTTATACTATTGTTTTTTTCATACTAAATGCCCCCTTTTTATTTTTAAAGGGGAATATCTACTAAGCGCTGAAACTCATATGCCAATTTGTTTCTTAGAATTTGGGAGAATTCTTTTCGTTTTAGCTGCTATTACTGTCTAAGTACCAGAGGGTACTATATACACTGTATTATTTTAACTATATCTTGACTTTTTGTTTAGGACATTTGCTTTAATTTCATATTGCGCTCTCTTTTTAGTATTATCAACTCTAGATTACACCGCAAGGACCAGCTTGCTGAAATCCTCTATGATTATATCAAAGGATTTCAGATAAAGCTAATCCCATGGCAATGTCAAGTGGAGAACTGTACATATTTTGGCCTTACTACACTGCATCAGTTAAGTGAAAGACAGAGTTCAGAGAAATATGTGCAATATGTTTTAATTCTAAAAAGAGGCAACTGGTTTGCTACTAGTGACAATGTTTGTATCACCAATCGCCATGGACCTTTATACTGAACCTTTATACTGAATCTACAAATGGAGATTGAAGCCCTTCAAATGATTCAACGTGAAAAGATAAAGTTGGAGGTTCAAAGACTATTTTCTTATACTATCTACTATTTTGCTGCCATGACTACTTGCACCCCTCACCTCCTCACCTCCTCACCTCCTCAAAAAACAAAAATAGTAAACTTTAACCCCCATTGCCAACTTTAACCCCCAGTGTGTCTTGTCCCCTTCCTCAGCCCCTCTGTGTATCACTTTTCCTCTAGCACCTTAGTGGGTTGCTTTCTTTTCCCAGCTCCTCTGTGTGTCTTTTTGCCCCAGCAGCCCCTCTGCACTGGCGGATCCAGGAGGGGCAACGGGGCAATAGTCCCCCCGAGAAACAACAGTGCCTTGCTTTACCCTGCCAGCCCTGCTGGGTGCCTTCAAGGACCAGAGGGGAGATTAGTGATCTCCCTCAATGGTCTGCAGGTACTTTGCTGGCATTTGGCAGGGGAGGGAGAGAGGACCAGGGAGCTCAGCCTGCAGCGCCTACAGGTCCTCTTCTCGCGAGCACAGAGCATTGCCGCAGTTACCACAGCAATGCTCCGGTTCTCGCAAAAGTAAACTCTAGCCTGCAGCGCACTCTCACCACTGGGACCACCAGGGATTCTCCACCGGACCACCAGGGATTGCAGGAAATGTCCCCCCTCCCTCAACAAAGGTAAGAAGGGAGGAGGGATACAAATTTAAATATAATAATTATATATTTTAGAATAATAAAAAAAGTTTATTAATCTGCCCGCCAACCCCCAGTAACTCCCCACACACAAACTGTCCCCCCAATACACACACCCTCCCTAAATATACACACACACACTGCCCCGTCATACTCACTGCTCCCCAATACACACACTGCCCCAAATACAAACACACTGCACCCATCACACACACAACACTGCCCCCAATACACACACACACTGCCCCCAAATACAAACACATGGCCCCCTCACACTCACTGCTCCCCAATACACACACACACCACTGCCCCACTACACATACAATGCCCCTCAACACACACACACTGCCCCCAATACACACACACACACTGCCCCAATACACACACACACTCCCCCAATACACAAACACACACTCCCCCAATACACACACACCCTCCAATACAAACACACACACACACAGTCCCCCAATACACACACACACACTGCTCCCCAATACACAAACACTGCCCCCCAATACTCACACATGACTGCCCCACTCACACACACTGTCCCCGATAAAAACACTCAGAGCACTGCCCCCGCATACACACACACTGCCATCCATACACACACACACACTACACCCCTCCTGCCGCCCCCCCCCCCCCCCACACACACACACACACTGAATTCCACACACACAACTGCCCCTATTCCCTACTACTCTCCCTATTCCCTGGGAGGGCACCATGGCATTCCTGGCACCATAACCACAACAGAGACCTGCAAATGGAAACCTGGTCAAAGGCCAGTTACAGCCTATCGGATCTAGAGGAGGGGTATTTAGGCCCAGTTCTCATCCTGCTCGTGGTTTCCCTTGTGGTTGTCCGAGAGCGCGTTATTGATTCTGGTAATTCTGGTTATTTGACTTTGGCATTGTTTTTGACTTCCCTGTGTTCTGGCAATCCCTGACTCCTGGCTTTTCCTTATCGCTGTGTCTCTTTCTGTATCCCTTGACCTCGGCTATCCCTGACTATTCTTTGGTACGTTAGTCCGGCCATTCTAAGGTCCGGTATACGTTACCTATCAGTCCTCTGTGTTACACAATTCTACGTGCTGGATCATTCTGTAATCCTGACACTCCCTCCCCCTGTGCCAGCTCACCTACATCTTGTAGCATGGCGTACCATGGGCCATGGTAGAGGAACTTGTTTCCCTCTATCCTAACTAACAGGATTCAGTTTGATGCGCCCTACGCACACTTGCTGTCAGACTGGGTATTGGTTGTGGAAGATTCTCTACTGCTTTACCACGCTACATAAGAGTCCGGAAGGAGGGAAGCGATGTGCTCTTCCCTCCTGCAGGTCACCTGGGCATTGCGCCCCCAGGGACGGTGTGCGCTAGACGGCCACCGTATCTGCATTGCTGTCACGTTGCCCTGTTTACTGCTTAAGTAGCGTCTTTCTCCTGATCAACTGCATTATATGATTGAAGGATCACATCAACACTGTTTTGATGAAAGCCACAAGATAAGATACACAAGATACACACACACACTCCCCCAATACACAAACACACACTCCCCCAATACACACACACCCTCCAATACAAACACACACACACACAGTCCCCCAATACACACACACACACTGCTCCCCAATACACAAACACTGCCCCCCAATACTCACACATGACTGCCCCACTCACACACACTGTCCCCGATAAAAACACTCAGAGCACTGCCCCCGCATACACACACACTGCCATCCATACACACACACACACTACACCCCTCCTGCCGCCCCCCCCCCCCCCACACACACACACACACTGAATTCCACACACACAACTGCCCCTATTCCCTACTACTCTCCCTATTCCCTGGGAGGGCACCATGGCATTCCTGGCACCATAACCACAACAGAGACCTGCAAATGGAAACCTGGTCAAAGGCCAGTTACAGCCTATCGGATCTAGAGGAGGGGTATTTAGGCCCAGTTCTCATCCTGCTCGTGGTTTCCCTTGTGGTTGTCCGAGAGCGCGTTATTGATTCTGGTAATTCTGGTTATTTGACTTTGGCATTGTTTTTGACTTCCCTGTGTTCTGGCAATCCCTGACTCCTGGCTTTTCCTTATCGCTGTGTCTCTTTCTGTATCCCTTGACCTCGGCTATCCCTGACTATTCTTTGGTACGTTAGTCCGGCCATTCTAAGGTCCGGTATACGTTACCTATCAGTCCTCTGTGTTACACAATTCTACGTGCTGGATCATTCTGTAATCCTGACACTCCCTCCCCCTGTGCCAGCTCACCTACATCTTGTAGCATGGCGTACCATGGGCCATGGTAGAGGAACTTGTTTCCCTCTATCCTAACTAACAGGATTCAGTTTGATGCGCCCTACGCACACTTGCTGTCAGACTGGGTATTGGTTGTGGAAGATTCTCTACTGCTTTACCACGCTACATAAGAGTCCGGAAGGAGGGAAGCGATGTGCTCTTCCCTCCTGCAGGTCACCTGGGCATTGCGCCCCCAGGGACGGTGTGCGCTAGACGGCCACCGTATCTGCATTGCTGTCACGTTGCCCTGTTTACTGCTTAAGTAGCGTCTTTCTCCTGATCAACTGCATTATATGATTGAAGGATCACATCAACACTGTTTTGATGAAAGCCACAAGATAATTTGCAGTTTTTCAATTATGGATGAAATACCAGAAAGTAGACATACAGATTTCCTGGGGAAGAGACCTAATGGCTTCTTCAAGTGTGGGAACTGTAGCACTTGTAAGTATCAAAAAAGAACTACCTCAACTTTTAAAAGCTCTGTCACAGGGGAACAGTTTATAATAAAACACTTTCTAACCTGTAGCAGTAAAAATGTAGTATATCTATTGGAATGTGCATGTGGAATGTAATATATAGGCCGTACCATTCGCAAACTACATGAAAGATTTATAGAACATTTTTATGGTATAAAGAAAAAAAGTGAAAAGCACAGTGTTCCTCGACATTGTAATGGTTGTTCTAGGTTTACTCTTAATAGCTTTGTCTGTATAGGTATCGATCTGGTGGTTCCACATTGGTGAGGTGGTGACATGACGAAGGCGTTAGCTAGAAAAGAAACTGAATGGATATACAAAATGACGTTGTCCACTCCGCAGGGTTTGAACACCGATTTGGACATCCTGGCCTTTTTGTAAAAAAATGTTGTACTTTTTTTTTTTATCTGAATGTGTTAGAGAGGTTCAATATGATTTTTGTTTTTAGTTCTCTCTTTGATTGATAGGTTGCCTGGATACATATCTTGATGAATTTGTTTGTGTTTTTAAATATGAACTATTATACTGCAACCGATATAGATAGATGAAAAATATTTTGGTATCGTTTTATTCTGTATTTTGTATGATAATGGTGCATTAGTAACTGTTTAGTTAAAAAATGGGTAGAATTCATTATATGTATATGTATATTTAGGGTACTGTTAATTGTGCTTCGGACTCAGTAAGTATGCTTATACTTTTTAGAGGTCCGATATTGTTCTATGTACACTCCTTGTTTTATTGATTGCATGTAATACTCTAATTTACTGAGATTGTGGATTTGGGGTTTTCATGAGTTGTAAGCCATAATCATCGCACCAATGACAAATCACAGTTTGAACTCTTGCTTTGCATGTAATGCGTCTATCTCATATATTAGTTTCCCCTTTTACATTGCATTACTGAAATAAATTAACTTTTGCACGATATTCTAATTTTTCGAGTATAACCTGTATAGAGTCCTACAAGAATAGAGAATTTAACCCCTTAACCCCTTAAGGACAGAGCTTCAGAAGCTTGTCTTTCACTTAATGACACAAGCATTTTTTGCATTTTTTTGCTGTTTGCGTTCAACTGCAATTTGCATTTTACTAATTTATTGCACCGACGCATATTATATACCGTTTTTTAAAGGACAGAAAGGGCTTTAATTTGATGTAACATATATTTACATAAATGCTTATTTATTATTAAAAAATACAGAAAAATGCAAAAAAAAATGAAAAATCTTGATTTTTTTAAACAGTTTTTGCAATAATTAGTGCAGGTTAAGGAAAGTAATTAAAAATAAATTAATTTAGTTGTTCTGATTTACAGAATATATAATGTGTCTGGGATTTTAAGTTTTTTTTTGGTAGTTACAGGTCACAAAGCACAAGGAGTAAAATAAACTTTTAATGTGGAGCGATTTTAGAATTTGGTATGTTTGTCTTGTAAGCTTAATAGCCATAAAAGAAAACAAAATTGCCACACAAAAGTATATATTTATATAAAGTAGACACCACAGGCTATTTACCTAAGGTTGTTTTGACACTTTCTACGTAGCCATTTTACCGCCAACATCTGCTAAATATTGGAGTAAAATTGTATTTTTGGGGGGTTTTCGCACACAAACTTATAACAAAGAACTTCTCATGTGTATTTTGTAAAGTTGGTGTGTGCTATTCCTGTACAAAGTTTTATTATGTGTTCAGTTACTTCTGCTGAGTACAACGGTACCCCCATTGTATGTCTTTGGCACTATTTTGTGAAGCTACAGTGCCATATAGGAGACCTGTCCTTGTCAGTATTCACAGTAGAATTTTGAGAGACGGATTTAATGAGCCTATGCTTCCATTTGGGGTATTATAACAGTTTGACTGTTCAAAAAAACCCCACAAAGGCCTACCATTTGTAAAAGTAGACACTCCAGGGTATCTCATAAGGTGCATATTGTGCCTTAACATGCCCACATTTTTTTACCATTACATGCCAAAGTATGTGGTAAAAAATAATTTTGTGCATTTTTTACATACGGATTGCATTTTTGCTGGGCATTTTGTATATTTCATATATGCCACTAAGTTCAAACCCCCCAAATTATGCTCAGCTAAGTCTTCTGAGTAAAAGGACACCCCCATTGTATGTCTATGGCACTATTTCGTGAAGCTACAGTGCCATACAGGAGACCTGTCCTTTTCAGTATTCACAGTAGAATTTTGAGAGACGGATTTAATGAGGCTATGCTTCCATTTGGGGTATTATAACAGTTTGACTGTTCAAAAAAAACCCACAAAGGCCTACCATTTGTAAAAGTAGACACTCCAGGGTATATCATAAGGTGCATATTGTGCCTTAGCATGCCCCCATTTTTTCACCAATATATGCCAAAGTATGTGGTAAATAATAATTTGGGGCATTTTTTTTACATACGGATTGCATTTTTGCTGGGCATTTTGTATATTTCATATGTGCCACTAAGTTCAAACCCCCCAAATTATGCTCAGCTAAGTCTTTTGAGTAAAAAGACATCCCCAATGAATGTCTTTGGCACTATTTTGTGAAGCTACAGTGCCATATTGGAGACCAAGCCATATCAGTTTTTACAGAACTTTGGATTTTGACGCTGGGCCTATGTGCAATTTCCAAGCATCTTCGCAGGTTTTAAATTCAAACTACCCCACAAAGGCCTACCATTTCTTAAAGCAGACACCCCAGGGTATTTCAAAAGGCATATTTTGAACCTTAGCGTGGGATAATTTTTCCGCTAGCTTGTACCAGATGTAGTGGTAATAAGCGTTTTTTCTGCCTTTTTGACACACAAAGTGAGTTTGCACAGTATATTTTGCAAACCTTATGTGTGCTACGACTGTATAATACTTCATATGTTGCTCAGCTATGTCAGCTGAGTACAAAAATACCCCCGTATGTACCTTTGCCAGGTATATGTGGACATCAGAGGGGCACATTTGGGACATAGTCATTCCAGTTTTTTTCAAACTTTAAATTTTTACGCTGTGCCCATGTCCCATTTTAGAGTATTTTACCAGGCTATATAATTCAAACTACCCCACAAAGGCATACCATTTCTTAAAGAAGACATCCCAGGGTATTTCAAAAGGCATATTTTGAACCTTAGCGTGGGATCATTTTTCCGCTAGCTTGTACCAGGTGTAGTGGTAATAAGCGTTTTTTCTGCCTTTTTGACACACAAAGTGAGTTTGCACAGTATATTTTGCAAACCTTATGTGTACCACCACTCTATAATACTTTATATGTTGCTCAGCTATGTCGGCTGAGTACAAAAATACCCCCGTATTTACCTTTGCCAGGTAAATGTGGACATCGGTGGGGCACATTTGGGACACAGCCATTCCATTTTTTTCAACCTTTACATTTTTACGCTGTGCCCATGTCCCATTTTAGAGTATTTTACCAGGCTATATAATCCAAATACCCCATAAAGCCATACCATTTCTTAAAGAAGACATCCCAGGGTATTTCAAAAGGCATATTTTGAACCTTAGCGTGGGATCATTTTTCCGCTAGCTTGTACCAGGTGTAGTGGTAATGAGCGTTATTAATTGTATTTTTTAACTTTTTTAAACTTTTTTACTTTTTAAACTTTTGTTATGCTTATTAATTTTTTTAAAGTTTCTTAAACTTTCGTAAAACTTTTTTTTACAGATTTAACATTTTTCTAAGCTTTTCTTTTTGCCGTTAACCCCTAACTAGCAGTAAGCAGCACTAACAGTAAATTCCCCATTTTCCCATAACTCCCACCCACCCCAGCTAGCAAAATATTTAATTATACAATATTTAAATTAGTTAATTAAATAAATTTAACCCCTGAGGGTTAAAAAATAAATAAAAGTTAATCGTCAGGGGTTAAAAAAAATTAGATCACAGTATAATACTGTGATCTGTATTTTGATCACTGTAGGCAGTGATCGACTGGCAGGGAAGGGGTTAATTTTTATTTGGACTGGGTAAAGGGTTTATTTTTTAAAATTTTTTACTTAAACGTTATTAAAACTTTTTTTTAACTTAATTTTTTAACTTTTTAAAGCTTATTTTAAAACTTTTAACCCCTAGTTAGCCTAACACTAAATCCCCCAATTCCCCACTAACTTCCACCCTCCCCAGCTAGCTAAATTTATAATTTTAAAATATTTAAATTAATTAATAAAATAAATTTAACCCCTGAGGGTTAAAAAAAAAATAATTAACCCTCAGGGGTTAAAAAAAAAAATCAGATCATATTAAAATGTAATCCCTGCCAATTGATCACTGTAGTCAGTGATCAATTGGCAGGGAAGGGGTTAATTTTTTATTAAAATGGGTAAAGGGGGGTGGGATTTTAAATTTACTTTTTTTTTTTACACTAGGGGGCAGGATCAGCACTGATCCGTCTCCCTGCACTTCACAGTGAACCCGGAAGTGCAGGGAGGCGGAAGGTAAGTATACACAGCACATGTCAGAGCGGGTACATGTGCTGGGGCAGCACTACCGGGTGCTCCCGGTCTGCCTCTAATACAGAGGCAGACCGGGAGCACCATTAACCCCACGATCACCGCGATTGCGGCGATCTGGGGTTAATTTTACCGCGTGACGGACGAGGTCCGTCACCCGTCGTTAAGGGTATTCCCTGGATGACGGACCTCGTCCGTCACCCGTCCTGAAGGGGTTAAGGACTGAGCCAAATGTACACGTTGTGATCAAAATGTAAACACAAAATGTAATTTGTGCTATATGTCAGTTCAGGCGTAATTCACCTCTTTCATATTATGTGCACCCATACTTATTATATATTATTTTATTAAGGGGAAACAGGGCTTTCATTTATTTTCACATATTTAGGTATGAAACATAATTTAAAATCAATAAAATATAAAAAATGGGAGAAAATAAGATTTTTTTTTTAAATTGTTCTATGTGACATTTTAACTGTGAATGTCATAATACTGTTGGCTTTTACTGCAATAAAATACACATATTATTTTAGTTTTAATTACCATGATATAATACAATGGATGTGGGCGTGTTTTGGCGGGCATGTTTTTGGTAATGTCTGGCCAGCCCTGGATGCAACTAATACAATGAGGCATATGCGTAGCTCCTATAAACATGTACCGGAGCTCAAAGGGTATAGGCTTCACATGGGAAGTAGGCAGCATATCATCAAAGAGAGGACACAAATAAAGGGAAATTAAAGTACCTAGAGCACATTTTCAGGAGTATGTTGGACCATCAGTTGGTAGCCAGAAGATGATACTGCACACACTACAGACATTTCCCGGTTTACGAACTCCCGCTTTACATTTCCCGCCTTTTACGAACGCTTTCTGGACTTGCTGCCATTTTGTTTTGCCAATATTTTGTTTCAGCGCTTTGTGGATGCTGACCGAGGAGCATGATTGGGAGCATAGAAAAGATGAATTTGTGGCCAGGAGAAGACAAGAAGAGAGAAAGGTTAGTGTAAAAAACGGGTTTGTGTGTGTGTGGCTGAGATTGATGTCTGTCTGTTTGTGTGGGATGGCAGAGAGGCTCCCGAAAACGGGTCTGGAGTTATACAGTAATTTAAAGGACTTACATTTTTTTCTGTCATCAAAAAAAAACCCACCATGGCTATTAATGCAAACAATTGTGACTCAGAGCGATCAATCTTTGAACAATCTTTCCCCCCCTTACTGTTGAATATTGATCTCAGACTGCAGGGGGTGTCATTTATTATAATGAGGAGCATTATGGGCTCTTCAGGATTATTTATTAAATCAGGACGATGAGACTGTGCTGTCCTCTGCATTTCAGAAGACCTGGGGTTTAAATTCATCACTGGCAGTGAAAGGAATACAAAAATTATTTTTTTATTTTATTATTTTGTACTTACTTTTTGCTGTACCTGGTGCTTTAATGACCTAGGCTACAGAAGTGTACCTTGTGATGCAGTTTTAAGAACAGTTTGTGTAGTTAGGGCTGCTTTGTAGTATTGTGTACTCACGTGAAGGTGCTGTGAACTGTAACAGCCATCTCAAGGTACACCTGAACCTTTATTAGTGCAGATACACATAGAGTTGGAAACAGAAATTGAGAAATGAAAGCCAACAAATATTTGATATGCTTTCATTTTGTATTTGTACTTAATTTAGGTTTTCAATGGTAAAATTTGTTGGTCAGAAATGGAATCCATTTTTATTACATTGCGGTCTACGGGAAATTAGTTCTCACTTTATGAACTAGGCTTCAGAACCAATTAGTTCGTAAAGTCGGGAACTACCTGTATCTGGGTGGAACACAGCAAGACAGCAGACTTATTAGTAGGTAAAATGTTATTCATATAACACATATAGTAATATTCATGTGCTTTATTCGAGCATTTACAGTCACTGGAAAATTAGTAGCGAACTAGTCACAAGATTTAACCAAAGCTTTGTTTACATCTGTTTCAAGATATTAATCAACCTTTTTAATACACTTCCACTGCAGGAGACAGCATTGTGGCATGAGGTTTGAAGTCTGAAAGAAACTGATTAACAAGCTGTGAGTGTATTAAGGCGGATATAAGATTTTCTGAAAAATATTTGACTTGTATTCCAGTATTCAAATAATACAATGACAGATGTTCACATGGTGTATACTGACACCCGAAGACAAAACCTTGTACTGTTTCCCTTTGCGTTTTTTTGCAGTGGCAAGATTTTTATTCCTATCTAACCATTTTCACATACTTGGTTTATGTAAATGTCATTTGTTCTTATATAGCAGCGATTACATAGTTAGACATGTGATGAGTCAACGGGATATAATTCATGTGTTTATATTCCTATTTTCATTAGCTTGAGAATTCCAAGAGTTCAGTGGGAGCTTGTGGCATCCACCTACACAGAGCTTCAGGGCACATTACTGCAGTGGATTTCATCCTCCTAGGCACATTAATACAACATTTTCCTGGCAACGTAGTACCCCGAGCCCCAAAAGTCCCAGTCTCTGCATTGCACATGTTTCCTTGTTGGAAATAGAAATAAAATTTCCTATGTCATTTTTTTCATCCTCTTTTTCAATTATTTAAGCCTGAGTGAATCTGCAGCAATCACCCAGATGCATTCAGTGTCTGGATTAAGTGCTTTCACATAAAAACCTTATACAAAATATAGGATTCAAAACATTTACAAAGCACCAGTTTAACTAGAATTTGGAACTGAATGAATCCGGCAGGACATACATTTGCAAGCACTTGCTTTTATGCAATTATGTGGCATCTGGCCAGCACTTACTAGCCAGCCATCAAATTTTAAAAAAATGGAGTATGATTGAGAAGTCAAGGCAGAGAGGACGGGGAAATGGTGTCACCCAACTGCCTCAGACTGGACCACATGGAAGCCACCCTCCTGCAGCAAAAAGGTAGGAAACTGAAGGGTGGCTAAAAATGTGTAACTTTTGCATGTGTGTCTGTATGTGTTTTGTGTACCTGCATGTCTATCTGTGAGTCAATCTTTATGTCTGTCTGTGTGTTTGCATGTGTATCCATGTATCTATATGTATGTTAGGGTGTGGATCAGCATATGTGTCAGTGTGTGTACCTGTGTGTCTGGGTATCTGGATATCTGTTCCTGTATATCTGGATCTGTGTCAGTGTTTGTATCTGTGTGTCTTTGTATGTATCTCTGTATCTGCACATGTGTCTGTCTGTCTATATGTATGTGTATGTGTATCAGGGTGTGTGTGCAGCAGTGTATATGTATATGTGCTTAAATCTCAGCATTCAAACTCAAACACTACATACAAGTAAACCCCTGCTTTCAAATGGCAACAGTACAAAAAACACAACACACAAACACAGCCACAACACACCACACAAATACACCCTTACATTCATACACATACTCCATACAAAAACATGCTTACATTCAAACACACGAACACTGCCCAGTGCTAAATAAAACCATGCAAGGATGGGACAAATGGTAGGTCCCCAGCTGTCAAAGGCTTATGAGGATCAATTAGACTCTCATATTACATGTCCCCACTTTTCAAGCAGCAGGCTGGGGCATATCTGCTTAATGTATAAAACTAGCAGATTTGATATATAAAAGAGCCTAATGTCCTTCCTGGGCTCCCCCACCCATTAATAATAATATTAAGGGCAGAGGATCTAATGTCCTGTCTCTGCACCCACCCATTGGTGGTAGGTGGGGATCTGAATTATAATATTCAACGGAGAACATGACTTCTCTTGAAACATGACAGTCAGAGCACTCTGGTTGACTTACAAGCCAACCTATCAGAGCTCTGTAACTGGTATTGCATAGCATGGGAAATTCTCCCATGTGATGTAATGGATTACATAGCGTGGGAAAGCATTTGCATGGGCTTTCTCCACTATGAGAGAAGATGGACTAAGTTTAGTGCATTGCATTATTTGATTTTTTTTATCTTTTATTTTATTTTTTTGTGTGAGCTCTGCCAGCCAGCAAACTATTTGGTTTTGGATGTACATTTACAGGACCACATTAGTAGTTAGCTCAACTTTAATGGTTTCCATGTTCGATTAGCAGATATTTCAGAATCCTTGTTGGACAGGGCTGGACATTCCTAGGCTCAACAAATTCAGAAGTTGAAGAGATTGTTGTATCCTTATGTTCACCATCCATTATCAGTCTATTCTTAATTGCAGGACCGTCTATAACGCGGGGCAAAAGGGGCAGCTGCCTCGGACCCATTTATTCCTGGGGGGCCTAAAGCAGCTGCCCCTTGAGCCCCGCGGGCCCTTTAATTTTTCACCAGGCCCCTTACCAGGCCCGTTACCAGGGCCGGATTTTCCTATAGGCCAACTAGGCTGCAGCCTAGGGCCTCAAGATCAAGAGGGGCATACATTCAAATTGTTGGCAAAATTAAAATTACACTATTCTAAAAACAGTGAACACTAAAATACTGAACCGAAAATAAGGAGAAATTCTACGCATATGGTATGACCAGTGGCGTACTAAGGGAGAGGGGGGTGGGGGCGGTCCGCCCCGGGTGCCACATACTAGGGGGCTGCCCAGGGCAGACTGCAATGCCCCTCCTGCCGCGATCGCCGAGACCGGCGGTCTGCAGCTCCGCAATGTACAGAGCTGCAGACCATGGATCTCGCGTGCACTGCCCAATCAGAGCGTTGCCGCGGGTTACCACGGCAACGCTCTGATTGGGTCTCGCAAGATCCATGGTCTGCATCTCTGCGGAGCTGCAGACCGGAAATGAGGGCCACCAGACCACCAGGCAGCCCCCACTGGACCACCAGGGATTTAAGGTAATTTTGTTAATCACCCCCCCCTCTCCTCATCACCCCCCTCCCTCTCACAATCACCCCCCCTCTCCTCATCTCGACTTTTTATTAATTTATTACCCGTGCCACATTTTTTATAAAGGTTAGTACCAATCACAACATGTATCATTTAACATATTGATATATATCACAGTAATGATGTATTTTATTGTCTCATGTAATTTACAAACTGAAAAATGGGAGGTGAAAGGGCCTCCTAAGTGGTATAGCCTAGGGCCTCTTTTCATCTAAATCACAATGATCCCCGCAAATGGGCCCTCCTCTGTCTGTTTTCCTGCGGGTCGTGGCCTGGCCCCTGTGTCTTTGTTCACCCATGTCCTGCTGGGAGGAAGTTAGTCCCAGCCAGCTAACAGAGAACTCCATGGGGGGGGGGAGGTGGAGGAAGTGGAGGCGGTGGCACACACAAAGGAGGCATTCTGAGGAAGGCTGACTCCCATCACCTTAGGTCAGCCAGGTCCCACTGGATCCCAGGGAAGCCATACTTATGCAGCAAAAGTAAGGAAACTAATTGTTATTTAGGTATGTACCTATGTGAATGTGAGATTGTGCACATCTGTGTGTTTGTGTGTATGTGTACCTGTGTGTCTGTATACCTGTATGTATGTGTTTGTACTTGTATTAGTGTGTATGCATACCTATGCACCAGTATACTTGCTTTAGTGCGTATTTGTCAGTGTTTTTTGCTTTTATGTATCGGTGTGTTTGAGTGTGTGTGCATATCTGTGCATATGGCAGTGCATACATCTCAGCATTTCAATGCCAACACTGCACACAAATACACCCCTGCATCTGTAACTGTGTGTTCCTGAGTGAGTGTAAGTGTGTGGAAATACATACACCCCTGCATTCCAACACCAACACTGCACACACACTCCTGTCACCCTCCACACAATGCCACCCCTTTCAACTTACAAAACTCACATTAACTCCCTGAATCCTGTCACACTCACCCTCTCTCGCTTTGTCACACTCACCCAATCACATTAACCCCTCCAACTTTGTCAAACTCATCCCTCCCAATCATGTCATACACACCCTGTCACATAAATCTCCCCCAGTCGTGTCACGTTTACCTGGCCGTGTAACACTTCCTCCTCCAACCATGCTACATTCACCTCAACCCTGTAAAACTCACCCTGGAACCATGTCACACCACCGTGTCAATTTAATACCCCCCAAGCCTGTCACATTCACCACCCAACTCTGTCTCACTCACACCTCTGGCCCTAGCACACTCACCTTGTACAGTTACCTATTTAGAAGTGCAGGATCCAGGGGGCCCAAGCAAATGCTTGCCCAGGGTCCAATCAATATTAAAGATGGTCCTGCAATCGTTTTAAATCATCTTATTACAGTATCTAACAATTAAGTTGTTTGACTCAGAGCTCTTAGTACCCACACCATAGTAACTGATCAATAATTTATCAGCTACATAATGTTTCCAATATTGCCCCAATCCACTATTATATAATTTAGGATTTGGAGATATTCAACCACTGCAGGGGATATTTGCATTTCCCAAAAACAGTAAAGTTGGCGTAAGGCATATGGGACAATGTATTAGAGGGTCTCTCCTCTAATAGCTTCTGCTTGAACCCATGCCCTGTGTTTACAGCAGGTATGAACATGCAAACACACTGGGATAAACATGAAGAATGTGAAGTTGTCAGTTATATAAACATTTTTATTTCACGTGAAATCATTTAGGATCAATACACATGACTCATTTCACACTTGTAGAAACAACCTGCAAACTGGTAGCTGGATAAAAAGTGTTTTGCTCAATTTGACACATCCCTTCCTGCAAATCGGTTTTGTTCTGCAATGCTGCCAGTAAAACAGCCATTCTGTAACCCGGGAGATCAAATTCCAGTGTCATTTTTCATAAAAGAGATGTTCTTCCAATGTTATGCCTGTAGTCTTTTACCTTTTATTCATAGATTGTCAGTGTTGCCGCTGTATGCTAAAATTCCTTAACTCTTTTCTACCAAGCAAAACCCTGGTTTTGCGGTGTCATGGAAACTAAAACATACTTTTTGTTGAAAGAGTGGCACGTTTAATAAAAAAAAAAAAATCTAATTCTGTTCAGAAGCAAAAAAAAGAAATAATTTGCGTTTTTTAAATTGGTTGCTGTAGGCATGTTGGCAACTATTCAATGACCCTCATCTCGCAGTCTGTCCATCAGGTGTAAAAAAACAAAACATTGAAATATAAATAAAAATGTTCATCTGTATTGTTAGATGTTTCATGGCATTTTTGAAAGTAAAAAGTCAGTGACTATAATTATACATCGGAAATAATCGACAGATTCTGTACTAAATTAAAACAACCATATCGAAAGTGACCTTCAACAGTATAGTATGAGGGCCCTGACATAACCGACATAATTTAGCTTGGTTGCTGCTTCTCAGTGCTGCTTCAAAGTGTGTGCTTGGAGATATTCTGGAGAGAAACTAGAGGTAATCTGAGGTATACAGGAGGACAAAAAAAAAAAAAAAGTTAAAGGGACACTATAGTCACCTGAACAACTTTAGCTTAATGAAGCAGTTTTGGTGTATAGAACATGCCCCTGCAGCCTCACTGCTCAATCCTCTGCCATTTAGGAGTTAAATCCCTTTGTTTATGAACCCTAGTCACAGTCACACCTCCCTGCATGTGACTTGCACAGCCTTCCATAAACACTTCCTGTAAAGAGAGCCCTATTTAGGCTTTCTTTATTGCAAGTTCTGTTTAATTAAGATTTTCTTATCCCCTGCTATGTTAATAGCTTGCTAGACCCTGCAAGAGCCTCCTGTATGTGATTAAAGTTCAATTTAAAGATTGAGATACAATTATTTAAGGTAAATTACATCTGTTTGAAAGTGAAACCAGTTTTTTTTTCATGCAGGCTCTGTCAATCATAGCCAGGGGAGGTGTGGCTAGGGCTGCATAAACAGAAACAAAGTGATTTAACTCCTAAATGACAGTGAAATTGCAGGGGAATGATCTATACACTAAAACTGCTTTATTTAGCTAAAGTAATATAGGTGACTATAGTGTTCCTTTAAGATTTGTTTGATTTACATTACTCACCTCATTAAAATGGCAGACTTAGTTCAGTGTAGTTGTTATGCATTTGTTTCACGTTTTGGAGATTTGGATGCTGTCTAATCTGTAGACAGTTCTCTATAATGGTCATCCAAGATTTCTCCAGGACTGCACCTCTTCTGTGGAACTCCCTTCCCTCAAGAAAGCATATCAATTAAACTGTTAGCAGGTTTTTATCCTCCACTCCCCATGACCCCTCTCCTGCAACTGTCAAAAATTAACTACTAAGCCCTCAGTGAATACTTTTCTAACAACCTACTTCGTACCCCTACTTTTACCCTTTGTGTCACTATACCCCACCACCTCTAAAATGTAAGCTCATTGAGCAGGGCCCTCCACCTCTGTTCCTGTACATACAGTTGTCTGGTTACAGTTACATGTCTGTTAGTCCACTCATTGTACAGCACTACGGTATCAGATGGCGCTATATATATAATAAAATAATAATAATAATAATAATAATAATGCAGGAGATTGTATTTTTGAAGTCTGAGATTTGTAAATTATCCATTAAACAAACTCAGGCTGGAACTGTTGCAAAGCCACTGCCGCAGAGACGTACTAGGAATGGCATATGGATTACTGTATGATCTGGTAGACTTAGCATGGAACTATATAAATACAGTGGTAAACTGCTAAAATAGCTGTGGCATAGTTCCCTAATGACCCTTGCACTCGTTAAAATCGAGAATGAAAATGTAACACTAGCAAAAAGATGGGAAAGTGTCCATTAGTATGGAAACACAAAAATCATTGACTATTCAGCTACAATGTATAATAATGCTACAGTATCACAACAGCAACAATTGCCATTATTGGAATGTCTGAAGCCATGATGTAATTATATCAGCTGCGGTATTTAGCAGTAATGCATATAAAGACAGTATCCGTTAACAGCAGTATTTACTTACTAATCCTGTAATAACAGGGATGAAACTAGCTTCCTGTAATAACAGGGATGAAACTAGCTTCCTGTAATAACAGGGATGAAACTAGCTATTCCTCTCCCCCCGGTAATGCCTGATACAAAATAAATAATAAATAAAAAATAAATGAAATAGGGTATCGTAGAGAGATCCTACTATAAGGATAGCAACGGACGTGATAGTAGGGCTATTGAAAGCTTTCCCTATTGTGCCTTTGAGGGCAACCCTTATCACCAACTAAAGCTCACCCTGTCCTACCTTGAAAGGGTGTCCGCCTCCCCCCTGAAACCCTAAGTGCTAAGATAGCCAATAGGTACATTGCTGAAGTATCAGCTGAAATTGCTGTAGAATGTAATACTGCAGCTAAATATAGATCGTGCTGTGGTGCTAGTGATAATAGATATGCCTCTGACGCGCGTTTCGCTTGTCAGCTCATCAGAGAGGATATAATATAAGAACAGTGACTAAGTCATAGAACACACAAAAAAAAGTTTTAGACTTTAGAAAAACAGACTTTTGTAAAATTAGAATATGTGTAAAGGAGTCATTATCAGACTGGAGCAGTTTAAATTGAGTCCAAGAGAAATGGGATTATTTAAAAGTTGCACTGCTGAAGGCAACAGAAAATTGCATCAGGCTTGTCAGTAAAAGCAGAAATGTAAGAAACTACTGTAGTCCTCTGCAGATGTGGGCAAAATGGTAAAAAAAATAAATAAAAAAAAAATGTTAGCAAGTAGTAATTATAAAAAAAAAAAAAAAAACTGAGTGAAGAAGATAGATAGATCTATAAGATTAGGCAGAAAGAGGCAAAGCAAGTCATAACAGCTTCCAAATCACACGCAGAAAAGAAAATAGCACTGGCAGTAAAAAAAAAAAAAAAAAAAAGGGGATACATAAATGAGAAAAGCAAAGTAAAACAAGGGTTAGTTAGATGAAAAACAAAAGAAGGAAGGTATTGTAGAAGAGGATAAAGGTCTAGCTGACTGCCTCAATGAATATTTTGTTCAGTATTTACAGATGAAAATGAAGGAAAGGGACTTCAGTTAGGAAAAAGGACAAATGAGTCATTTGTTACATGTGAGTTTACAAAGGAAGAGGTTCTATTTCAACTGTCAAAAGTAAAGACAAATAAGTCAATGGAGCCTGATGGAATACACCCAAAGTTATTAAAAGAGCTTAGTGGTATACTAGCAAACCCATTAACAGATTTATTTAACCAATCATTGTTAACAGGAGTAGTCCCAGAAGATTGGAAGTTAGCAAATGTTGTGCCCATTCACAAGAAAGGTAGTAGGGAGGAGTCGGGCAACTATAGGTCAGTAAGCCTTACTTCAGTAGTGGGGAAAGTAATGGAAACCATGTTAAAGGATAGGATTGTTGAACATCTAAAATCACATGGATTTCAAGATCAGAGACAACATGGGTTTATTTCAGGGAGATCATGCTGAACTAATCTTGTTGATTTATTTGATTGGGTAACTAAAATAATAGGTCAGGGTGGTGCAGTAGACATTGCTTACCTAGATTTCAGTAATGTTTTTTTGTCACTGTTGCACATAGAAGGTTTATTAAAAAAACTGCAATCTTTAGTTTGGATTACAATCTTGTTGGGTAATGCAGTGGCTGAGTGACTGGCAACAGAGGGTTGTAGTCAATGGAGTATATTCAAAGCATGGTCTTCTCACCGGTGGTGTACCTCAGGGATCTGTACTTGGACCCATTCTTTTTAACATTTTTGTTAGTGATATTGCAGAAGGTCTTGATGGTAAGGTATGTCTTTTTGCTGATGACACTAATATATGTAACAGGGTTGATTCAGGATCCAGGAGGGAAAAGACAAATGGCAAATGATTTAGGTAAACTAGAAAAATGGTCAGAGTAGTGGCAACTGACATTAAATGTGGATAAATGCAAGAATGCATCTTGGACGTAAAAACCCAAGGGCAAAGTACAGAATATTTGATAGAGTCCTAACCTCAACATCTGAGGAATGGGATTTAAGGGTGATTATTTCTGATGACTTAAAGGTAGGCAGACAATGTAATAGAGCAGCAGGAAATGACAGCAGAATGCTTGGTTGTATAGGGAGAGGTATTAGCAGTAGAAAGAGCAAATGGCTTATGTCATTGTACAGAACACTAGTGAGATCTCATTTGGAGTATTGTACGCAGAACTGGAGCCCATTTCTCCAGAAGGATATTGATACTTTAGAGAGAGTTCAGAGAGGGGCTTCTAAACTGGTTCATGGATTGCAGGATAAAACTTACAAAAAAGAAAAGGTTAAAGGATCTTTACATGTATAGCTTGGAAGAAAGACAAGACGGGGGGATATGGTAGAAACATATAAATACATAAAGGGAATCAACACAGTAAAGGAGGAGAATATATTTAAAAGAAAAAAATACCACAACAAGAGGACAGTCTTAACCCTTTAATGACAACTTCTTGAATAAAAGGGAATCATGATGGAATATATCCGTCCTGTGTCTTTAAGGGGTTAAATTAGAGGGGCAAAGGTTTAAAAATAATATCAGGAAGTATTACTTTACTTAGAGGGTAGAGGTTAACACAGTAAAGGAGTTTAAGCATGTGTGGGACAGGCATAAGGCTATCCTAACTATAATATAAGGCCAGTGACTAATGAAAGTATTTAGAAAATTGGACAGACTAGATGGGCCTAATGGTTCTTATCTGCCGTCCCATTCTATATATATATATATATATATATATGAATACACACATATAAACATACTTGCACGCATATTCATCAGTGATGCTTCTTCTGCTGTTTGGATTTCCCTTTTGTGAAACACCAAAGTTTGTAGCCGTTGCACTGGTATAAGCAAATTCGATCTAGTTCAAGGGATTTGTTATGTACTATAACTGAGATTTTGTTGTGCACTAAGTGCACAGCTTCCTGTATCTCCATGCTGATGTGAGGGTGACATCTTATCCCACCTCCCAGCATCAGTACATGGTGAGTGAAAAAACTGTGCAGGCAGCGCAGAGTGATCAGCAGCATGTTGGCAGCACAGACACTTGACACAAGGTGCTGCAGGTACACATTTGTCCCGCTAGGTCCTCTCTTCTCTTTGCCTTAGCATGCATACACACACTGTCCAATAGATACACAGAAACTACTTAATATATACAAGCACACAAAATGACTAACACATGCACACACACAAACTACCTAATAGATACACTCTGCCTAATATATACCCAAACACGCAAACTGACTAATACATGCACCAATTAACACTCACACTGCAAAATATACAGATTGCTAATTACACACACGGTTATTGATATTTAGCTATTTCATATTGGCTCAAAAGTAAAGGTAGGGTCTTAAACGAGGCACAGTGTGAACAGTTGAGCCCTGTATTAGTCTTTGTACCCACTTATTCTGTAAATATCGTGTCAGAGAGATACAAAATGATAAAGGGTCTTTATCTAAATATGGACTGCATTCCCACAAAATATTAATAAGAGAACCGGAGTTGGTAGGCTGTGTATAGCACAGAGTAAGTCAAATATCTAATCTAACGTTAAACATATAATCGTTATTTGGGTGGACTGTAACTCTTGACTCTCAATGTATATTGAGCACAGTTATTGATTTTCTTTATAGTGAGTGTCACAGTCAGTTAGCGGTGAGTTTGAGAAAGATACATGGCCATTGGCACAAAATAACCTCTATTATCATTGGGCACTAAATGCAGCCTCAGTGCTCTATCATGTATGAATACTTCAAGGGCAAACACACTTCAAAGTTATGGGTTTAAAGTCAAGAAGCGCCTATCAATCTCTAAAATAATATGCACCCTTGGTTTTAACCTTGGTTAGCTAAAGAATAAATTTTGTTCATATTCAGAAACATTATGGTATTTTCTGCACTTTAATACTAAATATTTGCAAAGCAAATAAGCCTTTTATGTAGGCATGTAAGAACCAAAAAATAAAAAATGATAGTTCTGCCTTTGATAGGAAGATGTTCTTTAGATCAATGTTCTTCGTCACAGCAAAATGTATTATTTATGAAAATTCCAAAGGAACACTTTTAGAGAAATTGTTACATAATGAGCTCAGAATATTAAAGAATTGCACTCTTTTGTACTTTATTATGATCATAAGAAATTATTCTAATACAGAATACTCTTACAAATAATTGGTATCTATAATGTAATATTTCTTACCGATTGCGGAAACCAGATCAGCTTTGTAAAAGAAAACAGATCCAAAAATGAAATCCATGCCATGTGGATTTAATTTCTACCTGCAGTGTTTTTTTGTGGGGCTTTTTTGTGTGTGCATTTTAATGTTTATGAAATTAGGTTTGTAAAAAAAAACAAAAACAAATTTCTTTATTCTATACTGTTTTGTAGTCTCTAGTGATGAAATTTGATTATGCTTAGCAACACTGCCATCTAGTGATAATGTGGGTGTCACCGATTTGTTTTTCAATTGAGAATGAGATTGTACAATTTTAGCCTGATACAAAAAAGGTCAAGCTTTTTGTTGTTTTTTTGTTTTTTTGCTATGTCTTGCTCACTTTAACTGATCTCTAACCTGCATTCCAAATCGGTTATCATCTGAACATCCTCATTAAAAGCAGCAGATAACTAGCTTTATATAAAACAGTTAGCAAATGATTAAATATATATCCTACCGTTGAGTAAGCTATATTTATGTAGTCTGTTTGTTTTGTCAATCAAATTTTTATTGAGATAAAAGCAGAGGTTATAAATAGTACTAGCTACATAATTTAGCTTGGTTGCTGCTTCAAAGTGTGTGCTTGGAGATATTCTGGAGAGTTGTACATATTCTTAAACTAAGATTTTTCTTTTTACTGTTACAGTTAAAGGATCACTATAGTGTCAGGAAAAACTAGTTTTCCTGACACTCTATAACCCTTAGGACCCCCCCCCACCCTCAGGGCCCCCCTCCCTTGGCGCTGAAGGGGTTACTTACCTTAATCCAGTGCCGGGCTCCCTCGGCGCTGGTGACCTTTCCTCCCCCGATATCAGCTCCCGAGTGGAGCGGAATACGCATGCGCGGCTAGAGCCGCACGCGCATTCAAACAGTCCATAGGAAAGCATTTCTCTGAAACTGCTATGTTTACATCTGAAGGGTTAAAACCTGGGGGACCTGGCACCCAGACCACTTCATTGAGCTGAAGTGGTCTGGGTGACTATAGTGTCCCTTTAAGAGTCATCTCTAGGAAAAGGTTTTTGATTTCCTGTTGGTAATTGGTAAGTCATTTGATTAGTTAGATGTTTGGTATTGCTTGTTGGTTAATTAACTTTTGTTTGCAAATAAGCATAAGCCCACCTAGGTGGGTAGATATATAAAATATATAATACCAGCGATGGGGTGTAAATGTGACCTTAGAAACCTTCAACCGCATGTAATGCTTAAGTTTTGGACCAGATCCCCATACATGTTTCATTGTTCCCAAGTCCATCTTACATCTCCAAGATTTGTTGTCTATTGTCAGGTGTATATGATTTAGTCAAGCCAGCACCAAGAACCATCTGTAATTGATTTTTATTATGAGTTCCAAATAGGAGCTAAAGAGGGTAAGGCCTTTGTGCAGTAGAAAAATTTAAGTGTAGCCTTTTGGGTCCAAGTCATATATTCTTGTGCCATGAGTCGAAAAAAACTACACGTGGATGACATTTCATTTATCAATGCGTAACAGAGACAGTACTTTACGATTTATCGAAGTATATCAAATTTTGTACACTGGGGATTTTCTGTTCATGGATCAGTAATAGGAGTCAGTCTTCCTAACAAAGATTTGATTTCCATGTAAGAGAAAATCATCTCAGAAGGTAGTTGAGGCAGCCCCGCTTATGGCCTCAAAGACCCATTGTGAAAAATGTGCTGTAAATATTTGACTTCATGCATAAGTCATGTTCTATGATGGAAAGACCTAGATAGTGGGACATGTTTTGTATTTTTGTGAGTATTGTATTTTAGAGAGTAGAACTATCTAAAACTGATTTGCAACACCGATACGATACCTGCCATCCCAACTTTGAAGAGTTTGCTTCAAGTCTCTGTATAATTTAAGATCATATTGCTGAAAGTAGAATGCTAAAGTTGAAGCAAAAACTGAAAGTCCAAATGTGAAGATAATCTAAAAGTGCTGTAGACTTAGTTTAACAAAGTATAAATGGGATATTCTGCTTCTTAGAGCTCAGATGAGCTAGGTTTTTCATTATAGGTAAACTTTATGTTTTAAAGTTTCCGGTTACTGCATACTGAAATGTACGGATTATTGTAGACAAACTGAATGTTTTCTGACTCTCAAAGGTGGTGGTTAATCAACACCTTTAAGCAGTGGTTCCCAAACTGTTTTAATTGGTGTATGCCTTGGCAGCCCGTTTACTCAAACTGGACCTCATATTAGCAAAAGGTTTGTAATTAATAAAGTTGCTGTTATTTCAACTGTATATGTTTATCTTCCCTTGGCTCCTTTTCTGACCCAGGTAAAAAAAAAAAAAAAAAAATGCCTGAGAGGATTGCCAGTTTCCCTACAGCGTTGGGTCAGCCAGAGTGATCCTAAAATGGCTGATGAACGGTATGTTTCTTCAACTCTCCAACCATTAGAGACCTAGGACCCTGAAGATCCAAAGTCCCAGTAAATGGTGTAGGACTGTTCTAGGGAAAAGGGGGTCTTGGCAGCAGCAGATGTGTTTGTACAACTCAAGGGACAATCCAGCAAAGGGCAAGAATTCTGTTAGGCTGGAAGATTCTACACAAACCCACAAAATTATGCCCAATTATAAGATTAAGTGTTTTCAATGCAAAGAATATGGACATATTGCAGAGGACTGTCCAGAGAATGTTGTTGCAATGTAATGGAATGTTGGTGATAAGAGGGATAATTACGCTCTTCTCTCGCTCAGTATATGCAGTCACCAAAAATGATTGTCTGAAGGGCCATCCCTGGAGTACTGTAAGGGTAGAGGGAAGAGGCGTAAATGCATAATTAGATTCTAAGAGTAAGGTTACACTTCTAGACCAAGGTCTGTTAAGAAATATTCAAGTAAATGACTCCCAGAATCTAGAAATTGCCTGTATACATGGTGACATACACCAGTACCCTACTGCTGAGGTAATTGAGACGCAAAGTGGCACTGTAAATCATATAGTTGGTCTGGTAAAGCAATTAGTCCATGAAATGATAATTGGTAGGGATTTTCCCAATTTTTTTGCATTTATGGACAGGCACTGCTTAGGATAAATCAGTACCCAAAGCGGTTAGTGACTTTCCATTTTTCGATTTATTGGGGGATGACTTGGACAGAGAAATTGCTGCTAAAAACAAGCATTCAACCCCTATGGAAACCCTAGTTGGAAATAACACTGAGCAGACATATGAAGGTTCCCATCTAGTGGCCCTGCACATGTTATAGAACTGACTGACCTAGAGGTTAACCTGGGTAACTTCAGAGCTGCACAGTGGGAGGGCCCCACTTAATCTGAGGCTAGAAACCATATCTTCATGAGGAATGGGACCCCTGATGATTCCAACAAAACTCTGTCTTATCCATATTTTGAAGTAGAAAATGATTTACTGTACAGAGTTGGAAAAGTAGAGGCTGTTAAACAACTATCGGTACCTCAGGCATATCAAGACACAGTATTGCATCTCGCACAGCCATATTCTTAGGGGACACCTAAGGGTTGATAAGACAAGTGAGAATTCTCAGGAGGTTTTATTGGCCAGGTGTAATGGCATCAATTACACATTATTGTTCATTCTGCTCTGATTGCCAATTAACTGCCCCTATTACAACATATCCTAGTCCCTTAGTACCCTTGCCCATTATAAAGGTTCCATTTGAACGCATTGGTATGGATTTTGTGGGTCCTCTTATAAAATCTGCTAGAGGACACCAGTACATATTGGTTATAGACTATGCTACTTGTTACCCTGAGGCAATACCTATGCAAACAACTTCAGCAAAAGCTATTGCTAAGGAACTAATATCGATGTTGAGTAGGGTTGGGATTCCCAAGGAAATACTGACAAATCAGGGAACTCCATTTATGTCCTGAGTTACAAAAGAATTATGCAATCTCCTTCATATAAAGCAGCTGAAAACCTCAGTATTTCACCCACACATATATGGTTTGGTGGAGAGATTAAATAAAACCCTAAAAGCTATGCGTAGAAAGGTCATTGATAAAGATGGGAAAAACTGGGATTGCCTTTTACCTTATTTAATGTTTGATATTAGAGAAGTCCCTCATACCTCTACTGGGTTTTAACCTCTTGAACTCTTGTATGGTAGACACCCTAGAGCAGTGTTTCCCAATTGGGGCTCTGCCAAAGTTTGAAAAATAAAATTGCCGCGGGCAGCGAGGGAGCAGTGATCTCCCTGCTCAGCATCCTCGCACGCACAGCATTGATGCTGGAGTCGGAATATGATGTCACTAAGAGTCGCACAAGAGAGATCCCTACTCCCTCGCCACCCGCACACCAGCCCCACTGGACCCCAGGGACCGCTCACCTGCCGCCCCACTGGACCCCAGTGACCGTTTGCCAGCTGCCCCATTGGACCCCAGTGACCGCTCGCCAGCCGCCCCACTGGACCCCAGGGACCGCTCGCCAGCCGCCCCACTGGACCCCAGGGACCGCTCGCCAGCCGCCCCACTGGACCCCAGGGACCGCTCGCCAGCCGCCCCACTGGACCCCAGGGACCGCTCGCCAGCCGCCCCACTGGACCCCAGGGACCGCTCGCCAGCCGCCCCACTGGACCCCAGGGACCGCTCGCCAGCCGCCCCACTGGACCCCAGGGACCGCTCGCCAGCCGCCCCACTGGACCCCAGGGACCGCTCGCCAGCCGCCCCACTGGACCCCAGGGACCACTCACCAGCCGCCCCACTGGACCCCAGGGACCGCTCGCCAGCCACCCCACTGGACCCCAGGGACCGCTCGCCAGCCGCCCAACTGGACCCCAGAGACCGCTCACCAGCCGCCCCACTGGACCCCAGAGACCGCTCGCCAGCCGCCCCACTGGAACCCCAGGGACCGCTCGCCAGCCGCCCCACTGGACCCCGGGGACTCCATGCCAGCACAGTTTTGGTTCATACGGTTGAGAACAAATTCCTAGCAACATGGCATGGCCTATATGAAGTCAGAGGGTGTGGGGGAAGTAAATTATAAAGTAAGAAAGTCCAGAAGACAAAAGGAGGTACAAATCTACCATGTGAATCTATTTAAGCCATGGAAAGAGAGAAATGTTTGTGACTGTAGAAACATTACACCTCCCTCCAAAGGATCATGACCCAACTGTAAATATAACAGAAACCCTAGCTATCCACCAAAAAAGGAGGTAAAAGACTTCATTAGACTAAATAAAGAGGTTTTCTCCGCAATTACAGGGAGAACTGCGGTTATAAAGCATGATAACACTGAGCCAAGAAAAGGAATCCATCTTAAGCCATATAGAATACCAGAAGCTCTTAGAGAAGCGATGAAAACCGAAGTAAAGAAAATGTTGGACCTTGGGGTAATTTAAAAGACACAAAGTGATTGGTGTAGCCCAATTGTGCTTGTACCAAAACCAGATGGTACAATCAGATTCTGCAATGATTACCAGAAGCTTAATGCAAGAAATTACTCCTCATTGACAAAGGTAAAATCAACAATATTTTAAATTATTCAGAGTATTCCTACATTAATATACAATTCTATACCAGTTATATATTTTCTTCCTAAAATACACAAGGACATAAAAAAAATCCCTCTGGTCGTCCCATAGTTTCAGGTATTAATTCAGTGCTTTCAAGCCTTTCTGAATATATAGATATAATTTTGCAACCTTATGTACAAAAGACCAAATCCTACCTAAGTGATAGCATGGGTCTTCAAATTTTAGAAAATAGATTGGGACGATAATTACATTTTAGAAAGTATCAACGTGCAGTCACTATACACCATCCTCCTGCATAATATTGGTTGTAACGCAATAAGAAATATATTGGAAAAAGAGAATAATATCTCAAAAATGCCAATTAATTTTATGGTGGAAGGTATCCAGTTGATTTTAGAAAACAATTATTTTTGGTTTTATGATACTTTTTACCTTTAAAAAAAACAAAAAACTGGTACGGCAATGGGGACTATGTTCGCCCCTAGCTATGTCAACCTCTTTATGGTAGTCAGTTTTTAAGATTAAAAAGAAATTCCATAGAAAGCATTACTTTTAATACACAAGCCCAGATGCTAAAAGATAAGTTAATTGAAAAGAAGTACAATACCACCACCTTAGACACTCATCGAAAATATAAAAACCCTTGACAGAAATACCCTGCTGGAATATAAACAAACAAAAACAAGACATAGTACTTCTGTAACAGACCGTTTCGCTCACAAGAGGATAAAAAACGTTTAGGCGATAATCCCCTTTCCAGATAAACCAGCAGCTACTGCAATCACCAATCTCCCGAACTGCAAACTGCACGTATTCACCAACTCCCGAACAAGAAACACACGAACCCTGGAAGCAGCCGAACAGGAAAAGCAATACGAACAGCTTACACTGGCAATCGGCATACAGTCAAATTCCCCCCAAGAATGAGACAACACTTCACTTTGAGGGTTAAGCAGGAACTACACTGATTTATTCACACAACTGTCTTATAAAGGATTCTCCCATGCAAGGGAGGGATTTACAACAATCACATAATACACCAAACACACAGTAGTTTCCTCCCACAAGGCCTCCCAATCCCTCCCCTCTGGCCTGGAGATAATTGGGGAAGAAATCCAATTATCTCCTAGGACAGAGGCAAACTCCATTACACACATGGCAGACAAAAGACAGTAAAATACATAAAATTACCTACTGATACATTTAGGACATAAAACAGGTACATTCAACATATCCCCAGATAGCTTGAATCTGAGTGCACATTATTACCGAATGGCGCTCAGATCATATACATACAGTTCAATTGCCATGGAGCCAAAGTCTTTCCCATAGTCTTTAGTTACACGAATAGACTCCATGGCATGGCTTTCTGGGGTGAGGCTGTTCATATGGTCAAACTACCGAATGAACAGCCAATCGGTTCCATTACCGAATGCAGAGGTAAGGAGGCTGGCGGCTCAGCGGTGTTCGCGCAATAAAGCGTCCGTTTTCAGTTCCATAGTTTGAGCGCTGAACACCGCTGGCCACTCGGGAGTTAAAATGGCCGCCGCCATGTGTTCGTTTGACAAACAAAGGCCACCCAGCGTTCGTCAATTAACGGCACACTCCAGCTCCTAGGTGGTCCCTCATACGGTAGTTAATAATACCTTTCTGCAGGGAAAATAAACCTTTTTAAAGTCTGGTTCATAGTCCAAAGGGAGCAGGCGGGCAACCAGGCTTCTCCAGTTCACAGTGGCGAGGTTGGTTTCGCCACAACTTCCTTTAGTTTTTAATTACAGCAAAAGTAACCAAATGAAAAAAAATCAATAAACATTGGGATATACTTAAGGAGGATGATATACTGAGAAAGATCCTACCGTCCAAACCCAAAATCTTATTCAGAGGAGGTCCTAATCTGAGATCCTTCCCAACTACAAATTACACAAAATTATGCACTAAACAAAAAACACTTTTAAAAAACAAAACAAAACTAAGGTTTCTTCAAATGTAAAATGTAGTAGTACTAACAAAGAATACAAAATAAATAATGTCATCACTTGTAATACTAAAAATGTAATTTATGTATTGGAGTGCCCTTGCGGTCTACGTAGGCATGACAACTAGAAAACTTAAAACCAGGATAGTGGAACATTGCAAGAATATTCTATAAGGGTTTGCTAACCATACAGTATCCAAACATTTCCAAATACACAATAATCCTAAATACCTGAAATTTTACACTATAGATGTCTGCACTTTACCATGGAGAGGTGGCAATATTACAAAAATCCTTGGTCACTGCAGTGTGAAATGAAATGGGTCTTTTACCTAAAAACTTAAATCCCCACCGGGCTTAATTCAGACTTTGATCTGTACAATTTTTTATAACCCTATTTTTTTATTTCTTATTATTCAATTTTCCCATCTCATTTCATTTCATTTCCTCTCCCATTGATTTAAAATTGTAATGCCTATAGCTCTGTATTCAATTTTACCTTCTGTTTTACACTCATTGTTAATATGATTTATGTGTGGTTGTAAATTCTGAACATTTTTAAAATGTTATTATTTATGTGAATTACACTTTTATTATTTTTCATTTAATTTGCTTAAGACGGTTTCATCTAGATTTGTCATTATATGAAGAATATTTTTAACTTGTATTGGTATTTACAACGATGCTCTTAGATTCAGTTAGAACCATTTTGGTCCATTTTACGTTGTTAGTTTTCCCTAAATTATACTTATTTTATCTAATATTGTCTATGCAGAGATAATATTAATAGAAGTTGTTTTAGTGTCTTATCTCAATTTTTTATTTTTATTTTATGTCTATAGAGGGAGCTATTGCTTCTCGTACTGCTTTTAATATGTGTTATTCCAGTTTTTTGCCTGTAGAGAGAGCTACTGCCCCTTTAATCTTTGTTATACAAATTACCTGTCCACCATTTTTTTGGATCCACAGCTTATCCAGGCAGATGCCATTTTGTTGGAGCCAAAAAAAAAAAAAAAAAGAAAGAAAGAAAAAAAGTGGTCATGTCACTATCGTGTCACAAAACCGTTATTTTCAAAATCCTAACCCTATTTAAGCAGCTCAGGTCCTATTCACTCTGTAAAACTTTTGATAAAGCCTATCCAAAGAGAAACGCGTTAAGTGTATTGTTTATAACTATCACAATTTTATTTTATTATATATTGAATATGCATTTTACATCCTGCAGTGAAACACCTACCACCCTTAGGTACTGACTGAAGCTTGGAAGATACTCCACATCATGTATTCCCGGATTGCTAACATATTCTCATGTGTTACTATAAATTTGTTACCAGTTATACCTGTAGTTGCCACTGTAATTTTCTGTGCATGCAGTTTGTACTATAGTCATTTAATGTTTCTGACCAATATTTCATGTAGACAGTTAATATTTTGGGTGATAGAATTTGGTTGCTAAACTTTTTCAATAGTATATAACACATGGCTACTTTACCCCCCTCTCTCACTCCATTTCTCCTCCTCCATATGACTGTTCTATTTCATTCTCTGTTTCTTCAGGCCTCACTTCACACTCAACTCAGTGAAGGACTGCATTTTTTCTCCCCACTTCCCGCCCACCCAGGCTCCCCCTAAATATATAGCATGCTCCTCCAGCTGTTTGAGATTCTCGCTCAATTACCTCTTCATTCCCTTTGTATTTTACCAATAGCTGCTTCTCTGTTAACTATTTCAGCCCTCACCTCCAAACTTCCCCTGCTACCTCTTGTCTCAAATCCCTATGGTATCCTTTAGATTGTAAGCTCACGGGCCACCTTGCCAAGCACTTTGTATAAAAGAGCTCCAATGGCTATATATCAGCTTACGGGCAGGGCTCTCTCTACCTCTTGTATTTGTCTGTGAATATTGTAAGTTTCGCCACTAATTGTACAGCGCTGCGGAATCTGTTGGCGCTTTATAAATAGCAGTAATAGATAAATATTACTGTTATTTTTAACATTAAAGTACTTTTTTTAATTGGACCTAACTTTGCTGCTGTTGGATTGTTTGGAGCTATATCCCTGGTGGGGATCATTCCACCCAAGCACTTTGGATTGAGCAAACCGGAACTTGCTCTTTAGCATGTGAGTAGGTTTAACTTATTTATTTCTGCTTACACTCCTTTTTACGGTGTACACTATTGTGGTTCTGTTTGTTTATCTCCACATATACATGGACGGAAGAATTTATATTTACACCTGTATCCTTGAGTGTGGATCATTTCACTTCAAGCGCTATTAGAGGAGCCAGGTTTTACGGCTCCATTACACGTGAGTGTATAATTTTTACCTACCCTTGCTTCATAGCTCTACATACTTCACCATATCCGATTTTTGATTTTTTTTTTATGAGGATACCCCCACCACACCTATAACTCGAAGAATTACCACTGCACTTGATCCATAGGCTGAATTATTCCATCCAGGTGCAAACACTGGAGCTGTACTGAAGCTCCAGGAAAGTGTGAGTGCACATCTTTTATTTTACTTATCACCACTACAGTTTTAAATACTACACTATTATTTGTTCTCTGGTTCTCTTCACATCTACCTGGTCAATGATTAGTAAAGCGCTGCACCTACCCCCCTGTTTTTATCCAGTTTTCTGATCAGAAAAGGAAACAAACTGCCTTCTCTACTCCAGATGGACTTTTTCAATACAAAGTATTACCTTTTGGCTTACATGGGACTCCAGCAACGTTTCAAAGAATGATGGACAGAATCCTAAAACCACATACCTCTTATGCAGCAGCTTACTTGGATTATGTGGTTATACACAGTGAAGATTGGGAGTCTCACTTACCAAAACTGCAGGCGGTCATTAATTCCATACAAAATGCTGGCCTGACTGCAAACCCTAGTAAGTGTACCATTGGCTTAGAGGAGGCCAAGTATCTAGGTTATTCAATTGGAATAGGGTTAGTCAAACCACAACTTGCGAAAGTTGAAGCAATACGAAATTGGCCTCCAACTGTGACTAAGAAACAGGTACGGACATTCCTTGGTCTTATCGGCTATATAGTGCGTGGGAGAGGATGTGTGAAAGTGCAATGCACCCTTATGGATGGAGTGTATTTCAGTATTGGAATATGTAAATGAATAGCTCCAGGAAGGTCTGTGTTTTATTCAGAGCAATTTTGCAATTTAATATGGGTTCCTTGGGTGGAGGGTGGGCTAGTGCTCCATTCCAGAGTTTACATACAGCACAGCAGGTGAGCAATCGAATCCAGGAGTTCTGGATCAACCAGATTAGTTGCTCACCTGTTGGCACAAGGATGCTATAAAATTTCCCTGTCAGGGATTCACAGAGAGAATGACGAGCAGTGTGTGAGACTGCATTTCTCCCTACAAGAGTCTTCATATTCTGAAGGGGAAAGGAAACATTTATTTGAAAAAAGGTCTGTGCTCAAATTTGTATTTTGTATTGTTGGAAGGTAGTAACCGCACAAAAGCAGCTAGTGCTCAGAAGAGCAAGGCTTTTCTTTGTTTTATTTTTGTTTAAATTGCCAGACCTCTTAATACAGAAAAAAAACTGCATTTACAGGAAATACAATTGGTGTGGTGTTCCTATCATTAAGACTGTGTGATGACTGTATATATATATATATATATATATATATATATATATATATATATATCGAATATACTCGAGTATAAGCAGAGTTTTTCAGCACATTTTTTGTGCTGAAAAACCCCAACTCGGCTTATACTCGAGTCAATAGTCTGTATTATGGCAATTTGCATTGCCATAATACAGACTAGGGGCTGGCAGAGAGTTTACTTACCTGTCCTGCAGCTCCTGTCAGCTCCCTCCTCCTCCACAGCGTCCGTTCAGCACCTCGGTCAGCTCCCAGTGTAAGTCTTGTGAGAGCCGCGGCTCTCGCGAGACTTACAGTGTGAGCTGACAGAAGAGCTGACCGGATGGCGCGGAGGAGGAGAGAGCTGACAGGAGCTGCAGGACAGGTAAGTTACAGCTCTGCCAGCCCCCCTCTCCCCCCACTGAACTGCCAACGCTGGACCACCAGGGAAGGAGCCCCCCTCCCTGCCATATATCAAGCAGGGAGGGGGGACGAAAAAAATATATGGTAATAATAATAAAAAAAAAATAATTAAATAATAAATAATAAAAAATAATAATTAAACTGAATTAAAAAAATAATTAATAAAAAAAATGTAAAAAAATTAAAATACAAAAAAATATAAAAAAAAATTGCCCACCCCCCACCAAGGCTCTGCAACACACACACACACACACACACACACACACGCGCACACACACGCGCACACACACGCGCTGCACTCATACACACACACTGCAAATAAATATTAAATATTTTTTTTTTAGGATCTAATTTTATTTAGAAATTTACCAGTAGCTGCTGCATTTCCCACCCTAGTCTTATACTCGAGTCAATAAGTTTTCCCAGTTTTTTGGGAAAAATTAGGGGCCTCGGCTTATACTCTAGTATATACGGTATTCTATATATATATATATATATATATATAACAGTCTTAATGATAGGAACACCACACCAATTGTATTTCCTGTAAATGCTGTTTTTTTTCTGTATTCTGTGTGTGTGTGTATATATATATATATATATATACACACACACACACACACACACACACACACATACATATTATACCTCAGAAGAGGAGCCAAGGGAAGAGAAAAAAGGGGAAAATAAATATACATTAAACATACGATAGAGATATATTTATATATTATAGATTTTTTTTTCTCAAGTATCAAGCCAGCACTCATGGTCTTTGCAGAATCAATAAAGGTTTAAGATAAAAATCCAATAGTTGACGTTTCAGTTCATGCAACAAACTTTCTTCAGGACAAGACCTCGAGTGCTGGCTTGATACTTCAAATGAGCCCTGGGTAAGGAAGTCTGGGAAGCAGGAGATGCACAGACAGATACTAACAGATACTAACATTTACACATAAGGACACACAGATGCAAACATTCTTGCGCATGCAGACATATGTTGTCACAATTTAGTCTTATGCTGGCTAAAACTGTTGTGAGTTGGTGGCTTACTCCTCTCCTGGTCCCCTCTACCACTGTGGCTGGGTCTGTTTGCTGGCAGGAAACGACTGTCACTCCCTTCCAGCATTTCCTGCGGTTAAGATCGGGCCCGTTCATACTCAAAGTGCCGCAGCACACAACCGGGTCCGTGACTGCACATTTATCAGGTGGCTCTAAGTGCATAGACCACCAGACGAGCCCTGTGGTTCCCAACCTGTGCGGTGTGGTAGAACAATTTGTTTTGTGTATCCCTGGGTGTATGTGTACCACAGGTAGGGACCCGCTGCCTTAGAAGACCTTGCTATTTTCTAAGGCTCAAATGCACAGTGTGGGAGTAGGATCACTATGTGAATGAACATATGGCTGTATAAAGGTGTGTGTAAATGTGAGTGCACCGATTTGTAATTTCCCTAACAAAAAGGTGCTAATGTCATTGCAGAGAGACCAAAAATCTACAGGGTGCAGAGTGACTTTTCAAAATTGTACTAATTTAGACAATTATTTTTATTATTATTTTTTATACATAACCTGTGTTCAAAAGGCCTAATGAGTCAGTATACAAAATCATTATCTAGTACATGACCTCTATAAAAATGGATCCAATGTCATCTACTCTGGTCTTAAAAATGGCCAATGTCCATGTACTGTGTGCAGCAGACCCATGTACATGCACAGTGGTGTGTAGAAGTAGTATAATTTGGTGCCTCAAGCCTCCTCAAAGTGTGCCACAAACACTGACTTCAGGGTTGTAGTAGAGTGAACACAATCTTTAAATATGTGACCGCACTATATTCGTGTTTCCCATCCAGCAAATAAAATGAATAAATCAGTTTGGCTAGAAGTTTGCATGCCTCCATTACTGCTTCAAGAAAACATGACATTTATAAGCCAGTGTGTTTTTTTTTTATATATTTTTTTGTGTGCATTGGTCAATACAAGATTGAAAGCTGTGAATGTAGAACCCTCAAGCCTCCTTCCAAATAATTACATCAATTCCACTTTATTTTGGGCTGGATTTATTGGTTAAGAGTGTTATCTGTCTCTGCCAAAAAAAATCCACCCAAATGGGAAGATCAGAGAAAAGGAGACCGCAAAGGAGCAGGCAGGAGATCCAGGTGTCAAACCATTTGAAAACTGTAGGCTGTAGTGGTTATGGTAGCTATACGAACCCTTTAATAGAGTTTAATAGTAATATTGTGTTGGTACATTATTTGAGAAAGTATTAAACCAACAGAAATGCTCTGAGTTTTCATTTAAAAAAAAATCCTAATTTTAGCTACCTGACAAATTTAGCCAGATACAATTTGTTCCATCAGCAGTGTAAAACTGGAAAACTAATTGCAAATTTTCGCAAAAAAAAAGGTCACTGTTGTCACACTTGGGCTATTGTAGCCTGTATTTAGCCATTTGTGTTTCCACTTACAGTTAAGTGAATAAACCCCTGCTGTGAATTTGTTTGCATGACTTTCCTACAGTAACTTTATGAGACTGTCCTTTGTGTTTTTTTTTGGTTTTTTTTTTAAAGCCGTGAGCATGCAATTCAACATTGAGAGGAATGCATCTTGGAGATTAAAGAGTGCCTCTGATTTTGCATCACTATTGCTTTGACTGCCACAGTGCATCACCAACAATCCAATGAATAAAATAGTGACAGCATAACAGGAAGTTATCACTCTGGGATGTGATATTAAAGGGGAAATTTAAATTTAGACCATTGAATTAAATATTGAAAAGGACCTCAAATCCATGTTAACCTTTCTTTTTGATATACTTTTTTATGCATGTTTAATATTTAGCAAAATATATAATAATCCAGTTAAGACAAGGCAAACCCTGGACAAACATTGCAACTGAAAAGATTAAAAAGAAACATTTCCACTCACACCTGTAATCATTCTCTGCAGATGCTACATGCAAAGCATAGATATTATAACTATGATTGACAGAGAGGCAATATCGAGGCATTTGGTTGCAGGATAAAGAGGTGTGTATTTCTAAGTTTACATTTAATTGCACACCTCACAAATACCTTTGTATTAAATATAGAAATAAAACCGGTTTTAATATTTCCTAGGAAGCGATAGTTCACCTTTAAGAAGAGATATGTATGTACAACACTGCAGATCACCGCATTAAATTATTGGATACCCTGCATATCTATAGATTTTTGCTTTTTAGTTCTACAGACTAAGTAACTTTGACGTTACAAGGACTTAAAATAAAGGAACGCTCTCAATGGAACATTATGAAACCAATCACTGTACAGTTCTCATGTACTTTATTAGCATATAAATCATTTTATACATACGTTTGTGAAGCACGTAGTGTGCTTTGTTTAAAGAGGGAAGGGAAAAAAAAATAAAAAAATAAAGCATTTCATTTTTCAACCTTACATGAAGCCATATATTTATCTTGGTCCAACTCTGTTTCTGAAAGCGCGCATTGATTTTGCCATCATTGGTGCAATTCCTGTGTAATAAATACAAAATAAAAAAAATGGTTATATACCTGTGCATAATAGGCCAAGGCTAGCTGTAGATTTTGTAAAATGCTCATAAAAACCTCGAATCTATAAATGGTTCAATACAGTTTTAATATTTATTTTACATACCAGCAAAAAAAAAAAAAAAAACTGGTAAAACCAGGGTTTTGTATTGTACAAATTAGTTTGAGGTTACTGTAAAAAAATAACATTTAAATGCGTTTTCACATCTTTCAATAGGGATAGCTTTTTACATCTATTGGGAAAAAAGAAAGGAAAACAAATTAAGTATGTATGGTAACTTTTACGTACACATCTGGTACTTAACCTCTAATGCCATTCTTAACGGGACATTTCAGATTCAATGTGACTTGCAATATATAATTGCATTCAATTATTATTATGAAGAAAAATAAATATAAAGTCCATCAGCCTTGGAATGTGTATGTTTTTGCAAATCCCTTGGATTTTCAACCTCTGGCTGCAAGTTTTGCAAATACATGAATGTCCATAAACTTGTTAGCTAATTCTAGGCATCCCAGCATTATATGATGTGTATAGTTCAGGTTTCTACAGCAGTTCCATCGCCAGAAAGCATGAATGAAACTGTCAAAGCTAAATGTCTAACTGTGCTCTAACTCCAAACTGTTGTACTTCAGACAATCCAAGTCTAAGGTTTAGGTTTAACCACAGAGAATCATTGTTAAAACTCATAGCTACTATGAGCCCTGTGTGAAAAGCTTGACTTAAAATAGTTTTTCCCAATGTTTAGTACAGCATGACTTGTCTGGAAGTTAAAGGAACACTATAGGGTCAGGAACACAAACATGTTTTCCTGACTCTAGTGTTAAAACCACCAAACTAGTGCCCCTGGTCCCCACCATGGCCTCCCTATATTTAGTAAAATATTACACAATGCTTCCCCATGGGATTTGCTGAGACTGTCAAGGAGGCAGATCAGTGGCAGAGCCAGCACAAGTCAAACACAGCAATGGCCAATCGGCATCAGCATCTTCCCTGAGAAATAAATAAACTGAAGGGCTTTTATGAAGGGCTTTTATGGGTGACCCCCACTTATCTATTTACTGCTTTAAAGTGTACCCCCACCAATAATTATTGTGGCTGACAACCCACTTTATTATAAATATTTAATTTTAGAGGTGTACTCCACCTATACTGTTTTACTAGTGGTTAACCCTACTTTTTCCAATTTGTTTTGGTGTGGACATTCTCCACATTACCATAACTGACTGTGCCTGGGTGACCCTCACTTACTTATTATTATTATAATAGTGGTTAACCCCACTTTTACTTTTATTTGTGGATGAACCCCACTCATTTTTTCACCTGGTTGCCATTATTCTGTCTACCAATACTAATATTGGGTGAACCCCATTTTATTATTCAATACATTTCCTTATCTTTTATTACAAAGTGATTCAATATGTCTGATAAACACCCAGAGCCTACCATCTCCCAAGAATTGAAATCATAGCTTTTTTCCACAATTGCAGAGTCAATTCCCAAGGCGTTAGCTACATCCACGAACAAGCTTCTACTGAAGCTAATCGCACTGCGCAACAACTATCTGATTTATAAGATTATCATCTTTCTTATCAGGAAGGAGCCCTGCGCAAACGTCATTGGAAAGTAGATAGTGACTCTGCTCACAAGGGCAAAGCTCCCGCCAAATCTGTTAAATTGTCTTTGCCACACTCTACCCATGAAAATAGAGGGTTCTACATCCAATATTATGGGTCACATGATGGATGATTACTGTTTCTACTATTCTGATGAGGATCTCCCGGTGAATGTGCTCAGAGACTCCTCAGCGTCTGAATTTGTTAAGGAAACCTTTGTTACCAAAAATATCTACTACAGACCCAGATTTTGGCAACCCTAAACCAAAAGAACAGTCTTCAAAACTACTGGATGCATCTGGAATACTTTTTTTGACCCTAGTGTTATAACACCCCCACGCTCGGCTGAGTGGACCCCGCCAGACCACATTGTAAATGTGCAAGATGTGGCTGCGCAAGCCTTTAGAAAAGGAGATTAGGGCTAAGCTCAGAGCTGAATGCCCTCGGCCAACTATTTCAAAAAAGGTGGCAACAACATTTGAATTTGATCTCATGTGCGTTATTACGTTCCTCACAAAATCTGGCAAGAACCCACGTAAAGGTATCAAACAGGGTCTCAAGGCAATCCAGGACAAACTCTTGGACATTGCAGGTCCTATCATTCTGATTTTTATCCTTGCCGATGAGGCGATTACTAGTGGGGAATTTGATCTGCATACTGTGCGGGAATGGGCTCAAAGACCTCTATGCCTATTAACCTTTAAAAAAAAATAGATGCTAAATTAGCCGATCTGAGTTCGGGGACCTGAAGCCAACTGCCTATTATTTGGAGACCGTTTTATGAGGTACCTCATGAAACATGTCTCAGTATTTACTAATCTAAACAAAGCCCAGTCCTCCCAGTGTTTCGCTCTCAAACACACCATTTTTCTGGGAGAACTGGTCGCTAAAGAGGCCAAGCTATCAGCAGAGCTGCCTTTCACAGGCTACAGGCCTCATCCCACAGACTATTGGAATTAAGGAACCACCCAACCTAATCACCGCCAACTGTTTACTAACAGAGGATCTATCAGGGGACGTGGATGCACTGCTCTAGGTAATAAAATTCCCCCTTTTCAATGTACCTGTTGCGGGCCGACTAACCCATTTTGTTCAACAGTGGGAACTACTTTCACAGGATTAATGGATTCTCCACACAGTCAAGTATTTAAAAATAGATTTTACCACACTCCCTTTTCAGGATACACCTCCAACACCTATATTGATGTCTATGACAGACGAGCTAGCGTTGCACGCAGAGCTAGCCAAACTCAGAGAAAGAAGCGATCAAACGCTCACTCTACCCCTGTATCTTCATCAGCAACAGTTTCCTTGTCCTCAAAAAACACAGGAGACCACTGCCCAATTATAAATTTTAAAGACCTGAATCATTATGTCAGATATCACTATTTCAAGTTGGAAGGTATCCATCTTCTTAGGGACCTGCTTTGCATGGGAGATTGGTTCTCCAGATCTCAGACTCATAACTCACAGTCCCTGTTGCCTGCAATCACCGGGCTTTTCTTCAATTCATATAGCGAGGAGACATTTGGCAGTTAACGTGCCTTCCCTTCGGTCTTTCGTCCGCACCATGGTGTTTCACCAAATTGATGAAACCGGTCATGGCACTACTCCGATCCCAAGGGATTCATTCCATTATTTACCTGGACGACATCCTGATTATGGCGCAAGACCCTCACTTACTCAGTTTACACACAGACATGACAGCTGCATTGCTTCAAAACCTAGGCTTTGTTATACATTTTCAGAAATCGATGTGACGAACTGAACCTCATCACAGGTCCTTGGATAGGCCTGCTTGCCAGCCTCTTGCCTCAGGATTATGGTCCCCTGCAATAGACCTGGGTAAAAATACTTTAAAAAGGCTATTCGTGCAATTGGTATTATATGATTTGGTTCCCGAACAGATGCACGAAACAGGGACAACCCGGGAGCTTGTTAAGCCTAACTGACAGTTTGTAACACTTTTCACCACAGTGTTCTAAGTGTTCGTCTCGGTGGCCGCTGTTCGCATAAACGACCACTGAGTGGCGGCCATCTTGTTCCCACGAACGCAGGCAGCAGTGTTTGGTTGTCGAGTTCACCGCTGGACTTCCAGGATAACCTGCGTTCTGTTCTATACAACTTAGAAGAGGTAAACGAAGGTACCACGAAGGTAAACAAGCTCCAGGGTAAGAACATTGACAATGTTCAGTAGTTTGTTCGGTTTTAAACTACTGAACTAGACTGACCACAAGCCCTGATTCTCTGGAACTGTTTTGGTCATGGGACCATGCGTGCTGTCGGTCATATTATGACTTTCAGGAAATTCCCCGAAACACCTTTAAATACACAAAATACCCACAATCCCCTGATAGCCCCGATCTGGGTGATTTTTGGATATGTTGGTCACCCAGATCGGGGCTATCAGGGGATTGTGGGTATTTTCTGTATTTAAAGGTGTTTTGGGGGTTTGTAAAAAAGAAAATTATATATTTTCTGTGCCTGGAGATAATTAAGTTTAATACAGTGCCTCATGCCTGCAAAAAAGTTTAAAAAGTCAATAAGTTATTAAAAAGTTTGATAAAGTTAATAAAAGTGTATATATATGAAGAAAGGCCATTAGGCCTGAATTTGTGGGAGGAGTAAGTCCCCTACTTAAACTCCCAGCCCCTACTCACCTCTGACATTCGCATTCAAGTATTCCTGATCTACTTCCGGTTCGTGTGACTTCCGGTCCGGGCGTCCTGTCTATCAGCTGCAGTCTCCGGCAGAATCCTCCGGTCTATCGGCGGTCCGGCTTACTGGCTGCTAAACAGTGAGTCTTCATGTATTACATTCTGGTCCCCTCCACACCGCTATGTGGTCTTACCGGGGGGGCCGGACTGATAGGGGCATATAAATCCACTTGGGGTTAAGCCTCTGCTGTTATAACAGAGGCTATGATATTATACTGTGTGTATAAGGGATGCCAGTATATTTACTATGGTATGCACGGCATATTAGTTGTAAAACTTTCATTCATACTTTCTATTCTTTCCAAGTTTAGTGGGCTGTTATCGCCACCTAGTGGCTTTTTATGGTATTTGCTGGTTTATTTTGTATAAGATGTAGCTTCCCTGCACTAAACTCTAGCAGCAGCTGCAATCTTACTTACTTGGAGGTGTTACCACAAAATTACCAATCACACAATGTTATACCATACCTTTATGTGCAAGTTAATCTTGATCTCCACAGATCGCCCCTTTTTGTCATATATTACGGCTAAATTGCAAAAAACCTGGGTTCTTGTCCTTTAAATCCAGGTATAGTATTTATTTTACTTTAGTTTCTGTTTTGTCAAAGCCTCAGGCAGCATTCACTTACATTAGCTCAACTCACGTTGCGCTCATACGTCACGCTCACTCAGATCTACATCGGTCTCAAACCCTTAGGTTTCTTCTACGATAGCACCAACCGCCTTGCTTCTTCTAAATTGCAAAAACCCTGGTTCTTGTCCTTTAATCCAGGTATAGTATTTATTTAATTTCAGTTTCTGTTTATCAAAGCCTCAGGCAAGCCTTCACTCTACACTTGTCACTGTCTCGTATCACTCGTTCAGACCCCCCATGAGCTCATGTTGCGCTCTTACGTCACGCTCATACAGATCTACATCTGTCTCAAACCCTTAGGTTTCTTCTACGATATCACCAACCGCGGTACCTCTTCTAAACTGAAAAACCTGGTTCTTGTCCTACAATCCAGGTGTAGTATTTGTTTCATTTCAGTTTGTTTTTCAACTATGGTGGCTTTTGCCTCCTTTTGCCACTTACACTTAAAACTTTCCCACAATACAATTAAACTATACCTCATGGGGGTGCAGCATCACAGCCTCACAAATTTCCCTAACACCCCCTTTTTGTCATCATACCCCATCAAGAAAATCTTAAAGGGTATCTCTAAAGTTTCGGTTTCACTTATCACCACCAGACTTCCAATAGATGGGCCTATCTTTAGATTACTTAGCAATCTCCTTGACGAATCCCCATTTGATCCCAACACAAACCTGGTGATCAAATCTGCTATCTATTTAGCTTTTTATGGGTTCCTAAGACCTAGGGAATTTACCGTTGTTTGTCAAGGAGATACCACACACAGCCTTAAAACCTCACAAAATTAGACGATTATTACATTCTCACGATCCCATCTACCAAAACTAATCATACCCTACACCCCACTATCATTCCTCTTTTTCCAACAGATAATGCTTGGTGTCCAGTTAAGGCACTAGACCACCTACGGTCAACTCATAACACACACTGACCAGACTCACCACTAACAACTACAAGAGCACCCACTCACTACAGCAAAATTCACCATGCATGTTAGAATCTTAGTGGGAAAATTGAGTTACAACCCAGCTTCATTCTCCGGGCATTCCTTTCGCATAGGAGCCGCTTCATCAGCTTCTAGTACTAACACCCCGGTCCACATCATAAAGAGACCAGGTCGTTGGAAGTCCTCTATATACAATACGTACATTTCACAGCCAGAAAGAGAGCTTCGCCAAGCCTTCAGGAATTTAATTATGTAACAAATGCAATAAAGTGTGTTTTTTCTAACTTCTCTTTGCCCTCTTTAATTTACAGGCCCACTCGGACGTTGGTTTCAGCACACCACAACCAACTTTCATCTCAGACACTATCCATTACATATTAAATTCCGAGCACAAGTAGAAAGGCCCTTAGGCCTGAATTTGTGGGAGGAGTAAGTCCCCTACTTAAACTCCCAGCCCCTACTCACCTCTGACGTTCGAGTTCAAGTGTTCCCCACCCACCAGCACCCTTAGAACATACAATTCTCCTTGGTGGGCCCTCTTTTATTTACAGGCCCACCACAACCAACTTTCATCTCAGACACTATCCATTACATATTAAATTCCGAGCACAAATATATATACACACACACATAAGCTAAGTACTTTTGTATACACATACACTTAGATTAATGGATTGCGTATCTTGTTTTCTTCAATTTATTATATATATCATCATTCTAAATGTATTTTAATATTATTAAAATACATTTAGAATGATGATATATATAATACATTGAAGAAAAAAATGTTTTTAAAGTTATATACCGTTTAAATTTGTTCTAACTGTATTTCGATATTATACATATATTTAAATCAAAATACATTTAGAATGACATTATAAATACATATATTCCCCTTAACGACCGCAGACGTACTAGGTACGTCCAACAAAAAAAACAGTCATTAAGACCGCAGACGGAGCCCAGGACTGGCGATCTGCTGCAATTCCGATCTGGGTGGACTGCCCGAGACCAGAGTAGTCCCCCTGCAGCAGCTCCGGACACCCCAGCCCTCCAGGGCCATGTGATCACCATGTTCACAATAGAAAGTGTATGGAGCTGCCAGCATGGACATGGACTGAATAAATATAAATAAATTATAAAATGCCTATATTATAAAATAAAAGTGCCTATAATATAATATCTCTCTCTCTCTCTCTCAAGGGTTTTTGCTTCCCAAGCTCTACCAAGCCTCAATAAGCAAACCAGTAACCAACCTCATGCTGATGATTTGCATTAACAATGAAACAGCTGTCCAAGAGTGGTTTACTGGCTTTGCATCTTTTCCTAAGTTGGGTTTCAAAGCTGTAGTATATAGCAAACACAGACTCAAAGGAATACATGTTTAAAATGGAGTGAGGCAAAAATGTGATTCTTTGTTAAACTAACTTGCATATGCCGACCCAGAATCCTTTGCGTAGTAACATCACTGCAGATTTGTGATTTTTGTGTGAAAAGCAAGTCTTACGGCTTGACTGGTGTGCAGCTTTTTGTTTAACATATACTTATATATTTAACTATTAACTACATAATTATTTGATTTTATTAATTATAATTTGAGGGACCTGCCTGACAACTCAGGAAGACAGTCCGTAGAATTTAATTGGCAAGCCCTATATTTAACCCAGTAACATTCCAAAAACACCATAAAACCTTTACATGGGGGGTATTGTTATACTTGGGAGACTTTGCTCAACACAAATAGTAGTGTTTTAAAAAGTAAAACTTATCACAATGAAATTACCATTAAAAGTGCCGTTTGTGTTAAAAAAAAATTAAAAAAACATATGAAAAACTTTGGCAAGCGTTTGTGGCTACGTAGCTACTACAAAAGACTGGACATACCCAATTTTGAATACCCTGGGTTGTCAACTTTTTCGAATGGTGCGTCATGGTGGGGTTACTTTTCATTTCTGGGCTGCCATACCATCTCAAAGGCAACAAAGCAAATTGCAATGTACAAAAACAGAAATTGGCATATCTTATGTTTGACCCTATAACTTTCCAAATCACCATAAAACCTGTACTTGTTTGGTACTGTTGTACTCGTGAGACATTACTCTATACAAATATAAAAGTTTTAGAGCATTAAAATCTATTATAATGATAATATAATTGGTGAAATGGAAGTTTGTGTGTGAGAAATGCAACAAAAAAAAACAAATATAAATGCTAATTTTGGCCAGTGTTTGTGACTAAGTGGCTATTAAAAAGACTGGACATACCCAATTTTGAATACAGTTAGTTGTCTACTTTTTCAAATGGTATGCCATGATGGGGTTACTTTTCATTCCTGGGCTGCCATATGGTATCAAAGGAAACCAATCTGGCAAATTTCAATGTGCAAAATATATTGTTTGGGGGTAAATTACATTGGCCGGCTTAAAAAATGTCCCAAATAGGACATGGGTGCATGATGACCAGCTGTGAAAATTCCAAGTTGGAATACTGGAATGCGCACCCTACAAATAAGGTATTTTAGTCCCCAGAGAAGCCAAGATACCTATACATGGGTGGTATCACTGTACTCTGGAGATGTTGCTGAACACATATTGGGATGTTCTTTGGCAGTAACCCTTAAAGTTCTCCGTACATGTATTCTTAAATTGCTATGTGTGTCAAGAAAATTAAAAAAAAAAAAAAAAATTAAAATTTGGCATACGTAGATTGGTGGTAAAATGGTTGCATGAAAAGAGTCAAAGTACCCCAAGTTTAATACCTTAGGCTGTCTTCTTTTAAAAGTGTGTGTATATATATATATATATATATATATATATATATATATATATATATATATATATATATATATATATATATACATACATACACACACACATACATATATACATATATATTTACATATTAAGGGTTATTCAGGGATTCCTGACAGACATCAGTGTTACAATGTAACACATTCATTTTGAAGAAAAAAAAATGGTTTGGAAATAGCAAAGTGTTACTTGTACTTATTGTCCTATAAACTCAAGACAACATTTAGAAGCCATTTAGCATGGGTGTTTTTTGGCAGTTGTAGATGCTCAACAGATTTTGGGGGTTAAAGTTAGAAAAGGTGTGTTTTTATTAATTTCATCATTTTATAAAAAACATTTATAGTAAATTATGATTAAAATAATGGTATCTTTAGAAAGACCATTTTGTGGCAGAAAAATGATCTATAATGTGTGGGTACAGTAAATAAGTAAGGAAAATTACAGCTAAACACAAACACTCCAGAAATGTAAAAACAGCCCTGGTCCCCAACGGTAAGTACATTTAAAAGTGGTCTGGTCACGCAGAGGTTAATACAATTTTGATTATTCGTTCACTAGAGCTAGAACAATCCCTAGTTTTTGTGAAGAATTAGGAGTTTATATCTGAAATGCATATTTAAAGCACATACATGTACACAGGTAAAAGAGTCATGCTTACTTTTCACAACTTTTTTGGGATCTTGACTTGGTCCAGATGAGGGAATATTACTATGAATCACACAGGCAGTTGTTGATGAAGTTTGAATATTTACTGGAATTGTTCTGTCCTTGTTTTCATTTTTTTGTACCCTAAAGAAAAAAGTAAATAAATCAGTTCCTTTAATCTTATGCTTCTAGCTCAGAGTAAATAAATATTTGCAGCCTTGCTTAGCTTAGCAGAGATAATAAAGCAGGGCTGCAGGCTCAGGCACCAAGTAAGGTGTCAAGCCATTTTTAAATAGCTTGATTACTCTAGAAAGAAGACCGGCACTCCTGGCACCATATCCACTGTAGTTGTTATGGTGCTTTGAATATAATTATATATACATACATATATATATATATATATACACATACACATCACATGCAATAAATGTACACTGTATTCTCTAGGTTGTCTTCATAGAACATAACAGAGCATCATCACAGAGCTAGAGCAAGCTAGAAACGCATGCAGTCTTTTTTTTCCCTTGCCATCTGTCAAATCAGCTTTCCCAAACATTACCGTTAATTTCCTGTTCCCCTGTGCATATTTATTTTACCAATGCCTTGCTTCTGATGAGAAATGCATTTCCTACTACAAAGATGGATTAATACTCAAGACCTTAAGCAAGGTGCCAAACTGGATCTAGAATCCTCATATCAGCGCTAATCTGAATTTACACTTGACATTTATTTCTTACCCCCATCTGTTACATACTTTGGAAAAATCAAAAAGATGTTCTGCTACAGAAAAACAGAATAGCCATATTACAAAGTGTGTACACCATGACTCTTCACAATTCAACTCCCCAAGGTCCATATCCCACCACCCAGATCCAATTCTTGTAGTCTAGATTAGAACATGCCTACCTTGTAGCCAAGAGACCTATCAGCAGTAACACTGTTCCCAAATACAGCAGTCAGGCATGACAAACTACACTTAACACTTTCCGTGGCAAGTAACATGACGCAACCCTAACGCACATCAAGACAAAGCCTTTTTGATATAGTAAAGTGTTTGTATTTAATCCCCAATAAATTGTACAAAGCAACTTCACAGCTCTTCTGGATATGGATTGAGTTTCTCAAAACGTCCCCTGCAACCGTGTGATCAGATAACTTCTAGGCATAGATAGGGGGGTTGTGCATGCGTGTATGTCACATCTCTTACCCATGATGCTGTACACATTTTGTGCGTTCATATATCTTTCACATGGTATCCTTACACACAAAGAAAATACAAGTTTGTGTAGTTGGATTATATGGCAGGCTGTGCTTTGAAATCACCACATTTGTAGACAAAGTTACTTCTAAAAAGGCAATATTTAGCAAATTTTTTATATATATATATACACACATATATATCGAAATACCCCCCTTCCAAAAAAAAAAAACTAAGGATGAGACACACAGACCGATATACATTTAAAAAAAATGAAGAAAAAAAAATTAGATTATACACCATTTTTTTAATGGTCCCCTATTGTTCCCAATCTACACTGCCTCCCTTGGTAAACTCACAAGCTTCTGGTATAATTTCTATGCGGATGACATGCCAATTTATCTGTCCTCGCCCGATTTCTCACCACTCCTCTTGACTCATGTCTGAGTGCCTCTCTGCTATTTTCAACTGGATGGTTGCTCACTTCCTTAAGCTTAACCTGTCCAAAACAGAACTTCTTCCCTCCCTCAAGTGTTGCTACTCCATTGTCTGTTTCCCCCAAAGTCAATGGTGCTACCATCCACTTTACCGCGCAGGCTCTCTGCCTAGGTGTTCCCTTGACTCCGACCTCTCCTTTACCACTCATGTCCAATAGCTATCCTCTCTCGCCTTGACTACTGTAATCCGCTTCTCAGTGGTCTTGCTTAAGTGTGCCCAACTTGCCCCGTTACAGTCTATAACGAGTGTGGCGGCGAGACTCATCGTCCACCGCACCTTCAACACCTCCCCCCTCTGTCAGTCCTTACATTGGCTTACCGTAAGATATAGGACTCCACTTAAGAACTTGCTTACAAATCTCTACACAATGCTGCTCCGACCTACTTATCCTCACTAATACACAAATATGTCCCATCTAGGCCCCTACGCACTGCCGGAGTCCTACGTCTAACCTCTGTTCATATTCCTACCTCTGATGCTCGCCTTAAACACTTCTTTAGGGCTGCACTATTCCTATGGAATACCCTTACACCTTTCTGTTAGACTCTCACCCAGTCTCCGCTCCTTCAAAAAAAAAAAAATCTTTGAAAACTTACTTCAATTTAACTGTGAACAGCATTCTCTCTCCCCACAATCTAATTTGTTTCCTGCAACGGTCATCAAAGCAAAACACTAAGCCCTCAGTGAATATTATCCTAGCAAACTACTTTTCTATCCTACCCTTATCTTTTGTGTCACTATACCTCACTCCCTCTAGCATGTAAAGCTCATTGAGCAGGACCCTCAATCCCTCCATTCCGGTTTGTCCAACTAGTCTGGTTACAAATACATGTCTGTTAGTCCACCCATTGTACAGCGCTGCGGAATGTGTTGGTGCTTTATAAATAAAGCAATCAGGTTGCGCACAAATCTCAGCCATTTCTCTGTTAGTATTTGTTTTACAGCACCAACATATTCCAATGTACCACTAGGACTAAGTCTGCTGACCGAAAAACATAGGGTAAGAACAGATCTAATATTTTAAAACATTTATTTATAAACATTCAGGTTGGTGGTGTCTCCCCAGGTAGCTATATCACTCGGCACACTTACCATCCCTGTATATTTGTGAATAAATAAAAACATTTAGTGAGTAGTTCTCAAGAAGTGGTATTATACAAAGCCCAGCTTAATTTAGAAAGAAACCAAATGTAATTTGACTTTCAACATGTCATGCTTTAATGAAAGGTTTTAACATTTAGAGGAATATATATCAACATTTCAAGGACAGATTTAATTGTGGGCATTGCCTCAATGATCATATACAAATGTAGAATGTCTAATCATTGCATTGAATTAAAATTAGAAGGATGACAAGCAGGAATATCATCTTACACTCCTAATGTAAATGAAAAGTTCCACTCTTCCTAGGAACACACACTGCAAGAAGACTGATACAGTCTGCCCTTGAGCTATATAGAATCCCAGCTAAGTGCAATATATATTCAACATGGACTCAGTGAATGGACCTACGTAGGAAAGTTAGCCACTATTGTACACAGGAGGGTCAGTTCCAATCACTATTTTATAGTGCAATAAAGGTAAATACTCCATGCAGAGACAGAATTATTTGGGCTTATGGGGAAGGGAATGGTTATTGGAGGTCAATAGATTTCTTTAAACCTGGAAAAGTATAAAGGGCTTCAACAAGGGTGACAAACTTAAAATAATTAAATTCATGGTAAAGTGCGTCATTGAAACACATACCAATGTGACTGACAGCAACAGGTCTTTTATGAAACACAAGCTGGAAATGTCAGGACATTCATGCTTTGGTTACACAACTAAAATAGTTTTGTACTCTACCAGGTAAACCAAAATGGCTTTGTATGTGTGTTAGTTATGGCAGCCGCAGGCATCTTAATTCAAAATATGTACAATGGCATGTAAGTATTCATTGTATGTTTTTTGGGGGGGGAGTAAATTACACAATCTACAGTATATCTGCTTTAATGGTGACATCGGTAGATAAACCTTTTAACGTTTTTTCTAACAGAATGGAATCATTTGTAAAGCTTATTAAATTTAGGCCATAGTGTGATATGGGGATAAGGTATGCAGAGGAGTTAAATAGAAACTTATATTAAATCAATTTCAGGGAATATTTTACCCTTGTTTGTGCTGCCTGAGATCATAGAGAAGATTTTTTTGCAAGGTATACATGATTCCATTCACGGTTTCTCCTTGCCATCAGCCCCCCCCCCCCCCCCACCTAAACTCTGCACCCCATCATCTCAACACAACCCCCCTTCCCGCTCTATTTTATAGCCTCATCTCAAACATCTTAGTAAGGTGATTCAAAAAAAATCTATGGGATCTGTAAAAGCCTATATAAGTTTCTCTATTTTAGGTAACGCCATTAAAAGGAAATTTTGATTAACCGATTATCTCTCCCCCCCATTAACCCCATTTGTTTTGTGCCAACAAAATCAGAAGGACCGTACAACTAGCCCATACCAAGGGTGGTGGTGAGAAGGTTAGACACTCTAAGATAATCACTATAGATCTGTGTAGTGATTTTGCTGCCTAGACTGTCTGGGTGCTATGGTGCTATGCCAGATTTGGATCAAACCTTTTAAAAGAAGTTTTCAAAATAAAGGGGAAAAAAAAAAAAAACAAGGCTCTCCATGGAAGATCATCCCTTCAGCAGAATAAATTTGGTTATTGGTGCTCACTAACAATACAGACTCCTAGAGTAGCCTCTCCTCCAGGTGTATTGTCCAGAAGAAATCATTGGCGAGATTTCCATGAAGCAAGGTTGAAGGGGCAGTAGGTGGGAACAGGCGGCGGGTTGTGGCCAGGGCAGGCATGGAGCTCGTACTTAATAGGATAGGTCCCTAGAAGGCAGGCATTAGCTCCTCTGCCTGTTCTTCTCCCAGTTAGGTAATGCAACCTAATCCTAGACAGTTATGGATTCCTCTGCCTGTTCTAGGCAGGTTTCAACCTCTCTGCATCGACACCCCCAGACAGCACCTTTACAAAGGCGTTTGTGGCTCATGAACCAAGTGACTAGCTTAATGCTGGTAGATCTGACCTAATTTAAAATCAAAGGTATAAATAGGTGTACCTATTAATATTTGGACACTGATGAGAATTTTGGATGCAGAGACGCTGATCCATATTATCATGCCTAAGAGGTTGATGTTCAAGAGGATATGTTATATTTTATGGATATTGCAAATATATACTTTAATCTTATAAACTCTGCTATACATATTTGTAATGGATTACTACATTTCATAAGTCTATTTATATTTTTATTTAATAAAATATTTTTAAAGACAAAACTTTATTGCTTCCAAGAATATCCCTGTTTTTATTGTATTCTCAATTATTTATATATTTTAAATAGAGGATCTCTTACTAACTATTTAATACTACAGCCAAGATATCTGTATGGTTAGCCCTGCTAAATTCTATGCTTTAAGATGTTATAGTGGTAAATAGGGGAACCAGCAGCGGTTACAACACAAAATATTCATAAAAGAGCAGGGAAGACAAACACTGACAGGAAATACATCTTCTGCCTGCTTTGGTTATAATATGCAAATCTACCTGAATGGCACTGCACAGGACCTACAGCCAAATCTACAGAGTTGGTACAGGGCACCATCAGGACAGAAGATCAAACAACACATAATATACTAGAAAAGCTACAATTTCTGGGGAAATTGTGAAGTGTTCTTGCCTCCACCAGTAGTCTACAACTGGAGTGGGCGGAGTAACTGTTATTATTTATTTATATAGCACATTTAATTGCAATGTTGTTGCCCAAAGTGCTTGACAGTTACATTAAAACATCCAGTTATAAAAACATTAGCAGGTGTAAAAGGCTTTGTCTATGACATCACTTGCTGCTGCAGCCTTACACAGGCCAGAGTTTTTTCGCGGTTGCCATCTTCAAACGGTTGTATTTTAAAAACTATAAATCCTACAGTGAAGAGCTTTATATTGTGAGAATCACACGACCCAGACCTACATTTTGACGTATAGTATGTCTCTGAGATATTAACAATGAAGGCACAGTCGCAGTTTAGAAATTGCCCTTCAAATGTGAGCTTTGCAGAGTGGAGTTTCAATGAATGTCAATGGAAGGCGTGAGTTGTAAACAAATGGCCATATTGTGAAAACTATCAGGACTATGGCTTAGCCGTGGACATTTCTAGTGGCAGCAGGGATAGCTGAACGTTTTGATACAAGATTTGTGTAGGTGGGCCTGAAAATGAGGGTGTGGTGGCAGTTTAGAAATCATGTCCTGATTTTTCAGCTTTTGCCAGCTCCCACTCTAGCTTTGCCATTCATTCCTATGGGACAAATTTCGCCACAAGAACGACGATATTCCGAGAACCATTCGCCGAAACGTTCCACAAAGTAATAGCAATCCGATCGGGAACAATCTGCACGTTTTGGTATATTTTTTGTCTATGTAGTGTAAAAACTGTGGGAGGAGTTAGGGTGGCAAATTTGGCTATAATAAGAATAAGAATAATAATAATAATAATAATAACTAGAAAAGCTACAATTTCTGGGGAAATTGTGAAGTGTTCTTGCCTCCACCAGTAGTCTACAACTGGAGTGGGCGGAGTAACTGTTATTATTTATTTATATAGCACATTTAATTGCAACGTTGTTGCCCAAAGTGCTTCACAGTTACATTAAAACATACAGTTATAGAAACCATTAGCAGGTGCATGTCTATGACATCACTTGCTGCTGCAGCCTTGCACAGGTCAGAGTATTTTTGCGGTTGCCATCTTCAAACGGTCGTATTTTAAAAACTATAAATCCTACAGTGAAGAGCTTTATATTGTGAGAATCACAAGACCCAGACCTACATTTTGATGTATAGTATGTCTCTGAGATATTAACAATGAAGGCACAGTCGCAGTTTAGAAATTGCCCTTCAAATGTGAGTTTTGCAGAGTGGAGTTTCAATGAATGTCAAGGGAAGGCGTGAGTTGCAAACAAATGGTCATATTGTGAAAACTATAAGGAATACGACTTAGCTGTGGACATTTTTAGTGGCAGCAGGGATAGCTGAACGTTTTGATATAAGATTTGTGTAGGTGGGCCTGAAAATGAGGGAATGGTGGCAGTTTAGAAATCATGTCCTGATTTTTCAGCTTTTGCCAGCTCCCACTATAGCTTTGCCATTCATTCCTATGGGACAAATTTTGCCACAAGAACGACGATATTCCGTGAACCATTCGGCGAAATGTTCTACAAAGTAATAGCAATCCGATCGGGAACAATCTGCACGTTTTGGTAAATTTTCGGCTATGTAGTGTAAAAACTGTGGGAGGAGTTAGGGTGGCAAATTTGGCTATAATAAGAATAATAATAATAATAACTAGAAAAGCTACAATTTCTGGGGAAATTGTGTGGTGTTCTTGCCTCCATCAGTAGTCTACAACTAGAGTGGGCGGAGTAACTGTTAGTATTTATTTATATAGCACATTTAATTGCAATGTTGTTGCCCAAAGTGCTTCACAGTTACATTAAAACATACAGTTATAAAAAATTAGCAGGTGTAAAAGGCTTTGTCTATGACATCACTTGCTGCTGCAGCCTTGCACAGGTCAGAGTATTTTGGCGGTTGCCATCTTCAAACGGTCGTATTTTAAAAACTATAAATCCTACAGTGAAGAGCTTTATATTGTGAGAATCACAAGACCCAGACCTACATTTTGATGTATAGTATGTCTCTGAGATATTAACAATGAAGGCACAGTCGCAGTTTCGAAATTGCCCTTCAAATGTGAGCTTTGCAGAGTGGAGTTTCAATGAATGTCAATGGAAGGCGTGAGTTGCAAACAAATGGTCATATTGTGAAAACTATCAGGACTATGGCTTAGCCGTGGACATTTCTAGTGGCAGCAGGGATAGCTGAACGTTTTGATATAAGATTTGTGTAGGTGGGCCTGAAAATGAGGGAGTGGTGGCAGTTTAGAAATCATGTCCTGATTTTTCAGCTTTTGCCAGCTCCCACTCTAGCTTTGCCATTCATTCCTATGGGACAAATTTCGCCAGAAGAACGACGATATTCCGAGAACCATTCGGTGAAACATTCCACAAAGTAATAGCAATCCGATCGGGAACAATCTGCACGTTTTGGTATATTTTTGTCTATGTAGTGTAAAAACTGTGGGAGGAGTTAGGGTGGCAAATTTGGCTATAATAAGAATAATAATAACTAGAAAAGCTACAATTTCTGGGGAAATTGTGTGAAGTGTTCTTGCCTCCATCAGTAGTCTACAACTAGAGTGGGCGGAGTAACTGTTAGTATTTATTTATATAGCACATTTAATTGCAATGTTGTTGCCCAAAGTGCTTCACAGTTACATTAAAACATACAGTTATAAAAAAATTAGCAGGTGTAAAAGGCTTTGTCTATGACATCACTTGCTGCTGCAGCCTTGCACAGGTCAGAGTATTTTGGCGGTTGCCATCTTCAAACGGTCGTATTTTAAAAACTATAATTCCTACAGTGAAGAGCTTTATATTGTGAGAATCACAAGACCCAGACCTACATTTTGATGTATAGTATGTCTCTGAGATATTAACAATGAAGGCACAGTCGCAGTTTAGAAATTGCCCTTCAAATGTGAGCTTTGCAGAGTGGAGTTTCAATGAATGTCAATGGAAGGCGTGAGTTGCAAACAAATGGTCATATTGTGAAAACTATAAGGACTATGGCTTAGCCGTGGACATTTCTAGTGGCAGCAGGGATAGCTGAACGTTTTGATATAAGATTTGTGTAGGTGGGCCTGAAAATGAGGGAGTGGTGGCAGTTTAGAAATCATGTCCTGATTTTTCAGCTTTTGCCAGCTCCCACTCTAGCTTTGCCATTCATTCCTATGGGACAAATTTCGCCACAAGAACGACGATATTCCGAGAACCATTCGGCGAAACGTTCCACAAAGTAATAGCAATCCGATCGGGAACAATCTGCACGTTTTGGTATATTTTTGTCTATGTAGTGTAAAAACTGTGGGAGGAGTTAGGGTGGCAAATTTGGCTATAATAAGAATAATAAGAATAATAATAATAATATATATGTGAGATAACATTAAGTGGTCTTGCTATGCAAGAACACTTAATAATATATATGTGAGATAACATTAAGTGGTCTTGCTATGCAAGAACACTTAATAATATATATGTGAGATAACATTAAGTGGTCTTGCTATGCAAGAACACTTAATAATAATATATATGTGAGATAACATTAAGTGGTCTTGCTATGCAAGAACACTTAAATATACACCCTGAACCTACAATGGGCACAAAACAACCCAGACATAAGAGGAAACAGACAATTCTGCCATTGGGAAGGGCAGAATTCCAGGGATGGTGGCCACCATCACAGCTACAGTCTTCCCAAGCGGTTTAATACGCCCAAGGACACTGGGCTCCCACTCATGATACATTTTATGCATAGAAATGGAGTTCATTCTGCGGAGAACACACTTCCAAAATAGAATTCGAGTCAGTGAACAAATAGAAGATCTTTATGTGAAATAATGTAATAACCCCTCCCTTATAACATTGATATGCAAATCCCAACTGGAAAGAAGAGTCTCTAGATTAACTTTATATAAAATATTGCATTTGCTTGAGGTCAAGCTTAATATGTAAATTAAAAAAAACTTTTGCATTGTAGCAAATCTTATGGTGCCAAGAGTTCCTGGTACCAATTCATAAGTGGCTTATAAAGGCAGTAACTTGTAATTATGGTTGCAGATCTAAGACAACCTCGCTCCCATCAGAGCCATCAATCAGGTAGCCAAAATTCTGTTAAACATGTCAAAACCCATAACGTGGGCTGATTTCTCTCCCCTTTTCAGAGAGGAGGCAGTGTTCTGAACAGTTGCTGTTAAATTCCATAATTTTGATCATATTTATTAAAGTGTTCCAAGTGGCAGTGTTGCAGACTTCTACTTTGATGGGGCGGGTGTAGAAGAGAAACATAACATTACTTTGTAGGAAAAATGCCAACTCCATTGTGTCGCCAAAAAATTTCAGTTTGAAATGGTCCTCGGCATTTAAAAGAAACTTGGCTCTTTTTTCGGTCAATTTCTTTAAATTTTTTCACATTTTGTACTGTGTTTCCATAATGAGTTGCATTTTTAATGCACTTATTTTCTTGTAGCTCACAGTCAATTTTCACAATTTCTTTTTGAAGGTAATCTATGGTTGGCACAATAGTGTCAAATGAACACCAAGTATAATTAAGTGTTCAAATTGGTTTCAAAATCAACATTCTCTACAAATAAAGTGGATCTGAGTGATCCCGAGACCTCATGGCATTCACTTGCATTTGAAATATTCAAACAGTGTGATGCCATGTAGTTTACAGTTGAAAGGAAACTTATTTGCTTTCTACAAACTGTTAGCCAGATTACTATTTATAAAATATAAATACATTGTATCAGGGCCAGATTAAGAGCCCAGTGGGCCTGGTGCTGACAATTATGAGGGGCCTAAGTACAGAATCTTATCGACCAAAAACACCAAAACAGTCATACCTCTCAAGCGTTATGTATCTGGTGGAGATGTTGACTGAGGGAAACTCATAGGACGCAGCTGTAAGAAAACTCAGATTTTCTCTTAAAATATGCTACTCGCTCTCTAATTCATGCTTTCATCTTTCAAGTAAATCCATATCCCCTAACAGCAGTGTTCAGTGAAGCAGGAAGTCAAGGGCCATGTAAAAGGGTGGGCCACTGACGCGGATCATGTACCCAGAACTTCCGAAATGGACGAACATGCCGAAAAAGAAGGCGTGTCTTCCCAAAGAATTAGAAGGCTAGCCTGGCATGAATGCATGCTGGCCAACAGCTTCCTGAGTTTGGCATAAATGTGTAATGATGCGCTCGCTCCATGCTTTCTAAGGACTGTCCCTTAGCACTCATATGTCCACTTGTCTCATTACCTTCTTACTAGTAGGCAGTAACTCCTGGTATACAGCCTGAGAGAAAAGGTGGATGTAGTGAGTGTAGAAGAAAGGGAACATGCCATAGTATTATAGAGAGATCAAAGTCAGCATTACTTTAATTTAATTTCAGCTCGTTCACACAAGTTTTGTTTCCATATATCCCTCTTAAGTTTCCATACTTAGGCAAGAGTATGTAAAGAGAAGTTAGGGTTGCCACCTTACTTGGAAAAAAAATACAGGCCTTACTAATTTGCATAACTAGGTATGTATGTGTGAAATCACATGATTTAAATCACAAAATGTGACATAAGAGAAAATACTGTGAAATCACAAAAAAATTACAGTTTGATTCTGCTGTATAGATTGATTGCTTCCAGTGTCCCCTAGTGTGTGTCCCTATGTCTACAAGTGTCCCCATGTCACTAGTGAACACAGACATGGGGACACTATGTATCACAGTGTGCCCATGTTGCCCAGTGCCCCCTAGTGGACACAGACATGGTGACACTGGGAGACATGGGAACACTGGAAGACATGGGTACACAGACACTAGGGACACTGGGAGACATGGGAACACTGAGACACTAGGGACACAGACACTGGAAGAAATGGGGACACTGGCTTGGAGACACCAAGACACTTGGGGACATTGTATCCCTAGTGTCTCAGTGTTCCCATGTCTCCCAGTTTTCCCCAAGTGTCTCAAAACACTTTCTTAATCTGTCTATAGATTAAGAAAGTGACTCAGCCTTGTATGTATTAGCAAACCCACGAGAAGTCCCTGAGGTACTTCGCCTTGACCGCTCAAGAACTAATTTTGGCATGAGGACTTTGTGGGTTCCCGGTCAACTCAGTGGGACTTCGCCACAAATGTTATGGAACTGTATTCGGCATGAGATGACTGTGCGGTTCCCAGACAACTTGGTCTGGTGTTTTTAGCCACTGTGCAACCCACCAGGAGAGCATTTTTTTGAGGGAAGATGCCTGAGACTAAGGGGAAAAACACTACCTGAGAGCTAGGAGGAGCACCCAGTATTGCGGCCGCAGGAGCTCCAAAAAGTTGACCAACAAAAGCACCAAACGCTCTGGAACAATTTTGGGCATAGGACCACGTGTGCGGCCGGCCAGAACTTTAACACAGTGGCGTTTCCCCTACACTGCATGGGTCTGAGCGCTATTTGGATAACTTGGGCAATCAGATCAGGGCCGTTTGGGGGTTGTCTTTGTGGGGTTATTTTATGTTTTTATATTATTGTGTTCATCTCTCTGTTCCTGGGAGATAATTAGCTTACTGGTCTTTAAAGCAATTATCTCTCAGACCAGAGATACCTGGAAGGGGCTTGTGTTGAATACAATGGAGACCCCGTGCTGGGGTCTGTGCATAAAAGGCAGAGTTTGGTTCATTAAAATCACTTGTGCTCCGAGGCCTTTGTGTCATCCAGTTACTGGGAGGGTAAGGGGCATTCACTACTCAGCACCTTGTTTTCAGTCCTTGTAAGGACTAGAGCTCCCAGGACTGTGTGTCATCCAGTCCCTGGGAGGAAATAGAGCAAGTCCTTTATCCTGCTCCTTGATTACCCCAGTTAAGGCACGGCGGTTTAAGCTATGAAGCAGTCCTTGGTGGAGGTACCTAGCCGGGGTACAGGGAACTCTGGTACAATATACCATCTTGTTTTCTGTCCTGCTATTCCAATATACTGGATTATAAATATATTGATACATTTTGCTATAAGGTAATACGTATATTGCTATATACATTGTATACACATTTTGATTACCCTTGTTACTATGGTTACTATAAACACTCTTTAGAGGTGTGTCTTGCTTTTTGCGTGTTTTATGCCTGTATATATTATGTGATATTCCCTGTTATACATGATTATGGTTTGATACTGAAACATTGTATATTTGTGTTCCTGTTTCGAGTAAATCTTATTTGAAGTACCCATCCTGTTGAACCTGTGAATTTTCTATTTTCCAAATTAAATTATTTGCCAAAAGTTGGATAGAAAAGTGTTGGTGACACTTTGAAAAATATTCCTAAATTTTAAAAAGATTAAAAATAATAATTTGACAACTACCTTAACATGAGTTGCCATGCAATGTGAATCTCAGCATAAAATTAATAAAAAATATAGAAAATAGCATTACTGTAAATACATATATGTAGAGCCAGCCTGTCCATAGGTCCTGATGGGGCCATGGTTTCAGACAGCACTTTGACAGTGGAAGCATTTTGCCGCCTCTCCACACTTCAACCAGCCTGCTGTGGGGCCGGGCTGTTTTATGGTCGTTGCAAGTTTGCCCTGTGAAGTGGGGGCTTGGGAGTCTAATCTTCCCCTCCAGCACAATCAGCTTTTTTTCGTCTTGTGAGCCACAAGAGCGTGGCCACAGGTTGTCATGGCAACGCTACGGCATGGTGTATGCGCGCCGCACAGAACAGTGCCATAACGCAAGAGGAGCAGATTTTGCTGGAAGGGAAGATTAGACTCCCAGCCCCCTCTTCACAGGACAAGCATGCTGTGACACTGGACCAACAGGGAATCAAGGGTCCCCAATTATAAATATATAAAAAACAAAATATTAAAAACTTCCCCCACAGACACTAACACAGACTGTATAACATAATGGATGTCCAGTGATTGTGGTGGGAGGGGGTAGCATTTTATTCTTGGATCCAGACAGAACAAAGTTTTGGGCTAGGCCTGTCTATATGCAGGGCCGGTGCGTCCATTAGGCGTTACAGTACCTTTGGTGGCACCGGCCCGGGGGCGCTAGATTAGAGTGATCCGGTAGGAGGGAACCACACAGCCAGTGGCGTACATACCAGGGTCGCAGGGGTCGCGGCTGCGACGGGGGCCCGGCCGCCCCTGCGACCCGGTATGTACGCACTGGGCTAGCCTCTTCTCCTGGGGGGCCCAGGAGCCGGCCACCTCAGGGCCCCCCCCTCCTCAAGGCTGGCCCCTGCTGTCACCCCACGGCCGGTCCTGCGGGCGCGCGAGGGAGCACTCTCCCCTGAGTGCTTCCTCTTCAGCTCCCTCGCGCGCCGCACTGATACCGGAGCCGGAAGATGACATCATCTTCCGGCGCCGGCATCCCTACGCGGCGCGTGAGAGCTGAAGAGGAAGCACTCAGGGGCAGTGGCGTATTCAAACCGCCCATAGGAAAGCATTACTATGGACGTTCAGTGTCTTAGAATCGCGGAAGCTCCTCTAGCGGCTGTCAGTGAGACAGCCACTAGAGGCTGTATTAACTCTCAGTGAATACATAGCAGTTGCTCTGAAACTGCCATGTTTTCAGCTGCTGGGTTAAAACTAGAGGGACTTGACACCCAGACCACTTCATTGAGCTGATGTGATCTGTGTGTCTGTAGTGGTCTTTTAAGTGTGTGTGCATCTGCATGCACTGGCGTACATACCACGGTCGCAGGGATCGCAGCCCTGCAACCCCTGCGACCAGGTGCCCGACGCCATGTGTTGCGGCCCCGGCCCGCGCAGAGTAAGCGGGGGGGGGGGGGGCACGGATCAATTTTCGCACCGGGAGCCCATGGGTCATGTGTACGCCACTGCGCACAGCGCTCCCCCTACTAGACAGTCATTCAGAGTAGCTTGGCTGAGCAGATGGCGGTACAGGAGCTTCTTTTTCTTGTACCCGGCCGAACTTGCAGGAAGTGCTCACTGAGAGAGAGCACTTCCTGTCAGTCTGTCCTGGTACAGGAAACTGAAGCTCCTGTACCGCGGTCTGTTTCGCTCAGCCACACTACAAAACAAAAGAGGTAGGAGGCACACCAGGGAGTGAGGGGAGTGGGCCACTAAGGGATGGAAGGGACACTAAGGGACAGGGGAGAGAAGGGAAAAGGAACACTAAGAAATATGGGGGGGCACTAAAAGAGCGGTAAGGGATGGGAGAGGAACACTAAGATGAGGGAAACAATAAGGGAAATGGGGGGCACTAATACAGATAAGGGGGGAGAGTGAAGCACTAAGGGACAAGGCAGAGGACCAATAAGGGATGGGGAACGGAGAGGAACACTAAGGGACAAGGAGGGGAGGGGAGAGGAACACTAAGGGACAGAGGGGAGAGTGGCTAACAGGGGGAAACGGAGTGGGGAGAAAGACACACAGAGACAAGAGGGGGAGAAAGACACACACATGGGCCTGGGGGTGAGAAAGATGTACAGAGGGGCCTTGGGGTGGAAATACAATGGGGGTGGGGGTGACAGACAGAGAGGCTGAAGAAGAGGAAAGAGACCCCGAGGGTCTGGGGGAAGTGCAACACACAAGGGAGATGTAAGACAATTTGGAAAAATAGGGGATACCATACACTAAAGGTGGCAAGATTTTAAAAACGGCATAAGAAATAAAAGGCGGGTTAAGAGGCACACCGCTGAAGATTCTTTTAATTAGGGGGTACGAGGGGGCCGACGCGCCAAAGTCATCTTCACCTGTGTACCCAAAAATCCTTCCACTGGCCCTGCCTACATGCCACCAATGTGCTTAAACAACACCTGTTGGTTAAAGGAGTGCAAGAAACTTATCTTCCTTTGTAGAAAGTCACATTCACCAAATACGAACGATTACTTACTTGAACTTATCCATTGGATGAGGCTGTATAATCGGTCCAGCTGTCCCATTGATCTCTTGCTTACGACGAATGTACCGTGGAGGTTTTGCTGCACTATGAATATAAGCAAGTTTTACCTGTCGACCTAAGAGAAACATTTAGAAAAGAGGGGTTTAAGTGTTATGAGACAGATTAACGCATTTATCACTCTCTTTTTAAACTTGGAAGTTTGAATTTCAAGAGGCCCACATAATGGCTTCTAATGTGGAGTAATTTTAATAATCTATGTCAATCTGCAATGTTACACATGGTGAGTTTTAAGATAGATACCACAGGTAGGCTGTGAGGATAGACCTCTCCTAAGCCAGATACAGATATACACCCTGTTCCAAATTATTATGCAAATTCTATTTAACCCCTTAAGGACACATGACGTGTGTGACACGTCATGATTCCCTTTTATTCCAGAAGTTTGGTCCTTAAAGGGACACTCCAGGCACCCAGACCACTTCAGCTCATTGGAGTGGTCTGGGTGCCAACTCCCACTACCCTTAACCCTGCAAGTGTAATTATTGCAGTTTTTTTAAAACTGCAATATTTACCTTGCAGGGTTAAGTCCTCCCCTAGTGGCTGTCTATTAGACAGCCACTAGAGGACACTTCCTGCTTCATAGCACAGGTTTTCTGTGCTAGAGCGTCGCTGGACGTCCTCACGCTGTGTGAGGACCTCCAGCGTCGCTCTATTCCCCATAGGGAAGCATTGAAATTCATTTTCAATGCTTTCCTATGGGGTGCGCTAATGCGCATGCGCGGCATTGCCGCGCATGCGCATTAGGTCTCCTCGGCCGGCAGGCGAGATCAGTCTCGCCCACCGGCCGACGTAACCAGAAGGAGGAGCGGCGGGGGAGGAGGAAGCAGCGACGTGGGACCTGTCGCTGCCCCTGGTAAGTGACTGAAGGGGTTTTCACCCCTTCAGCAACTGGGGATTGGGGGGTGGGAGGGAGAGGGACCCTCCAGTGCCAGGAAAACGGATTGTTTTCCTGGCACTGGAGTTTCCCTTTAAGGGGTTAAGTGTCAAAGATTAAATATTTAGTTTTTCAGTTTAACTCATGGATGGCATTGTGTCTCAGGGCTCTTTTGATCACTGAAAACAATCTCGGACACCTGTGATAATTAGATTGTCAGGTGAGCCCAATTTAAGGAAAAACTACTAAAGGAGGGTGTTTCATATTATTAAGCAGAGCACCATTTTCATGCAATATGGGGAAGAAAAATGATCTCTCTGCTGCCGAAAAGAGTGAAATAGTTCAATGCCTTGGACGAGGTATGAAAACATTAGATATTTCACGAAAACGTAAGCGTGATCATCGCACTATTAAGAGATTTGTGGCTGATTCAGAGCACCGACGGGTTTGTGTAGATAAAGGCACATTGAGGAAGATTTCTGCCAGATCCATGCATCGGATCAAGAGAGCAGCTGCTAAAATACCATTGCATAGCAGCAAATAGATATTTGAAGCTGCTGGTGCCTCTGGAGTCCCACAGACATCAAGGTGTATAGTCCTCCAGAGCAGGGGCGTATTAGCCGCGAGGCAAACAAGGCATTTGCCTTGGGCGGCATTTTCCAGGGGGCGGCAAAAAACGCCGCCCCCAAATGCCCAGGGCAAATGTCTTGTTAGCCTCGCGGCTAACTGACATGCTGGGCGGTCGGGCGGCGAGGGAGCACTTCCAGAGGTGTGTTTCCCTGGTGGTCCAGTGGCTGCTGGGCGGCGCGGCCGGCGAGGGAGCACTTCCTCTGAGCTCTCTGCTCAGCTCCCTCGCGCGCCGCCCGCAGAGTGAGGCTGGAAGGCGGAGCCGGAATATGACGTCATATTCCGGCTCCCAGCCTCACTCTGCGGGCGGCGCGCGAGGGAGCTGAGCAGAGAGCTCAGAGGAAGTGCTCCCTCGCCGGCCGCGCCGCCCAGCAGCCACTGGACCACCAGGGAAACACACCTCTGCAGAGACACCCCCCCCCCCCCAGCATTCCCAAAGGTAAGGAGGCTGGGGGGGGTGTTTAAATAAATTAAAAACAATTTTTTAATGTGGGTGAGTCTGTGAGAGTGAGTCTGTGAGTCTGTGAGTCTGAGTGTGAGTCTGTGAGAGTGAGTCTGTGAGTCTGTGAGTCTGAGTGTGAGTCTGTGAGAGTGAGTCTGTGAGTCTGTGAGTCTGAGTGTGAGTCTGTGAGAGTGAGTCTGTGAGTCTGTGAGTCTGAGTGTGAGTCTGTGAGAGTGAGTCTGTGAGTCTGAGTGTGAGTCTGTGAGAGTGAGTCTGTGAGTCTGTGAGTCTGAGTGTGAGTGTGAGTGTGAGTCTGTGAGAGTGAGTCTGTGAGTCTGAGTGTGAGTGTGAGTCTGTGAGAGTGAGTCTGTGAGTCTGAGTGTGAGTGTGAGAGTGAGTCTGTGAGTCTGTGAGTCTGAGTGTGAGTCTGTGAGAGTGAGTCTGTGAGTCTGAGTGTGAGTCTGAGTGTGAGTCTGTGAGAGTGAGTCTGTGAGTGTGAGTCTGTGAGAGTGAGTGTGTGAGTCTGTGAGTCTGAGTGTGAGTCTGTGAGTCTGAGAGTGAGTGTGAGTCTGAGAGTGTCTGAGTCTGAGAGTGTCTGAGTCTGAGAGTGTCTGAGTCTGAGAGTGTCTGAGTCTGAGAGTGTCTGAGTCTGAGAGTGTCTGAGTCTGAGAGTGTCTGAGTCTGAGAGTGTCTGAGTCTGAGAGTGTCTGAGTCTGAGAGTGTCTGAGTCTGAGAGTGTCTGAGTCTGAGAGTGTCTGAGTCTGAGAGTGTCTGAGTCTGAGAGTGTCTGAGTCTGAGAGTGTCTGAGTCTGAGAGTGTCTGAGTCTGAGAGTGTCTGAGTCTGAGAGTGTCTGAGTCTGAGAGTGTCTGAGTCTGAGAGTGTCTGAGTCTGAGAGTGTCTGAGTCTGAGAGTGTCTGAGTCTGAGAGTGTCTGAGTCTGAGAGTGTCTGAGTCTGAGAGTGTCTGAGTCTGAGAGTGTCTGAGTCTGAGAGTGTCTGAGTCTGAGAGTGTCTGAGTCTGAGAGTGTCTGAGTCTGAGAGTGTCTGAGTCTGAGAGTGTCTGAGTCTGAGAGTGTCTGAGTCTGAGAGTGTCTGAGTCTGAGAGTGTCTGAGTCTGAGAGTGTCTGAGTCTGAGAGTGTCTGAGTCTGAGAGTGTCTGAGTCTGAGAGTGTCTGAGTCTGAGAGTGTCTGAGTCTGAGAGTGTCTGAGTCTGAGAGTGTCTGAGTCTGTGAGTGTCTGAGTCTGTGAGTGTCTGAGTCTGTGAGTGTCTGAGTCTGTGAGTGTCTGAGTCTGTGAGTGTCTGAGTCTGTGAGTGTCTGAGTCTGTGAGTGTCTGAGTCTGTGAGTGTCTGAGTCTGTGAGTGTCTGAGTCTGTGAGTGTCTGAGTCTGTGAGTGTCTGAGTCTGTGAGTGTCTGAGTCTGTGAGTGTCTGAGTCTGTGAGTGTCTGAGTCTGTGAGTGTCTGAGTCTGTGAGTGTCTGAGTCTGTGAGTGTCTGAGTCTGTGAGTGTCTGAGTCTGTGAGTGTCTGAGTCTGTGAGTGTCTGAGTCTGTGAGTGTCTGAGTCTGTGAGTGTCTGAGTCTGTGAGTGTCTGAGTCTGTGAGTGTCTGAGTCTGTGAGTGTCTGAGTCTGTGAGTGTCTGAGTCTGTGAGTGTCTGAGTCTGTGAGTGTCTGAGTCTGTGAGTGTCTGAGTCTGTGAGTGTCTGAGTCTGTGAGTGTCTGAGTCTGTGAGTGTCTGAGTCTGTGAGTGTCTGAGTCTGTGAGTGTCTGAGTCTGTGAGTGTCTGAGTCTGTGAGTGTCTGAGTCTGTGAGTGTCTGAGTCTGTGAGTGTCTGAGTCTGTGAGTGTCTGAGTCTGTGAGTGTCTGAGTCTGTGAGTGTCTGAGTCTGTGAGTGTCTGAGTCTGTGAGTGTCTGAGTCTGTGAGTGTCTGAGTCTGTGAGTGTCTGAGTCTGTGAGTGTCTGAGTCTGTGAGTGTCTGAGTCTGTGAGTGTCTGAGTCTGTGAGTGTCTGAGTCTGTGAGTGTCTGAGTCTGTGAGTGTCTGAGTCTGTGAGTGTCTGAGTCTGTGAGTGTCTGAGTCTGTGAGTGTCTGAGTCTGTGAGTGTCTGAGTCTGTGAGTGTCTGAGTCTGTGAGTGTCTGAGTCTGTGAGTGTCTGAGTCTGTGAGTGTCTGAGTCTGTGAGTGTCTGAGTCTGTGAGTGTCTGAGTCTGTGAGTGTCTGAGTCTGTGAGTGTCTGAGTCTGTGAGTGTCTGAGTCTGTGAGTGTCTGAGTCTGTGAGTGTCTGAGTCTGTGAGTGTCTGAGTCTGTGAGTGTCTGAGTCTGTGAGTGTCTGAGTCTGTGAGTGTCTGAGTCTGTGAGTGTCTGAGTCTGTGAGTGTCTGAGTCTGTGAGTGTCTGAGTCTGTGAGTGTCTGAGTCTGTGAGTGTCTGAGTCTGTGAGTGTCTGAGTCTGTGAGTGTCTGAGTCTGTGAGTGTCTGAGTCTGTGAGTGTCTGAGTCTGTGAGTGTCTGAGTCTGTGAGTGTCTGAGTCTGTGAGTGTCTGAGTCTGTGAGTGTCTGAGTCTGTGAGTGTCTGAGTCTGTGAGTGTCTGAGTCTGTGAGTGTCTGAGTCTGTGAGTGTCTGAGTCTGTGAGTGTCTGAGTCTGTGAGTGTCTGAGTCTGTGAGTGTCTGAGTCTGTGAGTGTCTGAGTCTGTGAGTGTCTGAGTCTGTGAGTGTCTGAGTCTGTGAGTGTCTGAGTCTGTGAGTGTCTGAGTCTGTGAGTGTCTGAGTCTGTGAGTGTCTGAGTCTGTGAGTGTCTGAGTCTGTGAGTGTCTGAGTCTGTGAGTGTCTGAGTCTGTGAGTGTCTGAGTCTGTGAGTGTCTGAGTCTGTGAGTGTCTGAGTCTGTGAGTGTCTGAGTCTGTGAGTGTCTGAGTCTGTGAGTGTCTGAGTCTGTGAGTGTCTGAGTCTGTGAGTGTCTGAGTCTGTGAGTGTCTGAGTCTGTGAGTGTCTGAGTCTGTGAGTGTCTGAGTCTGTGAGTGTCTGAGTCTGTGAGTGTCTGAGTCTGTGAGTGTCTGAGTCTGTGAGTGTCTGAGTCTGTGAGTGTCTGAGTCTGTGAGTGTCTGAGTCTGTGAGTGTCTGAGTCTGTGAGTGTCTGAGTCTGTGAGTGTCTGAGTCTGTGAGTGTCTGAGTCTGTGAGTGTCTGAGTCTGTGAGTGTCTGAGTCTGTGAGTGTCTGAGTCTGTGAGTGTCTGAGTCTGTGAGTGTCTGAGTCTGTGAGTGTCTGAGTCTGTGAGTGTCTGAGTCTGTGAGTGTCTGAGTCTGTGAGTGTCTGAGTCTGTGAGTGTCTGAGTCTGCGAGTGTCTGAGTCTGCGAGTGTCTGAGTCTGCGAGTGTCTGAGTCTGCGAGTGTCTGAGTCTGCGAGTGTCTGAGTCTGCGAGTGTCTGAGTCTGCGAGTGTCTGAGTCTGCGAGTGTCTGAGTCTGCGAGTGTCTGAGTCTGCGAGTGTCTGAGTCTGCGAGTGTCTGAGTCTGCGAGTGTCTGAGTCTGCGAGTGTCTGAGTCTGCGAGTGTCTGAGTCTGCGAGTGTCTGAGTCTGCGAGTGTCTGAGTCTGCGAGTGTCTGAGTCTGCGAGTGTCTGAGTCTGCGAGTGTCTGAGTCTGCGAGTGTCTGAGTCTGCGAGTGTCTGAGTCTGCGAGTGTCTGAGTCTGCGAGTGTCTGAGTCTGCGAGTGTCTGAGTCTGCGAGTGTCTGAGTCTGCGAGTGTCTGAGTCTGCGAGTGTCTGAGTCTGCGAGTGTCTGAGTCTGCGAGTGTCTGAGTCTGCGAGTGTCTGAGTCTGCGAGTGTCTGAGTCTGCGAGTGTCTGAGTCTGCGAGAGTGAGTCTGCGAGAGTGAGTCTGCGAGAGTGAGTCTGCGAGAGTGAGTCTGCGAGAGTGAGTCTGCGAGAGTGAGTCTGCGAGAGTGAGTCTGCGAGAGTGAGTCTGCGAGAGTGAGTCTGCGAGAGTGAGTCTGCGAGAGTGAGTCTGCGAGAGTGAGTCTGCGAGAGTGAGTCTGCGAGAGTGAGTCTGCGAGAGTGAGTCTGCGAGAGTGAGTCTGCGAGAGTGAGTCTGCGAGAGTGAGTCTGCGAGAGTGAGTCTGCGAGAGTGAGTCTGCGAGAGTGAGTCTGCGAGAGTGAGTCTGCGAGAGTGAGTCTGCGAGAGTGAGTCTGCGAGAGTGAGTCTGCGAGAGTGAGTCTGCGAGAGTGAGTGTCTGCGAGTGTGAGTGTCTGTGAGAGTGTCTGTGACTGTGAGTGTCTGTGACTGTGAGAGTGTCTGTGACTGTGAGAGTGTCTCTTAGTCTGTGAGTGTGTGTGTCTGCTAGTGAGTGAGTGTGTGTGAGTGTGTCTGTTAGTGTGTGTATCTGTCAGTGAATGTGTGTGTATTTAGAATGCGGGGCGGGGGGAAGGGTTGGGTGGGGTGGCGCGGGGGGGAGGGGGGCGCCTGATTTTGTCCTGCCTAGGGCAGCACAAAACCAGAATACACCACTGCTCCAGAGTCTTGCAACTATGCATACACCTTCTATTCGGCCACCCCTAGCCAATGCTCACAAGCAGTAACGACTGCATTGGGCAGAAAAATACATGAAGACTAATTTTAAAACAGTCCTGTTTACTGATGAGTGCCGTACAACCCTGGATAGTCCAGATGGATGGAGTAGTGGATGGTTGGTGGACGGCCACCCTGTTCCAACAAGGCTGTGACATTAGCAAGGCGGTGGTGGAGTCATGTTTTGGGCCGAAACAATGGGAAGAGAGCTGGTCAGCCCCCTTTGGGGTCCCCGAAAGTGTAAAGATGACCTTTGCAAAGTATGTGGAGGTTCTGACCGACCACTTTCTTCCCTGGTAAAGAAGGAAGAACTATGCTTTCCGTAATAAAATCATCTTCATGCATGACAATGCACCACCTCATGCTGCAAAGAATACCTCTGCATCAAGGGCTGCTATGGGGATAAAAGGAGAGAAAGTCATGGTGGGGCCTCCATCCTCCCCTGACCTCAATCCTATTGAGAACCATTAGGAGCATCCTCAAGCAAAAGATCTGAGGGTGGGAGGCAGTTCACATCCAAACAGCAGCTCTAGGAGGCTATTCTGACATCTTGCAAACAAATTCAAACAGAAACTGTCCAAAACCTCACAAGTTCAATGGATGCAAGACTTGTGAAGCTGCTATCAAATAAGGGGTCCTATGTTAAAATGTAACGTGACCGGTTACAATGTTTAAAAAGTTAAAATGTTGTTATAAGTTTGATTTAAATAGCTTTTAATTTCAGTAAATATGGTGCAAACACAAGTGACAATTGTCAGTTCTTTACAACCTATAAAGTGTTTTGAAACTTACTAATTTGGAACAGTGCATTGTAAGTTTATGTTTAAAAAAAAAATACTGTTATCATTAGGAGGTTTGTTCAATAAAATTTGAATTGTAATTCTAATAGTTGATAACATGAGAATTATGCTTACTGTTATTTACATCAATTATTTAGGTAAATGAGAAAATATCATTTGCATAATAATTTGGAACAGGGTGTATATACAGTGCAAATTTACACTTAATGTGTTATAGAAGGGAATTCCCATGTTGCTCAGCCAGGATACATTGATATTAATACCTACCTGGCCACAATATGAATAATGCACTGAGCAATTCAGAACAGGAGCCGATCTCAAAAATACAGTCAGGCTGTTAAGCTACAGGTCCACATATTGCAATAGGCTAGAGTTACAAAAGCCCCTATGTTAAACTGGTCCTGATGTAAAGCTAACCCTGAATCTCAGAGTTTACTCTAATCGCATAGATTTGCATAGAAGGTGAAATATTAAATACCACAAGACTTTAGCAGCAAGCATGGACCAGTGACAAGGCTTTACATGATTAGCAGAATCATGGCATAGGGGTTCAGGAAAAAAGTGCTTAGTGACAAAAAAAACCCACAACTGATTCTTCATTTTAGGCTCTTGTTTGGAAATAGGACTGTCAGAACCAAATTTACAAGAGGTCATTACTGGGGAAATATACACGAGACAGAGGACACAAGGTCTAACAGCTGGTGCAAACCTGCACGTGTCCAAGGAGGAATCATTACTTCAGGGACCCAAAGTAGAAGAAAGGAGAATTGATCGATCTATAGTACATGATATCCAAGCTCTTTATTTTTCATCAAGTGGGGTCTGTAAATATTGTAGGAATATAGTGTAGTGTGCTGCCAACATTGGGCATAAAAAGAAGTGATATTGTGGTGCCATCTGCTTTCCAAAATAGATTTAAGTGAAAATAAAAAGTGGAAAAAAAGTCCTAATGACTAAATTCTTAATGACTTCTTACTTGGTACCATCTGGGCAAGCATATAGAATGTTTTGATATGTGCATTTTCAAACTGTCCAAAAAAATTCACACTGCAAAATCTGAAAATTGTCAGATGTTCACCAATATATTCCACCTCATTGTGGTCTAAAATGTACAATTGCCTGGTCAGTTCTCTGCAATTACTGCTTTAACTATTTTGTTAATTAGCTTGCCAAGTTCCTGACAGTTCACGTATGGGGGAAATCTTTAAAAAAAAAAAAAAAAAAAAAAAGTATTTTTTTTTTTTTTTTAAACCTTGTGAAATACTTTTTTTCATATGATCCCCAGCAGGTCTACCTCAAAAGGAATAGAATGTCCCGGTAAGGCCTTCACATTTTTTGTTATCCAAAATGGGCAAGAATCAGTTTAGGCAGTATTTATAAACATTGAAAGCCACACACTTTTAGAAGAAATGTTGCAAGTAGGTTTGGAGTCTTCCAGGAAACCTTGTAAAATATTAAAATGTCTAGAATTTATAGTCTATTATATATACAAGGACATCCTTATGTCAGAAATTAAAGTAGATACAAGACAAATACAGATGGTCTATTTCAGCCTTAGCCAATCAAAGCCAAAGATGTCCATTTAAGGAATGTAGAGGTAGACCCTTTTGTCACTCGAGACCACCATCTTCTTGAATCAGGGCCAACTGCTTCTGACCTCAAATTGTGACATCACAGGTTTTAACCCAAATGGGAATATGATAACTTTTCCTACGCCTCAGCAACTGCATGCTCGGCAAGAGGAGAAGTTGACAATGTAGAAAAAAAAAAGGAAATAATCAGTGTAACAATGGATTTTGAAGAATACATTGAACATTTATAAATGCAAAACTTAATGTGAGTTGGAGCGGAGCAGAGCAAATGTAAGACTTAGATTTTATTACTTTTTAGGCACATTGAGGTGAAGACACCTGTATATACCAGGGACAGGAAAACTGTAGCATTAGGATATACAGGTATTACTAACGCTATAGATTTCCTTTAAGGCAAGTAGAAATCCACATCTTGGGGGAGGGGGACGGGGAGGGACGGGGGACATGCGGCTGGTTAACGGTCGCTTACACATCAGTGTTTAAACTGCACATTTAAAGGAAACCCCTCAAAACAGATTGTTAATTTGGAGTGCTGTTTATTTTTTAATCATTTGCTAGGCCTTGAATTGCCATTTACATTATGATTGTTGCATTTATTACACTTCTAGGGCATATAAATTGCATTGCAAAATGTTTACTTTACTTTTTGGGGGAACTGACACTTGACATTGATCGAGACCAACTGCTTAAAAGTAGATAATAAATCCGTGTGTATACTTTCTATAATATTTATCTCTTTGTAGGTTTGTTTGTTTGTTTTTTAAACAAGGAAAAATACCTTGAGATCTCTCACCTTTTCAGGTATGTACTTGCCTAATGCACACCTGTTCGTTCACATAAAGAAGACCAAGTCCCTTCAACGCTAAATAGGTTAAAGACAGTATGTCCCTCTACAGGTTGGACTACCTCTGTTATAGCAGAATAATCCATAAATAAAAAATATGTAAAAACTCATGTCAATGTATATACCTTTTGGTTTTCCAGAATGAGCAGAGCTAATATTTTGAGTGATCAACCTTAATTTTTCTTCTCTTTCAGTGAAGAGTCTAATATACATCTCACGCCATGACTCATACTCCAGCAGTTCATGGCCTTTAAAGTCCCGTTGACAGTGCTTCTTCCACAAGTGTCCAGAATCCTCAATAAAGGTCTTGGAAATGGCAGGAAAGGGAGGAGGAGAGGTGTCCCACAATGATCAGTTTAGAAATAGTTTGAAGGGAATGATAAGCACACAATACAATGCAAAAAAATTAAATGTAAGAGATTTGCTTTAGCTCTTTCTAGCTCTTCATACAATATTTTACAGTAAATTCGACAATAAGCTGAAAAAGACCAAAAATAAAAATAAAACCAGGAAATAAACTAATGTGGATTTTCTTGTCAAATTCACATGTTGCTTTTACGAAAGCAAACATTAAATCAAAATGGAAAATATTGCATACCGGATTACATTCTTCGATGTGGCTTAGCTGTTCTGGAGTACAGCGCTCAAGAACAGGCATAAGGATTCCAAATGGTACACCTCCAACCTCTTGAATGGCTGAAATGGCAAGATAAATTTCAGTTAAAAAACTTAAACATCCCTCCTACTCCATTTGAAAATTGGTCATAAATGACCTATAGTTACATGACTTTTCCCCTCTACAGGTTTTTCACAACACTTTACATCATCCAATAACTCTGTACTTAAAATCTCATTCATACACTGAATTAAAAGAACCTGTAGCAATTAAAAAAAGAATATATGAGACTTACACATATCCACAAATTCCCATTTAAAGTACATTATAAATACGCGTAGACACACACACACACACACACACACACACACACACACACACATTATATATATATTTATTTATTTTTTATTTTATTATTTATAGAGCGCCGTCAAATTCCGCAGCGGGATATAGAACAAATAGTTTTGGTCTAAGAAGTGGTGCAAAAAATTAAAAAGGGAGGAATGCATGCGGCATTCCCCCCCAACCATGAACAGCGGGTGGGGGTCCTAAATGAAAATGGGGGGGGGGTCAATTGTTGTCCTACCCCTCTGCCCCCACCCATGAGCGGCAGGTGGGGGCCCTAAATTATAATAAGGGGGGGGAGCCTATTGTTACGGTTACCCTTAGGCTTGCTGAGAGCTGGACCGTTTAGTCGTCTGGATTCCTAGTTGCTGAAGAGGGGGGAAGCCGATTTCCATAGTATTCCATATGAGTCCTGTAAGTGTAGAATCATCCCACTAGCTATAGCATAGCTAGGATACCTTTCTGCCCACAAAACGAGTCAAAGCAGCGATTTGAGGGTCAAGTCAGAACTGAGGTTTGGAACACCCAACCTGCTTTTTATTACAATCAGGTACACACAAACCCCTCCCAGGGGGAGGTATAAAATAACCAATAACAACATAGTACAGCCCCTTGATGCCCTCCCCTCTGCTTGGGAGATAATTGAGTTTCCTACTGTATCTACTCAATTATCTCCAAGCTGAAACTTATACATTTTTATACATTTTTATAACTTTTATTTTACCTAGCACATTAATAAAACTTGTATTTGTGTGGAGGACATACAGTGGGGAACAACATACTCTATTTTCGTGTGAATCCGCCCAGCAGTTCAAAAGATATTAAAAAGTCCTTTTTGGACCGACCGCACGCCGGTTTGTAAGTCCAGAACCAGTTCTACCGATTCCGGCTGTGTGGTCGGTTGAGGTTCGGCCGGACAATCGGTAAAGTTCCATCCGAAGCCGGTGTTCGAATATTCCAACGTACTTCGGCTCGTGTCAAAGCGTCTGAGAAGACACGGGTTACCGATGACCGCATTAAAATGGCCGCCGCCACGTGTTCGACTGTAATGGCGGCCGCTTCGATTACCTCAGAGACTTCGACGGCTTCGGCACGTCAGCGGTATTCGGAGTGTCAGTTCAAATATTGCAATGCGGTTCCCAAATAATTAAAAGGTGCATAATGAGAACTAGTGTTTCTGTAACAGTGCTCCCTTTTTGTGGAACACTCTGGCAGACACCGTCTGACCCCTTTTCGGGGCAGACTAAGGCTGTCCAGACCGCTGGTTATGCTGGGCTGAGGTCCATTTGCCTGGATAACCCGTCCGCATTGCCATTCTGTTTCCCGGGTCGATAGGAAATGGTGAAATTGAAGGGTTGTAATGATAAACTCCAATGTAATAACCTGCCGTTATCTCCAGAGACCCGGTTTAACCACACCAACGGGTTATGATCGGTGACCAGCGTGAACTCTTGTCCATATAAATAGGGAGTCAGTTTCTTTAATGCCCACACCAAGGCCAAACACTCCTTTTCGACCGCTGCATAACTGACTTCGCGGGGCAGGAGCTTCCGGCTGATGTAGGCCACTGGATGCTCCCCTCCATCTTCACCTACTTGGCTGAGGACGGCTCCCAGCCCGAACATGGAAGCGTCTGTATGGACGATAAAACGTTTATTAAGGGCTGGGGCCGCCAAGACAGGAGCATTAACCAACGCATTTTTGAGGGCCTGGAAAGCCGTTTCACAGTGAGGAGACCACAGGACCTGTCGAGGTAAGTTTTTCTTGGTCAAGTCAGTCAGGGGTTTGGCCAGTGTGCTGTAGTCGGGTACAAATCGTCTGTAGTACCCTGCCGTGCCCAGAAAAGCTAAAACCTGGGTTTTAGTGATGGGGTAGGCCAATTGGCGACAGCTTCTATCTTGGCTGGCTCTGGTCGTTGTTTTCCGCACCCCACCCGATGACCCAGGTACTGTACCTCGGCCATCCCAAAGTGACATTTTTCTGGTTTCAGAGTCAGGCCAGCCGCCCGGATCTGATCTAGAACCATTCCTACATGAGCCAAGTGATCCTCCCAGGTCTCACTGTGAATCGCTATGTCGTCCAGGTATGCACAGGCAAAACTCTGGAAGCCATCCAGGAGTCTATCCACCAAGCGCTGGAATGTAGCTGGGGCGTTCTTCATCCCAAACGGCATTACCTTAAACTGGTATAAGCCGAATGGGGTGACGAATGCCGACTTGGGGATAGCCTCCGGGGCCAGGGGAAACTGCCAGTAACCCTTACAGAGGTCGATAGTGGTCAGGTAATTCCCCCTGGCTATACGATCGAGTAGCTCGTCTACCCTGGGCATAGGGTATGCGTCTGTCACTGTTTTTTCATTGAGTCTCCGATAGTCTACACAAAACCGGGTTGTCCCATCTTTCTTGGGTACCAGGACAACCGGGGAGGCCCAGGGACTATCGGAGGGCTCAATCACCCTGAGTTGGATCATCTCATCTATCTCTTTCTTCATTCCGGTTCTAACTGCCTCGGGGATGCGATACGGGGGTTGGCGTAAGGGTGTTTGTCCGGGGGTATCGACCTGGTGGGTGGTTAAGGTGGTGTACCCTGGTTTTTGGGAGAATGTGAGGTGCTTGGACTGGAGGAGTATATTGAGCTGCTCCCTTTCAGTGGGGCTCAGTCGGTCTCCTATCTGAACCTGGGATACTACCCCGGTGGAGGGACTCCTTTCTAGTAGGTCGGGAATGGGTAGACTGTCGGGGTCTTCCTGGGGAGGGCAACATACGGCGGTCACATTCTCGGGCCGCTCCAAGTATTCTTTGAGCATGTTTACATGGAATGTCTTCCTAAGGTTGTTGTCGTGACAACTAGCTACAACATAAGTGGTGTCGCCCCTTTTTTCTACGATCTGGTATGGGCCCTGCCATGATGCTTGTAATTTGTCTGTCTTCACCGGCTTTAGGACTAACACCTTTTGTCCTACGGTAAAGATTCTCCTTCGGGCCCCCCTATCGTACCATACTTTCTGTCTTCTCTGGGCCGACTGGAGGTTAGCCTTTACTGATTTGGCTAGCTGCTCCATGCGGTCTCTGAGTTCCAACACGTATGGCACAATGGGGACACCGTCCGTTTCCGTCTCTCCTTCCCAGTGCTCCCGGATCAGGTTTAGGGGGCCCCGTACCTTTCGTCCGTAGAGCAAATCAAAAGGAGAGAAACCTGTCGTTTCCTGGGGCACCTCCCGATACGCAAATAGGAGATGCGGCAGGAAACGTTCCCAATCTCGGTATTCCTGCGTGAACGTTTTGAGCATTTGTTTGAGGGTTCCGTTGAACCTCTCACAAAGTCCGTTCGTTTGGGGGTGATAGGGGGAGCTCAGGAGGGATTTAATCTTGCAGACCTGCCAGAGTTGTTGGGTCAATTCTGCTGTAAATTGAGTGCCTCGGTCTGACAGAATTTCTTTCGGAAATCCTACCCGGGAAAACACTTGTACCAGGGCATTCGCTACCGTATCCGCTTGGATGTTGGATAGGGCGACTGCCTCGGGGTACCTGGTAGCGTAGTCTACTACGGTAAGGATGTAGCGCTTACCGGAGGGACTCTGGGTGGCCAGGGGTCCTACTAGGTCAATAGCAACCCTGCTAAAGGGTTCCTCTACAATGGGCATATTGACTAGATGTGCTTTAGGGTGATCGCCTCGCCTTCCTACTCGTTGACATGCATCACAAGTATTACAGTATTTCTTAACATCAGCGTGTACTCCTGGCCAGAAGAAGGTGTGTGTGATGCGGTGTAGCGTACGTGTGATAGCTAGGTGACCTGCCAAGGGGATGTCGTGTCCTATTTTGAGGATTTCTCGACGGTATTTGTGGGGTACGACCAGCTGTCGCCTACGTTGTCCCTTTTTCTCTGTCAAGCGGTATAGTTTCCCTTTTTCCCATAGAAATGTTTCGTTGTCTGCCCCGCTCCCCCCGGTCTCTGCTCGTTCCCGGTATTTTTGTAGTGTCGGGTCAGTCTTAGACTCGGTCTCGAAAGTAACTGGGGTGTCCCAGGGTATGGGGCCTAACAGGTCAAGAGAAGTCGGGGTTGGTCTTACCTGGGTCTCCCGCACTGGTGAGGGTTCTCGGTCCGTCCGGGCTTGTGCTCGGGTAGTCACTGGGTTCGCCTCGTTGTTGTAGGCTGGAGCATAAGCAGAAGTCATGGGGCCCAAATCGTTGCCCAGTAGTACTTCAGCAGGTAAATGGTCCATTATACCCACGTTCACAGCCCCCTTTCCCGCTCCCCAATCAAGATGTACTCTAGCGGTTGGAACTTTGTACACATCCCCCCCCGCCACTCTGACGGCCACGGTCTGTCCTGACCGCTTGTGTTCGGGCACCAAATGACTCTGTACCAGTGTTATGGTAGCCCCTGTGTCTCTCAATCCCTCGGTAGATCGCCCTTCGAGCCAAACCTTCTGCCGATGGTGCTGGCGGTTATCCGAAGCAGCATATACCGGGTCTGCCTCGTGAAGTGGCCCCAAATATTCCTCCATAGAGGCCTCTTGATTAACACAAAGGGCTCGGGCAGGCCGGTATGGTCCAGAGGGGTAATTATAATTCCTGGGCGTCTGGTGGGTGTCAAGAGGGCAGTTAGCCATGAAATACCCTGGTTGTTTGCATCGGTGGCAAGTGGGTCTGGGACGATCAAAATTGTTATTGTGTGACCCTGAGTGTCTGGGGGGCCCTGTGGGTACCGGGGCTCGAAACTCCGTACGATGAGGTGCACGGTAAACCTCTCTGGGCTCAACCCGTGCTGGAGCCCGGTAGTTCTTTGACTCGTGAATACGTGAGTCATAGTGTTCATCAGCTAATTTGGCCGCTTCTTCTAGGGTGCAAGGTCGCCTGTCTCGCAGCCACTCCTTCCCCAGTTGTTCCATGCCATCATAAAAATGTTCTAAGAGAAACAATTGTAAAATGTCCTCACCCGTCACAGCTTTACTTCCGCTTATCCAGTGATTTGCCGCTCTCCGCATTCGGTGCGCCCATTCCATATGGGTATCGTTAGGCTTCTTTTTCGTGCCCCAAAACTGCCGGCGATACGTGTCGGGAGTTACCGCGTATCGTCTTAGTAAAGTCTCTTTAACTCGTTCATACTGTGTCACTTCCTCAGCACCCAAGGTACGAAAAGCTTCCAGGGCTCGCCCGGATAGTTTCCCCAACAGGATCGTGGGCCACTCTCTGGTGGGAATCTGGTGCAGGGCGCATTGCCTTTCGAAGTCCGCTAAGTATTCATCAATTCCTGTCTCGCTCTCTAGGAAGGATCGGAATGCCGCAAAGGGTATTTTGGGCTTCCCAGCATTTTCGACAGGAACGATTACCTGCGGGGCTTCAGCATTGCGTTGTGCGTTTGTTAGTTCAATTCTGAAGGCTCGGGCTTTTTGTACATCCTCGTCTGCCTCCGCCATCAATCGCTGGATTAGTTCTATCGATGGGTTTGGCCCGTATAAGGGGAGCCTCCCCCGAACAATTCTTGCCTTTTCATCATCATCTGGGATTGGTGTTTCCGCCATTGTGGAGCTTTGATCCATTTCTGTCAATTCTGCGATTAGTTCCCTCCTTGGCCGGTTGCTGGCGTACCCTCCTCTGCTTTCCAGTAAATCTTTCAGGGTTGTACGCTTCAATTTCGTGTAGGTGCTCTCCATCCGTTCCGTGCCTCTCCTAGGACATCCAGAATCATCCCACTGCTGCCACCAAATGTTACGGTTACCCTTAGGCTTGCTGAGAGCTGGACCGTTTAGTCGTCTGGATTCCTAGTTGCTGAAGAGGGGGGAAGCCAATTTCCATAGTATTCCATATGAGTTCTGTAAGTGTAGAATCATCCCACTAGCTATAGCATAGCTAGGATACCTTTCTGCCCACAAAACGAGTCAAAGCAGCGATTTGAGGGTCAAGTCAGAACTGAGGTTTGGAACACCCAACCTGCTTTTTATTACAATCAGGTACACACAAACCCCTCCCAGGGGGAGGTATAAAATAACCAATAACAACATAGTACAGCCCCTTGATGCCCTCCCCTCTGCTTGGGAGATAATTGAGTTTCCTACTGTATCTACTCAATTATCTCCAAGCTGAAACTTATACATTTTTATACATTTTTATAACTTTTATTTTACCTAGCACATTAATAAAACTTGTATTTGTGTGGAGGACATACAGTGGGGAACAACATACTCTATTTTCGTGTGAATCCGCCCAGCAGTTCAAAAGATATTAAAAAGTCCTTTTTGGACCGACCGCACGCCGGTTTGTAAGTCCAGAACCAGTTCTACCGATTCCGGCTGTGTGGTCGGTTGAGGTTCGGCCGGACAATCGGTAAAGTTCCATCCGAAGCCGGTGTTCGAATATTCCAACGTACTTCGGCTCGTGTCAAAGCGTCGGAGAAGACACGGGTTACCGATGACCGCATTAAAATGGCCGCCGCCACGTGTTCGACTGTAATGGCGGCCGCTTCGATTACCTCAGAGACTTCGACGGCTTCGGCACGTCAGCGGTATTCGGAGTGTCAGTTCAAATATTGCAATGCGGTTCCCAAATAATTAAAAGGTGCATAATGAGAACTAGTGTTTCTGTAACACCTATTGTCCTCCTGCTTGGCCCCCACCCATAGTCACGGGGGGGGGGGTTATTTTAACACTTAGCGCCCAGCCGTCGCCCATGGGTGGGGACAGGAGGGAGTACAATAGGTCCCTCCTTATTGTACTTTAGGGCCCCCACCCGAAGTTCATGAAATGTTTGGCCCGCTTGGGTTTCTCTACACATGCAGTTACAGAACAGTATGCTACACTTTGAAATTAAAGAAACACTATTGGCAATTAGACCACTTCATCAGGACCGACAATATTTTCATTTCAGGGTTAACCTGCCTCTAGAGAAGCGTTTCTGTCGAAATAGTGTAGTAAAACTCCACTATTTCCATCAGAGAGACCATCTGATTGGCATTTCGACAAATACCAAAGGGAAGCCTGGGAGAGTCCGCTGGAATGATACTGGGGAAACCCGTGCCTAGACTTATAACCGTTTTTTTCCCTCTTTTTTTATGGGGACAATGCCATTTTGAGCTTCCCTTTTGATTAGAACATGGATGAGACTGCACACTATTGTATTTACCTAATTTTTTGTTTTGTATCTTTCTGCATGACAGGCTATACCCATCTAAATTGAAGTTTTTTGAGGAGTAATTTTAATTATAGATGTAGAATATTAAAGGCTGATTTTATTTAAATCTAATTTTTTTTGTACATCTGACTGGCCATTTTGCCACTCTAGCCTCAATTATTCCCTCTGGGGAATCACTGATTGGCTGAGATCAGTCTCAATTATCAAAGCCAAGGAGACCAGTGCTTAGAGGGAGAAGAGGCAAGTAAAATCAACTTTTTAACCCGGTCACAAGCTAATTAGGGCACTATAGCATCAGGAATACACATTTGTATGCCTAACTATAGTGTTCCTTCAAAGGTTTTGTCTTGTAAAGTTATATAGCAGAATACTTACAGTCAATATTATTTTGGAGGACGCGTATACATTGCGCATATAATGTAAGCATCTTTGGGAGATAAATCGTTTTAGAACCAGAGTAAACCAGCATCTTTGAATTTAATCTGCGGCCAGTAAAGCCACTTGATTCACTTCCTGGGTCAGGCAGTCCTTCAATAATGTTTGCTAAAAGAAAAAAAGAAAAAAATACTTGTTATCTTAAATCTTGTCTTTGTAAATCCTATGAACCAAGGAACAATGGATTATTATGGTGTTTAATCTTTAGTTTAAAAATATTTTTGCTCCTTAACCTCAACTTTTCGGTGTCTACACCATCTGCACGGTTTAGTGGTTTTGCTCCTATACTACTACTGCTGAGGATTTCTTACAATAAAAACAATTCACAGAAACATCTACTGTGCCAATAAAGCACTGCAATGCAGACAATAATTTGGTCCAGTTAAACCTGCTAGATAGCATTCTATTCCATTGAGTCACATAAGAGAATATCTATTTTTTAGATTTTGTTTTACTTTTATTTAAAAGCATTTTGTATGTATTGCAGTGCAAATACTAATGCATTTGGGAAAATCTACCAGTCAGTTGGTTGGAATCATATGATCTGATAATCAGAGGAAAATGGGAGATCTGCGACAAACAGAATGTAATTTGTTTTTACAGTCATGATTAAGTTAAAAAAATATTTTGTACCAGATAAGTAAAAATGTCTCTAGGGAGTCTTTAATAATCATTTGCCCAGAAGGTGGAAATAATGAGTGATTATTTGGTTGCCATAAAAACTGAAATTAAAGTTGAAGAGATTTGCCAAGTTAATGCGTCAGAAGAGTGTTTCCCCCGTCCCCCCCCCACCGTACCCCCTCCCCCTGACCCCCCCCCTTTTTTCTTGCATAAAGGGTAAAAGAATAAGGAGGTACAGAAATAAAGAAAAGGTGGGGTTGCATGCGTGGGTGTTACATATATTGCATTGGTTTATACAGATTTGTACAAAGCATATGGTGTCTCTCAATGTTGTATATATATATTTGTACAGTTTTGCACATTTCTACAGGGTGTAACATTGTTTTGTATAGGACCCCTTCCGTTCACGTTCACAACATTAGCGGGACATTTATACATAACCAGGGAGTAAAGTCAGGTGTGCAGTCTTTCCAGAGCACTTGCGTGGGTCTGTGAGTCTTATGTCGGAGCGGGGCCTAGAGGTCGAATGCAAATGGAGGGGGGGTAGAGGGGGAGTGGTGGGGGGAGGAGGAGGTCGAGGGGGATGCTCCAGTCTGAGTGAAGTTTTTATCGATAGGGTCCATTGGGTACACACCACGTTTTCAGCCCCGTTGTCCATGTTTTGTCTCCTGTCTCCCAGCAGTCAGACTAGTGTCATGACATTGTGACATTGTGACATTGAATGTTTGTGCGCCCTTTCTGAAAATTGTAGTGTGTAGTGGGTTCTCTCAGCCCATGTTTTCCAAACCTCCCTTTTCCAGGATTGGCATTTTGTCATGGGGACAATAAGTGTTTCGTAGCTTCCTACCATAGATATATACTTAGTCAGTTCCTGCATAGTCGCTACGGTTGTGGAAAGCCAATTCCTGGCGATATGTGTCAAGGCAGCAATTTGGATATGGTGTATCAAATAACTGTCGGCTGGGGGGTATTGGTCTCCGTACATGAACAGAAGAAGAGAGGCTGGGGAGTTGGGGACTGTAATACCTGTGTGCGAGTGGATGAGGGAGAGAACTTCTTTCCAGTAGCTCTGTATAATGTCACAACCCCACCATATGTGTAGGAAAGTGGCCGTATCTCTATGACATCTCCAGCAGGTACTTGAGTGGGTTGGCAGTATTTTAGCCAGGCATGTGGGGACCATGTACCACCTATATGCGATTTTGCGCATGAGTTCCATATGGGCTACGTGGGCTGATCTGCCCTTGTAGCTGTTGATGGCTTTGAGCCAGGTGTTCTCAGGGATGTGGTGGCCTATATCTGTTTCCCAAGCTTTGGCCCATGGGAGGTGGCAAAGTTCTGTGTTGGTGTTCGGGAGCGTGTAGATAGCGGATATGGGGCCCTTGGCAGGTGCACCTGCGATCAGGTGTTTCTCAAATTGTGTAAGGAGGGGCGTTTGGGGGTCTGGTGTTGGGATCTTTACATGTACATGCCACCAGGATCGGAGTTGTCTATACGAGAAGTGTGCCATGTTAGGGATAGTGTTCCCTTATGTTGCAGGTCATGTAGTTGGGTGACCCCACATCTGTTCCATAGTTTGAAATTAAACTCAGGGATCAGCTCCGCCAACGCCCTGAGGGTCATGGCCATTGAGATAGGGTGGCAACCGCACAGGTGTGTGTGGGAGATGTCCCATATTTTTAGGGTGGCCGTCGTGGCTGGAAGCGCCTGTGTCATGTCTGGTCTTTGGGAGGGTGTTAGCCACATCAGGGTGGATATATTGAGCCTATGCGTCCAGAGGCCCTCGATGGACATCCATTGTGGTGGGTCTGTACGATGATGGGCCACTACTAGGCTAGTTAGGATTGACGCTTTATGGTACCCAGCAAGGTTAGGCAGGCCCATACCTCCTGCGCTTGTGGCCCTATAGAGGGTGTTTGTGCCTATCCGGGGCTTTTTACCGTTCCATATGAACAGATTGATTTGTTTTTGCAGCGCTTGGAAGTAACATGCAGGGGCAATCAGTGGTATTGTCCGAAATAGGTATTGCAGTTTGGGCAATATCACCATTTTTACAGCCGCTATGCGTCCCGACCAGGAAATATACTTATTTTTCCATTGCTGGAGGGTTTCGGCTATTTCCTTACTCAGTTTGACATAATTGAGGTTGTAAAGGTTTGGGAGGTGGTGGGGAAGTCTAACTCCTAAGAAGGTGAGGTAATCCTCCCTCCAATCATACGCAAATTCCCTCGCAAGGTCAGACTTACAGGTGCTCTCCATCCTCACCCCCATGGCATGTGTTTTTGTGAAATTAAGCTTATAATATGAGCATCTGCTGTAGGAATGTAACCGTTCGTGAAATGGTGGTAGTGATTACTTGGGTTCAGTGATAGTGAGGAGTATATCGTCAGCAAATAGGTTCAGTTTCATCTCCCTCCCCTCTACGCATACCCCTCGTATGCGGTCGTCGCCCCTGATTAGAGCCGCCAGCGGCTCAACGCCAGGATATACAGCACTGGTGACAGAGGGCACCCCTGCCGAGTCCGGTTGCTTATGCTAAAAGGGGTCGACCTAAAGCCTGCATTGAATACTGTCACAGTCGGCTTACTGTAAAGCGCCTTAACCAACGCCAGGAATTGGGAGGGAAAGTAAAATTTTTCGAGGACTGCTTGTAGGAAAGACCAGTTCAAGCGGTCAAAGGCCTTTTCAGCGTCTAATGAGAGGAGTATGCTATTGGGTGATATCCTGTGCATTCTTTGTAAAAGGGCGAGTACTTTGTGCGTCCCATCCGCTCCTTGCCTCCCACCTATGAAGCCTACTTGGTCAGAGTGTATCAGGGTGGGGAGAATACGTTTTAACCTAGTCGCGTAAACTTTCTCCATTATTTTAATATCAGTATTCAGCAGGAAGATGGGTCTGAAGTTAGCGCACTTTGTGGGAGGCTTGCCTGGCTTGGGCAGCGTGGCTACATTAGCCTCTAGCATTTCTTGTGGGAGCTTGCACTCAGTAGATGCTGTCGCAAATAGTTTGCCATCTGGGGGGAGAGGATGGAGGCGAACCTTTTGTAGTAAAGATTGGGAAAGCAGTCAGGGCCCGGTGATTTGTGAGTAGGCAAGGTCGCTATGACCCGTTCTCTCTCAAGTGGCGTAACTACATCCGTCAGTAGGTGTATTTGGTCCTCCGTCAGACTGGGGAGAGCTACCCAGTCTAGGAATTGGGAGATTTCTGTTTGGGTGGGTTGGTGCGTCGCCGCATCTTCCCGCAAGTTATAGAGTTTGCCGTAAAATTGCGCGAAGGTGTTGCAAATGTCTTGGGGTTTAATAACCTTTTTGTCCTCTTCTGTTATTATATAACCCTTTTTTTGACTGGGCGTTGGCCAAGCGCAATCTGGCGGCGAGCATAGCACTAGCTTTATCGCCCATGGCATACTGTTTTGCTTTCAGTGTATGTAGGGTACGCGCCGCGCGCGTTATGTATATATCATTGAGCTCTTTCTGGGTTTGTTCAATTTGGGACCCTCTGGTAGCGGTCGGGTGTATAAATTTGTGGGCGGTGAGGTCTCGCAGAGTACGAAAGAGGGAGAGGGTTTTCGTTTGTGTCAATTTCTTAAGGTAAGAGGCCCTGCGTATAAAGATCCCTCGCATAACCGCTTTGTGTGCTATCCATGTAGAGGAGGTGTGTGTGTCAGAGTTGTCATTAATGTTAAAATATTGTAAGAGTTCTGTCTCAGTTTCTCCCCTGAAGGTTTCATCAGATAGTAACCCTGTGTTGAGTTTCCATGGGTTGCAGCCACGGAAGCGGAAATTGTCATGTAAGGATATGGTAATCGGGCTGCGGTCTGACCAAACTATGTCACCCATATCACACCTGTGGATCAGATTGAGGGAGAAGCCTTGCACCAAAATCACAAATCCTGGAGTACGACCTATGGGGTTTGGAGTAGTACGAGTAGCTCCTGTCAATAGTGTGCGCCAACAGTCATAAAGGTTAAATTGCAGTAGCAATTGCATCAGGGCTTTGCAGTGAGGCTTGAGCGACCTCTGTCATGTGGAGTGGGCCTGCGTGGAAGAATCAAGTCTGGGATCGAGGACATGGTTTATGTCTCCGCAAATTACAGTCATTCCCTTTTGAACAGTGGTCACCTTAGTCAACACTTTGTGCAAAAAATTACGTTGGTGCTCATTCGGAGCGTACAGGTTAACTAAAGTATACAACACATCGTTCAGCAAATATATTAAAATGAGATACCTGCCCTGCTTATCAGCTATTTCCTGTAATAGCTCAAAGGCCACAGATTTGTGAATGTATATGGATATACCTCTTGATTAAGTGGCAAAGGTAGAATGGTATTGATTGGGGTAGTGTTTCATACCGAATGCGGGTATGCAGGAGTTAGGAAAAAGTCTCCTGTAGACATAAAATATCAGCATTATGCTTACTGGCCTCCTTCAGAAGCATATGCCTTTTGTGGGGCATGTTAAGCCCGCGTACATTATGGGAATAGATCTTCAGGGTGGCTTATGAGGTTGGTGCTTATTTTGCCTGAGTGGAGCCAAAGGTTGGGCCGATTTGTGTCCTCTTTTAGGTATAGGGCGGAGGACTGAACGACTGAAACAATGGGGGCACCGCTATGGGCCACCTGTATGGACTTTAGGTGAGTGTGATGCGGCATCCTGGAGCAGAGGGTGGTGGGGGTGAACAAGAAATGGGGGGATAGAATTAACAAAATTATATAAATTTCAGACCTTGGTGGGTACGAGGTACAGACAGGCTGTACGTTTGAGGGGAGGGGACCGGAGATGGTGTTGGATAGAGGGCCTGAGCCGGCATATGGAAGGCAGTGCGGCTTTTCTAAGGGCTGGTATCGCAGTTTGAGGTACGAGAAAACAACAACGGTGGCTGCGGGATAACAAGATAACTGCCGCACTACACCGCTAATGTGTGGCACACAGCACATAACAGAATAACAAAAAATAGCGACATAATAGGCCTATGGCAAACACTTAATGCACAGTGTGGGGCTAAGCCTCACTCATCGTGCTAGTATGTAGCACATCAGATACTTGGGGGCCAAAGTTAAGCCTGGGACCAGTCCCTGTCAAGGCGTCTGGGGGACGGTGCGTCTGCCGTACGTTCAGCTGGGCCCAGGTCCCATCTCCGGAGTAGTTGCAGGCCTTCCTACACCAACAGAAGCACCGTGGTGGTGCCATTGCGCGTGACGATCAGGCGGATAGGAAATCCCCACCAATAAGGTACGCGATGTTCCCTAAGGACTTCTGTGACTTTCTGGAACGTGTTCCTGTGTCGTAATGTGGCTGCAGAGATGTCTGCGAAAATTTGCACATTGGCGAATTCAGACGGTAGGTCTTTTACCGTGCGGCTTCTGCGGAGGATCAGCTCCTTCACATGGAAGTAGTGGGCTTTAAGTAGAGTGTCTCTTGGCAATGAGGCAGCAATGTGTTTGGGCTTCGGGACCCTGTGTAGGCGGTCCAACAGCAACATGTCGACCGGGATGTCCGGCAGTATGGCCTTGAAGAAGCTGTTCACAGAGGCAGGTATGTCAGCTTCCAGCACATTTTCTGGGATGCCGCGGAGCCTCAGGTTGCTTCGGCGTGATCGGTCCTCGAGGTCCATAAGCTTCACCTCGTATTTAGCCAGTTGGGTTTCGAGAGTCTGAATCCTGTCTACAGCTTGATTGTGCCTCCACGATATTGTCCACTTTCGTCTATGTGCCCTGTTCGTGACCCCAGATCATGCAGGTCGCGTTTGATTTCAGCCACACTTTCTTGCCAGGTGGCGATCAGCTTATTGGACTGCTTGTCCAGGGCTGCTTGGAGAAGAGAGGCTGTGAGCCCTATTTCTGGTGGCATGTCCAGATCTGAGCAGGGGCTGCTCCCTCCGGAGTACCCGGCGCCAACTTGTGGGCCTAGTTCAGTGTGTTGTGAGGCTGGCGGCTTCTTCTGGGCGAAAACATTTATTTTGTCGCTTTTGTCAGCTTGCCTCCGTGACTTGGAGTGCGGCATGATGGCTTGTGAGGTTGTTCCCTCTGTGTGCCGGATTGGGTCGGAATGCCTAGCTCGTGTTGCGGAGCTCGGAGCTCAAGCGGCCATCTTGCTCCGTAGTTCGGACACGCCCCCGGAGAAGGAATTAGAATGAAGGCAGGCGTGCTATAGTCAGGTCAGCTAATGGAAGCAGAAAGCAAAGCTCCCTGGGTGCTAGATTACCAGTCAAAGTGGGGTTTCACTGTTTTAAGGTAAAAATTCTGATTTCTCACAGAAATCAGCACTTTTATCAAGCGACTTCAATTGAATACTCCTTACCCATAAATCCCTTCAGCAAGTGGAGTCGCCTTAACATTACGTTTTTAGAATACATTTTTCAGTTCAGCTTTGTGCCTTATTGGGGCGCTTAAGAAGCGTTTCACAAGAGTCCATGAAATTCATATTAACACCAGGGTTCTGGTTCTCTGAATACCATTAAAAAGGACACCAAACTTTTTGTTACACCAAACTGCTTTTGTTACAGAACAATGTGTTTTTGGATGTTGTACCCTAGTATTCGGTCATACCATTTCTGAGTAATTGTCAGGATGGACAAAAATCTGTCGGAGGTGTGAGCTTGACAAAAAACCAAAGTGCTCTATCACCGATGCCCATCCCTCTGCAGCCACACTGATAATGTAGAAACCTTGGACAGCAGTGATAGTGACGAGCCGTAGGTAAAGCCCACCTTGCCATGCTGTGCAATCCAAACTTCATGCGTAAGAGTACGTTTTTTACAAGGTTTTGTTATCTTCTGGTTGAGCAATTGGACAATGATAGACTAAGAAGTGTCAAACGCAGCTTATGGTTTTTAATTGCAGCATGCAAACACCCCAAGAACTCACATAAAACCATTGTTAAAGACACGCGTGGAGAACCCAAATCATTTATTCTCGAGTCCTATATATCTATAAGACTATAAATATATCAATACCAACACAATCCTCTTGTTACCAAGTATGCGGTCACTATAATGATTGAACTAAACACACCAACAATTGGCTTCAAATATCTGACTGATGATTTAGTGTATCTTCCTCCAAAGAGATCAGGCAAATAAACCATGAATAAGATTTTAAATAATAATCATTGGCACTTTGTCTTTCCCAAATGCTCAAAGAACAGTATTTTATTGTAAATAAAGCCATAGGATTTCTTAATGTGCATCGTCGACTTACCTTTATTATCAGTAATATGCGGTGGTGAAGGCATTATAGTATAATCCGGCAAAAACTTAGGTAGTGGTATGTTCAGCAAGTCTGCTAGAGACCCAACCTTGACCTGTAACAAAACAACTAATATTTCTAACACAAACTGCTTCCACATGGCAAACAACTATTCTCATACAACTATTAAAAAAACCTACCGTATATACTCGAGTATAAGCAGAGTTTTTCAGCACATTTTTTGTGCTGAAAAACCCCAACTCGGCTTATACTCGAGTCAATAGTCTGTATTATGGCAATTTGCATTGCCATAATACAGACAGGGGCTGTGGGGGCTGTGAGAGAGCGTAACTTACCTCTCCTGCAGCTCCTGTCAGCTCTCTCCTCCTCCGCGCCGTCCGTTCAGCACCTCGGTCAGCTCCCAGTGTAAGTCTCGCGAGAGCCGCGGCTCTCACGAGACTTACAGTGTGAGCTGACAGAAGAGCTGACCGGACGGCGAGGAGGAGGAGAGAGCTGACAGGAGCTGCAGGAGAGGTAAGTTACGCTCTCTCACAGCCCCCACAGCCCCCACTGAACTGCCAATGCTGGACCACCAGGGAAGGAGAGCCCTCCTCCCTGCCATATATCAAGCAGGGAGGGGGGACGAAAAAAATATATATTAATAATAATAATAATAATTACATTAAATAATAATAAAAAATAATAATAATGAAATTAAATAAAAATAATAAATAATAATTAAAAAAATTAAAATAATAAAAAAAATACAAAAAAATTGCCCACCCCCCACCAAGGCTCTGCACACACACACACACACACACACACACACACACACACACACACACACTGCACTCATTCACACACACTGCATTCATTATACACACACTGTAAATAAATATTCAATTAATATATTTTTTTAGGATCTAATTTTATTTAGAAATTTACCAGTAGCTGCTGCATTTCCCACCCGAGTCAATAAGTTTTCCCAGTTTTTTGGGGTAAAATTAGGGGCCTCGGCTTATATTCGGGTCGGCTTATACTCGAGTATATACGGTAAATGCTTGGTTCCATTATTTTTATGTTATGCCTTTTATGTTATGCCTAATAAAATGGATTAAAAAGACTGCATAGAAATGATCAGTGTGGCTACAGTTTTAACCTTTAAACCATTAACCACCGCTTTAGTAACACTACGGTCTCAAATGTTTTACTTTGAACTGAAATAATACCGGTTTAAAAATCCAGCTCTTTGAAGCGTTAACAAGCACAGGATACACATTGCTTGCTCTTTAATACTATTAATAAATTTGACTATTCGACAAAAGTACTGATCACCATTTATTTTATATCTATCTATACACACACACACTTTCAGTTGAGTAACTTCATGTAGCAATTAGAATATGCTTCTAGAAATAATTTGTACAAGGGCAGTCATACAGATTTATACCAGATATGGAATATTGTGAAACAAATTTCTAAGTAATTAGCATGGATGGCACACTGTCAAACCAACAACCAACTAAAAAATAAAAAACTAATTAAGAAATTCATAAAGTGCTCTCATAACTAGAGTTGAGCGAACCCGAACTGAATAGTTCGGGTTCATACCGAGCATTAGGTTTTTTTTGGACCCCGGACCTGAACACGGACATATCACTGTATGTTCGGGTTGGAGTTCGGCGATTTAATGACGCGTTTTGAAAGGCTGCAGGGCAGCCAATCAACAAGCGTTTGACTCGTGTGCCCTTAGAAGCCATCACCTAATGTCCTCCCCCCCGGCCCCCACCCCTGCACAGCGGGTAGGAGCCCTAAATAAAAATTCCCCCCAGGTGACTAGGGATCCACAAAACCCTAGTCACTCCCCTCTACCCCCCAAAAATGACCCCTACCTAGCCCCCTCATCCTAAAAATAATGAGGGGGGACCCTTGTCTAAATACCGTTTAAAAAAAAAAAAAAAAAAATAGACTTACCATTTGAGGTCGTCTTTCTTCTAAAATCTTTTTTCAGCCCCCAAAAAGGCCAAATAAAAATCCAGAATAACTGACGCACTTTATAAAAAAAAAATATAAGAAAAAAAAGAAATAATCCTTCACCAATGGAGGGCTCCGCACAGACAGAGCTCTGCAGGGTGGGGGAAGGCTTATAAAGCTTTGCCCCGCCCTACAGTTAAGCTCAGAACACTAATTGGTGGGTTTAAACCATCCAATCAGAGTGCTCTGACAGGTAAATGAAGATACTGACAGGTAGGTCTCTACATTTACCTGTCACAGTACTCTGGTTGGCTTGAAATCCAGCCAGAGTGCTCTGTGTCATTGGTTAGCTTGAAATCCAGCTGCGTAAAATGACAGCACTATAATTGGTGGATTTCAAGCCAACCAATTAGAGAGCTGTGACTTACCTGTCAGAGCACTCTGATTGGATGGCTTAAACCCACCAATCAGAGTGCTCTGAGCCTAATTGCAGGGCGAGGGAAGGCTTTATAAGTTCAGAGTTCAGTCTGCGTGGACCCTTGCATGGGTGAAGATATATACATTTTTTTGCGTCTGTTATTATGGATTTTGATTTGGCCTTTTTGGGGCTGAAAAAAGAAGATTTTAGAAGAAAGAAAACATCAAATGGTAAGTTGTATTTTATCTTTTTTAATAGGTACTTCGTTAATGCCCCCTCCCTCATTATTTTTAGGGTGAGGGGGGTAGGTAGGGGTTAGTTTTTTTGGGGGGGTTGTTATTTATGGCCCCCACCCACCGCTCAGGGGTGGGGGGGGGACATTAGGAATCCCTCCCCCCCCCCCCATTTTTTATTTATGGCCCCCACCCACCGTGCAGGGGTGGGGCCAAAGGTGGAGGACAGTAGGTTCACCCCCCTTATTGCTATTTAGGGCCCCCACCCGTCTCACAGGAGCCGGGGGGCAATAGGTTTATTTTTGTTTTTTTTACAGTGAGCAGCCACTGGCTTCTCACTGTTTACTAGACACGTCCCTACTCGCGGTATAGCGAGTAGGGGCTGAATTTACTAATACTAAGTAATCTTTAATTAGTATTAGTAAATGTGGCTGAAAGACCAATTTAGATATTTCAGCCTTTTGGTAGATAGCTCCCTAATACCATGGGAATTAGGGAGTTATCTACTAAGCGGCTGCTTATTTTATGTTATTTTTAAGTGATTTCCCTATCCACATTTGTTTGCAGGGCACTTGTCCTACTCTTTTACTTTTACCCCAATTTTACTTCCTTTTGCAGCCCTCTAGCCCTTTCCAGGAGTTTTTTAGAGCCATTTTTGTGGCCAAAAGTACGGGTCCCTATTGACTTCAATGAGGTTCGGGGTCAAGTTCGAGTCCGAACCCGGACTTTTTTCCAAAGTTCGGCTGAACCCACACATCCAGGTGTCCGCTCAACTCTATTCAACACCAATCCTCATGGAGTTAATACATCAATAATACATAACAAAAAACCCAAGATGGAAGTACACAGGCTCAAAATCGAGATAGTCACTACAAATTACAACAGCAAAGACATAATTTAATGTTACCAACTTTTACAGGGATAATAAACATCACTCAGCTATGCATAGATTCTTTCAAGATTTTCTCCCTATAGTTAAAACTACTCTAAACTATTGATCTACATATTCCTATAAATTGCCTGTGTAAGGGTTTCTGGAGTATGCATAGTATTTCTTTGAAAAAGGAAAATAATTGGCTGAAATTCACTAGTAACTGGGGAAATTCCATATTTTCAGCAAATAATGTACATGTGTCAATTTTGGAATTAACTTGAAGTGTCCCTTTAAACGTCTGGCTTACCTCCTTTGGAGTATCTTCATCTACCTCCATTTTAGTTTCTGTACTTGTAGGGTTATCTAGATTAGGTGATGTTTCACTCTTCAGCGAAGCTGCATTACAGTACTGCTTGCAAATTTGAACCTTTTTAGGTGGCTCACTTAGACAGCTTTTCTTTTTCCGTTTAGTTGACACTTGATCATAATTAAGATACGATTCGAAGGACATCGTAGGTACATCAAACTCATCTTCATTGTTAGGCTTGGCATCAGGTTGAATTCCAGAGCCCTCCTTAACATGATGCTCATTTACATGGCTTTTAGGTTTCACACTGTTCTTGTCACATTCTTTACCATCATCATTTGGCGAAGTTTTCTTTTTTGTTGCATGGTTGGAAGAGGATGAATTATTTTCCAATTTATCTCTAGAAGAGTGTTTGGAGTTCTTTTCTTTGGAGTGAGATTGATCCTTCAATTTTTCAGAGTTGTGCCTTTTGCTACTGGAACTTTTCTCCAATTTCTCTTTAGGTTGTGGGGTCTTTTTATTCTCCGATATTTTACAGGACTCTGAGTGTTTGCCAACTTCCGCAGGCAGAGATTTTTTTTCTGCACATACATTCTTTTCTTTTGATGCGGGATGATTTATCTTTTTTTCTTCTGAAACCTCTTTATCGTGTTTGTGTTTCGGCTTCTGGTCACTGAATGCAGTAGGAAAACAAAACAAAAAAATAATTACCAGAGACTGCTTACAGTAAAAATGTGTATATACAATCCAACTTAGCTAGTATATAATCTAGGGCCTGTTCATAAAAACATAGTACGTAAATAAAAAAATAACGGTGAAGACTGTATATTTAAGGTCACTAGAACCATATGGCTAAATATTGGTTAATTCATAAAGCAAGTAAAAGGTTATTGAAGTGTTTAAAATATTCATGTAACATTATAAAAGGGAAAATTGTTGCAGAAATTAATCTTGAATAGCTAAAAGAAAACAGATGTGTTCTTCCTCTGGCACAGATCTACACTGCTCTTAAATTATCACCCTTATAAATACAGGTTAGTGAGAGAACAGGACAATCAACTAATAAAAGACATCAGAGGAGATCTGTACCCAAGGAAGCCAACATTTTTGGTTAATTGAGAAAATTTAAAGGAACAATCCAAACACCTAAAGCACTTTAGGTTGCTGAAGTGCTTTATGTATAAAGAATGTCGTCTTCTTTTCCACTTTACAATAAGTCCAGATTTCAATAGAAATTAGCACTTCTATAAATTAATCCTGCTACACCGGCCATCTGTCAGACAACCGATTCTTTTAGTTACAGATGTGGCAAAACTCAAGAAGCAACACCTGTCTTAAATACTTCTCAGTGAGCTGCATTGGGAAGTCTGGTCGGACAGCCACAGAAAGTCTGTGTTGGGTTGAAAATAAATGCATCATGCATGTTTTCATTGGGTGTATATCCACTAAATAGTGACTTGTATGTTGGCAGTGGAGAGTTCCTTTAAGATAGGATTTTGTTAAACACTATCCCTTTATGTGATATTCCCTCTAGTACTGGGCCTTTGTTGTTGTGTCTTTTCTTGTATAGAAACCATCTAGAATTACACTTGGAGTTCTTTAACATCCGGTACAAGCTTCTTCCATTGAAGAACAATTCCTCTTGCAATATCTCCCACATCGTAGTGTTTTCGAAAACTGTTCACAGTTTTCCCTATTCCAGTTTCCTATAAAATAAATAAATAAAAAAAGTAAAGATTATATATAACACATGATTAACAAAAATAAATATCTCCACAAAAAAAAAAAAAACACAGAAAACACTGAACTATTACAAACACTTAGCCTGGACAGATAGCTTGGAAAATATGGAGATAAAATACTCACAATTCCAACATAGAAATCAGTGTCTTAATGTTTAATGTGTGCATAACACAAGCTTGCTAAGAAAGCTCCCTGTTAAAGCTAACATGATGCACTGTTATCCACAATAGGAAGGAGAAACGAATAGCAGAATGTCTGAACAAACTATGCATTTCAACTGTTAAAAGCGGGTGGGAAGGACACATTTATCACCTTATGCAAGTAATCTCTGATCGAATTTAGAAGTGTCTCATTCATAAATTCTACATATGCCAAGTGTAATGCTAGTCTCAGACTCAGAGAAATGTATTCATCCATAGAAATAAATGTAACTGTACTAGGAAAAAAACGCTCTAATTTTTGTTGTTGTTCCATTATGTATATTGATAAGCATACATCTTTTTTATGCAAGTAGCATAATTGCAATATTAATACCTGAGAATTTATTGTTCATCTTCATAGCTTTTTGTACAATTTGGAAAAAAAAAAGTCGCTAAAATGGTCTGATGCCATCACATTTATAACTAAACAGATTATTCTCATTATTGCAATTCTACCCATTAGAACACATTCACTTCTTAGGATTACTACTTTTTTGATCTATCCATGATTTTGAAGAGTAACCCTATATCACTATGCCTTTCCACAAATTGTTTTTCGTTTTATTTTGCGATTCATATTATTCCACCTTTTAGGTTTATTTGTTTATATTTTGTCATATATAATATTTTGAAAAAAATCTCAATAATAAAAACTACTTGAAAATAATACAATGATATAAAATACCAAGAAATGAAGTTCTTAGATGCACCTTTTAATATTAATATTCATCTTCCAGAGACAAAGCTACATTAAATAGTGAAACTAGACCTGAGCTTGTATTAACCCATCAGAAAAGCAGCCACCTGTGTGTTCTCTGACAGGTCCACCCCATTGTCCCAATGAGCTCTGCATTGAATGGTTAGAAGGTCCACACAGTAAGCAGTTAATCTCTGTCCAATACCGAGTCACTGCTGAGAGGAAAAATGGTTATTTACTGTAAAGTAACCCATACTAGCTTCCAGCAACAGGTAACTTACAGACAGCATGTGCCCAGATGTCAGTTAACATCCCAGCAATCTGCTGCCTTCTTTGTTTACTTGTGTGGGGAAGGAAAGTCTGCACTCTCTGCATCCTGTAGACTCCAAGGGCAATCAGTCAGTACAGTATTCTACCAGAACCCATCTTCTCACCTCCCTACTCCTTGTAGTGACAGAGGCAAGGTCAGCCAGGGGCATTGCTTGGTGGCAAAAATACAGTCTACAGACCCTCCCAAGAGTAAATTTATGGTGTTGCCATATTTAAAACCACCCTATACCATGGCCTATGTCCAACCTTAAAGGAACATCTTTGCATTCCTAAAGTGTCCCTCTGCCTCACTGACCCCATCCATGAAAGTGATTTAAAAAAAAAAAAAAACTTTCATTTACCTGGTTCCAGCCCCAAAGTTAATTTATGCTTGGTTGTGCTCTTCATCCACTGAAGTCAGCCAATAGGGTGACCTAATGCGCATGTATAATGCCTTCCCCATAGAAAAGCTTAAAATGAATGTTTTTCTATTGCGTTTTGCTTGATGCCCTCGTGCAAATCCTGAGGACGTCCAGCATCATTTCATGGAGATTGACTGCTTGTAGTGCCTATAGTGGCTGTCTGGTTTCTCTAAAACTCCAATATTTTACATTGCAGGGCTAAGGGGGACAGGGACACTGCACCAGACCACTTAAATGAAATGAAGTGGTCTGCGTGCCTATTGTGTCCCTTTAAACCCTGTGTTCTAAATCACATTTTTACACAATTTTTTTTGAGTATTACATGAATCTATATTTATAAACTCTAAACCTGCGGTATTAACCCCAAGCCAGGAGCAGTAATACCCTGCAGGTAGAGCAATATCAACACAGTGTGCTGTATAATTCATTCCAAATACGGTGCATTAAAGTCGCGCTGTCACAGATTATAGAAGTGGAGGTGTTATTTTCGCTCTGTATTACAAGGGGCTTGGGGCTACCAAAGAAATGGTGTCTAAATTAGATCCAGACCATTTCAGGACCCCACTGAGTTAATTTTTACTTTGAAAATGATCATTTGAGAGCACTTACCACAAGAATATCCAGGGAGATATCAAGTTCTTGCAAGTTTTTCAGAGCTTTTGAAATCTAAAAAAGAAGTAGAGGTATACAATAAATTAAACTACTGAAGTCTGCATAGTTTAACAAGTCAAATTGAATAGCTTCACATTACAACCAACGGTCAAATCACATTGGTCAGCTCTGGGTGAACTTTTTAAAAAGTGACTTGCCGTCTGTGGTACCACCAAAGGCAGCCATGGTATATAAATTATGATCGGTCTATCAAACAATGGACACGTAAGATATAGGCTTGTACTTCTGAACAACAGTACAGACATACAGATATGAAGTAGTAAATGAATAATGCTAAATTTGTAAAACCAAGACGACATGGGCCAGGATAAATGGTCGAATTGTGTGGAAGGAAAGACCCATTTGGGAAAATAGGTCTGGCACTCAGACTGTTTTCCCTGCAGAAGACTTCATGCAGAATTTACACTTCGATGGCTATGAAGGACGATGCATAGCATAGCCTGGCTGCAGCCATTTCCTTCCAATCGTTGCTGCTCAGGTTTGATTAAATAGATACAAATAATGTGGTAGTATAAATACCGCTTTACCAGTGCACCTGGAGAGAAGGTGCCCCTGAGTAACCAGGAGAACCCTGCTTTTTGTAAAAAAACTATTTCCAAACATCTTTACAAGAATAAAGGAAAAAAGAACAGTACCCAGATACAAAGTCTTGCTCTGGCTTGTATGAAGAAATGACACAGATTGATGGGCTTGTTTGATATATAACAAAAGTTAAAGGGACACTATACAGGTCCACCCCCACAAGTGATCTCTCTCCATCTTCACAAGTCTAGTCCCATATGAATACTCCCAGGGTACTTAGCAGTTGACTGCTGTTATGCTCCCTTTGCTCATTGGTCAATCAGAGTTGGGATACAGGGGTGGTTATAGGGGGATACAGCCAGCCCTGGTGGCGGAAAATTCTATGTAGCCTGCAGCTCGTCTGGCTGCAGGCTCTCCTGTCCTCCTGCAGAATGCTATGTGGAGCGTTGCCAAGATCCCTCTCCCTGTCGGCCAGGCATGCTGGGCAGCACAGTGGGGTCCCAGGGCAACTGCCCAGCATGCCCATGGGGAAAGACTTCCCTGGTCACACCCACTTGCTTCCTCCATCATCCACAAGAAAGTCAGCCATTGTGATCAACTCACTGATCTCACTCAAATACATTCCAACATGCAAAAATATATTTCAGGGAGGTGGCTTCACCAGCTACTGTGCGCCCCACACACACCAAACATGTATGAACACCTTGACACACTGGCACATACTGACACAGATACAGGTTATACCTTATATATTTGTTGGCATACCTTTGTGCCCAGAAGGGCAGTTTGCTTGGGGTTCTGGTCCTGGCTGAGGCTGATTGGAGTGAGCATGCACCAGCTCACTCCAGCCTCTCCTCTGCCTCCATGCCGATCTGTGCGCCACCACTGCCTCCAGCCCCCTCCCTCCATTTCTCCCAGGCAACTCTCTGCGAAGCAGGGAAGAAGGGAGAGGATGTTGCTTCCTCCCTGGCGGCAGATACTACTGGGGTCGTTCTACTCTTAAAGGGCCATGGCACCCAAATAGGCCATTGTTAAGCAAGTATTATCGGGTGGAGGGGGGCACAAATAATTCTATATCCTGGAAATCGCAAACACACACAATCTGACATACACAGTCAGATTGTATGATTTACAGGATTTTGTATGTCATTTGTAGGTGTCAGACTGCCGCAATCAAATTGCCGGAGTGACTTGGGATGTCTGGTTTCTCTATAAAATGCATTCAGCATAGTCATTAAGCACAATGCTTATATGTATCACAGTACAGGGACAGCATCTAGGTAACCAGCCCACTACATTAAGCAGGAACTTCCCTTTAGTTCCTCTGAGCCAAGACCATTTAAAAATGGTTAGACTACTTACAATGTGGGGAAGGGGAAAGGGAGTGTCAGGATTATATTGATCCAGCACTCAAAATAGTATCACACCCTAGAACTAAGGGCAATGTCCAACCGGACCTTAGAATTGCCAGACTTAAAATACCATGGAATAGTCAGAAAATTAGCCGAGGTCAGTGACACAGAATGAGACACAGTGATAAGGAAAAGCCAGAAGTCAAGAGTACCAGAAATCAGGGAAGTCAAAACAAAGCTAAAGTCAAAAACCAGAAAAACACGATAGGAAAACACTCTGATAACTAGCTAGTGGAAACCACGTCAGGGCACTGACCAAAAGGTAATTTGGGTTTAAATAACCCTCTTGAGGCGGTCTCTAGCCTCTGATCCCAAAACGTGTGTGCGCGTCCTATTAAAAGAGGAACCGCAACGGCCGGCGTCTCTAGGAACGTCGTACTCGCTGGGGACTGGAACGGAAGGAGGTCGGGCAGCGGTTTGCCGCGACCAAGATAAGTATACAATATCTGTCTGCATGGCAGCTTAGTTTATGTGCGGCCACGCTGGCAGAAGAACGGGGAGCCATGACAGGGAGGAGGCAAAGGTCATGGTATTTCTGGCTTCATCCCTTCAGCTCGTTTCGTCAAACATACATAATTTGTTAATTTAAAGGTTTGTCCTATTTACCTATTGTACAGAACTGGAGGATATGTTGGCACTATAAAAATGATTGTAACTGTTGCGTTAATGGTGCCTTGAGTGTTCCTTTTAAAGTGACACTATAGGCTCCCTGACCACTTTATATTAATGAAGTGGTCTGGGCACCATGTCCCTGTCATTTTAATCCTGCAGTGTAATATATTGTAGGGTTTAAATGCTTTTAGTAAATGTCACACTGATCGCCACTAGAGGCGCTTCTGACCAATTAACCATGGTAAACTGATCGGCACTTAAACACTAGCCTCTGCATATCTCAGCCTTTGAAGTGGTATGGCAATGTGGAGACCCATGCTACAAAGGAGAAAAGGTTAATAAAATGACTATTAATCATTTCAGGGGAAGGGGTGCTATACATTCAACATGGTACTATAGCATTAGGAATACACGTTTGTATTACAAACATATTACAAACACTTTAGTGTTCCTTCAAGAGTTAGCAAATTACATCCCAATCCATTCCAGATAATGCAAGGCCAGTTCACATATTGCAAGTGTGGATTAAAATAAAAATGCTTTAAAATGTCTCTTTAGCCCAGCTGCACAAACACGCATGGGGGTTTATTTATTTAATTTTTTTGGTGTTTGACATTTTTCAGTGCAAGATGAAAACCACAGGCAATTAAAGACACTTTAGCAGGAAAACAACGGATAAAAAAAAAACATGCCATGTCTCATGTCTGAATGAGTAACTTGAGAGGAATGGAAGGGATAGGAGACAGAATATCGGCAAGACCACTGTGACAGTAATAGGAGGGACAACAGTGCCCAGAGTCTATAAAATAAAGAAAAACAATCATTTTACTTACCGTAAATTCCTTTTTTCTTAGTATAGTGGCAGTACTTCCAAGTGGGATGTTCCTTCCAGTTTTGGACAAGGAGCTCCCCCTTTTTTGAAGATAATTGTTGTGCTCCGCCTGCTGCCTCCATATAACCTGTGAGCCAGAGTACAACTCCAGTAATACAAAAGATCCAAACGGAGACTGAATAATGCAAAAGTTATTTAATCCATATAAAAGTGGAGGGAAAGCCAGTACTGCCACTATACTAAGAAAAAAGGAATTTACGGTAAGATAAATAACTGTTTTTCCTCTCGTATAGTGGCAGTACTTACAAGTGGGATATAGCAAGATCCCTGCAAACAAAAAAAAAGGGTGGTGATTTAGAAGGCCACTGCCTATAGCACCTTATGCCCAAAAGCAGCTTCAGAGGATGAGAATATGTCCAGCCTTTAACCCCTTAAGGACCAAACTTCTGGAATACAAGGGAATCATGACATGTCACACATGTCATGTGTCCTTAAGGGGTTAATGTTTAATAAAGGTATGCAAGGAAGACCAAGTAGCCGCTTTGCAGATGTCTTCAGGTGAGGCAGCTGCTCTTTCAGCCCAGGAGGCTGCCATAGCCCTAGTGAAATGAGCCTTTAATGGAAATTTAAGTGGAATCCCTTTGGATTGATAAGCCAACCTGATGGTATTTGTCAGCCACCTGGCTAAAGAGGGTCTGGAGACAGCACAACCCTTGATAGTGCCTTGAAAGGAGACAAATAGATTGTCTGAGGTCCTAAACCCCTGAGTCTTCTGAAGGTAGATCTTCAGGGCTCTTCTAACATCAAGGAGATGACACTTTCTTTCAAGATCCGATGCAGGACACTGGCAAAAAGCAGGCAAAATAATAGGTTGGTTCATAGAAGCACATGAGATAACCTTGGGCAAAAAAGAAGGCCTGGGGTGCAGGACCAATTTATCTTGATGAAAAACTGTAAACTCAGGAGAGGAAGATAGAGCCCGGATCTATTACCCCACTAATTTAATATTATCCCTGTAGGTATGTTTTTGCAAGTATTTATCCAATTGCAGTTGAAACATCTGTATGGACTCTGATAAAACCACCTCTTCAGGCAGAGAATTCCATATTCTTATTGCTCTGACTGTAAAAAAAACCTTTTCTTTGCCTTAGATGAAATCTCTTTTCTTCCAGACTAAATGCGAAACCTTCTGTCCTATGTATAGCCCGGTTTATGAATAGATTTCCAGATTATGGTTTGTACTGGCCCCGAATATATTTGTGTATCGTTATATCCCCTCTGAGGTGCCGTTTTTCCAAACAAGAGATTACATTTTTTTAACCTTTCTTCATAACTAAAATGCTCCATTCTTTTTATCAATTTTGTAGCTTGCCTCTGCACTTTTTCTAGTGCCATGATATCTTTCTTTAGAACAGGTGCCCAAAATTGCACAGCATATTCAAGGTGTGGTCTTATCAGCGATTTATAAAGAGGCAAACTTATATTTTCATCCCGAGAATTTATGCCCCTCTTTTTAAACATGACAAAAGCTTATTGGCCTTAGCAACTGCAGATTGACATTGGATATTGCTGCCTAATTTGTTGTCTATAACAATTCCCAAATCCTTCTTGTGTGTAGTTATCCCTAATTCACTACCATTTAGGGTGTAAGTTGCTTGTGCATTCTTGACCCCGAAGTGCATAACTTTGCATTTCTCTACATCAAATTTAAACTGCCATTTTAGTGCCCAGTCCCCCAATCTATCCAAATCCCTCTGCAGCAGAGCAATATCCTGCTCACATTTTATTACTTTACAACGTTTTGTCTCATCTGCAAACATGGCTTTTAACACCTATTTCAATATAATTTATAAATATGTTAAATAGAAGCGGTCCCAAAACTGAACCCTGAGGGACACCACTTACCACTTTTGTCCAGCCTGAAAATTTACCATTAATGACAACTCGTTGTACTCTAATCCTTAAGAGAGTGTTCTACCAAAGAACAAGAATATTCATCTAGACCAATTTCTTTCAGTTTGAAGACTAATCTATTGTAATGTTCCGTATCAAATGCCTTGGCAAAATCCAAGTAGATCACATCCACTGCAACACCCTGATCTCTATGTCTACTTACTTCTTCGTAGAATCAAATTAGGTTAGATTGACATGGCCTGTTTCATACAACCATGTTGATTATTGCTAATAAAGAAAATAAAGAAACAAAAGAATCTTGAAAGATTAAATACAGAGGTACACTTATTTCTCCCACTTAGCTCCGCAATCAGGCCCCGGAGCTTTATTTACATTCATTTTCTTCAACGTGATTATAGGAATCAGTACATAAAGTGAGGAGACAAAACTCCTTTCTTGATGTGAAAGATGAGGAATACTATGAAGAATATTGAATCCCACAGAACCATCCAACACCAATCAGGAAGAGTAACATTTTGCGAAGACTACAGTATCAAGTTAAAATGAAAGAATAAAATGTGAAAAAACTAATTCAGATATGAAATATACATGTCACACAATATATAGTGAAACTAAAATTAAAAAATATATAAAAAAAAAATCAATATTCATTACCATCTATAAAAAAATGAATATAACCAACATCTCACAAAATGAAATTCTAATCATATGAAGAAAATGTACCTGAAGAAACTCCTATAGCTAGTCGAATACCTGAAATATGCCCACAATATAAAAAAATGATATCACTAGGCAATAAACCTTACAATCCTAACAAACTAAAACAGGGAGGAGAAGGGAGAGAAATATTTGACTCCTGTCTTTTAAAAGTTATAAATGTACTAAAGCTAGCATAATCTTCAATTTTATTATATGACAGGAGGCTTCATATTTGCTTTGGTAACAGTATGGTAATAGAGCAAGAAGCATAAAGAGGAGCGAGAATAATATGGTACAAAAATAATCTTCTCTGGACCAATCAAAAGAAAGCATGATAGTCAGTGAAGCACCGGTTGAAAATGCTGAAAAAGACACCGCTCCGCAAAATTGAATAAGTACCAAAAAAAGGTCATTAACAGCAATTGTAAGTAGCCAGCAGATTCATCTAGCCAAAGTGGTGACCTAGACTGCTCGAAGCATATGCCCTGTGAAGCAGTCATTGTTGGAGAAACACATCCACTGCTGCACTTAATGGAACCCACAGCCAACGGTAGAAAGTTGGTGGTAGTTTGTTACTGCAAGAGGAAAATAAATCAGCAAGAAAAGACCTCATATGATGGAAAGAAGAGATAATATTGTCACATTCAGCATTCAATTGCTAAAATCTCTCCAACATGTGGGAAACCAATCTTCAGTGAGATTTGTTGCCGGAAGATACTAGTCTGCCAGTAACACAATGTTGGGTGATAGGCAAAAGTTGTAAATGTCATGGACAACAGTTGACAGTTGAGATCGAGGACAGTCAAGCCTACTAATCTAGTGCAAAGCCCAATGTCGTCTATTCAGAGTAGGATGCAGCAGCAAAACTGTCCCTTCGCCAAACAACAAGACAGAGGAATGGAGTCCCTTTGTAACACTCTTCGTAACTCTTTGCAAACTGAAGTCGCTTTGGAAGGTGGAGAACACATGCAATCAAGTCTATTTCAAACCAAGGAACTGAACTGAATGATTCGGGACCAGATCAGATTTGGAATGGTTCATGAGGAACTCTAGTGATTTGAGAAAAAGAAACGCAAATAGAATCTGCTGTTGCAACTTTGATGCCTCTGCACCCCAGTAAACTATGCAAATACCTCACACATGGTTATACACCATTACAAGCTTGATTATATTTGTAACGCACGGTGCCAAACAGGCATGTGTATTGCCAAGAGAGACTTCGCCACCTGAAACATAAACACTAACTCATTGTGTGCACAGGAAATCGATAAGTAAGCATCCTTGAGGTCTAGATGGGTAAACCAATTGGATGGTTTTAGTAGTTCCCAGAGTGAATTTATACCTTCCATTTTGAAATTATTGTGCACCATGTAAGAATTGAGGTCCCTCCTTTCCGTCATTGATCGACAGGCTCAATGTCGATGAGACTAATCAGATAGGACAAGGGTGGAATTTTTGTAGTGGAGGGGAGGTAAATTCTACCCTGTAACCATGAATAGTCTGATGGATCCAGGCATCAAAATATGAATTACACAACCTGCATAATGCATATGATAAAGCTCAGATGACTAACCAATAGAGAATCTTGCTCGTCCACAACTAGAGGATCATCTGCCTCTTTCTCCTCTTCATGAATACTGGAAGCCCGGACATCCCAACACCTCCGGGTAGAAATGTTGGAAAAACGTCTAAGGGCCTGTGATCCAGAAAGGGATGGTGGTACAGTCCCTCTGCTGACCAAACCTTACAAAAACATCTAAATGTTTCCAGAGATAAAGGTGTATAAACTTTTCAAGATGGTAAGGAGAAGTCCAGTCTCCTTAACGTGGGTGGCATTTCTTGGGTCAAACATATTGCGACCTGCGGAGTCAAGGATAACCTCTTCTTCTAGTGCAGTTGTTACATTATCGCCATCACCCAGGGTAATTTCCTTAACAAAAAGGTTATTAGGTTGTCCTCAGGCCATGACTTATTCCCAGAAGCAGAGTGTTCAGCTTGCCAATTATCAATAGAAAATGAATGAGGGAATTCCTGGTTCTCCTCATCCAATGAAGGTTAAGGTGGAGGTCTAGGTACAGTAGTCTGGCTGGTGCTTTGCCCTTTGACTTTCTAGGCCCCTCCTTTCTAGTGATGTTTAACCGGTCTTGACTATCCTTGTATAGAATCATCTGAATCCCCTGATATGTCTGATATATGTGACTGTCAGCCGTGGACCTTGACTTTACACACTCTGGCAATGTTCAAATTTTAAAGCATTTTTAACTTTAGCCAAAATGGCTGCATTGATCAAATTTGTGATTCTTACATGTTAAAAGGTAGTAGTAGAATAGAGACCAGGAGAAGGCAGTCTGAATAACAGTAGCAGTGTGTAAATAGACAGACAACCTGTGAACCCAAATTATTAGCATTTAAGTTACAGACAGCAGGGCTCACCCAAGGTCAGAGAATGTTTAACAGAACTCCATGACAGGCCACTATAAATCAAATCGAAACTTAGGAAGTGTTTGATATAGTAAAGATCAGTGCCCCTTGATACATAGGAGATAGCTAGGTAACTTGCCAGTAAAAGTATGCACACAAGTTATGCAAGAGAGGGGTAACCTCTAGGGACAGTGATAACTTCTTTAATGAATCTCAACTAGGCAACAGCACTATGCAGAACTAAAAACTATACACACTTTAAGAATGGGGCTTCCCACAATGTGAAGTCTGGTAATCAGTTGCTAATCACTGGAGCAGATTATTCACACTCTTTCAATCCTCAGCTAAACCAGATGGCCGGCATCTCGCTTCTCCCCCCCCTCACCCTCACCCCCTCTGGACCAGGGGGGTCATCCCAGTCCGTAAGGGTGCCAACCGTCACACCAGGCCGGGCCTGGGCAGCAGCACTGGCACGCAATAACCACCGGACAGCGCCCCACAGGAGAGCCGCAAGATGGCCGCCACGCACCAGCTAAGCGCACAAAAAGCCAGTTTGACTGAGGGGTTCGAGCCAGAGACTTAGTCCCAAGGCATCGACGGATGTACCAAGAGGCCCCACCGCGACTAACAAAACACTCACCTCCCAGGCGGATCTCACCCAGCGGTGGCAGCCCAAGGCTCCGGAAATGAAGAGGGCCCCAAAATGGCGGAGAGTAAAGCGGCGTACACCGCACCAGCAGCTGGCACCGCGTAAACAGACATTACCAATTCTCATGCCTGCCGACACACCTGTGCGCCTACCTAAAAGCGACAACCAGATAAAGTGACTCCTGCTAACACATGGCAAGATCATCACCAGCAGCGTAGTGACTTATGCTGTCCTCAGTCTTTGCTCTACCTCACCCTAAAGTTTTTTGGGACCCTGTGGTATTGATAGCTTGTCTACTTGAATAGCAACACTTAGCAAGTGACTGCCTTACTTAATACCTAATCTCCTGATGGCCTAACATGTCTCCTAGCACTGCTTTTATTTCTGTTGTTGTTACATGACAAACAGTTAACTCCTCGTGTTCACTTAGTTCCTTGTGTCACATGTCGGGCTGGCAGGTTCAGGTACACATGTCCTTGTCTATAATCTGTCTTACTCCTGTACCACACATGTGATGTATACCAAGCTTGGACAACTCGCGCCTCCTATTCAGTGTGCCCGCCAGCTAAATATGTCTGCCTAGCCTGTCCATTAACATCGAAACAATGCGCTACCTGTGCCATTGCTAACCTAGACGCATGTTACCACACTACAACTACACTAGCAAAGTTATCATAGCAATTTTAAATGTGGATTACCCTACCTTATGCTAAAAGTTTCACTGTTTACCAATCCTGTTATACCTATATAAAAATGTGCAATCTCTCATACCACTGTCAAACTTAAGTATATCTTCAAACACGATGATGTGGCGTATGTCGATAACATGTAATTAACTGCACAACAAAAATAAAATTTTTAAAAAAGGGGGGAGGAGGGCTTTATGTCTCCTCACCTTATACACCAATTCATTGTTCTGATTTGTTACTTGTTTTATATGTTTTTCTTTGCTGCTGTAGGAGCTAGTAAAGGAAAATAAGCTCCTGTCAAGTAATAAAATTTAGGCAAGCTTTGTTTAGCAGTTTTGTTTTTTAAAAGTTGCAATTCAGTTTTACAATTTAGAAATACAAACTTTGCTTATATCTGTTTAGTGATACTTCACAAGGTAATCATGGAACCACAAGTGACCAAGAATTCACAAGTGAATAGCAAATTTAAAGGAACACTCCCATAGCTCAGTTAAGTTGTTATGGGTGCAGAAATGCCTATGAGTTGAACCATCATGCAATGGTTTAACTTGGAAGATTAGTGGTTAACTCCTTAATAGCCTTTTTTCAAATGCTGTTATTTTAGGACAGAGGCATTTTTGCCATATGTTTGTTCCACTATTATTTAATACTTTCACTTTAAGTCTACCCACACAAATACCAGACAAGAGTGTCTTTTTTTATATATTCTATATGTATAATTTACAAAACATTCTTTATAACAAATACTAAAAATAAAAAATACACCACGAAATAGTTTCACTTATATGTCCTGATCGTGAAAAATCCTAGTCTTTGGAAGCTACAGGACAAATATGGCAAGCAATTACGAACTGGAGCAAGACTGTCCAATAACAGCATGTACACACCACAATTATTAAGATCACGGTTTGTGCAACTTGTAATGGAGGTCCTTGCATTCTTGTTCGGTATGCAGTCGTGGGGACACCCCCCTCTACATAGCCATTTCTGGGATGCCTCACTAGTAGTGATGTACCGAACTGTCCGCCGGCGAACAGTTCCCGGCGAAATTAGCGTGTTCGCGTTCGCCGCGGCGGGCGGACACATGCGCAGTTCGATCCGCCCCCTATTCGTCATCATTGGGCAAACTTTGACCCTGTGCCTCTCGGTCAGCAGACACATTACAGCCAATCAGCAGCACTCCCTCCCTTCCACACCCTCCAACCTCCCTCCCAGCATCCATTTTCGATTCATTCGGAAGATGCATGCTTAGTGAGAGGAGGGAAAGTTTAGCTGCTGCTGATTACATAGGGAAATTGATAGCTAGGCTAGGGTATTCAGTGTCCACTACAATCCTGAAGGACTCATCTGATCTCTGCTGTAAGGACAGCACCCCAAAAAGCCCTTTTTAGGGCTATAACATCAGGCTGCTTTTTTTTTTTTTTCCTGTGTAATGTAATTGCAGGTGCCTGCCTGCCAGCTTCTGTGTGAGGTTCACATTGGATACTGTGCCTATTTGCCCAGTGCCACCACTCATATCTGTTTTAACAATTGGTTAAGCTTTCGATTTAAAAGAAATAATTTTTTTTCACTGTATTAGAAGAGCAGTTAGTTGTCTGCAAGCGTCTGTGTTTCAGGCCTACTTCAGCGTGTGCTCTGCAGACCTGTGCCAGCGTGCTTTGACAGTTGCCAATCATATCTGGTGTCTCTTAAGCGTGCTTTTACAACCAAAATTTTGTTTCCACTGTAATAGAAGAGCAGTTGCGCCTGCCTGCCAGCTTCTGTGTGAGATTCACATTGGATACTGTGCCTATTTGCCCAGTGCCACCACTCATATCTGTTTTAACAATAGGTTAAGCTTTACATTTAAAATAAATAATTTTTTTTCACTGTAATAGAAGAGCAGTTAGTTGCCTGCAAGCGTCTGTGTTTCAGGCCTACTTCAGCGTGTGCTCTGCAGACCTGTGCCAGCGTGCTTTGACAGTTGCCAATCATATCTGGTGTCTCTTTAGCGTGCTTTTACAACCAAAATTTGTTTTTCACTGTTATAGATTGAATAGCAGTTACTTGTCTTCAAGCGGGTGTCTCAGGCCTACAGTGTGTGCTCTGCAGCACTGTTCCAGTGCACATTGCCAATCATATCTGGTCTCACAGTAGCTTGCACGCATAGTACCACAAATCCCAAAAAAAATGACAGGCAGAGGCAGGCCACCCCGCAGGGGCCGTCGTGGTCGTGGTGCTGTGATTCCCTTTTGCCCTAGAATAATGCCCAGTTTTCAGAAGCCACGTACCCTGAACTTGAAAAGTGCTGAGGACTTAGTTGACTGGCTAACACAGGACAACCAATCTTGTACAGCCTCCGCTCGGAACCTTGACGCACCATCCTCCTCCAGCTTGGCTTCAGGCACCTCTCAAGATAGCACTCACCCGCCTGCCGCCACCACCAAAACTAGCACCACAGCCGCTTTACTTGGTATGTCAGAGAAGTTATTCACACACCCGTTTGAAGAAATGAGTGATGCGCAACCATTATTGCTAGAGGATGTAGATAACAGGGATATGTCTCAGGCAGGCAGCATTAAACACATGGAGGTACGGTGTGATGATGATGATGATGATGATGTTGTACCCGCTGCTGCTTCCTTTTCTGAGTTGTCAGATACAAGCGAAGCGGTTGATGATAACGATGCGTCCATGGATGTCACGTGGGTGCCCGCTAGAAGAGAAGAAGAACAGGGTGAAAGTTCAGATGGGGAGACAGAGAGGAGGAGGAGGAGACCAGTTGGAAGCAGGGGGGGGTCGTCGCAAGGAGCTAGTGGCACAGTCAGACAGCATGAATCGGCACCCGGGGTCAGCCCGACAGCACGCCAATCAACGCATGCTGTGTCCACCACCAGAATGCCGTCATTGCAGAGCTCAGCAGTGTGGCATTTTTTTGTGTGTCTGCCTCTGACAACAGCGATGCCATTTGCAACCTGTGCCAAAGGAAACTGAGTCGTGGGAGGTCCAACACCCACCTAGGTACAACTGCTTTGCGTAGGCACATGATCTCGCATCACAAACGCCTATGGGATCAACACATGAGTACAAGCAGCACGCCTACTCTAAGCCGCCATCCTCCTCCTGGTCCAGCATCTTCATCCACTTCAACCACTGCTGTCCTTCTTGCCCCCTCTCAACCATCCGCCACTCCGTCTCCCGCCTTGAGCAGTTCCCGCTCATCTGCCCACAGTCATGTGTCTGTCAAGGACATGTTTGAGCGTAAGAAGCCAATGTCACCAAGTCACCCCCTTGCCCAGCATCTGACAGCTGGCTTGTCCGAACTATTAGCCCACCAGCTTTTACCATACAATCTGGTTGAGTCTGAGGCGTTCAAAAAAATTGTAGCTATTGGGACACCGCAGTGGAAGGTACCCGGACGGAATTTCTTTTCACAAAAGGCAATCCCCAACTTGTACTCGATTGTGCAAAAGGAAGTCATGGCATGTCTGGCACACAGTGTTGGGGCAAGGGTCCATCTGACCACTGATACCTGGTCTGCAAAGCATGGTCAGGGCAGGTATATCACCTACACTGCGCATTGGGTAAACCTGCTGACGGCTGACAAGCAAGGAATGCGTGGCATTGCAGAGGAGTTGGTGACACCGCCACGAATTGCAGGCAGTCCTGCTGCCACCTCCTCTACTCCTCCTACTCCATCCTCTTCCATAACCTCCTCGGCTGAGTCCTCTTGTGCCGCTGCTTCTTGCTCCACATCAACGGCACCCCCCCAGCTCCCCAGGTACTATTCCACATCCCGGATACGGCAGTGTCACGCCGTCTTGGGTTTGACTTGCTTGAAAGCAGAGAGTCACACCGGACAAGCACTCCTGTCCGCCCTGAACGCACAGGTGGAAAAGTGGCTGACTCCGCAGCAACTGGATATCGGCAAAGTGGTGTGTGACAACGGAAAAAATTTGATAGCGGCATTGAAGTTGGGCAAGTTGACACATGTGCCGTGCATGGCACATGTGTGTAATCTGATCGTACAACGCTTTGTGCATAAGTACACAGGCTTACAGGACGTCCTGAAGCAGGCCAGGAAGGTGTGTGGCCATTTCAGGCGTTCCTACATGGCCATGGCTCACTTTGCCGATATCCAGCGGCGAAACAACATGCCAGTGAGGCGCTTGATTTGCGACAGCCCTACACGTTGGAATTCAACACTCCTAATGTTCGACCACCTGCTCCAACAAGAAAAAGCTGTTAATGAATATTTGTATGACCGGGGTGCTAGGACAGCCTCTGGGGAGCTGGGAATTTTTTTGCCACGTTACTGGACGCTCATGCGCAATGCCTGTAGGCTCATGCGTCCTTTTGAGGAGGTGACAAACCTAGTCAGTCGCAACGAAGGCACCATCAGCGACATCATACCATTTGTTTTCTTCCTGGAGCGTGCCCTGCGAAGAGTGCTGGATCAGGCTGTAGATGAGCGTGAAGAGGAAGAGTTGTGGTCACCATCACCACCAGAAACAGCCTTATCAGCATCACTTGCTGGACCTGCGGCAACGCTGGAAGAGGATTGTGAGGAAGAGGAGTCAGAGGAGGATTGTAGCTTTGAGGAGGAGGAGGAGGAGCAAGACCAAACACAACAGGCATCCCAGGGTGCTCGTTGTCACCTATCTGGTACCCGTGGTGTTGTACGTGGCTGGGGGGAAGAACATACCTTCAATGACATCAGTGAGGACGAGGAACGGGAAATGAGTAGCTCGGCATCCAACCTTGTGCAAATGGGGTCTTTCATGCTGTCCTGCCTGTTGAGGGACCCTCGTATAAAAAGGTTGAAGGAGAACGACCTGTACTGGGTGTCCACGCTACTAGTGTCAGGATCGGGACAGGGATCCAACACGCAAAGTACAAACAGGACAGGGTACGTATACCGGACCTTAGAATGGCCGGACTAACGTACGGAGAGTAAAGAGAATGGTCAGAAACAAGCCGAGGTCGAGGGAACGAGAGGACAGGTGAGCGAGGAACAAGCCGGGTCAAGGATACCAGAGGGAAACAGAGTAAGTCAAACTAGCCGGGTCGGAACCAAAGGAATAACTGAAATCGCCAGAGCACTGTGTGACTAGACAGGCTAGAACCACGACAGGGCAATGAGTGAATGGGAGAAACAGGTTTAAATAACCTGGTTACAGTGAGTATACCCGCCTCCGACGAGTCCTGAGTGGCTTCCAGTCACTTGAGTGAAAGATCGGTCCGGACTGATGTCATGACGTCGGGCAGCGTGCGTGACGTCATAAAATGAGACTGATCCCTCGCGGCCGGCGTGAGAGTGTCTAGGAGAGCCGCGAGGGATGGAGGAAGCTGACCTGCTGGAGGAGTAAACTACTAAGTCTCTACCTCTTTCGGAGGTAGAGGCTTCAGGTACCCTGACAACTAGACCCCCGGTATAAGCAGAAAGTGGCGGAAATGTTACCCAATTACAACAAGTCGGAAAGGATGCAGCATTTGCAAAATAAATTAAAAAGTATGCTTTACACAGCGTATAAGGGTGATGTCACAGCACAACGGGAATCTAACACGACCACGCCGGCAAGGACAGGACGCTTTAAAGACGTGTTGTTGATGGAGGACATGCGGACCTTTTTTAGTCCTATGCATCGCCACAGCCCTTCGGGATCCACCCTCAGAGAGCGACTCGACCGACAGGTAGCAGACTACCTCGCCTTAACTGCAGATATCGACACTGAGGAGCGATGAACCCCTTGACTACTGGGTGTGCAGGCTTGACCTGTGGCCTGAGCTATCCCAATTTGCGATAGAACTTCTGGCCTGCCCCGCTTCAAGTGTCCTGTCAGAAAGGACCTTCAGTGCAGCAGGAGGTATTGTCACTGAGAAGAGAAGTCGCCTAGGTCAAAAAAGTCTAGATTACCTCACCTTTGTTAAGATGAATGAGGGATGGATCCCGAAGGGACTGACACTGGGCGATACATTAGCTTAAAAAAGGCCTGATGAGATGAGCTGCCTTGGGCTAAAAATGGTCCACACGCTGCTGTATTTTAGCTCTGAATGACGTTTGACTTGCGTGACTTATCCGCAACCAACTAGGGTTCAAGCCGCCATGTTTTAGGGCACTTTCTGCCTGTGAAACAAACATCAATTTTTCTGGCCGCTGCTACAGCAGCGGCTGCAACAATACCAAATTTTTCAGGCATGTGTACATGCCTAAATTTTAGGCCCACTGGTGCAAGTGGACTGATTACAATTACAGGGCCTCTAAAGAGTCCTGTATTGTTATTTGTCGTCACTACCTTCCCGCGTCGGGAGTGGGTCATTTGCGCCCCTGCTGCCTTCCTTGCATGTGGTAGCGGTTTGTCAGGGATTTGTCAATCCATATCTGCCAAGTGACCCTATGTAGGGGTAACAGTCCCTATTCTGCTCTGTGTCAGTGTCTATCAGGGGTTTTGAGGACAGGTGTCAATCCATATCTGCCAAGTGACCCTATGTAGGGGGAACAGTCTATTCTGCTCTGTGTCAGTGTGTATCAGGGATCATTAGGATAGGTGTCAATCCATATCTGCCAAGTGACCCTATGTAGGGGGAACAGTCTCTATTCTGCTCTGTGTCAGTGTGTATCAGGGGTTTTTAGGACAGGTGTCAATCCATATCTGCCAAGTGACCCTATGTAGGGGGAGCAGTCTCTATTTTGCTCTGTGTCAGTGTGTATCAGGGATCATTAGGATAGGTGTCAATCCATATCTGCCAAGTGACCCTATGTAGGGGGAACAGTCTCTATTCTGCTCTGTCAGTGTGTATCAGGGATCATTAGGATAGGTGTCAATCCATATCTGCCAAGTGACCCTATGTAGGAGGAACAGTCCCTATTCTGCTCTGTGTCACTGTGTATCAGGGATCATTAGGATAGGTGTCAATCCATATCTGCCAAGTGACCCTATGTAGGGGGAACAGTCCCTATTCTGCTCTGTGTCAGTGTGTATCAGGGGTTTTGAGGACAGGTGTAAACCATATCTGCCAAGTGACCCTATGTAGGGGGAACAGTCTCTATTCTGCTCTGTGTCAGTGTGTATCAGGGCTGGGCTTTGAGGACAGGTGTCAATGTTAGGTGATTTCTGCCCTTTATGGATTAAAAGCACATCAACTGTGCAATTTTCCATGGGAGTTTTGCCATGGATCCCCCTCTGGCATGCCACAGTCCAGGTGTTAGTCCCCTTGAAACAACTTTTCCATCACTATTGTGGCCAGAAAGAGTCCCTGTTTTTAAAATTCGCCTGCCCATTGAAAATTCCGGGTTCGCGACAACACTACTCACTAGTGAGGAATGCAGAAACGGCAATATTGCCATGTTCAGAGTAATAATATTAGGGACATTTACATTGTCCCCTTATGAGGTTCAGAACCTATAATTGTAGTGGCCGAGGGGTACAGGGAAAGGAGAGTTATACTTATCAGAATCTTTCCCTCATGGCCTTCATCTTCTTCATGCTTGTCCTCTTGCAGTCAGAGCACCAAGAGCCAATATCAGCATTCTATATTCTTGCACATGCACGCGAGTACAACAATGTTGTCTATGGAGAATTCATGAGACCCTAGGATCCCTCAAACTCAAACAATGGTTCCACCTATTTCAAACTTGTGAATCATAGGAAAAAATACTAAGACATAGAAGTCCCTACTTTTTCGTAGTATATCTTGACTGGGTTGGAAATTCAAGAAAATTCTGAGAAATTCCAACACCGCCAATGTGAGAATTTCAAAGAGGTTATCTTCATTTTATTTTAATTTTGGGTCGGGAGTGGCAGTGTCACTTTAATGAGCGCTCTGTATCACATACAGACCCCGTCATGAAGCGGTTAAAGTTTCATACTATTTCTTTCAGTGGGAGAACAGTAATAGGTAATAGCCTGTCAGATGACACTCAGCACATCACCGGCCACCTGTCTAAACCTTCCTCTTACTGTAGAGGTAGACAGTAAGTACCAGGGCCGGCCTTAGGGGTGTGCGAGCTGTGCGGCCGCACAGGGCGCCATGGAGCAGGGGGCGCCGTGCGGCCGCACAACCGATTAAAATTTTTTTTTTTTAAATTTGCAGCGGGGGCGGAGCTTACCGTGCAGCAGGGGCGGAGCTAAAAGCGCCGGAAAACTGCTGCAGGGGAAGCAGGAAGGAGTCCCTGCTTCCCCACCAAACAGTCACCAGGAGCTGCACTGCCTCAACAATGAACTCCACAGGTAACTGTGTGGTTGTCAGGTGAGTGTGACTCTCTGCCTGTGTGTGTGTGTGTGTGTGTGTGTGTGTGTGTGTATATGACTGTCTGCCTCTGTGTGTGTGTGTGTGTGTGTGTATATGACTGTCTGCCTCTGTGTGTGTGTGTGTGTGTGTGTATATGACTGTCTGCCTGTGTGTGTGTGTGTGTGTGTGTGTATATGACTGTCTGCCTGTGTGTATATGACTGTCTGCCTGTGTGTATATGACTGTCTGCCTGTGTGTATATGACTGTCTGCCTGTGTGTATATGACTGTCTGCGTGTGTGTATATGACTGTCTGCGTGTGTGTATATGACTGTCTGCGTGTGTGTATATGACTGTCTGCGTGTGTGTATATGACTGTCTGCGTGTGTGTATATGACTGTCTGCGTGTGTGTATATGACTGTCTGCGTGTGTGTATATGACTGTCTGCGTGTGTGTATATGACTGTCTGCGTGTGTGTATATGACTGTGCCACTGTGTGTGCGTCTGTGTGTATATATGACTGTCTGCCTCTGTGTGTCTGTGCGTCTGTGTGTGTATATGACTGTCTGCCTCTGTGTGTCTGTGCGTCTGTGTGTGTATATGACTGTCTGCCTCTGTGTGTCTTTGTGTATTACTGTCTGCCTCTGTGTGTCTTTGTGTATTACTGTCTGCCTCTGTGTGTCTTTGTGTATTACTGTCTGCCTCTGTGTGTCTTTGTGTATTACTGACTGCCTGTGTGTATGACTGCCTCTGTGTGTATGACTGCCTCTGTGTGTATGACTGCCTCTGTGTGTATGACTGCCTCTGTGTGTATGACTGCCTCTGTGTGTATGACTGCCTCTGTGTGTATGACTGCCTCTGTGTGTATGACTGCCTCTGTGTGTATGACTGCCTCTGTGTGTATGACTGCCTCTGTGTGTATGACTGCCTCTGTGTGTATGACTGCCTCTGTGTGTATGACTGCCTCTGTGTGTATGACTGCCTCTGTGTGTATGACTGCCTCTGTGTGTATGACTGCCTCTGTGTGTATGACTGCCTCTGTGTGTATGACTGCCTATGTGTGTATGACTGCCTCTGTGTGTATGACTGCCTGCCTCTCTGTGTCTGTGTGTATGACTGTCTGCCTGTGTGTGTGTGTGTGTGTGTGTATGACTGTCTGCCTCTGTGTGTATGACTGTGTGTGTGTGTGTATTACTGTCTGCCTCTGTGTGTGTCTGTGTGTATTACTGTCTGTGTGTGTCTGTGTGTATGACTGACTGTCTGCCTGTGTGTGTGTGACTGTCTGCGTGTGTGTGTGTATGACTGTCTGCTTGTGTGTGTGTATGACTGTCTGCTTGTGTGTGTGTATGACTGTCTGCTTGTGTGTGTGTATGACTGTCTGCTTGTGTGTGTATGACTGTCTGCTTGTGTGTGTGTATGACTGTCTGCTTGTGTGTGTGTATGACTGTCTGCTTGTGTGTGTGTATGACTGTCTGCTTGTGTGTGTGTATGACTGTCTGCTTGTGTGTGTGGTTGTCTTCCTGTGTGTGTATGGCCGTTTGACTCTGTGTGTGTGTGTGTGTGTGTGTGTGTCACATACAACCAATACACGCATATCACACACTGTTAATATACCCATTACAAATATCACACATAGCATACATATCACACACAGTCATCACACGTACTATTACATACACAGACAACACAAACAGCATACATGGATGATGGGGGGGTGGGGGGAGGGGGCGCTGTGAAGATTTTTCGCACAGGGCGTCTAAATGCCTAAGGCCGGCCCTGGGAAGTACAACAGGGGCAGCAGCAGCAGGCAACAGAGTTCCACATTCTGGTTTAACCCCTACAGGACCGCACTGTTTTTGCGATGTTTGTACGTAAAGGACCAGAGCTATTTTAACACTTTTGTGGTGTTTGTGTTTAGCTGTAATTTTCCGCTCTCGTTTACTGTTCCGATACAAATTATATCTTGTTTTTTTTCAGGAGAAAAAGGGCTTTCTTTACATACTATTGTTTTTATCATGTCATATAATTTAATTAAAAAGGGGGGGCGGAGCCTAACCATGAGCCAGGACGGTCACATGCTTGAAGAGCTCCGTACGAAGACACCGAAAAACGGCTAAAATTGGGAAGAAAGCCGTCACCTACCCTCACAGAAAACAGTCCCCTGGCTGAAAGTTCGGACATGGGTCGAAAAAATAAAAAGCCCGATGAGCCGGGATATCGGCGATCTCTTCCGCAACTCCCAGAGGGCCGCATGGGACAACATGGCGCTCGCGGACGAGGGCTCCTCTTACTCTTCAGATGACATGGCTGAGGCCCCAATGGTGAGTGCCTTACCTACCACTAAAAATGCACGGACACCATTGGCGGCGGACCGGGACCCCATCACGGCAACCCAACTCAAAGCAATGTTGGCAGAACTTCGAGAGAACATAGCGGGAGACCTTGCCCCATTCAAAAAGGCCATCGAAAGTGCGACTACCAAAATGGTCCAACTTGAGGCCACCCAGAGCACCCAAGAAGGCCGGCTCACAGAGGTGGAGAGAGGCCTGGCTAACCTGACTCAATATCAACAACAAATCGACACCAGGTTAGATGCCATGGAAGACCAACGGCGCAGATATAACCTAAAACTAAGGGGAGTGCCCGAGACAGTGGGACTGCAGGACTTACCTCATTTCCTCAGGCAGCTTTTTGCAGCCCTCCTACAGCCGAAACAGGCCAAAGCCATGAGACTCGACGGCATGTTCCATCTAACAAAGCCACCCAATGCACCGCCGACAGCGACCCCAGACCTTATTCTCCATTTTGGCTCCATACGGGACAAGGCCCTAATACAAGAAGCGGTGAGGGGGAAAAACCCCCATCACCTTTGAGGGCACCACACTACACTTCTTTCCAGACATGTCAAGGGGCACTCTCCTATGGCACCGATCCCTGCAACCACTACTCCAACTGCTCCGAGCCAAGGAGGTATCGTACAGCTGGGGCCCGAATCGCACAGTGCTAATCACAGCCGGAGACACCACTCTACGGGCAAGCACCGACAAGGAACTAGAAGACCAACTGCAGACACTTGGAATCACGTTGCCACCACCAATTGTGAATGGGGACCTGTCACGGGTGGACTTGGCGAAGATCAGGGAATTTGCACCGCGAACCGCGAAACCCACTTCCTCCACTGGAACGGGGACCTGAAGGGAAAGAGCGGGCTCAAGGGGCTGCTGCGCCCTCATCCAGGACTCTCTTATCACCCAAGGACTGGCCTAAGGCCACCATTTCGGGGACTTAAGAATGCCATAACTGCTTTCTCCCCCCCCCTTGTTGAAATTGTTTTATTGGTTTATTATGTTAATTTGATTACATGTGTTTATCCACTCTTGCTGCACCTCACGTGAACGCACAGTTAATCGGGACAGGAGCTGAGGAGCCCACAACCTCTACCAGTAAGCCCACATTCTCGTTACTAACAAACCTCTCTGCCTACTCTAGCTAGCTGTACAAATCCCTCGGTGTTACCTATCTCACACGGTATACCAATCTGAACATGCCTCCACCCACTTATTTAGCTCCCAACATGGCCAACTCCACACGGTTAAGGGGAAGATGCCCTAGCCACTAGGGGGCGCTGACCTCACACACGCACGCACCCCCCCCACACCTCGGCACTATGGACAGGGATACACTCCCTTACTGTCCTGGCTTACACATCTGCAATACCAGACCCAGACGGGTAATACTCCATTTCTGACCCCAGGTACACCCACAGCCTAGTACAAATATACACGCAAGGCGATGCCCACAAATGCAACTGGCACGGACTCCAACTTACATAACCCCTCCTGCACCTTTCACAATTATGCTAGTATACTCACCTATACAAACCACTGGAGTAGTCCACCCCATGGTGCACTCATGCTACATCGAGTTACACCGCTCCTAGACGTACACTTGTAATGCACCCACTGGGGCTTACCATTACGTTTTAAACCTGTTAATACACATGTTAACTTAAAAAAATCGCTCCGCATGATGCTGAACACCAGTTGAGCACTATGTCTGTAAAGCAATGTATGATGGTCAAGAACTGTCCACACAATGTATCTTATCTTGCATAACATGCTCAGTGACAAAAATAAAGAATAAAATAAATAAATAATTTAATTAAAAAATAATAATAAAATATGGTGAAAAAAAAAATTTGGGACTTTTACTTAAAAAATCTTTTACTGATCTACAAAATCGAATGAAACAAACTACTAAATAGATTCAAAATGTTGACAAGGTGAGTTTTTGTAACACCCACTTTGATAGCAGCCAATTGTGAGCGATTGCAATTGGCTGTTACTATCTGCCTGGGATGTCTGGCAGAGAGTTACAGCGTTTTTCGCTATGACGGTTCAGGACCGTCAGCGGTCCAAATGCACGTTTTACCGCTGACTGTCCTGAACCGTCAGCGGTCCTGAAGGGGTTAAACTATTGCAAGGCAAGATTGTGCTAGACATACCTGTCCCTATAGGAACTCAAAGTTACGTTAGTATTAGGGGGAGCTTTCCTTACAGTCATAATAGAGATTACAAAGGACAGCCAAGTAAGCAGTTTGACGTCAAATATTTTGACCTGAAATTAAACATTGTTGATTCAGTTTTGTGTCAAAATTAGTAAAGCACGTTTTCTCAGAAAACAAAAGATGTGTAATGAAACTTTTTTGTGCCTTGCAATTATCTGGCTGGAGGTTGGAAGGGTGATGAGGCTAATACATGCCACGAAAGAGTACTGATAACCAAATATTATAAAAGGAACACTTACCAACCATAAAAAAAAAAAAACCTTGAACCTTGCTGTGACAAATGATCCTTCCCACAAACAATTGCCAGTTGTGGAAGTGTGGAAGCTGGCCTCCTGCCCACCGACTATGGTCCAGGTCTGAGACACCATTTGGGAGTTACCCTGCCCAGCCGGCATTAGCAACTTTCCCTGGGTGCCCCTTGGTCCCCGGTCACCTCAGCAGGAGTTAGCCACAAATATTATGGAACTATTTGGGCATAGGACCACATGGCATGTGGCCGGTCCTCATGCCGAAATTAGTTCCACATTGGTCGCAGCTAAGTACCAAAGCATTTGTGGGTTTGGTTCATATAAACGACCACCAGGGTTTACCATGTTCGGTTCCATTTGAATGAAGGGAAAGTGCAGAGCCAGGGGCTAGCTGCTAATGGCAGCTGGGCAGGGTAACTTCCAAACGGTGTCTCAGACATGGACCATAGGCGGTGGGTGTGACAAACCTCCATATTTCTTTGTCCCAGTCATTTTTCTCCCAAACACCAGCCAACCTCCTGGCTCATTTAACTTCAAAGAGGCCACAAACTTAAGTGCTCTCGCTGTGTGGCAGTCTTGTCTCCCAAAAGCAGGCAGTGGTACCTGGTCTTCACGTGTCACCTGGTCTTCAAGTGTCTGGAACTTTAAAGCGGAAACTCGACCCCGCAAACACAGGTGATTTGGTACAAATGCTGCAATTCAGTTTTCCAATTTAGAGATACAAACTTTGCTTATATCTGTTTAGTGATACTTCACAAGGTAATCATGGTGACCAAGTGACCAATCATGGTGAACAAGTGACCAAGAATTCACAAGTGAATTGCACGACAAGCCAGGAGAGCGCTGTTTGGTAGGATTGTTCATACGAACAAGGCAAACAATTGCTACCTATGAGCCAGGGTAACCATTCGACTTTGTTTGTTAACTCCCAAAGGTGACCAACCGCTACCCCTGACATGGTTGTGGATGTTTACCAGGTGAACATTTTTTTACAGCAAGACATATTACACCATTTAAACAGAGTATTCAATAGCATGCAGACAAATGCATTACATTGTTTATCTTGGATAGTCATTATTAAAAGAACACTCCAAGCACTAGGACATTTTTGAGGTTAGTTGGGGTGCTGGAGTCACAAATAATTTTATCCTCTTTACAATGACAGTTGTGCTACCTTAAAATTCGCCCCACCAGCCCATTCAGAGGAGTGCCTTTAGGTTTACCTGGTGCTGCTTCCTATAGCTAAGGGTATGCATTGAAACAACTGTAGAAACTGAATATTTTAAGTGGTTAATTTAGCAATGTTGTATTATAAACTTGTTACAACATCAATTACAATTATGTAGCTGGAGCTAGGGTTACGTGAAGGGGAACTGTGGCTAAGATGTACCTACTTGTAAGATGCTGTAGACCAGTGGTTCCCAACAAAGTCCTCAATTACCCCCTACCAGTCCAGGATTTAGGGATTACCCCTTTGTGTCTAAGGTTGTTTTTTTATTTTCTTAAAACATCTTAGACAACTGGGTAAACCCTAAATCCTGGACTGGTAGGGTGTCCCAGAGGACTGGGTTGGGAACCTCTGCTGTAGACTGTAAATCCCATGATTCTTAACCAAGCTAAAACCCCTAAAGCTCCCTTTACAGACAAAATTATTGCACAGTCAACATAGCACCTTGTACAGCAGGTTACCTAATGCTTTAATAACGCTGCAGTAATTTCAGAAGCATCCATTCTAGCAATGACGGTAGATTTTTAAACAACATCTTTAGGAATAAATCTAGAGGACCCCCCAAAGGATTGTATTCCTTCTTAAACCACAACACCAAGCAATGGCATGAGTAAACTAGGCATATTTGGTATTGTTTATCTCTGGTTTCGACTGCACTATGAATGGAATACTACTAAGGAGTTAAAATGAGCAGGGTGACACCTGCTCGAAGCATTATGGCCTGCCACTTACTCATAGAATAATTATGTCTAAGGGACATAAAAAGGCCCCTTTTAGCACATGTAAGGCACGTCTAAATCCAAGTCACTTTAGCAAGATTGACCCACAAAAAACCAACAAAAAACACCATAAAAAATTTCATATCCAATGGTCAGAATACAATTCAATTTAAGAGGTGTTCTGCAAAGTCACAATTAAAATGCTTGCCTCTAAAAGTGGTCCTGTCAAAGAATTAAGTCATTTATGAGAACAGACTGGTTTATCTTTTGTCTTGAAAGTGTCAAATACCAGAGACAAAAATATTTGAAAAAAAAAAAGTTTGGTACTTTACCTTTAAGACAATTATACATCAATTCATGAGAAGTGGAGAACGGGAACTAAACTATTTTGGACTAAAATATGCAATCCCTTGTCAACGAATGGACCTCTAAATTTTAAAAACTTGTTTTCTTTACGGATATGTATAAAAAAAAAAAAATACTGTGTACAAAGTTAAGTGGACATGTTGGTATAAAAACAAACAAAAAAAAAAACGACATGTTAAGTCATTGCAACAGATGGGAAGCAGATATGTGCATCCTATTTCTTCTCCTGTCATATTGTGTTATTCAGAGCCCCGTATTTCATGCCGGCTGTGATATGATCATGTAACATGTATGCAAGTATCAAATCATGTGCAAGACTAGTTTCGTTCCCTGTGTTCCAAAACATCTGAATATTTTACCTAGCATAGAGAGAGACTAAATCAGGCTATATAGTATTGCAGTATATTTCTTAAAAACTAGAAAAGAGGCATAGCTTAGAGGTAAAAACACAGAAAGCCATGTATGGGAAGGGCCTCCTGTTCTCTAGGAAGCCTGGAATGGCTGAGCTTGCAGTGAGCTCAGAAGCTATGTATGGGAATGCCAAAGGATATAGACAGCTCAGTTTACTTTGGGCTATAATTGGGTAATACACATGCCACCAGGTCCTTGGGTAAAAACAGGCTGACCTCACAAACCTGAACAGGACTGAAAAGAGCAACACGAACAGAAACAGATAATCCTTGCAACATGGCCTAATATTTTGAGGTGTGATTAGTTTTATTGAGAGTTTAAATAGGTTAAGTATTTTCTTGTGCAGAATGATTATCACAATCGGGCCATGTTTTAGTCCTCCCCCAATGGTGTTACAGTTTAAAGTTCATATGCTGTTTAAATAACTATTTAAATTAGGTTTACAAAATAAGAAGGTTAATAGGATACTCTCATAGTAGAACTTTGTCCAGTCAAAAGTCAAGTGACAGCAACCAGAGAGAAAAAAGAAAGTTTAACTTAAAGGACGGAAATACATTATTTGTTAAGGGAACACTATAGTATCAGGAATTCAAACATGACACTATACTGGACACTATAGTGTTTAACTATTTAGGTGATCAGCTCCCATCCGATTGCATGGGAAAGGTGAGTTTACTTACCTTTTCTCACTGCACGGCAGTCTTGCCATGACTGGTCTCACCATGTCTGATCTGAATGATCTCCGCCAATCCAATGCATTTCCATAGGAAAGCACTGGGAGGAAGTTTCACATGCACAACAAGATGCTGTGCCAATCAGCATCTTCTCATAGAGATGCATTGAATCTATGGTGAAGTTCAGCACCTCCATGGAGAGTGTGGAAACCTCTAGTGGCCATCTCCGTTACTTCCACTAGAGATGTTATTAGGCCTGCAGGGACCGGCTATTGATACCAGAACCACTACATAAAGCTGTAGTGGGTATGGTGACTATGATACCGGAGAAACTGACGGAAGCCAAGCACAGAGAGATGGACACAGGTTTCTTCAGGAAGGAAGAGATTCTTTATTGGATCACCGATCGGGACTCAGAGGGACTAGCGTCACCAAAATACAGCAAAGTCTGAGTACTGAATACATAGAGTACATTCCTTATATAGCACTGTAGCTCCTCCCACAATTAACTACACCCACACATACCCTTAACCTATTTAATAAATAGAGTCTAAACTCATCCATCCGGTCTAACCACGTGGCTCATCTGATACAAAGGAGAGGGACGCGTAATTCCAGTTCTTACATTCCTGCACCTGGTCAGTACAGTGATAACAGTATCTTAGCTACGTGTAATTAACTTAACTGATACTACAAACACATATACATACATATGCCTTGTGGCAATCTTAGCCTGCTAAACTTGTATTTTACTGGAATTACATCACATTCCCCCCTTTGATGCCTCTGATATTTCACAATTACTTGAGGCATCACTTAACCTTGGTTTGCATATACCTCAGGTTACCATGAACCAGACCAGACTTATCTTATGATGTGAATCTTTTAACACTCATCTTCCTGCATTGGTTCTCCTTGATCTAGAGCCTTATACTTATATATCGCCATTATCTGTGCAGCAGCCTTCCTCTCTGCTATACTTCCTATCAGGCTTTGCACAGACCTAACTACTAAGGGTATAAGACACGGTAGGAGTAGACACAACAGTAAAATCAGTAGGACTCCACCTACCACTGCCTTAAGCCCTCCAAACCACTCATACCAGCTACCAAACCAACTACTTGGATTGTACCCTTTCCATACCTGAGTAGGCACATGCGCTAGTTTAACCATATGGCTAGTAAGCTCAGCTATTGCTTGCCCTTCGTCATCTATTTGAAGACAGCAATTGCTCAGGTTAAACTTCCCACATACACCTCCCTCTACTGCCAAAAGGTAATCCAAGGCTAATCTATTTTGGTACACTGCTGTCCTCATCCTGGTATTATGCTTCGCTAGAAGATTGAGTGCTTGTGAGGTCTCATTAGTAATAATCTCAACCACCGCCTGTAATCTTATAATACGGTTGAGCATATAAATTGGGGTTCTATAACCAAAGGTACCATCCTCAGCCCACGTGGCTGGCCCATAGTAATCTATAATACGCTGGGGAGGCCATTCATCATCTTCCCAGGTGCCTATCTCTAAGGGTCCCCTTTTCTTCCTATGATTCACATCATACACTTTAACACCTAAAGTCTCACCTGTTTCAATCGGTAACAAGAAGAAGGATGGTTTGAGCATACCCAACACACATGCCCCTTCCCAGTCCTGTGGCAACTCCAAATAGGCTTTCTTACCACAGATCCAGTACAAATTTGCTGGGGCTCTCCAAGTAGATGTGATGGATAGATCAAACCACACATCCTTTAAATTGGCATATCTAGCAAACGGGTTAGATGGTTCTGAGACATTTGAAGCCGACCACCAAGTTGTATTCTTTGTATCATCATCATAAGCTTTTTGCCCTAGACAAGTTAATTCTCCTACAGAAGTATTATACATTATTCCTTTCCTTGCTATGCAAACATAACCTATGATGGAGGTCTTTAATCTCCACTCAGATTTACCTCTAACACTCATATGATAATCGGCTTGTGTAGATATTAATTGGTCAACTGCCTCAGAACCGGACATTACCTCCTTTGCTTCCCAAGGCCATTGGTCTCCCATGTTAGTACCTCCACACACATAGCAGTTGGTAACATTAAGACTACCGGCAATACTTTCAGCTAGATCAATGAACAGGTTTTTAGCATTATGGGGGATCTTATTATCTATACTCATCTCTTCATAAAAGGAATGGTATACTTGATGAGTCTGGGAGGATACCGTATCAGTCTCTATTCCTATAAACAATAATGTCCCAGGATCTAAACCCGTCCCGTATATTTGAAACCCAAATAAATTTCCATACTTATCTAAGAACTTGTCGGGGTTATTAATGAGTATATGGACTGGGTTGCATTCCATAGACTTACAATAAGGGCTAGTCGGCAACTTAGTCACTATCATGTCTTTGTCTACTGTCTGTCCCCAAGTTGCCCACCCCACACAAGACCAATATGGACAAAAGTTATAGTCTTTATTTGGGCATCTAGGACTCACATATTTATTTTTACTACTGGGACAAATATATTTATCATTAGACCCATACGTCCTCTCCCATCTAAGATCCCCACATACATTCCACGGCTTTCTACCACTCGATATCGCTTTACACGCATCAAATAGCAGAACACCCGAAGAATGTACGGATTCTAACACCGTCTTATTAATTAGGGTCCCCTGAGGATCTCCATTCCTGAGAGTCAACCAAATTGTACGAGGTTGATACTCTGGACTGAAGCACTTAGGTTCTCCTACTCCTAAATGGCACACACTATAATCTATATTTAAGTATCTACATCTCGATACATCTCCTTTACATTCGTATTGTGAATGCCAAATTAGGGTTTGGGAAATATGGTTACCTGTTCTCGTAGTCTTAATGCATACCTCACAGCTAGGAGTGTCGGTACCTCTACCTTCCTGAATATAAAAACACATATAAATAAACACAATCAAAAGCACATCTTTCGCCGTCATCCTCAGTCTTCGTCCGTGCGATGGAACCTCAGCTTCCAGGATGTGAGGGCTGCAGGGAATGGAGTTCTGCTCGTCTTCACAGGTGTCCCTTCGAGACTTTCCTGGCTTATACACTATGTGATGGTAAGCGGACAGGCTTTATTATGGCCTTCTCACTCACACCTGTAACAATAAAATTTGTAATCCACAATAATTCCTCGTTACTCCGACTGAGTAGTGCGTTTCAACCGGATCTTGCAGGGATTCTCTGGATCTGCTGTAATTTGCCAAGAATCGACTGCTGCTGGTTTAACCCTGGAGTGATGTATCCACGGAGTTACTTCGGCTACTTTTATCGCTGTAGGGGTAGACAAAAGAACAACATAAGGACCTCTCCACTTGGGCCCTAACGGTACATTATTCCACTCTTTAATCCACACTTGGTCTCCTGGATGATAACTATGAACAGGGGGATAAATATTCACAGGTAATCTATCTTGTACCCATTTCTGTACCTCCTCCATAGTCTTACCCAACTCTACAACCTGCTGCCGGGTAATTCCTTCTCCCAACTGACTCAAGTCCCCCCTTAAGTTACCAAGTACGGGAGGTGGTCGCCCATACATGATTTCAAAAGGAGAGAGGCCCATCCTTCTGGTAGGGGTACTGCGGATTCGCAATAAAGCTATAGGTAAGAGAACGTTCCACTTAAGTTGGGTTTCCTGACACATTTTAGCCAACTGGTTCTTTATAGTTCTATTCATTCTCTCTACCTTACCAGAACTCTGGGGTCTATATGCAGTATGAAGCCTCCACTTTATACCAAGCATATGAGTCAGTTGTTGTAGGCACTGATGAACAAAAGCTGGACCATTGTCCGATCCTATAGAACAGGGTAGTCCATATCGGGGTATTATTTCTCGTAGCAGGAATCTTACAACTTCTCCTGCTTTCTCTGTACGAGTAGGACATGCTTCTACCCAGCCTGAATAGGTGCACACAATTACCAACAGGTAACGATGTCCACCCGATTTAGGCATTACTGTAAAGTCTATTTGTAGATCGGACATGGGGAGTCCCCCCATAAACTGGACTCCTGGTGGCTTTACTGGTCCTTGTCTTGCATTATTCTTAGCACACGTTACACATCTGCGTACAATGGCCTGAGTCAAGTTGGACAATCTTGGTATGTAGAAATGTTTCCTGAGAGATTCTTCAGTACTGTCTCTCCCAGAATGTGTCCCGTTGTGATAATTTTGGACAATTTCTACCGCTAGTGATGCTGGTATGACTATTCTTCCATCTTCTAGCTGATACCACTTGTTCTCCAAATACTTTCCCGGTTCAGTCTTTAACCACTCCTCTTCTTGAGCTGTATAAACTGGAGTCCATTGGGACAGTGGAGTTGGTATAAGAGCAGCTATATGCCCCACATACTCCTGTCTTCCTGATTCAGCAGCACGCTTAGCTGCACTATCTGCCATCCGATTTCCCTTGGTTACATCACCATCTCCTCTCAGATGCGCTCGACAATGTATGATACCGACTTCTTTCGGCTCCCACACTGCTTCCAATAGTTGTAGGATTTCAGCTGCGTACTTGATTTCTTTGCCTTCTGAATTCAGTAGTCCTCTTTCTTTATACAAAGCTCCGTGGGCATGAGTGGTTAAAAACGCATACTTAGAGTCCGTATAGATATTTACTCTTAAACCTTCAGCCAATTGTAACGCTCGTGTTAGTGCTATTAATTCTGCCTTTTGTGCTGATGTTCCTTTCGCCAGTGGCCGAGCTTCTATCACCTTGTCTATTGTTGTCACTGCATATCCTGCATAGCGGATCCCTTCTTTCACATAACTACTGCCGTCGGTGTAATATTGAACATCGGGGTTCTGGATGGGAAAATCACGAAGATCTGGTCTACTTGAAAATACTTCATCCATTACTTCCAAACAATCATGTTGACTTTCAGTAGGTTGCGGCAAAAGGGTAGCTGGATTTAAGGTGTTTACAGTCTCTAAATGCACTCTTGGGTTTTCACACAACATTGCTTGATACTTGGTCATACGGCTGTTACTAAACCAATGATTTCCTTTGTAATCCAACAACGTCTGTACTGCATGTGGGACTCGTACATAAAGTTCTTGACCCAGAGTGAGTTTATCGGCTTCAGCTACTAGCAGGGCGGCTGCAGCTACGGCTCTTAGACAAGGTGGAAGTCCGCTGGCCACTGCATCCAGTTGCTTAGACATGTAGGCAACAGGTCTTTGCCATGATCCCAAGTACTGTGTCAATACTCCCACAGCCATTCTTCTTTGCTCGTGTACATATAAGTAGAATGGTCGTGTGTGATCAGGTAGACCTAATGCTGGGGCACTCATCAAAGCCTTCTTCACATCTTCAAATGCCGTTTGCTGTTCTTGGGTCCATAGGAAGGGGTCGTGCTCTGTACCTTTGATAGCTGCGTACAGAGGTTTTGCCAGTATCGCATAGCTGGGAATCCATATCCTACAGAAGCCTGCTGCCCCCAAGAATTCTCGCACTTGTCTTCTATTCTTGGGTATTGGTATTTGGCAGACAGCTTCTTTTCTCTCTGGCCCCATAATCCTTTGACCTTCAGAGATATGGAATCCCAGATACTTGACAGTTGGCAAACACAACTGAGCCTTCTTCCTGGACACCTTGTATCCTGCCTTCCAGAGAATATGTAGTAGATCGTGCGTTGCTTGCTGACATTTTTCTTTTGTAACTGCTGCTATCAACAAGTCATCTACATATTGTAACAATACACATTCTCCTGGGATAGACTCGAAATCCAGTAGATCTTGACTTAGAGCTGAACCAAATAGGGTAGGTGAATTTTTAAACCCTTGGGGCAGTCTTGTCCAAGTCATTTGGCGTTTTGAGCCCGTTACAGCGTTCTCCCATTGGAAAGCGAAAATACATTGGCTTTCTGCGGCAATTCGGAGGCAAAAGAAGGCATCTTTGAGATCTAAGACTGTGAAGTAAGTAGCCCCGCCCGGAATTAAAGCAAGCAGGTTATATGGATTGGGTACAACTGGATGTATGCTAACAACCGCATCATTGACTGCTCTTAAGTCCTGCACAGGTCGATACTCATCTGTGCCGGGCTTTTGAACAGGCAGCAATGGGGTGTTCCAGGGGGAAGTACAGAATTTTAGGATACCATACCGTATGAACTTATCCAGATAGGATTGGATGTTCTTCTTAGCCTTCTGCGGAATGTGATATTGTCTTAGGCTCACTGGATAAACCCCATGTTTCAGTTCAATTTTTATTGGTGGAATATTGCGGGCCAGTCCTGGTGGGTTGTTCTCTGCCCAAACTCCTGGTATGTTAAACAATGTCTCATCACTCCTAGGGTTTTGGCTAGTCAACACTGTATAAAGTCGCCACTCTTCTTCCTTTGGTACGGATAAAGTCATAATACCTGAAGGTCCATTAAACTTTAAGGATGTTGTTCCATTTGGTAGGAACGTAATCTGCGCTTGTAATTTTGATAGCATATCACGTCCCAGCAATTGGACTGGACATTCAGGCATATAAAGGAATTGGTGTTTTACTACGTGGCCTCCCAATGTACAGAGTCGACTTTTAAGAACCGGTCTTTCAGCACTTCTTCCAGTTGCTCCTATCACAGTAATAGTCCTTCCAGATGGAGGAGCAACCAGATTAGTCACCACTGAATGTTCAGCACCAGTGTCGATCATGAACGCACTCCTTTTCCCCCCTATTGATACATCGACCATAGGCTCCGCTCGACCAAGGGGGATGGAGCCCGGTCGGTATCAATAGTCCTCCATGACGTGTCAGCCAATCCTACAAAGTCCCTACCTTCTCTATCGCGAGACCTTTGCGCTGCTGGAATATACCTGTCTTCCCTAACACTTCCTCTGTTCCCATTACTCCCTCTATAACCATTACTCCCTCCGGGACCTCCTCTACCTCTCGCTCTGCCTCTAAAGTTTCCGTAGCCTGCCCTGGGTTGGTCTCTCTCGTACTGCTCTCTTTGCGGACATTCGTTCCTCCAATGCCCTTCTTCCTTGCAATACGCACACTGATCCCTACTCAAAGGCTCCCTACTCCATCTATTATTGCCTCTATCTGGGCCCCGTTTATCTATGCCTGCGATCGCTACCGCTAGCATATCAGCCTTTTTACGCATCTTGCGCTCTTCCTCTTTCTTACTTTCTGTATCCCTGTTCATATAGACCTTATTTGCTACCTCCATTAGTTGGGTGATGGACATACCTGCAAACCCTTCTAACTTTTGTAGCTTGCGCTTAATATCTCCGTATGCTTGGCTGACAAAGGCGGAGTTAACCATTCGGGAATTGTCTGCGTCTTCCGGATTAAAGGGGGTATACAAGCGGTATGCCTCCAATAATCGGTCATAAAAGACACTGGGCGCTTCATCGCTTTTCTGGATCACCTCAACTGTCTTCGACATGTTAATGGCTTTCTTTCCTCCGGCTTTCATGCCAGCAATTATAGCGTCTCTATAGGCTCTGAGTTGAACCATATCAGCACCATTTACGTTCCAATCGGGATCGGTGTTGGGATAGTGTGTCGCGGCCCATGCTGCTGGATTGGCTTGGTTCAAAGCACGGGCTCTATCCTCTAATGCTTTAATGGCTGCTTGATTTATTCTTGTCCTTTCCTCATTGTTAAATAAAGTCATTAGTAACTGCTGGCAATCAGCCCATGTCGGATTATGCGTCTGTACTATTGAGGTGAACAGATCAGTCATAGCTTGTGGTTTCTCAGTATACGAGGAATTATGGGTCTTCCAGTTTAAAAGATCGGTTGTGGTAAATGGGACATATACGAAGACTGGGTCAGCGTGTGCCATTTGACCTGCGGCATCGATATAAGCTGACCCGGGATTCAGACGAAGAGGCATCTGATAGTGCTTTAATTGTTGGGCACCAGTCAACTGTCGGGTTTGGATGGGGCTACGTAGAGAGGCGTCAGTCATGGGTTCCGGTCGGGGAGAGATAGGGTATGGGGATGTGGGAGGTCGGTTTTGGGAAAAGGTCGTAAATAAAACACTTCGAGCCGAGCTAGATGAAGCTTGACCGGAAGTCTGAAGTGGCGCCAAATCAGGATATTCGTTTCTAATGGGGGTGGATTCTGGTTCCGGAAGGGGAGATTTAGTACGAGGGGGGGTGGATCCTGTACTGGAGGAGGAAGCGGAAGTGGATGAGGGTAATGAGGGGAGGGGTGCAGGACTTCCTGCGTTTGCGTCACTTCTTCTTAACGGAAAGTAAGGGGGCGGCAAAGGGATCTCGGACTCAGGGGGCGTGTCCAAAATGGGCCTAACACCAGTCCTAGTGGACGAGCAAGTCCTAGCTACCATGAGGCGACACTGCTCCTCGTGGCATGTCTGGAGCCATTTTGGCGAGTCATTTACGGCCTGTCTCCAACAGTCAATATAAGGAAACTGGCCGTAAAGTTCAGGCCTACCCGATACAGCCACGTGTAAGCGCTGTACCAGAGTTGGATCCAAACTGCCACGTGGCGGCCATGCCGCAACCAAAGTAGGCCACTCCCTAGTACACAAAGTGACCAAACGTACAGGAGACATCTTTACCCCAAAATCACAAACTTTGAATCCCTTTTTAAAATTCTTAACCATACATCCTAAGGGATCCGGAATCGTTGACTGCGACGCACCCATACTTAACAATGGAACGTCGTCGACAACGAATACTATACACGCGTACTATTCAACAGTCACACCCGTTTCCTCTGGCAACAGCACCACGTGGTACGGTTACCAAGTGAAACGTACACAATAACAATAAACACTCAGGGAATTCCCGTACACACACAGCTGTTACACCAGTCACTATATAATCAATATTATGCCCTTTGGCGTAACTATACAGTCACCCACGCTATAATTCTCTATATACGAATTACCCGTCTATAACACACCCCAGTAACATCGTCTTTTACAAATAGCGGTTACAGTACGGTTAGCATAGGTCAAAGCACAAGTTAAGGTCACAATACAATTATTAGTGGTTATGGTGTTAAACATGCAATGGACGACAATGATTAGTACTTATTATATAATGTCAGTAAATATACAGGGTTATGGTACCGTGCACTATAATACAGCAACACACTATTAACACTCTCGCTAGACGGCTGAGCTCGCGCTATCTAACAAGATATACACTTTACTAAAACAATCGTTAACACATTTACAATTCCCAACTAAACTATTGGCCAGTACCTTGAATGGACTACCTAAAACTATATACACCCGTTTTGGTTAGCCACACTGCCCAATCACCACATATACATAGCGAGCTAGAGAACCGAATTTACACAGGCGCCTCTTAGTCGCACTATACAACGAGCTAGAGATCCGAATTTACACAGGCGCCTCTTAGTCGTACTATCAAAAGTCTAGTGGGTTCCAAATTTACACGCCTTCCCACTTAGCCCAGATAGGATGAGAACTAGCGAACCGAATTTACACAGGCGCCGCTTAGTCTCCCGGTCCCTCCGACCTAGCGAACGTAATATACACCCTAGAACGCTAGTCTAGACAAGACACCGGTGTCCGGCTAGGGCTATTTACACCAGGACCCCGCCTGACTAACCAAATCAAACGGTCTGACTAAAGAGCGTTCGATCGAGCGGTGCGCCTTCGCTCCTTCCCTCCGACAGAGGGGGCAGATACACTGATTCAAAACCCCTTTGGGCCTACCGCACAATCGGTATACCCCTAGTGGGTCCTGCCGTCTAAAACAGCAGTTGTCTTACCTCCTCGTTCCTGAACCTGAGTTCACACTCATCGACGGGGACACCCCAGCACTTCTCACGTAGAGGCCGATGATCTCCTGGACAACAGACCAGTGGCGCCGAGACGAAGGGAGGTCCACGCAGAAGTTCAGGGGTGCAGCCGTAGAGAACGTGGGCAAAGATAGACCGTCTCACGCCTCTGCCTCTCAGCTACCGTTGAACGATGAGCTTCCCGGCCAATGCACCAAATGATACCGGAGAAACTGACGGAAGCCAAGCACAGAGAGATGGACACAGGTTTCTTCAGGAAGGAAGAGATTCTTTATTGGATCACCGATCGGGACTCAGAGGGACTAGCGTCACCAAAATACAGCAAAGTCTGAGTACTGAATACATAGAGTACATTCCTTATATAGCACTGTAGCTCCTCCCACAATTAACTACACCCACACATACCCTTAACCTATTTAATAAATAGAGTCTAAACTCATCCATCCGGTCTAACCACGTGGCTCATCTGATACAAAGGAGAGGGACGCGTAATTCCAGTTCTTACATTCCTGCACCTGGTCAGTACAGTGATAACAGTATCTTAGCTACGTGTAATTAACTTAACTGATACTACAAACACATATACATACATATGCCTTGTGGCAATCTTAGCCTGCTAAACTTGTATTTTACTGGAATTACATCACAACTATACTGTCCCTTTAAGTGAAATAATACCTTTTAGAACGTGGCTTTAATGTTAACATTTGTAATTACAATTTTAAACTTTTTTTTTTTTACATTTTAACGTTTAAAAACAATTTAACTATTTTAAGTGATACCGTTTAAAAAAAAAAAATGGTTACTGCAAGCATCATGACCACTTCATTGATTTTAAGTTGTCATGGTGCTTAGAATCTGAATGTGCATAGTTTCAGTTTGCAGTGTTGTGCATACATAGATCTAGCACATTGCTGCAGGTAAGCCCACCTCCAGAAGCATCCAAAGCCAACCCAGAGCGAGAGATCCCAGCTGACTAATGTTAATCCTGTGCAAAAACGGTGCAGAGCATGCTAGAAACCGAATACTAAAGGCGGTAAAGGACACCCCACCCCAGTCCATCCTCTGTGGCATCTCTCCCCTTCAGTGAGACCCAGTAACACGGTGATCAGGTTGTAGATAGAACTTGGCCTCTGCATAGGATTGCAGCAAAGCTTCTCTCTCTTTTTTTTCCTATTATAGTAGGGGGTATCATGCCAGCAAAGCTCCATTAAAGGACCACTATAGTGCCAGGGAAACAAACTTGTTTTCCTGGCACTCTAGTCCTTAGGTCCTCCCCACCCTCATGGCCGCCCTCCAGCTGGGCTGAAGGGGTTAAAACCCCGTCAGCCACTTTCCTTTCTCTAGCGCCAGGCTCCCTTGGCACTGGTGACCTCTCCTCCTCCTGCTGACGTCAGCGCCGAATGCGCATGTGCAGCAAGAGAGGGGACGTCAGTGTCTTCTCACTATGATTTTAAGTGAGTTAGCCACTAGAGCAGGGCCAGTGCTTCCTATAAGGCGAACTAGGCAACCCCCTAGGGCGCCCTGCGCTGCCATCGCCGGCCCTTTAAATGCTGCCACCTGAGCGCTCTATAGAGAGCGCTCAGGCGGCTGCCGCACTGCCTCTCCTCACCTCCCCTTCAGCGTGGCCAAGCTTCTTTCCAGTCCGTGACCTGGCCAGACTGATAGGAAGTGCACACTCAGTGTGCACTTTGTCAGTCCGGCCGGGTACAGGAAACAAACTCCTGTACCGCGGACTGAAGAGGAGCTCAGCCACGCTACAGGGAAGGTGAGGAGAACACAGGGAGGGGGTGTGACGAAATGCCTTTTGTCACTAGGTTTATTGGTGACAAGCTGCCCTTTACCCCTGGCTGTTGGAGGAGCCTGATGGCCAGCCTCCTACCTGCTGACTATGGCCCCTGGAAAATGGGCACGTTTAAAGAACTATATTGGGTATATTGTATTTTATTGTGCGGCTACTGGCCCTTTAAGCACAGTGAATGGACTTACTGAAACTTTTTGGACACTTCCTCTTCCCCTCCCCCGGATCCATTGTTCTCCAGCAGGGTGTTGTCCCAGGGACACTGCCAGACCAGTGGAAACTGGTCTGAGCAGGAAAAGCCATGCTTGCAAGTGAAAACAAAGGACTTCGACCTAACTGTTAAACCCCTGAACCTATTCAAGTGAATTTTGGATATGTTTGTCCCCAAGTTATACTGGTTAAAATAATATAAGTATATTGTATGTACGATGTTAACTCAGAAAGTTATAAAAATTTATAAAAAGTAACTTTTTAGCTTGGAGATAATTGAGTAGATACAGTAATTGATTCAATTATCTCCTAATCAGAGGGGAGGAATAGGCTGGGTGTGTTTCTATTGTCCCATTGTGTCTGATTGGCTGCTGTACTTGCATTGTATGTGTTGTAATGTGTTTATTGGTTGTTCTGCAAAACCCTGTGGGCAGTACTATGTTTTGTGGATAGTGAATAAAAGAGGCTGTATGTGCCAGTACAGGGAGTTCCTGTTTTAACCCTCAAAGTGAAGTGTTGTCTCATTATTGGGGGAGGATTTATTGGATGCTGTTCCAGTTTGACTGCTAGGAGTGTAAACCTAGTCGCATGGTTTTTCCTATTCGGCTATATACAGCATTCATATGCTAGAGAGGATTCCTATGCTTCTCAGATTCGGTGGTTGTGGTGTCTGCTGCAGTGCTTGGAGTCCTCAGGAAGCGCTAGGAGCATCCGTCAGCGGAAGGTACCCGGTCGGGGTGCCAGCGGTTCCGTTACAGGGGGGGGGAGGCATAAGAAGAAAACAGGGGGAGGAGGGGGGGAGTAAGAAGAAGAGGGGAGGAGGGGGGGAGTAAGAAGAAGAGGGGGGGAGGGGGGGAGTAAGAAGAAGAGGGGGGGAGGGGGGGAGTAAGAAGAAGAGGGGGGGAGGGGGGGAGTAAGAAGAAGAGGGGGGGAGGGGGGGAGTAAGAAGAAGAGGGGGGAGGGGGGGAGTAAGAAGAAGAGGGGGGAGGGGGGGAGTAAGAAGAAGAGGGGGGGAGGGGGGGAGTAAGAAGAAGAGGGGGGGAGGGGGGGAGTAAGAAGAAGAGGGGGGGAGGGGGGGGAGTAAGAAGAAGAGGGGGGGAGGGGGGGAGTAAGAAGAAGAGGGGGGGAGGGGGGGAGTAAGAAGAAGAGGGGGGAGGGGGGGAGTAAGAAGAAGAGGGGGGAGGGGGGGAGTAAGAAGAAGAGGGGGGGAGGGGGGGAGTAAGAAGAAGAGGGGGGAGGGGGGAGTAAGAAGAAGAGGGGGGGAGTAAGAAGAAGAGGGGGGGAGTAAGAAGAAGAGGGGGGGAGTAAGAAGAAGAGGGGGGGAGTAAGAAGAAGAGGGGGAGGGGGGAGTAAGAAGAAGAGGAAGGGAGGGGGGAGTAAGAAGAAGAGGAAGGGAGGGGGGAGTAAGAAGAAGAGGAAGGGAGGGGGGAGTAAGAAGAAGAGGAAGGGAGGGGGGAGTAAGAAGAAGAGGAAGGGAGGGGGGAGTAAGAAGAAGAGGAAGGGAGAGGGGAGTAAGAAGAAGAGGAAGGGAGGGGGGAGTAAGAAGAAGAGGAAGGGAGGGGGAGTAAGAAGAAGAGGAAGGGAGGGGGGGAGTAAGAAGAAGAGGAGGGGAGGGGGGAGTAAGAAGAAGAGGAGGGGAGGGGGGAGTAAGAAGAAGAGGAGAGGAGGGGGGAGTAAGAAGAAGAGGAGGGGAGGGGGGAGTAAGAAGAAGAGGAGGGGAGGGGGGAGTAAGAAGAAGAGGAGGGGAGGGGGGAGTAAGAAGAAGAAGAAGAAGAAGAGGAGGGGGAGTGAGAAGAAGAGGAGGGGGAGTGAGAAGAAGAGGAGGGGGAGTGAGAAGAAGAGGAGGGGGAGTGAGAAGAAGAGGAGGGGGAGTGAGAAGAAGAGGAGGGGGAGTGAGAAGAAGAGGAGGGGGGAGTGAGAAGAAGAGGAGGGGGGAGTGAGAAGAAGAGGAGGGGGGAGTGAGAAGAAGAGGAGGGGGGAGTGAGAAGAAGAGGAGGGGGGAGTGAGAAGAAGAGGAGGGGGGAGTGTGAAGAAGAGGAGGGGGGAGTGTGAAGAAGAGGAGGGGGAGTGAAGAAGAGGAGGGGGGAGTGAGAAGAAGAGGAGGGGGGAGTGAGAAGAAGAGGAGGGGGGAGTGAGAAGAAGAGGAGGGGGGAGTGAGAAGAAGAGGAGGGGGGAGTGAGAAGAAGAGGAGGGGGGGGTGAGAAGAAGAGGAGGGGGTGAGAAGAAGAGGAGGGGGTGAGAAGAAGAGGAGGGGGGAGTAAGAAGAAGAGGAGGGGGGAGTAAGAAGAAGAGGAGGGGGGAGTAAGAAGAAGAGGAGGGGGGAGTAAGAAGAAGAGGAGGGGAAGGGGGAGTAAGAAGAAGAGGAGGGGAAGGGGGAGTAAGAAGAAGAGGAGGGGAAGGGGGGAGTAAGAAGAAGAGGAGGGGAAGGGGGGAGTAAGAAGAAGAGGAGGGGAGGGGGGGTAAGAAGAAGAGGAGGGGAGGGGGAGTAAGAAGATAAGGGAGTAAGAAGAAGATGGGGGAGTAAGAAGAAGATGGGGGGAAGATGGGGGAGTAAGAAGAAGATGGGGGAGTAAGAAGAAGATGGGGGAGTAAGAAGAAGATGGGGGAGTAAGAAGAAGATGGGGGAGTAAGAAGAAGATGGGGATCAGGGGGAGTAAGAAGAAGATGGGGATCAGGGGGAGTAAGAAGATGGGGATCAGGGGGAGTAAGAAGATGGGGGATCAGGGGGAGTAAGAAGATGGGGGATCAGGGGGAGTAAGAAGATGGGGCATCAGGGGGAGTAAGAAGGGGCATCAGGGGGAGTAAGAAGAACACAGGGAGGGGGGGGGAGTGATAAGAACACAGGGAGGGGGAGTGATAAGAACACAGGGAGGGGGAGTGATAAGAACACAGGGAGGGGGGAGTGATAAGAACACAGGGAGGGGGGAGTGATAAGAACACAGGGAGGGGGGAGTGAGAAGAACACAGGGAGGGGGGAGTGAGAAGAACACAGGGAGGGGGGGAGTGAGAAGAACACGGAGGGGGGGAGTGAGAAGAACACAGGGAGGGGGGGAGTGAGAAGAACACAGGGAGGGGGGGAGTGAGAAGAACACAGGGAGGGGGGGAGTGAGAAGAACACAGGGAGGGGGGGAGTGAGAAGAACACAGGGAGGGGGGAGTGAGAAGAACACAGGGAGGGGGGGAGTGAGAAGAACACAGGGAGGGGGGAGTGAGAAGAACACAGGGAGGGGGGGAGTGAGAAGAACACAGGGAGGGGGGGAGTGAGAAGAACACAGGGAGGGGGGGAGTGAGAAGAACACAGGGAGGGGGGGAGTGAGAAGAACACAGGGAGGGGGGGAGTGAGAAGAACACAGGGAGGGGGGAGTGAGAAGAACACAGGGAGGGGGGAGTGAGAAGAACACAGGGAGGGGGGAGTGAGAAGAACACAGGGAGGGGGGAGTGAGAAGAACACAGGGAGGGGGGAGTGAGAAGAACACAGGGAGGGGGGAGTGAGAAGAACACAGGGAGGGGGGGAGTAAGAAGAACACAGGGAGGGGGGGAGTAAGAAGAACACAGGGAGGGGGGGAGTGATAAGAACACAGGGAGGGGGGGAGTGATAAGAACACAGGGAGGGGGGGAGTGATAAGAACACAGGGAGGGGGAGTGATAAGAACACAGGGAGGGGGAGTGATAAGAACACAGGGAGGGGGAGTGATAAGAACACAGGGAGGGGGAGTGATAAGAACACAGGGAGGGGGAGTGATAAGAACACAGGGAGGGGGAGTGATAAGAACACAGGGAGGGGAGTGATAAGAACACAGGGAGGGGGAGTGAGAAGAACACAGGGAGGGGGGAGTGAGAAGAACACAGGGAGGGGGGAGTGAGAAGAACACAGGGAGGGGGGAGTGAGAAGAACACAGGGAGGGGGGGAGTGAGAAGAACACAGAGAGGGGGGGAGTGAGAAGAACACAGGGAGGGGGGAGTGAGAAGAACACAGGGAGGGGGAGTGATAAGAACACAGGGAGGGGGAGTGATAAGAACACAGGGAGGGGGAGTGATAAGAACACAGGGAGGGGGAGTGAGAAGAACACAGGGAGGGGGGAGTGAGAAGAACACAGGGAGGGGGGGAGTGAGAAGAACACAGGGAGGGGGGGAGTGAGAAGAACACAGGGAGGGGGGAGTGAGAAGAACACAGGGAGGGGGGAGTGAGAAGAACACAGGGAGGGGGGGAGTGAGAAGAACACAGGGAGGGGGGAGTGAGAAGAACACAGGGAGGGGGGGAGTGAGAAGAACACAGGGAGGGGGGGAGTGAGAAGAACACAGGGAGGGGGGAGTGAGAAGAACACAGGGAGGGGGGAGTGAGAAGAACACAGGGAGGGGGGAGTGAGAAGAACACAGGGAGGGGGGAGTGAGAAGAACACAGGGAGGGGGGGAGTGAGAAGAACACAGGGAGGGGGGGAGTGAGAAGAACACAGGGAGGGGGGAGTGAGAAGAACACAGGGAGGGGGGGAGTGAGAAGAACACAGGGAGGGGGGGAGTGAGAAGAACACAGGGAGGGGGGGAGTGAGAAGAACACAGGGAGGGGGGAGTGAGAAGAACACAGGGAGGGGGGGAGTGAGAAGAACACAGGGAGGGGGGAGTGAGAAGAACACAGGGAGGGGGGAGTGAGAAGAACACAGGGAGGGGGGAGTGAGAAGAACACAGGGAGGGGGGAGTGAGAAGAACACAGGGAGGGGGGAGTGAGAAGAACACAGGGAGGGGGGAGTGAGAAGAACACAGGGAGGGGGGAGTGAGAAGAACACAGGGAGGGGGGAGTGAGAAGAACACAGGGAGGGGGGGAGTGAGAAGAACACAGGGAGGGGGGGAGTGAGAAGAACACAGGGAGGGGGGGAGTGAGAAGAACACAGGGAGGGGGGAGTGAGAAGAACACAGGGAGGGGGGGAGTGAGAAGAACACAGGGAGGGGGGGAGTGAGAAGAACACAGGGAGGGGGGGAGTGAGAAGAACACAGGGAGGGGGGGAGTGAGAAGAACACAGGGAGGGGGGGAGTGAGAAGAACACAGGGAGGGGGGGAGTGAGAAGAACACAGGGAGGGGGGGAGTGAGAAGAACACAGGGAGGGGGGGAGTGAGAAGAACACAGGGAGGGGGGGAGTGAGAAGAACACAGGGAGGGGGGGAGTGAGAAGAACACAGGGAGGGGGGAGTGAGAAGAACACAGGGAGGGGGGGAGTGAGAAGAACACAGGGAGGGGGGGAGTGAGAAGAACACAGGGAGGGGGGAGTGAGAAGAACACAGGGAGGGGGGGAGTGAGAAGAACACAGGGAGGGGGGAGTGAGAAGAACACAGGGAGGGGGGGAGTGAGAAGAACACAGGGAGGGGGGGAGTGAGAAGAACACAGGGAGGGGGGGAGTGAGAAGAACACAGGGAGGGGGGGAGTGAGAAGAACACAGGGAGGGGGGGAGTGAGAAGAACACAGGGAGGGGGGAGTGAGAAGAACACAGGGAGGGGGGGAGTGAGAAGAACACAGGGAGGGGGGGAGTGAGAAGAACACAGGGAGGGGGGGAGTGAGAAGAACACAGGGAGGGGGGGAGTGAGAAGAACACAGGGAGGGGGGGAGTGAGAAGAACACAGGGAGGGGGGAGTGAGAAGAACACAGGGAGGGGGGGAGTGAGAAGAACACAGGGAGGGGGGGAGTGAGAAGAACACAGGGAGGGGGGGAGTGAGAAGAACACAGGGAGGGGGGGAGTGAGAAGAACACAGGGAGGGGGGGAGTGAGAAGAACACAGGGAGGGGGGGAGTGAGAAGAACACAGGGAGGGGGGGAGTGAGAAGAACACAGGGAGGGGGGGAGTGAGAAGAACACAGGGAGGGGGGGAGTGAGAAGAACACAGGGAGGGGGGGAGTGAGAAGAACACAGGGAGGGGGGGAGTGAGAAGAACACAGGGAGGGGGGGAGTGAGAAGAACACAGGGAGGGGGGGAGTGAGAAGAACACAGGGAGGGGGGGAGTGAGAAGAACACAGGGAGGGGGGGAGAAGAACACAGGGAGGGGGGAGAAGAACACAGGGAGGGGGGGAGAAGAACACAGGGAGGGGGGGAGAAGAACACAGGGAGGGGGGGAGAAGAACACAGGGAGGGGGGGAGAAGAACACAGGGAGGGGGGAGTGAGAAGAACAAAGGGAGGGGGGAGTGAGAAGAACAAAGGGAGGGGGAGTGAGAAGAACAAAGGGAGGTGGGAGTGAAAAGAACAAAGGGAGGGGGAAGTGAGAAGAACACAGGGAGGGGGGAGTGAGAAGAACACAGGGAGGGGGGAGTGAGAAGATGGGGGATCAGGGGGAGTAAGAAGAAGGGGGATCAGGGGGAGTAAGAAGAAGGGGGATCAGGGGGAGTAAGAAGAAGGGGGATCAGGGGGAGTAAGAAGAACACAGGGAGGGGGGAGTGAGAAGAACACAGGGAGGGGGGAGTGAGAAGAACACAGGGAGGGGGGAGTGAGAAGAACACAGGGAGGGGGGGAGTGAGAAGAACACAGGGAGGGGGGGAGTGAGAAGAACACAGGGAGGGGGGGAGTGAGAAGAACACAGGGAGGGGGGGAGTGAGAAGAACACAGGGAGGGGGGAGTGAGAAGAACACAGGGAGGGGGGAGTGAGAAGAACACAGGGAGGGGGGAGTGAGAAGAACACAGGGAGGGGGGGGAGTGAGAAGAACACAGGGAGGGGGGGAGTGAGAAGAACACAGGGAGGGGGGAGTGAGAAGAACACAGGGAGGGGGGGAGTGAGAAGAACACAGGGAGGGGGGGGAGTGAGAAGAACACAGGGGGGGGGAGTGAGAAGAACACAGGGAGGGGGGAGTGAGAAGAACACAGGGAGGGGGGAGTGAGAAGAACACAGGGAGGGGGGGGAGTGAGAAGAACACAGGGAGGGGGGGGAGTGAGAAGAACACAGGGAGGGGGGGAGTGAGAAGAACACATGGGGGGGGGAGTGAGAAGAACACAGGGAGGGGGGGAGTGAGAAGAACACAGGGAGGGGGGGAGTGAGAAGAACACAGGGAGGGGGGGAGTGAGAAGAACACATGGAGGGGGGGAGTGAGAAGAACACAGGGAGGGGGGGAGTGAGAAGAACACAGGGAGGGGGGGAGTGAGAAGAACACAGGGAGGGGGGGAGTGAGAAGAACACAGGGAGGGGGGGAGTGAGAAGAACACAGGGAGGGGGAGTGAGAAGAACACAGGGAGGGGGGAGTGAGAAGAACACAGGGAGGGGGGAGTGAGAAGAACACAGGGAGGGGGGAGTGAGAAGAACACAGGGAGGGGGGAGTGAGAAGAACACAGGGAGGGGGGGAGTGAGAAGAACACAGGGAGGGGGGAGTGAGAAGAACACAGGGAGGGGGGAGTGAGAAGAACAAAGGGAGGGGGGAGTGAGAAGAACAAAGGGAGGGGGGAGTGAGAAGAACACAGGGAGGGGGGAGTGAGAAGAACACAGGGAGGGGGAGTGAGAAGAACACAGGGAGGGGGGAGTGGGAAGAACACAGGGAGGGGGGAGTGAGAAGAACACAGGGAGGGGGGAGTGAGAAGAACACAGGGAGGGGGGAGTGAGAAGAACACAGGGAGGGGGGAGTGAGAAGAACACAGGGGGGGGAGTGAGAAGAACACAGGGAGGGGGGAGTGAGAAGAACACAGGGAGGGGGGGAGTGAGAAGAACACAGGGAGGGGGGGAGTGAGAAGAACACAGGGAGGGGGGGGAGTGAGAAGAACACAGGGAGGGGGGGAGTGAGAAGAACACAGGGAGGGGGGGAGTGAGAAGAACACAGGGAGGGGGGGAGTGAGAAGAACACAGGGAGGGGGGGAGTGAGAAGAACACAGGGAGGGGGGGAGTGAGAAGAACACAGGGAGGGGGGTAGTGAGAAGAACACAGGGAGGGGGGGAGTGAGAAGAACACAGGGAGGGGGGGAGTGAGAAGAACACAGGGAGGGGGGGAGTGAGAAGAACACAGGGAGGGGGGAGTGAGAAGAACACAGGGAGGGGGGGAGTGAGAAGAACACAGGGAGGGGGGAGTGAGAAGAACACAGGGAGGGGGGAGTGAGAAGAACACAGGGAGGGGGGAGTGAGAAGAACACAGGGAGGGGGGAGTGAGAAGAACACAGGGAGAGGGGGGAGAAGAACACAGGGAGGGGGGAGTGAGAAGAACACAGGGAGGGGGGGAGTGAGAAGAACACAGGGAGGGGGGAGTGAGAAGAACAAAGGGAGGGGGAAGTGAGAAGAACACAGGGAGGGGGGAGTGAGAGGAACACAGGGAGGGGGGAGTGAGAGGAACACAGGGAGGGGGGAGTGAGAAGATGGGGGATCAGGGGGAGTAAGAAGAAGGGGGATCAGGGGGAGTAAGAAGATGGGGGATCAGGGGGAGTAAGAAGAAGGGGGATCAGGGGGAGTAAGAAGAAGGGGGATCAGGGGGAGTAAGAAGAAGGGGGATCAGGGGGAGTAAGAAGAAGGGGGATCAGGGGGAGTAAGAAGAAGGGGGATCAGGGGGAGTAAGAAGAAGGGGGATCAGGGGGAGTAAGAAGAAGGGGGATCAGGGGGAGTAAGAAGAAGGGGGATCAGGGGGAGTAAGAAGAACACAGGGAGGGGGGAGTGAGAAGAACACAGGGAGGGGGGAGTGAGAAGAACACAGGGAGGGGGGAGTGAGAAGAACACAGGGAGGGGGGAGTGAGAAGAACACAGGGAGGGGGAGTGAGAAGAACACAGGGAGGGGGAGTGAGAAGAACACAGGGAGGGGGGAGTGAGAAGAACACAGGGAGGGGGGAGTGAGAAGAACACAGGGAGGGGGGAGTGAGAAGAACACAGGGAGGGGGGAGTGAGAAGAACACAGGGAGGGGGGAGTGAGAAGAACACAGGGAGGGGGGAGTGAGAAGAACACAGGGAGGGGGGAGTGAGAAGAACACAGGGAGGGGGGAGTGAGAAGAACACAGGGAGGGGGGAGTGAGAAGAACACAGGGAGGGGGGAGTGAGAAGAACACAGGGAGGGGGGAGTGAGAAGAACACAGGGAGGGGGGAGTGAGAAGAACACAGGGAGGGGGGAGTGAGAAGAACACAGGGAGGGGGGAGTGAGAAGAACACAGGGAGGGGGAGTGAGAAGAACACAGGGAGGGGGGAGTGAGAAGAACACAGGGAGGGGGGAGTGAGAAGAACACATGGAGGGGGAGTGAGAAGAACACAGGGAGGGGGAGTGAGAAGAACACAGGGAGGGGGGAGTGAGAAGAACACAGGGAGGGGGGAGTGAGAAGAACACAGGGAGGGGGGAGTGAGAAGAACACAGGGAGGGGGGAGTGAGAAGAACACAGGGAGGGGGGAGTGAGAAGAACACAGGGAGGGGGGAGTGAGAAGAACACAGGGAGGGGGGAGTGAGAAGAACACAGGGAGGGGGGAGTGAGAAGAACACAGGGAGGGGGGAGTGAGAAGAACACAGGGAGGGGGGAGTGAGAAGAACACAGGGAGGGGGGAGTGAGAAGAACACAGGGAGGGGGGAGTGAGAAGAACACAGGGAGGGGGGGAGTGAGAAGAACACAGGGGGGGGGGGGGAGTGAGGAGAGACCACTAAGGGGCAGGGGAGAGCTCTATAGGACAGGGGACACTTTCACACTACGCGCACACACACAATGCATCCCTATACATACACAGAAACACACAATGCATCCCTACACACAGAGAAACACACAATGCATCTATTACACACAAAGACAATGCATTCTTTGCACACACACAGAAACACACAATGCATCCCATACACACACATGCAAACACACACAATGCTTCTCTTACATGCACACAGAAACAATGCATTTCTTACACACACACTCAATGCACACACCTTGCATCCCTTATGCATACAAACACAGATTCAAACAACGCATCACACACACACACACACAAAAACTGGTATCCCTATACACTACATTTCATAAGCACACACATTAAATCCTCTACAACACACAACACATCCCCTACACACTCCACTCCCTGTGAGCGAACTCATGGGTGGAACATATAGGTGGACTTATGGGTGGGCCTTATGGGCACTCACCATCAGGCCCTGGGGCTCAGACCTTTAGCTGTGTAAGGGGCCCCCAAAAATGGATCTGCTTCCTGTTCTCCCATAACATGGAATTTTGTGACCACAGTTACAAACAGCCTCCAGAGATCCTGTTCTACACCAGACCAGTGGAGCCAAACTGCAGCCAGAGCCCATCACCATCTTTATCTGATTGTAAGTAGACAATCTAGTATATTTTTAGTGACACTAATCTCTAATTTACCTCACATTAAAGGAACACTATAGTCCCCATAACCACTGCAGCTTAATGAAGTGGTTCCAGTGTCTATAGCCTGTACCTGCAGGCTTTTTAATGTAAACACACACTGTGTGCAGCACTGGCATTAGTTAATATGGCAGATCATATGGGTGGGGCATTGTGATGTCACATGGGGGGAGGAGGGGCGGCAAATTTGTATTTTGCCTTGGACGGCAAAAATCCTTGCACTGGCCCTGCACTAGAGGCTGGATTGATTCTCAGTGTAAACATGGCAGTTTCTCTGAAACTGCCATGTTTAACTGCATGGTTAAAACTAGAGGTACCTGGCACCCAGACCACTTCATTGAGCTGAAGTGGTCTGGGTGCCTATAGTGGTCCTTTTAAACACTGTTTTTGGGTAGAGTAACCATTTAATCTGTATCAGAACATCTCTATGTGCATGCTGGTGTTTCTGTGTGTGCACATGTGCATGTAAGGGCTAATTTAAAGGGATACTACAGTGCCAGGAATACAAAGCTCTTTCCCTCTCCCTCCCTCCTCCCCCCTTCTTTCCCCCTCATAATGGTCTTTAAAGGATTAAAAACACTTTATTTACTTACCTGAACCCAGCACTGATGTCCTTCGGCGCAGGGTCACGGATTGCCTTCTCTGACAATTAGGTGCTAATGCGCATGCACGGCTGGTGCCGTGTTTGCTTTAGTAGACCTCCCCATAGCAAAGGACTGTTAAATGCTTTCCTATGGAGAAATAGTGGACGCTGAATGTCCAAAAGTCTTAACAGACAGAAATCGCCTCCAGTCACTGTCTGGGATATAGCCACTGGAAGCATACTTAGTGCTGCAATGTAATGTTAGTGCTGCACTAAATGCAATAGGGCCAGTGTAGCCAGACCACTTCAATAAGCTGAAGTGGTTTGGGTGACTATAATGTCCCTTAAGTTATGATTACCTATGGTTTTTGTTTTGTTTTGTTTTTTTAAACGCACCATTGTGAAGTTCAATTTCTGCTATGTTCAGCCACTCCTAAAGGTTAACGGAGCACTGAACTGAACTTTGATTAAAGCCCCCCCCCCCCCCCCCCCAGATGACTGTAAAGTACAGTTTCTACAGGCTTGTGGATATTGTACATCACTTTTTTTTTATAAACCCTTTTTACATGTCCCCCTATGCCACATTAGAAGCGTCTCCCTAACCTACTCCCACAGTTCTCTCTTTAAACTACAAACAAGTTATCCCTACCTAGCCCACAACTCTGCAATTATCTATGTCCTTCGCAATGTTAAGTTTTTAATGACTAGGGCAGCATGCATTCTATGGCAAAAGTATGTGGGTACCAGAAACGGGTCCATCACACCTATATGACTATATATTGTTGGAAATCCATTCCAGAAGCATGAGCATTAAAGGAACTCTATAGGCACCCATATCACTTAATCTCAAGTTTTGAGATTGGCAAAAATCATTGATCTCTGTGCCATAGAGTGGAACAAAAATAAAAATAAAAAAAATTAGAATGAGTTAGACACCACTCATATAGATGCTTTCATCAACATTTTCGATCAGAAGGTTTTGCTCCAAATCCACTAATTAAAAGTACAGGTTAGGATTCAAAGTTCAGAACTCTGTGCAGAGCACTCTAGTTCCTACACACCAAACTCAAACAATGTCTTCATGGACCTCACATTGTGTACATTCTTGGTGGAAGAGTATACGACCTTCCCCCAAAGTGTTGACACCAAGTTGGAAGCATACAGTTTTCTAAAAAGGTATATGAATCCTGGGCTATTAAAAGGACCACTTCACCGTAACCAAGTGGCTTAACCCATTCCCTGAAAAAACAAATCTAGATTACTATTCTTCTTTCACCAAACTTCACAGTAGAAGCTATGCTTTCTGGTAGGTAGTTTTCCTCTGGCATCGCTACACCCAGGTTCTGCTATCAGGTTACTAGATAGTAAAGCAGGATTCATCATTCTAGAGAACGTTTCCAGCTTCACACCGTGTGACGGACCATTTACAAGGACAATAACACAGGGTCATTAACTTGAACAATGGGTTACAGGCCCGACGCCTTTGTCCAGTGGATAATTTGATTATATAATGCTGATATCAGGACGCTGTATAAAAAAAAATGAAAAATAACACTTATTAAACTTCTATTCACAATTTAGGCATCCAGAAAGTGTCCACTCTCCCAAACAATGAGTCCAAAAAGTGCCCTGATCGGATATACCTAACCTGAGAAATCAATTGAAATTTGACCGGGGAAGGCTGCATTCTGATCAGGAGCAGAGTTTAGGTCTGCCTAAGCCAAGTGCCAGTTTCCAAAAATGCTTGTCCCTGGCTCATGAAAAAAGGGCTCCTTCTGGCTCAAAGTGAGCAACTGTAGGATGTCCTTGTACCTACTTCCCCTCCAAAAAGCAATCCTCTGGGTGTTTTAACCGGTCAGCCACCTTGGATCAGGCCAAAGTAGAGTTCCATGAGATTGACGTCCTGCTGGAGAGGTTGCACCTGCCCTGGTCTCCCAAAGATTGCAGGATGAGCTCTCAGAGCTGTAAAGGTGTGGAGAGGACAGGGAAATGATTAACGCTTTTAGAGATGGTATAATTTGGAGTCCGGTACAAGTCAATCTGCTAGCTTGGCGCAAGCTCTGCCAAACAACACACAAGTAGAATCTTGATATTGCAGAGGCTGAAGTTAGACTTGAATAGAGCTGGTCAGTTATGGAAATCATGAAGCTCCTGATGTACAGTTCTTGTGCTTATATTGCTTCCAGCGACATCTTTTTACTCTACTGAGTAATGCAACAGTTTTTTGGGGGTTTTTTGAGGACCACACAATAACAATTAGCACCCCCATTATGTGATTATCCATGGGCACATTTAGTAGAGAATAAATTTCACAAGCTGACTTGTGGCAAATGTATCATCCTTTGACCGTGCCATCTTTGAAGGCACTGAGCTCTTCAGTGCATGCTATAGTATTGCCAATGTTTGTCTTGTTAACCTGCAAACTGGATATATTTCGGCTCAGAATTTGGGAATTCTGCCAAACGCCTGATTGGGCCAAAGTCAGCCCAGTTGCAGTTTGGTCCAAAAATACTTTTGGCTATTATCCATTACAAAATTCTACGTCACCTATCTGACCTAACATGTTAGATGACATATTTCCAGTATCAAGGTGTCCACTTTCCAGCATATTGCATAGTCAGATTGAATGGCAACGTTGATGACAAATCAGGACACTTTGTTGGGTATTTAAATGCCCCCTTTTTCCCTCTGATGAACTAACACAAAGTTAGCTGAGTGCATGTACAAGTCACAAGGTTAATGAGTTTGATTAAACCAGAGCCAAGGCCAGGGAACGAGGTAGAGAATAGGAATTTACTTTGATTCAGTCAGCATTTAGAAACGGTTTCAATATTTTAAATCTCTAACTTCACTCCGGACATGTTTTAGTATTTCCGAATGTATTTAACATTAGGCTACCTGTCTCTTACTTGAAAAATCAAGTAGGGTGGAAATGAATTTGAGGTTGACATTTCATTGCCAAATAATTAACCCGAAAAAGCACTGATTGTATACAACTCCACCTGACATGACATTAAAGTTCTGCAAGGGGGTTTTGGTCAATAGCACACCTATAGCATTTTAATTTTCGTTTTCCCCAAAAATCACCCTAAGCAGATTTTACAGATATATAGAACATTGTTGCAAACAGAACAATTTTGCCGACTATTTTATTTGAGGAGATTGAATCCGCAACAATTTTTTGTAATATATAGTTGGAAATCTAGGTTTTCATAAACTGCAATATTTACCTTGCAGGGTTAACTCCTCCTCTAGTGGCTGTCTTTTAGACAGCCACTAGAGGGCACTTCCAGGTTTATAGCACACATTTTGTGTGCTATAGCATCGCTGGACATCCTCGCGCTATGTGAGGACCTCAAGCGTCGCTGAAATCCCCATAGGAAAGCATTTTTTAATGCTTTCCTATAGGGAGGTCTAATGCACGTGCGCAGGATTGCCGCGCATGCGCATTAGGTATCCCCGCTGGCGGCCACGCATGCACAATAGGTCTCTCCCGCCGGATGACGTCGGCGGGGGAGCAGCGTGGGCGGACCCTGAACCGTAAGTGACTGAAGGGGTTTTAACCCCTTCAGCAACTTGGGATGGGGGGTGGGAGGGAGAGGAGACCTGCAGTGCCAGGAAAACTGTTTGTTTTCTTGGCACTGGAGAGTCCCTTTAAGGGGTTTTGACCTTTTCAGCCCTGCGGGAGGGGGGACCTATTAACCCTTTAGTGCCAGGAAAACTGCTTTGTTTTCCTGGCACTATAGGATCTCTAAGTATGGAAACAAGAAGGATTCAGGGGAACAAAATGTCTGTTAGCCTGGCTGACTTAAATATTTAAAGGGCTCCTGTAACTCTTAAGCATTTTTTAAAAAACTAAAATGCCCTACTGACATTACTATTAGGTCTTCCCACCATGTTAAATGCAAAAAAAAAAAAAAAAAACCTGCTGCTGGTTTCTACGTCCCCTCATGACATCACGCCTGCTGTGGTGCAGTCCAATCACATGTTTCTCATAAAGCCAGTGATTGGACCATTTTGCAAGCTCAGAGAGCATGCACGCACTCTGCGCCAGTGAGTGAAGGGTTGGGACAGTCAAAAGAGCGAAAATAAAATTGGGGGAAAACAAATTGAAAGATAAGCAGGGAGTCAGGAAGTGGTTAGAGCGGCATACAAATTGTGTTATTATGGGGAAGTGGACATTCATGCTTCCCAATGCAGGCTGCCTGCAAGGGACGTGGGTTACGTCTGCCACCATCGCGAGCTGCCGACAGATGTAAAATATATACAGAATTGACAGGTTGCATAAGTCACGTGTGCCGGGGGTGTAACTAGCCCCTTGCACACAAGTGCCAATATCTCAATAGGTGCAGTGTTTCAAGCACAAAGACTGCACATGCAGACTCCTACCACCATGACCACTTCAAATCCCAAAGAAAAGCGATGAACAGATTTTCTCCTGTATATAAATGCTATATAGAATAAGTGCTTTCGAAGTTTATCTGTAAATTCCCAGTTTTGATACTTTCATGGTTCAGATAACTTTCAGTGCATTGAAATTGGAACTGGATCACATTAGAAATGTGGGATTCCTTTAAGAGGAATTAAAATGTCTGCTTTAATAAATATACAATTAAAATACTTATGATTAGAAGTGCTTATAAGATAACCAAGATTTCACCAAAACACGTTACACTTTTATTATTAAATAAACAAAATCACCTGTTAGTTTGGCCTAGGGATAAAAGATTTCCAATCTTGCCTATAAAGCAGGACATTCACAAGTAATATAAACAAAAACTGAACAGACCTAAATAAAAGACATGTTAAATAGAATTTACAGTGTTGGGTTAGGTTACAAATTAAAGATGAACTGTCGCTCCTAAACATTTTATTTACGTGTTCCAGTTTTTAATTTAGATGTATTTGTGAGGTGTAAATAAAATTAAAAGTAGAAATCCATCCTTTATTTTTCAATTAGGTGCCTCCATCTTGGTTCCCGGTCATTGTTCTAAGATGGACATTTGAACCTGACTGTCAGCAAAGATTACAAGGTTTCTATTGCTCCTATTAGTTTGTATTGTTTGCTCTGGATTTATCTAGTCTAAACTTGATTGTGATGTAGCTTGCTAAATATTTTATAAAAATGTAAAACATAGCTATAGCCGGATAATATTCAACTATATAAGACCTGCAAGGCCAATCAAGGCATACAATTAAGAGTATGTTGCATGTCTTCAATGGTTACCTACTCATGTGAAACTGCACAGTTAAGTCTAATTAGCCTTAATGCTTGAAACACCAATGGCAAAGGCACAATAATGACAAAAAAAAAAAAGAAACTTTATTGTCCCACCCCTATAATTGAGAACACCTATAAGATATATATCTCTCAGGATTGATTTGGGGGAAAAAAGCCTTAAGGTTATCATATACTAGTTTAAAATAAAAACCTAGAGTATTCATAAATGTAGTTAAGTGTAATAAAATCCTGCAATGAACAATTCACATCAAAAACAAGTAAACAGTGCCACATGGGCTTTCTATCTTTAGACTACGGGGCTGAAAGGGTGCTGTTAGATACTATGTCCAGTCTCCAGCCCCCATCACTGCACCTCCCTGCACACCTGTCCCAAAGCGGCACAACTTCGAAACATGACAAACTGCAACAATCAAGCAAGACTTGTTTAATACAGAAAAAATAGGAAATAAGTATCCATTAAAAATCTTATACTTGTATATACTTTTTTCCTCCAATAAATGCCTAGGTACTAAACGCACTTTGAATGGGCTTTATAGCGCCAGTACCTTTTTAGGATCCTGAGTATGACCCAGGCGATCTTTCAGCTGCTGCACTCTCAGCACCATACTCCGTGAGTCCATACTTGCAGGGGATCTGTATACACCCGGCCCTTAGCTTGACACAGCTGAGCCTTAAATAACATTTACTAAACCGGCCACACGTAGCGCCAGGGAGTAGAATTTACCTCTGGTTTCCGTGGAAACGTGATTATCCGTCATAGAGAACGTTCCAATCTGTTGACTCCCAAGTAAAATACCTAGTATGTATATACCATGCTTATATTTTGAATGGTATTGGGGAAAATGTAGATGATTTGTAAGTCAACTAAAGGTAAACTTGTGAAAACAAAAAGCAGCAACTGCACTTTCATTGTTCTACAGAAACTAAATACGTTTTAAATGTCAATATTATAATGTGATGTTAAGTATCAGTTAAAGTGGAAGAAAGTGGGTACAGGCTATAACATGCATTTATTTTCTTGCATCTATTTTCTATTTAGTTAAGCCCACTAGCTTCAAATCCCAAAAGACTAAATCTTAATTAGAATGAGGTCATTACTCTGTAAAACAAAAAAAATTTATATTAGAAAGATTTCCGTTTTTGAAACAATAGCAAATTATGTTATATCTATTTTTTTATTAAAGGGACACTCGAAGCACGAAAACAAGTTTAGCTCAGTTAAGTGATGTTGGTGTATACAGGGCCGCCATTAGAGAGGTGCAATCCATACACATATATGGGGCCTTGACCAGTAAGTTGTTTATGCAATTTTTTTCTTAGCCTGGGGTTAAGCCCACTGCTCACAATTGTGGACAGTGTTTGTCATCTTCCCTGGGTAGCACTCTGTGTGTGAGGAGGAGGGGCAAGAATGGGAAGTGACATCACAGGCACATAAATATTAACAGTTGCAGGCACACATACAGTCACACACATAGCTCCAGGCACATAGTCACAGGGTCACACACTGTCCCAGATGCACTATCACACACATAATCACAGGCATGCATGCAGCATCACACAGAGTCAGACACAGTTACAGGCACATATCTACAGGCATACAGTCATTATATTTCTTACCTTACTCCTTCTTTCTTCCCCGTCAGCATGTGGTCATTACTTGGATAAAGGAGTATTTTAGAATGGTGTAGGTCTGTGTGAATGGGGTGTACACTGATCAGCCACAACAGAACACCTCTGACAGGTGAAGTGAATAACATTGCTTATATTGATACAATGGCAACTGTCAAGGAGTGGAATGTATTAGGCAGCAAGTGAACAGTCAGTTCTTACATGTCATGTGTTGTAAGCAGGAAGACACAAACTACACCTCACAGAAAAATACATACACTACACCCTCATGACACACAAACACTCTCTACAGCCTCTAGACACATACTACAGACCCTAAACACATGCACTACAGTGCCTAGACACACACACTACAGCCCCTATACACACACTCACACTACAGGCCCTATACACACACTACACCCAGTAGAAACACTCCTGCCATAGACAAATACACACGTGCACTCTCTCTCTCACTAGGACCCTAGACAGACACACACACACACACACACAGAGTCTCTGCAGCCCCTAGACCCGCACACTTTGCTGCCAGTGGAGATACTGCAGTCCCAAGCTGCGCATAGTACACCACAAACAGACTCCTACACGCACAAATTACAACACAAACAGTCCTTCTACTGGGCTGCTCCACCTTTAATTGCCAGGGCTGAATTATTTTCCCAGTCAGGTTCTGAACAATCCTGTTACCTCCTGGTTGTTTAGCTCAGTGGAGCTAAACTAAAGAGGCATCAATAGCTCAGAGCACCTGCCTTGTAAAGTCTTCACATAGAGCTGCATTTGGAATTGTGTGATTGGATAACCACAGAAAGTCTGGGCGGGGTTACAAGGGAGGGGCTTGCAAAGATGAGATATGCAGCTCCTTTTAGCAGTTATTAGATATAAACCTAATGAAACATTAAAGGGGCACTGACTTGCAAATATGTCTTTTTGAGCTGCATTGGGAAGTCTATGGTTTGACAGACACAGAAAGTCTGGGGTGGGGGAGAAGGGGAGGGCTTGCACAGGAATGCAGAGAAGAGAACTGCAGCTTTTCAAAGCTGTTTTTAACCGCTTAAGACCGGAGGGCGTACAATTACGTCCTTTCAAAAGCGGCTCTAAGCGCCGCCGGGCGTAATTGTACGCCCTCCGGTTTTTTGTTACTTACCCGGTTGCCGGCGATCCCCCTGCGGCACGTCCGCCCTCTTCAGCCCCCCTGGGCCATGTGAGAGTGAGGTCCTTGCGAGAATTTTTTGCAGAAAGAACACCAATTAACAGTTAATGAACAGTTAAATACAGTTAAATATCTTATTGGGAACCAACAATTTGCAGTGATTGACAGGATTGTATTTGAGGCCTTAGTCAATAACCCACAGTTACGCCTTCTATGATCCTCAGTATGATAATAATCAGTAAAAGTTCCATAAGAGCTGGAGAGCTACCTGCTCACCAGCATTGGTCTGAATATTTTACCAGGATAGACAACATCAGTCAGAACTGATTCTTAGTTGTATATTAAAGGGTTACTGCAACCACCATGACCACTTCAGTGATTTGAAGTGGTCATGGTCATTGGAGTCAGTATGTGCAGTGTTTCAGTGACGTCAGAAGGAGCCACAGAAGAGCAGCGCCGGGAGATTCACCTGGCACTGGATTTCTGGTAAGTAAAACCTTTTTTGCGTTTTACTTTCAATTGAGAGGGTGGGCATTCTCCACAGTGCCCAACAGGGCATATTGCACCAGAAAGGACCCCCTCTGAAAAGTGTTATAATAACCCTTTAACTAGACATTGAGTTTAATGTTTTCCTTGTCTGTGTTATTCTCTGTCAAACTTAGTGTAGAAGTAATCCCTCCCTGGAGGTGGTGATCCCAGGGGCAGGTGGAGTCAGTTTTAAGGATCAGCATCCATGTGTTTAGTTCTCTTCTCAATGTGAAAGGAAAGGTTTAAGTCATAGATCAGTACTGACGGGGGCTGCCAGGTGTCTGTGTCTTGGTGATCCCGGGTGTGAATCCTCGGTTTTATTATCTGACTGGACCTTTGGAGGTAGCTGTGCTTCTGTTCTCCTAAGATCACAGCTTGAGACCACATCTGAGCTAGGAGGGTAAGACACGTTGACACATCCTTTATGGTCTGTTATTATAGAAAAAGGCTTGCGTTGTCTTTAATTCAGAGCCTTCATATTATTTAACAAAATGTAGCAGGTGGAAATGGCAATGTATTCTAATTATATATTTCAAGAGCATATTTGAAACTTGATAAAAACACATTGAGTTTTGATACAATGTTCAGTTAATGTATTGAGAAAATATAAGCTTTCAATGACCATGTTTACCACTTGTAACATGCAGGGGGGTTATCCACTAAATTGGGATATGTAGAGAAATGAACAGGGAACTGGCTATTTTAGGCCTAAATACTTGGGCTGAAAAAATAACTCAACTAAAAGTATTACTCGTTTAATAATTTTGCTTCCAAATTGCAATTCCCATCACAATTCCCTAAAATAGAAATTCCAATGTATTAATCGTACATTCATCTGGCAAATAACTTTCTATGTGGTGGGACTCATCATTCTACCTGTATAACGTGTAATAAATATGTGATAGTCATCAAAGATGATAACTTTCCCTAGTTCAAAATTATTCAGTCTGTTCTGTGTTAAAAATGTGTTTGTTTGTTTGTAGCATTGATTACTTTAGACCTGAAGTATGTCCTGATGAGTAAATGATTTTAATTGAGAAAATTCCACGCTGATTTTTATACAATGAATCATTGCATTTATCTATACAGGCTTATAAAATACTGTTCTTACTATTTTATTGGCTTCTGTGTAGTTGTAAGTCATCATCCATATATAGGCAGTGAGTATGCCCTTCCAGTGGCACTCTCTACACTTTTATTAATATAAACTGGAATTGTTTAGTTCACAGATAAAATAATTGTAATTAAAATATCTTGCATTAAGTCTGTGACAAGGTACAGACTTACAGTTGATGGAGAACTTTTGTTTCCATTAATTCATTTTAACAAGAAGGACCGAGTTGGGGTTTACTTGTTAAATAAATCATGGTGATTTGAATATAGATTTTCACATTTTCCTGTTTTAATGTTTTGGCATAACATGTGCAATCTTTTTTATCAGTTCCTTTTAATTTTTAGTTTAGTAAATAATCGCCACAAAATTGTCTTGGTTATAATTAATTCTCAGAAATTTTTCTACTTATTTTTTAAGAATACAAATTGTAGCACATGTAACCAAATTGCTGACACACATCAAAATGTTCGAAAAATATTCTTTTATTCCAGGGTGCTTCAAACTGATTTATGACAGGTACTATAAACACTTATTGAACAAAGTAGTGATGCAATCGCCACGGAAACCAACAGGATGTTTTAAATGATGGCTTAACATGTACTACTTAGCCCGACCATTGCATCACTTTACCCCAGAAACACATCCCCTCCATAGGATCATTAACATTTATTTAATCTGTGAGATAAGCAAGATACTGATGCAAAAGCCCGGTTAGTTAGTGACATGGAGGCCAAACGCCTGCTTTGACAATTAAAAGTACAGAGCGGAATGTGACCCAGCTGTGGGGGGTTGAGTTAGGTTCTATCTTTGGATATGTGCTATCTGAGCATTCTGTTTTGCTATTTCTGGACATGACTCTGATCTCCTGTAACAGATGCAGCTCCTGCTTGGCATGTGAGGTAGGGAGGGGAGAAAATTGAGGAAGAGCTGGCTGGGAGGTTGGGCTGGAAAGTTGAGAGCAGCTGATTTCTGATTTTGACATGCATGGATATTGATAGTCTGAGCTCAAGTGGGCCTCAGATACTTCGTAAAATAGGCACTGCTTGGAAAAGAAGACAAAACCGTACAACTCTACATCGTTTCTTTCTAAATTTACAGCTCAAAGGTACTAAGTGTTCTTTTTCTCTATCTGTTTGTTGGTATATTATCAGTTTATGCCAGTTATTCTTCATGATTATCACAATTATATTATTTTTTTAAAATGTAGTACACTGTATTACGTTGGCCATACCAATGGTGTATAATGAATAAATAAACAAGCAAAGTTGCAAATAAATGTAGGCAAGAGACAGGCTCAATCATGGGTGTAGAAAGAGGGACGATAAGGGTCGATATCTAGTCGAAGGAATTAAAGGGGTGAGATAAATCACGTTTTACTGGTTAAGACAAATTAGAAAAACTAAATGTTTTTCAAAGGAGTTATTTAAATTCTCCATTTTGCTTTTTAAACAATTACATTAACTAAACAGCGGAGGGGCCTGGGGTAATGCAGTAAAGGAATGCAGCTAATAGCGGCTATGGCGTTAACGTGTGGCATATATTGTGTTGTCTAAAAAGAGAAGCCAGAAATGCACCTGACGAAAAGCACATTCAAACTAGCAAAGGATGTAAATCCCTGCTTGACAATCCTTGTATACTGCATATGCAATAAAATTGTATTTAATTTTTTTTGGTCATGACCTGAATTATCATTATCATGGCTGCACTTTTCTGCACTTAGGAAAGTCCATCTGTCACCTGGATGCGAAGTTCATCTTCATGTTGGTATTCATTTAATTTATCTATTGTGTTGACAAAATAACCAACAAACTGCTTCTTACACTTTCAAGATGCAATTCATAAAAAAATGGAAGGACAGTGTGTGCCTTTTCCCAATTCTTAATGTGTGAATGCATGCAATGTGATTTGAGATGCTGCAATATCTCAAAAGTGTGCAGTTAATGACATATTTGTTTGATGCCATTTTTGTAGTGTTTAATGCTGTGCCATTGGCATACCAGTAAACACTCAGGGCTTGTTTTGGTCTTTGTTGTTATATAGCACATTAAGCTCTTGTTATTAACAATAGTCACTAAGTACCTGCGTTTTTAATCTTGTAGCATTTTTTAGCAACTGACAGCCAGTAACATCTGTTAAAAAAGTTTTTGACCACTTGAAGAATAGCTGCTTGCTCATAAAGTACAGAAACAAACATTGTCTAATAGCAATAACACATTGCCTGAAGAAAAGGCTCACCGTGAGCGTGCGTACTTCACCCTGTGAGTAACCTTGGCAGGAGATATATTGGACAATATTGGAAACAAGCCTAGAGCAGATACAAAGTTTGTCATCTATGCCAATTCTAGTAATTTGTCTAGATAGTATTTACATTACAATCTCAAAGGGACACTATAGTCACCAGAACAACTACAGCTTAAAGGGATTCTACAGTGTAAGGAATCTTAAGATGTATTAATTACGCTTTAGAGCCCTCTGTTCCTCTTCTTCTTCGTGCCCCCCTCCCACCCCAAGCCGGCAGCTAAAAGGTTAAAAAAAAGGTTTAATCACTTACCCAATTCCAGCGCCGATATGATAAGGGGCTACAGTGCATTAGGCCCTCCCCAAAGGAAGCTTCAGTGCTTTCCTATGGGAATTTTTATTGACCCAAATGTCCTCATGCAGAGCGTGAGGACATCCAAGGTGACCAAAAATCGTTTAGCCACCAGGAAGTGCCTCTAATGTCTCTTTGATTAACCGCCACTCCCACCGCAGTCTTAGTTCTGCAATGTAATTATTGCAGTTTCTCAAAAAACTGCAATGATTTACATTGCAGGACCTAGTCGGACTGGGACACTGCACCCAGACTATTTTAATGAAATGATTTGGTCTAGGTGACTATAGTGTCCCTTTAATGTAGTGGTACTGGTGTCTATAGCCTGTCCCTGCATGCTTTTCAATGTAAACACTGCCTTTTCAGAAAAAAAGTGCTTATGTTGGTGCCTAGTAACACCTCTAGTGGCAGTCACTCAGAGAGCCACTAGAGGTACTTCCTGTGTTAGTGCTGCACAGTGTGCAGCACCTACGTTCAATGTCTCCACACTCTGCATGGAGGCACTGAACAATCCCCAGATTTGATTTAATGCATCTCTATGAGCAGATGCTGATTGGTGCAGCATGCCATTTTGTCACACATGTGCAATAGCTTCCCAATGCTTTCCCACGGGAAAGCATTGAATTGGGGAGATCATCAAGATTGAGGTGGAGCCAGCTGAGGTAAGGGTGAAAACATGATAAAATTCACCTGTTCCCAGTGATCAGAGTTTGGCAGGCAACAAAAACAGCAACACCAGCACTGTAGTGTCAGGAATTCATGTTTGTTTTCCTAATTAAATGATGCATTCACTTAAGTATTTGTGGTTAAAGATACACTCCACATCCTAAATAAAAAAATAAAAAATCATCACTACCTAATAGTTGTTTTAATTATGCATTTTCTGGGGATATATCCAGGGGCGTACCTAGAGAATTTGACACCCGGGGCAGACCATGTGTTTGGTCACACCCCCTTAATAAAAAAAAAAAAACCCGCACACACCCTTAATAAAAAAAACCTGCACCACCCCTTAATTAAAAAAATGTATATATAAACACACACCTGCGTTCAAAAAACAACACTACACATAAATGCATGCTTGCATTCAAACGCAAACACTACATACAAACATACTCCATACAAACACATGCTTACAGTCAAACACACAAATACTGCTCCGTGCTAAATACAATCCTGCAAGCATGGGGAATCGGTAGCATTGTTGAAGTTGCACTACAGATTGGGATCTATCTTTTAGCCATCCTGTGTACATACACAGACCGTCATACAGAGACATACAGTCTGTATGTCTCTGTATGACTGTGTGTATGTATTCAAAAGGAATAAACGCAGGCAACACTCCAATAGTAAGGATGGTATATTTATTGATAGGTGAACCACCCCAAAGAAAGTGCGACGTTTCGGCTCAGCAGAGCTTTATTGCATGAACTGAAACGTCACACTTTCTATGGGGCGGTTCACCTACCAATAAATATACCATCCTTACTATTGGAGTGTTGCCTGCGTTTATTCCTTTTGAAGACTTTACTGGTGGATCCAGCGACGTCCGCCTGACACGGAGCATCCACCACTGTGGATGGCCGGAGCATTTACACGGTATCATTGTGCAGGGTTCTTTGTTTGTCTGTGTATGTATGTCTCTGTATGCCTTGTCTGTATGTCTCTATATGCCTATCTCTATGTTTCTTTATGTCTGTGTCTGTATTTCTGTGTGTGCCTGTGTCTGTATGAATGTATGTCTGTGTTTGTATGACAATGGACCTGTATGTGTAGATTGTATGACTGTGTTTGTTTGATTGTGTGCCTTTTATGACTGTGTGTCTGTATATCTTTGTGACTGTGTGCCTGAATAATTATGTCTGTGTGCTTGTATGGTTGTGTGTCTGTATGTTTGTGTATTTGTACATGTATGTATTTTTGCCTGTATCTATGTCTATGTGGGAGAAAAAGAGAGATAGATAGGGGCTGGGGGGAAGAAAGAGACAGAAAGGGGCTGGCGGGGAAGTAAGAAATACATACGAGGGGTTGTAGGAGACACACTAAAGGGGGGTGTAAGGCACAAAGGGGCCAAAGGGGTAAGACATTCAAGAGAGTGGGTATGCAACACTAATGGGTGTAAGAAATTCAAAAGGGGGCTACGAGACACAGAGGTGAAGATGCATTGTTTATTTTTTGGGGGGCGGGGGGAGGGGGCGTCAAAATGCATCTTCGTCTGTGTAGTCAAAAATCCTAGCACCGGCCCTGCCTACTCCCTATTATGAGTCTCTTAAAATCCCCATTTGTGTGTATCTAAATTTCCTCCAGGCCTTTTTCGTCTCTTACTCCCCCCAACCTGTCAAGACAGACAGCCAGACCCTAACACACAAACCTAGGTTAACGATAAAGTATGAATGCATACCAGTCCTTAAAGTGGCTAGGCTAGCACTTAGAATATAAATCAGAATGTCTGCAAGAAGAGAAGAAAATAAAATGTAAACTGGCCAAGGTCAAGGATAACATGGAAACACGGAAACGAGAAACAAGCCAATGTCAGTATTGGAGAGCAAGTATAGTCAGGCAAGCCAAAGTCAAAACAAAAACACACTCTCTGGTAAACTAAAACCACAAAAGGGCAAGGAACTAAGGACAACCAGGACGGATATATACCGGGTTATGATTGGTTACAGAGAGCCATGATGTCAAAAAGTGCCACATAGACTGATATTATAAAAAGGGACTAACAATAGGGTTCAATATCATATATGCTCTAATGAGGAACTAGAAAGTTAGGGATGAGTGCATCTGCATCAGAACACAGAAGAGACATGATCACACAGCGCCCTGAGAGACAGGTTTCGTGACAAGTCCCTGTGTGTATCTTTTTCTCTTCCGCCCCTTTGTGTGTCTCTTACTTACCCTTGCCCCTTTGTGTGTCTCTTCCCCCAGTCAGTCTGAATTAACCTTATTAAACTACCCTCATTGTCAATCAGACATCCAGTCCTGTTACTTTCTGGTTTGGTTAGCTCAATGAAGCTAAACTCAAGAGACAGCATTTTGTGCAAAGACTTCTCATTGAGCTGCTTTGTCAAGTCTGTGATTGGATAGCCACAGAAAGTCTCTACTGGGTAAGGGAAGGGTTTACAAAGGCTGCAGACAAGAGCTGTCTTTAGAATACCCTCAAGCTGTCTTTAGAATACCCTCAGTGAAAATAATTAAATGCATGCATGTTCGCACCTGGGGCAGCGGCGGAACTATAGCCGATTTAGCGGGTATGGCTGCAGCAGGGCCGGCTGAGAGGGCCAATCAGGTGGCCCATGCAGGTTGAGTCATCTGATGGCAAGTTGTTTTCAGGGCCAGACATTCACTGCGGCCCTGTAACACTATGACAAGGCCTCTGTAATTTTGACAGCATGGGAGGAAGTGACAGCTGTCACTGCCTCCCAGATAACACGGAGCTGTGTGGGAGGGAAGAGAAGGCAGAGATGAGGGGGTGCGGATTGGGAGGGCCTCTGACTCCTAACAGCCTCGGCCAGCTGACTGGATACCAGGGAAGCCACCCCCCTGCACCCAAATGTAGAAAACAGGAGGGTGGCTTAGAATGTCTACATTTTGCATATATGTCTGTATGTATGCCTGTGTATCTATCTGTGTGTTTATATGTGTGCCTGTGTGTATATTTGTATATGTGTATATTTGTATCTAACTATATATCTGTATATTTGTATCTAACTATGTGTCTGTATGTGTGTCAGTGTGTATCTTTATATCTATCTGTATGTCTGTATGTTTGTCAGTGTATCTATCTGGGTCTATATGTGTATCTATGTATATATGTGTATCTGTGTGTCAATGTTTGCCCATGTGTATCTCTGTGTATTTGTGTGTCAGTGTCTGAATCTGTATGTCTGTGCATCTGCATGTTTGTCATTGTGTGTGTCTGTGTATCAGCAGGTGTATCTGTGTATCTGTATGTGGGTTAGGGTGTGTGTTTGTGTATTTTTATGTGTGTTAGTGTGTGTCTGTGTATCTACATGTGTGTCAGCATGTGTGTGTGTCTGTGTATTTGCATGTGTGTTAGTTTGTGAATGTGTATCTGCATGTCTGTACCTGTATATCTGTATGTGTGTTAGTATTTGCATCTGTATGTTTGTTAGAGTGTGTACCTGTCTGTCGTTGTATCTGCATTTATGTCTCTGTGTATTCGGGGGGGGGGGGGGGGGGAGAGAAGGGGTCAATATGTGTATGTGTGTGTAGCATTGTATATGTATATGTGCATACATCTCAGCATTCAAAAAAACATACTCCATACAAAACCATTGAAACCAAACATTCCAACATACAAACACTGCTCAGTGCTAAGTACAACCCTGCAAGGATGGGCAATTGGTAGATCCCCAGCTGGCAAGCTGTAGAACAGACAGGGATCTACCTGTTTGTCTATACTTGCAACAGGCCCTGAAAAAAAATCTTGCACCAGGGCCATTTCTATTTTAGTTCCACCACTGACTGTGCTAAACAAGCATTTTATTTATTTATTTTACATTTTTTTTTGCAGTTGAAGGTCCCTTTAACATTGCTTTTCTGTTGTGAATCTTTGTATGAAAGCTGACTTACCCTGCTATGACATATTAATGGTAATGTAATATGCTAGCTGACAGCTGACGCTGAGATGGATATACTGTACATCTCCTGCTGATGCAGCTATGGGAAAGGTATTAATGTATCTCTCCATAAATAGGAAAATATCCCTTTAAAAGAGTAAAACTTTTAAAGGCATATGATTTAAAGGTCACCTCAATCTTATCTTTCCCCTATTGTTTCCTCTTCTCTTCCTCTTTCAGAATTTTTTCTTCTTTTCTTTATTTCTGATCATTTTCTTTTTAAAACACAAGAAAAAGTAAGGACTACTTTGTCTTATATATTTTTCCAATGCTTGACTATCTTGACAAAGGGTGGAGTTGAAGATGAGCTTCGCAAACTTAACAAAATTAGTGGAGCTTGCCTTGTCAAGATTGTCAAGCATAGGAAAAGAACATAAGACAAAGTAGCCCCTAGAAATTTGGAATTCTGCCCAAAAATGGTGCATCAATAAATGCGGTCTGTGGAGGAGAGGCAGTTCTTCTAGTGGATATGGAAATAGATACCCTTCAGAAGCCATTTCTCTCTTTCCCTGTGTATTTTCCCCAACACCCTGGTATTTCAAAGACCTTTTATTTAAACACATTATTTACTACAGCAAATAAGCACTAATCTCTTCACTTATCTCTCCTGGGATAAAGGAAGGTAATCAAAGTGGAGTGGAAAAAAATATATTAAATAAAATATTGTCGTGGAACCCTTTAATGTTCAAGCTGGTAAATGTTAGAGATTTTACACTCAGCACTTAAAGAATGAGTGTTTACTACTACTTAATACTATTATTTAATGAAAGCTAGCTGTACTAATGGATTTATTATGTAATTCACTAACAGTAGTAATTCAGTCATTAAATCATTAAATGTAGTAAATTAATAATTTATTGTGTAATTCAGTAGCAGCTGTAGGAATTAAATGGGATTTATGTGGTAAACTAAATTAAAGTGAACTATATTAGAGCTGTTCTTATTAGTGACAGGGTTTGTGGTGCAGTGCTCAGATACTGGCTGCCATTTTGACTTTGTTTTGAAATGAAAGTCAAAACTGATCAAGGATTAGAAAAAAAGTAAATCCTTTTTTTTATGGGCATATAGTTTTTTTCCACAAAAGTTTTTATTGGTAGCATTGAAGCAAAGTAATATTGTATGCTACATTTTTAGAAAATTGTGTTTTTAATTTTTTGTGATTATAATAAAGCTCTTTATAAACACTATTTTATTAATTTTACATTTATGAACAGATGTCTATGCTATACATAACCTACATAGCCACTACCTATACCCCTGTGTATTTCGGCAGAGTAGGTGCCTGCCATCTGGGGTAAGCAGGTGTCTACTTTGCATTATTGAATAAGTGCCCACTTCATGGGTACCCTAAGATGGATAGCCGGCCATCTCCTGGGCCCCCTGTGACTGACCCTATTCAGGTGGTGCCCCCCTACTTCTGGCAGGTCTTGCTTGGAACAGCAAAAACCTGTGTGCAAATTCTTAGCATGTGTGCACTCCCTCAAAAAGGTGTGGGTAAGAGAAAGGGGCTTAGGGAGGCTGAAACCTCCTTAGATGAGAGGCATGCCCAGTAATGCAATCTGACCTGATCTCTTTATTGTAAACTTATAAATACTTATTACATGCTTTTCAAAGTTTTTCTTTCATTTTGGTTTAAAAAATAATAGTCAGGTGATGCATATATCTTTAAGACCTGTAAATATATTTACAATTTTCTATGTGCTTTAACAGGATATAATTTAAAGCTAGTCTTTAATATAAACCATTATTCATCTACATGATATCACCAGATATTTGATTAAGATGTAAGATGTAAGGTTTAAAGATAATAATAGTTTGTAAAGTTGTGAATTTGTTTTGTTTATTTTTACAGAACGGTCTTGGCTGTGATTTTCTAATCACATTATAAGCATGGCACCAAAGAAGAAGAGTGTCAAGAAGAACAAGGCTGACATCAATGAAATGACTATCATTGTTGAAGATGGTCCTCTCAGTAAACTCAATGGTATTAGTGGCTTCATTGATGGAGGAAATGGCTTTAGTTACATCTCTACTGAGGTTTCTGACTCTTCCTATGGTACTAACCTAATGGAAGGGCTGAGCAGAATGAGGCAAGATAGTTTCCTTTGCGACCTAACCATTGGCACCAAAACAAAATCTTTTATGACTCACAGAGTAATTATGGCTTCCTGTAGTGAATACTTCTATAATATCTTGAAGAAAGACCCAGCAACACAAAGAGTTGATCTCAATGATTTGTCACCTTTAGGCTTAGCTACAGTCATAACATATGCTTACACTGGAAAGATCACCCTCTCTTTATACACAATAGGCAGCATAATTTCTTCTGCAATTTACCTGCAGATAAATGCGCTTATTAACATGTGTTGTGACTTTCTGATGCAAGAAATTAATGTTGAGAATTGCATGTACGTGGCTAATATTGCAGAAACCTATGGACTTAAAAGTACAAAAGAGTCAGCACAGAAATTCATCAGAGACAATTTTATCGAGTTCTCTGATACAGATCAATTCTCAAAGCTAACCTTCGATCAAATTAATGAACTTTTGATAGATGATGATTTGCAGTTACCCTCTGAAATCGTTGCTTTCCAGATAGCAATGAAGTGGTTAGACTTTGATGAAAAGAGAATAAAATATGCTTCCGGTCTCTTGGGCAATATTCGATTTGGCACCATTTCAGCCCAAGACTTGGTCAACTATGTCCAGTCTGTGCCCAGAATGATGCAAGATACAGAATGCCATAGGCTTTTAGTAGAAGCTATGAACTATCATCTCCTTCCATATCATCAAAACACACTGCAGTCTAGAAGAACAAAGATACGTGGAGGTTCAAGGGTCTTAGTGACTGTTGGAGGTCGTCCAGCTTTAACTGAGAAATCACTCAGCAGGGAAATCATGTACAGAGACCCTGATAGTGGCTGGAAAAGGCTAGCTGAGCTGCCGGCAAAAAGCTTTAATCAGTGCGTAACTGTGATGGATGGATTTCTCTACATTGCTGGTGGTGAAGACCAGAATGATGCAAGGAACCAGGCCAAACATGCTGTCAGCAATTTTTGCAGGTACTGTGTATAGTTGAAAATATGAAAAGTTTATCACAGGCTCAAAAAAAAAAAATCTGTATCATTGCATTGTGAAATATGTTTTACAATAAATATCTGTATGTTGATAACTTTACTTGAGGTTAACTAAATAATTACATATATAGGGATTTAAACAATAATAAGGGGCTTCCATTTCCAAAGTGATATGTCAGTAGGTGAGAGATATAGATACCATTCCTGATAAGGCAGTGGGACTCTTCTTTTGAGACTTAGATGTTGTAGGGAAATAGGACATGTGCATAGGTAGAGGGTATTGTATATGTGGGAACCACTTTACAGCCCCCCCGCCCCCCCCCCCCACCGATCCCTTTACTTCCCGAAATAACCAAACCAGAAACATACTTGGTGAAACTAGGCCACAGCTTTATTTTATTTTATATATATATATATATATATATATATATATATATGTATATATATATATATATATATACACACTGCTCAAAAAGTAAAGGGAACACATAAACAACAATGTAACAATGTAACTCCAAGTCAATCACACGTCTGTGAAATCAAACTGTCCACTTAGGAACAGGGGCGGACTGAGAACCCTCAGGGCCCCCGGGCAAAATAAATCAAGGGCCCCCTTACAGGCCCCACCCATACTCCGCAGCAAGCGCCACCCATGTCCCGCCTCCATGCACCGCCTCCAGCCACACCCTACACAATCTTTAGACACAAGGAACAAAAGTGCAATAATCCCTTCAAGGCCCCAGTAGAGACTACAATTGAGGGCTAATGGGCCATGGAGGGGGGTCTTTCTAGCAGAGGCTATCTCAGTGTCCTTTAGAGAGTGTGTTAGAAAGAATCCCCTCCAGGCCCTATTAGAGACTACAATGGAGTCTAATAGGCTTGGAAGGGGGTCTTTCTAACAGAGGCCATCTCAGTGTCCCTGCTGGAAACAGTTGCCTCCAGGCCCCAGTAGAGACTACAATTGAGGGCTAATGGGCCATGGAGGGGGGGAGCATTCTAGCAGAGGCTATCTCAGTGTCCTTTAGAGAGTGTGTTAGAAAGAATTTCCTCCAGGTCCCATTAGAGACTACAATGGAGTCTAATGGGGCCTGGAGGGGGGTCTCTCCAACACTCTGGTTCCTATTCACAATATAGCAACACAACATAGCTGATACCTAGGCCAAGTTGGCTCCTCTTACCTTAATTACTGTTGCTGGCTGGCAGTCTGTGGGCTTGCTGGAAGGCTGTGGGCTTACTGGCTGCGGCTGGCAGGCTGTGGGCTTGCTGGCAGGCTGTGGGCTTGCTGGCTGCGGCTGGCAGGCTGTGGGCTTGCTGGAAGGCTGTGAGCTTACTGGCTGCGGCTGGCAGGCTGTGGGCTTGCTGGCTACTGCTGGCAGGCTGTGGGCTTGCTGGCTGCGGCTGGCAGGCTGTGGCTTGCTGGCTGTGGCTTGCTTTGCTGGCAGGCTGTGGCTTGCTGGCTGCGGTTGGCAGGCTGTGGGTTTGCTGGCTTTAAGCCTAACTGGTGGCCTGTAGGCTGGCTGGCTGTCTACTGGCCAGCCTGTGGGCTGGCTGGCCTGTGGGTTGGCTGGCTTGCTGGCTACTGGGGCACTCGTAGATTATTTAAAGAAATAATCCATGCACAATAACCACTACTACTCTGTGTAGTCGTTATGGTGCCAGGAGGGCCGGGCCCCCCTCCCAGAGTAAGTAGTCAAACCGTTTAAGAACAGTTTGACAACTTACCTGGGGTCTGCTGGGATATAAGGCTGTAGTAGGGTATAGGAGCAGTGGTGCAATGTGTAAGGGGTGCAGTGTGTGTGAAAGGTTCAGTGTGTGTGAGGGGGTGTAGTGTGTGAATGTGTAGGGTGTGTGGGGCAATGTGTGTACGAGGGGGCTGTGTATGTGTGTGGCAATGTTAGTATGGGGGGCTGTGTGTGTATGGGTGGGCAGTGTATGTGTGTGTGTGTGAGGCAATGTGTGTAAATGTGTATGGTGTGTGTGGGGGCAGTGTGTGTGTATGGGGGGCAGTGTGTGAATGTGTATGGTGTGTGGGGGCAGTGTGTTTATGGGGCTAAAGTTCACTCTCACCACTGCGACCACCAGGAATACCTGGTGGTCACAGTGTTGAGAGTGAACTCTAGCCCGTAGCTCCAGGGCTAGAGTTTACTCTCGCAAGAGCCGTAACGTTGCCGTGGTAACCGCGGCAACGATCTGTGCTCGCGCAAGAAGGACCCAGAGGAGCTGCAGGCTGAGCTCCCGGGTCCTCTCTTCCTCCCTCCCCTGCCGGCTGCCCACACGGTGCCTGCGGACAGGGGAGGGGGCAATTGCCCTCCTCTTACTCCCCCCTCCCCCTCTTCTTACCCCCTTCTTACTCTCCCCCTCTTCTTACTCCCCCCTCCCCCTCTTCTTACTCCCACCTCTTCTTACTCCCCCCTCTTCTTACCCCCTCCCCGCTATTCTTACCCCCCTCCCCCCTCTTCTTACTCCCCCTTCCTCTTTTTACTCCCCCCTCCCCTCTTCTTACCCCCTTTACTCCCCCCTCTCTTCTTACTCTCCCCTCTTCTTACCCCCCTCCCCCCTCTTCTTACTCTCCCCTTCCTCTTTTACTCACCCCTCCCCCTCTTCTTACCCCCTTCTTACTCCCCCCTCCCTTCTTACCCCCTCTCCCTCTTCTTACCCCCTCCCTCTTCTTACCCCCCTCCCTCTTCTTACCCCCCCTCCCTCTTCTTACCCCCTCCCTCTTCTTACCCCCCTCCCTCTTCTTACCCCCCTCCCTCTTCTTACCCCCTCCCTCTTCTTACCCCCCTCCCTCTTCTTACCCCCCCTCCCTCTTCTTACCCCCTCTCTTCTTACCCCCCTCCCTCCTCTTACCCCCCTCCCTCTCTCTTCTTACCCCCTCTCTTCTTACCCCCCTCCCTCTCTCTTTTTACCCCCCTACTCCCCTCTCTCTTTTTACCCCCCTACTCCCCTCTCTCTTTTTACCCCCCTCCCTCTCTCTTTTAACCCCCCCTCTCTCTTTTAACAACCCCCTCTCTCTTTTAACCCCCCTCCCTCTCTCTTTTAACCCCCCTCCCTCTCTCTTTTAACCCCCCTCCCTCTCTCTTTTAACCCATCTCTTTTAACAACCCCCCTCTCTCTTTTAACCCCCCTCCCTTTTAACCCCCCCTCCCTCTCTCTTTTAACCCCCCCCCTCTCTCTTTTAACCCCCCCCTCCCTCTCTCAACCCCCCCTCTCTTTTAACCCCCCCTCTCTCTTTTAACCCCCTCCCTCTCTCTTTTAACCCCCCTCTCTCTTTTAACCCCCCCTCCCTCTCTTTTAACCCCCCTCCCTCTCTCTTTTAACCCCCCCTCCCTCTCTCTTTTAACCCCCCCTCCCTCTCTCTTTTAACCCCCCCTCCCTCTCTCTTTTAACCCCCCCTCCCTCTCTCTTTTAACCCCCCCTCCCTCTCTCTTTTAACCCCCCCTCCCTCTCTCTTTTAACTCCCCCCTCCCTCCCTCTCTCTTTTTAACCCCTCCCCGTAGCGGGGCCGAGCTGCTCTGCGTCCGCGGTGCCGGCCGGATTGATAGGAAGGTGCACACACACTGAGTGTGCACCTTCCTGTCAGTCCGGCCGGGTACAGGAAACAGAAACTCCTGTTCCGCGCGGAACAGAAGTTTCTGTTTCCTGTACCCGGCCGGACTGACAGGAAGGTGCACACTCAGTGTGTGTGCACCTTCCTATCACTCCGGCCGGCACCGCGGACGCAGAGCAGCTCGGCCACGCTACGGGGAAGGGAGGTGAGAAGCTGCAGCCGCCTGAGCGCTCTTAAGAGAGCGCTCAGGCGGCTGCAGCATTTAAAGGGGCGGCCGGGCCCCCTGATGGCGGGCCCCCCTCCCGGCCGGGCCCTCGGACCATGTCCGAAGTGCCCGACCGGTCAGTCCGCCCCTGCTTAGGAAGCAACACTTAGTGACAATCAATTTCACATGCTGTTGTGCAAATGGGATAGACAACAGGTGGAAATTATAGGCAATTAGCAAGACACCCCCAATAAAAGGAGTGGTTCTGCAGGTGGTGACCACAGACCACTTCTCAGTTCCTATGCTTCCTGGCTGATGTTTTGGTCGCTTTTGAATGATGGCGGTGCTTTCACTATAGTGGTAGCATGAGACGGAGTCTACAACCCACACAAGTGGCTCAGGTAGTGCAGCTCATCCAGGATGGTACATCAATGCGAGCTGTGGCAAGAAGGTTTGCTGTGTCTGTCAGCGTAGTGTCCAGAGCATGGAGGCCCTACCAGGAGAAAGGCCAGTACATCAGGAGATGTGGAGGAGGCCGTAGGAGGGAAACAACCCAGCAGCAGGACCGCTTCCTCCGCCTTTGTGCAAGGAGGAACAGGAGAAGCACTGCCAGAGCCCTGCAAAATTACCTCCAGCAGGCCACAAATGTGCATGTGTCTTCTCAAATGGTCAGAAACAGACTCCATGAGGGTGGTATGAGGGCCCGACGTCCACAGGTGGGGGTTGTGCTTACAGCCCAACACCGTGCAGGATGTTTGGCATTTGCCAAAGAACACCATGATTGGCAAATTCGCCACTGGCGCCCTGTGCTCTTCACAGATGAAAGCAGGTTCACACTGAGCACATGTGACGGACGTGACAGAGTCTGGAGATGCCATGGAGAATGTTCTGCTGCCTGCAACATCCTCCAGCATGACCGGTTTGGCAGTGGGTCAGTAATGGTGTGGGGTGGCATTCCTTTGGGGGGCCGGACAGCCCTCCATATGCTCGCCAGAGGTAGCCTGACTGCCTTTAGGTACCGAGATGAGATCCTCAGACCTCTTGTGAGACCATATGCTCACATGTCACTGTTCTGTCTAGGCCTTGCCTGACTCCTCAGGGTCTGACTGGAAGTCTTGTGGGCCAAAGCAAGAATAGTGGGCCAAAGCAAGAATAGATGCAAAGAATGCAGGAATTAATTCAACAGAATTACTACAAGGCATCTATATACTACCAGAAGTTTTAAAGACATATTTGCAAGGCTGCTTAAGTAGAACCCTAGTAACTATAAATATATAAGCCTAAACTATGCAAAAAAAAAAAAAAAAAACAACAGGCAAACACCTAAAACCCTCAAAGACAAACCGGCTTGATAGCAGAGATATAATATGTGCAGTATATAGGATCCTTTGTGGATTTATGAGAAAAAGATAAACTAGGAAAATAGCCTTACATCAAATTAAAAACATGACATTTGATGCTGCAATCTAAAATACAATGAAGACATCAGATACTGGAAACAAATCTAAACATGATGTCAGAGTCATCAGCAGGGGAAAAGATAAGGGTCATAGAGTGACTGAGAGAGCGGGTGGTTTCCAGTTATCTGTAGTGGACTACTGCAGGAGAAAAATAAGACTAGCACTCCAACTTAAATAAAAAAACAGGCTTAAGTAAAATGCAGTTTAAAAATGTGTCCTTAAACTGTACAGGAATGTTTACTTATTTAAGATGCAATGCTAAATATTTTATTGCATTCCACAAGTAATTCACCAATATACATGAATGTAGTTTATTTTAAAGCGACACTGTCACCCGAACTCAGTCAAAAGATATACTAAGAAAAAGTAGGGACTCATTATTATATATATCAATCCCCGAGCTGTCACCAGTGATGGCTGCAGGGAAATTGTCTCTGTCTGTGGAGAACCTCCGGTCTTGTGGGGTCATCCATAGACCTCAATGCTGTACTCTCGTGAATGGGCATAAATACAGCAGTGTGTCGACTCCTGGCACTGGAGAGGAATGGCCAGAAGGCAATACTGGCACTCATGAGGGACAGGTTCAGGTAAGTTAAACTCACCTCTGCCTGCCCCCCAACAACCGGACCCTCAGCAGCGATGTCACACTCGGGAGTCTTTACAAATTATGCAAAGTTCCCAGACTGTGACAGTTTCGCTTTAATACTAGTTTTAAATGAGCACCAACTCCTTTTTTTTCTGGGTTTGATATAAGTATTGAGAGCCTTACTAGCGCAAACTGTGTTTTTATAATATTTAACAAAATATGCATCTAAATGAACAAGCACCCATTCTTTGTTGTCAGTTTTGATTAACATAGAAACATAGAATGTGACGGCATATAAGAACCATTCAGTCCATCTAGTCTGCCCAATTTTCTAAATACTTTCATTAGTCCCTGGCCTTATCTTATAGTTAGGATAGCCTTATGCCTATCCCACGCATGCTTAAACTCCTTTACTGTGTTAACCTCTACCACTTCTGCAGGAAGGCTATTTCATGCATCCACTACCCTCTCAGTAAAGTAATACTTCCAGATATTATTTTTAAACCTTTGCCCCTCTAATTTAAGACTATGTCCTCTTGTTGTGGTAGTTTTTCTTATTTTAAATATAGTCTCCTCCTTTACTGTGTTGATTCCCTTTATGTATTTAAATGTTTCTATCATATCATAGTTACATATCTTGGCACTAAATTATTAGATTTACCTATTAAGTATTTCAACAGAGAAATGAATTTATTTCACAAATTTTGTCCTACTTTCTATTATGTAAAATACAATGGAGATTTTTTTCATAGACCTCAGCTGTGCAGGAAATATTATAAACAGAGTAGTCACTGTGGAAACCAATGGATTTTTCCTTGTTTAGAACTTTCTCACAAGTGCCTCTTTATAAATAAGCATAACAAGTTGAAGGTAAACGTTTCCATCTCTTTGGAAACAAATGACTTCACCAACTTAATGTTTGCTTTGAATGAGAGTTCTTTAATTCCTCATGATTTCTTTGTCTGTTTTTTTTTTGTTTTTTTTTTTAGATATGACCCTCGTTTCAACACATGGCTTCATCTTGCAAATATGAACCAAAAACGTACCCACTTTAGCTTGAATGTATTCAGTGGCCTTCTTTATGCAACTGGAGGTCGCAATTCTGATGGGTGTTTAGCCTCCATTGAGTGTTATGTGCCTTCAACTAACCAGTGGCAAGTAAAAGCTCCACTGGAGGTGGCAAGGTGCTGTCATTCCAGCTCAGTAATTGATGGTAAAATTTTGGTCACAGGTGGATACATAAATAATGCATATTCTCGCTCTGTGTGTATGTACGACCCATCTAATGATAGCTGGCAAGATAAGCAACATCTCAGTACACCCAGAGGATGGCATTGTTCTGTATCACTTGGCGACAGAGTGTATGTGATGGGTGGTAGCCAACTTGGTGGTCGGGGCGAGAGAGTTGACGTACTTCCAGTTGAGTGTTACAACCCTCACACAGGTCAGTGGAGCTATGTAGCCCCTCTTCAGAATGGAGTGAGTACAGCTGGTGCTTCAACACTCAATGGAAAGATATATATTGCAGGAGGCTGGAATGAGGTGGAAAAGAAATACAAGAAATGCATTCAAAGCTATAGTCCTGATCTCAATGAATGGACTGAGGAAGATGAATTGCCGGAGGCTACCGTGGGAGTCTCTTGTTGTACCATTACTATGCCCAATTTTAAAACACGGGAATCCAGAGCAAGCTCAGTGTCTTCAGTACCAGTCAGTATATAAATGACACTGTTCCATGTAGATAGCATTAAATTCTTAGTGCCGTGACATTATGCCACTGTTATAAAAGAAAACAAATCTACTTTTAAGTACCTATTCAATTTTTTTTCCCCGTATATTAAATTGTTATTGCATTATGATGACCTTGTCCTATTGCAGAACACACTACAGGAAAGTTATGACATGGAGAACTGGAGTCTGAATTTTTTCTGATCGACTTTGAGTACTGTCAGTCACTGAGAGAATTACATAATATGTTTGAGTATCAGTTCAGCCATACACTTCTATCATATATACAATAATGGTTTCTTTTGGCCACCGAATATGCTTATCAGGAACATTACAGATCTCACATCTCATTAAAAAAAAAAAAAAGATGTAACTTCCAATCTACTTTGAAAAATGAATCTGTAAAAGATTTAGCTGTATATATATATATATATACATATATATATTAAATTGGACATTGATCTGCCATAGGAAAAAATAAGCCATTACCTCTTTAAACCATCATTCGATAACAGCCTATCTAACACAGTCAGAAATTTTTCCAGTGAGTCATTGTGAAATGGCTTTTTTTCTGGCAATATAGGACAGGGATTTAATTAAGTGAAGACAAATATAGATTTCATAACAATGAAAACTGCCAGGGCAAGCACAATTGAATTTCTTATTTATTATTTCAAATAGTGTTTTAGTCTCTATTTGAAAAATTACTCTATGAAAGAAAAATATTTTCTAATTTATAAATTGTCTGTTTTAATGGACAATTACACAAAACTGACTGCTGGTCTGAAATAGTATTTGTTAAAATTACAAAACAGCCAAGACACTTAAGGATTTGCTTCCCATTTTGCTCGAAGTTTTTAATTTATTATCCTAAATATAGAATATCGCCTTTATATATTTTTGTCATTTTATTATGCTTCATCCATAATATGACAACATATGTGTTATGTAGCAAAAAGCAAAGGAAGGATGATTTTTTGTAGTTTCACTTCATATTTGGTAGGCGATAACTCGTGCAGAGAAAAACATTATTTATGGCTTATGAAATGTAAAGATGGATTGAAAACTAGCAGTAAAATGTGTTTGGTAAAATTGTTTAGCTTGTACCAGGGATCCACAAGAAAGAATACAAAGGATACAATGGAAATATAAGATTAAATAAGGTAAATGCACAGCCATGATGATGTTAGGGTTTTTTATTTTACTAAATTAGGAATTGTGGAAAATGGACAAGGAAGTTGCATATTTTAGGCCTACCTAAACACATCTGAAAAAACAAATCTCTCCACTCTAGTTAGTTCATGCCCTGGGGCCCCCAAATGTAATTAGCCAATACACTTTAGAATGGTATGCCTGATGTCACTGATGCTTTTAGCCAATGAGCTAGCACAGGGTAGCTAATAGAAGTCCCAAAACAGGTTCTTTCAACTGTTTTGGTTGCTGAGGTTGGTTTCAGGTAAGAAGTAAAACAGTTTTATTTGGTTTCATTACTCACTCATTATGGTTTCATTATTCACATTTGTGTGGGTGCCAGGACATTCCTGGCACCAACACCACTGCAATGTATTATATAGTGTATGGTTCTTCGAGTGTTACTTGTAAAGAATCATAGACAAGCATAAATATAGTGATGGCAGATGAACCAACTAGCATGTCCTTGATTCATTGTTCTGCAGTCGAGCAGTTTTAAATACAACCTAGCTTTTTTTTTTAACTCCTCTAGCATATATACGCCTGTGTATCAGTTTCTTCAAACAATTCCTCGCAAGTTACTCTATGTACTGTTTTCAGGTACTGATTTAATACACAGACTGTGCTATTGAGGTTCACTTTTTCTACAGGTAGAGTTACATTGTCTAGACATAACAAAATACAAAATAATATAGATTATACATTTTATTCACTACTATAACTTTAGATGTCTAAATGTACGGAAGTAGATTTTTTTTTTAATTTGTACAGTGGTTTAATATTATTAACATTAGCAAATATGGGGCACCAACTGTGAATGTGCTGTGAAAACATGGCATGGTGTGCAGGTGTGACATAAATCAGTATACATGCAATAAAATAGTACATTGTGATGTAACGGGAGTGCAAATGTGCAAAATGGTGGTGTAAACGAAGTACAAGCCTTCTGTAAATGGACATAAATGTGATCTTAACAGGTTTGTATAGTGTGAATTGACAGTAATATAACATGATTTGGTCCAAACGTATAAACAGTTGCAAATGTGGAGTGAGTTCATAACTTGTGGATTGCTTAAAATGTGATAATAAAGGGAACAAAAATAAAGCTCATTCATTGCTAACATTACCATTTTAGTGCATGCCCATTTCACTTTTACTCATTCAAACAGTAGTCATGTCTCTCTGTTCTCTTTGATAAGTGTGGCCACCATACCCGAGTAACAAATTGAATACTAACTCTTTCTGGTCAGTGTGCCCCAATCATCATGATACCATAGGTTATTGGATTTGCTTAAACACCTTGGTAAAATATTGTATCAATAAGGAAACCAGGATAAAAGTAGATGTAGCAAATGGTGGCATATTAGAGTTCACAACAATTCCCACCCCAGTAAACAAAAAGCGAGACATTTGCTAGAATGTAGAATGCAGTGGAAGTAAATATCAAACACACTTCTTTACATTGAGCTTCTGGGTGATAGGGGCGATTGGTAGGGCCATGGTTTTTAAAAGATCTGCATTTCTGTGCTTACTGAGCATTATTTCCCAAGATTCTCTGATTGTGCACATGTGCTCATAGGCTAAAAGTGGGTAATCATATGATGTTTCAAAATTGCATACCAGTATATACCAAGGATTTGCACACAAATTAAATTAAATCCTTTTTGAAAAGGATAAGGCAAAACAAATAACTTTTAGTCTTAGAATGTGTCCATCTCTCTTAAGTCACTATTAATTTTAAGTCACTCAGTGTAGTCAAATCAAGGAATCTTTGTCAGAAGAATGTACTGTGTTGAAGAACTCAGCAATTTTACATTTATGTTTAGTTATAATTGTGAAATCATTTGTGTTTTTAGTCCTGTGGATCAATTTGCATATTCCCTCCATATTAATTCTCAAATGCCATGTTTTTGTTACCAAAACTCCTATTCAGTCACATGAACTTGTGATAGCTAAAGCAACACTGTTTTTTTTTTGTAACTACATTTGGACACACCAAAGATGCCTTGTGTCTTGATAACTAGGCAGTTTTTCACTCTTGTGATAGAAACTGTTCCAGTTCTCTATTCCACAGAGGGTAGGGAGTAATGTGTAGCACACAAGACCCATACGATAACAATTAAACTGGCGTACTCTGCCTCTCTATAGTTAATAATGTCCATCTTAATATGTTTTAAAGCATCTTTAATATTCATAAAGATTCTTCCCAGTACACGTAAGAGGCAAAGAATGGAGCCTTTGAGTTGTAATCAGATTTTATGACTTTTTTTTTTATTCTGTTATTTTTATATACATTTTCCAGAAACTTTAGTTTTACATTTTATAAAATATCTTGTGTTCTCTAGTTATTTATCACGAAGGACACAGTAGATTGTCCCACAAAAATGTGAACGTTATCAAGTGTTTCTAAGTCCCTCCGACAATTAACAACAATTTTCTCTGTCATGCTATTTTCTATTTAATAAATTATGTATCAGACAGTTGGGCATTTATAGACTGTTCTGAATGAGCACATTGTTAATTGTTTATGGGTCAGATTTTGTAAAAATATTGACAGAAAAGGTTGAGTTAAATGTTACGTCTCAAAGTTAAAACCATTGTTGAAGAATGTCCCTTTTTGTATAACTTGACAGTAACCTCTTTTCTTAAGGAGGTTGTTCCTTTGTCCTAAGAATGTATGTAGGTTTGCATTCTAGATGGTATTAACAGTATAACCATGCATATCATCATCTTCACATACACATGCATTTAAAGTGATGAGCAACAGTACATACACTGGAAATAGCTGGAATAATGTCAATGTCTGCGCAATTAAATAGCATTTAGATATTTTTATCTTGTGGAATGGCTTCAAGACTTAAATAGGACATTTGGCCATGCGCCTGTTGATGTCATTTGCTATGATTGATCCTGAATCCTTAGAGAATTAATAGTGTTGACTTTAGAATGTCCTTTAATGTGTCAGAGGGTATAGATGTGTAGCAGTATATAAATGGTAAGAGGAAGAAAAAATGAAAGCATAGTTAAGAGAATGATTGCTCACTGTCCACATTAGTATGCGCACATCTATATAATGGACAAGAGCGATGCTAAATATATTTGGCTTTAGTTGTAAAACTGACAAAAAGAATGTTAAAAGCTTGAAGTGCATTCAGCTTAGCTTGATAGGAAGTTAAAACAAAATGATGGGCAATGCCCAACTGTGGAATGTCAAGGCTTCACATTTAGCAGAAGATAGAAACTAGACTGCTATAGAAACATTAAGTTTAGGAACTGTGGGCAAATTTCTCAGGAGTAATTTTATACTAGTCAATATCTTATCCAGATTAAACTGAAAGGAAAATACATTAGAAATGTATTACATTGCAATTAGTAAAACAATATTTTTCTTTTAATAAACAATTACACGATTGGCTGGCGCAAAGCCAAATGGACCTCCATGTTCATCTTCTCATCTTCGTCAGAGGGAGGGGAATATGTTTTCAATGATGTTTGTTCAGGTGGGGATATTTAGTAATTCTCAGGCATCTTATGTAACTGAATCCAGGATTTTAACTAATAACGCCATTAGGAAACTATATAAATGGAACACCAGCTTCTACATATTCAATGTTTTAGTAAAAAAAAAACAAAAAAAACAAAGAGAGAGAGAGAGAGAATTACACATTTTTGAACTGTGTAACAAAATAAGTAATGTTACGTAGTTACTATTGGGTTAGAAATTTAGAGAAAAAGAAAATGTGTGATTTTTTTTAAATAAAGTAGATTTACATGATTAATATATAACAAAGCAATGAGGATTGCAATAGCTAATATATTATGTAATAATCTTTTTGGAATCTATATTTAAAAAAATGGATTTTGATCTTTTTGTGTCATTGTATATGTTAATTTCCATTTAAAAAAAATTAATAAATTGAGTTTTAATGTAAACAAAAGCCCCCATGGGTAAACTATAGTTTGATCTTGGTCTGAAGATAATGAGATAGTTCTTAAACAAATAGACAAAGAAGCATTGAGTTTGTGGAGTATACATAAGATAAATATCTGGAGGAACTGTAAGATATGAAAATGGAGGTGGTTCTTATATTATAATTGTAACTTATTCATAAAAATAAAGAGGAAATCTTTCAGTTAAAGTGTATAATTTTGTGTGTGTTTTTTTAGTTGAAATAAATAGCCTAATTAGCCTAATTACTGATCTTATGCAATATAAAGAGAAGATGTATAGTTTCATATTACAGCCAGGGCCAGCACAACCGTTAGGCGAACTAGGCATTTGCATAGGGCGCCGGCCTGCTGGGGGCGCCCATCGGAATATTTCCTGGTGGACTGCCTGCCCCTGTCTGGGGCTGCAGGGCTGGGCGAGCAGTTCTTGAGCCGCCCCCAACACCGGGCCGATCCTCAAGGCGCCTGAAGATGGAGGCGCCGAGACGAGCCCTGAGACGAGCCCTGAGCAGTGCTAGGTAAGGCAGAGCAGGCAACTGCTTACCTTGATGGCAGGTGCCTGCTCTGCCAACAAATGCCAGTGAGGGGGATGGAGAAGGCAGGCGGCATGGGAGGCTGTTCTGGCAGTCTCTCACTCCTCCCTCGTGCGCCCTCTGTGATATCGGTAGCCGGAATATGATGTCATTCTGGCCCCATGATACTAAACAGTGCGCTGGAGGAGTGAGGTGCTGCATCACTGGACCCCAGGAAGATAGGGAGGCTGGATGGGCCTCAAAAAATACAATTGGGTGAGTTTGTTGTCAGTGAGTGTCTGCCTGTGTGTGTGTGTCTGTCAGTGAGTGTGCCATTGAATGAGTGTATGTATGTCAGTGAGTGTCTGCCTGTGTGTGTGTGTGTCTTTCAGTGAGTGTCTGCCTGTGTGTGTCTTTTTCTGTCAGTGAGTGAGTGTATGTATGTCAGAGAGTGTCTGTCTGTCTGTGTGTGTGTCTGTCTGTCAGAGAGTGAGTGTATCACCGGCAGCACTCCAGGATATGGAAGGTAAATTTATTCGTGGGTTCACCACCTCACCAGAATAAGTGTGACGTTTTGGCTCCTCAGAGCCTTAATCACGATGAGGTGGTGAGGTGGTGAACCCACAAATAAATTTACCTTCTATATCCTGGAATGCTGCCTGTGTTTCTCTTCTTTGATACTACATTGGTGGATTCAGCGGTGTCCATCCTACACACAGAGCATCCCCTTGGTGGAAGGCTGGAGCATATGTGCAGAACCTGAGTGCAGGGTATTTCTCTACTCTGTCCTGTCTGCAAGTTAGGGTTCCCTAGTGAACGTTACATTACAACAGGGCCAAATGGACCCAGCAGACATCTCGCAGCAGTTAGCTACTCAGAATTCCAAGCTGGAGGAGCAAGACCGCTTGGATCAGTTTGCCCAGGCATTGCAGCCTATTCTGCAGTGCACAGCTCACCTCCAACCATTGGCACAAGCTGATCCACCAGCATACCTGTACAAGAGGGTTACTCTCACTCGGTACACATGACACCACCCCAAAGGTATAATGGTGATCCTGCCCTTTGTCGTGGGTTTCTGAACCAGGTTGATATACACATGGTTATGAACCCACACTCCTTTTCTACTGACAGGTCAAAAATAGCCTTTGTCATTAACCATCTCTCTGGCAGGGCCTTGGCCTGGGCTAACCCGATATGGGAATCAGGTCCCAACATCACCTACACTGATTTCCTATCATCCTTTTGGAGAACGTTTGACATGCCTGGGAGAGCCTTATTACGCATCAAGCAAGGCTCCAGAACAGTGGTAGACTACGCAATAGAATTCCGTACTCTAATGGCGGAAGTAGCATGGAAGAACGATTCTCTGGTAACAGCTTTTCAGGCAGGGTTAGCCGATTACCTACTCGATGTGATAGCATCCAGAGATGTACCCACAGTATTAGATGATCTCATCAACTACTGCATTGTTATAGACAATCGCATTAAAGACAGATGCTCTCAGCGACAGTCTTATAGATGGATGCATGTTCACCCCTTGCTAGTCTTGCCCTCTTCTCTACCTGCTTTGCCTCCTTGTGGTCCACCACCAGAACCTATGCAAATAGGTACCACTAAGCTACCCTAAAAGGAGAAGCAACGCAGAAAGAGCGAGGGTCTATGCCTCTACTGCGGCAAAAATGATTGATGACAATATGTCCTGACCTGCAGGGAAACGCCAGCACCTAAGACCAGAGGAGGGGTTGATCTTGGGTGTTATGACATTATCCCCTCACGACAAAAACTCTAGACCGCTTCTCATGGTTACCTTCACCATCAACGGTGAGGCCATTCACACCAAGGCCCTACTGGACTCAGGTGCTGCTGGCAACTTTATAGACCAGTCCTTTGCTGAGTCCCATGCCATGACCTTGGTACGCAAGGCCTCACCTTTAGCCGTGGAGGCACTTGATGGCTAAGGGGACCCTAAGGTGACTCACGAAACCCAGGAAGTTCAACTCACCATAGGGGTCCTACACCGGGAAAGTATTACACTACACCGGGAAAGTAGTTGTGTTCCCCTTCATGCCCCAAAGTCCTCGGGTTCCCGTGGTTGATAAAACATAACCCCGTTATAGATTGGGTCACTCTGGACATATTGTCCTGGGGTTCTTCCTGCCTTACTCAGTGTCTTATACCTGTGCATCCCGTTTGTTCTCTCAACATGTCCTCAGCCCCTCCTCTCTCTACCTCGGTTCCTCCTCAGTATGCTGATCTAGCCCAGGTCTTCGAGAAAAGAGAGGCCAAGAAACTCCCCCCTCATCGCCCTTATGATTGTGCGATTGATCCTTTGCCAGGGACTATGCCACCTAAAGGCCGGGTATATCCCTTCTCTGAGCATGAAAACAAGATCATGGAGGAATATACTGAGGAGTCCCTGAAGAAAGGCGATCCTCAACTCCGTCAGGTGCTGGCTTCTTTTTCGTATCGAAGAAAGAGGGTGATCTCAGACCCTGTATAGACTATAGTAATCTGAACAAGATCATGATGCAGAACGTGTATTCTATTCCCCTTATCACTTAAATTTTTGACCGCTTAAAAGGTTCCAAGTGGTCCACTAAACTGGATCTCAGGGGGGCGTGTAACCTGGTCAGAATAAGAGAACAAGACGAGTGGAAAACTGCTTTCAACACTACAAATATTTAGTGATGCCCTTCGGCCTGTGTAACGCCCCTGCTGTCTTTCATGACTTTATTAACGATGTCCTCTGAGATCACATGCACATATGTGCTGTAGTGTATCTGGACGACATATTGGTATACTCCCCTCATCTAGACACCCACCATAAACATGTCAGATCAGTACTAAAGAAAGTGCTAAAAATGGTCTGTATTGCAAGCTCGAGAAGTGCCTCTTCGATCTGTGCAGTTCTTGGGGTACATCATTTCTGAGAAGGGTTTTAGTATGGACCCTTTAGTATGGACCCATCAAAACTTGGCCGCTTCCACAGGGACTGAAGGCCATACAATGGTTTGAGGGTTTCGCTAACTACTACAGAAAATTCATAAAGAATTTCTCCTCTGTAGTAGCCCCAATAACCAAGATGACCAAAAAAGTGGTTAATCACTGTGTTTGGAGTTCTGAGGCTCTTGGGTTTTTGAGACACTTAAAGAAGTGCTTAAATCAGCCCCTGTTTTGTGCCACCCTAACCCGTCACTGCCCTTTATTGTCGAAGTCGACGTGTCTGAGTCAGGTGTTGGTGCAATACTTTCTTAGAGAAAAACCCACAACCATCCTCTTCACCCATGTTGTTTTTTTCTCCAAGAAACTGTCTGATGCAGAGAAAAACTATGATGTGGGGAACAGGGAATTACTGGCCATAGTTTTGGCAGTTAAAGAGTGGAGACACACTATCCTGGTGATCACAGACCACAATAACCTCTCCTACATAGCCGAGGCTAGACATCTGTCTTCTCGCCAGGCTAGGTGGTCCTTATTTCTGTCTCACTTCCAGTATACCATAACATACAGATCTGGATACCGCAATGTTAAGGCAGATGCTTTATCCAGGCAACACGAACCACTGGAGGTCAACCAATCCCATCCAGAACCCATAGTCCCTTTCACCAACATGACAGGACGTCAAAGAGTACGTTATGGCTTGTCAAATTTGTACTCAGGCTAAGTCTCCCACAAGCAAGCCACCAGGTCTCCATATGCCCCTCTCAGTGCCCAAGACACCTTGGACGCACCTGTCCATTGACTTTATAGTGGACCTTCCCCCTTCAGAGGGTCACACGGTCATTCTGATGGTGACCAATAGGTTCTCTAAGATGGCTCACTTTGTTCCGCTAAAGAATCTTCCTTCTCCTGCACAATTAGCGGAGGTCTTCCCAAAAGAGGTATTCCGGCTTCATGGCATACCCATCAATATTGTCTCTGAGAGGGGCCCCCAGTTCATCTCACGTTTCTGGAGGGGTTTCTGTACTGAAATGGGTGTATCCTTGTCCTTTTCCTCATCCTATCACCCACAGTCAAACGGGACTGCTGAAAGAGCAACCCAATCACGCTGTTTCGTGAACGAGTATCAGGATAACTGGTCCCGTCTCCTCCTGTGGGCTGAGTTTGCCAGGAATACGGCCACCCATGCTTCCACTGGCTTGAGTCCTTTCCAGGTGGCTTAAGGTGTACAACCTAGCGTCCTTCCCAGTGTGTTCTACAAGGGAATACCTACTTTGGATGAACACCTAGCCACGCTTCGGGAGATGTAGGATCAGGTTCACCTTGCTCTAACACGTGCTGAGGCATCCCAGATGAATTTCGCTGATCGCCATAGGGTTTCTCGTTATTCCGTCTCTCTTGACCTCGGCTAGTGTTTTGACTATCCCTTTTTGCATAACCCGACCATTCTAAGGATCAGTATTTCAATTTTCTCTTCTCTGTCCTGTCTGCAAGTTAGGGTTCCGTAGTGAACACTACAACACTACACCACTACACACATTACAGGGAGTGCAGAATTATTAGGCAAATGAGTATTTTGACCACATCATCCTCTTTATGCATGTTGTCTTGCTCCAAGCTGTATAGGCTCGAAAGCCTACTACCAATTAAGCATATTAGGTGATGTGCATCTCTGTAATGAGAAGGGGTGTGGTCTAATGACATCAACACCCTATATCAGGTGTGCATAATTATTAGGCAACTTCCTTTCCTTTGGCAAAATGGGTCAAAAGAAGGACTTGACAGGCTCAGAAAAGTCAAAAATAGTGAGATATCTTGCAGAGCACTCTTAAAATTGCAAAGCTTCTGAAGCATGATCATCGAACAATCAAGCGTTTCATTCAAAATAGTCAACAGGGTTGCAAGAAGCGTGTGGAGAAACCAAGGCGCAAAATAACTGCCCATGAACTGAGAAAAGTCAAGCGTGCAGCTGCCAAGATGCCACTTGCCACCAGTTTGGCCATATTTCAGAGCTGCAACATCACTGGAGTGCCCAAAAGCACAAGGTGTGCAATACTCAGAGACATGGCCAAGGTAAGAAAGGCTGAAAGACGACCACCACTGAACAAGACACACAAGCTGAAACGTCAAGACTGGGCCAAGAAATATCTCAAGACTGATTTCTCTAAGGTTTTATGGACTGATGAAATGAGAGTGAGTCTTGATGGGCCAGATGGATGGATTGGTAAAGGGCAGAGAGCTCCAGTCCGACTCAGACGCCAGCAAGGTGGAGGTGGAGTACTGGTTTGGGCTGGTATCATCAAAGATGAGCTTGTGGGGCCTTTTCGGGTTGAGGATGGAGTCAAGCTCAACTCCCAGTCCTACTGCCAGTTTCTGGAAGACACCTTCTTCAAGCAGTGGTACAGGAAGAAGTCTGCATCCTTCAAGAAAAACATGATTTTCATGCAGGACAATGCTCCATCACACGCGTCCAAGTACTCCACGGCGTGGCTGGCAAGAAAGGGTATAAAAGAAGAAAATCTAATGACATGGCCTCCTTGTTCACCTGATCTGAACCCCATTGAGAACCTGTGGTCCATCATCAAATGTGAGATTTACAAGGAGGGAAAACAGTACACCTCTCTGAACAGTGTCTGGGAGGCTGTGGTTGCTGCTGCACGCAATGTTGATGGTGAACAGATCAAAACACTGACAGAATCCATGGATGGCAGGCTTTTGAGTGTCCTTGCAAAGAAAGGTGGCTATATTGGTCACTGATTTGTTTTTGTTATGTTTTTGAATGTCAGAAATGTATATTTGTGAATGTTGAGATGTTATATTGGTTTCACTGTTAAAAATAAATAATTGAAATGGGTATATATTTGTTTTTTGTTAAGTTGCCTAATAATTATGCACAGTAATAGTCACCTGCACACACAGATATCCCCCTAAAATAGCTATAACTAAAAACAAACTAAAAACTACTTCCAAAAATATTCAGCTTTGATATTAATGAGTTTTTTGGGTTCATTGAGAACATGGTTGTTGTTCAATAATAAAATTAATCCTCAAAAATACAACTTGCCTAATAATTCTGCACTCCCTGTATGCTCCAGATACACACTAGATCCCTTACCCAACTATGGATCATCTAATCTACACACACACACATATACACAGTAGACACAGTAGATCCCTATATACACTCTAAATCCTCTACACACACACACACACACAATCTCCTATACACACTCAGGGTCCTTTACACACTAGATCCCCTACACACACAGACACACACACACACACACTGCACCACCTAAACTCGCTACATTCCTGACATACAAACTCTGGATCCCTTATGCACACACCACATTCCGTGTTAGCAAACATGTGCTACATTTTCTAAACGCACTCTCTACAACCCCTACACACACTACAGCCCGTATGCACACACTCACTACATCCTCAATACCCACTATACCCCCTATACACACACAATCACTCTCTACAGCCTCAAGCATGATACGCTTTCCTGGCCCTTTTGTTCTCTGGTATCCCACTTATGGAGACACCAGAGACAAGTTAAAAGCAAACACGGCGTAAGCATGTTATTAAATTTGCTTGTGCTGCGCAGAACAAATAAAGCGCCTTTTTCTCATGCTAGAGCTCTTCAGCAGAGCTCAGCGCATTGAACTAACATGCTTACTTTGAGAGGGGGCATGCTTGTCATTAGTGATGACAAAACACACCCTATCTGGCCCCGCCCCCTTCTCAGGGGGCCGCTGTGATTGAAAAATGCCCTGAGTGTGTGTGTGTCAGTGAGTGTGTGTCTGTCAGTGAGTGTGTTTGTCTGCCAGTGTGTCAGTGAGTGAGTGACATTAGGGGGCGACAAAATGGAGCTTTGCCTAGGGCAGCAGAAATCCTTGCACCAGCCCTGATGAAAGCATCCTAAGAATGTAATTACAGTGATATATATATATAAAATCACTTCCAGCAAGTACAGGTCTCTGTTTATTGACAACAAATAATTCTTCACCACGTGCACTGGACTCTTGCTATCAGTACTGGCCATTAAAATGCAATACTAGGGAGCGTGGCTGACAGCCGAGCAAGATGGCCGCTTAAGGATTTGCTCTGGCACCTGGGCTCCAACAAAAAATACAGAAACAAGCAGAACCTCACAAAAACCTCTACCACAAAACCATGTCTCAACATAAGAGCAAGAAACATGCTTCTAGAGCTGACAAGCTCACCTTTTTCAGCCCGAAACCGCCCTCCACGTCTGAGGCCGCGTGGGCCGGGATGCAAGATGGCGCTGAAGACCCAGACACCAGGTACTAAATGCTGACTGGGGAAGAACCCTCACGCACTAAAAGCCTTACCAAGGACTACTTTGCAAGGGCATTAGAGACACTGTCCACAAAACTAATCGACTCATGGCAGCAAACAGCCGACCAACTACGTAAGAAGGTATGGGAGCTAAGCACGAAAACAGCCCATATGCAGAAGACTTGCAAAAGCGCTCACCTCCGCCTACAACAACACAATAGACCGCATGCAGGCACTGGAACACAAGCTGGAGACCTTGTAGATGCGCATGGCGGACTCTGAAGATAGGGCGAGACGGAACAACCTCCGCTTGCAGGGGGTGCCAGAAACAGTCCTCCCATGCGACCTACAAGTATATGTCAGAGGCCTAATGCACGCCTAAGTGCCCCCAGTGTCCCTGCAGATATGCTACTGGTTGATAGGGTCCATAGAGTTTATAAACCCAGTTTCCTACTGGACACAACACCATGAGATGTGCCCTACTAAAAGAATGGGGACTGAGCTAAAAAAAAACACACGGCCATCCTCCCCTCCACGCAAGCCTTACCCTACCTGGTGCAAGATCAATCCATGAAAGGCTATGCCAAGCCTCCACAAACAGACACTGGTGACCCCATGCTGCAATTTTACCCTGGATTGTAACGTATTACATCAACTGTCTCTTGCCATGTGTGATAGCATGTCACCTTACATGTTTCTCTTTTCTTTCTCTCTCTCCTTCTGATTGTTGCATGTTTATTAGTTAGTAGGCCCGACTGTGTATAACCCACTGAACCCTGGTGTGAGCAGACATTGGGAGGCTACCGCCAGGAGCCTGCCCTAATTGAATCGGAGCCATCGCCACATGGCGGTCAGCCTCATGGCCTATCCACCCATCTTAGGCCACCGACACCACAGACCTGCTCCCCACAGTACCACATACCTCTTAATGTCAGCGACTGCATGCCACCTTAGGTCATGGATGACCTACATAAGCTCTCAGTCTTCCAACCCAAAGCCAGGGTTGAGACTGGCGCAGACCTGTACTGGGGGGAGGCCACCTTCAACCTGCCCGCCCCACTTAACTCCTACGGCCAAAAAGGTAACTATGCCAAACCTACACCAGTCCATGATGCCCTGACACCCCACAACTCTGGGTGTGCCATGTGTGTCCACACAGATGACAAGTCTAGAGAACTCCTCAGTACATTAAGTATTAAGCTATGGGGGTAATGGGCAACCACTCCATGTACTCGCGACCTAAGGTAGAAGGTTAAGTACAATAAGTTAATGTTTTTATGTTTAATGTGCCAAATGTTATTGTATGCTATTACGCACAAGTACTATGGTTCTGCTCCCGCTACACAAGCACAATAGGAGCCCATCAGCCACTACACAGGAGTTTGCACCTCCAACCCCCAAGTTACGATACAGTACCTCGACCCTTAGGGGTCAATCTGTACATAAGATTGTGTTCAACCCTCCACCCTATCCTTCCCTCTAGGTACCCACACCCACCAAGCCGACCCTTCCTAGGCACCCCTCCTCCCCCCGCCCACAACACCGGATTGGTAATCAACAATCTTCGCATCCCATTTGACACCTCAAGCAAATACCTGAGGTCCTAGCCTCCGCGTACCAAGCGGTTCCAAGCCATGTAAATATATTCCCACAACACCAGAGGATTAAATACACCGCATAAAAGGGGTATGCTCCTAGAAGATGCCAAATGGCATGATGCAGACATTGTGTGTGTCCAAAAAACACATTTGGTAACTAATAGGGTCCCCACGTTTGGACTAAAAGAGTACCCCATACAGTACCACACTACACATTCATCCAAATCCAGAGGGGTGTCCATTCTGCTACATAAATTCCTGATGGTAGAATTACTAAGCATCCATAAAGATAGCCAGGGCAGGTTCTTGCTACTCCACTGCAATTTGTTCTGGTAGGCCTCTACAGCCCGAGTGAACAAAAGCATAACTTCCTACACAAAGTACTGTCAAAATTGCCTACAGCATCTACCGGTTCTGTGATCATATGTGGGGACTTCAACCACACCCTAAACTCCCGAATAGACGCATACCTGCCTTCTGCTGCCACCAGATACACTACACTTAGGAACGCAGGTATGGCAACCACTAAACTGATCATGGAATATGTGCTCTATGACTCCCGGAGAACACTGCACCCAACAAACAGGGAGTACTCGTACTATTTCACAGTGCACAAGACATATTCCAGGATAGACCTAATCTTGGTCTCTGGAACCCTACTTCCACAGGTAACATACAGCTTCATAGGCGACATAGTTTGGTCGGACCATGCTCCAACTTTACTAACCCTTAGAGACCAATACCAACATAGAGGCAAACCACCCTGGAGCCTCAATGAATCACACCTGCATGACCCCTCCTTCACACAAAAACTACAAGAACACCTGCAGAGGTACTTTAAGACCAATGATACCCAAGACGTATCTCTCCTTTCCTTGTGGCAGGCCCATAAACCAGTCCTTAGAGACTTATTTATCAGTCACGCCTCCTACCTCAAAAAAGAAATCCCAGCAAGAATATCTAGACCTCCTACGCAAACTCAGAGACACAACGAATGCACATACACTACAACCCGCCAAGCGACATGCTCAGGCAATCCTGGACATAACCAAATGACTCAACAAAATTTCCCTGCAAAAAAACACTCATATACTCACTAAATTAAACTTGAAAACATACTCCCAAGGAAACAGGGCAGGGAAGACACGTGCAGCGATGCTCCGTCAAAAGCAGGCGAATGCTAAAATCCCATACCTAATTTCTAACAAGGGGAACAAAATACACAACCCCCAAGACTTTAATGATGATATGGCAATGTATTACCACACCCTCTATAACTTCAAAGAAGATGATACTATACACCAACCCAACGCCCAAGAGATCAGGGACTTCCTAAACCTCACCACACTACCACAGCTGACAGAGTCCCAAATCACTGCCATTAAAGCCCCCGTAACCACACAAGTCCCCAGAACAAGATGGCCTTACAAATTCTTATTACAAACTACTCGCACCCACTCTGGCCCCGTACCTAGAGAAGTTATTCAACCACATAACAGATATAGGATCGATGCCATCGGAGATGTTAATGGCGCATATGGCCACTCTCCCAAAACCGGGGAAACCACCCACTAAAAGCCAGAATCTGCAACCTATATCTCTGCTAAACACAAATGTAAAATTGATAGCATACATTTTCTCAAGGAGGCTAGCCCCCATCATCCCCTCGTTGATACATGAAAACCAAGTGGGGTTCATAAATGGCAGACAGGGGGCAGACGGCACAAGAAAAATCCTAAACCTCTTACACAGGACGCGGGTGGGGAGGACGCCCAGTGTCCTGCTCTCACTGGATGCTGAGAAAGCTTTTGACAGGCTACACTGGCCCTTCCTCCTAGCGGTCCTACATAACTTTGATTTCCCAACACAATTCACGTCCCTTATCAAGGCACTATACTCTAACCCTACTGCCCGAGTAACCAATGGAGGCTTCATATCACAACAATTCAAGATCACAAACGGATCACGACAGGGATGCCCACTCTCCCCCCTGCTCTATATCCTAGCCCTAGAACCCCTGACCCAAATGATCCGGTATGACCCAGACATACATGGCATTAAACTTCAAAGAGTAGAATACAAATTGTCCCTATTCACAGACGACATAATATTAACCCTGGAACAACCACACATCTCTCTGCCGAACTTTCATAAAATCCTCACACTCTACAGCAACTGCTCATATTACAAACTCAACGTGACCTAAACCCTAGCCCTAGGAATGAATGTTCCACAGAAAGATGCTCTGACTCTTAAACACACCTTCAAATATGACTGGAGACACGACCATCTCAAATACCAGGGGATAAACATCACTACCTCTCCTTCTACCTATACAAAGCAAATTACCATAAACTACTGGGGGACATCAAAAATGTCATTCAAGGGTGGAGGGGGAAGTTAATTTCCTGGTCGGGCAGTCAAAATGACGAGTCTCCCGAAGACCCAATACATGTTCCCTACACTCTCACTAAAACTTCCCTCAACATCAGGGCCGGACTGGCCCACCGGGATACCGGGGAATTTCCCGGTGGGCCGGTGGACTTGGGGCCGGCAGTGCAGCATCTGACACATTTTTCCCTCCTGTGAGGTTTTGTTTGGAGGCTGGGGGCCTGGGGCAGACAATTACCAAGGTGCCTGCTACACATACAGAGGAAGCAGCCAGGTGCAGCAGGGAGGAGAGAGAGTCTCTCCCACATTGCCAGCTCCTCTGCACGGCCAGTCTGATAAGGATCCAGCCCCTGCATTGGAGCTCCGCCCACCAGCCTCAGCCTGGTGAACTTTCACACAGGAAAAGGAAGCACCTCACGAAGGAACCTCACACTGAACTTAGAATCCACACTGCCAGGGACAGGTAAATGTATGATTGATACTGAGAGAGAGAGAGGGTGAGAAAGAGAGAGTGTGAGAGAGGGTGAGAGAGAGAGGGAGGTTGAGAAAGAGAGTGTGTGAGAGAGGTGAGAGAGAGAGAGGTGAGAGAGAGAGAGAGTGATAGTGATAGAGAGAGTGTGAGAGAGAGAGTGAGAGAGAGAGAGGGGGGGAGAGAGAGAGAGGGAGAACTTAGAATCCACACTGCCATTGACAGGTAAATGTATGATTGATACTATGAGAGAGAGAGAGAGTGAGAGAGAGGGTGAGAGAGAGAGAATGGGAGAGAGGGAGAACTTAGAATCCACACTGCCAGGGACAGGTAAATGTATGATTGATACTGAGAGAGAGAGAGAGTGTGAGAGAGAGCGAGAGTGTGAGAGAGAGCGAGAGAGAGAAAGTGTGAGAGAGAGAAAGTGAGAGAGAGAGAAAGTGAGAGAGTGTGTGAGAGGGTGAGAGAGGGAGTGTGAGAGAGAGAGGGAGAGTGTGAGAGAGAGCGAGAGAGAGAAAGTGTGAGAGAGAGAAAGTGTGAGAGAGAGAAAGTGAGAGAGAGAGTGAGAGAGAGGGAGAGTGTGAGAGAGGGAGAGTGTGAGAGAGGGAGAGTGTGAGAGAGGGAGAGTGTGAGAGAGGGAGAGTGTGAGAGGGAGGGAGAGAGGGGGAGAGGGAGGGAGAGAGGGGGAGAGGGAGAGGGAGAGAGGGTGAGAGAGTGTGAGAGAGGGAGAGAGAGTGGGAGAGAGAGTGTGAGAGAGGGAGAGAGAGTGGGAGAGAGGGAGAGAGAGAGGATGAGAGAGGGAGAGAGAGTGTGAGAGAGGATGAGAGAGAGTGTGAGAGAGAGAGCTTGTGTGTGTATCAGTGAGCTTGTGTATATCAGTGAGCTTGTGGTGTGTATCAGTGAGCTTGTAGTGTGCTTGTGTGTGTATCAGTGAGCTTGTAGTGTGCATCAGTGAGCTTGTGGTGTGCTTGTGTGTGTACCAGTGAGCATGTAGTGTGCATCAGTGAGCTTGAAGTGTGCTTGTGTATATCAGTGAGCTTGAAGTGTGCTTGTGTATATCAGTGAGCTTGTGGTGTGCTTGTGTGTGTATCAGTGAGCTTGTGGTGTGCTTGTGTATGTCAGTGAGCTTGTGGTGTGTATCAGTGAACTTGTGTGGTGGAATCTCGGTAAAAATAAATTTAGTAGGCCGAGATTACCACGTGGCATGTGTACGTGCATATGCTGACGTATCGATCAGTTGGTTGCACGAGGCAAGATACGATCAGTAGTGTACGGAGCATGTGCAAGAATACAGGATATAGTATTCCCCCTCCTCCATTGTGCTGGACAAGCCATGCGGTCAAGCAGGAAGTTAATTCTTATTTGTGTTGATTGGTTAAGAGAATGTGCGGGTGGAGCTTAATATGGGAGGAGTTATATGCCTATATAAGGAGCCTGCACTATTGTCCGGGGCTCAGACTTTGCTGTATTTTGGTGACGCTAGTCCCTCTGAGTCCCGATCGGTGATCCAATAAAGAATCTCTTCCTTCCTGAAGAAACCTGTGTCCATCTCTCTGTGCTTGGCTTCCGTCAGTTTCTCCGGTATCACTTGTAGTGTGCTTGTGTATATTAGTGAGCTTGTAGTGTGCATCAGTGAACTTGTGGTGTGCTTGTGTAAATCAGTGAGCTTGTGGTGTGCTTGTGTGTGTATCAGTGAGCTTGTGTATATCAGTGAGCTTGTGGTGTGTATCAGTGAGCTTGTGGTGTGCTTCAGTGAGCTTCTGGTGTGCATGTGTATATCAGTGAGCTTGTGGTGTGTATCAGTGAGCTTGTAGTGTGCTTGTGTATATCAGTGAGCTTCTAGTGTGCATCAGTGAGCTTGTAGTGTGCTTGTGTATCAGTAAGCTTGTGTGTTTGTCAGTGAGCTTGTGGTGTGCTTGTGTGTATATACGTGAGCTTGTGGTGTGCTTGTGTGTATCAGTGATCTTGTAGTGTGCATCAGTGAGCTTGTGGTGTGCTTGTGTGTTTGTCAGTGTGCTTGTAGTGTGCTTGTGTATCAGTGAGCTTGTAGTGTGCATCAGTGAGCTTGTGGTGTGCTTGTGTGTTTGTCAGTGAGCTTGTAGTGTGCTTGTGTATCAGTGAGCTTGTAGTGTGCTTGTGTGTGTGTATCAGTGAGCTTGTGTGTATATCTGTGAGCTTGTAGTGTGCTTGTGTGTGTATCAGTGAGCTTGTAGTGTGCATCAGTGAGCTTGTGGTGTGCATGTGTGTATCAGTGAGCTTGTAGTGTGCTTGTGTATATCAGTGAGCTTGTAGTGTGCATCAGTGAGCTTGTGGTGTGCTTGTGTGTTTGTCAGTGAGCTTGTAGTGTGCTTGTGTATCAGTGAGCTTGTAGTGTGCTTGTGTGTGTATCAGAGAGCTTCTGTGTGTCAGTAAGCTTGTGTGGGTCAGAGCACTTCTGTGTTTGTCATTATCAAGCTTGTGTTGGTCAGAGAGGTTGTGTGTGTGGTGAGCTTGTCTGTAGTTAGGTTGTGTTTGTCACTGAGTTTGTCTCTAGTGTGCTTGAGTGAATGTCAGTGAATTTGTGTACGGCAGTAAGCTTGTCTGTAGTGAGCTTGTGCATGTGTCAGAGAGCTTTTGTGTTTATCGGTGAGCTTGTCTGTAGTGAGCTCTTTTGTGTCAGTGAGCTTTTCTGTAGTCAGTGTGTGTGTGTGTGTGTGTGTGCGCCATTGAACTAGTGTGATTTATTAATGTGGGACATTCTTTTAATATATATATTTTCTGAAATTACACAATTGACACACTGATGCCGATATGCTGATATTGGCATGGAGTGTTTCCCTTCTTAAAGGATTGTCCCCAAGCAGAGGCAGTCACAACGGACAGGGAGCATCCTGGAGGGTGGTGGTTATAGCACTGTAACACCCATGGATCATCTAGAGCGATGGGCTGCAGGTAAGACAAAAGTCTTCTTCAAAGTGCATACATATAAACAATACAAGCATACTATATGACACAATGAATTAGAGGGCTGAAATATTTTTTTCCCAGGGCTGCTTTCTGTTCCCAGTCCGGCCCTGCTCAACATAGCTCCCTGACATGCAAAAAATCTTAAACTCCCTCATATGGGACAACAGTAAACAAAGGGTGGCAAGAGCAACTATGTATAAATTATCCAACCGTGGCGGCATGGGGATGCCCGACCTGGTAGGGAACTAAAGAGCAGCCCAGATAGGCCCCCTCCTTTCAGCATTTCACCATAACCAACCCCTAGCATGGGCGGACATGGAACACAAATACACTGCAGAAATCCCCATAACAACGCTAGCTTGGCTCCCCAAAACTCAACGACTAACTAATAGCCACATGCTAACCACCACATCTCTCACACGCGAGGCATGGGATCACTACCGCACTAGGTAAGCTCACCCCGGCAATGCCAATGGAAACATTACCATTTTTAATTTCTGACTTCAACCACAAAATATGGCTCCGACACGGCATAACCATGCTCTCACACATACTGGAAGGCAATGCTCTCATAAAATTCAAAAACCTCAAAAAACACACAACTTGCCCAATACAGCCCTCTTACCATACATGCAACTACAATCATGGATACACAAACACATACTGACCCCCTCAGACGACACACAGGAACTGCTACTGTCAGAAGTGGAGAAAATATGCATGAAACTTAAACCCCCTAAGAAACTCATATCAACTATCTATGCCACAGAACATAGCATAACACAACTTGACACCCTCACCTTCAAAAAAGCATGGGAAAAAGATATTGCCCACAAACAACTGACGAAATCCATGTCCCACATAGAACTTTCCCGCAAAATCTTTTACCGGTGGTATCTCATCCCTACAAACCTCAAACGAATCTTCCCACAAATGCAGGACACATACTGGAGGTGCCAAACAGATAAGGGAAGCATAATACATATATGGTGGGGGTGCCCCCACCTAAACAAATTCTGGAAAGATGTAGCACACTTAGCAAAGCAATGCATGGAGGTGGACCTTCCCTTCTAACCCGAAACGTTCCTATTGCTGCTGTTAACGAAAAACATACAAAAAAAACATACCTCCACTACCATATAATCGTTGCAGCACTAACAGTTGTCAGTAGACAATGGAAAAAAACTCTCCACGTACAATAGACCAATGCAAAACATTAGGGGAAAACAATAAGCACTTTGAAATAATGGCACGGAGCATGCAACCACCAGGCAAGTGGCATGGGAAAACTGGGACTCCTATAAACAACAGGCCCCCACTTGCTACCCGGGTATTTCTTGACCTCCCCTCCCTTTCCTCCTCCCTCCCCCCCAGACATGACAATGAATTGTAATCTAGCATGTCTGACAGGCAGCTCAATACCAGGTAACTAGTCCTGAGTAAAATAAGTCATCACAGACTATAGACAAGCAGACCACAGGCCACATGGCTTTTGAACTAAAATATACTACAAAGGTATTATAAAATAATGAAGCCTACTCTAAATGTACTTCATAGGTCCTTACTGAATCTGTAGGCTGCCCTCCTATCCCACACTTACCTGATCTGTGGGCTGCCCCCATCCCTCACTTACCTAATCTGTAGGCTGCCCTCCCATCCCACACTTACCTGATCTGTAGGCTGTCCCCCATCCCTCACTTATCTGATTTGTAGGCTGCCGCCTCACTTACCTGATCTATAGGCTGCCCCCCATGCCTCACTTATCTAATCTGTAGGCTGCCCCCATGCCTCACTTACCTAATCTGTAGGCTGCCCCCCATGCCTCACTTAACTGATCTGTATGCTGCCCCCCATCCCTCACTACATGATCTGTAGGCTGCCCCACTCACCCCCACTTACCTTTTCTGTAGGCTGCCCCCCCATCCCTCACTTACCTGATCTGTAGGCTGCCCCCTCCATCCCTCACATACCTGATCTGTAGGCTGCCCCCCATCCCTCACTTACCTAATCTGTAGGCTGCCCACCAATCCCCCACTTACCAGATATGTTGGCTGCCCACCACCCACACCTCACTTGCCTAATCTATAGACTGCCCCCCATCCCTCACTTACCTGATCTGTAGGCTACCCCCCACCCCCCACTTACCTGATCTGTAGGCTGCCCCCCATCCCTCACTTACCTGATCTGTAGGCTGTCCTCCCATGCCTCACTTCCCTGATCTGTAGGCTGCCCCATCCCTCACTTACCTGATCTTTATGCTGCCCCACCCACCCCCCACTTACCTGATCTGTAGGCTGTCCCCCATGCCTCACTTCCCTGATCTGTAGGCTGCCTCCCCATCCCTCACTTACCTGATCTGTAGGCTGCCCCATCCCTCACTTACCTGATCTGTAGGCTGCCCCCCATGCCTCCCTTACCTGATCTGTTGGCTGCCCGGATGCCTCACTTACCTGATCTGTAGGCTGCCCCCATCCCTCACTTACCTGATCTGTAGGCTGCCCCCATCCCTCACTTACATGATCTGTAGGCTGCTCCCCGTCCTTCACTTACCTGATCTGTAGGCTGCCCCCATCCCTCACTTTCCTGATCTGTAGGCTGCCCCCCATCCCTCACTTACCTGATCTGTAGGCTGTCTCCCACCATCCCTCACTACCTGATCTGTAGGCTGCCCCCCATGCCTCACTTACCTGATCTGTAGGCTGCCCCTCATCCCTCACTTACATGATCTCTAGGCTGCCCCCTCGTCCCTCACTTACCTGATCTGTAGGCTGCCCCCCTGTCCCTCACTTACCTGATCTGTAGGCTGCCCCCCTGTCCCTCACTTACCTGATCTGTAGGCTGTCTCCCACCATCCCTCACTTACCTGATCTGTAGGCTGCCCCCCCTCACCCTCCACTTACCTGATCTGCAGGCTGTCCCCCACTTACCTGACCTGTATGCTGCCCCCCATGCCTCACTTCCCTTATCTGTAGGCTGTCTCCCACCGTCCCTCACTACCTGATCTGTAGGCTGCCTCCCCATGCCTCACTTACCTGATCTGTAGGCTGTCTCCCACCATCTCTCACTACCTGATCTGTAGGCTGCCTCCCCATGCCTCACTTACCTGATCTGTAGGCTGTCTCCCACCATCCCTCACTACCTGATATGTAGGCTGCCTCCCCATGCCTCACTTACCTGATCTGTAGGCTGCCCCCCATCCCTCACTTACATGATATGTAGGCTGCCCCCTCGTCCCTCACTTACCTGATCTGTAGGCTGCCCCCCAATCCCTCACTTACCTGATCTGTAGGCTGCCCCCATGCCTCACTTACCTGATCTGTAGGCTGCCTCCCCCTCCCTCACTTACCTGACCTGTAGGCTGTCTCCCCCATGCCTCACTTACCTGATCTGTAGGCTGCCCACCAATCCCCCACTTACCAGATATGTTGGCTGCCCACCACCCACACCTCACTTGCCTAATCTATAGACTGCCCCCCATCCCTCACTTACCTGATCTGTAGGCTACCCCCCACCCCCCACTTACCTGATCTGTTGGCTGCCCCCCCATCCCTCACTTACCTGATCTATAGGCTGTCCCCCCATGCCTCACTTCCCTGATCTGTAGGCTGCCCCATCCCTCACTTACCTGATCTTTATGCTGCCCCACCCACCCCCCACTTACCTGATCTGTAGGCTGTCCCCCATGCCTCACTTCCCTGATCTGTAGGCTGCCTCCCCCATCCCTCACTTACCTGATCTGTAGGCTGCCCCCCAATCCCTCACTTACCTGATCTGTAGGCTGCCCCCCATGCCTCACTTACCTGATCTGTAGGCTGCCTCCCCCTCCCTCACTTACCTGACCTGTAGGCTGTCTCCCCCATGCCTCACTTACCTGATCTGTAGGCTGCCCCATCCCTCACTTACCTGATCTGTATGCTGCCCCACTTGCCTGATCTGTAGGCTGTCCCCCATGCCTCACTTTCCTGATCTGTAGGGTGCCTCCCCCATCCCTCACTTTCCTGATCTGTAGGCGCCCCCCATGACTCCCTTACCTTATTTGTAGGCTGCCCCCCATGCCTCACTTACCTAATATGTAGGCAGCCCCCCCATGCCTTACTTCCCTGATCTGTAGGCTGCCTCACCCTCCCTCACTTACCTGACCTGTAGGCTTTCTCCCCCATGCCTCACTTACCTGATCTGTAGGCTGCCCCCCATCCCTCACTTACTTGATCTGTATGCTGCCCCACTTGCCTGATCTGTAGGCTGTCCCCCATGCCTCACTTTCCTGATCTGTAGGGTGCCTCCCCCATCCCTCACTTTCCTGACCTGTAGACTGCACCCCCATGACTCCCTTACCTGATTTGTAGGCTGCCGCCAATGCCTCACTTACCTAATCTGTAGGCAGCCCCCCCATGCCTCACTTACCTGATCTGTAGGATGCCCCCCATGCCTCACTTACCTGATCTGTAGGCTGTTGTGTCCTCCCCATCCATCAATTAACTGGTCTGTGGGCTGCCCCCCATACCTCACTTACCTGATCTGTTGGCTGCCCACCCCACCCTCCACTTACCTGATCTGCAGCCTGCCCCCCATGCCTCACTTCCCTGATCTGTAGGCTGCCTCCCCCACCCCTCACTTACCTTTCCCCTTTTGCCTCTTTGGTGTATTCTAATTCCCCCTTTAGTGTGTTTTACTGTTAGGATTACTGTTGATCCAGCACGCAGAAATAGTATCACACCTAGGCCTAAGGATAACGTATAACCTTAGAATGGCCGGACTTAACGTATCCAAGAATAGTCAAAATACTTGCCGAGGTCAGGGATACAGAATGAGACACAACGATGAGAGAAAGTCAAAAGTCAAGGATACAAGGATGCCTCTTTCTTTTCCCAGCCCCTCTTACTTCCTCCCCCAGCAAGTTTGTTTCTCTTTCTTACCCCCACCCCTATGTGTGTCTCTTTATTACCCCAGCCCTTTTCTTTGTCTCTTTCTTCACCACAACCCCTTTGTGTGCCTCTTTCCCCCCTTAGTCAGTTTTGTGTGTCCCTCCCCTCCAGGTCCCTTTGTGTGTCTCTTTCTTCCCAAGCCATATAGACATTGATATAAAGGCCAAAATAAATACATGCATAAAGACACAAACATACAGATACACAACCATACAGGCACACAGGCATAGTTTTTCAGGCACACAGTCACAAAAGGCACACAATCAAACCCAGTAATACAGTAACACAGTTATACAATCTACACATACAGGAGCACTGTCATACAAACACAGACATACAGTCCTACAGAGACACAGACACTGTCATACAGAGACATACAGACACAGACATACAGTCATACAGGGACAGGCGCAGTCATACAGAGACATAGACACAGTCATACAGAGACATATAGATGCAGACATATATTTATACAGAGACATAGATGTAATCATACAGAGACAAAGACAGAGGCATACAGAGACATACGGACACAGTTACACAGAGACATAGAGGCATACAGAGGCATCCAAACATAGGCATACATAAACATGCATACATAGACAAACAGTCATACATACAGAGACATAATACATAGACATACAGGCATACCTAGACATTTAGACAGGCATACTGAGGCATACATACACACTCATACAGACACAGACAGTCACAATTACATACTTACATCTGTACAATCGGGTCCCTGAGGAGCATAATGTCCGGCTCTGTGGAATCCGGTCCTGCAGCCCAGCCCCATCACTAGGCGCCAGCCGCACTGTGTATTACACAAGGAGCAGGGATATGATGCACAGCCTGCAGCATGACTGCAGGGTAACAGTTTGGGCTGGCGGAGTGTAAGAGCTGGGCTGTGCATAGGGTGGAGGTTGGGCTGGGCGAGCATTATGGGGCTGGGCTGCGCAGAGGGTAGGAGGTGCTTGCGCTTGACCACACTTCAAGAAGTGACCAGCTGGAGGGGAGCGCAGTGCTGCTTTATCACAGCGCCAGCCCTGCTGACAGTCATTCATTGGCTTAGAGGGTCAGCAAAGGGATAGCAGCTAATGAATGAGCACATCTGCATAGAAAACGCACAAAGTTTACAATTGGCTTCAACATAATATTTCAGTATGTACACCATCTATTACTGAAACAACACATATGGGGTCCTTGCGCCATGATTAGGTAAAAACACTGAAGATATGGTGCTTAAAGTAAGCCTTTAAAGTTAAAATCAATATGGTGTAGAATATACAGCACATGAATATTTGCATTTAGGGTACTCTGAAATATAAGATGGTGTCATGTGAAGGTGAAAACAGTGTCACCCTTTGGGTTAGATGAGCAGGACTCCAGTTCTGGGTTCCGTGCTTTCAGTGGCCTCTCATGTGTGAAAGCCGTGAGTGTGCGGCTCTTAATCAGACATTTGAAGCTTCAAGCAGCATGCTCAGGATGCTGCATGTGAGCCATATGAACACAGCTATCACAGCTTCTGTGTCCAAAAACAGTGATATTTTATTAGAGAAGCAGGAGAAAAGGTTGTGCTGGTCAGTGTGCAGCTTTCCTGCTCTCCCAACAATGGACTACATGAGGTAAGCAAGAAGAGAGGAATGGGGTATTTTAAATGTACATGTGTTACTGTATTTGTGTTAGCATGAGTGTTAGTGTACACATGTTACTGTGAGTGTCAGTGTATGTGTGTTAGTATTCATGGTAGCATGAGCCTATGGATGTGTGCTAATGTGTGACTGTCAGTGTGTATGTGTGTGTCAGTGTGTGTCTGTATATAATTTTCAGTACACATCCTTGTGTGAAAGTCATAGTGTCTGGGTGTGCGTGTTAATACATGTATTTATATGAAGATTTGATCACAAAAATTGTCTCTAAATACAGGGCTGTCTTGACAAACCCAAGAGAGCTGGGAGGTATGTTGTAAACACAGAAATAGGGAAGTGGGGTCTTGAAAGTTGGAAAAACTCCTGCAAATTGTAAGGGTGACCCCATAAGAGAAACAAGAGAACCATTTACAATACTGTTATATTTATAGTTCTGAAACATTTTTTCTGGAATGATGACAACTGACAAAAACAGAGCTTTGACAAGTTTAATCACACATTAGTACATAAAATAGCAGTATTGGTGCCGGTGGGCTGATGTGATATGCGTTGGGATGAGGAACCCAGGGGCTAAGGATTGTGGTAAATGCCTCAGGCAACAAACAACTATTCTAGGTCAGAACAGACCAAGGCAAAGTCACCAAAGCAATCCTTCTCTGACCTCTTTAAAGATTAACGCAGTTTCCCTTTAGCTGTCCCTTCCTGATCCACATATCCACCCCTCCCAAGACTGCAGCTCTTGGACAAAAGTTATTGTTATTTTGTTTACTGGCTCTAACACTTAGTAAGCCTGAAAACCAAATTACGTAATTTATGTTAAAATAATTGGGTTTGAAATATATTGCAATGGACTATGTTGAAAAGAAAACAGATGGAGAAGGGCTGCGCCACAGAAAGAAGTACTAAAATATTGTCCCAGTAAAATATTTTAGTACTTCTTTCTGTGGCACAGCCCTTCTCCATCTGTTTTCTTTTCTGTATGTAATGCTGAAGGGTTGAGAGGGATCCCTTTCTTAGGGTTGCTGCCTTCCTTTACCCTTTTTTTTATTTAGCGCTGACCCTTTCTGTTTTTTAATGGACTATGTTGACCTAAAGTTTGCAATCTGTTTTTCATTTCATATATTAGTGAATTTAAAAATGTCAAATTTATTTATATTGTTCTGTGTTTAAAAAAAAAGTATAACTTCTGTCAATTTATGTGATGAATTTGACCTGCTTTTAGAAGTGATCGCTAATACCAAATCAGAATCTAGTTGTGGTTTTAAAATTCAAGTAGAATTAAGGAATCCCAAAATGTACCATAGTGTATTACCTAAAATCTTCCACTAGATGTCACTAATCACTAGTTTCAATAATATCTTAATTGTAGAGAACTTGACTACTGTATGTAGTATACCTAAACATTGCCATCTGATATCATGGGAATAAACACTCTTTTAGCATTAAAGGATCTCTATAGTGTCAGGAAAACAAAGCGGTTTTCGTGACAGTATAGTGCCCTGAGGGTGCCCCCACCCTCAGGGTCCCCCTCCCGTGGCGCTGAAGGGGTTAAAACCCCTTCAGCCACTTACATTAATCCAGCGCTGGGTTCCCTCGGTGCTGGTGACCTCTCCTCCCCGTCCGACGTCAGCTCCCCCGTTCGACGTCACTGGAGCCGAATGCACATGCGCGGCAAGTGCCGCGCGCGCATTCAAAGTGTCCATAGGAAAGCATTTCTCCATGCTTTCCTATGGACACTCCGCGCAATGTAGACGAAATTCGCATTCAGCGTCGCAGATGCGCCTCTAGTGGCTGTCCGGAAGACAGCCACTAGAGGCTGGATTAACCCGAAATGTAAACATGGCAGTTTCTCTGAACCTGTTAAGTTTACACGTGAAGGGTTAAAACCTGAGGGACCTGGCACCCAGACCACTTCATTGAGCTGAAGTGGTCTGGGTGACTATAGTGTCCCTTTCACATGCATATAATGTTGGGATTATGACAGCATTCGCCCATTTTTATTTACTCTATTCTACTCTACTCACTAATTGGTAAAGTTGACACCAATAATAGCAATATATAAATTGTGCAGGTTTATTCAACAAATAGTGAATTTTGTAGAACTTAAACAACATATGGCATATCTCAGGAGTTTGAAAAGTTCCTCAATTCATCTATAATCTCAGCAAGAATGTAATGGCCTAAAATTTGCATATTTGCACTATTATATATATGTCACTAGATTTCCAAGATTTTCTCCTCTGGCTAAGCTTTATTGCCCCATTCCATATCCACAACCTCTAGTCCAGCCTCATTATTTCGCTCAACTGATACCCCAGAATTTTTCTCCAAGTCATCTCGTTGAAGTACCCCACCTCCAACCTTTACCCAACATCAATTTATGCTCCTACACCCCTACTCCAGCCTTGTTCTGCTAACTCCATAACATGTTTATCTATCATGCTAACTCCATAACATGTTTATCTATCATGTTTATCTTGCCTCAGCCTTTATTCTGCCCATTTCCACCTACCCAGTTTTTCACTCATTCTCTCTCCTACCAAATATCTCACTCATTATGCCAGGAAAACAAACCAATTTTCCTGGCACTATAGGCTCTTGGAGTGCCCCGCTACCTTGAGACCCCTCTCCCTCGGCACTGAAGGGGTTAAAACAACTTCAGTCTCTTACCTGAATTCAGCGCCGATGTCCCTCGGTGCTGGGTCAGGCTCCGCCCACACTCCACGCGCGCGAATTAGACCTCTTGTATTTTTCTAATCGCTCTTCAGTGGTGGAACTCATACAGAGAGGTGCAAGCGCTTTTGAAAGGGATCCTATAATGCCAGGAAAACAAACCAATTTTCCTGGCACTATAGGCTCTTGGAGTGCCCCGCTACCTTGGGACCCCTCTCCCTCGGCACTGAAGGGGTTAAAACAACTTCAGTCTCTTACCTGAATTCAGCGCCGATGTCCCTCGGTGCTGGGTCAGGCTCCGCCCACACTTCACGCGCGCGAATTAGACCTCCCTATAGGAAAGCATTATTCCGTGCTTTCCTATGGGGAAAATCAGACACTGGAGGTCCGTGAGGACGTACATCGTCAGATAATGGACCAAAAGTCTATTTGGATTCTGTAAGCCCTCTAGTGGGTGTCTGTTAGACAGCCACTGAAGGAAGACTTAGAGCTGCAATGTAAACATTGCACCCAGACTACAGCACCCAGACTACTTCAATGAGCTGAAGTGGTCTGGGTCCCTACAGTGTCCCTTTAACCCTTAAGGACACATGACATGTGTGACATGTCATGATTCCCTTTTATTCCAGAAGTTTGGTCCTTAAGGGGTTAAGGCTTCCTGTAGTGCAAGGGTGGTCAAAAAGTAGACCTTGAATTGTTGTACCACTCCAACAATGCTTAGCCAACTGGAGATCTACCATTTGCTGATCCTTGCAGGGTGAAATCTGTGAGCAGTGTGTTTGAATGTAAGCATGTTTATGTATTGAGTAGTTGTGTATGCAGGTGTGTATTTGTGTGTAGTGTTGGCATTTCGATGTAGTTCTGTGTTTGTATGCAGTTTTGGAGTTTGAATGCGGGAGTGTGTTAGTATGTGGTATTGTTGTTTGAAAGCTCAGATGCACATATACACTCACACACAAACATACACACTGTTACTCTAACACAGAAACACACACATACAGAAAGACATGCACTCTGACACACCTAAAATAGGAGTCCTTAAGTATATATTTTTAGCCACTATCCTATTTACATTCCTTTTGAGTGCAGGACGGTGATTTCTCTGGGGTCCTGGGGTTCACCTTCCTCTCCCCATCTCTTCCACTGCGTCCTGCACAATGCTCTGTAAGCTGGGGGAAGTGATTTGTACTCTCTTCCTCCCAGTGGTGTTATGCGCCTGTGTTATTTAAATATGTATAAGGATTTTGGGTTTGTGTTGGTAACTTTTTATGTTTAACTTCGTAGGTAAAACTACATCAATTTACTCTGAGGACACTGAGTACACTACAAAGTGTATTAGTAGGCTACAATACAATACATCAATGCTATATGTAGTACACATTTAATCTATCTGCACTTGCTATATTTAACCATTATATTCACATACAGATATATTTTACACTCTTCTTGTTTTTTGTTTTTTCTAGGATGCTGCACTTCCACAAATAGTAACAGGTTACTTACAAATATCTATAAACAAAATATTTGACCATTTTTATTTATCTGCATTTCCACATCTAGCTTAGCAACCAATGTAAAATTGTTTGCTCTTTTCTTTTTTTGTAAAGAAAAATAATTTGGTAGTATAGGGGTTCACGTTACACACCAGGTGTGAGACTGCTGTTTCTAATATTTAAAAAAATGACATACAGAGCTTGCTGTATTGTTTATTTGTGCTCATGTCTTAATTTCACTAAACCAATCTTCTGGTCTACACTAAACAAAAATCAACTGTGCAGACTTTAATTAACCCTCTTGTTTTAGAAAAACTAGTTCTGGAAAAGCACTGTATACAACAACCCAGTGATCTGAAATCAAGCATTTTACACTATTGCTCTAGGGGTGGAAACAAATGGGAGTATTCTGCTATATAAAAGTTCATTTAAGTTCACGGACTGAAAGGATGAAGCTAAAGATTGTTGTCATTGCACACAATACGCTAAAGAAAATGTATCAAAGCAATCAGTTTAAGAATGTGCCACATGACTACAAAGAAAGCATACAGAGTTCTCAGAGATTCCATAGCAAAATAATTTACATGCAAAAAAATAATATATATATATATATATATATATATATATATGTCAATATATATATATATATATATATATATATATATATATATATATATATATATATATGTCAATATATCAGAATTTTTAGAGTTGAAACACACACTTGCACATATACACATACAAACACTGATACACACATACTGACGCAGACACACATATTGACACATACACACAAGTCATTATTTCTACACCAATAGCTACCCTTCTATTTCCGTACATTTTGGGTACAGGACAGTGGTCTAGTACGCCCTGATGAGGCTGATGGGTGTCTGGGGCTGCTGGAAGTCTAATCCTTACTCGGTTTGCCTCCTCCATCTCTTGATGCCCATTGAACGTGTTAGGGTATCAGGGTTGGCTAGATGATCCTCAGCAAGGTGAGAGGCTGCTACCTACTAAAGGCAAAGACAGAGGGATAGAAAAGCGTACTACTGGACCTTAGAGTGACTGGGCCTAACATAAAGCCGGAACTAGTAAGTAACAGGGCTAACTAAACAAAATAGTTAAGGCCAGAGAGGGACACAAAAAAAAACAGAAAATAAACATAACTGTGCAATGGACATAAAATACAGACTGGTATAGGACCAAATATAGTGAAATGGGTCAAAGTCAGGATTATGGACTGGAACAGGTAGATAAACAATCTAGGTATGGTACACAAATGCAGGAGATCTGATAGACAGCTACTGGAGGCTTAGTGTTGCAAAGTAATCATTGCAATTTCTCTGTTTGTCATGTTTTTATGTTAGAAACAGCAGTCTCACACGTAGTATGTAACATGAACCCCTATATAGTATAAGTATAATAAAGGGGCACTGTACACACACCACTTCAATGAGATGGAGTGGTCTGGATGCCTATAGTGTCCCTTTAAGGTAACTGTTTGGGTTTCATGACACTTGCACTGCATGATCAGGGCTCTGTGCTTCCTCTGTGCTTACACCATCATTATCACAGATTGTAGCATGTGCCTTTTGTTTTTACAAGTTGCATTACTGGCAACACCCTCGGGGCCTCCCGACTCACATATATCTCATATATTTGATAAAGTTGAAATAATGTCAGTTTAAAATTCAGTATATCAGTTTTTTATTCACTTTATGTATATTACCAACTATGGTTTTCTGCATCCTCGCCATTGTGCGACATTCACACCAAACTGAGTAAAAGGCTTCTGTTAGGGTCTGGCTTAATTTTGAATGATTAGTGCTGCTGTTTGTACACACAGTTTTATTCTAGTGTTTTCTAGCGATGGAAAATGTTTCAATCAACTCAACTTTTCATGCGCTCAGGCTAGTAAACATAAACCGCCATTATTTGCAATTGAGCTAAAAAACATACTTGAGTTCGAACATAGTACATATGCACACATCTTGCTCTGTTGATTTGCTGTCTTGGTACAATTAAATGAGGCTAGTGAGTGACTTTAACCTCAAGAGTTTCTCTTTAATTCTCGAAATATTTCCCTTTGCAATGCTCATAGCAAGAGCCCCAAAATCTAATACTATTCTGTTGGTATGTTTCATGAGCTGATAAAATGGACTAGTATTTTCTCAAAGAGAATCTATTTTACACACAAACATAATTGTAAGTTTCCCATTGTATATGTTTACTAGATTTTATGCTGATATTCTGCATTATGAAACAGTCTTTCTGTTTATTTTCTACACATATTAAAATTTACCCAAGTTGCAGTTTATGTAAAACAACATTATAGCAGTATGCCCACACTTATTTACTATATGGGTGCATAGCAAGGGGGTTAGAAGTAGAACCTGCCTGCTCAGTTAGCAATTCTACTCCTTTTTATAAATGTGCAAAGTGTAGTGTTTCACAGCACTGTAGAATATATCATATCACCAGCTGAAATATATGATGATAATCTGAAACCTTTAGTAATTAGGATAACCGAGGGTTGTGCAACACATTGCTAAGTAAATATATCAGGTATTGACAAGTTTAGATGTGTTGGTGAAATTGGATCATTATCAAATTAAATTGTGTTTGTGGTAAATCCAATGTATCATATTCCAGTAACAGATTAGGTTCCACTACAAAAAAAAATATTACATATTTTCTTAGTTCTTTGACTTCGGTGTCCACTGTTTGATGCATTTGCCAAGTTGTTTCTCTTACTATTTTTTATGACCTTTTTCAATATTGCAACACTTAACCGAAATGATAGCTACAGATACACAGCAGTTAATGAGTTATTGCACTGTATAGAAATAATCCTGAAACAAGACATGAAATCACTGATTTACTAAAAGAACCCATTTCAGGTAAACACTAGCCATATACAGTTTAATCTTTACTGGTTTATTGAATTGCTAGTAAGAAGAGACATGAGCATATTTTTTTTTTTTTTTCACTAAACTGGGAATTGTTTCTGGATTTATTAGAGAATTTATGATTTTCGGATTAAGATTTATGATTTATCTTGGCCTATTATGTAAAACCCCAGAGGCAGTTCCATACTATTCCCAGTCAATAATTCTAATAGTTTCCTTTCTTCCTTTACATTTGTCAAAGTATTTGGCATCAGGGGCATAACATAAGAGCTACATGGCATTGCTACAAAAATCAAAGAAGGCACCCTCAATTGTCTGTCTTTGCTCACCCCTAAGCAATACACCTGAGCGAGATGCATGTACTTGCTGTGTGTAATTATGTAGGAGTTGGCTGACCATGACTGTGGTGGTTGGCTGATTGTGATATCTATGTGTGAAGTTGACTGAGTGTGATTTTGTTTGTGTGACTGAACTGAGGTTGGGTTTGATTTTGTGTGTATCTCTGGTGCACCTTCAGGGTTATTCCCATTACTGCTCCATACCACACATTAATCAGGGCATAGGGGCAGTGGTGTATTTAGGATTTGTGCTGCCCTAGGCAGGACAGTGCTCGGGCACCCCCCCCCCCCCCTAACTTAAATTTTCCCAACCCCTTCCTGTCAAGGCCACACTTTGACTGACAGACGCTCATTCACTGACAGACGCACACTCACTGGCAGACGCACACACTCACTGATAGATGCATACACTCATTGACAGACACACACTCTCATATACACTGACAAACAATGACATACACACACTCATTGATTTGACACACTGATAGACATACATACACTTACTCGGAAACACACTCACTGACAGACTCACTCACTCACTGACAGACGCACTCACTCACTGACAGACACATACACACTGACTGACCGACACACACACACACACACACACACACATTCACGAACTGACACACACATTCACTCACATTAACTGACACACACTCACATTCACTCACATTCACTGACACACACTCACATACACACACATACATTTCCCCCACTCACAATTATTATTATTATTTTTAAATTGAAATCCACCCAGCCTCCCTACTTTTGGAATAGCTGGGTGGATATTTCACCTGGGGTCCAGTGGGGCTGCTGGGCAGGAAGGCGGCCGGACGTGCAGGCGGGTGGGCAGGCAGGTGGGCGGCAAGAGAGCTGAGCTCTCTGCTTAGCTCCCTCGCGCACCGCAGAGTGATGTCATATTCCGGCTCTGGGTATTATTGCGGGTCGCGCGAGTAAGCTGAGCAGAGAGAGCTCAGGGGAAAGTGCTCCCCCGCCACCCGCCTGGGAATCAGCTGCCCGTCTGCCCCAGGGGAGCCTAAAGGTGGCCAGCCGGCCAGCACTTGGGGTCCCATAAATGAGGCAAACAAGGTAATTGCCTGGGCTTTTGCGGGCGGCATTTTTGCCGCCCCCTGGAAATAGCCACCCAAGGCAAATGCCTTGTTTGCCTCGCGGTAGACACATCCCTGCATAGGGGTGCAGGCTAACTGAGGAAAACTGTGAGGGCTGTAATGGTAGACTGAACCAGGCAGCAGCCAAGTGGCACTGGTCCAACCGACTCCTATAAGAGTTATACGTCTGGACTCTTTCCAGAAGAATCCAGAGGTAAATAAGCTTGCTCCCATCCCTGAGCCCAGGGTAAGACTGGAAATAAGAAGCAGCCCAGGGAAAAAAATTATGGCAGTCCTATAATTCATACACACACAGTGTGTAACTATAAAAACAAATAAAACAAAAAAAACACCAGGGCACCATCTTGGATTGCCACCCTGTATCTGCTGTGATTGACCCTATATCTCCAAGCAGGGCTCTTTATCATGCTAACTCTGTCATTCCGACTTTACTACCAGCATATTGACATCAGTGACTCCCATACTCCCCTAGCAAGAGTGAGAAATACCTGCTAGGTGAGTAAAACAGTGACAGGGAGCAAGACAACTGCCTGTCACTCAATGTAGGGCATTAGAACCTGTGTGACACAGGTCAAATATTGATGATTTCACTGACAGGTGGGGTAGGGACCATACTTATTAAAACCTATACATTTGCTAGCATTTCTACTAGCACAATCCATAGGCGGAATTTAATGATCTTTAATATACACTTATTTTAAATACACTTTATAAAAGTGCTGACTTTAATTGAGCATCCTGTGACATTCTGATTTCAACCAGATTTCACTTTAGCAAATATGAGACTTGCAAATCTCTTATGTTAACAAAATTCAGCTTAGTTCAACTCAGAATTTGGTGAATAATCCCAACTGAGTGATGTACAAGGGCCACAGAAAACTGTTGCCTATTGTGACGGACTGAACCTCTTCACTGGCTCTTGGAGGGGCCTGCTTGCCAGCCTCTTGCCTCAGGAGTATGGCTCTGCAATATAACTTGCCAAATGAACTTTAAATGGCTCCGATCATATGATTTATGTACTTCAGTACTCCAGAAAGAGAGGCCGACTTTTAGCCCTGATTCCCTGGAACTGTTTTGGGCATAGGACCATGTGCACAGTCAGTCAAAATTATGACTTCCATGGAAATCCCAAACCCCTGAACCAATCTGGGTGATTTTTGGAAATGTTAATCCCCCAGATTGGGGCTATCAAGGGATATGACTTTTGTGGGGTTTCCATGTATTTTCTATATATGTGCCTGGAGATAATTGAGTTTAGTACATTTCCTGACTCAATCATCTCTCAGACACAGCAGAGGGATTATATCGTTTTGCGTGGGAGTGTCCTGGACCTGGGAACCAATGTGATTACAGTGTGTACTCAGGGCCGGTGTAAGGATTTCTGATGCCCTAGGCAAAGATCCATTTTGCTGCCCCCTCATGTCCCTAACTCACTGACAGACACACACTGAAGGATACACACACACTCACTGACAGACACACACACTGACTGAAAGACACACAGACACTTACTGAGAAACATGCACTCACTCACTGACAGACACACACACGCGCACACAGACACTCACTGACATACATACACTCACTCACTCAGACACTCACTGACAGACAGACATACACTCACCCACTGACAGACACACACACACACACACACACACACACACACACTGACAGACATACACTCACTCATTGACAGACAGACACACACACATAGACACTCACTGACAAACAGACACTCACTCACTGACATACAGACACTCACTCACTGACAGACACACACACACACACACAGACACTGACTGAGAAACATACACTCACTCATTGACAGACACACACACGTGCACACAGACACTCAATGACATACATACACTCACTCACTGACAGACACACACACACACACACACACACACACACCCATGGACACTCACTGACATACATACACTCACTAACTGACAGAAACACACACAGACACCTACTGACAGACAGACATCCACTCACTTACTGACAGACACAAACACACTCTCACTGACAGACATCCACTCACTCACTGACACAGACACACATACAGATACTCACTGACATACATACCCACTCACTGACAAACACACACACACAGGCAGACACTCACTGACACACCTGTGGGCTGGGGTCAGTGTGGGGCAGCTCCTCACTACTCCAGCACAACGTTTAGTATGGCGGGGGCCCGGCATTACAGAGGGCAAGAAAAGCCTCCCTCGCCACCTTCCTGCTCTGTCCCCCTCTCTTCCGGTTACCGGCATTTTTTGGCAGAGCAGGCACCTGCCATCAAGGTAAGCAGGTGCCTGCTCTGCCTTACCTAATACAGGTTTGGGGGCACCCTAGGCGAATGCCCAGTTCGCCAAACGGTGGCGCCGGCCCTGTGTGTACTTTGTCATAGTCCCCTCTCAGGTCCAGTGGGGAATGCCCCTGGAATATGTTGTCATGTTTGGAGGGAACAGCTATATTCACTCTGGGGATTGCAATATTCATTATACTCCATTGGATTTTAAGAACTATCCTGCTTTACTCTCTGGATTGGGAGAGGTCTACCCACTGGAAGCTGGATCCTGTTCTTGGGTTTAGGGTGGGTGGAGGACAGCGAGACCCCAACTAAGCTGTAATGCTGGCTGCGGGGTTTACAGTGGTTATGGTGTCTGGTGGGGTGCTTGGAGTACTCGGTGAGAACTAGGAAGCATCAATTGGCGGTCCGTCACACCTATAATAAAAAAAACCACAACATAATGTGCATATGAAGATAGATGTGAGCTCATCCTGGAAATGTTCACATAATTGTTGCATGTTTTGAATACATTTATTAAAATACATTTCATTCCAAATGACTATTGAGGTGGCAGACTTTTTTTTTTTTCTTTTCAAGTTTCCCAATAAAGAATTATGAATAGGGGGCATGTCCTGGACTCCGGAGCGAGCGGTCGCATGTAGCCGGAGCTCCGTGCTGCAAAGGCCGTAATTTATAATAAAAGGTGACCCGATACGGAGAAAACCCGCAGCTGCAGCATATCCCAACCCAAGCAACGTCGCCAGACAGAGAGGGGCGACAAAAAACAATTTATTTGGCGTAAGGGCGAGCCAAATTTGAGGCCTCAGCCAGCAAGGCGAGACCCAAGATGGCGGCGATGAAGAACAGATCTCTCCCCAGGAAACGGCGGCTGCCGACCTACCAGTCACGCAGGGGATCCTGCAGGCGTTGCTTGAGACTATGGCAGACAAGCTCCAGCTCACGTTTCAGAGCGCTCTACAAACCATCTGCTCCGACATTAAGGAGCTGGGAGACAGAACGAGGACAAAATGGCGGAATATGAAGAGGCCCACAACTCCATGGCGGCAAAACTGGACAGCCTCTCAGACAGAATGGAGGCACAGGAGGGGAAAAAAGCTGACATAGAAGATAGAGGTAGGCGAAACAACCTCCGCATCAGAGGCATCGCTGAAAGTATAGCACCCGACAGAACTTACGGCCTACCTCGTGGGATTGTACAAAGCCCTCGCCCCAGACGTGCCCCAAGATATGTTTCTTATGGACCGGGCTCATAGAGTGCCAAAACCCAAATTTTTACCAACAGAAACGCCCAGGGATGTGCTGCTAAGATTGCACTACTTTCATATAAAAGAAGAAGTAATGAGAGCAAATAGAACAAGAAACACAGCAGACTTACCGACGGCCTACCAAGCCATTGCAATTTAGGCTGATATCTCAGCATATACACTCAAACATCGGAAGGAATTTGCAGGAATCACCATGCAACTTCGCCAACAACACATACCATACAGATGGGGATATCCGGTGAAATTGGTGGTACAGAGGAACGGGAAAATTACCATCCTGCAGAAACCAGAAGAAGGGGTGAAAATTCTCAGGAGCTGGGGTATAGAAATACAACCCCCAACAAAAGAGACTCAGAGACTCCCTCCATCATGGAGGAAAGCCAAACGCTAACTCACCCCCCTGAGAGGGTACTGTGAGGCCCAGCCTGAGAAAGAAAAATCCTGCTGCTTGGTCTAAGGCTTGTATAAACAATGCAATGTTTACTCCTTTATTTAGTTATTGACAGAATAATATATGTGTAATACTGTAGAATTCGCACACGGGTTTGCAAAGGGCGCTGAAATCGGGGGAAGGGGGAACTAAGATCTGGGGGGGCAGCGGGGTAGGCGAGATAAGGCAGCAAGGGAGACAGGGCCTGGCAGAGAGATGGGCGCTGGGGGGGGGGTGCATTGACTAAGACTAGAGGAGTGATGGCCCACACCAAGGTTAGACAGTGTGTACCCTTCCTCCCCCGACGTTCTACCAACATATACCATCAGACACATAACAAAAAAAAAGTAAGAGCCTGATATACGCATACCCTTTCCCGAACCAACAACCTGTAACGCAAGCACACACATGAGGCCTAGCCAGAGGAAGCCATAGCATAGACCCCAAAATAAGGGAACACAGCACAACACACCAGACCAAGAGACAAGCAGCAATCCTTCAGGCGGGTACAGTCACAGGCCTTTTGCATAAGTTCATCTTCAACAGGGTCACCGTAACTTGACAAGTAAATATGTTGGTTGCGGCCGCTGAACTGTAGCCAAGACGGGAGCTGTTAGCTCCCCACCCCCAATGCACCGCCACCTGGTGCCTAGCAGGACATCCGGCAAAAATGGTTGTCAAATATGGTTTACTAGTTTCTGTTATTTTACCTGTTTTTATATATGTATTTATGTTTGTAACACTTATATTCAATCCTACTAGAGTACACCCTGCTGGGCACCTGCCGGGGAACAACCGTGTAGGGATCCCACCACTCTCTCCCTCCAGGCCAACATACACGCAAGGACGCCAACAGGTAACATGGGGACAGCCCTTTGGTTCGAAGGAACTGGAACAAAGGGGCTCCCCCGCACATAGTCTTCATGCACAAGCATACACGCAACCCCATGATCACCAACCACCGTGAAAATCTATTAATAAAACGTTAGGGGACTTAACATCCTTGTTAAAAGACACCTCCTGTATAGAGAGATCAGACATAAAGGAGTAGATGTACTATGCCTCCAGGAGACACACTTCACGACGAACGCACACCCCAACATACTGCAGCGTGACTATCCACTCCAGTTCCATGCAACTTCTGCCAGCAAAACTAAGGGCACTTCTATACTGATTAGTAAAAACGTTTCCTACATCCCACACTCTCAACATATAGACCCAGACGGCAGATACGTTATTATAATAGGCACGCTTAATGACATGCCTTACACTATAGCGAATATCTATGCCCCAAACAGTGGCGTACACACACTCCATGGGGCCCTGGTGCGAAACTGATCCGTGGGCCCCCCCTACCCTGACCCTCTCCCCCCTGACTGTGGGCCCCCCCCCAGACACATACATACATACACAAACACATACACACACCCCCGACAGACACATACATACATACAGAGACACACACGCAGGCACATACATACAGAGACACACACAGACACATACAGAGACACAGACACACACTTACATACAGAGACACAGACACACACACACATACATACACAGACAGACATACAGATACACACATACAGAGACAGACACACACATACACACATACAGAGACACAGACACAAACATACATACAGATACACACACACACATACAGAGAAAAAGACACAGACATACACACACACAGAGACACAGACATACATACGGATACACACACACAGAGACACAGACATACATACGGATACACACACACACACACACACAGAGACAGACACACATACATACAAACATACAGAGACAGACACACACACAGAGACACACATACAGAGACACAGACACAAACATACATACACAGACATACATACAGATACACACACAGAGCCACAGACACACACATACATACACACAGACATACACACAGACATACACACAGACATACACACATACAGAGACACAGACACACATACATACATACATACACACATACAGAGACACAGACATACATACACACAGACACAAAGACATACAGAGACACAAATACACAAAATGTTTCCTACCATGTGTGACTTTCCCTGGGGTCCAGTGGTGGCTCAGCCTGATGGGAGTCAGAGTTCCCACTATGACTCCCTCCTCCTTTCTGTTTCCTCCCACGCGGGCTCTCAGTATGCTGGGAGGAGTGACGTGCGGTCACTTCCTCCCAGCAGTGATGATGTCATCACAGGGGGCCCGGTAGCGCTCTTAAAGCGCCCAGCGCAGACCGGGCCCCCTTACAATCCATGTCCATTGGGTGGGCCTGACAGCATGGGCCACCCGATGGACCCCTTAACATGCGGCCCCGGCGGTTAACCGCACAGGCCGGGGCAGCAAAGTGTGGCAGCTGCACCCGGTCGCGGGGGGCCGCAGGGTGGCCGAGCCCCTTGGAGTGCCGGGCCCGGTCGCAGCTGCGACCCCTGCGACTGCGGTACGTACGCCACTGGCCCCAAACAAGAACCAACGTAACTTTTTACACAAACTCATACTTAAACCACAATCATATGTGGAGACTTCAACCACGTGTTCGACCCCACAATAGACACGACGCTGGCTTTGGCCAGAGCACGCACCGCACCTCTCCGAAAACAGGGTAGGGCAATGCGAAAGCCCATACATAGTTACCACCTATACGACGCGTGGAGAGCCACCCATGTGGGGGAGAGGGGATACATTTTTCCACCGTAGACAACACCTATTCTCGCATTGACGGCTTTCTCATCTCGGGGGCGGGGGTAAACCAGGTGGCCCAGTGCAAAATAGGACAGATTACTTGGTCTGACCATGCCCCAGTTGAGCTGATGCATAAAAACCTTTTTGACCCGACTCACAGAAGCCCATGGCAACTAAACGCAACACTTTTGAGAGACAGTAAATTCACTGCAGAATTACGCCAGGAAATAATACACTTCCAAGACAATGACAGGGCAGATACAAGCCACAACACCCTATGGCAGGCCCATAAATCTGTGATACGTGGACTGCTGATAAGACGAGCATCCTATCTAAAACGGAAATCCCACTCACGGCTCCTTACATATCAAATGGACCTTCAGCATGCCACAACGCAAAACCAAATCACACCCACACATGAGCTGCGGGAACGAATCATACAACTCACAAGACTCATACATCAGATGTCCCTAGACTAAGTAGGCTACCACCTGAAAAAACTCAAGGCACAAAACTACACGCAGGGAAGCAAAGCGGGCAGACTGCTAGTACAAAGACTGAGGACACAGCAAGCGGCCCAAAAAATAGCATACATGATATCTCCAAATGGACAGTAGATAGTGGCGCTCAAAGACATCAGCAACGCGTTCGCTAAATACTACGAATCGCTGTATAACCTTAGGGATGACCCGAACACACCCCAACCCCAAGAACCCAAAATAGGCTCATTTTTAGACAAAGTTAACCTACCCACACTCACCCCCACCCAACAAGACAGCCTCTCCACCCCGGTCACAGAGACAGAGAGAGGTGCTGAGGGCAATTGACTCCTTGCTCACAGATAAGGCCCCGGGCCCTGACGGGTTCGCCAACTACTACTACAAACATTTCCAACTAATCCTTGCCCCCCACCTCACAAGTGCTTTCAACAAAGCTGTCACAAAGAAAACACTGCCTCCGGAGGCTTTGAAGGCTCACATCATCACACTGCCTAAACCGGGCAAACCACCCACTCACCCACAAAACTTTCACCCGATCTCATTACTAAACACGGATACAAAACTCTTTGCGAAATTTACGCCACCAGGTTGGGAGACATCCTTCTGCAAATAATCAAAAACGACCAGGTTGGGTTTGTAAAGGGAAGACAAGGGGGGGACAATATGAGAAAGGTCCTAGACATCATACATAGCGTCCACATACAACGCACGGAATGCGTGACACTCTCGTTAGACGCGGAGAAGGCCTTTGACCGCCTGGGCTGGAGGTTTCTGGAAGCGGTTCTCCGCAAGTTCGGGATGCCGGAGGCCTTCCGCGCGGCGGTCGGGGCTTTATACAGCAAACCATCGGCACAGGTGGTCACGGCAGGCTTTACATCGGAGCCATTCAACATTACAAATGGAACGAAGCAGGAATGCCCGCTTTCCCCTTTGTTGTACGTACTGGCTCTGGAACCACTTGCAGAGACAATCAAGGCCAACAGATCCATACACAAAATCAATTTGTTTGCGGACGATGTCTTGCTGACGTTGACCCAACCACAAATCTCACTACCAAACCTTATGGATAACATTAAAGAATACGGCCTTAACTCCTACTATAAATTAAACGTCACCAAATCCCAGGCCATGGCATAGGAATCCGCCAGTGCCAACTGAGACACCTCAGTGAAACCTTCTCATTTGATTGGAGGAGAGATCACATCACTTTCCTTGGGGTCCTTATACCCCCCCCCCCCACCTGCTCCACTTGTTCAAATTAAACTTTGTTAAACTAGTCGGATCATTTACAGACACAGTACACACATGGGAGGGCAAATATCTCTGATGGCTGGGCAGACTGGCAGCAATTAAAATGTCAATACTCCCCAAACTCCAATACCTTTTACGCACAATCCCCATCCGCCTGCCCGGACAGTACCTGACCACAATTCAAAGGATGCTTGTACGCTTCGTGTGGGCTAACCGCAAGATACGGATAGCTACCAGACTCCTACAAAGACCGATTGCAGACGGGGGATTGGGGATGCCCAACATCAAAAACTACCATAAGGCCACACTGTTGGCAGTCATAGCAGCGACCAACTCAGTGGGTGCACATAGAAGCACAATAGGCATGCAGATAGGGGCTGCGACACCTATACCAGCTACCACGGCGGTAATGCTCAAACCATGGGAGTCAGTTAGGGCCACGCTGGGCATGGTTGGTCCAAACATGGGGAACATACCACTAGCAAGCTTTTCGGTGGGTATCCCAACCTTTGACCACACTCCTGGGTAAGGGGAGGCTGTACACACCTTAGACAAGTATGCGAGGGAGGCAAAATACTGCCATTCCCAGTGCTGCAAACCAACTTCTCACTATCCGCCAGGCACATATTTCCATATCTCCAACTGAAATCCTTTGTGTCCACTCACCTGACGGACACAAACCCCAATACACCACACATTAGTTCCTTAGAACAACTCTGCCTATCACACAGCATACTCCAAAAAATTATGTCCCGACTATACACACTACTGACGACCCCGACCACAGATGAACATGAGGACTTTAGGGAGGCATGGCAGGCAGACATAGGACGCACGTTCGAAGAGCAAGCCTAGAAACAAGCATTTCAGGCTCATAAAGGACATACCACATGCGCCACGCACCTAGAGATAATGAGGAAAATTATGTACAGATGGTACATGGTCCCAGACAAACTAGCTAGAATATACCCGGGAACCCTAGGGGAGTGCTGGAGGGGATGCGGAGGCAGGGGGACAATGTACCATACCTGGTGGACATGCCCTATAATAACCACATACTGGGTGATGGTGGAGGAGGTAATAACCAACAAGATAGGTCAACCATACCACTTAACACCAGAACAAGGTATCCTATTCATGCATCTCACCCAAAGGCACAAACCAGAAAAACAACTGATATTCCAAGTGCTTATAGCAGCAGCAAGGTTGATTGCCAGAAACTGGAAGCAACCACACGCACCCAGCAAGCACTACCTAATAACGCAAATCACCCTAAACTGGGACTATGAGAGTATAGCCAACAAATACATTACATCAAACCATACAGTTAAGGAGGCAAAAACTAAGTGGGCAGATTACGCAAAGAGACTCGCACAATGTCACGGACCCCCGTTCGAGGACTCACACTAAGGCAAATGGAGCCTAGGGTCTGAGAGGCGCCTAGGTGGCCAGACAAGGTCACGGTAATGTACAAGTAAAAGTTATTTGGGAAACAAGGTATAGTTTGGTGCTACTGTCACCTAGTGTGAACCACTCCAACAGACAAAAACTCAATATAGTGAAAAATAAAATTGTGGTGAGAGCACTCAATCCATGCAAATACAATATTTTACCAGATTTGGTTCAAGGGGAATATCTAAAATAGAAAAATAGGGTAATATTGTTAAAAAAGGTATTCAAGTATAACGTGTAACTGGTTAAACTCACATATTGCTGAGTCGCTTTAACAAGCTGACTGAGACTTAGGGCTTGTATGGAGATGAGATTTTTCGACTTTGGACGTCCTGTATCGATTATGGTGGGTCTGCACTGGAAATACTTCTTCAAATCACTCCAGAAGGCAAGATCCAATATAATATATCTTTATTGTAAAATAACTTTGTTAAAATAAATCATGGTCAAATACAGGTAAAATGTCCTTAAAATAAATGTACCACGACGCGTTTCGGCACTCACAGCCTTTCTGTGGCAACTAGAGACATCAGATGAGTTATCATCATTGTATGAACAGTGTCGCTTTTGAATCCCTCCTCTCTTCTCTTCTGTATCCCCCATGTTTTGACCTTTGACTTATGGCAAAATAAAAATTGTCAAATTGAAAAAAGAATTGTGAATAGCTGTCAAAAACCTGCCTCTGCAAAAAAAGAATAGAAGCAAATTAGTTTGTGGAAGCTGTCACATTACAGGAAAAGCGAGAATTTTCCCCTGGTTCTATGTTTTGATGGGGAGTTTGCTAGCACCTTTGTTCATGAATATAATTGCACGGTATGAAAAATGACAAACTGAGGAATTTACAGCTAAACAAAAGCTTAACAGAAATGTAATTAATTAGCCTTTAAAAATGTAGATGAGATTTTTACGAAGTTCTTAAACGTTTAATGCCCAATAAAAGGTTGTATATTATGGACACAGGACATGTTTAGGTTTCAGCACTGTGTGCTACTGTATGCTTGTGTTACAGTGTGATATGTTTATCATCCAGGTTAACAGACTGTGTATTTATCATTGTGCTAACAAGAGTGTTTTATTAATCATTAACGTAATACAGTTAGTGTATCTCTTGCTGATCCTTATAATTCTAGAGGTCATAGCAGGATGGCCAAACTGTGCACCTGTTCAGAGAGTGCTGCTGTAGGAGATTGATGCCTTATATTGTACTTACACAGTTTAACCACTAATTTTACAGAGTGAGTCATCAGCAGATCCGAGAGAGCCACAACAGAGAGCGTTAGGGAGGCTACGGAGTTAGGATAACATTTTCTGCAATAATCTGACACACTTCATATTGGTTATCAAATATGATTTATCTCGATAGAAGATGGCAGGGATGAGTGAAGGAAAATTGGGAATAAGACAGACCAGTACAGGCAAATTACTGTAGAATATAATATGTTAGTTTGTTGTCATGACATGGAACATACAAAATAAATTACTGAACATTATAGTAACACTCCAAACACCTGAGCTACAGATTATATTTCTACAAGGTTATGAGGGCAGTCCATATTTTTTTGTTTTTCAAAAGTTTGGTATAAAATTTAATTCATGTCACCCAAAATCTCTATCTTTCTGTTTTGCATGGGATTTTGAAGATGTTTAACTACAACAGATATTCCCCCATTTAGTACAGCCCCATATGCCCTTCTTATATTGAAACCTCTGTCCCTTGCAAACTACAACCATAATCAACCATAAACACAGGGCCAGCCTTAGGCCATTAGGCCTGTGTGAAAAATCTTCACAGCGCCCCACTCCCCAGTTATACCCATTATCCATTTTTGTGTGTTTGTATAGGGGATTTTTTACAATAATAATAATTTTAAAACAAATATTCAGTCTCCCTTCCCAGTTGTTACCTTGCAGTGAGAGGGGGAATGCTGACCTCTGGTATTCCAGTGTGCTCGGAATCTGGTCTGCCCCTTCATAGGGTGCAGACTACGAGTAACTGCCTCATTAACTCAGGCATTTACAGTGTCAGAGCTTTCCTGTGGTAATCTGCGAGCAACGCACGGATTGGCCAGAGCTCGGAAGACAGCTACTTATGGTCTGCAGCCAGCAGAAGTGCAGGCCAAAAGTACCAGACTGCACAGTTACAGGCAGACAGTCACAGGCAGACTGTCACAGTCACACACACAGACAAAGTTACAGTCACACACAGGCAAACAGTCATGCACACACCATCACACACACATACACACAGGCAGACAGTCACACACAGACAGCAACCTATGATCTGCAGCCAGCAGAAGTGCAGGCCAGAGGTGCCAGACTGCCTCCCCTGCTTACAGAGGGGCAGACTGAGAATGTCACACACAGGCAGACAGTCGCACATGCTCAGTTACAGGCAGATAGTCACACAGACACACACACAGTTACAGGCAGACAGTCACACACATACACACAGTTACAGCAGACAGTCACACATGCTCAGTTACAAGCAGACAGTCACACGCGCTCAGTTACAGTCCGACAGTCACACACACAGGTACAGGCAGACAGTTTCACACACATACACACACACTCACACACAGATACAGGCAGACAGTCACACACACACACACAAACACATAGCTAAAAGAAGACAGTCACACGCACAGTTACAGGCTGACAGTCACACATGCTCAGTTTGCAGGCAGACAGTCTCACACACACATACACATTTACAAGAAGACAGTCACACATGCTCAGTTACAGGCACACACACACACACAGATTGAGGCAGACAGTCACACACACATACACACACAAACACACAGGTACAGGCAGACAGTCACACATACACAGTTACAGGCAGACAGTCACACATGCTCAGTTACAGGAAGACAGTCACTGGCAGACAGTCACACAAACACACATAGTTACAGGCAGACAGTTACACACATATTTACAGGCAGACAGTCACACATGCTCAGTTACAGGCAGACACTCACGCACAAAGGCAGACAGTCACACATACATACAGTTACAGGCAGACAGTCACACACAGTTACAGGCAGACAGTTACACATGCTCAGTAACAGGCAGACAGTCATGTACACAGACAGACAGTCACACACGTTCAGTCACAGGCAGAAAGTCACACTTGCTCAGTTACAGGCAGTCACAAACACTTAGCTACAGGAAGACAGTCACATAAACACACTCAGTTACAGGGAGACAGTCACACATACATTTACAGGCAGACATTCATGCACAAAGGCAGACAGTCTCACACACACACACACACACACAGTTACAGGCATAAAGTCACACATGCACAGTCACACACACACAGGTGGACAGTCTCACACACACACACACACACACACAGGCAGACAGTCACACACACACACACACACACACTGAATGACTGAAAGGGAGGAGTGGAGGCAGTGCAGCTGTAGTCTAGGTATTGGAGGAAGTAAGGACTTCTTCCTGCTTCCTCTTCCTGTGCAGCAGTTACCAGGGGCTTCTGGGAGTCCTTTAACTCGCCCCCGGTACCATGTTAGTCCTTTCTCCCGCTCACGATAAGCTCCGCCCTGTCGCTCAGTAAGCTCTGCCCCTGCTGCCTAGCTAGTTTTTTCATGGACCCGGGTGGAGAATAATGAAATCCTCCACCTGGGTACCTGCTCTAGCTCCCCCCCCCCCCCCCCCCCGGCCGCACAGCTCGTACACCCTTAATGGCCGTGCCCCCACATATACTACAGCTCCTAACCACACACTAAAAGACAAACTAAAATCCATCTGTGCACACTCTACACCACTAACAGGCCTATCAACATACACTACACTGCAAAAAGTCTCATTCGCAGACACACAACCCAAAAAGCCGCCTCCTTCAGATACAATTCCTCAAGCAGCTTACCCCATATGTAAAACCCACACAATCAACCCCATAAACAGAATCCCCACATGTAGCTACTCTAAACACAAAATCTCACAAAAAGCCTCCCCACACACAGACATATACAACACCATATGTAGTCTACCCCACATATAAAACACCACAAGCAGCCTCCCCCCAAACACGCAACCTTACAAGCAGCCTCAGAACACATACACAATTAGAGTCAGCCTCCAAACACACACACAAAACACACTCCCCCAGCCCTGTCCCTCTTTTGTCCTTTAACATTCCACTTATGGGGACAGCAGAGATAAGTCACCAGCAAATGGGTCATTAAAGGAGCACTATGGTGTTAGGAATACATATATTCAGTATGACAGCCACTAGAGTCATTTAAACCCTGTACAGTAAACATTGCCATTGTTGCGGAAGGCAATGTTTGCACTTGCATGATTAAAATGATAGGGACATAGCACCCAGGCAACTTCATTGAGATGAATAGGTTTGGGTGCCTATAGTGTCCCTTTAAATTTGCTTGCAATGGTATAAACAAACAGCCATTTCCCCCCTTGTCAGTGCCTTTCAGCAGGGCTCTTCGCATGAGCTACACTAGAGAAGCATCAAACTGACACGCTTACTTTGGGAATTATGGGTGCCATTGGTGATGACACAACACCCCTCTCTACCCCCCCCCTGAATATTGATCAACTCTGCCTTTAAACACTCAGACTGAATTGTTGTCCCTGTCCTGCCCTACTTTTTCTAAGTATCTGCATCAAATTATTGTCAACTAACTGAAGGATTGCACTTTTCCCACAATCCAGTGGTGTTTTTACATGGGAAAAGTATTGTCATTTGTGGCGGAACCAGCCCCGCCACTTGTGCCTGGAGAGGACTGCTTGCCAGCCTCCTGCCATGTGATTATGGTCCCTGGGAGGTTTGGGCAAAATGGATTTTTGTTGTGCTGCTGCTGGCCCTTTAACTCCCAGAGAAAGGATTTGTACTTTTAAATTGGCACGTTGAATGCCGTCGAAGTGCCGAAGTAGTAGAAGTGGCCGCCATTCGAAAATTGAACACGTGGCGGCGGCCATTGTAATTTAGTTGAATGCGGTCAGCGGTGCGTGCCCTTGAATCTATGGAACTAAAATCGGCTACACCTTTGCACGAACACCGCTGACCGTTACCTGCAGGAACTTCGACACTTCGACTGGAATCGAAGTGCGTTCGACAATTCGAACGCACTGTTAGACTGGGCTATTTGCACGAATTGTCCCATTCGTGAATTCGAATGGGACTTAGACATTTTTCTGTGTGGAATTGACTGACCGCACAGCCCAAATCTACGGAACTCTTTTGGGCATGAAAATATGCTTGCGGTCGGTCAAATAAGACTTTCCCTTAACTTTTTAACCCCTGAACCGATTGCCCTGATTTTTGAGTATGTGTTTATTTCCAGCATGCTGATTGTGAAAATGTATGTGAATGGCATGTATATTTTAGAAGTTATTAATATTGTGTAAAAACTGTATTCCTCTGCCTGTGATAATGATATTACCCATTGTGTTCAGTAATCATATCACAGGCAGAGGGGAGGATTTTGTGTGGGAGTGTCTGTGTGTATTGTATGGATTGATTGGTTGTTCTGTAAAACCCTATGGGCAGTACTATGTTTGTGGATTGGGAGTAAAAGAGGCTGAATGTGCCAGTACAGTCAGTTCTGCTTGACCTCAAAACGAAGTGTCGTCTCGTTATTGGGGGAATTGGATTGTATACTGATTGCCAGGAGTGTAAACCTTTTGTATGGTTTTTCCTGTTTGGCTATTTCCAGTGTTCATGTGTTTTTCAGTTCGGGAGATTGGTGTTTGTAGTAGCTGCCTGGGCGTCTGGAAAGGGGAATATCGCCTAAACGTTTTTTAACCTCTGGTGAGCAAAACGGTCTGTTACATCATTTATCACATATTTTTCAAATGAATAAGAAACATGATCATAATCTGCAAATGAAAAACCTTTACACAAACACTATGAAATGATTTTAAAACATTTGTTAAAACACTGAGCTGGACACAGATGCACAGTAACTTACACAAACACATGCATAGTTCCCTCTAAATCCGGTATTCCACATGCTATGCCCATAATATTGAAATTTATTTCTTCATTTTTTATCTTTCCTCAATCCTTTTTTTCCCAAAACTTTCAAAACATTTAAAAACCTTACTTCACCCCCAGTTACAGATATTCCCAATTAACCATCAATACAGTAGTTTAATTTTGATGTAAAACTAGTTAATCAAACTATGTGACTATTCTATTATATTGATGTGACTATTCTATTCTATTTATTACATGAAAATTTTAATTAAATAAAAAAATTTAAAAAGATGCATCTTGCTACGCAATGATTTTTCATATAATTGCATATTTTGGCATACACATGGTATTATGCTTTTTCAAAGCAAGCATGCTTTTATATGTCTTGGCTCTGCTCGTTATTCACTTCCCAGAACCAGGCACACCTATATCAATAATCTGTGCAAAATTCCAAGCTATTCACATTTACACATAGTACAACAAGTTCCAACAGAACTACCCACAAAGTACAATGGAATTATTTTCCATGAAAGATATTATATTAAGGAATTATTTGGGATTGCTTTAAACGCTTCTTTATTTCGACACATATTACATTAGTAAAGTGAGATTATTATAATCTCAAAGCACACAGAGGTTTTTGAACAACGTGCTACAATTTTGTATATTGTAGATACCTCTGTTTTGGCAAGAGGCAATTTAATTAGAATGTTTCCCATGATAAGATACATAAAAATATAATAAGAGTATTGCTTATTCCAATATACATAAAAAAATATATAAAATATACAAAATTGAAGAGGGTTACTAATCAAACTAACTTGAGCGGCGGGTGGGGGCCCTAAAAATAACAATAAGGGGGGGATCTACTGTCCCCCCCCCCAGCCTCCACCCCTGAGTGGCGGGTGGGGGCCCTAAAAATAACAATAGGGGGGGACCTACTGTCCCCCCCCGGCCCCGACCCCTGAGCGTTGGGTGGGGGCCATAAATACTAATAAGGGGGGGACCTAATGTCCTCCCCCCTGGCCCCCACCCCTGAGCGGCGGGTGGGGGCCCTAAATACAAATGGGGCGGGGGACCCTAGTCACGCCCTCCCCCCCCAAAAAAAATTATCCCCCTACCTACCCCCCTCACCCTAAAAATAATGAGGGGGGGACCTTTAACTAAAAACCTGTAAAAAAAATTAGATAAAAATAACTTACCATTCGATGTGTTCTTTCTTCGAAAATCTTCTTTTTTCAGCCCCAAAAAAGGCCAAATAAAAAAAACATAATAACCGACGCAATTAAAAAAAAAAAAAAAAAATGAGCGCAAAAAATAATAATCCATCTTCACCCATGGAGGGCTCCGCGCAGACTGAGCTCTGCAGGGCGGGGGAAGGCTTATAAAGCCTTGCCACGCCATGCAATTAGGCTAAGAACACTCTGATTGGCTGGTTTAAGCCAATCAGAGTGCTCTTTGTCATTTTACACAGCGTGGGAAAATTCCAAAGAACTTTCCCACGCTGTGTAAAATGACACAGAGCACTGTGATTGGATGGCTTGAAATCCATCCAATCACAGTGCTCTGTGTCATTTTACACAGCGTGGGAAAGTTCTTTGGAATTTTAAGTGCTACTTTGTCTGGTAGCAGTGGCCTGGGACATTCGGCCTTGAGGCGGGCACGTACCTCTTTTTCCAGAGGTTTGCGCAGCCAATAGTGCACGAACCGTGTCAGATGTTCCGGGAGGCTCCACTCTGAAGATCGTGGGTGTCGGATGTTGCGGGGATCAAAGAGTGGGACTCCTTGTTCGTCCATGAACATTCCGTCCTTGGTTATTCCGGCGCTGGTGCCACTAGGGCTCTCTCTGTCTCGTCGCTGTTGCCGAGTAAGGTCTCTCTGACGTACTTTGAGGAGGTGGGGGGGGGTATGTTTTTAGTGGAAGGGGGGCTGGAGCCCTTCCGTTGTCGTTTTGCTTTGGAGACTTCGGAATCTGAGGCTTCCATCAATTCTGAGGGGCTTGCATCGCCCTGGCTTTGGGGTAGAGCCCGCAATAGAGCTTTTTCTACCGAGGCTGCTACTGCAGCATTTATTATTGTCTGGAAGTCTTGGCTGGTTTGAGTGTCTTCCATGACTCGATTCGTCCTGTTGGGCGATAGTGAGAGTCAGTGGGGGAAGTGGAAGAGTCAGTATATAAGGTGCCAGATTCCTGGTACAACTGGGGGTCACCCAGATTAGCTGAATTGCTTATATAAGAGTTTTGAGTGTATGAATGAGTACCTAAGTTTGGTGGTCACCTGTAGTAGATTAGTCTGGCCCAGTATGGTGTCAATTGAAGTGGTGAGTTTGGTTCACCACAGTTGTACGCCAGATCTTTATGCACGGTTCATTAGCAATCAGAAAATATACTTGTAAAATGTTGCAAGACCCTTGTGCCTGTGGCTGAGGGGTCACCCCAGGTGGTGTGCCGTTGTAACCCAGAGGACACCCACGTTATAGTTATTGGTCTGTGACCGACATTGCATGCATATCTGGGGGGTCACCCCAGGTGGTGTGCCATGAAAAAATACCCGGAGGACGCCCACGTTAAGAGTGTACATTAGGTACAGGAAATATATATATATATATATATATATATATATATGTCCCTGTGTAGGGTATATTAATACACTCAGTCTCCTTTAATGCTTTGCATGCCCCATATATCCAGCAAGTGGAATGGAAATTAGATTATATGTGTGAAACTGATAGTTCAGTGTAAAACATGAGCTGTTTGATCCAGCGAGGGCACTTCTGAGAGGAAAATGTGATGGGGATGGGGATGCAGTTTATAACCAATATATGGTAGATGCAGATTAAAACAGAGGGTAAGCGTCCTGTGGGAAAATTATTTAGTGCTGAACGTGCAGATCGGGTGATTCACGATCTGCAGAGCGAGCGGGGAAAACGGCCGTCGTGGATCTCGCGAGCTGCAAAATCCAAGATTGCCGCCGCTTGCGCAAGGGTGCGCAAGGGACTCCCTCGTCGCGGGTCCGTAGCGCGGAGGAAAACCAACACCGTCCCGGCCTCTCTCCACCCTTAGCCACACAGTCCCAACAAACGCTGACAAGCTGTACAAAGGCAGGTCCGCGAAGCGGGCGCGGCACGGGCAGCTGTGACACCCGCGGACCGCAATAGGGGAGAAATGCAACTGGCAAATTGCTGAGAATACAAGGGGACTAAAGGAGAAATCGTGGAAAAAATGAGAAGGGACAGGTATAGGAGAGCCAGGGGTAACTGAGGTAAGATTAATAGACAAGGAAATTCATAGATAATCAGTGTAAAATTAGGCTATTCAAGAGAGGAAAAATACTCTGACCTGTGTAGGCTGGAGCAGCAAAGAAAGAGGAAGTGATGTCATAGACAGGGCCTTTTATGGGCGTCCTAACTTTTTCTGATTGGTTTTTCTGTGTCTATGCTGCTGGAGATTTCAGTAAAGAAAGTTATGCAAATATGAAGCCTCCTGTCATGTTATAAAATTAGTTTGAGCCGTTTAGGCCAAACACGATTCTTGTTAATTAATATCAAAATAAAATGATTCTAAAATTATCTTTCACTATGCATAGGGTGAGGTAGAGACAAACAATATGCCTACACACATCTGACAAAAAAAAGTGATTAAACCTGTGCGGCAGAAGCTCCACAATGTAGTCCCAGCAGTGTCATTTGGCAAACAATGAAGGAAAAGGAGTCCTGCGCACCCAGGTGCTACCACAGTTTATTGGAGGACAAAGTACAAACAGCAAACGTTTCGGGCGAGAGCCCTTTCTCATTGATAATGTCTTCATTAGCATTGAGCAAGAGAAATAAGTATTTTTATAAATAAACCATAGAACACCTGGCGGTCTAGTTGAGGATGCCAGCCTCCTCCCCCATAGACCTCAGATCAGCTCACCCAGCTTCTCTAGACCTCAGAGCAGATGTATGCACATGCATGAGCCGGCGTACACATACATAAGGGGACCAATTCAGAAGCTTTTCAATGAGACTAAAAGTCTCTTCCAAATAAAAAAGTAGAGAGCATGCCAAGGCTGCAGTTTATTTAAGATGTAAAAATGCATGGACATATTCACTGAAGTGATATTTACTACACTGTGATATTTTTTATTTTATTTTTTCTCATTTGAGCAGTGGAGTGAAAAAAAAATCTCAGCTATTTCATTACAAAGCATGAGCATAAGCAACACTTATTTGTTAGCTAGTAAATTGCCCTACCATGTACATTTCTACTAACTTATAATAGAAACATTTCAAGTTCAGATTGGAACAATTGCATTTAGTAACATTAAAGGCAGTAATGTATTTCTGACAAGGTTGTGCTTTACATCTGATAATGTGTCAACAAAATGCATTTCCTTGCTTCTCTTATTTATTTGACATAATTACAAAATTTTATATTCTGTCCTATACAAAAATACATTAGAATTTGCACAATACATAGAATGGCAATGTCTCTCTGGCAATAAGGTATCAAGATAACTAAGCACTGGAACTGCAGTGCTCTGAGGCTTTATTGGAAGTGTCCAGACTTTGGATACTTCCAATAAAGCCTGGTATTGCCATCTTTCATAGGCAGAATATCCTCATAATCATCAAATACGATTGTCAGATGTGCTTATTTCATGATGTAATTGAGTCACATCCCCTGTTGTCTGTGGAATGCTAGAGCCATGCTATCAGATATGGGTGAGGAAGCCCACGCCATTATATCTACATGCAACAACTGTTGGACTGGAGGACTAGGAGTCAAAGTAAATCCAGAGAGATGGAATATAAAATAAAGAATATGGCAGCTATAACTATTTTCTACCCAACTTACATAAACTAAACTATTACCATATAATAATTTAACCATACAAAACATAGTTTAGCAAAAGGAGCCCACTTATAGATTTTACTTGTGCTGTACACTATATGAAGATGACAAAACCAATTACATTTCTAGGGGTAGATTTGCACTGATTATGGGTTTTGCTAAATCAGTTCAATTGTAAAAAATATAACTATTACACCTTTTCTGAGATCTGTACCTCTCTGTGGGTAAAGCAAACATTTGTAGTATACCATTGAAAAGTTTGCCTACCATATCCTAACTCCAGAAATATTAATAATTGCATGTACATGAAATATTGCTGAGATACATTCAGTAAAATCAGGGCCGAATTTTCCTATAGGCTAACTAGGCTTCAGCCTAGGGCCTCAAGATCAAGAGGGGCCTACATTCAATTTGTTAGCAAAATTAAAATTACACTTTTCTAAAAACAGTGAACACTAAAACACTGAACCGAAAATAATTATAAATTCTATGCATATGATATGACCAGTGGTGTACTAAGGGGGGGAGGGTGAGGGGGCAGTCCGCCCCTGGTGCCACTTACTAGGGGGGTGCCCGGGGCAGACTGCAATTCCCCTCCTGCCGCGATCACCGAGACCGGCGGTCTGCAGCTCCGCAATGTGCAGAGCTGCAGACCATGGATCTCGCATGCACTGCCCAATCAGAGCGTTGCCGCGGGTTACCACGGCAACGCTCTGATTGGGTCTCGCGAGATCCATGGTCTGCAGCTCTGCGGAGCTGCAGACAGGAAATGAGGGCCACTGGACCACCAGGCAGCCCCCACCGGACCACCAGGCAGCCCCCACTGGACCACCAGGGATTGGTAATTTTTTTAGTCACCCCCCCCCTCTCCTCATCACCCCCCTCCCACTCACAAGCACCCCCCCTCCTCATCACCCCCCTCCCTCTTACAATCACCCCCCCCCCTCATCTCGACTTTTTTTTTATTTATTATCCGTGCCACATTTTTTTATAAAGGTTAGTACCAATCACAACATGTTTCATTTAACATATTGATATATATCACAGTAATTATGTATTTTATTGTCTCTCATGTAATTTACAAACTTAAAAATGGGATCCGGCCCTGAGTAAAATTAATACTGAATGTAGAGAAAATTGCAGTGGTAAACTACAGGTAAAGATTGTAGTATTGTTGATGGTTGGAGAGGTTGTGGAGAGCCTAACAACTTGTCATATCAATATTTTGATTTGTTTAACTTCTAATCATTCTCTAAGTATGTTTACTTAGACATGTATAACTTTGGTACATTGTTTGTGAATGTCTTTCTCCAAGCAGTGGTAGTGACCCAACACACAATACTATTTCACTAAATTAGTAGACACGGGACAGATGCATATTAGAATGTTTGGATTTCATGCAGTGCCTACAAAGACAATAAGTGGCACAACAGTAGACAGGATCAAGCTGATCAAAGATATACAGAATACACAGAGAGGACAAGTCAAGTCAGGTCAAGGGTTCCAGAGAACAGATGACATGAGAGAATGCTGGATCAAATACCAAAAAACACAGAACAAAGAAAGCACCATAGAGAATACCAGGAAATAACAGGGCCATGACTTGATCATCTGAAAAATGTATATAGTTGCATGTGTGTCATTCCTGCTTGCTCAGATGTACACAAATGTCTGTGCACAGAAAAGTCAATGAATGTTGGCACTTTCTGAATCATAACAACCACCAGGAGGAAAACTATAGAAAAAAAAAATACATTATTATGTAAAAGCAATTAAGATGGGCACATTTGATAACAAGATACATGACTATTGTCATATATAACATCAATAGGTACAAATACACCTGTGCGTAGATACAACACACTCAGTGGGTAATAGGTGAAAAACACACCAAAAATTACCCTTTGTTATTTAGTATTGTAGAAGAAAGGACTCCTCATATCCTCATAACAAATATAGACAAAATACCAAAACGGCAATCTACAATACAATAATAGAGGCAGACATAGGGCAATATTGTTTGCAAAAAGATATGAATTTTAAAATAAGTGTTGATTGCACTCACAAAACCAGTTGGATTGTAGGCATATCGTAATAGATAAGTATAGCAGCTTCAGGGCTTTGGAACATCAGTGGTGTATATAAGAAGAAGAGAGAGAATAATAGTGCAGAGTATCTCAGTAAAAGTTAACACGTTTATTAATAGTAACACTTACAAAATCGAAGTGTAAAATAGGCACATCACACTCAGGTGGAGGTCTCTTGTTGCAAGGTCCACAGGAGCAGAAGAAACCAAATAAATAAATCACAAAATAAAAAACAATTAAAAAACAAATACTCTGAACACTGTAGCCCTACGCGTTTCGTTCAACGTTTGAACTTCCTCAGGGGCATCTGCTGGAGTGTTGTCCTCATGCAGGCATAAAGTAAAGTCTCAATTTTCTTCTTTTAAGTCCGTCTTTGGCGCGAAGCGATCAGCTGTGCGCCATACTTCCGGGTCCGGACTCCGGCGCACTTCCGGTTACGTCAAAATTACGCTCCGGAATTGCTAACCAAGCCTCGTTTTGATTTTCATTTCACTAGACAGCAAAACTATGCGTTCCACTTGCGTTCCAATGCTCGTAAACGAGCAAACAAAGTCCCCAGAATAATATTAATGGAAAAAACAACAAATATATACATTAATAACTGGATTAGCATATCCCAAATCAAAAGTAAAGTTAATATGCAGCAAAATGCAAAATAGATAAAAATTGTAAAAGCACAAAAAAGAAACATAGAAAAAGTAGTAAAAGATCACAAAAAACATATCAAATCAAACTCCACATTTAACCCATTTGGTTTCATAGTTTTCAATGTGTGGATCCAATAGCCCTCTCTCTTCCTTAGGGCCATCATAAGGTCACCACCTCTTTCATTAAGGGTTACTTGCTCTATACCTATACATTTCAAGGTGTTAAAATTAAACAGAGAACAGTTGTTACAATGTACTGGCACCGAATGTGTTAACATACCTTTTCTTATATTGTTTCTGTGTTCTTGAAATCTAATTTTCAATTTCCTCCCCGTCCTCCCCACATACTGCATCCCACATCCACAGGTAAGTAAATACACCACGTGGGTAGAGGAACAGGACACTTTACTTTTGATTTTAAATTTAACTTGTGTCTGGGTGCTTACAAAATCCTTAGTGGTACTAAATTGATGACCACAACTCTTGCAATTTCCACACGTATAAAAACCTCCCATGTGTTTGGTTTGGTCTTTCCCAGATCGAAAGGTGCTGGGGGACAAAATCTGTTTTAAGTTGGTACCTTTCCTAAAAATAACTTTAGGGACCTGTGGGATTTGTTTACTTAAAAATTCGTCCTCAACGAGTAAACCCCAGTGTTTTTTAATTATTCTTTGTATGTCGAAAGCCTTTCCGTTATACTGAGTATTGAAAGAAAAATCAAAGATAGGGTTTCTGATAGTAACATCTTTTTTTCTTATTCTGGAGTAGGTCACTACGATTAATTCTCCCAACCCGATCGATCTCTGAATTTATGAATTCAGGGGAGTAACCTTTCTCCAGAAAACGCTTTTTAAGAATCTCTGATTGCATGAAAAAAGAATCCAAATCAGTAAAATTTCTGCGCAGCCTAACGAATTGGCCTTTGGGAACCCCCTTAAGCCAATTCGGATGGTGCCCACTCTTGGTATCGATAAAACTATTGGAGTCAATAGTCTTAAAAAATTTCTTAGTTTTGATCTCCTGATCTTCAATATATATCGATAGATCGAGGAAATCAATATTGTAGACCCCTATCTTAGGGGTAAAAACTAAAGACAGGGAGTTACAGTTGACATATTCGAAGAAATCGTGAAGGAGATCCATAGGGCCCCGCCAGATCATCAGGACATCATCGATGTACCTTCTCCAGAGCACCAAGTTTGCACCGAACGGGTTGTTGGACCAGATAGATGACCTTTCCCAATGGTCCACAAACACGTTGGCATAGCTCGGTGCAAACTTGGTGCCCATTGCAGTGCCCTTGATCTGGAGAAAATGGTCCCCATCAAAGCCAAAAAAGTTGTGCGTAAGGATAAAACGGATAGCTTCCTCCAAAAATGAACAAAGAGAAGGTTCGAGTTCAGTATCCTGCACTAGATTACTTTTAACTGCCTCAACACCAAGGTCATGATCTATAACGGTGTAAAGAGAGGTCACATCAAGAGTAGCCCAAATAAACTCATCCCTCCACTCAATATTTTCCAATTCCTGAATGAGGTGCTTTGTGTCCCTCAGATATGACAAGGCTCTCTGGGCATATTTTTGAAGATGGAAATCGACATACTCGGAGAGCCTCGAGGTCAGGGAGTCGATGCCACTTATTATCGGCCTCCCTGGGGGTTTTTCTTTACATTTATGAAGTTTTGGGAGAAAGTAGAAAGTGGGTACTCTAGGAGATTCTATAAAAATAAAGGAATAGGTGGACTCATCAATAGTGCCTGCTGTTCTGGCATTCTGTAACAATCTTTTGAGATCTTGATTGTACTCATAATTGGGGTTGGAACTAAGTTTCCTATAAGTGATATGGTCATTTAAAAGTCTGTATGATTCTGCAACATAATATTGTGTTGACATGATGACCACCCCTCCTCCCTTATCAGCACTCTTGATAGTCAACTCCTTTCTCTTACTTAGATCAGTCAAGGTGTTACCCTCTCCTGGGGTAAGGTTTTTATGTTTGCCTTTTCTGGCCTGATCTCTTCTAAGTTTATCGAAATCCCTATTGATCATCTTGTTAAAGGCTTCGATCTGGCTTCCTCGTTCGCTTGGACAAAATTTGGATTTTGGTTTAAATCTCTGTAACTCCCTTTCTTTAGTGGAGTTCACAAAACCCTCACTGGTTTTCTTAATGAAAAATCTTTTGATCGACATTTTTCTTATGAATTTCTGTGCAGTTTGGGGGCTCTTCAGGGACAAATTTCAAACCCTTACTCAGAAGGAGGACTTCTTGTGACGTTAATTGAAATCCAGATAGATTAAAAACTCCTAGGTTTTCTTCTTGCATTTTAGTTAGATTCCTACCCTTTCTCCGCTTAATCTCCTCTTTTTCCCTGGGATCTGTTGTTCTCTGAGGGGTAAAAAACGATTGGTTAAGGGCAGTCCTCCACCTGAGTGTGATGTGCCTATTTTACACTTCGATTTTGTAAGTGTTACTATTAATAAACGTGTTAACTTTTACTGAGATACTCTGCACTATTATTCTCTCTCTTCTTCTTATATACACCACTGATGTTCCAAAGCCCTGAAGCTGCTATACTTATCTATTACGATATGCCTACAATCAAACTGGGTTTGTGAGTGCAATCAACACTTATTTTAAAATTCATATCTTTTTGCAAACAATATTGCCCTATGTCTGCCTCTATTATTGTATTGTAGATTGCCGTTTTGGTATTTTGTCTATATGACTATTGTCATAAATAAAAAATAAAAAAATAATTGCAAGTTTTCTATTAAACACCAACAAAAAAATGTCACATAGCACAGACCATTAGCCATGACAAGCAATGATCTGAAATTTGAAACCTACAGCAGGTACATTGAATTCTCAAAGGTTTAGCGGACAGAGACTATCATATATCTATTACATAACCTTATAATAATAACATATTAAAAAAAAAGTTATACTGTGTGGAACCTCTAAAATAATAGGAATGTATGACCACAATGGGAACACCCTTTTGTAAAGAACTGTGTATTAATGAGATTATAACATAGTCCTTATTTAATTAAGTGTTGAAAGGGAAATAGACAGAGAGTTGGCACAAGTCTTTGTTTCTAATCCTACTTTTGTGTGATAAGAAATGCTCACCCCATGCAAGGAATTATATTACTGAATGAAAGCTTTATGGTAACCAAGAATGGAATTACATCACCACCAAGCAGTATTAAAAATGTAATATTTCACTTAAAGTGATGAACCTATGATTACGTGCTTAGGGTAGCACGGAACGTGTTAGTTGGAGATGGAGGTTCCACATGTGTATCTTATTTTTGTACTTTTTGTATGCAATAAAGATATGTATTCCATTTGAGCAAGTTGCCATGTGGATACAGTTTTGTTGGTCCTCTACAAAGTGTCCCTTGCCTTACACTTAAAGGGACACTCCACTTCCCATGAGAAGTCTTTGCAAGGCAGGTGCTCTGGGCAGTTGCTGCTTCTTAAGTGTAGCTTCACTGAGCTAACCAAACATGGAAGTAACAGAGCTGGTTATCTGTCTGAAAGCCAGGGGATGTACTCAGGTTAATTATTTTAAAATATGTTATAAATAAATAATAAATAATTTAGAAAAGGGCCAATATCTATTAAAATCTGAACTTTTTGTAAAATAAAAAGGGCACAGTCTTTACACATAAACCATTTCAGCAACCTAAAGTTGAAAGATTTAAATATAGGGGGTCCGGAGTCTTTCTTTTTTAATGGTGATGACCCCACTGGGAGCTGTACTGGTATTCAAGCCTGGCATGTTTATTTCAATAGCTGTAATTCTTTTTCCTCAAAACTCCTGGGAACTTGGAAAGCAAACATATATCTGTGGCAGTCTATATATGCTCCAGTCCTCTACCTTTCTTTTATTTGATTTTAATCAGATTTTATATATTTTTTTTCCTTTATTTAAAAAAACACATTAACATATTCCTTATCATGACTTTTTGCCTGTTCCATTATCTTCAGTGGTGTCCTGAATCTCCTGTGTGGACCCAACTACTTCACCCTATAAGAAAATTTACTATTATATCCATTACCAAGGGTTACACAGAGAGCCGAGAGTGGGCTCTATAGTTCGTAAATTAACTAAATAATAATACTTAATATTATTACATATTTATTCATGTTTAATCTCTCTTTTTTTAATGTATTTATATGTGTTGTTAGCCTACAGGTTGAAGTGCTATGTATTTCTCTTTTTTTTCCATGTATATTTATGTTTATTTGAGTTTGACATGGATAAACCAGCTAATCAGTTTAATGGTAACTATATAATTATGTTCTACAATGTTACGTGCACCCTCCACATTTGTTTTGTGTTTATTGCATTGATTGCTTGTTCCTGTGGGGTTACAACTTCTGAGTGTTTGTGCAGCTTCCATCATGTGTTATATTGTTTTTGGAAACACTACTTGTTTACATCATTGATTCACATACATTTTAAAATACATACATTTCCAAAGAAGATGCTTATATTTACAAAGTTGCAAAGCAGCTACTCTAGTCCATATCTTACCTACAGTCAGGTATTAGACAAAGAAAGATTCAGATGGCTCCGACATTGTTACCGATGTTGGTTCAATGGTGCAGAATCTCTCCAACATGCTCAGATGACATGGGTTCTGGATTCAACATGGAGAGAGGTTGAATTCAGAACAAACTAAACAGGAAGAGAGATGGAAATGAAAAGGTAAAAATGTAAACAAGTTAGGATGTGATTGGTAAAAAAAACAACACTAACTGAAACCAAACTATGACAGAAAACAGATACTTAAACAACTATGATAGTGTACGGCACCACTGCTCCATATATAGGAGAATGTGCATTCATTTGTAAATAAACGTGACAAAAACACAATGCACACAGGATTTGTGCATTAACACAGCCATGAAAACACACAATGGACGCATTTGGGATTCTGCCAGGATACATCCCAAGGCAAGTGAGAGCCAATACTACCACACACTAGGCCAAAACAGAGAATGAGGGTAAATGTTGTATACGCATCCAGACATGCTCGCTGCTGTACAAGTAAGGTACACAATATATACTCATAATTATTACACTGGCACTGCATCACACAGACTTTAAATCTGCGTTAGTGAGAGCAGCATTCATTAGCTTACAAAGCATTGTGCCAGTTTTACAAACAAAATCGGGTCTGGGCTTATTCTTTTATTCTTCAGCCAAAATTAGATTTTAAATAAATGCAACAAGCTGACAAGTCTCATTACTATAATAATATGTTCACTATATTCAGTTTTTATTTAGGCACGCTTTGTTGCAATATTACCTTGTTCGCAGTTTGCTGTTACTAATATTCAAGAATGCAAGTGTCCTCATTTGACCTCCAAAAAAAAATAAAATAAACTACTATGAAACTAGATAAACACAATTCTTGGCACACATCACTGGAGCCGTGATATAGCAAACATCCATTGCTGTTATGCTATTCATAAAATGTACAGTGTTTACTTGGAAAATGCAAAGTTCAATAGAAAATTGTTCTGATTAGTCCACCGATTTGTGAAGATTTGGATCTTTATTCATTTCTTACAGAGAAGACTTGTCCTTCCCAGTTTGATGAGGAAATTAACAAAACCTTATCACCCTACATCACGTAAAATAGAATGACAAATGTAGCAAATCCATCTTAGCAATCACAGCCTGAAAAACACCTTCCAGAAAATAAGCTTCAGCTAAAATATGAACTGCACAACATGGCATCAAAGCAATAACATGCGCAAGTTATAAATGTAGTTGGTTGTTATTGTGGGGAATAGATTTATTGATAGATATAACAGATATAGATGGTTGGTCGATCCCTAACTCTCACTCCTTTTTTATATATAGAGGTGTAGTTTAACAGTGAGAGACGGAATAACAAAACAAAAAAAATCTAGAAAAACGCATGTCAAAAAAGTTATCAATTGATTTGCATGTCAATGAGTGAAATAAGTATTTGATCCCCTATCAATCAGCAAGATTTCTGGCTTCCAGGTGTCTTTTATACAGGTAACAAGCTGAGATTAGGAGCACTCTCTTAAAGGGAGTGCTCCCAATCTCGACTCGTTACCTGTATAAAAGACACCTGTCCACAGAAGCAATCAATCAATCAGATTACAAACTCTCCACCATGGCCAAGACCAAAGAGCTATCCAAGGATGTCAAGGACAAGATTGTAGACCTACACAAGGCTGGACTGGGCTACAAGACCCTCTCCAAGCAGCTTGGTGAGAAGGTGACAAGGTGCGATTATTCGCAAATGGAAGAAACACAAAATAACTGTCAGTCTCCCTCGGTGCTCCATGCAAGATCTCACCTCATGGAGTTTTAATGATCATGAGAACAGTGAGGAATCAGCCCAGAACTACACGGGAGGATCTTGTTAATGGTCTCAAGAAAAAAATTGGTGACACACTACGCCATGAAGCACTGAAATCCTGCAGCACCCGCAAGGTCCCCCTGCTCAAGAAAGCACATGTACAGGCCCGTCTGATGTTTGACAATGAACATCTGAATTATTCAGAGGAGAACTGGGTGAGAGTGTTGTGATCAGTTGAGACTAAAAGCGATGCTGTTTGGCATCAACTCAACTCGCCGTGTTTGGAGAAGGAATGCTGCCTATGACCCCAAGAACACCATCCCCACCATCAAACATGGAGGTGGAAACATTATGTTTTGGGGGTGTTTTCTGCTAAGGGGACAATACTTATTTATTCATATTTAATCTATCAAAGGGACGATGGACGGGGCCATGTACCATCAAATCTTGGTTCAGAACCTCCTTCCCTCAGCCAGGGCATTGACAATGGGTCGTGGATGGGTATTCCAGCATGACAATGGCCCAAAACACACAGCCAAGGCAACAAAGGAGTGGCTCAAGAAGAAGCACATTAAGGTCCTGGAGTGGCCTAGACAATAATCCCATAGAAAATCTGTGGAGGGAGCTGAAGGTTCTAGTTGCCAAATGTCAGCCTCGAAACCTTAATGACTTGGAGAGGATCTGCAAAGAGGAGTGGGACAAAATCCCTCGTGAAATGTGTGCAAACCTGGTGGCCATCTGCAAGAAATGTCTGACCTCTGAGATTGCCAACAAGGGTTTTGCCACGAAGTACTAAGTCGAATGGGTCAAATATTTATTTCACTTATTGACATACAAATCAATGTATAACTTTTTGGACATTCGTTTTTCCGGATATATTTGTTGTTGTTGTTGTTATTCTGTCTCTCACTGTTAACCCCTTCAGGACCGCTGACGGTTCAGGACCGTCAGCGGTAAAACGTGAGTTTGGACTGCTGACGGTCCTGAACCGTCATAACGGTCTGGAGCTACTTACCTGATCGCCGTCGGTCCCACGGCGGCGATCAGTGCTCCTCCCGGTCCAGGGGGACTGCCTGTCTGCCCGGGCAGTCTCCCCTCGGCAGATCAAGACCCCACGGCCACGTGATCACTCAATCACATGACCGCAATAGGTGTCCATGTGTCTGCCTGCAGGGGGACTGTCTGTGCTGACAGGCAGTCTCCCTGCAAGTGGAAAATAAAAAATAAAGTTACAAAATAAAGCAATCAGTGTAAAAAAATAATAATATGTATATATATATGATATATATACATGTATTATATCTATATATTATATATGTATATGTATCATATATATAATGTCATACTAAGTGTATTTTTATATTTATATATACGTATATTAATATAAAAATACACTTATATTTAAATTACACACGAATATATACAATATATATATATAATTACTATATATGGTATATATATATTATTATAAAATACAAATAATATGTTAATAAAAATAAATAACAAAAAATACAAATAATTTTTAATAATTAAAAAAAATTATATATATATATGCAATTTTATTCTAACAGTATTTTGATATGGATATATATATGTATATATATATATATATATATATATATATATATATATATCAAAATACACTTAGAATGTAATGATATATTTATCTATGTATAAATAAATAAATAAAAAATAATACGAAATATACATATGTCCTTATACATAATTACATAAATAATTTCATAAATATACACGTAGACGTCAAATACATAAATATGTATATATATTAAAATTCTACGTGCATATTTCTGAAATATTTTTACCTACTTAAGTAATTTTAATGATTGCAATTTGAGAGACCTGCCTGCCAACCCAGGCCGAAAGTCCAGATAATTTAATTTGCTAGCACTGTGTTTAACCCTGTAACTTTCTATGACACCCTAAAACCTGTACATGGGGGTACTGTTTTACTCGGGAGACTTCGCTGAACACAAATATTAGTGTTTCAAAACAGTAAAAGATATCACAGCGATGATATTGTCAGTGAAAGTGAAGTTTTTTGCATTTTTCACACACAAACAGCACTTTCACTGAGGATATTATTGCTGTGATACATTTTACTGTTCTGATACACTAATATTTGTGTTCAGTGAAGTCTCCTGAGTATAACAGTACCCCACATGTAGAGGTTTTATAGTGTTTGTGAAAGTTACAGGGTCAAATATAAGGCTTATTTTTACTTTTTTTTTTAATTGAAATTTGTCAGATTGGTTAGGTTGCCTTTTGAGAGCGTATGGTAGCCAAGGAATGAGAATTAGCCCCATGATGGCATACCATTTGCAAAAGAAGACAACCCAAGGTATTGCAAATGGGGTATGTTCAGCCTTTTTTAGTAGCCACTTAGTCACAAACACCGGCCAAAGTTAGCGTTTTTTGCATTTTTAACACACAAACAAATATAAATGCTAACTTTGGCCAGTGTTTGTGACTAGGTGGCTACTAAAAAAGTCTGGACATACCCCATTTTGAATACCCTGGGTTGTCTACTTTAAAAAAATATGTACATGTTAGGTGTGTTTCGGGGATTTATGACAGATAACGGTGTTACAATGTCACTATTGATACATTTAAAATATATATATATTGAAACAGCAATTTCCTACTTGTATTTATAGGCCTATAACTTGCAAAAAAAAGCAATAAAGCATGTAAACACTGGGTGTTTTTAAACTCGGGACAACATTTTGAATTTATTTAGCAGTTTTTTTCATTAGCTTTTGTAGATAAGTAAAAGATTTTTCAAGTAAAAGTCCAAAAACATGTTTTTTTTTAAATTTTTCACCATATTTTATTTTTTTTTTAAATACAATATATGACATAATACAAATAATGGTATGTAAAGAAAACCCTTCTTGTCCTGAAAAAAACAATATATAACTTGTATGGGAACCGTAAATGAGAGAGCGGAAAATTACAGCTAAACACAAACACCACAAAAGTGTTAAAACTGCTCTGGTCCTTAACGTACAACATCGCAAAAACAGGCCGGTCCTTAAGGGGTTAAAATACACCTACCATTAGAATTATAGACTGATCATTTCTTTGTCAGTGGGCAAACAATAAATATCAGCAGGGGATCAAATACTTTTTTTCCACTGTACCTAAAGGAACATAAAAAAAAACATAATTAATACAGCTTGCTCTAGTGATTATGGTGCCAGGGGTGCCATGGTACCCCCTTGATCCATGCTTCTGCTACTGAAGCTGCAGTCGACACTCTCAACAAATGAGCTAGACCTATGCTGTGGGATTTAGCTGAATTGAGCGAAACTAAGTTCTTGATTAGGAGCATCTGGCTCTCTGGTGTTATAGGTGGCTTCTTATAATGAAGGGTCACTAGAGCACTCTTGGCTCCATAACCTCTACAGTGAGCTTCTAGTTAAAGTGCTTGAGGAATTATTTTGATCATAATAAATAGAAGCTTGAGGGGAAAAAAGATCTGAAATGAAAACACGGAAATTAGAAAATATTCAAATACAAAAGGTGTTTTGGACCTAAACAGTAGCAGCAGATCTTTTAAGCCCTACAAGTTGCGAGGTGGGGCTTCCATAGATTAGATTTGTTGTTCCAGCACATCCAACGAATGCTTAATTGGATTGAGATCTGGCTTATTTGGAGGCCAAAGCTTATTTGGAGGCCTTGAGCTCTTTTCATGTTCTTCAAACCATTCTTGAACAATTGTCCTACTGAAAGAGACCTTCTTCCTCCATTACTCCATTGTCCAGTTCTGACTCTCACATTCCCATTGAACGTGTTTTTGCAATGTACTGTGTGCAAAGGCGGCTCTGGACTTTATGAGGCCTTAGGCAAAACTCAAACATGAGTATTCAGCACATAAAGGGAGAGAAATAAACCAAATGGTATAGAACGTAGGTGTACAATAAAAAGGAAAAAGGTAAACCTACTTACATTTACAAGAGCATAGACCTGCTCTAGTGTAATGGGCTTCAGGTGGAACAATCCCCACCTAGGGATATACTGGACCCGGCAACAGAAGCAGGAAAAAATGGATGTGAGGTAAGTAGAGTATAGAAATGACTGGGAATTTTAAAAATTATTTTAAAATACTTTATCACAATTAAACAGAGTTAAAATAAAGTGGTAAAAAAATATTAGGCAGTCCTCACTCCATCTCACTCCTCACTTGACGCGTTTCACCAAAGCGTTATCAAAAGAGATATATTGGATTTGAGAATCCAATCTGAGAACTTTCATGAAACCAGCCAACTTTTTTATTCTTCCCCAAACCCCAGGCCTTCACATTTGTGAACATGGTTACATTGTGTAATACATCGGGAAAGCCTAATCCCATTTGGGTACCTTCCCTTTTAATTATGTTCTGCGCAATTCTGTGTTTCTTACTTCCCCAAATAAAGGAAAGGAATAATTTATTAAATTTTTCTAGGATGGGCCCTGAAACCCAAAGTGGAATCATTCTAAACAGGTATAGTACCTTAGGGACCAAATAGGCTTTAACCAGATTGAATCTTCCCATCTACGAGACCTCTATTCCTTTCAATTTAATAATTTGCTGATTGAGATCTTGCAATAAAAACTCATAATTTTCTGGAAGAACTCGTTCTAAGTCCAGCATTAACTTAATGCCGAGGTAGTCTAACCAATATTTGCTCAAAATAAATTGGAACTTACGTTGTAAAGATTGATTTTGAGATCATGTTAAATTACTGCTCACAGTTTGGGTCTTAGATAGATTCAACTTATAATTTGAATAACATGCAAATTAATTAATAACTGCAATGACTGCAGGAATATAGATCTCGGGAGTCGTCAGTGTGGGTAAAATGTCGTCTGCATAGAGTGTTCTTATTTACTTCGATGCCCTTTAACTCCTCTGTTGATCTTATCATCGCTGCTAGAAGTTCAATAGCTAGAGCACAAAGCAGAGGAGATAAAGGGCAGCCCTGTCGTGTACCATTTTGGATACTAAAAAAAGATGAACTCAAAAATGGATCAGTTACTTTGGCGCTTGGGTTGCTATAAAGAGCCAGAGAGCTCTTTATTTTTATTTTTTATTTTTTTATTTTGATTGTGACAGAGATCAAAGCATATTATTCAGTACATTATTTGTGGCTTACGCAGAAGCCAATTTTGGCATGTTATGACAGAGGTATGCTTTCACATTTGTTGCGGCTTGCGCAGAAGCCAGTATTGGCATGTTGTAACTGGTTCGTATTGTACACAACTGGTAGAGCCATGTTCAGTCATGTTTTTCAAATATTATAGCAACATGTATGCAAACCAAACAGAACCAGCAAGAGGGAAAGAAGGAGAAAAGCGGCTGAGAAAAGGAAAGACATTTCTCCTGTTGTGTGTATAGAGCTCTTCTTAAATAAACCTTGATCCCGAAAGTATCTAATGCAAGCATGTCAAACTCAAAGGCTAGCCCGGGCCACATAAAAAAGGTTTAAGTTTATGTGGTCCGCCAAAAAAAAAAAACCTTACATTTTCATAGAAATGTAGGTTTGTTTTAAAAAGTACAGTATAAAAAAAAGCCACATCCCCCTCTACTAAACCCCAGTGCCCCCTCTGTACTAAATACCAGTCCCCCCCTCTGTACGAATTCACAGCCCTCCCTCTGTACTAATTCAAAGTCCTCCCCTCTGTACTAAATCCCAGCACCCCCCTCTAGTAAACCGCAGCCCTTGTTTAAATAAACAATATCAGCCAACAAGCACTCACATTGCCGCTGCCAGTATGCGACTCCGGAGTCCACACTGACAGACACACACACACTCTCTGACACACACACTGTCTGACAGACACAAACACACACTGACAGACACACACACACACTGACAGACAGACACACACACACACACACACACACACACACTAACAGAGACACGCACATAATGACAGTCACATACACTGACAGTCACACACACACTGACAGACACACACAGTGATAGTCACACAGTGACAGTCACACACACACACTGACAGACACATGCACTGACAGTCACACACACACATTGACAGTCACACACACAGTGACAGACACACACTGACAGTCACACACACAGTGACACACACACACAGTGACAGTCACACACACACTGACAGTGACAGACACACACACTGACAGTCACACACACACACTTCAACATTCTTGCACACACTCGCATCATTTTATTTATTGCTCCTTACCTTTGGGAGCTGGTGTGGGACCTCTCCCTAATCTTCTCTTGGGAGCTCAGTCTTCTTGCTCCTCACTGCTCCTGAGCACGCAGTTTAGTGAGACCGCGTGCCTGAATATGGGGTCATTTTCTGGCGCCCGGCTTCACTTCAGACGGCACGTGCAAGGGAGCAGTGAGGAACAAGAAGACTGAGCTCCCTTGCTGCCGACAGAGACCTCTCCCACGGCTGGGTAAATGAGCAGACTAGGCACCTGCAATGTGTTGTAATGAGATTTGGATCTGTGTTTTCGGCCTCTATTGTGGTTCTCCTCAGCTCTCTGTCTCAACCTTGGTTGTGGTGCCTGGAGTTTGGGTTTGACTCAACAGCTGCCATTTTCTTGGTGGTTGGTGGTTTTCCTTGCGCCTGTTAAGATTTGGTGGAGGGGCGGCAGGACTGCGGGTTCAGGTGGGGGGATAAGTCAACTGGGGGAAATAAGAACATATGTACAGGTGATGATATACCATGGTGGGAGATCGGTTTTGGGTATCTAAGATGTACCCGTTGACCAAGGTTGGGGTCGGTTGGTTATTGTCAGGTGTGGAGGTAGAATGGAAGTAGTTTTATAGGGTGGCGGTATGGCCCTGGTGTTTGGGACGGTGTGTGGTGTCTCTCATTCCGGGCTCCTTTGCGGACCGCAGCCTTTGTCCAGAATGAATTACGCTAGTTTCGCTGTTGGGCTAGAGTCCCTTCTACTATTGTTGTCACCAGGGGGTATGTGACCTGCTGGGGGGTGGTGCGTTTGTGTGGTGGTTCAAGGTGTTTCCCCCTCCTCTCTCTGATTGGGTTAACTAAGTACATGGGTTGAGGGATGGAGCGGTGTTGTTGGTGTGGTTGTCGAGTGTGGGACGGTCATTGTAGGTTGGGTTCATTTAGCCATGGGTCCCAAATTTCGTGAAATTGTTTGGAGGTTTCATGCAATTTGGCCGAGATCCTGTCCATGTCTATTGCCTCCCTAGTTTTGCATATGATTGTTTGTAGTGTGGGGAGGTTGGGTGTCCCCCAGAGTGAAGTCTTTGGGTGACATGCCTGCGTAGTATGGGCGTCATCGGGGTCGGGTTGTTGATGATGGGGAATTTCTTAGTAGTTTTGTCTCATACATCAATCGAGGTGGTGAGTGGTGGGGGCAGTGGGGGCAGTAGAGGGTGGGATTTCTTTGGTACCCAAATGTAGAGAGATGGGAAGTCAAACCCGAATAGGTCGTGTTCCAAGTCCACCCATCTTTTAATCCCCTGAGGGGCATACCAGTTTTGGATTTGTGTGAGTTGTGTGGCGTAACAGTAGTTTTGAAAGTGGGGCATTTCAAGTCCCCCTGTTCTGTTGGGAATATACATCGTATTCTGCTTGATTCTGGGTTGTTTTTGGCCCAGATGAATTTGTCTATTAATTTTTGGAGATATTTGAAGTCTGACGTGGGGATTGGGATGGGGAGGGTTTGGAAAAGGTAGAGGAAGCAGGGTAGGAGGTTCATTTTTACTGATGCTATACATCCTAGCAATGACAGGGATAGTTCCTGCCATCTGTTGAGATCGTCTGCTGCTTTTGGTATCATTGGGGTGTAGTTAAGTGAGTACGTGCAGTGTAGCGTTGCTGGTAGTTGTATCCCTAAATATGGGATATGGGATGAGTTGTAATGGAAGGCGTAGGTGTTGCTTAGCGTCGTTTTAGCTTCCTGCGTTATGTTCCGGGTGAGTGCTTCCGTCTTATCCAGGTTTAATTTGTTGTAAATTTCGTTTTTATTGAGATTTTTGTTTTTATATTGTATCAGCATGTTTGTGAATTCCATTTACATCAGTGTGTTAGGAAGGGATATGCAGTATACTGAAAATACATGGTTAAGCACAATGGGATGTGAGGATGTGTCAGGTCTGGCGTTGTTGTGGGTTTGGGGGGGGGTTGGGATGCTTCGTGGTGTCCTGATAGGTCATTTGTCTATTGACGTCTGGGTTCTGTTTAGAATTTCTAGTGGTCAGTGTCAGGTTGGTGGTCGTATCGGAGCTTACGTTGGAAGTCTTCCTTTCCTGTCTCTAGGATCCAGTGTGTCCATATGTCGGTGTAAGTCGTTGGATTGGTCGTGGTTGTCAGAGTCAGCTCCTCTATCGATCTGAGTCCCTCCATTTGGTTGAACCAGACTAGTATAGACAGAGTTTTAGTGATGGTGGGTCCGACCACGTCACCTCTCCTATGTTTACATCTGTTACCAAGGGTAGGTTATGGTGTGTTACATAGAAGTGGCCAATTCGGGAGTAGGAGCTGTGGGGGGTAGGAATAGAAGGTGTAGTCCCTGTCTTCTGGATGGTGGGCTCTCCAGCTGTCTATGAGTCGGTGGTTGCGGAGTAAGGATTTTATGTTCTGGAGTTGGTATGAGGGAGTATGTGAGGTGCCTGCGGAGCAGTCACATGTGGGGTCAAGTGCTATGTTGAAGCCCCTCCCAGTATGAGTATCCCTTCTGTAAAGTCCTGGAGTTTGCGTAGTGTGTGTTTGAGGAAGCGGTAGTGGTGTTTATTCGGGGCGTATACGTTCGCAAATGTGTATGATTGGTTCGCAACTTTCCCTTTGAGGAATATATATCTACCCTCTCTGTCTACCCTGCACCCCCCCTCCTGGAACGGCACAGTTTTGTGGAGGAGAATTGCGGTCCCCCTGGATTTACCACCTTGGTAGTCGCTGTAGTATCCATGCGGGTAGTGGTGGTTGGTCATTTTAGGCGTGGCTCCCTCTCGGAAGTGTGTCTCTTGGATCATTACTATGGAGGCTCTGCGTCGGTGGAAGTCTCTCAGTGCCCCCGATCTTTTCTCTGGCCTATTCAGTCCTTTGGCATTAATCGTAAGGATAGTAAGGGGTTTGGGTGTTAGCGCCATGTCGTCTGGGTATTGTAGTTGGGGTCACCTCGGTCGTCTCTGTCCGGTGTCGGTCTTGTCCGGGGGGGGGAAGGGATACAATGGGTAGGGGAGGGTGTCTGTTGTCGGGCTCGGTGGCCTGGAAATGGGCGGGTCGTGAGGGGGGTCTTGGTGGGTAGTATTGGGGGGTTACCGTAACCTTCCCCAATGACCGTCGCTGGTCGGCGTCGGTTAAGGTGTAGGCGTCGGGGAGCAGTGTCTCACGCTACCACCTGTGGTTTGCGTGGTGTGCTCACCTGTATGGTGACGCCTCTGCCTGTGGGGCATCGGAAGGACGTCCAGATGTACCTGTCAGTATGGGAGTGCTTCGGTCCAATACCAACAGGGTTTCCTGTTGTCCTTGGGGTGGATTGGATTGTGTCCCGTGTTGTCCCTTCTCGGCTCTGTAGAATGATGTATGGATTGGTGTTCTGTATTTCCTCGCCATGGTGTATGTTGGCCTAAGGGCCGGCATGGGTGTGTATGTGTCGGATTATGGGTGTGTCCCTGTTCAGTAGCAGAACATAATATAGGCATAAACATTCAATAACATTTCGTCAACATATTACAACATAACTGGTAATAAACAATTTCCCAGGAGGAGGCAGAGACACCGTGCGTCTCGGGTTTCATTGTCCTCTCGCCCGTGAAGGTGGTGGTCCCCACCCGGGTGGGCCCCTCTGGCGTTGCCCCCTGCCTGCTCCCCTAGGTTCGTTGCAGGTCGGGTAGCCCCGGCGGCTGGGCCCAGCCAGGTGGCTGGCCCCCCCACCCCCCTATGTGATCGTCATATACATTTGCCATGTGGCGCGGCCATTGTGCGTTTAACCCCTATGTGTGCCTTGGTCCCTGTCATTATCCCTTACTAAATGCTCCGTATATCTGTAATGTGGCAATACATAACACTCTCTTCCCTCTTCCCAGTGGTATGCCCATTTAATCTTGTTTCAGGGGAGCAGGGGACCGGGGAGAGGGAGGCGGGGAGCTCGGGCTCTGATATCTGTCTCCCTGGCCTCTCTTTCGTGTCCCTTGTTCCCGAACCCCCCCCCCTGGCCCCGTGGGCATAGTGTCCAGGCGGGTGTCTAGTGAGACCGCCAACATGGTGGAATACTTGCGGTTTGCAGGGTGTACAATGTCTCTTTGATTAGTCCATAGGGTCTTGCGCGTGTCATCTCTCGGAGGGGTCCGTTTAGGAGGTGGTCTAGTCCGTAGGTGAGAGTCCGTGGTGCACCGGGAGGGCTTTCTGCTTGTTGGGTCTCAGACATTAGCTCCCGATGGGCGTGTAGCCTGTTGTCGGGTTCTCTTGGGTCGAGCGGCTTGCAAGGGTTGTTGCTGCGGGTCTGTCGGGAAGGCGTAGAAAGTCATCGGGTCTGGCCATGACATTTGTAGTGGTGGTAGTTGGAGTTCCCTTTGTAGGTCGGTTAGATCTTCTTTGTTTTTCACATTGTGACCTTTATGGGCAAAGCAACACAGTCCTCTAGGGTAACAGGCATAGAACAACAGTCTCTGGTGCAAAAATGGTGTGGTTTATTTATAGCGTGCACAAAATCCATACAGCAATCAGTTTGTTCAAAAACTGCAGCACAACAGAAAGGAAAAATCTACAAAATAAATCCTAGCTCAAATTTGAGCACTAACTAAACATAAAGAAATGTCCCTTACTCACCAGGGTAATAAACTACACAAATCAAAAATAAGCATTGGTTTCACCAACCTTTAGCACATTGTTTAGATGCTGCTCTGCACAGACCTGCTCTCTCTCTGCAGGTCAGATTGTATCTGACTCTTTCTGCTCTGAGACCTGCTAATTAAAGCCTCAGCAGTTGCTAATTGGGCAGGTGAATGAGTATAGACTATGGAGGATTCTGGGTCCTAGATACCTTCCTTCTATTACCCTCCCATAGACTCTGTAACATATCCCCCCCGCCAGCTTAGACCCATCGGTCGTAGCGACCTTTGACAACGAACAATGGACTCTGGATAAACCATCTGCGTTCCCCTGGTCTTTACCAGCTCTATGCTCCATAGAGAAGTTATATGGCTGAAGACTAAGGAACCACCTAGTTACTCTGGCATTTGTTTCCTTGTTATGTCTCATCCACGTCAATGGCGCATGATCTGTGACAAGTTTGAACCTTCTCCCCAACAGATAAAACGTAAGTGTTTCCAGTGCCCATTTTATGGCTAAGCATTCTTTCTCAACCACTGAGTATCTCTGTTCATGGGGATTCAGCTTCTTGCTCAGGTACATAATGGGATGTTCTTCTCCCCTGTGTACCTGAGAAAGAACCGCTCCTAGGCCCACATCAGACGCATCTGTCTGTACCACAAATTCTTTTGTAAAGTCAGGGGCAACCAAAATTGGGTCAGCACACAAAACCTCCTTCAGGGTACTAAATGCCTTCTCTACCTCGGGAGTCCACTTAATCATAACTGGGCCTTTTGCCTTAGTTAGTTCTGTCAACGGGTTTGCGATCGTAGCAAAGTTAGGTATGAATCTACGGTAGTAGCCCACTAAGCCCAGAAATGCCCGAACTTGTTTCTTTGTCACAGGACGTGGCCAATCCACAATAGCATCTACCTTACTTTTCTGTGGTTTCAGGAGACCCCTCCCAATAGTGTAGCCCAAATACTTAGCCTCCTCCAAACCTATCGTACATTTGGATGGATTGGCAGTTAGACCTGCATCTCGTATAGACTTTATTACTGCCTGAACTCGGGGAAGGTGTGTTTCCCAATCTGTACTGTGTATAACCACATCGTCAAGGTAGGCAGCCGCGTATTCACTATGGGGCCTAAGGATTCTATCCATCATTCTTTGGAAGGTGGCAGGTGCACCATGCAACCCAAAAGGTAAGACTCTATAGTGAAATAAACCATCTGGTGTGGAAAAAGCAGTTTTTTCTTTGGCCCGCTCCGTTAAGGGAACTTGCAAGTAACCTTTAGTCAGATCTAATGTAGTCAGATATCTGGACCGTCCTAATCTCTCTATTAGGTCATCAACCCTAGGCATGGGATAAGCGTCAAATTTAGATATCTCATTTAATTTTCTGAAATCATTACAGAATCTGATTTCTCCATTTGGCTTGGGTACCAACACTATAGGATTACTCTATTCACTTTGTGATTCCTCGATAACCCCTAGCTCAAGCATCTTTCGGACCTCTGCTTTGATGGCTTCTTTTCTGGCCTCTGGGATTCGGTAGGGTTTTAAGTTAACCCTTTTTCCAGGTTCCGTAATTATGTCATGTTTAATAACATGAGTCTTTCCGGGTACTGGAGCAAACACATCACGATTTCTGAGAACAAACTCTCGGACCTCATTTCTCTGATGAGGTGCTAGAGTGTCAGCAATGTTAACCTCTGGTACTTTGTCTACTTTGGTCAGAGGAACTTTATCTGTCATGGCCATCAAGGCCTCTCTGTCTGTCCAGGGTTTAAGTAAATTTATGTGGTTTCGGGCTTTCTTCTACCAGGTTGTCTCACCTTATAATTAACCTCATTGACTCGTTCAATGATCTCGTATGGGCCATGCCAGTTTGCCAGGAATTTACTTTCTACTGTGGGGATTAGTACCATAACCCTGTCTCCAGGTTGAAAGACCCTAAGTCTAGCATTCCTGTTATAACTAGCTTTCTGGGCTTCCTGAGCTCTCTCCATATTTTCCCTGACAATTGGCATTATGGCCTCAATGCGATCCTGCATTTGTGCCACATGTTCAATAACACTCCTATGAGGCGTGTGTTCCTGTTCCCATGTTTCCTTCGCAACATCAAGGAGACCTCTAGGATGTCTGCCATATAATAATTCAAAAGGTGAGAACCCTGTGGAAGCTTGGGGGACTTCTCTGATAGCAAACATTAGATATGGGAGCAAACGATCCCAATTCTTACCATCTTTATCAATTACCTTACGGAGCATTGCTTTTAATGTCTTATTAAATCTTTCCACTAACCCATCAGTTTGTGGGTGATACACTGAAGTTTTCAATTGTCTAATCTTCAATAAGTTACATAGCTCTTTCATCACTCGTGACATGAAAGGAGTACCTTGGTCTGTAAGTACTTCTCTAGGTAGTCCAACCCGGCTGAACATAAACATTAACTCTCTGGAAATGGTTTTAGCTGAGGTATTTCTTAAAGGTATAGCTTCGGGATGCCGGGTAGCATAATCTAGTACTACCAATATATATTGGTGCCCCCTAGCGGATTTAAGTAAAGGACCAACCAGGTCCATAGCAATTCTTTCAAATGGGACTTCTATAATGGGAAGAGGAATGAGGGGATTACGGAAAGTTTGGAATGGAGCCTTTCTTTGGCATTCTGGGCATGACTTGCAAAATCGCTCTATAGCAGAGTAAATTCCTGGCCAGTAAAATCTTCTTAGTACTCTCTCCCTGGTTTTTTCAATCCCAAGATGCCCCCCCAATACATGGCTGTGAGCTAGTTTTAAGACTAGGTTTCTGTGGGATTGAGGTACCAGTAATTGCTCAACCTCTTCAACCCCCCTCCTCTCTACTCGGTAAAGTAAATTATTTTTTTCTGCAAAATAGGGAAGAGACAATTGGGTTTCCGGGTTAACAGGAGTACCTTCCACTACCTGAACATTGTTACGGGCAGCTACCAATGTTTGATCCTCCCATTGGGCAGCCCTAACATTTCCTGAGCTAATACCTAGATGATGGAACTCCACCTCTTCCCTTAGATTGTCTACTTGGGAGGAATCACTTTCATTGTGTTCCCCTTCCTCACCCAAACATACGACAGTGGGTTCATTTTCACTATATTGCTCCAAATCAATCGTAGAAAAAGGGAAACCATTCTCTAACCCCACTGTTTCTGCCTCTACCTCTGTACGTTTATCCTGTTTTATTACAGTATCTTCCCAAATTTTCCGAAAGAGGGGAAAATCACGCCCCAATACAGCATCATAAGGCAATGATGGTACCACCCCAACTCTATGTTTTATCACCCCTACCGCGGTAGCAAATTCCACCTCGGCCGTGGGATACATGTGGGTGTCACCATGTATGCATATTATATCCAACACGTGAATTTTATCAACTTGCTCACTCTGAAGTAAAGATCTCTTTACCAATGAAACCTCACTCCCAGAATCTAAGAGTGCTTGCACACTCCTCCCCTCCATATTTACAGATTTGACATGATTAATACCACCAGTACTTGTTAAAGCAGACATTTGTGTGTATACCAACATTGCACCATGTTTCTACCCCCTCCCCAAATTACATTCCATAGGTTCATCAGTCTGTGGACAGTTACGTGCAATATGTCCAATCTCCTGACATCTATAACACTTTATCTCTTTCTCAGTCTGGCCTTGTGGCCGGGTTGGGAACCTGGGTACCCAATTTTCCAGGTAGTCAGTCTGTCTATGGGTCTGTACAGAGTCTTTTTTCCCATCGGTTTCTTTAAACCCACCAGACTTCTTTGAAGGTATCCTGTTACCTTGCAGTTTGGCGTTGAGGTAAGGTTCTTTACTCTGAGTTTCATTAGCAAACCGGTATCTCTCTGTCAAGTTCATCATTTCTTCAGGGTCCTTTGGATCCGCTTGACTGACCCATTTTCGTAGTGCTATCGGCAGACTCCTGAGGAAGCGATCCATAACCACCTTTTCAATGATTACTGCAGTAGAGTTGATTTCTGGCTGTAGCCACTTCTGGGCAAGTCTCAAGAGGTCATACATTTGTGACCTAGTAGGTTTCTCGGTATCATAAACCCAAGCATTATATCTTTGGGCTCGCACTGCAGGCGTAACTCCAAGCCGTGTTAGTATTTCCGTTTTCAATCGGTCATAGTCTTGTGCTTGGCTGAGAGGCAAATCATCATACGCTTTCTGTGATTCTCCACTGAGGCAAGGGGCAAATAATCCTGCCCACTGACCTGGAGGCCATCCTTCTTGGGTAGCAATCCTTTCAAAGGTTGTCAGGTAAGCCTCCATGTCATCAACCTCACTCACTTTATGTAAAAAGTCAGTAACTCTAATCCGGCGCCCCCTATCCATAGTAGGGGTAGTTACACTTGACAGCATGGTTTGTTGCAAAGCACTTGTTAGTTTGTCTCTGTCTTCCCGCTGAGTTTCCATAATGCAGTTTATTTGTGTGGCCAATAAGCGGTTTGTCTCCTGTTGGACCGCAACAGCCTGTCGCTGTGTCTCCATGAGGCTACTGATCTGCGCCGCTGTTACACGGTTTGTGTCTTGCTGGGTAGTAGTGGCCTGTACCAAGGCTTTTACTAACTCTTCCATCTTGCTTGTTGTTTTTTTTGTTTTTTTTTTCCAGCCACTTGCTAAATACCACACACACCACACCTGCAGGCCTCTGTTTCAAACAACCAGTCTCAGTTTGCAGAGTCGCAGTACCTTAGGCCTCTATACCCACAGACCGTATAAATGTGCTTTAAATGCCCGCATCCTCCACCATCTTGTGACCTTTATGGGCAAAGCAACACAGTCCTCTAGGGTAACAGGCATAGAACAACAGTCTCTGGTGCAAAAATTGTGTGGTTTATTTATAGCGTGCACAAAATCCATACAGCAATCAGTTTGTTCAAAAACTGCAGCACAACAGAAAGGAAAAATCTACAAAATAAATCCTAGCTCAAATTTGAGCACTAACTAAACATAAAGAAATGTCCCTTACTCACCAGGGTAATAAACTACACAAATCAAAAATAAACATTGGTTTCACCAACCTTTAGCACATTGTTTAGATGCTGCTCTGCACAGACCTGCTCTCTCTCTGCAGGTCAGATTGTATCTGACTCTTTCTGCTCTGAGACCTGCTAATTAAAGCCTCAGCAGTTGCTAATTGGGCAGGTGAATGAGTATAGACTATGGAGGATTCTGGGTCCTAGATACCTTCCTTCTATTACCCTCCCATAGACTCTGTCACAACATTGAATGGTCCGTTAGCTGTGGTGACCTGTATGCCGGTTGGGAAGTTCCAGCGGTATCTGGTCTTGTTGGCTTGTAGAGTCCTTGTTAGCGGGCGCAGTGCCCTGCGGTACGCCAGCGTTGCCGGTGATAGGTCTGGGTATTTGGATTTCCACCCCCTTGAGCAGGATCTGTTTAGTGTCCCTCGCCTTACGGAGTATATCTTCTTTTGTTTGAAAGTGTGCGAGACAGCATATTACATCTCTAGGCGGGGAGTCTGGCGGTCCACGCGGTCGGAGGGCCCTGTGTGCCCTAACAAATTCAATGTGCATTGTTTTCGGCCTATTTAGGAGGTCGTTGAACAGTTCAGTGAGGGTGTCTCTTAGGGGGGTGGTCTGGTCCGTTTCTTCCGGTAGGCCCCTTATTCTTATGTTTTGTCTACGTCCCCTATTGTCCAAGTCTTCTAAGTGCAATGCCATTTGCCGGAGTTGTGTCTCCTGGCGCCTTATTACACCCGTGTTTGCGGCCTGCGCCGCTGTCATGTGGTCACAGTCCGCTTCCAGTTGTGCTAGTTTGGTCTGCATACCTTGCATGTCTTCTCGGAGAGCGTGCAGTTCTCCTGTGATAGTTTGCTGTACTGCAGCGTTCGCCTCCTTTAAGTCTGCCTTTGTGGGCAGATTCCTGATCAGGGCCACCCAGTCTGGTTGCGGTGGGCATGCTGGGTCCTGTGGGGAGTCGTCCAGCTGGCTCTCCAGCGGGGATGCTGGTGAGGAGAGGTCTGAGGCCTCTGTGTCCCTTGAGGCCTGTGCGGCGTGTTCCGCCGGCGCCGGGAGGAACTGGCGCATGCCCGCCGGGTGGGACCCCCGCGGGGTGTTAGCTGCGTGGTCGGCCTGCGTGGCCCTATGTGTTTTGCCCATGGTGCCGGGTGTAAGTGCCGGTTCGGCGAGTTAGTGCGGAGAGCCTGGAGGAGCTTGCGGGTTACGCCGCCATCTTGTCCGGCGTCCAAACCACGCCCCCCATCCAGGTTTACTTTGTATCCTGAGACTTCAGAGTATTCATCCACTAAGTGGAGGAGTGGTGGGAGGGAGGAGAGGTGTTCGGTGAGTGTCAGGAGGAGGTTGTCGATGTATGTGGCTACTTTATAGGATTGTGAGCATACCATGATGCCAGTGATGATGGGGTGGTGCGTATGAGGTGTAGCAATGGCTCTAGGGAGAGGGCGAAGAGAATGAGAGATAGCAGACATTCTTGTCACGTTCCATTGTGTATTGGGGAAAGGGGGGGATGTGTGTTTGGTATTAGCTGGTTCGCCTTTGGGGTAGAGTATATGGTTTTGAGGGCTGTTGTGAAAGGAGTTGGGAATTGGAATTTCTCCAGGGTGGCGAATAGGAAGGGCTATAGTAGTCGGTTAAATGCCTTTTTGGTGTCGAGGGATAATAGGAGGGTGGGGATGTTGCGGTGGCGGTGGTTGGCTACCCATATTAGGTCCAATGTCGGCCTCGTGTTTTCACTTGCCTGTCGTGCTGGGACGATCCCTACCTGGTCTGGGTGGATGAGTGTGGCTATGAAGGGGAGTAGTCGGTTAGAGAGGATTTTAGTGAAGATTTTGATATCTACATTCAGTAGGGAGATGGATCTATAGTGGCCCAGATCTGTGTGATGCTTGCCTGGTTTGGGTAGGAGGCATATGTTTGCCGCCAGCATTTTCTTTGGTATCGGGTCGCATTTCAAGAGAATGTTATATAGGTTCGTTAGGAGGAGTAGGAGGGTGTCCATAAATGTTTTGTAATATATGTCAGAGTACCCATGCGGGCCTGGGCTTTTGTTGGGTTTTGTGGTGCCTATTACTCCTTTCACCTCCTCTTCGTTGATTTCTGCTGAGAGGTGTGATTTAGCCTCCTCTGTGAGTGAGGGTAGGTGGGCTTTATTTAGGAAGGATTGTATTCGGTTCTGTAGGGAGGTGTCTCTGTTGCGATGTTGTGGGGAGTGATCGTAGAGGTCCGTAAAGTACCTCTGGAAGACCTCTGCGATTTTGCTAGGGACGTCGGTTGGCTGACTTGAGGGAGTGTGTATGGAAGTGATTTGTTTGGCGTACAGGCGTTTGCGCAGTTTGCGGGCTAGGAGTGTGTGGCGAAACCGACCTCGCCACTGGGCCCTGGAGAAGCCTGTTTGCCCGCCTCCTACCTGCTGACTATGGCCCCTGGATTATTTGGGGCATATTGTATTTTATTGTGCGACTGCTGGCCCTTTAAGCACAGTGAATGGTATTTTTTTGTACTGCTGCTGGCCCTTTAACCCCTTAAGGACACATGACATGTGTGACACGTCATTATTCCCTTTTATTCCAGAAGTTTGGTCCTTAAGGGGTTAAGAACTGTCTGGGGACATATTGAGACTTTGAGTAACAATAACCTTTAAGACTATGGCCCCTGAAAATGATTAACTTTTATTGGGTGTGTATGGCCCTTTAAGAACCGTCTGGGGACATCTTGTAACTTTGGTGAACAATGTCCCTTTAAGACTATGTCCCCAGACCTGTAAAATAACTTGTTCCTGGCTTTCTCCCACTTGGTTCAGTAAATAGGGCTTACTGAACCAAGTACCACACAGGCGGACCACCCAGAATTTAAAGTGTGCAGGCAATTTACCTCCCAGGTTGTGAGGTTACTGCAGGTTAATTGCACGTGGCGGCGGCCATCTTTGTTCAGTCGAACGCGGTCAGCGGTGTATGCTAAAGATTCTGTGGAACTGAAATCGGCTACACATTTTACCGAACACCGCTGACCCTTACCTTCTTCCATACTGAACTTGCAGCTCCAGAGACTAAGTACCGTTCGAAATGGGACTTAGTCGTTTTTCGGCATGAAATTGACCGGCCGCACAGCCCAAATCTATGGAACTGTTTTGGGCAGGAAAATGTGCTTGCGGTCGGTCATAAAGGGACCTCCAGCTAACTTTTGATCCACTGGAGGGATTTGGCTGATTTTTTGGAAGGGTTTATGTTTAAAGGGTGCTGATTCCAAATATGTAATTGTTATGAAGATTAGATGTATGGTTTTAAAGTTATAGCACATGTATAAAAACTGTATTTTCCCTGGCTGTAATAATTATGTTAACTGGTTATCTGAGGGGAGGGAACCTGGGGGTTGTAACCATTATGCTATTGGTTGTTTTGTCCCTCCCTGTGGGCGGTCCTGTATTCTCAACACTTGTAATAAAAGCCAGGCTGGATGTGCCAGTCCAGAGTTCCTGTTTTACCCTCAAAGTGAAGTGTCGTCTCATTATTGGGGGAAGGATTTATTGCATGCTGTTCCAGTTTGACTGCTAGGAGTGCAAACCTATTCGCATGGTTCCTATTCAACTGTCTACAGCATTCAGAGGCTTGAGAGGATTCATATGCTTCTCTGATTCGGTGATTGTGGTGTCGGCTAGAGTGCTTGGAGGCCTCAGGAAGCGCTAGGAGCATCCATTAACGGAGGTACCCAGTCGGGGTGCCAGGTGATCCGTTACAGAGTGTGTCTGCCTTATTTGATTTTTCATAGTACATTTGTTTCGTCCATTGTAGAGCTTTTGTGATGTCTTTCGCCATGGCCTTTTTAAGGGCCTGGCGATGGTTTTGAAGTTGTGTTGTGAGGTCCTGTGTGGGGGTCTGTTTGTGGTGGGATTCAAGTTGTCTGATCTTTTCTACTAGGGATGTTATGTGAGCTATGTGTTTCTTCTTTTGTGCTGTGGCTATGCTGATAAGAGATCCTCTGATCACCGCCTTATGGGCTGCCCATAGGACTGCATGGTATTGAGTCTTTGTTCGTGTTGGAGTAGTGAGTGAGTTCTGTTTTGAGTTGGGTTATCGTGTGGGGATCATGGAGTAGGATGGGGTTTAGCCTCCACGACCAGGGTCTCGAGATTTGTGGTGGTTGGAGTAGGGTGATTTCGGCACGGTCGGACCATGTGATGTTAACAGCGGTTTTGGTGACATGGGGGAGCAGGGACAAGACGATGAGAAAGTAGTCTATGCGGGAGTAGGTGTGGTGCGGGTGTGAGTAGAAGGTGAAGTATCGGTCAGTCAGGTGGTGTGTTCACCAGATGTCCATGAGTCCTGTTTGGTTCATGAAGTCGGCCATCAGCTTATCTGATCTAGAGGGACGGGATGGTGGATGGGGCTGGGGGGTATCTCTGTCTGTCTATGGGTGGGGAGATCGTGGAATTGAAGTCTCCTCCTATTATTCTTGGTGGTGGCTGGGGTGTAGGCGAAGGTGTGCTTGTAGGGTTTGCCAATATTGTGGGTCTGGGTGTGTCGGTGCGTATATGAAGGTGAGCCTGTTACTGTGAGGTATCGCCCTCGAGGGTCTTTGTGTACGTCATTGATTTGGATGGGGCAGGTTTTCCTTTGCAGTATTGCCACCCCGTTGTGTTTGCCCGTGTTGGAGTTGGCTAAGTGGCAGGTTCAGTAGTGCCAACTCAGGAGAGGGAACGGGCGGGTGCTGGAGTATTGTGTTTCTTGGAGAAGGATTACATCTGCCCCAGAGCGGTTAGCTCAGTGCATGACTTGGTGGCGTTTGGAGGGGTTGTTAAGCCCCTTGCAGTTAATGGATATGCAGGTCACGTTAGCTGGCATGTTGATGCGTGGGGCTGTGTGGCATGTGTAGGGGCATAGCTGGCTCTGTCAGCCCGCAGGTCGTGCCCTGTGTTCGGCTGGCGGGGAGGTGGGGTTTTGGTGTCTGGTGCCTTCTCGTCTTGGGTGTAGTGGTGGAATATTGTGCCTCACAATGGTATATCATTAAGGTAAGAAGGGGGGGGGGATATAAAGCATGTTTTTAATTAAAAAAAATCATTTGTTTTAATCAGTTCCCAACTACATGCACATTGCCCCTACTGCACCCCCCAACACATACTGCCCCCACTGCACCCCCATGCACACACTGCCCCCATTGCACCGCCCCCCACACACAGTTATCTCCATAAACACACTGCCCCCACTGGACCCCCATACACACACTTCCCCCATTGTACTTCCATACACACACTTTTCCCCCATACACACACTACCCCACTGCACCCCGATGCACACACTGCCCCCACTGTACCCCCATACACACACTTCTCCCCCACACAAACACTGCACTCCCATAAACACACTACACCCCTAGTTCGGACAACTGCATGAGTTGTTTTTTCTAAACATAAACTTCAGCATTCAGGTTTAATTGGCCTGTTGCACTTTGAGGAAAAAACGTTGGTTTGTATTGCAGTTTGGGCACTCAGGCTCAAACATGTTCGCCATCACTGTCATAGAGGTTATTCTTTATCATACATCAAGTTAATTTTTCTGCGTATGCTTTAGTTTTATTATCTGCCTCATTGGGAGTGTAACAATTGACTAAATTATACAATCTTTCATTTACTTTGAGCTTACATGCTAGAAGGAGTGGGGTAAGGTGACAGAAAAGGTAAGGATAGTACTACAAAATAGACAGAGACCCATATATCAAGGGGATCCTAGGATCCCGAGTAAGAGCAACAAATCTCAAAAAGACCCCAACAGCCCCCACATTGTAGGTATATACGGAGTATACAGAAAAAAAACTCCTGCCCATAAAAATGAACCCCTTCCTCCACAGTAGCTAAATAGTAGGTAGGGTGTAGTAAGGAAGCCAAATACTTGAGGGGGAGATGAGTGAGAGCAATAAAACTCAAAAATACCCCAAAAGCCCCCACATAATTGATGTATACAAAGTAAACAGGAAAAAACTCCTGCCCATAGCAATGAATCCCTACCTCCACAATAGCTAAGTAGGGTATAATAAGGTGCTGCAGAGAACAGAAATCCTGCTCTCACACTAAAAGGGAAACTGACCCTAAACAGTAGTCCTGTCCCTAGGAGAGCAGTACTAAATCTGCAGATACTCCTAAGTTACCCCACACACATCCCAACGCCTGCCAATACGATTACTAAAACAATAGTAATAAATTAAAGGAAACATAACAAATAGTGCTACCTAGTGAGAACCAAAACTAAATAACTAAATGCAGGAGACTGGGTGAGCATCTAACGGAGGCGGGAAGTGAGTTCCACAGGAACAGTGCAGCCCTCGAGAAGTCTTGAAGGCGAGCATCAGAGGTGGGAGTACGGACAGAAGATAGACGTAAGTCTTCAGCAGAGCATAAGGGTCTAGACGGGACATACTTGTGTATTAGGGAGGATAGATAGCTGGGAGCAGCATTAGGTAGAGATTTGAAAGCAAGAACCAGAATTTTAAGTTGAGCCCTATATCTTACAGGAAGCCAATGGAAGGAGTGACAGAAGGGTGAGGTATGGGGGTTGCAGGCAGACAGGAAGATAAGCCTCGCCGCCGCATTCATTATGGACTGTAACGGCGCAAGTTGGGAGCACGTAAGACCACTGAGAAGCGGATTACAGTAGTCAAGGCAAGAAATGAAAGTGGAATGGACCAGCACCTTAGTCGCATCTGGCGTTAAGTAGGGGCGGATGCACAATTTTTTTGAGACGGAAAGAGCAGGATTTGGCGATAGACTGAACATGGCTACTCCTTTTTTCTTCTCATCCCTTAACCCCTTAAGGACACATGACATGTGTGACATGTCATGATTCCATTTTATTCCAGAAGTTTGGTCCTTAAGGGGTTAAAGCTGCTTCATAAACTAATATACATTTTTTATATCTCAGATACAGTTGCAAGAAAAAGTATGTGAAACCTTTGGAATGATATGAATTTCTGCACAAATTGATCTGTGATCTGATCATCATCTAAGTCACAACAATAGACAATCACAGTCTGCTTAAACTAATAACACACTAAGAATGAAATGTTGCCATGTTTTTATTTAACACACCGTGTAAACATTCACAGTGCAGGTGGAAAAAGTATGTGAACCCCTAGACTAATGACATCTCCAAGAGCTAATTTGAGTGAGATGTCAGCCAACTGGAGTCCAATCAATGAGATGAGATTGGAGGTGTTTATTACAGCTGCCCTGTCCTATAAAAAACACACCATTTCTGGGTTTGCTTTTCACAAGAAGCATTGCCTGATGTGAATGATGCCTCGCACAAAAGAGCTCTCAGAAGATCTACAATTAAGAATTGTTGACTTGCATAAAGCTGGAAAGGGTTATAAAAGTATCTTCAAAAGCCTTGCTGTTCATCAGTCCATGGTAAAACAAATTGTCTATAAATGGAGAAAGTTCAGCACTGCTGCTACTCTCCCTAGGAGTGGCCGTCCTGTAAAGATGACTGCAAGAGCACAGCGCAGACTGCTCAATGAGGTGAAGAAGAATCATAGAGTGTCAGCTAAAGACTTACAAAAGTCACTGGCAAATGCTAACATCACTGTTAGCGAATCTACAATAAGTAAAACACTAAACAAGAATGGATTTCATGGGAGGATACCACAGAGGAAGCCACTGCTGTCCAAACAAAACATTGCTGCATGTTTACAGTTTGCACAAGAGCACCTGGATGTTCCACAGCAGTAGTGGCAAAATATTCTGTGGACAGATGAAACCAAAGTTGAGTTGTTTGGAAGAAACACACAACACTATGTGTGGCGAAAAAGAGGCACAGCACACCAACATCAAAACCTCATCCCAACTGTGAAGTATGGTGGTGGGGGCATCATGGTTTCGAGCTGCTTTGCTGCGTCAGGGCCTGGACGGATTGCTATCATCAAAGGAAAAATGAATTCCCAGGTTTATCAAGACATTTTGCAGGAGAACTTAAGGCCATCTGTCTACCAGTTGAAGCTCAACAGAAGATGGGTGTTGCAACAGGACAATGACACAAAGCATAGAAGTAAATCAACAACAGAATGGCTTAAACAGAAGAAAATACGCCTTCTGAAGTGACCCAGTCAGAGTCCTGACCTCAACCCGATTGAGATGCTGTGGCATGACCTCAAGAAAGCGATTCACACCAGACATCCCAAGAATATTGCTGAACTGAAACAGTTCTGTAAAGAGGAATGGTCAAGAATTACTCCTGACCGTTGTGCACTTCTGATCTGCAACTTCAGGAAACGTTTGGTTGAAGTTTTTGCTGCCAAAGGAGGTTCAACCAGTTATTAAATCCAAGGTTTCACATACTTTTTCCACCTGCACTGTGAATGTTTACATGGTGTGTTCAATCAAAACATGGCAACATTTAATTCTTTGTGTGTTATTAGTTTAAGCAGACTGTGATTGTCTATTGTTGTGACTTAGATGATGATCAGATCACATTTTATGACCAATTTGTGCAGAAATTCATATCATTCCAAAGGGTTCACATACTTTTTCTTGCAACTGTATTTATAACACTTTTTAAAATAAATTGGTGTCTTTTCTTTTCCTAGTTTTTAAGAATATATCTGCTTATATACAGCAAAGATTACCAGACAAACGTGCCTGACAATGCACACCGCAGGCAGCCAATGAAAATCTGCAGTTTCATCATGATACATGAGGTGAGGTTATAATCGAGAGACTTATACACCTTTTAGCTTACAGCCTTTTCACTCAGGCTTAAAGCTTTTACCATGGTATGAAAATTATGGATACAGAGTTTCCATTGCTTTTAAAAGTGACAGCATCCATTTACTCCCACTGAGTCTAAAGAAAAGGCTTGACAGTTCTTAACCTGGAAATACAATACAAATCTGCAGTTTCATCATGATAAATGCCACAGGCATTACTCACTACTTTATATATGCATTGTGGCATTGAAACGATTAATTCTGATGTCAGGTCATCTCTAAGGATAAGAGGAAGTTTATATATGTGGTAGTGCAGTTACTGGGCAGAGTTTGCAAGACTGCTGTGCAGATTTGAGGACAGCACTGCAGCCAGCTGGGGTAGATTCTGGTTGAGGTAGATGCTGGTTGGAATTGTCCTCAAATTCTCCCAAATTGTCCTCAAATTTCCCCATGTAGGCTATGCATTTCCAATGCAACCTAATAATAAAACCCACCTCACACCGGTCCAGAAATAAGTGACATTTGCCTTTCAGAGCACTCTAATTGGTTAGCTTACGAGGGCTTTTACAGCCCTGCAACTTCAGTCTGTGCCAAGCCCTTACATGACTTTCCTTTTTTATTTTTTGTTGTGTTGTCAAAGTACACAAGAGAAGAAAAAACAATCAAAGCAAATTACATCAAAATGCATTGCAACTGTATGTGAAAGACTGAGGCACCTAATTTTTTGATGATAGGAGGTTGTAGATGAACAATTTTTGCTTTCAGATATAGATTATCCCACCGATACTGACTTAAGAAATATAAGCAAAGATATACAACTGGGTAACTTTAAGTATCAAAGAAAATGAAAAAACCCTCACATAATAGCAACAGAACTGTAGAAATGCTGAAGAGCAGGGACATGGTAGCATGAGGGAACATATCTATGAAACAAAGTCAACCCATACACAGTCTATCAGGAGGATAATGGGTCCCAAAAATTAACAGCAGAAATCAGAAATGTCATTGGCACTAATTATTGTCGGATAGGCTGAAGAAACCGTCAGACTCAGTCTGGGCTCCATATCAAACTTAATTCCTCTGACCCGGTAACATAATGTGCTTAAGTCAATAACCCCAGGATGCCTATGAAAGTGTCCAGCATTTTTTTTTTTTTTTGGGGGGGGGGGAGGGATATGGGAGTGTTTTTTGGGCTGAAGAAGAGAAGTTATAAGAATTAGACCTCTATTGGGAAGTATGATTTTCTTTTTAGACCTATTGGGCAACACATTTAATAGGATGAGGGATGATGACAATGCTTTAGGTAAGCACTCCTGGATGTTGGACAGTGTAGCAGGACTTTTACAGCTAAGGCCTATGGACCTGAGGCCTACAGGCCTGCACAGTTGTAAGCTTCCACCTGTCACGTATTCATCCGCACATAAAGATATGATTAATGGCATTTACCATCCTGACAGGAAAAGTTGTGCCGAGCAGCATTACCGTCCTGACAGGAAGAGTTGTGCCGAGCAGCAATCATGCACATGGAAACCTGGTAATTGCTTTTGGGGTCAAAGGCCAGTCATGGCCAATCAGATCCACAGGAGGGTTTGTGCTGAGCAGCAATTATGCTCCTGAAAACCTGATAATTGCTTTTGGGGTCAAAGGCCGGTTACAGCCAATCGGATCCACAGGAGGGGTATTTAAACCCAATTCTCCTTTTGCTCATTGCCCTGTCGTGGTTTCATCCGGATGGTAATCTGAGAGGGCGTTCCTGATCTTGATTTTCTAATATTTGACTTTGGCTTTGTTTTGACTTCCCTGAATTCTGGTAAATCTGGTTTGTGCTTGACTTTTGGCTTTCCCTCATCGTTGTGTCTGATTTTCTGTTCCTGACCTCAGCTAGTATTCTGACTATTCTCGGATACGTTAAGTCCAGCCACAGTTTTGAATGCTGAGACCACCTCCATGGCTTACTTCTTGTATTCACAGGGCCTTTAGAGCCTCTCTGAGTATGATCAAACTTCCTTGCAAGTATCTCCTAGACATGGCACAAAACCAGTTGAAAATGACTAGCAAGACTTTGGATCAGGGGGATGAGTCAGAGGGCACTATAAGCCCATACTGAAAGGAGATATCTGACATTCTATGGCAGTAGAAGGGCAACTCCAGCAGAGAGATGCTATTGGGCCAAAGTCCCAAAAAATGGTACCGTGAATTCAGTCGGGACCAGGATAATCCCCACTGATCAAAATGGGTGGGGTATGGATTCTGGTGGTCCTAAACTGTAGTCAACCAACTCAGCTACAGGCCAGGGATCATGTGTTTCCCCTGCCAGAACTGACAACTAGGCAGCAGGTGTTGAGCTTCCAGAAATAACAATCAACTGCCAAAAATCAATAACTGTTAAAATGCCTCAGTGCTTCCAAGAACCAGAGATTCTGACTTGGTAAAAAAAATTGCTACTATGCTTAGAATTAGCTCAGAGAAAGCACTTCAGCTGTGCATGGCAGTCAGTCCCTGCCCTTTTTTTCTTTTAACAGTAACATAATGTCTTTATGGATTTGTATTTGGCCTTTTTGAGGTTTGAAGTATGATTTTCTTTTATAGGTATTTAGACTTATTGGGAAACACAATTAATAGATTAAAGGAGGTAGATAGAGTTTTATTACTGGGTTGGGGTGCTAAGGGCTTGGGGATCCATAGCCCCTTGAGGGTCAGTGGATGGGGACTATAATGACCATGGGTGGGGGCACAGAGGGACACTATGTCCCCCTGGATAATTATTGCCCACAGGTGCATGAGGAATATGCAGTGATATGTCCAACCCCTGTGTCTTTAAATTGAAGCCTCCACACAATGTCAATATGGGGGGACCAGTACTAGCCCCCTCTGTTTGTTACTAGTGACTGGGCAGCAATAACTGCCGAGTTGCTAGTCTTTTATTTGGCTGCTTACTGCTTAAAGTACATGCCCCACTCATAGCAAGTGTGGGCTTGAATGAGGTATATAACTAATATGGGGGTCATTTTTATCCCCATGGATTAGTTATTAGAAAAGTCAGATAAGTGTGCTTCTGATATTCAATCATTTTTAACTGGGTTTTGCCAATAATGGAATCAAGTAATCAGCTTTAGACAGTGTTTGTTTATAATTTGCACACCCCTTCTTGATGTATTTATTTTTGTGTGATATCTAGTGTCTTTTGAGTGGTTAGAGACACTGGGGTTTTTGTTGCCTTTTACACTTTATTATCGCCAATCCAGCCATATCCCATTTTTGGGATTTGTTTCCTTTTAGGCAGTGTACAAACCTATGCTTCATGTAGGAATTTACTGTTAATTTAATTTAGAAAAACCTACGAAAACAAAACTTTTTAACATATTTTTACGTAAAGCACCAAAACTACTAAATATAAGATGCTGCTATTTTCGACCAAAAAGACGTCCCTGGTGGCTGTCAGGCAGGAAACCTGTACCGGCGCTTTCTACTTACACCCTTTGATCTAAGAAGGACTTCACACTCAATGTCAACACACAAATAATACAATTAAACAAAACAATGGTGCATGAAAAAGTATAATACTTAGTATCCATCTCTCTTCAAACCAAATTTCTGGATATAACCTTTAAAATAAATAATACAATATAGCATTGCGCATTTTGCTCCGTGTCTCAGTCAGATCTTCCAGATTATACACAGTTACCAGTTAAGCGATTTGTTGCGAATTAAAAATTCAACTAAGCACAAATTATTAGCACACAATGTGGCAGTTATACACCAAGAATTTTCATAAATATTGAATAAGCACATTTAAGTTATATTTATTCTATCTCATTAGAATAACAAAAGAGATGAAAAAAAAAAAGAAAAGTAAGTAAGAGGCACAATATGAGCACTAACATGAAAAATAAGCGAAAAATAAATTTAAAATAAGAAAGGAGGTGAAACGCATAAAATATGTATTATTGTTGCATGTGTTATACACAAATTTTGGCACTTTGTCATTAAGTGTGAATGTTTTGCATGTTACACTTTGTAATTTTTTAAAAGGATTATTTGCACTGTGTGTAATTATTGGAAGAGATTGATTTATTTCTTTATTTATTTACTTACTATCTTTTATGGCTGTTTTTTGCATTTGGCATTTTAAATTTGATTAGCACCATTTTTAACTTGTTTACGGTTGATATTGAAACACAGTATAAGGATACAGAACATGGATAATGCTCTGTGTTCCTCAATGAAAGGCATCTGGCTAAACAAGATCATCATGACTGATGATTTCTCAATTGGTTGAGAGGGCTGCAGGGCAGAACCTGTCTTGGGTTACAGTTTATAACATTTTGCTACTTTTTTCTTTTAACCCCTTAAGGACACATGACATGTCTGACACGTCATGATTCCCTTTTATTCCTGAAGTTTGGTCCTTAAGGGGTTAAACAAAGTTGGGGGATATAGTTACATAGCTGAAAAGAGACTTGCGTCCATCAAGTTCAGCCTTCCTCACATTTGTTTTTGCTGTTGATCCAAAAGAAGGCAGAAAACTAGGAAAAAATTCCTTCTTGACTCCAGATTTATCCTTGGATCAAGTAGTTATTACCCTACATTGATAAATTATATCCTTGAATATTTTTTTTGCAAGTATGCATCTAGTTGCTGTTTGAAAATCTTAATGGACTCTGATAAAAACCACTTCTTCAGGCAGAGAATTCCACAGCCTTATTGTTCTTAAGAGTAAAAAACCTTTCCTTTGCCTTAGTCGAAATCTTCTTTCTTCTAGTCTAAACGCATGACCTTGTGTCCTATGTAATAATGAAATAAATAGATAGAGAGAGAGAGAGAGAGAGAGAGACTAGAGTTTTTCCTTAGCATCAACATTTCTATCAACAAATGCCACTAATGACAAAAGACACACCAAAAAAAAAGAAGCTACACAATGAAAATGATCACAAAGCTCAATTTACAATGTGGTCCCCATTGAAATACTGCATAAAAAACACAAGGATATATAAGATGGTGTACATAGCACAAAACCTGGACCACTGTAGTGGTTATGGTGCTAGGGATGTTATTTAAAATGAGTTGACTTGCATGTAGAAGAATGCAGAAATAGCGCTGCTTTGCATTCATATATATATATATATATATATATAGAGAGAGAGAGAGAGAGAGAGAGAGAGAGAGAGAGAGAGAGAGAGAGAGAGAAAGAGAGAGAAAGAGAGAGAGAGAGAGAGAGAGAGAGGTGAGTTCTTTTTGATTTTAGAAAGAGGCTGATCCATGGTGGGTACAACCAAAATTAAAGGTAGATCCAATTTTTTCATTATAAAGTAATCTTATCTATGCTTGGTAAATCATATTTAAAAAATAGCTAATGTCAAATAGTTAATATTGAAACAGTGATCCCATATGTTATTTCCTAGAAGTTATAAAAAGGGTGTGAAACTTAGAAGCTTGAATATCATTAACGTTACATATGTTTTAGACTGACATTTGCACAAAACATCCTGTCTATGCAAGAACTATTTGCACACTATGTTTTCTAGACAGCTCTTGGTGAATGATTAACACGTTGAACACACTTGTATTGTATGTTAAATTAAGCTACCAAATATGCTGATGTGGGGGGGCCGGGCCGGGCCGCCGAGCTGAGAGGCAGCAGAACAATCTGCCTCCCGGCCTGAGCCTGGAAAAACAGCAAAAAAGGCGCTCAGACGGCCCTAAAACAGGAATGACTGCCATATAAATAACCAGCAACATCTAAGCTACACGGAGATCCCAAATAGGAGCAGGTTCCGAGCCGGGAACACCACAAATAAAGAAGTGGGCCTACTCACCATCACAAGCATGGACAATGGCGGCTCCCAAAGACACATTGATAGCTGCTTGGCAGCCCGAAGATAGCGGTATGCCAGCAAGAATACCTGCATGGAAGAATGCACAGCTGCGAGTGGTGGCCCGGCCCCGTACCCCCCTCCCCACCTGGCTGGGGGAGGCAATCCTGGCCACATGGGGGCGGCACACTCCAGGGCGGAAGATACCGCATGGGGTCTGAGCAGACCGCCTAAACGGGCAAAGGCTACCAGAATGGAGCCCGTCTGAGGACATACCTTCGGCAGAGAAACAACAGGGGTGACTGGCATGGGCGGCTCACATCGACCCTGGCGGAGCCGAGCGCCAGACAGATCCTCCTTGCTGAGACCTGGACCACTGGAGATGTGAGTACCCGGGGCCTCTGGGTCTGGGGGGTCCCCGGAGAGCCTAGTCCCCGACGCTGTGAGCCCGGTGGGGCGGGACTGCGCCACCCTCCTGACGGACCGGTGGTCATGGGGGATGGACGCTGGCCCCAAACACGTGGCCGGCACCGGGCGAGACACAGGAGTACACGCATCAAGAGACCCACGTAGAGCTGGGGAGGTGCAGGGAGTGGACGGCCGGACGACTTTTGTGGTGGGGTCCAACGGTCAGTACGAGCTCCTGAGTGCCCACGGCACTGCGGGGGCCCCGACCGGTGAAAGTAGATCGGCAGGGGGAAGATGGAAGGTGGCCTGGCGACCCAGGGACGGTGTGGTAGCAGTGCCATGAGGGACTCCCTCCAGAGGGGCCAAGCGGACTGGCCATACTGTTACTTGCTATATTTTCCTATCACATATTTAAGTTCAGTAAATGGAGCATTTAAGCCAGACGATATGCAACCTTACACAGTAATGATACATTCTCTTGGCTATCTGCACTCTGTTACGTAGTTTTTTTTGTTTTATTTAAAGGAACACTGTAGTCACCTAAATTACTTTAGCTAAATAAAGCAGTTTTAGTGTATAGATCATTCCGCTGCAATTTCACTGCTCAATTCACTGTCATTTAGGAGTTAAATCACTTTGTTCCTGTTTATGCAGCCCTAGCCACACCTCCCCTGGCTATGATTGAAAGAGCCTGCATGAAAAAAAAAACTGGTTTCACTTTCAAACAGACGTAATTTACCTTAAATAATTGTATCTCAATTAACTCAGTGCGAAGTTTGCACTATGCCCTAGTAGGAAAGACTACGAAAAACACGCCCAGATATGATATCATACCAGACGCTGTAAACCAATTGACATGATAGACGAGCCTCTGCACAGGCAACGACTTGTATAGGACAAGTGTTTAAGCCGTGCTCATGCTAACATGCTCTCTTCATGTCAGCTAGATATAAATAGAGCTTTTAAGTCAGACGCTATGCTTCCTTGCACAGTAACGACGCATTTTCTTGGTTAACTACCCCCAGTTTAGTGGATTTTTAGGTTTACTTAATTGCATGTTTATTTCACTACTTAGAAGGCTACCCATGCTGAAAGCACCATTGCACGCATAGTTGGACATAGGTATTGTTCAGATGACTAAAAAGCTTGCATAATGCGTTAACATACCTGTCGAATGCCCTTGATGTATCAAATCTCGCAAAATCTTCGTACATCCAACTTACTTTATTGCTTGTTTATTCTGACTTATATGCCTCTGCGCAGGCAACCATATGTTATTTTTACCAATTCGTAAAATGTCTGCCTACGCTTTTTTGGCGACTCTAATAAACATATTCAAAACAAAAATGCTGATGTCACAATGAGAATCCAAATTACGCAATATGCATGTAAGGACACATATATCAATGGAAATGGAAATAACAATATGGTAACGAAAGAAGAAAGCCACAGGATGAATCGGACACTATTTTGCACTGTCATTGTTTCAGCTGATCCTTGCCATTTTGACCAAGGCCAATTTAATTGAATTCAAATTGAATTTTGAACCATTTCACCAGTTTCATGTTAAACATTATCAAATGTAATTTAACCCCTTAAGGACCAAACTTCTGGAATAAAAGGGAATCATGACATGTCACACATGTCATGTGTCCTTAAGGGGTTGAAGGCATTTCATATGACAGAAGATTGTAGTAGGGGATTTGTCCACCGAAATGGTCGACTGAGTGTTTTAGGGAGGGAAATTGCAAATTTTTTGCAACAGTAAGTAACTTACTTTTGTTAACTTTAACTCGTCTTAATATTTTTTAAAAAGCCTGACTGCTCTATGTTTTCTCGCTCTAACTCTTCTGCTTATTTCCATACTCTAACCCTCACTCTATTTCCTAAACTTAAGCAGTTTCCTTGTTTCTTCACTCTACCTTTCTTCCATTTCAAGACCATAAATGATCCCTCTATTTCTCTATTTCCTAACTCCAATCTCTATCCCTAACCATCACCTCAACAACTTGTTTGGAATATGGATTATTATTATCATTATTATTATTATATTGCCATGACAAACACCCCAGCTCTACTTAGGACGCAGAGCTATCCCCTTCTGCATTCAAACTGATAATGTGCCAAAACATTGTAACAGAAAACCAGGGACTGCATCCGTTGGGTCATAGAAACATAACCACTTCAATGAGATGTAGCAATTATGGTGTTTAGAGTACTCCTTTAAACAACACATTGTCTTACAATTCAGCTTTTAAATAAAGATGTAAATTGATTTATTTGCTCATATTAATTTATCATATTTTGATCCTGGAGGAAGTCTCGCACCCAATCAGACTTTCTCCATTATAGATTCATATTGTGTTCATACAGTGCAGCCCTTGCCCTTGCCAAACAGTCCTATTTTTCCTCTCTCATTAGTTCATGTTCCCGCAATCCCAGGCGTCTCTTTGACACCTTTAATTCTCTTCTTGGCCCTGCTGTGGCCACCCCCCAAACTAACCTTACTGCTTATAACTTTGCATGTTACTTCACTGACAAGATTCAACAACTAAGGAAATAATTCTCCCCTCCTTGCCTTTCTGTTTCTCAACCACACATAGATCATGCCTTTCCTACCCTTCAGACATTCTCCCCAGCTACTGACCAAGAGGTGGCTGCTCTTCTTTGCTCCTCTCGCCCCACCTCTTGCCCACTCGATCCTGTCCCATCTCACCTTATCAGATCTCTCTCCACTTGTCTCGTGCCTTCTTTAACACACATCTTCAACTGCTCGCTCTCTTCTGGCATCGTCCCTGCTGACCTTAACCCCTTAAGGACACATGACATGTGTGACATGTCATGATTCCCTTTTATTCCAGAAGTTTGGTCCTTAAGGGGTTAAACATGCCACCGTAGTACCTATACCAAAAAAAAGCCCTCTCCCCCTCTAACTACCGTCCCATATCCCTGCTGCCTTTTTCCTCAAAGCTGCTTATAAGACTTGTCTTTACCCGTGTGTCTCATTTCCTCAATTCCAACTCTCTCCTTGACCCCCTTCAATCTGGCTTCCGCCCTCTCCACTCTACAGAGACTGCCCTTATCAAAGTTACTAACGACCTAATCGCAGCTAAATCCAAAGGCCACTACTCCATACTAATTCTTCTTGACCTCTCAGCGGCCTTTGACACTGTTGATCATGCTCTCCTTCTTCAAACTCTTCAATCGCTTGGTCTCTGTGACTCTGTCCTCTCGTGGTTTTCCTCTTATCTCTCTCAACGCTCATTCAGTGTCTCTTTTTTTTTAGTCAATCTTTGTTTTTATTGAGGCATATGATGGTTCAGTACAGAAAGTAAAGCAATGGGTTAATGCATGTATAACATACGGTTTGCATAACTGGTTTACACAATGGTTGCATGTATTGCCCAGAATAGCGGCCTCTTTTTTAGGAACATTTCAATGGTAGTGCTATTACTAAAATTGTTATTACAGGCTAAACAAGCTAGGCAAGCTAAACTAGAAAGGTTTGTGTAAATAGGTTGAATGTGACCTCGCTGGTAGAACAGTAGCATTATTACTAGCAACATCATTACCAGTAGTATTATCATTACAGGCCAAACAAGCTAAGCAAGCTAAACAATACAGGTTTGTTGAACTAGGTTGAATGTCACCTCGCTGGTATAACAGTAGTTTTATTCCTAGCAGTATCATTACCAGCAGTATCATTATTACAGGCTAAACAATCTAGGCAAACTAAACTAGAAAGGTTTGTGGAAATAGGTTGAATGTGACCTCGCTGGTAGAACAGTAGCATTAATACTAGCAGCATCATTACCAGCAGTATTATTATTACAGGCTAAACAAGCTAAGCAAGCTACATATAACGGGTACATTTTTTAAACAAGCTGAAACGCGATGTAGAGGATCGAATGTGCTCTTTCCATTATAACTAGTGCTGTGCAGTCTCGATTGTGTATTTAACGGGAGGTGGGTATAACACAACATCTTATACACTAGGCATTCTTATTGCTTAAACTCAGGCGTGGATCAGCCTCTCGTTAGATATGGAGATAACATTCTGTGGTAGGCTACCTAGTGGCCCTGATGCACGCCTAGGTGCAGAGAGTCTACGGGCAGTTCAGGCATCACTGCATCAGTGCTCCAGCCCTACGGTACAGGCTATGAATGTACATTTCAAGTGACAAATAAACTAGCACACTATCTAGGGCACAAATACCCTTCCTGCTGTGTCTCATGGCCTAACTGGATGGGCATTAGTTTCAGTGAGGCAAGTGATCAACTATCAATTATGTGCTATGTGATTCCCAATAAGCTCATAGTATGAGAAAGATCTAAAATCAAAACATGTAAATAGACTCTTGAGTCCCGGTGTGAACGTGCAAAAGCAGCACATCTGAGGCAGGTAAGGAGAGTCATCTATCCATGGGGAAATCCAGAGAGTGGGGAACGTGTAGATGGCCACGTGAGTTGAGGCCACACCGTGGCTGTATCAGGCTCAGGAACCACTTATGAGAAGCTCAGTGTTACGATCCATTACTCGGTTAGAAAGTCCTCACAAATTGGGTTGAGTCTCTGGCATGTTTGGCAGCGTTTGTGATGCGCTTAAGATTTACAGTTATCAGGTAGCAGTTGGGGTTTGTCCGTTTGGTTAGAGCCCACTGCTTGTCAAGTGTGCCGCCGCGCGGTGGGGTGCATAGGGCCTGCAACCGGGAGTGTCTTGTCCGGTCTGTTAGGCAAATAGATATATGTCAGCCGATGCCTCTTTGGGGTCTGTTGGCCCCAACGGCTAGGAGAGCGTCCCTTGGGGCAGTAGGATAGGGGTATGTAGCGGCCGCCTGCCGGCCCCAGGTCATTGTAAAGGCCTGCACCATCAATCCACCAACTCGGTGTCTCAGCGAGGCCGGGTTGTCCCTTTGTCGGGCGCCGTGTGGATCTGGAATGTTCCGCCGCCTGCGGCGGCCTACTCGTCGGCGGTGTGGTCGGTGCTTAGGAGGTTTACTCCAGATGGTCTTCGGCCTGGGAAGGCTTTTAGGACGGCCATTGTCAGTGTCCACTGCAATGTACAGGGGGCTCAGGGTGGTCATGCGCTTCATGTAGTTTCCTGTCCTCTGTCCCTGTAGTGGGGGGTTCGAGGGGATTGCCTGCCTCGGTGGGTTATGGGTATCTGAGGTGGGGGTTCGGCGGGATTGTATACCCTGTGGAGCCCCCCTGAACCCCTCTTCCGCTTGTAGGCCTTTGCTTCTCCTCACCCCATCAGCTTCCACCACATGTACCACCAGTTTCTCCCAGAAACGGGTAAAGATTTTGTCGATGCGCTGTAGTATACCCTCCAGCGTGGCGCTTCCTTTAGGCTTGGACTGCCGCATGTCACTTATATTGATTGTGTCCGCCATTTTGTGAAGGTTCGCCGGACGGCAGGCACACACAGGCTTAGTCGTCTGCCGGCTGTACCGTAGGTGGGGTGATCAAGTGTGGACCGAGATAACCCCCGTCGGTCCAGAGGGGGGGGGGGGGGAAAGTGCTTCCTGAGGTGTCCAGCCGGGGTTGGTGAGTTCGGAGAGCGTCCGTCTCCCCGAGTCTCTGCCACGTGTAGGACGCAAACCTCTTTCCGTTAGTAATAATGTCGGGGAAGGCACCGTCCGGTGCAGCAGCCTCTCCCCGGTCGTGTGATATAGGTTGCGGTTGGTAATTGTCGTTTTTAGAGTCTGGATCTCCCCGGTTTGTGTCCCCAGGCGCGGGAGCTCTTATCGAGCACGTCTGGTCCGCTAGGCAGTTAGCTCCGCCCCCATTCAGTGTCTCTTCTAATGATACCTCCTCCCCTCGTCCTGTCTCAGTTGGAGTCCCCCAAGGCTCCGTCCTTGGTCCCCTTCTATTTTCTCTTTATACTGCCTCTCTTGGCAAACTTATTACCTCTTTTGGATTCCACTACCACCTGTACGCCGATGACACCCAGCTATATCTCTCCTCCCCAGACCTCTCCCCTGCCGTCCTGCAACGTGCCACTGCTTGCCTTTCTTCCATCTCTGACTGGATGTCCTCCCGCTTTCTGAAACTCAATCTCTCAAAAACTGAGCTCCTTGTCTTTCCTCCTCCTAATACTGATCCTTCTCTTTCGCTCTCCCTTCAAGCAGTGGCGTACATACCAGGGTCGCAGGGGTCGCGGCTGCGACCGGGCCCGGCCCACCAGGGGGCCCGGCCGCCCTGCGACCCGGTATGTACCCACTGTGGCCAGCCTCTTCCCCTGGGGGGCCCAGGAGCCGGCCACCTCAGGGCCCCCAGAGGCTGGCCGTGGTATGACCGGGCTGGCGGGCGCACGAGGGAGCACTTTCCCCTGAGTGCTCCCTCTTCAGCTCCCTCGCGCACCGCACTGATACCGGAGCCGGAAGATGACGTCATCTTCCGGCTCCGGTATCAGTACGCGGCGTGCGAGGGAGCTGAAGAGGGAGCACCCAGGGGAAAGTGGTCCCTCGTGCGCCCGCCAGCCAGTTAACCCGCCCAGCAGCACCATCACCACTGGACCCCAGGGAATCCCCTCAGCACTTCTAAAGGTAGGGAGGCTGAGGGGATTAATTTGTTTTTTAAAAAAGTGAGTGTGAGTGTTAGTGAGTGTGTGTGAGTGAGGGTGGGTTAGTGAATGTGTGTGAGTGTTAGTGAGTGTGTGTTAATGTGTGTGTGTGTGTGTGTGTGTGTTAGTGAGTGTGTGTGTGTGTGTGTGAGTGTGTGTTAGTGAGTGTGTGTGTGTGTTAGTGAGTGTGTGTGTGTGTTAGTGTGTGTGTGTGTGTGTGTTAGTGAGTGTGTGTGTGAGAGTGAGTTTGTGTTAGTGAGTGTGTGTTAGTGAGTGCGTGTGTGTGTGTGAGTGTGTGTGTGTTAGTGTGTGTGTGTGTTAGTGTGTGTGTTAGTGAGAGTGTGTGTGTTAGTGAGTGTGTGTGTTAGTGTGTGTGTGTGTGTGTTAGTGAGTGTGTGTGTGTGTTAGTGAGTGTGTGTGTGAGAGTGAGTTTGTGTTAGTGAGTGTGTGTTAGTGAGTGCGTGTGTGTGTGTGAGTGTGTGTGTGTTAGTGTGTGTGTTAGTGAGAGTGTGTGTGTTAGTGAGTGTGTGTGTTAGTGAGTGTGTGTGTGTGTGTTAGTGTGTCAGTGAGTGTGTTACTGTGTGTCTGTTAGTGAGTGTGTATTTTGTGAGTGAGTGTGTATGTCTGTCACTGAGTGTGTGTGTCTGTTAGCTGTGTGTCTCATGAGAGTGTGTATGTCTTAAGCACTTACCTTTCTCCAGCGCCGGACACCCTTGGCGCTGGGGATCTCTCCGCCACTCAGCTCCAAATGCGCATGCAAACCGCCCATAGGAAAGCATTACTCAATGCTTTCCTATGGACGTTCAGCGTCTTCTCACTGTGATTTTCACAGTGAGAATCGCAGAAGCTCCTCTAGCGGCTGTCAATGAGACAGCCACTAAAGGCTGGATTAACCCTCAGTGAAACATAGCAGTTTTTCTGAAACTGCTATGTTTTCAGCTGCAGGGTTAAAACTAGAGGGACCTGGCACCCAGACCACTTCATTGAGCTGATGTGATCTGGGTGTCCGTAGTGGTCCTTTAAGTGTATGTCTATCTGCATGCACTGGCGTACATACCACGGTCGCAGGGGTCGCAGCCCTGTGACCCCTCTGATCAGGTGCCCACCGCCAGTTCGCGCAGAGTAAGCGCGCGGGGGGGGCCCACGGATCAGTTTTCGCACCGGGGCCCCATGGGTTGTGTGTACGCCACTGCCTTCAAGTTTGTGGTACCAACATCAGTCCATCCTTGCAAGCGCGCTGTCTTGGCGTCATACTTGACTCTGGTCTCACCTTTGAGCCTCACATCCAGCATGTCACCATATCCTGTAGATTTCATCTTAAAAACATAGCCCGCATCCGCCCCTTTCTCGCACCAGATACTACCAAGGAGCTTGTCCATGCTCTAGTAATTTCCTGCATGGATTATTGTAACCCTCTCCTGATTGGTCTTCCCAATAGCCGTACTGCACCCCTACAGTCCGTAATGAACGTTGCTGCTAGGTTGATTTTCCTCTCTAGTCGTTTCTCTCACACTTCACCCCTCTGCCAGTCCTTACATTGGCTTCCTGTATGCTATAGGAGTCAATTCAAGGTACTAACTCACACCTATAAAGCACTGAACAACTCTAGCCCCTCTTATACCTCCTCACAGATCCATAGGTATGTCCCTTCTCGGTCTCTCCGCTCTGCCCGTGACCACCTCCTGTCTGTTTTCCGCACCCGTACGGCCAACTCCCGCTTGCAGGACTTCTCGCGGGCGGCTCCCTTCCTATGGAATAGCCTGCCTACCGCCATCAGACTTTCCCCTAGTCTTGCATCTTTTAAGAAGTGCCTTAAAACCCATCTCTTTAGGAAAGCTTATGGCCTCCAAGACTAACCCCTACCTCACATACCTGTCCCTTGCCCTCTCCTAAAGGGCAGCCCACCTTATTTGATTGCAAATTCCTGTCCTAATGTGTTTTACACCCCACCTCCTATAGAATGTAAGCATGATTGAGCTGGGTCCTCTTCAACCTATTGTTCCTGTAAGTTTATTTGTAATTGTCCTATTTATAGTTAAATCCCCTCTCATAATATTGTAAAGCGCTACGGAATCTGTTGGCGCTATATAAATGGCAATAATAATAATAATAATATTTTCTGCAAACCTGCTTTGCTTTGAATTTGGATGGGGGCTATAATGACCATGGGTGGGGGCACAGAAGGACACTATGTCCCCCTGGATAATTATTGCCCACAGGTGCATGAGGAATATGCAGTGATATGTCCAAACCCCTGTGTCTTTAAATTGAAGCCTCCACACAATGTCAATATGGGGGGACCAGTACTAGCCCCCTCTGTTTGTTACTAGTGACTGGGCAGCAATAACTGCCGAGTTGCTAGTCTTTTATTTGGCTGCTTACTGCTTAAAGTACATGCCCCACTCATAGCAAGTGTGGGCTTGAATGAGGTATATAACTAATATTGGGGTCATTTTTATCCCCATGGATTAGTTATTAGAAAAGTCAGATAAATGTGCTTCTAATATTCGATCATTTTTAACTGGGTTTTGCCAATAATGGAATCAAGTAATCAGCTTTAGACAGTGTTTGTTTATAATTTGCGCACCCCTTCTTGATGTATTTATTTTTGTGTGATATCTAGTGTCTTTTGAGTGGTTAGAGACACTGGGGTTTTTGTTGCCTTTTACACTTTATTATCGCCAATCCAGCCATATCCCATTTTTGCGTTTTGTTTCCTTTTAGGCAGTGTACAAACCTATGCTTCATGTAGGAATTTACTGTTAATTTAATTTAGAAAAACCTACGAAAACAAAACTTTTTAACATATTTTTACGTAAAACACCAAAACTACTAAATATAAGATGCTGCTATTTTCGACCAAAAAGACGTCCCTGGTGGCTGTCAGGCAGGCAACCTGTACCGGCGCTTTCTACTTACACCCTTTGATCTAAGAAGGACTTCACACTCAATGTCAACACACAAATAATACAATTAAACAAAACAATGGTGCATGAAAAAGTATAATACTTAGTATCCATCTCTCTTCAAACCAAATTTCTGGATATAACCTTTAAAATAAATAATACAATATAGCATTACGCATTTTGCTCCGTGTCTCAGTCAGATCTTCCAGATTATACACAGTTACCAGTTAAGAGATTTTTTTTTTTTTAATTCTTTATTTTTATTGTGCTTTGAGTAGATAACAAACAAGCTCATGGAGCCCCAAGAGCATACCCCGAGCATATTTTTCAAACTTAACAATTGGAACAATGAACTTATCAGCACATTTTATAATGTTAAAATAATGTCGCTCAGAACAGGATGTTAGCAAAAACATTTTACATTAGCATGGGTTATGATCACAAGAGGTGTAATAACATGTCTTAGTTAGATCAAGCGATATCTGCACTCGAGTGTCGGTGGTGTAAGCTTTGCCCTCCTCCCCAGGGTGGGATGGGGGGGGGATGATCGCCTTTGTGCATGGTTGACCTCTCAAGAGAGGCTTAGCCCCTAACCAAGGCGGTAGCGGGGGGGGGGCGGGTGCGCTACAATGATTTGTCATGTGTGGCTATATGTAACCGGACTAGGGTCATAGGTGGCGCAGCTTCGTGAGTGTTTGGGTGTAGTATCGTGAGCCTGGTGTCTCTATGCCCAGTGGGCCCAGGCTGAATAGTGTCCTCTAGTGGGTGATTCTACCGCAAAGGTCATAGACATATGGCATGGAAAAAGAAGGAAAAAAAAGGTAACCCAAGAACAAGCAGAACTTTACATCTCTACAACTTTGCAGCCTAGGGCTGCCGGATCAGTGAGTCCCTCCGTTAGGTTTGGACCGGGCTGGAGATGTCCCTGCCAGTCAGGAATCGGGTGGGCAGTCGGCTACAGTTCTTGGCACAAATGGTACCACTCTGGATGGGTCCCATCCGTGAGCGCGATTTGAGTCCGTTGGTGCTACCGTTGCCTCTTGCATGTCTAGAGCTGCAAGGAATGCTGGGATATCAGTCCCCGTAGTTAGCCGTTGCGTGGACCCCTTGTACGAGACAAGGAGGGATCGTGGTGTTCCCCACCTGTAAGGCACTCCTGCTGCCCGCAGTCGGGTGGTGACAGGGTTCAGGGATTTTCGCCATTGGATGTGTCCTGGTAAAAGGACAGTTGCGAATCTTCAAAGGGCAGTGGGGTCTTGTTTCTTACCGCTGCCATTATTTGCCCTTTGTCTTGAGGTAGTGTGCAGCGGAGTATGACGTCGCCGGGCGTTTTGGCGGTAGTTAAGGTAGACATTGGTATTCTATATAGCCCAGCGATGGTTATTTTTTTAGCGGTAGCAGGTGGCAGCACTGAAGCCAGCAGCCTTCTGACATAGTGTGGCAGTTCCTCATGGGGGACCGTTGCCGGGATACCCCGTATTTTCACGTGGTTGCGGCGGTACCTGTCCTCCTGCGCCGCCACCTGCAGTGTAAGGGCCTGTTGGGCTGTTTGTAGTTGGAGTATAGATGCCTGCATGGTGGAGGTGTCTTGGCTTAGCTCCTTAATATTTGCCTCTGTTGCCTCCATTCTGCCTGTTAGTTGATGCAGGGATGATTTTAGGATAGGCAGGTCTGCAGTGAGGAGGTTTTGAATGTCCTGCAGCATAGTGTACAGGGTTTGGAGGTCCTGCTTGGTTGCAGGTTCAGAGTTACCTGCTGATGCTGTGGGCTGTTGCTGTGAGCCCTCCGTTGTGTTCTGCAGCTGAAGTGTTGCAGGTGCGTCCGTGTGGGAAGCCTCTGGTGAGGTCGGGCCTTTCGCGGCCGCCATCTTGGCGGAGGTGTGCCGCTGGAGCATGGCTCCTATGTCCCTCTGTTCTGGAGCGTTACTGGGGGTACTCTTCTGATTTCTACGCCCCATTGCTGTGTTAGCAGGTGATGTAAGGGTCGGCCACCGCTCTGCTGTGTCTCCCGCGGGGTCCCTGCCCCAGAGAAACTCGAGGTCGCGGTTGGCAGGTGTGTGGTAGGCCCCGGTCCTGCGTCTTGCCTTTAGATGCTTCGGGGAGTACTGGAAGGGCATCTGGGGATTCGGTGTGGTGTCCCCAGGCTGTAGCTGATGGTTATGCAGTCGGATGGCGGCTAGTCTCCAGGATATCGCCTAGATTGTGTGTGTGATCGACGGAGCTGGGAGAGATGGCGTCCGGTCCAGCACCAGGCTCCGCCCCCCCAGTTAAGAGATTTGTTGTGAATTAAAAATTCAACTAAGCAGAAATTATTAGCACACAATGTAGCAGTTATACATCAGGAATTTTCATAAATATTGAATAAGCACATTTAAGTTATATTTATTCTATCTCATTAGAATAACAAAAGAGATGAAAAAAATTTGAAAAGTAAGTAAGAGGCACAATATGAGCACTAACATGAAAAATAAGCGAAAAATAAATTTAAAATAAGAAAGGAGGTGAAACGCATAAAATATGTATTATTGTTGCATGTGTTATACACAAGTTTTGGCACTTTGTCATTAAGTGTGAATGTTTTGCATGTTTGCACTTTGTAATTTTTGAAAAGGATTATTTGCACTGTGTGTAATTATTGGAAGAGGTTTATTTATTTCTTTATTTATTTACTTACTATCTTTTATGGCTGTTTTTTTGCATTTGGCATTTTAAATTTGATTAGCACCATTTTTAACTTGTTTACGGTTGATATTGAAACACAGTATAAGGATACAGAACATGGATAATGCTCTGTGTTCCTCAATGAAAGGCATCTGGCTAAACAAGATCATCATGACTGATGATTTCTCAATTGGTTGAGAGGGCTGCAGGGCAGAACCTGTCTTGGGTTACAGTTTATAACATTTTGCTACTTTTTTCTTTTAAACAAAGTTGGGGGATATAGTTACATAGCTGAAAAGAGACTTGCGTCCATCAAGTTCAGCCTTCCTCACATTTGTTTTTGCTGTTGATCCAAAAGAAGGCAGAAAAAACAACTTTGAAGCGCTTCCAATTTTGCAACAAACTAGGAAAAAAATCCTTCTTGACCCCAGATTTATCCTTGGATCAAGCAGTTATTACCCTACATTGATAAATTATATCCTTGAATATTCTGTTTTTGCAAGTATGCATTTAGTTGCTGTTTGAACATCTTAATGGACTCTGATAAAACCACTTCTTCAGGCGGAGAATTCCACAGCCTTATTGTTCTTAAGAGTAAAAAAACCTTTCCTTTGCCTTAGTCGAAATCTTCTTTCTTCTAGTCTAAACGCATGACCTTGTGTCCTATGTAAAATCCGGTTTGTCACCCGACTTTCAAAATAATAATGAAGGGGGGCGTGGCCTGACAGCTCAACTGAACGGTCGCATGAGCTGTTAGCTCCTCCGGGAACCGACCCTCCACAGCGATTATCCTAGCACTGTCTGCCTTTTAACACACGCAGGAATCTGCAAAGGCAACCCCACAGCCATGGCATCGAAATCTGCCAAGTCCAAACAAGCCTTGCTGGATGTCCAGGAGCTCTCCTCGCCGCACCTACAAAACCAAGATGGCGCCGAGCCGCCGAGATCTCCGGCGGCATACTCTGACAACAGCGACCTCACCTCAGTCTCAGAACCGGCCGCAGCCCCAGCCACAGATCTTTCTATACACAAGATGCTTCAAACTATGCAAGCCTCATTACAGGCGGACATGTCCAAAATGGCGAGGGAGATCAGAGTGGACATCCAGGCATTAGGGGACAGGACTTCACGCTTGGAAGATAAATCTGATTAAAAAATCTCGGCACATAATACACTAGCAGATGCCTACACTGAAATGAAAGAGCAACTAGACCGCCTGACAGCGAAAGTAGCGGACCACGAGGACCGAGATAGGCGCAGTAATATCCGCCTCCGCGGCATTCCAGAGGAAGTTTTACCTCAGGACCTCCAGGACTATGCCAAGAGTCTATTCCAGCACTTAGTCCCGGACCTCACTCCACAAGACTTCCTCATTGACCGCATCCATAGGCTGCCAAAGCCGAAATCTCTACCCACGACAACCCCGAGGGACACGATTGCTAAGCTCCACTACTTCACTACTAAGGACTGCATAATGAAAGCCTCCAGGCACACCCAAGACTTACCGGTGAAATTTGCGAATGTCCAGCTCTTCACAGACCTCTCCGCATCCACATTGTCAAAGAGGAGAGACCTTGCCGCCATCACCAGAGCCCTGTGGGATGCGAACGTCTTATACCGATGGGAATTCCCAGCTCGTTTAATTATACGGTGTAATGGAGTGGACCGCCATATCACCAATGTGGAGGAGGGGAGGAAAATCCTTACGGAGTGGAACATTCCCATGCCCCCACAACCTGACCGAGGTGCACCACTTGAACGCCGGAGACCTACATGGAAAGTGCCGACCGACTGGAACTCAGCAGCCTCAGCTAAGTGACTCTCCCACAGCCGTACATGCTGCTTGTCCCCTCAACACCAGGGCACATTAGCCCGACACTCTCCCCACATGAAGACTTTATCCACCTACTTCTAATTGTTTGCCACTACGTTACTCTCTCGTGCCTTTTCTCGCAGTTTCCAACTTTTAGTTATATTTTTCTCTATTTTTCCACTATACTTAAGGGCCACCAAGTGTTTACCATACCAGGTTTTCTTCCGATGGGAAGATGGGGGGGGGGGGGGCGATGACAGACAAGCTTGCTTTGTGAACCTCGTGGCGTTGGCGGGGCCCCGAGCATTGGGCCCCCCCACCGCAGCGATGCAAGGGGAAAGAAGCGCGGAATACAGCGCGCACCTACAGGCAGCCCTATGCACTTCCCTGCACTAAAAGGAATGTCGAACAACTGATAGGGCAACAATACTATGTTACCTAAATTCCCCCACTGCCGCAGGTGCTGCTTGTTCCTTCAACACTAGGACGCACCGGCCCACCACTATCCCCACATGGAGACTCCATTCACTCCATTTTATTCGCTCTCTCATGCATAACTCCCACATGTCTTTTCTCTCAATTTTTAACTTTCAGTTTTTAATTTCTATTTTTTATCTCTCCCGGTCTTTCCACCATACTTGAGGGCTGCCAAATGTTTACCGCAAAAGTCTTTTATATTTTTTTTCTTTTTAGGTATGCGGTCCCACTTTAGACGATGGAAAGACGGGGGAGAAGCTGGGGGAGGGTGAACTTGCTTCTTGGGCCTCGTGGCGATGGCGGGGCACCGAATATTGGGCCCCCCCCACCGCAGCGATGCAGAGGGAGAGGGGCATGGGCTACACCAAGCACTTCCGGACGTCCCCACTCACCTCCCCGCACTAAAAGGTACATGGGACAACCGATGTGGCAATAATACCACGATACCTAACTTCCCCCACAGCTAGACATTGATACCACGCCAGGTCACTTGCTCGGAGACCAGAACCGAGGGAAACGATGCCTACCGACAGACACAGATCTCTAACAACCCCGAGGGTCGACCACAGTGTGGTTTGCCACAACTTCCCCCCCCTTAGGCTCAAAGGAGCCATGTTCTCACCATCACAGCCACATGGCTCTCTCTATTTTTTGTATATAGTTTTTGTTATCTTGTTATCCTACCACGAGACTCTTTCCTGGTACCCGCCCATACTTCTCAAGTCCCCTACCCCTCTAGAGTATCAACTTAAGTGCATGACACGCTACGAACCACATCTGAGACCACCCAAACAGTTGGGGTACGCCACAACCCCTCATAGGTCCCATTACACGAGTAACATAAGCCAAATATCCGATATTCCCCCGACAATCAGGAGGTTAACCACCCCACTGCATTATCCTTGCACCCCAAATAATGCGGAATCAATGATACCCACACAACAGGGGTCAAAACACAACCAAAATGTCACTGATGTCCCTTCACGACTTGAAGGACACTCGCCCCGTATACAATTACACACAGCTGCCCACCACCACACGACACTCAACATATACGGGCCGCACACAAACCAGACAGAATTCCTGGACACCGTGTTCGCCCTGGCAAACCTGTATAGATACGGGGAACTCATTATCGGTGGAGACACTAACTTCATCCTGGACAGAACACTAGACACCACCTCAACACATAAACTTACTGCAACATCCACACGCAAGCTTAACAGTTCCACCTCCTCACATTGCCACCAAATCCTAAACAATAACTTCCTCGACCCGTGGAGAATCCTCCACCCTTTGGAACGGGACTACACATTTCACTCTTCAGCACACAACACCTACACGAGGATAGATAGGTTCCTTATACCCTCCACGACAATACATAAAGTTATATCAACCCACATAGGCTTGATAACATGGTCAGACCATGCCCCTATAACACTAACCATCACAGAACAGTTCCCTACCTCAGGCAAAGGATCCTGGAGACTTAATGACTCCCTACTCCTAGACCCGACACTCACAGAACAATTGAGAGCAGATATCATCTCATACTTCCACACGAATTCAACCCCAGACGTAGACATAACCACCTTATGGCAAGCACACAAAGCAGTCATACGTGGACACTTAATCAGGGCGGGCAGCTATGCCAAAAAACAACGACTTAAAGACTACAATGCATTAATCTCCGAGATAACAAACCTTACACACAACAACAAGACAACGCCCACGCAACCTACACAACACCGACTCTTAACGTTAGTCGAAACTCAGGGAAATAGAACTTAAGAAAATGACCCATATGCTCAAACGCTTCAAATACAACTTCTTTCAGCAAGGTAATAATGCGGGGGCACTACTGGCAGTGGCAACGCGACTCAAAGCGCGCACCGCCAACTCCAGAATAGCCTACATAACCGACAAATCGGAAAGGAAACTCACGAACCCACAAGACATAGTGGACGTGTTTGCTTCCTACTACGGTGCGCTCTATAACCTTAAAGACGACCCTGACACTACACCACCCCACGCATCTGCCATCAATGATTTCTTGACTGAGGCGAACCTCCCCAAACTGACACCGGATGATACAGCCTCCCTATCTGCACCATTCACCATAGAGGAAATAACAAAAATGATTGCGCAACTGCCTAAACACAAATTACCCGGCCCCGACAGCTACACCAATCTCTACTATCAAACATTTGCATCCACTCTATCGCCTCACATACTTACGCTATTTAACCACTGCTTTGAAAAAGGCTCCTTACCCCCCGAGATGCTGAGAGCTCACATTTCCAGCCTCCCGAAGCCAGGGAAATCACCTACGCAATGCCCCAATTTTAGGCCCATCTCCTTGCTAAACGGGGATGTCAAACTTTACGCCAAACTACTAGCAAATCGCCTATCCAACATTCTCCCAAAACTCACGCACAATGACCAATCTGGCTTTGTGAGAACGAGACAAGGCTCAGATAATACCAGGAAAATCCTTAATATTTTAGCACACGTTCATGCCAACCAAGGAGAAGGCCTCTTCCTAGCGCTAGACGCGGAGAAGGCCTCGACAGACTAAACTGGGACTATATGCGAAAGGTCCTACAAGCATTCGGTTTTACCCCACCAATCCTCTCCGGAATCATGGCCTTATATAACACCCCCTCAGCACAAGTGAGTAATGCGGGCTTCCTATCCACCCCATTTACAATTTCCAACGGCACTAGGCAGGGCTGCCCCCTCTCACCACTGCTGTTTGTCCTCTGCTAAGAGCCGCTGGCATACATCATTAGACACCACCCTAATATCAAAGGTATGTCTATAGGCCCATGTGAATACAAACTATCTATGTTCGCAGACGACATCTTCCTGACGTTACGCGACGTAGCAACATCTCTGCCCACTCTATTACGACTTCTAGATACATATGGTAAACTATCTGTCATGATCTGCTCTGCTCTGTTCTGATGTCTGGACTTGGCTTCTGGTATCCAGTACTCTTGTTTCATTTCTTGTTTAGTATTTCTTGGTTTTTGGTTTTCTATTCTATGTCTGGTTTTCTTTATGCTGGAATTTCTGGGTTCATTCCTATAGTTCGTCCCTGGATTTCCCAGTCTCCAGGTTTCCTTTAAATGTTTGTTTTATTTGCCACACCCTTATGTTTCCAGCTTTCATTATGTGTTAGAGTTCCTGCAGGCAGCGGCTCAAAGCTTCTGTCCTTTCTTGCAGGTAAGTGCTATATATGTGTCCTTAATCTGTGGTTGTTTTAGCATACATTAGGCAGTGTAGGACCTGCCAGATATGGGGTACATTGGCGTTGTTGGCAGGCTTATGCAATGTATGATCATATAGTGTGACTAAATCCCCATGATTTCCATATGTAGTACTTGATTATTTCTCCTCTTGTTTTGCCTATGTTATCTTGTCTTGTTTAGTTTGTATACCCAGTCCTTGTACAGTTCTGTCTAGTCATGCCCATGTTATGTTCATGTTTTCCTCATGTCTTGTGTATATGTTCTGGGTTTAGCTTGCTATCCTTCTCTGGTTCTGGGTTCTACTAGTTCTGTCTTGTTTTCATGTTTGGTGCCTATCTCTAGTCTTGCCTTGTTTATAGTACTGGATACAATCCTGCTGCAGAACCTCCCTATTAAGCTCCTGGGAGGTCTGCTTAATTTCCATGCTCCTAGTTCCTGTTATCCGCACACGCTGAATCAGGGTCTTGGTATGTGGCTGCACAAACGCTGGTGCTCAACACCAGGGGGCGTGCGGTTACCCTGCACCAGACCCTGCTAATCCACCTCCACGCTGAAGACTCCCACTTAACATCAGGCATATTGGGTCCCGGTCCATTGGGTCCCGGGCACCGGACCGCCACCCTGACACTATCGTACTATAAACTAAATCAAGCCAAAACCCAAGCCCTACCGGTAGGCCTACCGCGAGCCGCGACATCAGAGCTTTCTAAGACGTATAAGTTTGACTGGAGGACAGACCACATCACATACTTGGGGGTTAAGATAGTGCCCACAGTGGAACACATATTTCACTATAATTATAAACCGCTACTCACGATGTGCAAATCGGAATGTAATAGATGGAAACCGGTGAAACTGTCCTGGCTAGGCAGAATCCACACCATCAAAATTGTCCTAATCCCGAAGATACTGTATATATTCCGCCTACTACACATACAAGTCCCGCCCTCCTTTTTTAAAACACTCCAACAGATACTATCCCAATACGTGTGGGACTCCCGCAGACCCAGACTGTCGCACCGCACCCTGCAACAAAGTACAGCGAAAGGGGGAGATGGTTTGCCAGATGTACACGCCTACTACAAAGCACTACTACAGACAGCAGTGAAACTGCACACCCACAAAGGAGTGTACCAGTGGGTGGACATGGAAGTCACCCACGCTGGCAAGACACCCTTGGTCGATCTCTTGTGGACCCCCGCGACATATCGGCCCAAGGACAAATCCCTTTTACCGACCACTATACTAACCATATATCACTGGGACAAGTTACGTCAAAAACACTATGACACTCACAAATTTCACCCTCGCACGCCATTAACAGCACTAAAAGCAATATCACCTTGGCTCTCACTACGCTCATGGGTCAAACTGGGAATTACCCACATAGAACAAGTCCTGCAAGGAGGCCTCATTAAACCCTTCCCAGACCTACAGGAGGAATTCAAACTCACTAATTCCTCAGTGTTTCCATACCTGCAACTTAAAAGTGTACTTCCCACACATGTTACGCAGGACCCACTGCTCAACGACCCAGACTTAAAGGAAATAGCGTCACTATACGACAGGTGCTGGCAAACTCCTACCAAACCTAAATCCCTTTCCTTATGCTATCAGCTAACCCTCAGGGCTAGACTCATGGCTATCCCTAACTTTGTAACCCAATGGCTCGTAGAGGGCGCAGGCTCGATATCTGACACTGAGATATTGGCATCCCCCCGGGCCCTCTCAGGCCTTACGCAGTGCTACTCCCACATAGAGGCCCACAAAAAGCTGGTATATAGATGGTACCTAACACCCCAGCGACTCCACTCGATGTACAACAATGTATCACCACACTGCTGGAGATGCGGGGTTGATAAGGGTACAATGCTCCACGTATGGTGGACGTGTCCATGCATAAGACCCCTATGGATAGAGGCACAAACTGTTTTGCTGTCTATGGGTATTACATCACCACTCATCGATATACACATGGGGATATTCCTCTCATACCCACACTCCACCCCAAAATATGTACGAAACTAATGGCCATTGTTATCCTAGCGGTGAGAAATCTGATAGCAACTCAGTGGAAACAACCCCACTGTCCCTCCCGAACCCAACTGCTAGACAAAATCCACCAATATTACACATATGAAAGCTTGTCTACCAAAACTGTCGCTCAACTGAAAAATGTCCAAACAGATTGGGCACCCTGGGTGGACCTAAGAGACGGAACAACTCCTGGTAAAGATACCCCACGCCAAACAGGCGCTAATCAAGAAAAGGTCACTCATAATACCCCATAACTGACCTAGCTCTTCCGTCATGCACGACGAGCTCTAGAACCCACACCCCCGCACTAATCCCGCAATGAACCGATGAGATTCCGAGGCGGATACAAACGCGGCAAAGGCATAGACCCTGGGAAAGCCGTACCTCTACTGCACAATTATTACCACTCACCATTGCAACATGATGCCAAGTGCTACATCATAATACGATACACACCTACCCCCCCCCCCTCCTTTTCCTACGCCTTCTCCCTTGTTATCTCCCAGTTGGAGGATCTCAATATCTGAGCTTGCAACATAACCCACATGAAAATGGGGGGCTAGCGATGAACCAGTGTAGGACACAGAATGGGGAGCTTTAATGTGATACATAGAACCTTACAATGATGTATGTAATCAATACAAAGGCCTACAAATATAGCAATTTGAAAGGTTCCCAACATCACACTCCTAATCCCTACCGTTAGGATACTGGAGTAAAACCGCCCGAGACATAACCTACTAATTACTGAGACGAAATTGCATGTTATATGAAATGTGATCCCCCCCCAACCCCTTTTTCTTTCTGTACCCCATTTGATTTCTGAAAATAAAAAATTGTCAATTTGAAAAAAAAAAATAATGAAATAAATAGAGAGAGAGAGAGAGAGAGAGAGAGAGAGAGACTAGAGTTTTTCCTTAGCATCAACATTTCTATCAACAAATGCCACTAATGACAAAAAGACACACAAAAAAAGAAGCTACTGTCACGATTCGGGGAACCCAACACGCTAACACACACACAGACACACACACACAGAAAGTGTGCAGTACCGGACCTTAGAGTGGCCGGGCTAAGCACACACAGAATAGTCAGGAGACGAGCCGAGTAAGGGGAACCAGAAAACAGAATAACGAGAAACAAGCCGAGGTCAAAGGGTAGGAGAAAGTCACAAAGTCAGTATAACAAGCCAGGGAGTACGTAACCAGAAAGCACACGTTCAGTATCAATACTCTAAAGCAAAGACCACAACAGGGCACTGAGAGACAGGAAAGGTAAGTATAAATATCCTTGCCTTAATTCTGATTGGATAACTTCCAATCAGAATTAACAAACACACGTGGGGGGTATCTATACCCCCCACTGTGATTGTTGCACTGTCGCTTTAACGTCGGGTCACGTGAGCGACCCCGGCGTACTGATATAGGTGCCGGCTCCCAGCGTGCAGCGTTAGACATGCTGCTGCTGGGGGGAGGAGAGGACGCGAGCGGCGTGTCAAGAGGAGAGGACGCCGCTCGCCGACCGGTAAGAGGAGGGGGGACCGCGGGCAGCGATGGACCGAGGGTGAGTGCTGCGAGAGGATTGCAGCCTCCCCTCACCGCTGCCCGCGGAGCCCTGACATAACCCCCCCCTCGAGGACCGCCCGGAGGGCGGGAAGCCGAAGGCTTCAAAGGAAACCGCGCATGAAAGGAGCGGATCAAAGAGGGTGCGTCCAAGTCAGAGACAGAAACCCACGACCGCTCTTCAGGGCCGTAACCCATCCAATCAACCAGATACTGCAACCGACCTCGAGAGAAACGAGAATCAAGGAGAGCAGCCACCTCATACACGTCACTAGAGACCGCGCGGAGGGCATCGGAACGCCTGAGAGACCCAGAGAACCGATTACAGAGCAAGGGCTTCAAAAGGGAGGTTTGAAAGGTGTTAGGTATACGCATGGAAGGGGGCAAGGCCAGGGAGTAGGACACAGGATTCACCCTACGCAACACCTTATAGGGACCAAGGAACTTGGGCGCGAACTTCATCGAGGGAACCCTAAGGCGGAGATTCCTAGAGGACAACCAAACCCTATCACCCGGAGCATAAGAAGGAGCCGCACACCTACGACGATCAGCAAATCTCTTTTGAGTAGCAGCAGCACGACAAAGAGCAGCATGGACCTGATCCCACATCTTCCATAAGGAGGCGAGGTGCTCGTCCAAAGCGGGCATTCCTTTGTCGGAGAACACACCGGGAAGGACAGCGGGTTGGAACCCATAAGCCACCATAAAAAGACTTACGCCAGTAGAAGAATGAGACAGTGTTCCTGGCAAACTCAGCCCAGGGAAGGAGATGGGACCAGTTGTCCTGGTGTGCATTAGTGAAACAGCGTAAATACAACTCCACAGACTGATTTGCTCGTTCGGCAGCTCCAATAGATTGCGGATGATAGGAGGAAGTAAACGATAGGGAGACCCCCATCTCAGCACAAAAGCCTCTCCAAAACTGAGAGACAAACTGAGGACCCCTGTCAGATACTATATCCTGTGGTATACCATGCAAGCGGAACACTTCTTTGGCAAACACCTGAGCCAACTGAACCGCAGAAGGTAGCTTCTTAAGCGGAATGAAGTGCGCCATTTTGGAGAACCTATCCGTTATAGTCAAAATTACTGTCTGCCCATCAGATGAAGGAAGATTCACAATAAAGTCCATGGATAAGTGTGTCCACGGTTTCTTGGGTACAGATAGGGGCATAAGGAGTCCCAGGGGTTTAACATTAGGGGACTTACACTGAGTACAGACACGGCAAGCCTGCACATAATCTACCACGTCTTTTTTGAGTGAGGGACACCAAAACTGTTGGAAAAGACCCTTGTAAGTCTTGGTAACCCCTGGATGACCAGCCGTTTTGGCTGTGTGAAATAAAGTTATCAACTTCTTTCTGTCTTTTACTTTCACGTATAGCCTACCAATAGTAGTCTCAGAGGGTGCTTGGGATTGGTATGACTTGATACCATCAAGAAAAAGAGACGAAAACGGGTAGTAGCTATTATATTAGTTGTGGGTACAATGGGCTCAGGAGTGGAGGTAATAGAATCTACAGGTTCGTACTGGCGGGAGATAGCATCAGCCTTGACATTTCGATATCCAGGCCTGTATGTGATTATGTGCTGAAAACGTGAGAGAAATAAAGACCATCTAGCCTGACGAGAGGATAACCTCTTAGCATCTGCGATATTGGATAGATTTTTATGATCGGTTATAACCAGAATCTTATGTCTAGCTCCTTCTAACAAGTACCTCCATTCTTTAAATGCCATCACTATAGCTAATAATTCCCTGTTCCCGACGTCGTAATTCTTTTCAGACTCTGACAAGCGTTTAGAAAAGTAACCACAGGGAAGGAGGGGTTCGTCATACGATTGTCTTTGTGACAACACTGCTCCTATACCTGATTCAGAGACGTCGACTTCCAGTACAAAGGGAAGGGAAGGATCAGGATGGTGTAACACAGGGGCAGTGGCAAATGCCTTTTTAAGAGTCTCGAAGGCCACAATAGCATTAGGATTCCAAACCTTTGGGTGTAAACCCTTTTTTGTAAGTTTAGTGATAAGGGAAATAATGGATGAGAAGTTTTTAACAAACTTTCTATAATAATTCGCAAACCCTATAAATCGCTGTATTGCCTTAAGTCCTTGGGGAAAGGGCCAGGACAGTATAGCTTCCAATTTAGAAGGATCCATGCTGAATCCTTGTTCAGAAATAACATAACCCAGGAATTGTACAGAAGTTTGGTCGAATAAGCATTTTTCTAATTTACAATAAAGACCGTTCTGCAACAACCTCTTAAGCACCATCCTAACATGAGTATGATGTGTCTTCAAATCCGGAGAATATACAAGTATGTCATCAAGGTAGACTACGGCACAGACATGCAGTAGATCTCTAAGGACATCGTTTATGAGATCCTGAAATACGTCAGGAGCATTACACAATCCAAAAGGCATGACCAGATACTCGTAATGCCCACTACGTGTATTGAACGCCGTTTTCCATTCATCGTTCTCCTTGATACGAACAAGGTTATAAGCCCCCCTGAGGTCTAGTTTAGTAAAATATCTAGAACCTTTGACACGATCAAACAATTCAGTAATGAGAGGGATCGGATAGGCATTTTTAATCGTTATATTGTTTAGAGCTCTGTAGTCTATACACGGTCTCAAACCGCCCTCCTTTTTTGCCACAAAAAAGAAACCAGCCCCAGCAGGAGAGGAGGACCTTCTAATAAAACCTTTACTTAAGGCTTCCCGTATGTACTCCTCCATGACCTGGTTTTCTTTCTCAGAAAGAGGGTAGACCTTACCCCTAGGAGCCATAGTACCCGGTAATAGGTTTATGGCACAGTCATACTCACGGTGTGGGGATAGCTTATCTGCCTCCCTTTTTCGAAAACCAAAGCAAGGTCTGCATACACAGAAGGGACAGAAACAGAAAGTGGTTTAGCCGTGGGCACGTTAAGTAAACAAACGGGACGTACATGGGCCATACAGTCTCGTTGACAGGATTCCCCCCAGGAGAGTATGTCTAAACAACCCCATTCAAGTACTGGGTTGTGTTTAACTAACCAGGGAAGGGGGCGTGGCCTGACAGCTAATGGAGTAGGACACACTCAGCCCGAGCTCCTAGGCCCCAACCTGTTCAGCCCGGATAAATTAGCGTTATACCGCCATCCAGGACACTCACCCATGGGGAAGAATAAGAGGCTAGCCACCGCAAGCCAGGCTACCCCCTCACGCCAGCCAGCCGGCCCGATGGACGACTTCCTCGCCATGCCGCATGGCCTCCGAGATTCCGGCGAGGCCGGCGCGCCGGCCTCTGACTCACCCGGCTCTAGCGTAACGGGCTCGGCCCGAGACTCACACACCCCTGGCGCCCTCTCCCAAATCTCCGCGAATCTCGCCACAATTTCAGCAAACATGCTGACCCGGAAGGACAAAGGGGAAATGCTGACGGAACTGAGGGCAATAATAAGGGAAGAAATCACGGCAGTCCGCACCGACCTTTCTGCCCTGGAGCTACGAGTTGACAACCTTGAAGCAGAACGCCTCCAGGCCCAGCAGCACCAGCAGGCCTCTGAGCTGGCAACCACCAGGCAAGGAAACATCCTGCTAGACCTCCGCCGCCAGGTTGAAGACCTAGATAACCGCGGTCGGCGGAATAACATTAGGAGGCCTGCCTGAAGCTGAAGGTGAGGTGCCTCAGGAGCTACTATCTGGCCTGTTCACGCTACTACTGGGAAACACAGCCCCTAGTGACTATGGGATTGAGAGGGCACACAGGGCACTGCGCGCCCCCAGAAGGGATGGGCAGCCGAGAGACATGATCTGCGCCCTGCTATCATTCCCATTAAAAGAATCCATAATGAGGGCTGCAAGAGCACGCCAACATATAACCTACATGGAAGCTCAGATATCCCTATACCAGGACTTATCCACGATCACCCTCGATGCCCGCAGAGCCCTGCGCCCACTTACCCGATTACTACAAGAGAGGAGACTCCCATACAAATGGGGATTCCCATTTAGCCTGCAGGCCCGGGTGGTAAATGTGTGGCACATACTACGCTGGCCGAACGACGTGCCCCGATTCCTCCGAGCCGCCAACCTGCCCGCTGTGACGGTACCTAACTGGATCTTAGAAGAACCCCCAGCAAGAGCAACAGGCCCATCTGAAGTGGCTCACAACATACACCTGGAGCCCGGACCGCTAAGACGCAGAGGTGGCCCAGAGGGCCCCGAAGAGTAAAAGCCCTATCACCGCATCGAACCGAAACCACCCGACACCCCGGACTCACCTACGAATGCCATGCAGAGACCCAACAGCACCACAGCGGGGGTATGTACTTTCCTGATTGCCACCAGTACACATTAGCCAGAGTTGGGGGAGGGGCAGTTGACAGGTGGGGAGGATACGGAAGCCATTATCTGGGGGCAACCGGGAGACAAGCCCTTGCTAGCATACCCACTCACCCGGGGATACACTGGGGGAATGCCCCGTAGGTGGGGAGGGGGCAACGGACCGGGCACAAAGGAGACTATAAATTGCGAACATCTCCAGGGACATATCCTAAGCCATGGACATTGTACCAAACGGGTTGCTCTGGATCTCCTTGGATCGCGGGACGGGTTTGATGGGAGGCTGCATGGGGACGGGAAAGGCCTGGGCTGCGGGTGTGAACGGTTAGGCTAAGCAAGGGGATGGGTCGGGTGAGGACCTAGTTTGCTAAGGGTATTCTACGTATGTATAAAGTTGTTTGTTTAGCACTTGAAACGCACCACAATTCCACACGCACGAACACATCTGCACACAGCTACCGCCCTGACGCCTGATAGACTCCATATAGATCCACCACTGTACCCTAGCACAGAGGTACAGACAGACCTAAGCACCGAACCCACCGACAGCGCCAAGGGCGCCCACGTTGCAGACCTGACACACAGAGCAGGCGTTCACAGGAAAAACGACACGCAGCACCCGACACATAACCACGCAACCTTAGGCTATACCACCCTACCCCTCGACAAAGCACACATGAGATTGCACAACCCCGGCCAGAGGTTCCACACCTTAGACGCATTTCACCATAGATAATCTGCTCTTCAGGGAAGGTCATAGACGTAGTGCCCCGAGGCGAATGTAAAACACACTCAGATGTGCCCCTGACAGCACCCAGACACCAGAACCGGGGCGCCAGGGGTGCCGAACGAGACGGAAAGAAACACTGTGGCGTGACCAAGACCAGGTGGCGCCGAAGCGCTTAGAACACCCGACTGCCAGGCAGGCCATCACAACCCAAAAAGCACATTAGAACCCCAGACAACTAATGCACACCCCATACCTAAAACCCACAACCTAGGCGGTTCCGCTCTGCCCACACAGGTTGGGAGCTGATGGAACGGGGAGAGTCCCAACCACCCTAAGACCAGATAACGACAACACTGTAAGAGACAGTGCAGGACCCCACTGAGACAGACCCACACTGTATATTGAACCGGTGTTCCCGGCATTGGAATAATCCAATAAGCTCGGGAACGATCACACCCGGTACAGGGTCGGAGTCACACCACTACACCCGGCGGAAGCGCCAGACCGTTCACTTCACCACAACAGACGGACAAATATCCCCACACCTCGTAACTGACACCGCTGCAGGGACGCCGCCCGATCGCTGAAATGACAGCCTCGACGGGATTTGTCCCGGCCCAGCTGACGTATTGGTCCAACAATGTCCAGGGGCTTAACACGCCTGAAAAGCGCTCGCACCTGGCAAGACGCCTCTGGGCTGTAAGAGCATCCGTGGCATTCCTGCAGGAGACACATTTCCGAGGAGTTGATGCCCCCAAACTGGAGTCCAGGCGTTTTCCACAGGGATTCTACGCGAACCACCCGGACGCCAAAAAGGCAGGCGTGGCGATCCTCTTCGCACAGACGACGCAGTTCCAACACGTAGCATCACAGATAGACCCCAATGGCAGATTTCTCTTCGTCAAAGGCACCATCATGGACCACACGTACACCTTTGCGTGCCTCTACGGTCCTAACAGAAAACAGCACTCATTTATAGCCCAGACGCTGGCCAAGCTGGAGAAGTTCAGGGAGGGCCTCCTGGTCATGGCAGGAGACCTCAACCTACCTCTAGACCCCCACGCGGACACCTCCAGGGGACAGACCGCAATCCCTATACACTGCAAACGATCCTTACGCAAACTCGGCCTCGTGGACTGCTGGAGGGCATGCAACCCAGAAGACCGGGACTACACCCACTATTCGGCAGTCCACGCGAATTACAGCCGCATTGACTATATATTCCTGGCACAGGAATACCTCAACCTTCTTCAGGAGGCACAAATAGGCATAGTGTACCACACAGACCACGCGCCAATGCTGATCCGCACAAGATCCCCGCTATATAAGCCCCGCGAAAGGCACTGGAAATTAAACGAATCCTTACTGGATGACGCTGAATTCAAGAGGATAACAGCCCAAACCCTAACTGAGTATTTCACATCCAACGATGACCCGGAGATGCCACCGCTAACGCTATGGGAGGCCCACAAATGCGTTGTCAGAGGCCATTTTATAGCCATGAGCACCAAACGCAAAAAAAGACCGAACGAAACACATCGCAACATTGACAGCACAGATAGCGGAACTGGAAGGGGAACACAAGAAGGACCTCGCCGAAAACACATACCTCCGTCTGACGGAAGCACAACGGGAATTGAAAGACATACTATCACAAGGGATTTTGCACACCGCGAGGAAAGCGTCCAGATATTTCTATGAGCACTCAAACAAAAGTGGAAGGATGCTGGCTAGGATGTTACAGGACAGACGGAAAGCACAACACGTCCACAAAGTAGGGGAGACATTACTAGACTCCCGGACGGCATATTGTCCGCGTTCCGGGAATACTACGCGGCTCTATACGACCAGTCACGACACCACCAAGACAGAGACATAGGGAACCACCGAGAACGGATTGCCACATACCTTCAGAGACACATTACCAGGCAGCTCACCCTGGAACAGGGGGCAGACCTTGAACAACCCTTGACGATTGGGGAACTGGCGGGCGCCCTGAAATCGACAAAAGCACACAGGGCCCCCGGCCCTGATGGTCTGCCGGTCTCATATTTACGCGCATTTAAGGACATCCTACTGCCCAGACTCTTGACAGGCGTTAACTCGATAAGAGAGGGCGGACAGTTCCACAAAGACACCCTGGGAGCTACAGTCGCGATAATACCTAAAGAGGGCAAAGACCCGACAAGCTGTGCTAGTTATAGGCCCATCTCGTTATTGAACGCAGACGTCAAACTCTTTGCCAAGGCACTGGCACTCAGGATGGCACAGACGATCCCAGACCTGATACACCCGGATCAGGTAGGGTTTGTCCCTGGAAGAGAGGCAAGAGACAACACTATACGAGCTCTTTTTTCTGGAGCAACCCAGAACCTCCCTCCCTCACCTCCTGGAGGCATTTAGGCAATATAAGGACGTCTCTGACCTGACGCTCAACTTAGACAAGTCGGAGATGCTGCTACTCGCTCAGGACGCCACCCTACAGCGCCATATCCAAACGCGATTTCCCTTTAAAATATCCGACTCCAAACTACACTACCTCGGGGTGTGGCTCCCCAGGGACCTGACACAAACCTACCGCTTGAACTTTGCACCCTTGCTTTCCACCCTACAACAAGACATGAAGCGCTGGTCGGCTCGATATATATCATGGTTTGGACGCATAAGTGCCGTTAAGATGAACGCCATGCCCAGATTGCTGTACCTGTTCCAGACCCTGCCCACGACTCTCCCGAGAGCATTTTTTCAGACCTTGACGACGGCCATTAGAAAGTTTGTCTGGAACCAAAAGCCAGCGCGCGTACGAAGGGGGACCCTAGAACGCCCAAGGGGAGAAGGGGGCATGGGACTACCGTCCATTCTTCTGTATTACCAAGCAACCCACCTGCACAGGCTGACCGATTGGCACGCCAAACCAAGCACAAAGCAATGGGTAGATCTGGAGAAACACCAAGCCCAGGGGCGAATCCCCTCCTTGCTATGGCTGGGAGGAGTGTCACTCAAGGAACTACGTACCGGGAACCCGATGATCGACGCCACCCTGAAGGTATGGTGTGGAATAAGATACTCCAAAAACCTCACGACGTCGCCCAACCCTCTTACGCCGATCACCCACAATCCGAGGCTGGCAGGGGGGCTGAGCCCAGCCGATCTGAAAAACCATGGAGCCACGGACTGGATGTATGCTCGCCAATGGTACACCGGAACGACCCTCAAGCCTCAGGAAACACTGCTACAAGACCGCAGACCTAGTGGCCTGGACATATTCCGATACCACCAAGTGAAAACCTACCTCACCAATCTCGCAGGCAAGGACCACCTACATCGCCCACTGCTACATCTGGGACACCTATGTACGACCAGACAACACCTCACACATGGGGTTTCACAACTGTATTCCACTCTACTAAGTAACAGTGACAAGAACTCCCCAGGTTTTACGACACGATGGGAAAGAGAGACTGGAGTAGAGCTTACGGAACCTGAATGGCTCAAAATATTTCAACTAACGCACAAAGGGACTATCAGCTCCAAATTCCAAGAATGCAACTACAAGATACTGACAGGATGGTACCGGACATCCTCCAACACGTACACGAATCAATCCCGAGTGAATGTTGGAGATGCGGCACGGAGAAGGGTACCAGCATCCACATTTGGTGGACATGCTCCCGTATAGACCCATACTGGCGAAGGATACATCGGACAATCACAGACATCACGGGCTCAGATGTTCCCTTCCAGCCAATGCCTATGCTACTCAATCACACACGCACGCCCATGAGGATCTATAAGAAAGGCCTCATCATACACCTGCTAACGGCGGCAAAGTCACTTATCCCACTACACTGGAAAAGTACGACAACACCCACCCTACAACAATGGGTGGACAGGGTGGAAATGATCTATGACATGGAGATGATGACAGCCTCCCTGCAGGGACGCCGGGAACAATGCGCTTTGACGTGGTTCCCATGGATGGAATACACGTCATGACTGGCTGCTGGAGGTGGCCAGGCGGCGGCGGACGGCGCCCCCGCACCGACACGACCCCCCCGTCAGACGACCGAACAGACACAGGACATGCCTGACGAACAAACACCACTCATCATGCCACGGACCCACACAGCCCCCCCACACGACGATTAGGCCCGCAAAAGACTCAGGGAGATACACTCCAGAAGAATCCCATACATACTTACATAAACGCTAGGGGAGCAATCAGAAGTTAGATTGGACATGAGAGAGGAGGCAACTGACTGTGGGAAATAACACAGCAAAGAGGGGGGGGGGCTGGAAAATAAAGGGACGCACAAACCGACACACCTGTAGGGAGACGAAGGCAGAGACGCCAGATGCAGGGACGTACCCCCACCCCGGACACACGACACCACAACCCAGGCTGGAAGACCCTGGACGAGAAAACACCTAAATTGAACGAGACAGACGCAGTTGACAGGAACAAGCTCATCTACACCCCACCATGTTGTACCTAAGACACGATAAACCGACCCAGACCCAGGTGGAGCCACCTAGTTAATTAGTGACAAACCTAATAAACCCACAAGAAAGGACACAAACACGCCCAACCGCAAGAGACACATATCAAACGACCCGAGGAAACGTAAAGATGCCTAACACTAACCCCCCAAACCACGCTCATACCTAACGCGCCACCACAAGAGCACAATGAACACAACAGTCACAGATTTAGACGAATCAAGGACTATCAACCCTAGGGACCCAACAAAGATCCCACCCAGGGGGCTCGATGAGAGGTCACACGGCTCAGCAGGTAACACAGAGGGCCTACACTAGAGCTAAGACACGACCCCAACAGGCTCGCCACGATCTGACCTCACACGCAAGTCCAGCCCTGACTAGCTTAGGACCCCCAATAGGAGCTCTGAGCCACATCCTTTGATTGTCGGCACACACAGGCTAACAGATCACACCTAGAGAGGTAGCACGGCTCTTGCCAACCCGAATTAGATGACATGAGCCCACCACGATATAAAACGCTTAGAGACCAGTGAAACCGCACTGAACACCAACACTGACAGTTACCAAGCCAGGGAAAGACAAACAACATGAGGCATAACCCGAAAAAGACAGGCAATCACACACTAAGACACAACGCCCACCTAATTAAGCCAACAAAGGACGTCGTTCCGATGATTACATGGAGATATACACGCCGGTCGACCCCATAAAGATGAACATATTAGACTAACACAAGCTGTGAGACACCCCCCCGGGCCCTCACAGAATAACCGATATCCCTCTCCTCCCCCTATTACATTTCGATTCAACCCATACGTTCTACACAATGCTTAATGTCAGAATATAACGTACAGATATGTTAACTACTATGCAAAAGATATGTGAACAGATAACACCACTCAATACCTTACAGCAACCACACAAATGCATTTAAACTCACTGTTGTTATGCTTTTACACTGTAACCAGTTGAACTGTAACACCTATACATGTTGCAATGTTATAATGTAAAAATAAAGAATGTCAAAAAAAATAAAAATTAAATAATCACAGAAGCTCCTAGGACAGGTACGCTGCTCTGGCGCAAGGACCAGCGAGGTCCTGAGGACCAATGGGTCAGAGGGGTAACTGCCAGAACCCACACCGCCGTGTACACAGACTAAATAATGTATGTAATGGGACCCATGACACCACCGACTCAACATACTCACAAAGCTGATGTCCTAATCTTCCATGTACCCGACCCAACCTGCTTGACATATCACAACCCACACACATACTCTCCCCTACCCCCGCCCGACAGTGTACAAAGATTCATTGCCAACCCAAAGTAACATAAAAAGGAATAAGGTACATTCTGATGGCAAAAGGCTTTTTCGCACCAAGCTACACCCACAGACCTCATAAGCTACCAAAGATACAGATCAGACAACACCACTATGGTGTGAATCCTCCCCCACGTACCTACCTCCAGTCGCAGGACGCTAGGTTTATGCTAAACGAACACTTACAGCATTCTTGTGGATCAACAGCCTTACCCACACAACGACATGTACCTGACGGTCCCACTCATTCCTAACAAGAGGAATCTCACACCACAACCCAATACCCCAAAAAGTTTATTGCCAAATGTACAGAACAAAGGATAAATACAGCTTCATAGTTATTGTTGACACTACTCACAATATGCTATGTATACAGTCATGATAATGATATTGTTGAAACCTGTTGAAATGTATCACATGTTCATGTCGAGCTTGCATCACTCAAAAATAAAGATTGTCAAAACTAACCAGGGAAAACCCAGAACGATGGAAGCAGTAGGGGAGTCAATTATTTGGAATGTTAACCTTTCCTTGTGTAAAGCACCCACAGACATAACTATATCTTGGGTTTCATGGGTCACCAGAGATTTCTCAAGTGGTCTACCATCTATGGCCTTAACGGCCAAGGGTGTGGCCTTTTGGATCAAAGTCAAGGCTGCGGTTTTGGCAAAGGTCTCATCCATAAGGTTGTCTGCCGCACCTGAATCGATCAAGGCTTTGGTTCTTATAGTGGTTTTATTGACCAAAAGAGAAACCGTAATAAATGGTCTGGAGATGGACACATGAGGGGACAAAGTCATAACACCCGAGGCCGACCCCTCTCTAGGCCTTAGGTGCTGGAGTTTCCCTGTAATTTAGGGCATGTATTACAGTGGTGCCCCCTCTTTCCACAATAAAGACATAACCCCTCCCTTCTACGATACTTTCTTTCAGCCTCAGTTAACCCCGTAGCACCCAGTTGCATGGGTTCGGGGGATGGTTGCCTAGGAGCGGGTAACGCTAGTAATGCAGTACTGGGTAGAGCAGGTAACACCCGTGTATCCAGCCGTCTTTGACTACGTCTCTCTCTAATTCGGTTATCAATAAGGATTACATAGTCTATAATATCATCTAGAAGGACAGGCAGTTCCCTGGATGCTATTTCATCCAGTATGTAAGCGGCCAAACCCTCCTGAAAGGCTGTTGCGAGGGCGTCGTTATTCCAAACCACTTCATCTGCTAGAGTGCGGAATTCGATAGTATAATCCGCTACAGATCTGTTACCCTGTCGAACCCTAAGCAGAGCTTTGCCAGCAGAGGCAACCCTACCGGGTTGATCAAACGTGCGTTTAAATGCTGACAAAAAATCTTCAAAGGACATAGGAGACATATTTTCCCACATGGGGTTTGCCTATGCTAAAGCTCTCCCGGACAGGTGGTTTATCAAAAAGGCAATTTTGGATCTGTCGGTGGGATAGGAACGTGGATTCATCACCAAATGGATGTCAATTTGATTGAGGAAACCACGACACAATGCTGGGTCACCACTATAGCGCTGTGGCGGTGTCATATGGACTACATGAGCAGGAACGGGTACTGGAGTGGCAATGGGTTCGGGCACAGCAGCAACCGCTTCCTGGACGGCAGGCTGCAAGGGTGCAGTACGAGCCAGTATGGTCTGCAAAGCTTGAGCAAACTGATCCATACGGTGGTCCAAGCCATCCATTCTCGCCTCCTGATTAACTAGGAGCTGTGGTATGTCAGCAGGTTCCATTATGGCCCTGTTGTAATGTCACGATTCGGGGAACCCAACACGCCAACACACACACAGGCACACACACACAGAAAGTGTGCAGTACCGGACCTTAGAGTGGCCGGGCTAAGCACACACAGAATAGTCAGGAGACAAGCCGAGTAAGGGGAACCAGAAAACAGAATAATGAGAAACAAGCCGAGGTCAAAGGGTAGGAGAAAGTCACAAAGTCAGTATAACCAGCCAGGGAGTACGTAACCAGAAAGCACACGTTCAGTATCAATACTCTAAAGCAAAGACCACAACAGGGCACTGAGAGACAGGAAAGGTAAGTATAAATATCCTTGCCTTAATTCTGATTGGATAACTTCCAATCAGAATTAACAAACACACGTGGGGGGTATCTATACCCCCCACTGTGATTGTTGCACTGTCGCTTTAACGTCGGGTCACGTGAGCGACCCCGGCGTACTGATATAGGTGCCGGCTCCCAGCGTGCAGCGTTAGACATGCTGCCGCTGGGGGGAGGAGGAGAGGACGCGAGCGGCGTGTCAAGAGGAGAGGACGCCGCTCGCCGACCGGTAAGAGGAGGGGGGACCGCGGGCAGCGACGGACCGAGGGTGAGTGCTGCGAGAGGATTGCAGCCTCCCCTCATCGCTGCCCGTGGAGCCCTGACAGCTACACAATGAAAATTATCACAAAGCTCTATTTACAGTGTGGTCCCTATTGAAATACTGCATTAAAAACACAAGGATATATAAGATGGTGTACATAGCACAAAACCTGGACCACTGTAGTGGTTATGGTGCTAGGGATGTTATTTAAATGAGTTGACTTGCATGTAGAAGAATGCAGAAATAGCGCTGCTTTGCATTCATGTATATAGAGAGAAAGAAAGAGAGAGAGAGAGAGAGAGAGAGAGAGAGAGAGAGGTGAGTTCTTTTTGATTTTAGAAAGAGGCTGATCCATGGTGGGTACAACCAAAATTAAAGGTAGATCCAATTTTTTTCATTATAAAGTAATCTTATCTATGCTTGGTAAATCATATTTAAAAAATAGCTAATGTCAAATAGTTAATATTGAAACAGTGATCCCATTTGTTATTTCATAGAAGTTATAAAAAGGGTGTGAAACCTAGAAGCTTGAATATCATTAACGTTACATATGTTTTAGACTGACATTTGCACAAAACATCCTGTCTATGCAAGAACTATTTGCACACTATGTTTTCTAGACAGCTCTTGGTGAATGATTAACACGTTGAACACACTTGTATTGTATGTTAAATTAAGCTACCAAAAATGCTGATGTCACAATGAGAATCCAAATTACGCAATATGCATGTAAGGACACATATATCAATGGAAATGGAAATAACAATATGGTAACGAAAGAAGAAAGCCACAGGATGAATCGGACACTATTTTGCACTGTCATTGTTTCAGCTGATCCTTGTCATTTTGACCAAGGCCAATTTAATTGAATTCAAATTGAATTTTGAACCATTTCACCAGTTTCATGTTAAACATTATCAAATGTAATTTAAAGGCATTTCATATGACAGAAGATTGTAGTAGGGGATTTGTCCACCGAAATGGTCGACTGAGTGTTTTAGGGAGGGAAATTGCAATTTTTTTGCAACAGTAAGTAACTTACTTTTGTTAACTTTAACTCGTCTTAATATTTTTTAAAAAGCCTGACTGCTCTATGTTTTCTCGCTCTAACTCTTCTGCTTATTTCCATACTCTAACCCTCACTCTATTTCCTAAACTTAAGCAGTTTCCTTATTTCTTCACTCTACCTCCAAATTCTTCCATTTCAAGACCATAAATGATCCCTTTATTTCTCTATTTCCTATCTCCAATCTCTATTCCTAACCATAACCTCAACAACTTGTTTGGAATATGGATTATTATTATCATTATTATTATATTGCCATGACAAACACCCCAGCTCTACTTAGGATGCCAAGCTATCCCCTTCTGCATTCAAACTGATAATGTGCCAAAACATTGTAACAGAAAACCAGGGACTGCATCCGTTGGGTCATAGAAACATAACCACTTCAATGAGATGTAGCAATTATGGTGTTTAGAGTACTCCTTTAAACGGACACATTGGCTTACAATTCAGCTTTTAAATAAAGATGTAAATTGATTTATTTGCTCATATTAATTTATCATATTTTCTGCAAACCTGCTTTGCTTTGAATTACCCCTTCAATGCCCAAAATTTCCCGATAGTAGAAAGCCCTGCCTCTTCATGGATTCCTCAGACGTGGGCACCATGCTAAAGTGACCAGACGGTCTCTGCCCTAAGGCAGTACAGGGGGCTACATGGACACTCAGTATATGTTGGATAATGTATGCACTGGGTTATTTCTGGATATCTCTTAAGCATAAGACATCTGATCCAGACATATGTTTGCTGAGGCTGTCCCAGGAATTGGATTGTTGAGACGAACTGTCACAGAGCTTCAATGCCTGTCAAACCATACTCCAGTACATTGAACACGCCCGGATCAGCATGTACAGGTTTATTGCTGGCTGTCTCACTTGTGAGACAACACAGCAATAAACACAAATTATCTCTCTGGTTGTTTGATATCAGTGGGATCCAATCACAGTAATCACTTGCCTTGACTGACAGCTAAGGCAATGTAATGGACTTTTACAGAGACCACAATAGTGGGACACACCGAAATGAAATGAAATGAATCAATGAAAATGATACACATAGGCCTTGGTTTAATTCTTTTGGATAAGCTTCTCAAAGGATCACGATGTCGTTGAAAAACTTTTACCAAATAAATTATCCACAAAAGCCACCTTTAAAGTCTATGGAAAATGTTGCATAATTATAATTTGAAAAGATTGTCTAACAGATTGATATCATTTAAAAAGTTTATCCCAAATAATTAAATCAAGGCAAATACATTAATTAGAATAACAAAATTTGGTAGAGGTTGGTAATAAAATGGTTTCATGAAAAGTGTCAAAATGCTCAATATGTAAATATCCTCAGTTGTATTTGAATTTTGCATCCTCTAGTTTCAACAACCCAAGTTTTACTTTAAAACTATAATTCACTGTTTGTTATATTTGTCCAATAGTTTCAGAACATTAAGGACAGAGGCAATTGTACAAATTCTGATTAAAACAAAACCTTGAATTTGAGCTTTATGTCTGTTAAACCATAAGTTACCTCTTTTATATCAAGCGTACCCACACTTACTATATAATTTTGTTCAGGCGGAACAGTAAAGCACTACGGAATCTGTTGGCGCTATATAAATAGCAATAATAAGAATAATAATCATAATGATAACTGGGCTTTTATTTCACCTCAAATACTTCTATATGGAACCCAATATAACATGAATAAAATATAAAAAAATTTGAGAAATTAAAAATATTTATTTTACAACTTCTGCATGGCGTTTTAAATGTGAATTTCATAATACTGTTAGCTTTTACTGCAATAAAATACACATATTTTTGTTCAGCACTGTCTAACAAGTTAAACAGAACCCTGCTTGTACATTTTTGTGGAGTTTTGGAAAGTTACACTGTCAAATATAGGGATATCCCCTTTTCTGTTTATACACATTGAAATTTGCCATATTGGTTGCCTTTGAGACCGTATGGCGGCCCAGGAATAAAAATTAACCCCATCATGGCATACCATTTGCAAAAGGGTAATCAGACCTAGGGTAATCAGAATGGGGTATGTTCAGTTTTTTTTAGTAGTCCTTTAGTTACAAACCATGGCCAAAATTAGTGTTCATATTTGATTTTTGCATTTTCCACAAAATAACTGCCTTTTCACTGATATCACCAGAATTATAAATTTTACAGCTCTAAAACACTCATATTTGTGTTCAGTGATATCTCAGGAGTACAACAGTACCCTCCATGTCCAGGTTTTATGGTGTTTACCCCACCGTAGAGGTTTTATGGTGTTTTGAAAAGTTACAGGGTCAAATGTAAGGCTTGCAAATTGGATTGTCAGGCAAATCCCTTAAACTATACTTTATAAAATAATATATACACCCGTTGTATAGCGCGCTATGGAATTTGCTGGCGCTATATAAATAATAAAATAATAATGTTATATATATATTGAATATATTTATTAAAATATAACATATTTATCATTTATTAATATTTAAAGGGACACTATAGTCACCAGAGCAACTACAGCTTAATGTAGTTGTTCTGGTAAGTATAATAGCTCCCTTCAGCGATTTTCATGTAAACACTGCCTTTTCAGAGAAAAAAAAAGTGTTTACATTGGCCCTAGGGACACCTCCAAGTAGCCACTCCTTAGATGGCCACTGGAGGGTCTTCCTGGCTCAGGGCTGCACAGTAAGCAGCCATGCCGTTCAGCGTCCCCACGCTTTGCATGGAGATGCTGAATTTTCCTCATAGAGATGCATTGATTCTATGCATCTCTATGAGGAGGTCCTAATTGGCCAAAATGGCATTTGGCCCCACCCCCGTGCTGATTTTCTCCTGATTTATCCTATGGGAAAGCATTGGATAGGCTAAAAATCAGCCATTTTGATGATGTCACACAGGGGGTGGAGTCAGGGCTGGCAGACCTGCACAGCGCTGGGAAAAGGTGAGTTTTAAACTTTTATAGGGGGGGCAGGCAACCTAAATTGTGAGTTTAGCACTATAGCATCAGGAATACATGTTTGTGTTCCTGACCCTATAGTGATCCTTTAATATTTTATTCATACTTACAGTATTATTCCGTTCCATATGGGGCTATTCAGACTGCAAAATCCAAACATTTAGCAACAAGTCTGGATTTTGCAAAACAGTCTTGTTTTACAGTCCTTCCTTTGAAATGTGTGACAACTGGGGCTATAATATAGATGTAATGTGCAGACATGGGCGGATTGTAAATGCTATTAAATAAACCGCCAGGGGTCATGCCATTATTTATATCACTTGGACCCAGCAATTCATGGGCATCAAGTCAGAAGGTATTAATCAAATGGGAACTATAAGACACGTCTGACCTCTGTGATTGCCAACAAGGGTTTTGCCACTAAGTACTAAGTCAGAGGTGTCAAAAACTTATTTCACTCATTGACATGCAAATCAATTTATAACTTTTTCGACATGCGTTTTTCGAGATTTTTGATTTTATATTCTGACTCTTATTGTTAAAATACACCTACCATTAGAATTATAGACTGATCATTTCTTTGTCAGTGGGCAATAGTAATGTCACGAACATAAAATTTTTGGTTCGCGAACGGCGAACGCGAACTTCCGCAAACATTCGCGAACCGGGTGAACCGCCATAGACTTCAATGGGCAGGCAAATTTTAAAACCCACAGGGACTGTTTCTGGCCACAAAAGTGATGGAAAAGTTGTTTCAAGGGGACTAACACCTGGACTGTGGCATGCCGGAGGGGGATCCATGGTAAAACTCCCATGGAAAATTACAGTTGATGCAGAGTCTGGTTTTAATCCATAAAGGGCATAAATCACCTAACATTCCTAAATCACAATGGATATGGATTGACACCTGACATATGACATATTGACACCTTGACATATGGATTGACACCTGTCCTCAGAGACCCTCATACACACTGACACAGAGCAGAATAGGGACTGTTCCCCCTACATAGGGTCACTTGTCAGATATGGATTGACACCTGTCCTCAGAGACCCTGATACACACTGACACAGAGCAGAATAGGGACTGTTCCCCCTACATAGGGTCACTTGGCAGATATAGATTGACACCTGTCCTCAGAGACCCTGATACACACTGACACAGAGCAGAATAGGGACTGTTCCCCCTACATAGGGTCACTTAGCAGATATGGATTGGCACCTGTCCTCAGGGACCCTCATACACACTGACACAGAGCAGAATAGGGACTGTTCATCCTACATAGGGTCACCATTTTTAGCCCAAGGCAGCTCATCTCATCAGGCCTTTTTTAGTCGAATGCATCGCCCACTGTCGGTCCCTTCGGGATCCATCCCTCATTCATCTTAATAAAGGTGAGGTAATCTAGACTTTTTTGACCTAGGCGACTTCTCTGACAGGACACTTGAAGCGGGGCAGGCCAGAAGTTCTTTTACAAATTGGTATAGCTCAGGCCACAGGTCAAGCCTGCACACCCAGTAGTCAAGGGGTTCATCGCTCCTCAGAGTGTCGATATCTGCAGTTAAGGCAAGGTAGTCTGCTACCTGTCGGTCGAGTCGTTCTCTGAGGGTGGATCCCGAAGGGCTGTGGTAATGCGTAGGACTTAAAAAGCTCTGCATGTCCTCCATCAACAACACGTCTTTAAAGCGTCCTGTCCTTGCCGGCGTGGTCGTGGGAGGAGGAGGATTACTTTCACCTCTTCCCCTGTTAGATTCCCGTTGTGCTGTGACATCACCCTTATACACTGTGTAAAGCATACTTTTTAATTTATTTTGCAAATGCTGCATCCTTTCCGACTTGTTGTAATTTGGTAACATTTCAGCCACTTTCTGCTTATACCGGGGGTCTAGTAGCATGGACACCCAGTACAGGTCATTCTCCTTCAGCCTTTTTATACGAGGGTCCCTCAACAGGCACGACAGCATGAAAGACCCCATTTGCACAAGGTTGGATGCCGAGCTACTCATTTCCCGTTCCTCCTCCTCAGTGATCTCAATGAAGGTATGTTCTTCCACCCAGCCACGTACAACACCACGGGTACCAGATAGGTGACAACGAGCACCCTGGGATGCCTGTTGTGGTTGGTCTTCCTCCTCCTCCTCAAAGCCACATTCCTCCTCTGACTCCTCTTCCTCACAATCCTCTTCCAGCGTTGCCGCAGGTCCAGCAAGCGATGCTGATAAGGCTGTTTCTGGTGGTGATGGTGACCACAACTCTTCCTCTTCACGCTCATCTACGGCCTGATCCAGCACTCTTCGCAGGGCACACTCCAGGAAGAAAACAAATGGTATGATGTCGCTGATGGTGCCTTCGGTGCGACTGACTAGGTTTGTCACCTCCTCAAAAGGACGCATGACCCTACAGGCATTGCGCATGAGTGTCCAGTAACATGGCAAAAAAATTCCCAGCTCCCCAGAGGCTGTCCTAGCACCCCGGTCATACAAATATTCATTAACGGCTTTTTCTTGTTGGAGCAGGCGCTCGAACATTAGGAGTGTTGAATTCCAACGTGTCGGGCTGTCGCAAATCAAGCGCCTCACTGACATGTTGTTTCGCCGCTGGATATCTGCAAAGTGCGCCATGGCCATGTAGGAACGCCTGAAATGGCCACACACCTTCCTGGCCTGCTTCAGGACGTCCTGTAAGCCTGTGTACTTATGCACAAAGCGTTGTACGATCAGATTACACACATGTGCCATGCATGGCACATGTGTCAACTTGCCAAACTTCAATGCCGCCAACAAATTTGTTCCGTTGTCACAAACCACTTTGCCGATATCCAGTTGCTGCGGAGTCAGCATCTTTTCCACCTGTGCGTTCAGGGCGGACAGGAGTGCTTGTCCGGTGTGACTCTCTGCTTTCAAGCAAGTCAAACCCAAGACGGCGTGACACTGCCGTATCCGGGATGTGGACTAGTACCTGGGGAGCTGGGAGGGTGCCGTTGATGTGGAGCAAGACGCAGCAGCAGAAGAGGACTCAGCCGAGGAGGTTATGGAAGAGGATGGAGTAGGAGGAGTAGAGGAGGTGGCAGCAGGCCTGCTTGCAAGTCGTGGCGATGTCACCAACTCCTCTGCAGAGCCACGCATTCCATGCTTGGCAGCCATCAGCAGGTTTAACCAATGCGCACTGTAGGTGATATACCTGCCCTGACCATGCTTTGCAGACCAGGTATCAGTAGTCAGGTGGACCCTTGCCCCAACACTGTGTGCCAGACATGCCATTACTTCCTTTTGCACAATCGAGTACAGGTTGGGGATTGCCTTTTCAAATTTCATCCGGGTACCTTGGGGTACCTTCCACTGCGGTGTCCCAATAGCCACAAATTTTTTGAACGCCTCAGACTCCACCAGCTTGTATGGTAAAAGCTGGCGGGCTAAGAGTTCAGACAAGCCAGCTGTCAGACGCTGGGCAAGGGGGTGACTTTCTGACATTGGCTTCTTACGCTCAAACATGTCCTTGACAGACACCTGACTGTGGGCAGATTGTGGGGATATTTATGGGATAATAATAGTAAACAGTTGAGAATTGCCCACTATTTCAATTCTCAGATCCCAAAGATCGTTATAGTGTAAGTGAAATGTATTCCATATAAATAAAATCACAATTTGTTATAAAAATAGATACAATTTATTGTGACAATTTAAATAATAATAATATGTAACATGCGTGACAATAATCAATGAATATTCAGTATATCATGGTATGCAATTAATTGCAATACATTCCACTGGCTAACATAGCAATTGTCAAGACAATGATTTATGATGGGCTTCATAGAGAAACGAAAGTTTCACACAGAGAAAGTGTAGCGGATTGGTACCGGGCTGTCCCACGACATGTATGAGAATAAGTGTATTTGGTCATATGGCTGGTTTAATGTGTATGTACATGTATAGAAAGCATGGTATCCGGGTATAATGACAGTTAAATGTATGTAAAGAATTGTATTCCTCTAGTTGTTCGGTAGAATCATTCAAATAAAACAAGGGAATGAAACTACCGAACAACCAGACCACCCAGGAATGAGTGTGCCTCCAATTACCGTTTGCAACAATGTTGCAAACAGGTAATTGGCAATCAGTGCAGTGTGGTCTTTGTCCTCTGGGTGGCCGCCATTCGGGAAACAAACACGTGGCGGCGGCCATCTTAAACTACCGAACAGCGGTGTTTTGCCGTCGAGTGTCTGGAACTAAAATCGGACACTTGACTAGGCAAACACCGCTGAGACCTCCATACTTCCAGAAATTCGTATGGAAACTACCGAATGACCCGCCGTTCGGTAGAAAGAGCCCCATAAACAAGGGAATTCATTCAAACCCTCTCCAGGCTCTATAACACAGGCAATTCGCCTGTTTTCATTCCCTTGTTTGTGACCGACCGCAGGGCCAAAATGCATGGAACTGTTTTCGGATACTTTACCCATGCGGTCGGTCAAATCTTTGGAACCCCATATCTCACGAACCATTCATCCGAATGGGCTAATTTTTAAGTATGTTGGTCCCCCAGAATAGAGCTATCTGGGGATGTTGGATTTGTGGATGTACCCCAAGTATTTAGGGTACATCCAAAACTCGGGGAAAACTGTGTACACAATAAGGGGATTATGATGCTAGAGGAGGGGAGGAGATCTGTGGGAGGTTACTACTTAGAGATTGGATAATGTCTTAAGTGATAGAACCTCCTCCCTTGCATGGGAGAGGGCTTTATAAGGAACTGTGGAATAAAGCTTGTCAGACTACTCCTGAAACTGTGTGTCGTCCAGTTATTGGGATTGCGATGGGGATACTGCTGTATTACTTTACCTGCTGGAAACCTTGCCTGTGGACTTAACATCACCTTGTTCCTGAGCCTCACTGGAATCTCTAGTGGAGAATAGCTGTGCAAGATCGGCTCTCCGCTACATTGGTTGGCAGCGCTGGGATCCAAACTCACAGAGGAACAAGCGTAAATGGAGTACGGATGGAGATTGATTTTTCTGCGCTAAAACGCTCCACGCTAAAGGACCTCCTAGAGGCAAGGGGTATACAAGCCAGCAATAAGAAGAAAGCAGTACTTGTTACAGAACTCATGGCAGAGTACAGAATGGAGGGCGATTCAGTTCCGGCACAGAGGGAGCCGGGAGGAACACCACAAGGATCGGAATTCCAGAGGCAGGTTCAGTTCAGGCTATCCTTTTATGGGGAAAACCCCCCAACAGAAATTGTTACCAGGACAATGGCCGAGGTACAAGAATTCATCCTAAGGACACAGGCACCAGAACAAAGCTCTGCAATTAATGTGCCACAGGAAGGTAAGCCTAAAATACCATACCAGGCTTTTAAAACATATGTGGAGGCAGAGGAAGATATAGACGCTTTCCTGCAAGACTTTGAAAGACTGTGTGCACTGCATAAAATTAACGCAGAGGACTGGGTACCTATTTTGGCCGGAAGGTTAACCGGGAGGGCAGCAGAGGCATATCGGACTGTACCTAATGACGAAATAAGGAATTACAGTAAAGTGAAAGAAATTATACTCGCCAGGTATGCTATAACACCCGAGGCATACCGGCGGAGGTTCCGGGATCTAAAGAAAACAGAGAAGGACTCGCACGCAGAGTGGGCATGCCGATTACAGGGGGCAGCGCTCGGGTGGGTGCAAGCTAGCAAGGCACGTTCTATGGAGGATGTAATACAAATGTTGCTGATGGAGCAGTTCTATGAGGGAGTAACCAATGAGGTCCAGGAATGGGTAAGGGACAGAAACCCTACTTCCCTTACCGAGGCAGCTAGGAAAGCGGATGACTACCTGGATGCACGCAGGTCACAAAAACCTGCAGCTCCAAAAGCAACCTTTAAAACATTCGGGGGAAACAACTACACCCCAGCTCCACCGAGACCGCTACCACCACCTCCACCACCCGCTGCACAGCCCCGGTTCCGACAACCCACCGCTGGCCCCTGTCATCACTGCCAGAAGTGGGGACATTATAAAAGGGAATGCCCACAGCTACGGGACCGTTCCACCTGGATTCGTCCAGGCCCACCTCCACCCAGGGCGGCCGCAGCCCACCACTACCAGGACCTAGTCACCACCCCATATGGTTCCGCAGTCCCCATTACTACTGTGGAACAATGGGAGGTACTGCACGAGGCAGATCCGGTCCAGGCCAATGTGGATAATCTACGGCACCATCGACAGACGGTATATCTGAATGGTACAGCAGTCCGGGGATTACGAGATTCGGGAGCCACCATCACTTTGGTACAGAGCCACCTGATTTCAGATCAGGCAAAACTGAACAAAACTGTTGCCGTCCGGGTAGCTGGGGGAGCAGTGTACCGGCTACCTACAGCAAGGGTACATTTACATTGGGGAGCGGGGGCAGGGGAAGTGGAGGTGGGGTTGATGCCACATTTACCGGCGGAGGTTTTATTGGGGAACGATCTGGGGAGGCTCACTTCTGCTTTTGAGCCCCAGTCACCCACCACAGGAGAGGTCAACCCTGTAGTCACCCGACAACAGGCCCGCACCCAGGACCACAACACACTGCCGGAGGTCCAGGTAAGCAACCCTACCCCCCCTCTAGAATGTGTCCCCTGGGCTCCACCTAATGAATTTGTAGCTGAAGTCGCAACAGACCCCACGCTTCAGGTGTATAGGGACAAGGTTGGCACGGGTTCCCCCGGGGCGGAGGGAGAGAAGTTTATCTGGGATAAACAACTTTTATACAGGGAAACAACCAAACAGATTACGGGGTTAGACCCGATAGCGAGGAGACAATTAGTGGTACCACAGCGGTACCGGGCTGAATTACTCCGGATAGCGCATGATATTCCGCTATCCGGACATCTAGGGGTTAGTCGCACCAGGTACAGACTAACCCAGAGTTTCTTCTGGCCAGGGATTAGCCAGGAAGTACGCAGATATTGCACGACTTGCGATACCTGCCAGAGAGTGGGAAAAAGGGGGGATCGCAGGAAGGCTAAACTTCACCCCTTACCCATAATAGAGGAACCTTTTAGCCGAATAGCGGTGGATCTGATAGGCCCCCTCAATAAAGTTAGCCCGTCAGGAAAACGGTATATTTTAACGGTCGTAGATTATGCCACCAGGTATCCAGAGGCAGTGGCTCTGACCAACATCCACGCTGAGACGGTCGCGGATGCCCTCATGCGGATATTCTCCCGGATGGGATTACCCAGGGAGATTATCTCGGATCAGGGTACCCAGTTTACCGCAGAATTCACCCAACACCTCTGGAGGATCTGTGGCATAAAGCCTATTATCAGCGCCCCTTACCACCCCCAGACGAACGGGCTCTGCGAACGATTCAATGGTACCTTGAAGCAGATGCTCCGAACCTTCGCAGAGACCCACAAGGACTGGGAACGATTCCTGCCGCACCTCCTATTTGCATACCGGGAGGTGCCGCAGGAATCCACAGGGTTCTCCCCGTTTGAATTATTGTTTGGAAGGAGGGTCCGAGGCCCATTGGATCTTATTAGAGAGCATTGGGAGGGAGACCGGAGCACAGATGGCACTCCCATCCTACCATATGTGTTGGCCTTTCGGGACCGCCTAGAAGCGTTGACCAAGACGGTACGGGAAAACCTTCAGGAGGCCCAGACCCGCCAGCGTACATGGTATGATCGGGGAGCCAGGGACCGTAGCTTTCAGGTCGGGCAGAAGGTACTAATTTTAAAACCTGTCCGACATGATAAGTTACAGGCCGCCTGGCAGGGCCCATATAAGGTGGTGGAGCAAAGATGCGATACCACCTATATTATCGGCCCCTGCACAGGGACTGGGGGGCGACGCATGCTCCATGTGAACATGCTGAAGCCCTACCACGAGCGTACTGAGGAGGTAACCGCCATCTGTGCCCCTAACACGGAAGAGTTTGACAGCTTACCCCTCCCCGATTTGCTGGGGGATGGGCAGCTGTCCGGAGATTTAGGGGAGGTTACGCTGGGAGATCGGCTGAACCCACAGGAGCGGATCGAGGTACAGCAACTATTGGAAGAGAAACGCGACACGTTCTCTAATGTACCTGGATACACGCCTCTGGCAACTCACCGGGTCGAGACCCCAGGGCAACTACCCATGCGCCAGACGCCATACCGCATTCCAGAAGCGGTACGGGCAAACATGCGTAAGGAGATCGACGAAATGCTCCAACTGGGGGTGATTGAACCCTCAGACAGTCCTTGGGCATCTCCTGTAGTCCTCGTACCAAAGCGAGACGGTACGACCCGCTTCTGCGTGGACTATAGGAGATTGAACGAGAAGACTGTATCTGACGCCTATCCGATGCCCCGGATAGACGAGTTACTGGACAGAATGGCCAGGGGCCAATACCTCACCACTATTGACTTGTGTAAAGGGTATTGGCAAATCCCCCTGGCCCCAGACGCCATCCCGAAGTCGGCCTTTGTCACCCCATTTGGCTTGTACCAGTTTAAGGTCATGCCATTTGGGATGAAAAACGCCCCAGCCACCTTCCAAAGGATGGTGGATTGACTCCTAGATGGATTCCAGGACTATACATGTGCCTACCTGGACGATATTGCTATTTTTAGCAATACGTGGCAGGAACACTTAGCTCACATCGGAGCTGTACTAGATAGGATAAGGGAAGCAGGTCTGACCTTGAAGCCGGCCAAGTGTAGTATCGGCATGGCTGAGGTACAATACCTGGGACATAGAGTAGGGTGCGGTAAACAAAAACCCGAACCCGCCAAAGTAGAGGCTGTAGCCCAGTGGCCCACCCCTAGGACTAAGACCCAGGTTTTAGCGTTTCTAGGGACAGCAGGGTATTACCGGAAGTTTGTTCCCAATTATAGCGCCCTGGCCAAACCCCTCACTGACCTGACCCGTAAGAACCTTCCCCGCCAAGTAAACTGGACCCCGGAGTGTGAGCAGGCATTCCAACAATTGAAAAATGCACTGATAAATGCCCCTGTCTTGGCAGCTCCCAATCCAACTAAACGTTTTCTTGTTCACACAGACGCTTCTATGTTTGGATTGGGGGCAGTACTGAGTCAAGTCGGGGCCGATGGCGGGGAACATCCAGTGGCTTACATCAGTCGCAAACTGTTACCTCGAGAAGTAAGCTACGCCGCCATCGAAAAGGAATGCCTGGCTGTGGTGTGGGCCCTAAAGAAGCTACAACCCTATTTATATGGACAGCCCTTTTCCTTGCTCACGGATCACAACCCGTTAGTCTGGCTGAACCGGGTGGCTGGAGACAACGCCAGGCTGCTGCGCTGGAGTTTGGCGCTACAGCCTTTTGACTTTAATATCCAGTACCGGCCGGGTAAGCAGAATGGAAATGCTGACGGGTTGTCAAGACAAACTGACTTAGAGAAATGATCCGTGAGCCCCCGGACATCCCCAAGCCGATCCGTGTTGGATCAGACTGTGTATGCCGGCTTGTGGGCAAGGGGGAGCAGTGTAGCGGATTGGTACCGGGCTGTCCCACGACATGTATGAGAATAAGTGTATTTGGTCATATGGCTGGTTTAATGTGTATGTACATGTATAGAAAGCATGGTATCCGGGTATAATGACAGTTAAATGTATGTAAAGAATTGTATTCCTCTAGTTGTTCGGTAGAATCATTCAAATAAAACAAGGGAATGAAACTACCGAACAACCAGACCACCCAGGAATGAGTGTGCCTCCAATTACCGTTTGCAACAATGTTGCAAACAGGTAATTGGCAATCAGTGCAGTGTGGTCTTTGTCCTCTGGGTGGCCGCCATTCGGGAAACAAACACGTGGCGGCGGCCATCTTAAACTACCGAACAGCGGTGTTTTGCCGTCGAGTGTCTGGAACTAAAATCGGACACTTGACTAGGCAAACACCGCTGAGACCTCCATACTTCCAGAAATTCGTATGGAAACTATCGAATGACCCGCCGTTCGGTAGAAAGAGCCCCATAAACAAGGGAATTCATTCAAACCCTCTCCAGGCTCTATAACACAGGCAATTCGCCTGTTTTCATTCCCTTGTTTGTGACCGACCGCAGGGCCAAAATGCATGGAACTGTTTTCGGATACTTTACCCATGCGGTCGGTCAAATCTTTGGAACCCCATATCTCACGAACCATTCATCCGAATGGGCTAATTTTTAAGTATGTTGGTCCCCCAGAATAGAGCTATCTGGGGATGTTGGATTTGTGGATGTACCCCAAGTATTTAGGGTACATCCAAAACTCGGGGAAAACTGTGTACACAATAAGGGGATTATGATGCTAGAGGAGGGGAGGAGATCTGTGGGAGGTTACTACTTAGAGATTGGATAATGTCTTAAGTGATAGAACCTCCTCCCTTGCATGGGAGAGGGCTTTATAAGGAACTGTGGAATAAAGCTTGTCAGACTACTCCTGAAACTGTGTGTCGTCCAGTTATTGGGATTGCGATGGGGATACTGCTGTATTACTTTACCTGCTGGAAACCTTGCCTGTGGACTTAACATCACCTTGTTCCTGAGCCTCACTGGAATCTCTAGTGGAGAATAGCTGTGCAAGATCGGCTCTCCGCTACAGAAAGCTTCCAGCGAATAGCCATAAACACTTTAGCTGACAGTTAGAATAACCCTTTCAATGCTGGCTAGACCTCCTAGGTAATTAAGATCTATTCTCATGTAATTTTAAATAAAAATAACATTTAAACCAGTCATTTCCTGGAACCTTCCAATAAAAGTAATCTACCATGTTCTATAAGCAGAATTTTAACTTGCCTAAACAGATATTTTCTTATTTTAGAGCAAATCAATACACCTGGATAAATATCACGATATGCTAACATGTGATATGTCACATTAAATACATAATTAATATTTTCCCATCTGCAGATTGGGATGCCATAATTATATATTCTTTAGTAACTAAGATTTCTAAATATCGAAATCTGATCGTGATTTATCCAGTCATATATCCGCTGATTTATCCGTCATCATCAACCGCTTCACTTGTATCTGACAACTCAGCAAAGGAAGCAGCAGCGGTTACAACATCATCATCATCACACCGTACGTCCATGTGTGTAATGCTGCCTGACTGAGACATATCCCTGTTATCTACATCCTCTGGCAATAATGGTTGCGCATCACTCATTTCTTCAAACGGATGTGTAAATAACTCCTCTGACAGATAAAGTGAAGCGGCTGTGGTGCTAGTGTTGGTGGTGGCGGCAGGCGGGTGAGTGGTATCTTGAGAGGTGCCCGAACCTAAGCTGGAGGAAGATTGGGTGTCCTGTGTTAGCCAGTCAACTATGTCCTCAGAACTTTTCAAGTTCAGGGTACGTGGCCTCTGAAAATTGGGCATTATTCTAGGGCAAAAGTGAATCACAGCACCACGACCACGACGGCCCCTGCGGCGTGGCCTGCCTCTGCCTGTCATTTTTTTGGGGATTAGTGGTACTATGCGTGCAAGCTACTGTGACACCAGATATGAGTGGCAATGTGCACTGGCAGAGGTTGGCAGAGTACACGCTGTAGGCCTGACACACCCGCTTGAAGACAACTAACTGCTATTCAATCTATAACAGTGAAAAAAGTTTTTTGTTTTTAAATGCACGCTATTGTGACACCAGATATGAGTGGCAATATGCACTTGCAGAGGTTGGCAGAGTCCACGCTGTAGGCCTGACACACCCGCTTGAAGACAACTAACTGCTATTCAATCTATAACAGTGAAAAAAGTTTTTTGTTTTTAAATGCACGCTATTGTGACACGAGATATGAGTGGCACTGTGCACTGGCAGAGGTTGGCAGAGTACACGCTGTTGGCCTGACACACAGATGCTTGCAGACAACTAACTGCTATTCAATCTATTACAGTGAAAAAAAAAAATTGTTTTTAAATGCACGCTATTGTGACACCAGATATGAGTGGCAATGTGCACTTGCAGAGGTTGGCAGAGTACACGCTGTAGGCCTGACACCCGCTTGCAGACCAGTGACTGCTATTCAATCTATAACAGTGAAAAAAGTTTTTTGGTTTTAAATGCACGCTATTGTGACACCAGATATGAGTGGCAATGTGCACTTGCAGAGGTTGGCAGAGTCCACGCTGTAGGCCTGACACACCCGCTTGAAGACAACTAACTGCTATTCAATCTATAACAGTGAAAAAAGTTTTTTGTTTTTAAATGCACGCTATTGTGACACCAGATATGAGTGGCACTGTGCACTGGCAGAGGTTGGCAGAGTACACGCTGTTGGCATAGGCGTGCGCAGCCTATTGCATTAGGGTGTGCACCCTAAAGCACAAACATACGCCGTGTGTGTGTGTGTGTATATATATATATATATATATATATATATACATACATTGCTGTGTGTGTGCTGTTAGTGTGCTGTGTGTGTGCTGTTAGTGTGAGGGTGCTGCTGTGTGTGTGTGTGTGTGTGTGTATATGTGTGAGGGTGCTGCTGTGTGTGTGTATGTGTGAGGGTGCTGCTGTGTGTGTGTGTGTATGTGTGAGGGTGCTGCTGTGTGTGTATGTGTGAGGGTGCTGCTGTGTGATGTGTGTGTGAGGGTGCTGGTAGTGTGCTATGTGGGTGAGGGTGTTTGTGTGTGTTTGTGAGGGTGCTGTTTGGGTGTGAGGGTGTGTATGTGTGAGGGTCCTGTTAGTGTGCTGTGTGTGTGAGGGTGCTGTTTGTGTGATGTGTGTGGGTGTCGTGTATTTGTGAGGGTGCTGTTAGTGTGCTGTGTGTCAGGGTGTTGTGTGTTTGTGAGAGTGTGGTTAGTGTACTGTGTATGTGAGCGTGCTGTGTGTGGGTGCTGTATGTGTGCTGTTTGTGTGAGGGTGCTGTATTTCTGTAGGTGCTGTTTGTGTGTGGGTGTTGTATGTGTGTGTGTTCTGTATGTTTGGAGGGATTGTGGAGGTGGGGGCAGATTAGTAAATATCCCCCCTCCCTTCGTACCTTATGTAGGGAGGGGGGATCCTTGCTGCCATGTGCCATCCCTGGTGGTCCAGTGGAGAGTTAACTCTAGCCTGCGGGGCTAGAGTTAACTCTTGCGAGATCTGAGCGTTGCCACGGCAACGCTAAGATATCGCGAGAGGAACCTGGCGGAGCTGCTGTCTGGAGTTCCCCGGGTCCTCTCCTGCCTCCCTCCATGCTGCTGTGGGCCGGTGAGGTAAATCTTTGGTCTCCCCGCCGGCCCATGGAGGCTTAGAGCAGAGCCGGCACTCAGCGCCGGTTCTGTGTGAGCCGACAGGGGAGAATAAAGTCCTGGGGAATAAAGTGTGGGAACTCCCCCAAGATTCCCCCCCCAAAAAAAATAATATACACTCCAATGTGTGTGTGTGTATATATATATATATATATATATATATATATATATACACACATATATGTGCACACACACTGACACGCATACTCAGACACACACACATTCAGACACACACACTCATACATTCACAGACAAACATACACACACACACACACATTCACATACACTGACACACACTCATACATTCACAGATACACATACACACACACACATTCACAGACACATACACTGACACACACTCATACATTCACAGACACACACATACACACACATACAGACACACACATACACTGACACATATACACACACATTCAGACACACACATACACACACATACAGACACACACATACACTGACACATATACACACACACATTCACAGACACACAAATTATTATTTTTTAATTAAAAAATGTCCACCCAGCCTCCCTACCTGGAGTGCTGGCGTGGACTTGTCCCTGGGGTCCAGTGGGTCGGGCGCCTGTCTTCATCTCAGCCACGGCGAGGGAGCTGTGTGCTCTCTGCTCCCTCTCACCGCGTGGGCTGTCTGCTGTAGCTGGGAGCCGGAATATAACGTCATATTCCGGCTCCGGCATCAGCAAACCGCGCGCGGCGAGAGGAAGCAGAGAGCACACAGCTCCCTCGCCGCGGCTGAGATGAAGACAGGTGCCCGACCGGGGTGGGGGGGGGGGGGGTTTGGGGTCCATCACCTCTTGCCCCCCCATGACAGGGGGAGGAAGGGGGGCATTTGGGGGCGCTGAGTGCCTGCAGGAACGGTGTTCCTGCTCATAAAAAGTGCAGGAACTCTGTTCCTGCAGGACTTAATCCAAAGGCGTGCCGCGGGGATTAGGGTGTGCCCAGGCACACCCGGCACACCCCGTGCGCACGCCTATGGCTGTTGGCCTGACACACAAATGCTTGCAGACAACTAACTGCTATTCAATCTATTACAGTGAAAAAAGTTTTTGGGTTTTAAATGCACGCTATTGTGACACCAGATATGAGTGGTGGCACTGGGCAAGTGGGCACAGTATCCACTGTGAGCCTTACACAGAAGCTGGCAGGCAGGCAGGCAACTGCAATTAGATTACACACAAAAAAAAAAAGCAGACTGATGTTTTAGCCCTAAAAAGGGCTTTTTGGGGTGCTGTCCTTACAGCAGAGATCAGATGAGTCCTTCAGGACTCTAGTGGACACTGAATACACTAGCCTAGCTATACATTTCCCTATCAAATGAGCAGCATTTCCCTCCTCTATCTAAGAATGCAGCTTCAGAATGAATCTAAAATGGATGCTGTACAGGAGGTGGGAGGGTCTGGAAGGGAGGGTCTGCTGCTGATTGGCTGGAATGTGTCTGCTGACTGTGAGGCACAGGGTCAAAGTTTAGTCAATGATGACGAATATGGGGCGGATCGAACCGCGCAAGTGTTCGCCCGCCGTGGCGAACACGAACACGCTATGTTCGCCAGGAACTATTCGCCAGCGAACAGTTCGGTACATCACTAGTGGGCAAACATCCAAAATCAACAGGGGATCAAATACTTTTCCCCTCACTGTACATGTTTGTGTTCCTGACCCTATAGTGTTCCTTGAATTATATTTTTAAAATAATGTTAAAAAATTTCACTTTTTTTAATTAGGCTGAGCAGCCATATTGTGTCAGACTCTACTGTTATCTCACTAACTGCTTAACCTAACTTTCCTGCTGCTGAAGTTTCACACAGAGCAATCACCGCAGCAAAGTTGAATCGAGCAGTAGTTGGTCAGTTAACAGCGGAGTCTGACACAGAGGTGTATATAGGATATTTGCCACCTGGGCAGTTTTCTGCTTTCGAACACACTCTTGATACTTCCAGCACCATGGCCACCATGGCTTAATGTAGTGGCTATGGTGCAAGGAAGCTCTGGGTTTCAAAGCACAATACTATGACTATTCTGTATTTTCAGACCCACTCTTTGTCTGTCCAAGCTCACACCAATATTTTATCCACGTGGGGCAAACGGGGCCCTCTGCCTGCAACAATTTATTTTAGGATCACCGATCAGTGCTCGGATGAAGTGACTAATACCGAGTGCCACTCAGGTTGGAGGAGAAGAATAGGGGAGTGCAGAGTAAGAGCCTCTGACTATGAACAGCATCAGCCAGCCACTGGACCCCAGGCAAGCCACCTAAAAGGTAGTAAAAAAGGAGGGTGGTTAAAAAAAATTACATTTTGCACGACTGTATATGTACCTGTGTGACTGTATGTGACTATGTGTGTTTGAATGTGAATATATGTTTCTGCATGTGTGTGTATGTGAATCTGTGTGGTTGTATATGTATCTGTGTCTGTTAGTGAATATGTGTATATGTATCTGTTTGTCTGCATTTGTATCAGTGTGTCTGTGTGTAAATATGTGTCTGTATGTGTATAAGTATGTGCATATGTGTATGTGTATTTATCTGTCTATTTGTGTATCTGTGCCTCTGTATTTGAATGTGTGTGTGTGTGTGTCTGTGTATCTGCATGTGTCTGTCAGTGTATCTGTGTATATCTGTGTGTCTGTATGTGTATCCTTCTGTGGGTCTATATGTGTATCTGTGTGTCTGCATGTTTATCTGTGTAGGTGAATCTGTGTGTTAGTGTAGCTGTATCTAGTTATGTGTTTGTGAATCTGTGGGTCTGCATTTGTATCAGTGTGTCTGTGTGTAAATATGTGTCTGTATGTGTATAAGTATGTGCATATGTGTGTGTGTATAGGTGTATGTGTATTTGTCTGTCTATTTGTGTATTTGTGTCTCTGTATTTGAATGTGTGTGTGTCTGTATATCTGCATGCTTCTGTATGTGTGTCTGTCAGCATATCTGTGTATATCTGTGTGTCTGTATGTGTATCCTTCTGTGGGTCTATATGTGTATCTGTGTGTCTGCATGTTTATCTGTGTAGGTGAATCTGCGTGTTAGTGTATCTGTATCTAGCTGTGTGTTTGTGTATCTACTAAAAAAGAAGGGAGAGGGAAAAGAGAAAAAGATCTGTTCCTAATATTAAATATATACAAACAATTAAAAATCCTTTATTGGTGAATAATTAGACATCAAAAAACTATCCCAGCTGTGACTGACTGACTACGAACAGGTCAGTAGTAACAGTCAGAAACCCGAGAACACACAAAGTAGAAAAAAAAAAAAGTAAATAAGAAAAAAATTATACAGTCAAATTGAACAATGTTAGACCGGGTTGCTAATCATCGCTGTAGCGATGTACCGAGAATAATAGGATGGAGTAAAAGCGTTAGTAATGCTCCAAGTAGGCTTATCAAAGAAGTCAAGTTAGCAATATAGTCTCTGATTGTATTCATAAATGCCCTTGTACCATTCACCAACGGTATACAAATTATAAACTCTGTTTGCTGGGCAGTATAATACAGTACAATGTAATAAAAAGTATCCAAAGTAAAAGGAATCTCATACAAAGTAACTATTTTTCAGATATAATACAATGTAAATTAACACTCTAAGGTGCCTAAATCGGTGCTTAAATGATGATATATCAATTGATAGCGATAGAAATATCGTCCTGTAACTCCATCTCCCCAAAGAAATTCCGGTAGTAAATGTCAGGAATACTGTATAGATAAGCAAAAAATAGGAATGGTGCCTTCAAGGGCACCTGGTACAGGAAAGGCAAATAAGAATGATAGAGACTAGTGTTGTACCGAACTGTTCGCCGGCGAATAGTTCCCAGCGAACATAGCGTGTTCAGGTTCGCCGCCGGTTCGATCCGCCCCCTATTCGTCATCATTGAGCAAACTTTGACCCTGTGCCTCACGGTCAGCAGACACATTCCAGCAAATCAGCAGCAGACCCTCCCTTCCACACCCTCCCACCTCCCTCCCAGCATCCATTTTAGATTCATTCTGAAGCTGCATGCTTACTGAGAGGAGGGAAAGTGTAGCTGCTGTTCATTAGATAGGGAAATTGATAGCTAGGCTAGGGTATTCAGTGTCCACTACAGTCCTGAAGGACTCATCTGATCTCTGCTGTAAGAACAGCACCCCAAAAAAGCCCTTTTTAGGGCTAGAACATCAGTCTGCTTTTTTTTTTTCTGTGTAATGTAATTGCAGTTGCCTGCCTGCCAGCTTCTGTGTCAGGCTCAGTGGATACTGTGCCCATTTGTCCAGTGCCACCACTCATATCTGGTGTCACAATAGCTTAAGCTTGCATTTAAAACCAAAAAAAGTTTTTCACTGTAATAGATTGAAGAAGAGCAGTTAGTTGTCTACCAGCTTCTGTGTCAGGCTCAGTGGATACTGTGCCCATTTGCCCAGTGCCACCACTCATATCTGTTTTCACAATAGCTTATGCTTGACATTTAAAAAGAAAACATTTTTTTCACTGTAATAGATTGAATAGCAGTTAGTTGCCTGCCAGCTTCTGTGTCAGGCTCAGTGGATACTGTGCCCATTTGCCCAGTGCCACCACTCATATCTGGTGTGACTATAGCGTGCCTTTAAAAACAAAAAAAGGGTTTTACTGTAAGCTAATAGCAGTTAGTTGTCTGCAAGCGTCTGGGTGTCAGGCCTTCAGCGTGTGCTCTGCCAACCTCAGCAAGTGTAATTTGCCACTCATATCTGGTGTCTCTATAGCGTGCATTTAAAACCAAAAAACTTTTTTCACTGTAATAGATTGAAGAGCAGTTAGTTGTCTGCCAGCTTCTTTGTCAGGCTCAGTGGATATTGTGCCCGTTTGCCCAGTCAGTGCCACCACTCATATCTGGTGTGACTATAGCGTACCTTTAAAAACAAAAAAAGGGTTTCACTGTAAGCTAATAGCAGTTAGTTGTCTGCAAGCGTCTGGGTGTCAGGCCTTCAGCGTGTGCTCTGCCAACCTCAGCAAGTGTAATTTGCCACTCTCATCTGGTGTCTGTATAGCGTGCTTTTACAAAGAAATAGCAGTCAGTGCTAATAGCAGTCAGTGCTAATAGCAGTCAGTGTCCTTAAAGCGTGTGTCAGGCCTTCAGCGTGTGCTCTGCCAACCTCTGCCAGTGTACTTTGCCACTCATATCTGGTGTCACAATAGCGTGCATTTAAAACCAAAAAACTTTTTTTCACTGTTATAGATTGAATAGCAGTTAGTGGTCTTCAAGCGGGTGTGTCAGGCCTTCAGCGTGTTCTCTGCAGACCTCTGCCAGTGTACTTTGCCACTCATATCTGGTGTCCCAATAGCTTGCATTTAAAAACCAAAAAACTTTTTCACTGTTATAGATTGAATAGCAGTTAGTTGTGTCCAAGCGTCTGTGTATCAGGCCTGCTCATCTGCCCACAGTCAGGTGTCTGTCAAGGACATGTTTGAGCGTAAGAAGCCAATGTCAGAAAGTCACCCCCTTGCCCGGTGTCTGACAGCTGGCTTGTCTGTACTATTAGCCTGCCAGCTTTTACCATACAAGCTGGTGGAGTCTGAGGCGTTCAAAAAATGTGTAGCTATTGGGACTCCGCAGTGGAAGGTACCCGGCCGAAATTTCTTTTCACAAAAGGCAATCCCCAACCTGTACTCGATTGTGCAAAACGAAGTAATGGCATGTCTGGCACACAGTGTTGGGGCAAGGGTCCATCTGACCACTGATACCTGGTCTGCAAAGCATGGTCAGGGCAGGTATATCACCTACACTGTGCATTGGGTAAACCTGCGGACGGCTGCCAAGCATGGAATGCGTGGCTCTGCAGAGGAGTTGGGGACACCGCCACGACTTGCAGGCAGGCCTGCTGCCACCTCCTCTACTCCTCCTACTCCATCCCATATGTTCTGGGCAACCTGGAGGGTCAAGGTGGCTATCCTTTCCCTCGTACACCCGGAAGGCCTGAGTATACCCAGTCTCGCTATCACAGAGCTTATACATCTTTACACCATACCTAGAGCGCTTGGAAGGAACATACTGCTTGAATACCAGCCTTCCCTTATACTTCATCAGGGATTCATCCACACATATATTCCTTATCTAACTACTTAACTATGTACAATGTGGGTGTTTGTTCCGTTATGCCCTGTAGATTGTTTAACCTCAGCTTGGTATACCTCAATGTTGGCTGTTGTACCATGGTGTTTGGAGTCGTTGTCTCTCTGCGTCAGAGCAGTTAGGTCTTAGGAGTGGTACTATTCATCCTTCGTGTATATATATATATATATGTGATATGTTATTGTTCTAACACGACTCCCTCCTCCTCCTTCCTCAGATACGCCTCCCATATGTTCCTGGCTTTCACTATGTGGTGTGGGGGGTGTAGCCGCTGGCAGGTTTTTGTTTCATATGCTAGGTTTAGGGAGATCTGTTGGAGAAGGCTAGATCTCTCCGGTGGCTGTTGTTGTTTCCACCCTCTGGCTATTAATAAGTTGTCAGCAATCAAAATATGATATGTTAGGTCGGCATGTGCTTTTGGGAATGGGTCAATCGAGATGAAGAGTAGGGCATTTTCTGGTCTCAGGTTGGTTCTGGTGACCAGTGCCGTTTGTATCACCCCCTCAACTGCCTTCCAGTATCCTCTGATGGCCGAGCAGGCCCACCAGATGTGGAGCATTGTGCCCTACTCTATTAAACATCTCCAGCAAAGTCTTGAGGTGTTGGGATATATGGTCGCTAGTCTAGTCGGTACCAAGTACCACCTATATTGTATCTTGCGCATTAGCTCTAGGTGGGATGCGCATCTGGATCTACCTTTATGGGCTATAAAGGCTTGGTTCCATTGTTCTTCTGAGAAGACTGTACTCAAATCCTTATGCCATGCCTCTCTGAATTTGTCTAGCTGCGGTGGTGGCTGTTGGGTAGGATTATTTAGAATTGCATACATGAGTGAAAGCGGTTTCTTGGGCATTGTTCTAGATTCACATGCTTTCTCTATACAACGCGTGTGGGTCGGGGTTGTCAGTGCTCCCTTTAGTTGTAGGTAGGAGAATATCGCTCTTTGTGGCAAATCGTAACTCTGTTGCAGGTCGGGGAATTGTCTCAGCTGTCCTTGATTATAGAGGTGTCTAACCAACGTGCATCGTCGCTCGGTCCATAGTCGATGGTCAAATGTGGGATTCATCCTGTGTATGCAGTATAGTGGTGTGGCCAGCGCCCATTTATCTGTATAACCTAATTGTGGTTCAATCGTATCCCAGGTTTTCAGCAGGATTGCGGTAGTGGCCGGTGTGTCTGGTAGTTTAGGGCGATGTCTATGTGGGACTCAGAATAAGTACCTAAGGCCCTTGGGGCAAGCCCACGTTGATTCCATGTCCACCCATTGTGGTGTGTTGTGGGCTGTGTGTGCCTGCAGGGCGGTGGTCATCAGCGCTGCCCTATAGTAGGTTCTCACCTCTGGTAGTCCTAGCCCTCCCTGCTCTAGGGGTTTGGTGAGTATGCTAGTGGCTATCCTGATTTTTTTGTGTGCCCACACTAAGCTAGTGAGAGTCCTTTGTAGACGTCACAAGCACGCATTGGGTAATGGGTTCTTTAGCGTTCTAGTCAGGTATTGGAATTTTCGGCAGCAGCAGTTTCCCCTTTTTTTTTTAAGAATTTGCCAGTAATCTTTTTTTGAAGTTGTTCCCCTCCTCTTGACACGATCAATGACCTGAGAGTCTCCGTAAGCAAGGTTGACCTGTTAGTCCCGTTTTCCATTCAAGTTGTGCATGATGTCCAGGCTAGGTTTCCAGGGACAAATGTTGTAGCCTGTTGAACGAGGTGACCTTGCTCGGGTCCCAGGTGTGCGGTTCCTAAAATCGCTGCCATATACACGTCCACTGATAGGAGACGCAACAGGTATTAAACTGATAAGAATAGTACACTATCAGTAGGTCCCCCCCATTGTGATTTATGCCCCCCACCCACCGCGCAGGGGTGGGGGCTGGGGGGAGGACAGTAGGTCCCCCACCTTATCCTTATTTACTGATTATTCCCCTGTATAACAATGTGTGGCATTTAGTGAATATTCCCCATTCTGCTCTGTGTCAGTGTGTATCAGGGTCTCTGAGGACAGGTGTCAATCCAGATCTGCCAAGTGACCCTATGTAGGGGAACAGTCCCTATTCTGCTCTGTGTCAGTGTGTATCAGGGGCTTTGAGGACGGGGAACAGTCCCTATTCTGCTCTGTGTCAGTGTGTATCAGGGGCTTTGAGGACGGGGAACAGTCTCTATTCTGCTCTTTGTCAGTGTGTATCATGGTCTCTGAGGATGGGGAACAGTCTCTATTCTGCTCTGTGTCAGTGTGTATCAGGGGCTCTGAGGACAGGTGTCAATCCATATCTGCCAAGTGACCCTATGTAGGGGGAACAGTCTCTATTCTGCTCTTTGTCAGTGTGTATCAGGGGCTTTGAGGACAGGTGTCAATCCATATCTACCAAGTGACCCTATGTAGGGGGAACAGTCTCTATTCTGCTCTTTGTCAGTGTGTATCAGGGGCTTTGAGGACGGGGAACAGTCTCTATTCTGCTCTGTGTCAGTGTGTATCAGGGGCTTTGAGGACAGGTGTCAATCCATACCTGTCAAGTGACCCTATGTAGGGGGAACAGTCTCTATTCTGCTCTGTGTCAGTGTGTAACAGGGGCTTTGAGGACAGGTGTCAATCCATATCTGCCAAGTGACCCTATGTAGGGGGAACAGTCTCTATTCTGCTCTTTGACAGTGTGCATCAGGGGCTTTGAGGACGGGGAACAGTCTCTATTCTGCTCTGTGTCAGTGTGTATCAGGGGCTTTGAGGACGGAGAACAGTCTCTATTCTGCTCTGTGTCAGTGTGTATCATGGTCTCTGAGGACGGGGAACAGTCTCTATTCTACTCTGTGTGAGGAGGAGGAACGGGAAATGAGTAGCTCGGCATCTAACTTTGTGCAAATGTGGTCTTTCATGCTGTCATGCCTGTTGAGGGACCCTTGTATAAAAAGGCTGAAGGAGAACGACCTGTGCTGGGTGTCCACGCTACTAGACCCCCAGTCTCTATTCTGCTCTGTGTCAGTGTGTATCATGGTCTCTGAGGACGGGGAACAGTCTCTATTCTGCTCTGTGTCAGTGTGTATCAGGGGCTTTGAGGACAGGTGTCAATCCATACCTGCCAAGTGATCCTATGTAGGGGGAACAGTCTCTATTCTGCTCTGTGTCAGTGTGTATCAGGGGCTTTGAGGACAGGTGTTAATTCATACCTGCCAAGTGACCCTATGTAAGGGGAACAGTCTCTATTCTGCTCTGTGTCAGTGTGTATGAGGGTCTCTGAGGACAGGTGTCAATCCATATGTCAAGGTGTCAATATGTCATATGTCAGGTGTCAATTCATTGCGATTTAGGAATGTTAGGTGATTTCTGCCCTTTATGGATTAAAACCAGACTCTGCATCAACTGTGTAATTTTCCATGGGAGTTTTGCCATGGATCCCCCTCCGGCATGCCACAGTCCAGGTGTTAGTCCCCTTCAAACAACTTTTCCATCACTTTTGTGGCCAGAAACAGTCCCTGTGGGTTTTAAAATTCGCCTGTCCATTGAAGCCAAAGGCGGTTCGCGAACGTTTGCGGAAGTTCCCGTTCGCCGTTCGTGAAACGAAAATTTTGTGTTCGCGACATCACTAATAGAGACATAGAAACAAATCCTACTGCTAAAATGGAATAAGTCAACCCAGTTATAGTAAGAGAGACTGTCAATTTACTATAGAACCCTGATCGGTATTAGAGTTTCATCAAATGGGCCCCGGTCGGCAAACCGCCGTCAAAGTCCCGAGAGTGAATATATACTCAGATCGTGGTATGTAGTCGTCGGCATGTTAACCATAGCAAGGGAACATGAGAGGCACATACAGAGTAATATCAAGTGCCTTAATCAATTTGAGGATCTGATGTGCCTCGGCGGCTTGCTGCCGTCTAAGTTTAGTGTTAAATGTCCACTTGGCAAGTTATATCCAGGAGCACACGAGAAAAATGTCGCGCCCCGACGCGCGTTTCGCCTAACTCTGAGGCTCATCAGGGGGACAATGACTTTGTGATACCAATATTTTGGCCATCTTTGTAAAGTGTTTGTGTATCTGTTTGAGTGTCTTTCTTTTTAAAGTAGTGTCTATGTATCTGCATGTGTGTCCTTGTATGCATGCCCCTGTGTATCAGTGTTTGTATCTATATATGTGTAATTCTGTGTTGTTGTTTTTTTTTGGGTGGGGCGGGGGATGGGTGTTGGTACGAAGGGTGTGACAGCATGCTAGGGAGTGAGGGGGTACAGGGTCCAGGGGGCCCAAGCAAATGCTTGCCCAATCAACATTAAGGATGGCCCTAAACCCACATTCTCTGCTCTAAACAACCATTTTCATTCTGTTCACCACCAAATCTTTAATTCTCTGTTCACCCAACTTTTAAGTCTGTCCTCCCCCATTCTATGTTTGTCCACATGGCTGGTGCAAGACTATTTTGTGCACATGACCAGCTTCTTGCACCCCTAACCCAAAGCAAAATTGCATACTACCCCAGCCCTTTTGTGTGTCTCTTTCTCTGTGTCTCTTTCTCTGTGTTCCCCAACTGCTTTGTGTTTCTTTTTCCCCTTCCCCTCTGTGTCTCTTCCACCCAGACCCTCTGTGTGTCTTTGACCCCCATCCCCTACTGTCTCATTCTCCCTCAGTCCTAAGTGTGTCTCTTTGTGCTCCCCACCCCCTCTGTGTGTTTTTGTCCCCCTAGCCCCTCTGTGTATCTTTGTCCCCCTAACCTCTCTGTGTGTCTCCTTGTCCTATCAGCCCCTCTGTGTATCTCTTTGCACCCACATGCCCTCTGTGTCTCTTTCTCTACCCCCCCCCCCCTCTGTGTGTCTCTTTATCATACCTCCCCCCCCCCCCTCTTTTGTCCTTGTTTCCAGGCAGTAAAGGTTAAAAGAGTGGGAGGGATTGATAAAAAGGTAATGTCATGGCCTGTGACATAACTGCTTCAAAGTGGCAATGGTTGGGATGGGGGCATGAGGAGGTGGTGGGGTGCTTGAGTGACAGTTTTCCGTTAAATTAATCTCTGTAATAGAATCCAGTCCTTGTTGTTTATAGCTCGGTAAATCAACTTGGTAGTTTTCCAGGTAGTATAGTGTGCAATAACTTGTTTTTCTTTTATTTTTATTGTATGTATAGGGGCTGATGTGTACTATAGTAATTGTTTCTGTGTATGAGTAGTGGGGGATTGTGTGCAGGGTTTTATTTTTTATGTTTAACGTTATCCAGCTGGACCAAGAATACAAATTCAATGTAAAATAAAGAAATCCTGTAAGAAAACTGCACAGTCACCATGTTATACACTTATGTATGCCAGTTTTAATGTAGTCAGTGCAACTTTTATAGCCATAGCATGTGCTTGTTTATTGCTGATTCATTTATACAATGCATTATACCATGCAGAGCCTGCACTCTCTGTATACCAACCTGCACTGTCTGTATACCAGGCTGCACTGTGTCTGTGTATACCAGGCTGCACTGTGTCTGTGTATACCAGGCTGCACTGTGTCTGTGTATACCAGACTGCACTGTGTCTCTGTATACCAGCCTTCACTGTTTGTATACCAGGCTGCACTGTGTCTGTATACCAGGCTGCACTGTGTCTGTATACCAGGCTGCACTGTGTCTGTGTATACCAGCCTTCACTGTTTGTATACCAGGCTGCACTGTGTCTGTATACCAGGCTGCACTGTGTCTGTATACCAGGCTGCACTGTGTCTCTGTATACCAGCCTTCACTGTGTCTGTATACCAGGCTGCACTGTGTCTCTGTATACCAGCCTTCACTGTTTGTCTACCAGGCTGCACTGTCTGTATACCAGGCTGCACTGTGTCTGTATACCAGGCTGCACTGTGTCTGTATACCAGGCTGCACTGTGTCTCTGTATACCAGCCTTCACTGTTTGTATACCAGGATGCACTGTGTCGCTGTATACCAGGCTGCACTGTCTCTGTATACCAGGCTGCACTGTGTCTCTGTATACCAGGCTGCACTGTGTCTCTGTTTAGTACACTGCGAGCGGGAGCTATGGGGTTAACCCCGCCCCCCTCTCCACACACAGGTTGCCAGAGCAGTAAAACTGCCAAGTCATGGCGAGGAGTGACGCAATGCTCCGCCCCCCGGCACTGGGAGAGCCTGCTTGCTATACGCGGCTGCAGTCAGTGTCTCGCGCTCAGCTTGCCCTGTGTGAGGACCAGGAAGGAGCGGGTGACAGACTGGAGATCACGTGACCGGCGCAGCTTCCCCTGCAGAGGAGAGCGCTGTATGACAGGCGCGCGGGAGAAGCGGAGTATCGTGTGTCACTGCTTGGCCGCCTCGTTATACCGCTCCATCCCGCCTCGCTATACCGCTCCATCCCGCGCGCTGCCCCCCCGGCCAGCTCCTCAGACACCCCTCCTCCCCCTGTCACCGCGGGCCGCTCGCTCCGTCTGTTACGGACACACAGGAAGTAAAGGGCAGCGGCGGCCATGGGTCTACTCTCTCACGGCTCCCCGCTCAGCTGGGAAGAGACCAAGAAATACGCCGACCATGTCCGGCAACACGGCGTGCTGCAATTCCTGCACATCTACAACCGGGTCAAAGAGCGACAGAAAGATGTCCTCAAATGGGGGGACGAGGTGAGACACTGCACATAACACTGCACGTAGCGCTGCCGCACACTGCACGTAGCGCTGCCGCACACTGCACGTAGCGCTGCCGCACACTGCACGTAGCGCTGCCGCACACTGCACGTAGCGCTGCCGCACACTGCACGTAGCGCTGCCGCACACTGCACGTAGCGCTGCCGCACACTGCACGTAGCGCTGCCGCACACTGCACGTAGCGCTGCCGCACACTGCACGTAGCGCTGCCGCACACTGCACGTAGCGCTGCCGCACACTGCACGTAGCGCTGCCGCACGTTACCCCTATGATGGCATACCATTTGCAAAAGTACACTACCAAAGGTATTTCAAATGGGGTATGTCTAGTCTTTTTTTAGTAACCACTTGGTCACAAACACTGGCCAAAGTTAGCGTTAATATTTGCGTGTAAAAAATGCAAAAAACAAATATAAACGCCAATTTTGGCCAGTGTTTGTGACTAAGTGGTTACTAAAAAAAGACTGGACGTACCCCATTTGCAATACCTTGCTTGGGTAGTTTACTTTTGCTAAAGGTATGCCATCATGGGGGTAATTCTTATTCCTGGCCTACGATACGGTCTCAAAGGCAACGTAAACAATCTGGCAAATTTCAATGTGGAAAAACTGAAACACAAGCTTTATATTTGACTCTAACTTTTGAAAATCCCATAAAACCAAATATTAGTGTTTCAAAACCATAAAATGTATCACAACAATTATATCGTCCGTGTAAGTGCTGTCAGTGTGTGAAAAATGCAAAAAACTACAACTATTGTACATTTAACTGTTTTGAAACACTAATATGTGTTCAGGGAAGTCTCCTGAGTAAAACAGTACCCTGTATGTACAAGTTTTATGGTGTTTTGAAAAGTTACAGGGTTAAATATATTGCTAGCAAATTAAATTCTCTGGACTTTCTGCCTGGGTTATCAGGCAGGTCCTGAAAATTGTAATTAATAATGACTTAAATATGTAAAAAATATATACGTAGAATTATTTATATATATATATATATATATATATATATATATATATATATATATATATAAATTTTATTCTATAGTGATAGATACATATATAATATAAATGTTTCGTTCTGTGTATTTTGATATCAATATTCATAATCAAAATACAGTTAGAATGAAATTACACTTTTTTAATTTTTTATATATTTTCTAATATATAATTTGTATTACAATACACTGTGTGTGTGTATATGTATGTATATGTGTATGTATGTATGTATATGTATATATATATATATATATAAATATATAAAAAAATTTTTTTATTTTTTTTTCTGTAAGAAATAAAGTTCAGGCAGTAGGGGGACTACCTGTCATTCCAGGCAGTCCCCCTCCTGGCACTGCTATGGACGGCTATTCCATTCATGTGATTGTGAGGTCCTGAGGGCCGGATCAGACGCAGGGGGACTGCCTGGGATGCCAGGCAAGTGTCCTCCCCTGCCCGCCGGCGTTTAGAGTCAGGTCCCCAAGGACGGCATAGCACGCCCGCCATCTTTAAGGGGGTTAATCGGAGTTTTGTCATCAGTTGTTGATTAAGCCTGCTTTTTAATCTTCGCACATACCTGGGAATTCATTTAATAGGTTTATTCTTTAAATTTCTAATTGTAGTTAATTGTAACCCAAATTGCACAACTAGGCTAAAATGAGCCAACTATGACTTGTCTTCTCCCAGATTGACAATTAGCCTACATTTTGTGATTTTAATTTACAATTCATTATAGTTAGGGGTTTACAGAATAAATCCGTATTTTTATATTAAATTTAAAGCTTTTCCTGACTTTATTGCAGTACTTCTTCGTTAATGTGCTAAAGTGAAAATGTTAAATTCAAAGGAAAGTTCTAGTGTCAGAAATACAAACGTATTGACAGTACAGTGTAGGTATTGCCATTTAGACCCACCTGTCCATGGAGACTAATGGTGATTTTACTCACCTTTTTTTATCACGTTGCACCAATCTTGCTGCAGCTGGTCATTGATGATCTCAGCCAATCCAATGCTTTCCTACAGGCTATTGCGCATGCGTGGCAAAATTATGTGCTGCGCCAGTCGGCATCTCTATGTGGAATTTTTAGCAACTCCATGCAGAGCGTGGGGGCGCTGAATGCCAGTGCTGCGCCCAGGAAACACCTCTAGTGGCTGCCTGAGTGATTGCCACTAGAGTAGTAACTAGTCATCAATGTAAACAGTCTTTTCTCTGCATTACTAGGCTTCAGGGATGGGCTCTAGATACCAGAACCATAACATTAAGCTATAGTAGTTCTGGTGACTATGGTGTCCCTTTAATGCCCAACCTGAAAGCATAGCTATCTTGGACAAGTTTTGTTATTTTAAAATCATCATTGAATGCTTACATTGGTGAATAACCTGGTTTATGAAAAGTAATCAAATAGTAACAATTACTACAAAATGCTTCCATGAAATTTTGTCCCAAGACACATAGTGGGGGGGGGGAGTCGATGTCAGGATTTTCGTTTCACCTCAGTTATATTTCAGTTGACTGGTATGTAATCCATTATATTATTGGATTGATGGATCTAATGTGCTCAGCTTTTTACCCCTAAAACTTTAATGGAAAGGTTTGGCCCACCCAACTCCACCTGATTATACGTATAAAAGAGAATGCCCCCAAATAATCCACAGTTTTGTTTGTCCTCCTAAGGACAGATTATAGTTGGCATTTCCCCCTTTTTAAATTTCAAGGGGTAGGGGTTACTTGTTGAATGGGTTGGGAACCCCTGTCCTAGAAGATTTAAATAGCCATATGAGGGCCATATGAGGGCTGTAAGACTCCTAGTATAGTCTTCATGCCACAAATGCCATCACCTTTTGCACTATGTATTTAAAGCGGCACTGTCATGCTGAATCCCGTTTTTTTTTTTTAACCCCGCTCCCACCTCCACTACATCCAATTGACCCCTTAGTCACCCCCAAATGCCCCTAAGCCCCCCAGATTACCTATTTATTAATCTGTATTTTCTGCCCTGATCTAGATTCAGGGCGCCGCCATCTTTGTGTGGGCAGCGGGTGGGGGCCATAATGAGGGGTGGGGGGACCTACTGTCCTCCCCCCCCCCACCCCCCCCGTGTGGCAGGTGGGGGCCATAAAGATAACGAGGGGGGGGACCTACTGTCCTGCCCCCACCCCTGGGCGGCGGGTGGGGGCCATAATGATAATGGGGGTGGCCTACTGTCCTCCCCCACCCCTGGGCGGCGGGTGGGGGCCATAATGATAATGAGGGGGTGGGGACTAAATCAAAAGTAACCCCCCCCCCCCCATCAAAGGTGACTAGCGGTCCCCAAGCCCCTAGTCACCCCCCCACCCAAATAAAAAGCCCCTACCCCCTAAAAATCTTCATTTTTTCAGCCCCAAAAAAGGCCAAATAAAAATCCATTATACCCGTCGAACTTAAAAAAAGAAAAAAACCTGACGAAAAAGAAAAAAACCAGAGCGCAAAAAAAATAATCCATCTTCACCCAAGGAGGGCTCCGCGCAGACTGGGCTCTGCAGGGCCGGGAAAGGCTTATAAAGCCTTGCCCCGCCCTGCAATTAGGCTAAGAACACTCTGATTGGTTGGTTTAAGCCAATCAGAGTGCTCTTTGTCATTTTACACAGCGTGGGAAAATTCCAAAGAACTTTCCCACGCTGTGTAAAATGACACAGAGCACTGTGATTGGATGGATTATTTGACTTATTTTACTTTAGGGCCCCCACCTGTCGTTTAGGGGTGGGGGCCAATAGATTTAAAAAAAAAATTTTTTTTTTTACAGTTAGCAGCCACAGGCTGCTCACTTCTTACTAGACATGCCCCTATTCGCGTTATAGCGAGTAGGGGCATATTATTTACTAATACTAAGTAATCTTTACTTAGTATTAGTAAATGTGGCTGAAAGACCAATTCAGGTCTTTCAGCCTTTTAGTAGATAACTCTGATACCGTGTGAATTAGGGAGTTATCTACTAAGCGGCTGCAAGATGCAGCCACAGCACGAATAGGATCGGAGTTTCATTCATTCGAATGAAATTGCGATCCGGACAATTTGCCGAATTGCATTCTAAAACAAACGAACATACTGTTTTCATTCAGTTAGAACGCAATTCGGCAGTTTCGACTAAAATGACAGGAAGCATCGTGGGAACAGGGAGTAAAGGTAAGGATCATGGGAAAATTGCTCTGACCAGCGGAAATTAAGCACACTTTGCTCCTCCGCTGGTCAGAGCTGGTCAAGCGGAGGAATCCTCCATAAGGCAAAGAATCCCTACTTTGTCTTATGATTTTAAAGAAAACTATAGCAGACAGGAAGAAACGGAGAACAGATCCTGAGAGAGGGGGAGAAGAGGAAGAGATTGAGGAAAGGTAAGTTCGGCATGACAGTGCCGCTTTAAGAGTTGGCTTTAGGGCGAGAAAATAATTTTAATTTCTTAGTTGCCTCCTGGCCCTTTGTAGTTACTTTTTTTTTTTTTACCTAACCACTGGAAAAACAGGAATCTCCTGATAACCCTGAAAAAGGGTCAAAAGCCCTGGTTAAAAAGATTTGTCTTGTTCTGTATGCAATATTCCCTTACATGATGAATGTAAAAGAAAGCAGTTCAGTGCTTGTTTGAAATAATTTGCTGAAGCAGAAAAAAGATTAAATGTTTTAGTTTTGAGTTGGTTCCTGCATAGTTTACAAAGACCTCTCAAGTTGTTAAATCTGCTACCCTGCTAAATTTGGTACCACAATTAGATTTGGCAGAATATTCTGTGGTTAACTAAAGCGAACCAGTATCTTTCATCTGATTCAGATGAATTTGCTTATTAGTTTTTCTTATTCATCCGAATCTTCAGAAGATTATTTTTACATTTTGGAGGAAGATAATCTGTTTAAACTTATTAAAGAGATAGCATATGGAGGAATAAGAGGAGGGAAGTTCTCAAAAGCAAAAGTTTTTCCCTTGTACATTTTAGGAAATTATGAACTGTGAATGGAAAAATCCAGAGAAGAGAGCAAACCTTCTAAACATTTTAGAAGATAATTCCTTTGGGATAATGCCTCAAGTTGATGTTTGAGTGGCTTAGTTGGGAAAACAGGTTCTTTGATCACCAGGGTACAAAGAATTTGGCTAGAGAATTTAAAGCAGGCTTTATCAAAAGATACGGATGAAGATCTAGTCACATTTTTACCCAATGTGAATTTAACTTCAGATTTGCTCTGTGACACTACAACTGAAAGTGTTTAGCAGCCAGAAATGAGTTTGACTACTATGGGAAGAAGAGTTATCTGACTACGTTCCTGGTCAGCAGATGCTCCTTCAAAATTATCCTTATTTGATTTACTGTTTGAGGAAGCATGTCTCTTTGGTTCACCCTTAGTTCTTTTCAAATCTATGGTGGAAGGAAGGAAAGAGTTACCACAGTATGGTAAGAAAAGGTTTTTGTTATTCATCAGACCCTGGAGAGATTCATCCTTTCAAAGAAAATATCCAGGTAACCACATAATTAAACTTTGGTTGAAAAGACCAGAAGGGGGCAGGGCCTAACTGTCATGCCAGACAGACGCATCTTGTATGAGCTCCAGCACATAATCTATTGAGAGCAGCTATTTTTGCAGGTTGTGCCCCCATCGAGGTTTATAGCTGCTCCTGTGGTGCTCCTAAATCGACTGGAATGATCCTGAAGCGTGTTCTGATGTCTTGGGTGTCCACGCTGCTGGAGGATTGTGAGCTGGCTCCTGACCACACTGCTGCTTGGTGCCCCAATTTCCCCCCTCCCTTGGACCGGTGAGGGTGATCCCGGTACACTCTCTGGAGGGTTCTTTATTAGTGGACGTGCGGCAAAACCGCTACACAAGCAAAAGGCACCCGATAGCTCCTCCGATCCCTGCGCAGGTGCCTGCAATGTCCTGCACAGCTTGACAAGACTATTGGAGACCTTTTGGGAGAGGCTGAAGGCACGCCTGCACCCAATGTACTTAGGGACCCCAAAAGTGCTGAGAGCCCGTGGAATATGCCAAAGGAGAAAACTCTTCATTATACTCAGGCCCAAATGGTGCAAAAATACGGACTGAGACCCAACTTGAAGCAGGGCAGCACAAGGAAAGGAGGTATAGCGTCAGTGGAGTCTGTCTGTGCTCGGCCCGAGCAAGGCATAGGCAGAGTCCAGGAATACCCATTTCTGGCAAGATACCCTGCTGTGCTTCTACTGATACTACTTGCAAAGCAGTTTAGTTCATTTTTATACCTCCTTGTAAGGTTTTCTTTTCTGCCCGTTTAGAGGGGCCTCCTGAAGATATTTACTTGTAACTAAGCTTTTCTATATTCTTTACAGAACTGTATTGTCTCTACTAACATCCTTCATATCTAGTTTGGCCCGCATACCTACTGGCTTGGCTATTAAGTGTTTAGACATGTGTACTTAGCCTGCAAATGTTACATTAGTAAGAGTGCAGTTTTCTTCCTGTCTTTATAATTTGAGCAGTTTACTGGATATGTTTAGGTTGAAATATTGGTTACTTCTTCTGTCAATTAGCAACGTCATGATTACCAATATGTTCTTTTCAGGTACAAGAAAAAAAAAAAGAGACACACCTTACAGACATAGCAAACAAGATTTTTTGATGCCGGGCCTGTGAGAGGCTGATACTCCTAGTTGCTGAACACTTGAGAAAAAAAAGACCATTTCGCATCATTTGGTTTTAAGAATAATCATTCAATCTGCTGCAAAAGTAGAATTTTATTTAATTCCTTCTCAAAACTTTTTCAGTCATTCTCTCACAAAGATCTAGAAGAAAAACATGTCAAGGAACTCTAAGATAAGAAAGTTAGAGAGGAAATTTCAGTTCATAAGACATTTGTGAGAGAGTACTCAAGACTTTTTCCTAGTAAAGAAATCAGACAGATCTTCTGACCCATATTAGATTTAAAGGGGGAAAAATAGTTAATGGTGATGAAAAAGAAATTCAGATTGGATACCATTGTGTCAATTCATCTGGAGTGGTAACTTTTTGTACCATCTCGAGATTTAAAGGATGCATATCTTCACATAACAATATCAACAAAACAGCCAAATGTTTAAAGGAACAATGTAGGTACCTAGCCCACTTCAGCCCATTGAAGTGGTTTGGGTGCAAACTCCCATCACACTTAAACCCTGAGCATGTAATTACTGCAGTTTTTATAAACTGCAATATTGACCTGCTTGGGTTAACTCCTCCTCTAGTAGCTGTCTACCTGACAGCCACTAGAGGGACCTCCAGGTGCTTAGGCGACTTTTGGTCGTAAACTTCCAGCGTTGACGGAATCCTCATAGGAAAGCATATAATAATGCTTTGCAATGGTAAGACCCTTATGCGAGCCGGCCATTGCCGTGCATGCGCATTAGGTCTTCCCCGGCGGGGAGGAACGTGGGCAGAGCTGAGTCAGTGCCGAGGGACATCAGGAGTGGGCCCAGGTAAGTGAAAGAAGTGGTTATTAACACCTTCTGCACCATAGGGGTGGACCTTGACAGAAGGGGAAGCTACAGTGCTAAGAAACAGTTTGTTTTCCTGTCACTATAGTTTCCCTTTAAAGTTTGCCGAAAGGAAAAACAAGGAAATTATGTATTAGTAGTTCATAGCTCTATTTTGGCCAAAGATTTTAGTAGTTCTAACAGCAGCTTTAAGAGAAAAAGATCAGTTGAGCGTTTAAAAGAAAACTATCTTCACAGTATCCTCATTTTTAATAAACCAAAACATCTCATCCAACTCCTACATAATGTTTTTCTTGTTAATCTTAATAGACAAAAGATACATGAAACTACTTCCTCAAGTCAAACCAAACAATATAAAGACAGAATTGTGCTGCAGGAAAATTTGCTCAGTCAGACAAGCCATCAAGTTAACTTCTCTAGATTTCATCCAGTTTTTGTCATTCACAAAAATTCAACTCCTCTGCTGGGTAATGACGCAATTTCTGTATACTGGCGTATAGAGAGAGAGAGGAATTATTTGATTGTCATGTGGGATGCATTGAAACATGATTGGGGTGCTCACCATCTACAGATCCATGGCAAGAGGAATTTGTCATTTGAGGATTGCTTCTTGTCCTCTTGATTACAGAGCTTTAAAATCAGTCTTGAAAGGCTCTTCAAAAATGAAGTCAATTTGGTTCAGACAGTGCAAGTACAGTGACATACATAAACAAGTAGGCACAGTATGCACCTGGTTACTAACACTATAAGGTTATATTGGCGTTAACGCTATTCACATAAAAGCCTCAGAATTCTTTGGTACGGGAAAGATATGGTCACTGTTAAGAATTTTTCACGAGAACCTGTCTATTTAGGATTCCCAAAATTATTTTTTTTGGCTCCATATGTGAACAAGAAAACACACGTTTGCTTGTCGATGCAATAAAAATTGGGAATCCTACGCTTCCTGACACATTCTCGATTCAGTGGTTCTTTCACCTTGCCCCCATGTCTTTCCCCCTCTCATATTAATTCCAAAGGTTTTTAAGATGATCACATTATATGCCAATAGTTATTGCCATAATTCCTTTCTAGGCAGGGAGAATGGAACTCCCAACAGTTCTATATATCACCGTATCTGGAGAAAGTTATTTATTGGTGCAAGTCTTTATTGATCATTTGCATGCCTCAATTCCAAGTATTTTAGAGGTTTGGAATTTTTTTTTTTTTTTTTTGGTCAGCCATAAGATTTGTTGGTTATCGCCAACATTTTTAAAATTTTTAGATATTGCACTACCTTGGGTCTTGAACTTGGGTTCTCTCATTATGTCAAGCTCGTTCTCTCCAGATTTTAACATTCAAGGGAAATTTTCTGGTGGATGTTACATCCACGAAGCGATTGGGAGAATTCAGGCTTTAGGAGATTTTTCTCATTTTATCTACCATGTTTTCAAAGTTCTTTACGTCTTTTGCTATTTTTTTTTCTCAGACCTAAAGTATCTTGTAGTAACTTACAGAATATACCGCTTCATTCCGTTAATTTAGAGCATTTTTGTTCTCTACAAGATTTAATAAAGGTAAACTAGCCTCAAATACTATATTGGTCAGATGGTTGAACACTTCCTAAATGGAGCTATAAATTCATCTTTTCTTCAATACTTGTATTAATGAAATTTCTCACTCAATTCCTCTCCCGCACATTTTTTCAATTTTTGTCTATAATGTTGAATCCATTCTCAACTTGTCTTTCAAGCTTTATTCAAACTTTATTGCATACTTATTAACCCCTTAACACCGCAGCCAAATGTACAAGTTGTGAACAGAACAAAACGTAAACAAAACCTGGCATTTGCGCTATATGTCTGTCCAACCGTAATTCACCTCTTTCATATGAAATGCATCCCCCCTTATTATATATCATTTTATTCAGGGGAAACAGGGCTTTCATTTAACATTAAATATTTAGGTATTGAACATAATTTAATATAAAAAATATATTAAAAAATGGGAGAAAAAAAGATTTTTTTATTTTTTTTTAGTTCTATGTGACATTTTAACTGTGGATGTCAAAATACTGTTTGCTTTTACTGCAATGCAATACACATATTTGTATTCAGCGATGTCTCACGTGTAAAACAGTACCCCCTATATACAGGTTTTATGGTGTTTTGGGAAGTTACAGGGTCAAATATAGCGTGTTACATTTGAAATTGAAATTCGCCAGATTGGTTACGTTGCCTTTGAGACTGTATAGTAGCCCAGGAATTAAATTTACACCCATAATGGCATACCATTTGCAATAGTAGACAACCCAAGGTATTGCAAATGGGGTATGTCCAGTCTTTTTTAGTAGCCATTTGGTCACAAACACTGGCCAAAGTTAGCGTTAGTATTTGTTTGTGTGTGAAAAATGCAAAAAACGCCAATTTTGGCCAGTGTTTGTGACTAAGTGGCTACTAAAAAAGTCTGGACAAACCCCATTTGCAATACCTTGGGTTGTCTACTATTGCAAATGGTATGCCATCATAGGGGTAATTTTCATTCTTGGGCTACCATAGGGTCACAAAGGCAACGTAAGCAATCTGGCGAATTTTAATGTGAAAAAACTGAAACACAAGCCTTATATTTGACGCTGTAACTTTTGAAAACACCATAAAACCTGTACATGTGGGGTACTGTTGTACTCGGGAGACTTCGCTCAACACAAATATTTGTATTTCAAAACAGTAAAAAGTATTGCAGCAATAATATCGTCCGTGTAAGTGCTGTTTGTGCGTGAAAAATGCAGAAAACGTCACTTTTACTGGCGATATCATCGTTGTAATACATTATACTGTTTTGAAACACTAATATTTGTGTTCAGCAAAGTCTCCCGAGTAAAACAGTACCCCCCATGTACAGGTTTTATGGTGTCTTGGAAAGTTATAGGGTTAAATATAGTGCTAGCAAATTAAATTCCCTATACTTTCGGCATGGGTTGTCAGGCAGGTCCCGCTAATTGTAATTAATTAGGATACCTAATTATGTAAAATTATTACATAAATATATGTGTAGAATTAATATATATATATACATATGTGTATATATACGTGTATATATATATATATATAATTTTTTTTTAATATTTTTATTTATATATAGGTATATATAGTGATATATACGTATATATTTATGTATATAGATATATATATTATGATATATATTATTTTGTTCTACGTGTATTTTGATATAAATATATATATATTATTATCACAATACAGTTAGAACGAAATAACACACATCTATATATTTTTTAATTATTTATTTTTAAATATTTTTTAATTTTATTTTTTTACGTATTTACATATATATTTTTTTTATATTATATATAAATATATATATAACAATAATTATATATATATTTAATCAGTATCAGTCTACGTGTAATTTGATATTAATATATATATATATATATATATATATATATATTAATATTTAAATACACGTCGTGTATGTGTAAATGTGTGTATGTGTATATTTATATATATATATATATATATATATATATATATATATATATATATATATATATATATATATATATATATATATATATATATATATATACTTAGATCATATATATATATATATATATAATATATATGATCTAAGTATATTTTATTTGTAACTGTAATTTTTTTTATTTATTTTTTGAACTAATATTTTTTTTTTTTACAGGACAGGGGGCAGAGACAGTGTCAGCCAGTGATGTCACATCACTGGCTGACACACAGGATCAGTGATCACAGTGACTGCCTGTCACTGTGATCACCTCCTGCAGATTGGGTAATTGACCACAGGGGGGAGTGCCTGGGTGGTACAAGCACTCCCCCCTTCCAATCTGCAGGGGGATCATTGTGCCAGTTACATGTGTCAGCCAATAGGCTGACACATGTAACACTGATCGCAGTGACAGGCTGTCACTGCGATCAGAGCGCTCTGAGATCGCAGTGACAGCCTGTCACTGCGATCTCAGACCTAGCAGATCGCGGTCACTGACCCCAGGGGGACTGCCTGGGGGGCCAGGTAAGTCCCCCGACCGCGATCTGCAGAAGGGGAAAGCCGCCGGCCGCATGTGTCAGCCGATTTGAAATCGGCTGACACATGCTGAATACTGGTCGCAGTGACAGCCTGTCACTGCGATCAGAGACTGCAGATCGCGGTCACCGGCCACAGGGGGGGTTGCCCGGGGGGCCAGGCATCCCCCCCGACCGCGATCTGCAGCGGGAGAATACCGCCGGCCACGTGGGCGGCAATAAAAGCGAGGACGTACTATTACGCCCGCCGGCGTTTAGAGCCGGTTTCTGCGTGGCGTAATAGTACGTCCTCCGGACTTAAAGGGTTAAACAAAGTCTCTCTACACAGTGCAGCATGATCTTGACACTGATTTACAGCTGTATTCCACACATTTTTGTGCTGGTTAGAGATATAGTTAATATTTAAGGTGGAAATTTATGAAATCTCATTATACACTTTTTTGCTTTAATTTCCTCTACCTATTTAACAATTATATGCACTGTAAGCTTGCATATACAAGTGCTGTGTAACCAGAAACTCAATTACTGGACAGCAGAGTGCAGTCAATTACTTATTTTTGGAAATCCATTAGATAAGTGGAGCTATGGGAGGAATAAAGTTAAATGGCCTACTCTGACGTGCATGCAGATACAACAGCAAACATAAGGTTTACCACACATTGCAGAAGAGCTCCAATGGAAATCCGCAGGATGCATTCTTTAGCCTAGAGTTATTATTCATCAATTATACCGTTAATTTGGACTGTGTGTCAGTCCAGGCCAACCTCTTGACTGTTCTTGAATTTCCCTACCGGGGTCCTTGTGTAACTAGTAGTTGTTCAACATCTCTGGATAGGGATAATGCTCTGGTGGGGCTAGTAGGAAAAATAGCCCGTGTTAGATCCCTCAAGAGCACGAAGGTTACATAGAGCAGTGGTGTTAAGGGCAGAAAATGGCAAAGACTATTCAAAAGGGACATCTAATTGCAGTAACCCTTTGATCTAGCTGGATCTTGGCAGATAGGTTAAAGGAACACTATAGTGTCATGAATACAAACATTCTAAATGTGCCGTTTAGGCCCCCCAGCCCCTTTGTAAAAGTAAAAGGGGAGTTTGCTCACCTTTTATCCCAACGCTAAACGCCATAATGCACCAGTCAGCCTCTGCTCATAGACATGCATCTCTATGAGGAAAGTTCAGTGCCTCCATGCAGAATGTGGAGACTCTGAACGTCCGTACTGCACATTGGACAGCACTGACCCAGTTGTCACCTGTAGTAGCCATCTGTGTGAATGCCACTAGAGGTGTTACTAGGGAGCAATGTAAACTCTTTTTACTATCAAGCCCCACTACTGCTGTAAGAAAGTCTGAGCTCCATCAGCTGATCGTCTACACTAAGCAAAGGTAGCCTTCTGGAAGACCACACTAAGACTTCATCCTGCATAGCATCATTTATATTTACTTTAACCAACCTGTACATTTATTTTATATATCTTGTGTGTATTTTATATTTTCCTGCCTTTATATCTTGTCTGTCATGCTAATGTCTAGTTTTGCTAGCCCTGTATGTAATTGTTTTATTCACCTATATGCATTCCTCTATTTCACCTCTGATTTCTGACTGACCTCTCACCCCTCCCTTCTTGTATGGATATGTTTGTTTTTGTTTGAATAACTAACCCTTCATCTATGTGCCTAGATACATATCCCCCTCCCTCAGCTTTATTACAAGCCTATCTGACCCTCACATATCTTTATTCAACAGCCTGAATTCAGAATTATAAAGCCCCAATACTGCTATAAAAAAAAGTCTGATACCCACCCTCCCCTCATCACCCCACCCCATGCTCATTATTACATTTATAGACGGTCTGTCGCACCAAATTTTATGAGTAAAAATAACAGTTGTACACTCCTGCACTTTCTCATTAAACTTAATATTTACCCTACCTTCACCTGCTCTTGATATTCCAATTATTTCCAATTTACTTTTTCCCAGTTTAGCAATGATCTGTCTCTTTCTCCCTCCGTATAAAAATCTCTCCTTACACCCACTTCATTCATCCCTCCATTTACATATGCCCCTCTCTACTACACTCACCTATTCTCTCATCTCATGCCTTGCACTTATTTTTCTACTCTCTCACTCCTACCCACAATCAATCTCATCCTAGACCCCCATGCATACAAAACCCATTCACACCTCCTGTCACTTTCTCTCCTCCTGCTTCTAGCAGCTGGTGAAGTCTCTCCCAATCCAGGGCACTTCACCTTCTCTGCACACACTAAGAAAACCAGAAACCCCACAAACCTTATCACAATACCCTGCCCTTTACCCTCACTCACCAACATTCAGTGCGCACTTTGGAACGCCCGTTCCACCTGCAGTAATTTAAAATCAACAGCCATACACAACTTTAATCTCAAACTCGCACTACTGGCACTTACAGAGACCTGGCTGTCCCCCTTTGATAGTGCTACTACTGCTTCTTTGTTTTGGTGGACTCCAATTCTCTCACACTCCCAGACTCAACTGTAAAGGAGGTAGTGTAGGCATTCTTCTCTCCCATCAATGTACATTTCACCAATCATAACTTCTCTTGCCCTATCCTTTTCTTCTTTTGAAGTTCACACTGTCCGCCTATTTAAACCCACTCCTTTAAGAATTGCTATCATCTACCGCCTCCCCAGTCATCCTAGGCTATTTATTGAGCACTTTTCTTTATTTTTGTTTTTTTCCTGGCTTCCCCACTTCCTCTCAATCCTTCCCTTCTACTTGGGGATTTCAATATACCAATCAACAACCCCAACGGAACTGATGCCTCTCGTCTGCTCTCTGTTAACCTCCTCCTTTGGCCTTATGCAATGGTCCAATTTAGTAACCCATACAGAGGGAAACACTCTTGATCTCACCTTCACCAATCTCTCCATCGCCTCTAATCTCACCAATATTCCTTTCTTCTGACTACCATCTGTTGACTTTTGACATTGGCATACCTAATTGACACCACCGTCTGGACATCAATCTCACAGAAACCTCCAATGTCTTGACCTAGAGCATTTCTCCACTGATCTCCATTCTCTCCTTTTACCTATCTTAAACCTCACCTGTCCTAGCTCTGCAACCTCCTTCTACAATTCCACCCTCTCCTCTCAACTAGATATCATGGCACCTCCTACATTTAAACTCAGCAAGTGCCCCCAACAACAACCTTGGCACACCAAGCTGACTCAATATCTCCAAATATGCTCCAGAACTGCTGAACGCGGTTGGAGAAAGTCTCCCTGTGCATCTGACTTTCTCCACTATAAATTTATGCTGCACTCATACAGCTTGGCTCTTTCCTCTGCAAAAGTTAATTACTTCTATAACTTTATAACCACACTCTCCCACGAACCCAAATGACTATTTCACACATTTAACTCTCTTCTTCGCCCTATTCTACCTCCTCCACCTACTAACTTAACCACCTCAGACTTTGCAACTCACTTCACTGACAAGATCTCTTCAATCAGGGAAGATATCGCACATCTGTCTTCTTCCCCTTACACTACTTCCCGTAACCTCACTCCCTCTGCTGTTTTATGTTTATTCGCACCCGCTACATTGGAAGAGGTTTCTGCTCTGCTCTAGTCCTCCTGCCCCACCACCTACTCCCTAGATCCAGTTCCCTCGCATCTCATCCGTACTGGCTTCTTCTCTTTCTCTACCTCTCACTAAAATTCTCAATCTCTCTCCTCTATTTCCATCGCCCTTCAAACATGCAACTATAACCCCAATTCTAAAGAAGCCCAACCTTGACCCTAACTCACTGTCAAACTACCGTCCTATCTCGCTACTGCCTTTTGCATCAAAGATCCTTGAAAGAGTTGTGTATGCGAGATTGACAGACTTGGACCTCAAGTCCAATTCTCTGCTAGACTCGCTTCAGTCTGGTTTCCGCGCTAAGCACTCAGTAGAAACCGCACTGACCAAAGTATCCAATGATCTACTCGCTTCAAAAATCTCGTGGTCACTACTCTATTCTAATTCTCCTCAACCTTTCTTCGGCTTTTGACACTGTTGATCATTAACCGCTTCTTCTAATCCTCCACAATATCGGTCTACAAGTTATTGCTCTCTCCTGGTGCTCCTCCTACCTCTCCCAGCGCTCTTTTAGTGTTTCTTTCTCTGGCTTTACTTCTTCTCCCTATCTCCTCTCTGTTGGTGTCCCACAATGTTCAGTCTTTGGTCCCCTACTGTTCTCCATGTATACTACCTCCCTTGGTAAACTCATTAGCTCCTTTGGCTTCCAATATCATTTGTATGCAGATGCCATGCAAATCTATCTGTCCTCTCCTGATCTCTCCCCATCCCTCTTGACTAGTGTCTCTGACTGCCTCTCTGCTATTTCTAACTGGATGGCTGCCCACTTCCTGAAACTCGACTTGACCAATGGAAATTCTGGTCTTTCCTCCCTCAATTGTTGCTATTCCTGTGTCTGTCTCCCTCCAAGTCAATGGTGCTACCATCCGTTCCACCATGCAGGCTTGCTGCCTAGGTGTTCTCTTTGACTCCGACTTCTCGTTCACGCTTCATGTTCAGTCTATCGCCAAATCCTGCCGCTTCCATCTCAAAAACATTGCGCGCATCCGACCCTACTTAACGCCAGATGCGACTAAGGTGCTGGTCCATTCCACTGTCTTTTCTCGCCTTGTGTACTGTAATCTGCTTCTAAGTGGTCTTACGTGCTCCCAACTTGCACTGTTACAGTCCATAATGAATGCGGCGGCGAGGCTCCTCTTCCTGTCTGCCCGCACCGCCCACACCTCACCCTTCTGTCAGTCCCTACCTTGGCTTCCTGTAAGATATAGAGCTCAATTTAAAATTCTGTTTCTTGCTTTCAAATCTCTACATAATGCTGCTCCCACCTATCTATCCTCTCTAATACTCGAGTATGTCCCGTGTAGACCCTTACGCTCTGCTGAAGACTTGCGTCTATCTTCTGTTCCTCCTCTCACCTCTGATGCTCGACTTCTTCTCAAGGGCTGCACTGTTCCTGTGGAACTCACATCCCCCCCTCTGTTAGATGCTCACCCAGTCTCCACTCCTTCAAAAAAAATCATTAAAAACCCACTTCTTCATAAAAGCATATCAATTAAACTGGTAATAGCTCCCGACTGATTCCTCTCTTGCAACTGTCATTAGTTTAATACTATCCTTACCTTTTGTGTCACTATACCCCACTCCCTCTAGCATATAAGCTCATTGAGCAAGGCCCTCAATCCCTCTTCCTGTGTGTCCAACTTGTCTGATTACAACTACATGTTTGTTCGTCCACCCACTGTAAAGCACTGCGGAATTTGTTGGCGCTATATAAATAACATAATACTATGAAAAAGCTGTTCACATTAAAAAGCTTGCAGGTACAGGCTACAAACACCAGCAGTACTACATTAAGCTGTGGCTGTAGTGTCCCTTTGGTGTTTATCAGACCGGGTTAACCATTGTATGAACTTGCAGTCATTGAATATTGTTAAAACCTTACTCTTTCCCAGGGCATTATAAATTCTTAGACACCTAGCTTACTAATGCCTTGTTACCATCTCTAACTCTTAACCCCTTAAGGACCAAACTTCTGGAATAAAAGGGAATCATGATTGTCACACATGTCATGTGTCCTTAAGGGGTCATAGGTCTACTTTTGCATGTCTTTTAATAAGGCTAAATCTAAAATGCCCTTATCAGCCTTCTTGACTCATCTTATGTATTTGATACAGTTGTTTGTGCCTTTTACTCACCTTTTATTGGCATCTGTAATCTGTCATATATAGCTCAAATCCTATCTTTCTTTGGTGGCCATCTCTGGCACATACGGCTATAAAACCATGGCTCTAACATTTTGTGCATCTAATAGCTCTAGTTTTAACAAGTCTTTCTTCACTCCCAGTATAAAGCAAAACATTCTTTAATGCCAGATAGCTGTATTATTGTGGATTTCTCCGTTAGCTAAAATGTAATTACTTTAACTGTACTCCTCCTAAAATCAATCATATACCTCCGTTAAGTGCACCTATTCGGTTTACCACGTGACTGCAGAACACTACCTAATGGGAGCTATAAATTAATATTTCCTGTAAGACTTGTATTAATGAAGTAATTCATTAATTAATTTCACTCCATTCCTCTCTCACACATTTTGTTGAATCCATTCTCAACTTGGCTTTCAAACTTTATTGCATACTTATTAAACAAAGTCTCTCTACACAGTGCAGCATGATCTTGACACTGATTTACAGTTGTATTCCACACATTTTTGTGCTGGTTAGAGATATAGTTTATATTTAAGGTGGAAATTTATGAAATCTCCTTATTGATTGTGCCAAGTTCAGATTAAAGTCAGTTGAATATATATATATAATTTTTTTTTTTTTTTTTTTTGGTTTGCCATTAGTTGCTTTAAATCTGGTTAAACCACTTTTTCAACCTGATCAATATTTTTATAGAACCCTATTACAGTGAAGTTGGCTCTTAAACCATCCGTTTACATATGGAAGTGATAATTTTTAAATTGCATCACCATGTTAAACATTTAATTTTTTTTTAAATTCATTTTTGAAACTAGTGCATCTTGTAATAATACCAGTAAAGCAATATATTTAAATAGGATAATTGCAGTATGAGGAACTGCACAAAGTCTCCCTTAGAAGGGGTTAAAGAGCACCTTATGTTAAAGGCCGCGCAAGTATGCAGGCGCTGGCCCCACCCCGATCTCTCCTTGGTGACATAAAAATGTACGATTTTTAGCCATTCCAATGCTTTCCCACAAGGATAGGCTGAAATTGGCAAAGGAGGAGGCTTCTTTTATTTTATTTTTGTCCAGTCAGCATATTCTCCTATAGATGCATTGAGTCAATGCAGCTCTATGAGGAAAATTCAGCGTCTTCATGAAGAGCGTGGAGACTCTGCATACTGTGCAGCACTGCCCCGGGAAGTACCTCCAGTAGTCATTGGAGGTGTCCCAAGGAGGCAGTGTAAACACGGCCTTTTCTCTGAAAAGTCAGTGTTTGCATGAAAAATGCTTGCAGTGAGTGATTACACTCACCAGAACAACTATATTAAGCTATAGTTGTTCTGGTGACTAGAATGTCCCTTTAATGTATGTGAGAAGCAGTTGCTAATTTTTAAAGTGTTGCATGTTTTGGAGAGCAAAAAAAAGGATCGCAAGAGTATTCTGAGAACGGACAGCAACATAAATAGCCTGCCCTTCGGTGGGTCCCCGCTCAGAACTCAAGCATGTTTTAGCTCATCTTGTGCCATTACAGAGAGAACATCTCTGAAACATCAGACTGGTCCCACCCAAACGGGCAGTCCAGATCCGAAATGCCAGCAAGTTCCCTCTGCACGAGAGATACAGCAACCGCAGACGATTGTTTCAGCCTTGTTGCATGATTTTTCCTGTATAATCAGATTTCATTTCTACAAATCTTGGCCTCACATTGGGGCACTTTGGGATTTATCCCCGTGCTCACCAGGTTTTGTCTACTTAAATCCTGCAAAACGACAAGCATCAGTGCAAGAGCACATACTCTGAGTGTCTTCATTTGGGAAAATATATTTTGTGTATGTAGCTCAAGTACTTAACATTGAGGGTCAGGAAATAAAGGTTACCATTAACCCCTGCCCAACATTAGGACATTCAATGCCATCATCCACAGAGTGGGCTTTAACACTGTAAGGATGGCATGTAACATCCTGCAGTTGTGGTGCTCAAATGCCTGCACACATCAGGTAGTTCCACGTGTTAGTCAATACTAACTAATCTCTATCACTTTGGGTCATTTTTGGAGGCCCCAGACTGACTGAGTTGTATGCAGCCTTTCAAATCCATTCAGAACACCTCTGCTGAATGATTGTGATCAGCTGCAGTAATTCTAGTGCTGCAGCCTACTAAAGAGGTAGGATTTAGAAAAGTATAGTGTAAGGGTAATGTTGTTTTAGGGTTAGCAACTGTTGGGTTAGGGCAAGTATATGGTTCGTGTTTGTGTACTCTGAGTATGAGGTAGGGTTAGTTATCAAAATTATCAACTTGAAAATCAGCCCCTATCTTTTGCCCTTTCCCCATCCCCTCTGTGTCTTTTTGTACCTCCCAGCCCCCTTTGTGTCTCTCACCTTCCCACACCCCTCTGTCTTGATTTATTTTATTTTTTTTCTTCCCCAGCCTCTCTCTGTGTCCCTGCACTTCCATTCCATGTTTTATTTCTCATCCTCAGCCCTTGTATGTGTCGCATTCCCACAGCCCATCCATTCATGTGTTTTATTCCCCCAGGCCCCCTTTGTGTTTTTTTTTGTGTTTTTTTATTGTCCCCCCTCCCCCTGTGTTTTATTCCCACTGTTTATTCCCCACAGCCTATTAGTTATAGTTTTCTAAAGGACCAATAATTAGTCAGGTTTAATTTCTTGCATCAATCCCCACAGTTCAGTGTGTGAGACATTATTTTTTTTTATTTTTTTTTCTCTTCTTCAGGTGGAGTACATGTTAGTGTCGTTTGATCATGAACACCAAAAAGTACGGCTAGTGCTTAAAGGAGAGGAAATGCTGGACACTCTTCAAGACCAAGGAGAAAAAATAAATCCTAAGTAAGTGTAGAACAATTGCGATCTGCCTGTATTTGAGCTCTGTTTATGTAACACAAACAGTGTATATTTCTAGTGTATATTTTATTTCTTTGTGGCTCTAAATTTTCATTCACTTAATACCACATGAAGTAATTTCAAGAATTGTTTGACATTTTGAACCTACAAAACTATGGCTGTTGCAATATTTTCTATATTATATTCTGGAACTGTTTCATAATGGCTGATTTAATTCTAAACAATCTTTAGACACCATTTTTAACATATGAAATGTTTTCTCTGGATGCAGCCATCCAACACTTTGGAGACCAGAATATGGTAGTTACATGATTGAGGGTACGCCAGGACAACCTTATGGTGGTACCATGTCTGAATTTAACACTGTGGAAGACAACATGAGGAAAAGACGTCTGGAAGCCTCCTCATTACTGGGAGAGAATACATCAATTTGCACAATAACATCCTTTCCAAGGTAACTAAATTGGCTAGTTTTATTTTTATTTTTTTCCCACTTTCAAAAATAAACCTTACATCACACGTTTTTAGTATTTAAGTGCTTTAGAGGCCAGCATTTGTGAATTAGTTTTTTTTTTTTTTCTTCAGTCTTTCCATCTTTCTAATAAAAAATATATATATATATATATATATATATATATATATATATATATATATATATATATATATATATATATATATATATATATATTTATATATTCCAATCACATAGAGCTACTGTAGCTCAAAATGCTGTAAAACATAATGCTGGCCACAATAGAAAGATGTCGAAACATACAGTGCCTTGCAGTTTGCTGCATAGCCAAAAGCCAGAATGGCTATAATAACCACTTCCGAAAGCTCTTTCAATGGGGATGTCTGATTCATCAAACCAAGCAACCTTCTTCCATTGCTCCATGGTCCAGTTCTGTGTTATGCTCTGGGAAACCTTGGGTCCTTGCATTAATTTGGATAATACTTTGATATGTACCATCTACCTAGAGATTGGTGCAGACAACTTAAACCCCTTCAAGGCAATGGAGTTTCCTGATGGCAGCGGTCTCTTTCAGCAGGATAATGAACACCTCAAAAAAAGTTTTTTATGAATTGTTTGAGGAACATAACAAAGAGTTTAGGGCCCTTGCCTCCAAATTTCCAAGGTCTCTATCTGAAGCATCTTTGGGGTGTGTAAAGAATCCTACGCAGGATACATTTTGAGGTCTTAGAGAGTTCATGCCTTGACGCATCAGAGCTATTTTGGCAGCTCAAGGGGGGGCCTACATGATGTTAGGTGGTTTTAATGATCAGTGTATGTAGAGATGCAATGTATTTTCTCTTGTATGTCCGCTTGAAATCAACTGTAAAGTTGTGTAACAGAATCTCAAATTAGAGGTAATCTTGCAAAATTAAGTATTTGGTAGTAATCATTGCCCTAGATAATTTACTGCGGGTTTTTTTTTTTGTTTTGTTTTTTTACATTTAAAGGTGCAAAGTGATTATATGAAATTGTACATTGAGTGTAGTCGTTATAATGCTTTAAGACCTATACATATGGTGTGAACACTGCTGTACATAGTATGCTTTACCTTCGTAGGCTTGGATGTCCAGGATTTACGTTACCTGAATTTCCACCAACGCCAGTGGAACAAGGGGCTTCAAAGTCCCTCTTCTTCCCTGATGAAGCCATTAACAAACACCCTAGATTTAGGTAAGTTTAAGAATTCTTTATGGACTTGAGCTTGCACAAAAAACTAAATTGGCTGTAGTCCAATGTATTTTATTTTTCTTTTTTTCCTCTTTTTCTCTCCAAAGTACTTTAACAAGAAATATTCGACACAGAAGAGGGGAAAAGGTGGCTATTAATGTACCAAGTAAGTATGTGGAGGAGGCAGAATAGGGCGAAGAAGAGTTAAATGTGTGAAATAGTCATTTGGGTTCGTGGGAGAGTGTGGTTATAGAAGTAATTAACTTTTGTAGAGGAGAGCTAAGCTGTATGAGCGCAGCATAAATTTATAGTGGAGAAAGTCAGATGCACAGGGAGACTTTCTCCAACCGCGTTCAGCAGTTCTGGAGCATATTTGGAGATATTGAGTCAGCTTGGTGTGCCATGGTTGTTGTTGGGGGGCACTTGCTGCGTTTAAATGTAGGAGGTGCCATGATGTCTAGTTGAGAGGAGAGGGTGGAATTGTAGAAGGAGGTTGCAGAGCTAGGACAGGTGAGGTTTAAGATAGGTAAAAGGAGAGATTGGAGATCAGTGGAGAAATGCTCTAGGTCAAGACATTGGAGGTTTCTGTGAGATTGATGTCCAGACGGTGGTGTCAATTGGGTCTTAGGTATGCCGATGTCAACAGATGGTAGTCAGAAGAAAGGAATATTGGTGAGATTAGAGGCGATGGAGAGATTGGTGAAGGTGAGATCAAGAGTGTTTCCCTCTGTATGGGTTACTAAATTGGACCATTGCATAAGGCCAAAGGAGGAGGTTAACAGAGAGCAGACGAGAGGCATCAGTGCAGTTGGGGTTGTTGATTGGTATATTGAAATCCCCAAGTATAAGGGATTTTATGCTGCGCTCATTCCTAACAAGAAATATTCGACACAGAAGAGGGGAAAAGGTGGCTATTAATGTACCAAGTAAGTATTGGCCATTATAAATTGTATTGTTTTGTTTCCTCTGCCTCTATTTTAATCTTCCCATTTTTTTTTTTTCCATTTTCACCATCTGCAGTTTTTAAAGATCGAAACACACCATCTCCATTTATTGAAAGATTTCATAATGATAGTGGAGATGATGCCAAAGCAGCTTTGCCAAATCATATATACATGGATGCAATGGGATTTGGCATGGGCAACTGCTGCCTTCAGGTAAGCTTTGCAAAATTAAGATGACTGATGTTTAAACATGTCCTTTCTTCCGAAGTTTTTGTAAAATAAATAAGTATTCTATATATTATCATTGCAACTGTTACAAGTTCACCTGTAATACTTAAATTGTATGTATTGAGATAAAAAAAAAAAAAAAAATTGGTTACTCCCTTGGAGGGAATGCCAGCCTGCCAACGTCAAGGCAGACCCCCCTAAGCGGGTCCTACACTGACCCTTCACCTTGCTTCCTTGAGCTTCTGGCAAAGATATCTCTAATGATACAGAGATGGGTATTTTTTATATACACCTCTATATACTTATTAACCCTTAATAGGGAACATATGGGATGGGTGGCAGCATTGTAACAAAGCTGTGTAATACAAAAAGAGCAGTCCTGCGCTCACTACCATCGCTCCTGGGCGGCAGCAACGACCACAGTACACATCAGACCCAATATATAGTAAAAACCAAAGGGAAAAAAGTTACCTGCACTCTATCCTTAATCCCTATGTATATTTAGACAAATGGAGGGTGGATATAAAAAAATACCCCTCTCTGTCTCAGTGGAGATATCTTTGCCAGAAGCTCAAGGAAGCAAGGTGAAGAGTCAGTGTGGAACCCGCTTAGGGGGGTCTGCCTTGACGTTGGCAGGTGGGCATTCCATCCAATGGCCATTGGAGTAACTAAATCACCTCCATATGTCTAAATATACATAGGGATTAAGGAGAGCGCGCAGGTAACTTTTTTTTTTTTTTTTCCTTTGGTTTTTACTATATATTGGGGCTGATGTGTACTGTGGTCGTTGGTGCCGCCCAGGAATGATGGGAGTGAGCGCAGGACTTATATTTTTGTATTTGCACAACTACCAATATTGATACCCACTGCTTCTCATTGCAATCCTCTTACAAAAAAATACAATCACAAATATATAATAATGGGGGTTGTTTGTTTTTACTGAACATTAAAATAGTGTATGTCTTTTGGCAGACTAGATGGGCCGGATGGTTCTTATCTGCCGTCACATTCTATATGTCTTTTATGTTTAACTTATGTTGATATTGTTTTGCCGATTTATATATTTATGCTTTTTGCATAGGGCTTCCTTGCTGTTGATTCTTTAAACTACATGTTTTTGGGTTTTTTTTTCATCTTATTTTCAATAGGTAACTTTTCAAGCATGCAGCATTTCTGAAGCCAGATATTTGTATGATCAACTAGCTACCATATGTCCTATTGTGGTAAGTGTTCCTGCTAATTAAGGCATTTACAGATGCAAATGTTGCTGTGATCTGCATTTGTTTTATAAGGCTATGTGTATAAGGAACATTGATGTTAATGGGGTTAGTGTGTGTTTTGGTTTTAGGGCTGAACAAAACCGGTTTTGAGCTAAAAAAAAAGGGGGGGGGGGGTGGGGTGGGGTTTGGGAGGCACGCTGCCAGTCAATTGTTTGGATTTTTTTTTTTTTTTAAATGTAAGATGGCAATCTGTGCCAAACTGCAGTGATGTCTGGCAGGTGTGTGTGTTTGCAAACTATTTACAATGAAAAAGCCAGTTCTGATACTTACACCGCTGGTGGCAAAGGGACATCCTGCACCAATACAAAAAAAATGTAAACAATTGTGGAGATTGCCACTTGCATGCATCTAATAATGCATTTTTCATTGGGAGTAAATCCAAAAAGAGCTTGCAAAAACTGCAGATCCTTTCTCCAACCACAGACTTCCAAATGCAGCTCATAGTTGCATTGTAAGCTAGATTGAAAAACTCAAGTCTATAACATTCAACCTTTAAAACCTATCCCTTTATGTTATTGATTAAAAAGAATGTGAAACAACCCCACAACTCTAGCAATTTACAGTTTGACGGGGGGGGCGGGGGGGGGAGGCAACCTTCCTTCACAATGGCAACCTGATTTCTCCTTGGATCAACATTATGTATACATTACATATTCTATCCTTGAATATTCATTTTTTTTTTTGCAGATCCCTGTATATATCAGTGTAGTGCAATCATATTCCCTCTGAAATTTATTTTTCTATCTCTACAATATCTTTCTTGAAAGTTGGTGCCCAAAATCGCACTAATTGGGGAGTATTATCACTGATTTGTAAAGAAGTAAAGAAGCAACATTTTGTATTTTGTTCACGTGAATAAATACGAATTATATTGTTGGTCAAAATGAATTATTAATTGAATATTATCCTTTAAAAGCCCTTCAGCTCACAGATGTTAAGCTCAAATTCCTTGGTTTCTAGATTGAACTTTTAAATCATTTTTAAAGGGTCACTATAGTCACTAGAACCACTACAGCCTAATGACAACCTTTTTCCTTATTTTTCTGATAAATTTATGTAAGTTGAAGTGTTTTTCTCAATGTTTTGCATGTTGTCTGTTTGAGTTAACAAATCTAAATTGTTCATGTTCTAGATGGCTTTAAGTGCTGCAGCACCATTTTACAGAGGATATGTGTCTGATAGAGACTGCCGCTGGGGTGTAATTTCTGCATCAGTTGATGATCGAACTAAAGAAGAAAGGGGGCTGAAGGTATGATTCAGGTGCCACGAGTGGTTAAATTAAAATTAGTAGAAGTAAAATAAAGTATTTGGTGCAATATAAATGCCAGTCATAACAAGGAATAGTTAGGGTCCCTGATTAACCCCTTAAGGACCAAACTTCTGGAATAAAAGGGAATCATGACGTGTCAGGCACGTCATGTGTCCTTAAGGGGTTAAAGCAGTTACTTTTGCCAATGTTTTCTTGAAGGATATCATACTTCTGTGAATAGGCTTGCATTTTATCTAAATCTGGCAAGTTGTTTACCAAACTGTTACATTCTCACACGGTATTAATTACTCAATGGTAGATGTATTCCCAATAACAACAAGCATGATTGTTTTTTTGTTTAGTGTTTTTATGTACATGTAACAATTTTCAAAACCTGCAGTTACTTGATCTTGACTATCACCCACTTCTCCATGTAATATCAGTCATTGTAGAAGTGTGTGATGAGGATGGTATATTGACCATGGTGTCTTCTGTCTTTGCAGCCTCTGAACAATAATAAATATCAAATAAGTAAATCTCGTTATGATTCCATAGACAGTTATTTGTCTAAATGTGGAGAAAAATACAATGATATTGACTTGACAATAGACAAAGAGATCTATAGTCAATTAACAAGTGAAGGTAAGTTGTTGTTTTTTTTTTTTTTTCTTGATTTATTTTTCATAAATGTAAAGTGAACAAAATTTAAAACAAAGTAGGATAAATACAAAAGGTTTTCTTAGAACTTGGTACACCACCGATTTAGTACTGTTGGCATTGGTAGTAATGGCGACATCGGACCAATAGAATAACAAATATGCAAGACGTATAATTAATCTGAAACTTTGACCATTCCATGAGATTGTATGATATTTAGCTTTGTTTTCCAGTATGTGAAAATGTATGTACGATAAAGTAAGACTGTTAACGTTTAGCGTATTTGTAGTAGTAAGCCATGAATTGCAGAAATTACAGCAATGCACAGTTCAGTAATGCTTCATATAAAGATAAGGGGGAAAATCACATCTATCTAATGAAGGTGACAGTATGCTTGTGGACATGTAATAGTTTAGAGATCAATATGTCAACAGCTGACAAGGCAGCCTCACTATCAGAACCCTAAAAAAAAGTGTGTGTGAGGAAAAAAGGAAAGAGCTGATTTGGAAGATAAATTTCTCCTTTGTCTAGAATATAAAGCAACATCACCGCTTGAGGTGCATATCAAACAGAAGGATAAAAGAGAAAGCAGAAATAGTATAGCCAAGAAAAGTACTGTTTTTTTCCACGTATGGAACTTATTTTTTCTAAAAAAATTTAGTCTAAAATTGGGTGTCGTCTTATACACTGAATGTCACTGCACGGGTTAAAATAAACACTTGTGTGCAGGGCCCGACAGCCAACCAAGCTAGTTGCATGTGGCTGGAGCTCCTTTAAAAAAAAAAAAAAAAGCTAATTATTAAGCCAAATACTTACGGTACTTAGCGCAATTTGGGCACAAAACTTGGCTACCAGCTGACAGAACACTCCGCTTACTGTTGGGTTCGCTACTGCCAGCTTCCTGCGGGCATAGGCTGTGTTGTACTCGTCTGCGACCTTTTTGACATACTTTAAGCAGAGGAGGCCCTTCTCCTTGAATTTGAATACTTGTGTAAGATGTTGGGAGATCTTGCGCAACCGCATGCTTTCTCGCATTACTCTGGACCACGCCAAGACCTTACAGCTCTGCACTACAGATAGACGCAGGGGTACCGTGGGCGGTGGGCAAAGTTGCCGCCAACAGCAAGATGGCAGTCCAGGGAACCAGTGGCCAGACTGGTGGGGACTTAAGTACTATAGATGTTAAAAATATGTTTCTTAATTTTGGGCTCAAAAATAGGGGTCGTCTTATACATGTATTTGAACAGGATGGAGGGGGGGGGCCGATGACAAGGGAAATGGCTCAAACTTAATAGAATATGCTACGCAGTAAAACCAGGTAGCAACTTAAATTTTAATAACATGATATGGTATTTTAGCATATTTTTCTTATTCATCTGTAAATGTCCCTGCTACCGGAATCAGGCCTGCATGTTCTTAATTATATTGAGTGGATTACTGGGAAGCTGTATATAATAGTACTGGTATGAAATTAGTGATGTTGGTTTACAAATTTTAGTAGACCTAAATAGTTTAACTGCCTTTATAGGTATGTTTCTTTACACAAGACGAGCAAGAGGTGTGTGTGTGTGTGTGTGTATATATATATATATGTGTGTGTGTGTGTGTGTGTGTTTATGTATATATGTGTGTAATTGTAAAAAATAAAATAAGAGCAGTTATTGTTTTGATGATCTCTAATATAAAGTATGCAGGTAGGTTACAGTGTTTACACCTCTAGCATTCATATATCTTTCTGCTGTTAGGAATTGTTGATACAACAACGCTGAGCATCCAATGTCTGTTAAAATGAATTCTGTTGAACTAGCTGAAGGTTTTGTTTGTGTTCTGCAGTATATATTTGTACTCTTATTTTGCAAATGGCATACTGCCCTTTGGGATTTAAAAGTGGTAGAGGTGCACAATGTTGCCCAGATATTTTAATATATGCATTGGGCTATTCACAATGCTATATTTTTATGTTTTGCTTGCATGTCAAAGCACTGTTAATACCACAATATAGAAACAAAAATATATTTTTAGTACAAAATGTATATTGAATTGGTCTAATACACTCTCATAAGTAAACAAACCCTTGATCTACTGGTGGGGCGTCGGGAGACTGAGGGAGCTATATGGCTAGGAATACAGATTTGTATTCCTAGTACTATTATATCCATTAATACAAAAAAGGCACGTGTGGGGAGATGGTTTGATTTGCTTTCATTAGTGTAATGCTTGTAATCAAGAGACAGGATAGTTTACAATAGTTCCATAACATGTGTAAGCCTTAGCTATGTTGTGAACCCCAATTGTTCTCTCTTGGTACAGGAATTGATCATCTATTAGCCCAACACATTGCACATCTTTTTATTAGAGACCCACTGACTTTATTTGAGGAAAAAATACACCTGGATGATGTCAATGAATCAGACCATTTTGAGGTAAGGTGTGTGTGTGTGTGTTTGTGTGTGTGTGTGTGTGTGTGTGTGTATGTATAGAGAATGACATTGCTTTAAATATCCAATTGTCCGTACTGTGAATCAGTGTTGCTAATTATGCACCCCTGTATAGTCAGTCTTTTAATTTTACAGTAAACAAACCCAACCAGATATCTTCAAATATAAATGTTGCACAGTTTGGTTAAAAAAACAAAAACCTGGAAACTTATTTTTTATTCTCCATTTTACAGAACATTCAGTCAACAAACTGGCAGACCATGAGATTTAAGCCTCCCCCACCAAATTCTGATATAGGCTGGAGAGTGGAATTCCGCCCAATGGAGGTATACAAATGATCGTTTAAAAAAAAAAAAAACAGTTGAATAATATTAACGTGTGAGCCCCAATAACAAAAGGCACAAATTAGACAAGCTGTAAAGTAAATGTAATAACTTGAATATGGTCTTTGTACCTTATGTAGTTGTAACCCATTTTGAAATTACCTCTGGCATTAAGAGCTTTTACAAGGATAACGTTGGGGGGAATTTTCAAAAATAAATAGTATGTTTACTTGAATAAAATATTTATTTTTCTCTCAATGAGTTGGAATATTGTGCCAGTAGATGAATATTTAAAGCAATACTTAAAGTATTGGCGCCCATGTGGAACCTCATAATGCAGGTTTTATATTCTAGAAGTTCTATGGTTTTTGACCATACCTTATAGAAATTTACTGATTTCCTTTTTGGTGTGAAATTGCCATTTTTATTTGCTGGTGCTTGATATTTGAAGCAAATAGAGTAGTAGGTGTGAAAAAGATATAAAATAAATAAATACCACCTAGGTATCAACGCTAGGACAATGGCCAGATGAATCTATAGGGAAGAACAAACTGGAAATAGTGTAATCACATAACAAATATGTACACACTCAACGATAATGCTAAAAACTCACAAGTTGAGAATATTCTGGCTTATCATCCTTCCATATTGGGGTGATAGATATGTTTTCCAATTGGCTAGAGGTCTTTTTGTACGTAAAAAGAACAGAAAAAATGCAGATGGTAATATTCACAATAGATTTATTAAAAATGCACTTACAAGATAGATAAAATACAGCATCTCTCCATAATATATGGATCCCTAGATACCACTTAATTGATGGGTGAAGCTTCAGAATGGACACTAATCTTAGAGATGATAGAACCTCTCAAAGAAGTATATAACTCAAATAAAAACAAAATCAGAACAGGTATACACAGTCCTTGAAGGGTGTATATGTGACGCGTTTCGTCTTCTAGACTTCCTCAGGAATGGTGGTCTCTGCTTGATATTTCGCAACAAGTTGCCTAAATGCATTTTCTTATTGTAGCATGTTTATTTCTGTCATGTGCAGTTGTTACGTTTTCTTATTTTATTTTTTTTTCTCTCTAGGTCCAGTTAACAGATTTTGAAAACTCTGCTTATGTTGTGTTTGTAGTTTTGCTGACAAGAGTTATTCTTTCCTATAAGTTGGATTTTCTCATCCCCTTGTCAAAGGTAAATGCAGTCAATATAATGGAATGTCTGTGGTCTTCAATAAAAATATTGGCAGAAAATATCTATCCATTTACAAATAGGTGAAGAGCGGAAATGTGTGGTTTAGTTTTTCTTCCAGTGGTTTTCAAGTTGCCAATTGATATTACACATTGCAAAGTCCTACAAATATTGCTTTATAGTCTTAATATTAGGAGATAGCTGTGTAATCTAGGTTTATAGTCCACATATTCGGTTTTAATTTGACTGTAAAAATGTTTTTAATGACTAATTTTTACAGGTGGATGATAATATGAAGGAGGCCCAGAAAAGAGATGCAGTGCGACAGGGAATGTTCTACTTTAAAAAAGATATATGTAAAGGTAACTCGCTTTATAGTTAAAAATGACTGGGCATAATCTTATGTATAAACCAATGATTCAAATATTGTGCTCATTAACTCTCAACTGCACACTCAAAAGCAGATTTTAATTATATAGACGCAATGCAAGGTTGTGGGTTTTGGCGGTGTTTCACAGGTTTTAAGTGTCTTATATTGGAGTTTAATTGTTTTATACATTATGAATCTGTGATTCCATATTGTCTATATTTGATGTTTGCAGTGTTTTATCTTGTTTTTTAAACTACAATCTTAGATATTTTCAGATCTCAAATCCCTGCGCATGCCACGCTATAAATTTTATTTTGTTGATTTAACAAATATGTAACTTCTTCTCAATGAACACGGATTATTATTTATTAATTTTTTAAAAACCATTTAGTAGTTGTACCCCTACAGAAAACGTGCATGTATTCCTTTGGCATGATTTATCTGTAAGTACATGAAAAACCTATTTGCAAAACATGCAATCTTTGCAAACCTTTCTCATTGGGAAGCCTCTGTGCTGTATGGCCGCATGCTATTTCCACTTTTCTATGCTTTTGTATGAGTTGCAGTATAGATTAAGAACAGGAAAGGCAGGCACTTGGTAGCCCAGCACACCATCTGCTGACAGGAAAAAAAACTCCCAGACTGTCGTCTAATAGACTGTCTTCTTATTTTTATTGAATTCAGCACTTTTTTTTTTTTTTTTTATATAGGCTGTGACTTCAGATATACGTAAAACACTTTATCAAGCTTAAGTGTTTTGTTTTTGTAAGAGAAATTCCTAAAAAAAAAAAAAAAAAATGTTTATGTAAATATTTTTCTCAATATGTGTATGACATCTGTGGTAATGTAGGAGAATGCTGTGTTTAGTGTAATAGTTTTGATATGCCTTGTAAAATGTAAATTTGTTTGATAGCGGGAAATCCTGTAGTTGATGGTTGTTGTACAGCATATAATGGCACAGAAACTGACCCAGAAGAATATACCCTAATGAGCATTGATACAATCATCAATGGAAAGGTGAATACTCACATATTCATGTTTACCCTATCTATCTTTATGGAATACAGCTATGAGTTCTCATTATTTTTATGTTTATTCCTAAAGGAAGGTGTATTTCCAGGGTTAATTCCAATCTTAAACTCTTATCTTGAAAACATGGAAGTGGATGTGGATACCCGCTGTACAATCTTAAACTATCTTAAGCTTATTAAGAAAAGGGCTTCCGGTATGTATGCAGTGTTATGTTTTTACGAAACATTCATAGTTAAATGTAATTCCTTTGAACTTTATTCAGCGTTGGTTGCGGTTTTGTGCTATGCTATAAGCCAATTATCATTGGCAAAGTCCTTTATTAAATGTTCAAAATTCCAACGTTTTACTCTGTAAACAAAGAATAAAAATATGGCTTTGGTGCCATAGGGTATAATGACAATTCAAAGCTTAAAAATAGGCCACACTGTGGCCAGTCCCACACCATTTCCCTCTCTGCTGGTCTAGAGTAAAATTTATAATTCGTATTTATAGTGCCTTATAAATATTTTGTATATTTTGTTTTCCAATAACATTGCTTTAATTTTTTTTTACATTTTAATTTTAATTAGGTGAGTTGATGACTGCAGCTAGGTGGATGAGAGAATTTGTGTCAAACCACCCAGAATACAAGCAAGACAGTGTAATCACAGACAAAATAAACTATGACCTTATTGTGAAATGCAACCAAATTGCAAATGAAGAGGCAAACTGCCCAGAATTGCTTGGTTTTACAATCAATAAATTCAAGACAAGTGGAACTAAAAATGTATCTTCATGATGTGCAAAAGTACAGTAGACCACAAAAATGTAGTTTGTAAATGAAACTGCATTGTTTTGGTTTAATGACCAAACTCACACTGCGCTTACAATTTAAGCCAAAATGGCTTCATGCAGTGATTTCTTCTTAAAAAGTAACATATTCCTATTGTCAAAGCTTATACGATGTATATGTAAATAGTAAAATATTTTTATGACTAACCTTGTATCTAGAAAGAAAGAAAAAAATCATTACTGTGAAGTAAACTTTTTATGTATGCTCTTGGGGGTAAATGTTTGGTTTTTTTCTTTCAGTGTGGTACCAGTTTGTGTATTTTTAGCCCTTTTTATTTCATTAATTTGTATCTTTACTAATGAATGTAATACGCAAGCATTGTACAATACCTAATGCCTCAACTACGAATATACTTGATTATTTTATTTTGTAATTTTTAATTTTGTATGCGCACACAAGTTATCTTGCTAGTTTCTTGGCAAAGAAAGAGTGTCACTTATTTATATAATCCCCAAAATTAAGCAGTGAGCTGAAAGACCTAATTGCTGAAGTAAGCGTTTATGCCCATTGGTGCACTGGTATTGCCGAAGGGAAGCTGGATCTGAATTCCATTTGTTTTCACAGCATTTTATTCTCACAATTTAGTTTAGACACGTTCTGCCTGTTGAAGGATAAAAACTGCTTAGCCCATCAAATCTTCAGAATTCCTGACTTTCAACAAACGTGGATTGTTAAACTGGCAGGTATTGGCATTGCTGTTGGGGTTCCAAAATTGTGTTTGTTTAAACACACTAAAGATTCTTTGGGAAACCTTACTTGGCCTTACATTGTTCTCTTTCAGAATGAAATTTAATGAACTATAGTTTGTCCACTGTGTAAATATTGTCTGCAGTAATGCTCCTTCCTTTTTGTGATATGGAAATTTGTATGCTGATTAGGTTCAAGTAACACTCAAAAGTGCTTAAGAGCTGTATATATCTTGACTCTAGGTTTCAGGTGTATGTGATGCGAAAAGTATATTTTTATCAATGCCCTGCACGGTCTTTGGGAAAGGCATGTTTCCTTGTTGCAAGGTTTGCTATACAAATTTACATAGGATGTGTTTTTGAAAACCTGAAATAATGTAGTTAAGTCATACAACACTGTTTTAATATCTATGTACATTGAAAAAATTATAGCTGGTACCCTCTGTTGAAAGGAAAATAAAATTGAAATATATTTCAAACTGTTAAATTCTTTTAGACTTCTAATGCTTGGCTTTTGGTCTACAACTGTTTTAATAACAAGCATGTATTTAATTATCAAAGAGTGTTTTGGCCTAAGTACAGGCACAAGGTTTGGGGAAAAAAATACGTTGAAACCAGTGTTCATTTTGGTGGCAAATCTCAATTTAGTTTGTCTTTTGACTAAAATTAAATTTTTAGTTTTAGTTGTATTTTAGTCATCTGAATTGTTTTTAGTAGACTAAATTTTAAAATTTTAGTTGACTAGAATTGTTAGTCAACAAAATTAACATTGGTTGAAACCAGTTCTTTTCAAGGTATGAGTAAAGCAAATGTTTAAGTGGTAGACATTTAACGGTTCACCTTTGCTCTTTTGGTTTATTCATTTTTTTTATTTTTTTTTGAACACCACCAAGGCATTAATACAGGTTTCACTGTTATGGAGTCTCTCTCCGCCTGATTAAACACTTCCGTTTGAAACCTATTCCAGAGGTTGGCAACCTTGGGCACTCCAAATGTTGTGAAAGAAATCTCCCATAACGCATTTACAGCCATAAGCTTGGTATAGCATCGGAGGAGGTATAGTCCTCAAAATCTAGAGTGCTGTGTTGATTGTCAGATTATCTAAGGGACCCATTCTAATATTATGTAATGCATTTGCAATGTGAGCTATTACTAATCTTAAATTACAAACCCTTCCATCTAATGGTAACCTGTAGAAAATGCAGTTTCTGATATAGAAGGTTAAGAAGATGGCACATCAGAAGTGTATTGAACTTCTGAAGATAAAATACTTCTTTCAAGAAGCTTCTATTTTTAACTTTCCTTCTCCAATATTAGCAAAAAATAAGCCAAACCGAAAACTTCACATTACCTCACATATCCGTAATCATTCAGAAGAGTCCGTAGTATAACATTAACAGGAAGCCCCATCTGTCACTTGCCTGATTCCAACGTAGATGTCCCTCTGATCTAGTTCAGGCTCAGCCTCCACTCATCTCCCGCCAACAATTATAGCTGTCGTTCGCATACCCAAACATCAGTCGAGACTTGATGAAGGGTACAACAGGAATGTTTTTTATTATGGCCTGATGGCCCACTTTTATACACAAACCTCCAGCATGGAAATATATGTAAAACTCTGTGTTTGGGAGATAAGTTTACTTAAACTAATAGGTACAGTGAATAAAACACCCCAAAACATATACAATATTAATAGGAACCCCCAAATGTTTTATATCCCTGGATCTGTGCACCTAAAGTGTCCAAATAGCACTCATATCTCACGAATACAGCTGAATCGCCACCGGGGTAAAGTTTTGACCGACCGCACACGTTGTCAGTCACTTTTGGGAGTTCCTAAAAAATAAAATACTGGACGGTTCCCCTGGCTCATAGGTAGCGATTGTTCGTGCGTACCTTCCCACCGAATTGTCGGCCGTTCGTGCGTACCTTCCCACCCTCATTTGATTATGGAGTGCAGCTATCTGTTGCGATACATCCTAAATTGATGGTGAAACTGAATTTGAAGGATGCATACCTAATAGTTCCCATTGACCAAGCCTTTCGGGGCCTCCTTTAGTTTTGGTGGAAGGGTCTGCAGTGGCAGCCTGGCTCTGCAGTGGCAGGGTTAGTCTAGTTATTTATCTGGGATGTACTTTTGCTTCATTATAGTTGGGCAATGGATCTCCTATCCAACATCAGATTCTTGATAAATTGGGAGAATTTCCTTGATTTCTTAAGGAATTGGCCTGATTCCATCCACGGAGATTGAGTTTCTTGGTTTCCTCATGGATGTAGAAGCAGAGTCTCTCTGTCTCCCTCTAGCCATGGACTATTTGCAAGGAGTTTTGCAAGGCTCTAATTTGGCCTCAGATAATCCGTATCTTGGCATCCTCGATCCAGGCCATTTTTCCAAGACCTTTGCACTACTGATCACTACTGGGTCTGAAGATCACACATCTATGTAACGGAGCATGCAGACGTGGTGGTTCTGGAACACCAAACGAAAGACTAACTTCATTGGTGGATCCACAACATGAACATCTGAAATGGGCGGGCCATATTTCAAGCTCAGACGAACTTCACTATAGATTAAGATGCCAGTGTTCATCGTTATTATTAATAAAGCAACAAATACTGCAGTGCTGAACAATGGGTGGACTAACAGACACATATTTGTAGCCGAGACAAGTTGGACGCGCAGGAACAGGGATTGAGAGCCCTGCTCAATGAGCTTACATGCTAGAGAGAGTGGGGTAGAAAAGTAGGTTGCTAGGACAGTATTCATTGCTTAATGTTTTGTTTTGATAAACGTTGCAGGAGAGGAATCAGGGTGCAGGGAGGGAAAGCTGTTCACAGTTTAATATGTTTTCCTAAAGAAGTAAGTTTTCAAAGATTATTTATTTATTTTTTGGAAGGAGCGTAGATTGAGACAGCTTTTTTGACTACTTCTTCCTTACAAGAATACAACCAACATACAATATCTTATAGGCAACCTTCCTGTCCTCGAGCATCAGATGTAGGAGTGTGAACAGAGGTGAGAAGGATGTCTCTGGCAGAGCATAGGGGTCCAGATGGGACATATTTGTGTATTAGTGAGGATAAGTAGGTCATAGCATTGTGTAGAGATTTGTAAGCAAGTATCAGGATCTTTTATTGAGTCCTATCTCTTATGGGAAGCCAATGTAGGGACTGAAAGAGGGGGAGGTGTGGGCGGACAGGAAGATGAACCTCGCCGCCACATTCATTTTAGACTGTAACGGGGCAAGTTGGGAACACGTAAGACCACTGAGAACCGGATTACAGTAGTCAAGGCGAGAGAGCACAGTGGCATGCACAAGCACCTTTGCTGTATCAGGCGTTAAATAGGGTGGGATACGCGCTATGTTTCTGAGATGGAAGCGGCAGGATTTGGCGATTGATTGGACGTGAGGCGTGAAGAAGAGGGCAGAGTCAAAAAGAACAGCTTTATGATTTGGTTGCCCAATGTGCTGGTCTTATGGCCTGAGGAGATTGGGCATCGGACGAGAGGCGACTGCACATCAACTGTCTGGAGCTGCTGGTGGGTTCCTTTGTGGTGCAAAGGTTTTCCAGGGATCCGGCTGACACCTGCATTCATCTTCGCATGGACAATGCATCAGCAGTCCAATATGTAATTTTTCTCAGGGGCTCTCATTCTGCAGTTGTGGCGAACCGAACCTTTGATTTCTGGAATTTTTGCTTGGAGTGGAATATCTTTGTTTAGGTAGAATAAATCCCTGACCTCCGCAGCATTCAAGCAGATAGAAATTCAAGATTTTTTTTCAGACAACAGTAACTGGAGGCCATGGTCTCGTCTTCGATTGTGTCTATTTGGGGCCCTTCCCAGATAGACCTCTTTGTGTGGAGACTCAATGCAAAACTGCCCTGTTTCTTCAGCTGGTGTCCGGACCCGGAGGCGGTGCATACATTGCTCTAGGATTGGAGCATGTTACTATTACGCATTTCCCCTGTTCTTGATGTTTACGCACACACTGCTGTAGATTTGTCGACAGCTGGCAACAATGGTGTTTTGGAAGGTGTGCAGTCTTGTTTTCCTCAACTTCTGGATCAGTTGGTGGACTGCCCCAGGCTTCCTCCAGCATCTCCCCTTCTGCTTCAGGATCCGGAAAGACCATCCTTATCAGCTTCTCTTGATCGGGGGCTCTGGAACTTCTGGCTTGCCTGATTTCCGTGGACCTTAGGAGGTCCAGAGAGTTTTGGATGCAACTAGACTATTTGCAGGCACATGGGCTCTCAGTTCTCAAACATCGTACAAACTACTTGGCAAGCTTGAACTGGCTCGGCTCTTGGATCCCGTTTTTACCCCATGACTGCTGTCCTGTATGAGAATGTGTACCAGGTGGTGAATTTGTACAGGTCTGCAATTTCTTAGACTTAATGAAGTTTTGATTTGCGAGCTACTAAATGGTGCTCAGCTTTCTCGTCTTCCCAGACCTTGCTATTTGGCAATGCTGGATCTTCTGTATGTTTCTCTTCAACTTCCGGTCCTATAATTCAAAACTTTTGATGCAGCAAGTTTGAGCTTAGCTTGTCACCGTCTTTTGCCTTATTTCGTGCAAAAGGTTGTGGTTGTCCAGGGCGCTAAGACTATATGGTTCGCTCTTTCACCCTCGATGGGCTGGTGGTTGACATATGTCAGCACACCAAGACTTCCATCTGATCTGTCACTAATACAGCTTTTTTGGATACTTCTTCCTTACAAGAATACACCCAACGTACAATATTTTATAGGCAACCTTCCTGTCCTCCGCTTTTTTTTTTTTTTTTTTCCTGCCAGCCCCCATTCTTAGTCTCTAGTACGGCTCTGGCCTGCTAGGATAAATGGATCATGTCCCAGCAGGTGTAAATACTGCTACTTTTAAGGTGCATTCATTTATATAAGCGGCTGCTTTGCTTGGTGGACATCAGGGGGTTTGATGCATATTACTGGCTGGTCTGGGAGTTTGTCAGTTTTCTTTTAAACCAATTCAACAATTATTTTAATAAAATAACGATTTTACTATTTATAAGACACGGGTGTGCGATTCATTCACTTTTCACATTTGTTCTTCCTGCACTTTTTTTTTTTACTTGGATGTGTTTTATTCACAGGTCTCTCTCTGACTATGGTGAATACACTGGTTGTGCTGGGATGGCTACATTTGTTCAGCTTCATTGTTTGTTCTTTTTATTTGTTTTGATTTGCATGATTAATATATTCGGGTATGCTGTTAAAAGAAAATAGGTAGAAATTTAAGAAAATCAGAGGCAATGATCCCATCTCACATAGGCTGATATGTTTATATTAGTTATATAGGGTGTAATGGATCGACTGGGTACCTCCGTTAAAGGATGCTCCTAGCCTTTCCTGAGGCCTCCAAGCACTCTGGCAGACACCACAATCACCGAACTGGAGAAGCATATGAGTAATTTTAAGCATATGAATGTTGTATACAGCCGAATAGGAAAACCCATGTGAACAGGTTTACACTCCTAGCAGTCAAACTGGAACAGCATACCATAAATCCTCCCCCAATAATGAGACGACACTTCACTTTGAGGGTTAAGCAGGAACTCCAGATTTATTCACACAGCCTCTTTTTAAGACATTCTCCCATGCAAGGGAGGGATCCACAACAATTAGTACCACAGCCAATAATGTACCAGTTACCTCCCACACATCTCCTCCTCTTAGTGTGACACATAATACGATTATTCCAGACACACATTCCCTGGGATTCTGGATGCACCCCTAAAAATAGGGTTACCCCTTTAAATGTTACATCCCCTGGTAGCACTGATCTGGGTGAGGGTTAAAGTTTTGACCGACTGCATGGCAAAAGTATCCGAAAATAGTTCTATGTACTTTGGCCCTGCAGTCGGTCACAGAAAAGGGAATGAAAACACACTAATTGCCTGGGTTATGGAGCCTGGGGAGGATTCGAATGAATCCCCTTGTTTGTGGGTTTTTTTCTACCGAACGGCGGGCCGTTCAGTAGTTTCTATACGAATTGCTGGAAGTCTGGAGGTCTCAGCGGTGTTTGCCTAGTCGAGTGTCTGATTTTAGTTCCAGACACTCGACGGCAAAACACCGCTGTTCGGAAGTTAAAGATGGTGCCCGCGCCACGCGTTTGTTTCCCGAATGGCGGCCACCCAGAGGACGAACAACACATTACATAAATGGGCAATTACCCGTTTGCAACATTGTTGCAAACGGTAATTGGAGGCACATTTATTCCTGGGTGGTCTGGTTGTTCGGTAGTTTCACTCAATATAATGAATGGAGTGATTCTACAGAACAATCAGCCGAATGCTGCATACACATATACAATTTACTGAACACATAATAACATACATAATATTTAAGACCGCCTGAATGTAATCGGCTACACAGTCTTAAAGGGGCATTGTTCCTAAAAGTAATATGTCCATGGATAGCCCTTAAAGGGCCAGTAGCAGCACTATAAAATACCACATGCCCAAATATTGCATTCAAAAGTACAAATTTACCAGGGGCCATAGTCAGCAGGTAGGAGGCGGGCAGCCAGGCCTCTCCAATGTCCAGTGGCGAGGCGGGTTCCTCCACATTGGGTCTCAAAAGGCAACAAAGGTTCAGCAAACCAATCTGGCAAGCCGTATATTGACCCTGTACCTTTCCAAACCACCATAAAACCTGTACGTGGTGGGTATTGTTATACTCGGGAGACTTCGTTGCACACAAATAAGAGTGTTCTAAATCCGTAAAACGTATTCTGACGTTTAAATCACCAGTAAAAGTGCAGTTTTTGTTTTAAAAAAAAAAAAATGCAAAAAACAAAGAAATTATAACTTTGCCCAGCGTTTGACTAAGTGGCTGCTATAAAAGTCTGGACATACCCCATTTTGAATACCCTGGGTTGTCTACTTTTACAAATGGTATGCCATGATGGGGATTAATTTTAATTCCTGGGCTGTTATATGGTCTCAAAGGCAACCTAGGCCCAGCAAACCAATCTGGCAAATTTCAATGTGCAAACATGGAAAAGGGGAAAGCCCTACATTTGACCCCTGTAAGTTTGCAAAAGCCCATAAAACCTTGACATTGGGGGCACTGTTGTACTCGGAAGATGTTGCTGAACACATATTGGGGGTTTCTTTGTCAGTAACACATAAACGGAACTAAAAATCCATGCCTAAAGTACATGTGATGTGAGAGAAAAATAACAAAAAAAAGACTATCCAAAAGTTTGACAAAGGCTGGTGGTAGAATTAGTGCATGGAAAGTGTTAAGATACCACCATTTGAAATACCCTAGGGTGTCTACTTTTAAATAATATATGGTTTGATGGGGGTAAATTATATTGTCCGGCTTCAAAAATGTCCCAATGGGAAATGGGTGCATGATGACTTACTGTGAAAACTGGAATGCGCACCCTCCAAATAAGGTCTTTTAGCCCCCAGAGAACCCGACACACCTATACATGGGTGGTATCCCTGTACTCAGGATGATGAAGGTGCTGAACACATATTGGGGTGTTCTTTGGCAGTAACCCTTAAAGTTCTCAGTACATATATTCTTAAATTACGTCTCAAAAAACTCACCAATAATTCTTTTTTTGTTTTTTTAATTTGGCATAGATTGGTTATAAAAAAATGGCTGCATGAAAAGATTCAAAATATCCCAGGTTTAATACCTTAGGTTGTCTTTAAAAATATATACATGTTAAGGGTTATTAGGGAATTCCTGACAGATATCAGGTTTGGAAATAGCAAAGTGCTACGTGTGCTTATAGCCCTATAACTTTCCCAAAAAAGCTAAGAACGTGCTAACATTGGGCATTTCTAAACTCAGGACAAAATTTAGAAACTATTTACCACAGGTGTTTTTTGGCATTTCTAGATGCGTAACAGGTTTTGGGGGTCAAAGTTCGAAAAAGTGTGTTTTATTTTTCAATTTTTTTTCCATCATATTTTATACTTTTTGTATAGTAAATTATATGATATGATATGATATGAAAATAATGGTATCTTTAGAAAGACCGTTTAATGGCGCAAAAACAAGTATATAATATGTGTGGGTACAGTAAAGGAGTAAGAGGAAAATTACAGCTAAACACAAACACCACAGAAATGTAAAAAAAAAGCCCTGGTCCCAATGGTAAGAAAATTGAAAAACGGCCTGGTCACTAAGTGGTTAAAGGGAGTGCTCCTAATCTTAGCTCGTTACCTGTATAAAAGACCCCTGTCCACAGAGGCAATCAATCAATGAGATTCTAAACTTTCCACCATGGCCAAGACCAAAGAGCTGTCCAACGATGTCAGAGACAAGATTGTAGACCTGCACAAGGATGAAATGGGCTACAAGACCATCACCAAGCAGCTTGGTGAGAAGGTGACAACAGTTGGTGTGATTATTCGCAAATGGAAGAAACCCAAAAGAACTGTCAGTCTCCTTTGGTCTGATGCTCCATGCAAGAACTCACCTTGTGGAGTTTCAATGATCATGAGAATGGTGAGCAATCAGCCCAGAACTATGCTGGAGGATCTTGTTATTGATCTCAAGGCAGCTGAGACCATAGTCACCAAGAAAACAATTGGTAACACACTACGCCGTGAAGGTCTGAAATTCTGCAGCGCCTGCAAGGTCCCCCTGCTCAAGAAAGCACATGTACAGGCCTGTCTGAAGTTTGCCAATGAACATCTGAATGATTCAGAGGAGAAGTGGGTGAAAGTGTTGTGGTCAGATGAGACCAAAATCGAGCTCTTTTGCATCAACTCAACTCGCCGTGTTTGAAGGAGGAAGAATCCTGCCTATGACCCCAAGAACACCATCCCCACCATCACACATGGAAGTGAAAACATTATGCTTTGGGAGTGTTTTTCTGCTAAGGGGACAGGACAACTGCACTGCGTCAAAGGGACCATGTACCGTCAAATATTGGGAAAACCTCCTTCCCTCAGCCAGGGCATTAAAAATCGGTCGTGGATGGGTATTCCAGCATGACAATGACCTAGAACAAACAGCCAAGGCAACAAAGGAGTGAAGGTTCGAGTTGCCAACATCAGTCTCAAAACCTTAATGACTTGGAGAGGATCTGCAAAGAGGAGTGGGACCAAATCCCTCCTGAGATGTGTGAAAACCTGGTGGCCAACTACAGGAAACATCTGACTTTTGTGATTGCCAACAAAGGTTTTGCCACCAAATACTAAGTTGAAGGGGTCAAATACTTATTTCACTCATTGACATGCAAATCAATTTATAACTTTTTTTGACATGCATTTTTTGGGGATTTTTTTTTTTTTTATTCTGTCTCTCACTGTTAAACTACACCAACCATTACATTTCTTTGTCAGTGGGCAAACGTTCAAAATAAGCAGGGGATCAAATACTTTTTTCCCTCACTGTATATACATATATAAAGTATATGTAAAAAAAAATACATAAAATCTGGCCCCAACTTTGACAGAACACTAGGTCCTTCTGCCATATTCATACATGTCCGGTCAGACTGTTTTAAAATCCGACCAAAGCAGTGATGTCATCAGTCATCACCCTGTGTGTTCTGCCTGGACCAAATTCTGATCGCATTTGCAATTCTCAGATTTACTAAAGCCAAATGAGTTCCAAATTTGGTCGATCTGACCAATTCTCTAACGTTGGTTCAGATGAGGAAATCATTGATTTTCCGACCTCATCCAAACCAATCTACAGCACTGGTGTTGCAAATTATCAGCCACTTGCTATTTGCAAGTGAATGCACATTTGAAAAACTATTTGGCTGCTGACAGTGCTAGCAGTCAGCAGGCAAATAGTTGAAAACCTTCAGCAGTGCAAGGGTTAATTATGTGGAGACTGGCTAAAAGGGGAACAAATAGTAAATAAAATTCCTCTGATGGTCAGTAAGACCCATATATTGCTTACTATCCTGTCAGAGTATACCTATACAATTGTGTCACTGTCTATTAATCCAGACCTCAAAGATCACTGCCCATTTAATATTTTTATACAAAGTCTGTTCCTTTCTAGACATTAGTTACAATCTTTTTTGGAACATGTCAGAATTTGTGAGCTCTTCTCAGAAACACAGAGTTGGGCAATGTTTACCAAGTAACATCCTGTTCAAAAAATGACCATAACCAAAAAAAAAACCTGCTATATGGATTTGCTCAAATCTCCACTCATTCCCCCCCAAAATGTTTTTATTATGCAAAAAGCAAGATCACTGTAGTCACAAAAGGACAACACATATCTCTATCCTATGCTTATCATCTCCTGAATATTAATAAATTAATAGTGACTATATAAGTGGTTATGATTTGTATTTACTCAAGCCAATGTTACCAATTTCTGAAAGGGTTGTGTCACTTTTTACTAGAATATTGCAATCTGTGTTATTACCGTATTTATCGGCGTATAACACGCACTTTTTCTCCTTGAAAATAGGGGGCAAATTATGTGTGCGTGTTATACGCCGATATACAGATTTTCCGCTCCATAAGACGCACTTTTTTTCCCCCTCAAAAGTGAGGGGAAATGTCTGTGCGTCTTATGGAGCGAATGTTTACTTACCTGTCTTGAAGCGTGGGCCGGTGTTCAGCGCACACGGCGGTACTGGAACTTCAATTTCAGGTTCCGGTTTCCGGCGGGACTGAAATGAAGTGCGCACTCAGTGTGCACACTTCCTTTCAGTCCCGCCGGAAACCGGAACCTGAAATTTAAGTTCCTGTACCGCGGTGCGTGCTGTGAAGCCGGACCACGCTTCTAGACAGGGAAGTAATTATGGGACAAGGGGAGGGAAAGTGCAAAATGGGACAAGGGGAGGGGGGGCACTATGGGAGGGGGGGAGAACACTATGGGAAGGGGGGGAGAATACTATGGAAAGGGGGGGAACACTATGGGATGAGGGTGGGGGAACACTATGGGAGGGGGAGGAGAATACTATGGGAGGGGGGGACATTTCCTTCTTAAAATGAGGTGCGTGTTATACGCCGATAAATACGGTATATAATGATCCAACATATTGCAAGAACCTACAATAACAAATCTATCATGCTATCTTCACCTAAAATGCAAGCACTGACTTTAACTAATTCTAGTTGGTGGAATTACCATGCCAAATTGTCAACTGCTGGTTGACTACAGTTCCCATAATTCTCAACCTTTATGAAACTGCATGTTTTGTCCCACAGGAAATATCCCAGTGGGTCAGTCCAGGCCTTGAGAGCACTGAGTTCGTAGGCCAACAGCCCAAGCACAAACCTATACAGTGTTGAGCTAGCAGTGGGTCAGTCCAGGCTTTGAGAGCACCGAGTTCGCAGGTCAACAGCCCAAGCACAAATCTAAACAGTTTTGAGTTAGCAGTGGGTCAATCCAGGCCATGAGAGAACTGAGATTACAGGCCAACTTCACAAGCACAAACCTATCCAGTGTTGAGTTAACAATTGACTGCACCTTGCCTGCTGATGTCACTGTGAGATACTAGTCCACAACCCCAGTTTGCTAGTGACCTTCCCCTCTGTTGCCATTGATAGACCTTATTTGTACTAAAACCTATTCTCTGGTCACAATCGTCAGAGCACAGCAACATTTTTACATGAGATGTTATCTTGCCTCAACTTCAAGCACAAATAAACCATGCTAATATTGAAGGGACTAGCTTATTATCACCCTGTCTGACTGTTTACACAAATGAGCAATCTGTGCATGACGGAAATGACAGAAAAAAATATTTAGTAATAGGAAACAAAGCCTGAACTCCAGAAGATTACCATGAATTTGTTGTCAAATAAATTCTTTGGATTTAAACTTAGCTTGAAATGAGTGATGGCTTGTACCCTCTAAAGGAAGGATTAAAATGTATTGTTAGAAAATAAGCTGACTCACTATTGCCTATATTAACCTTTCAAATACTTTTTATAAACTATAATTGCACACACTTAGGCACTTGTGACATTCAATGATTAATGTTCTTTGATCTCTTTTGCAAAACACAGCGTGCATTTTCTACTTATTTCATGCAAATAATTTGTCTGGTACATTTGTTTTTGTACTGCAGCCAATGTATGATCAAATGCTATAAAACTGGTATGACAGCTGAACTCTATTCTATCTGATTTTTGAATTTATGCTAACATAATATATCTACAATAGTGATGGTGTGCAACAATAAATATAACACTCGCTATGGGTGTCTTTAAAAATTAGAACCTCTATACAGAAACAATATGCATCTATGTTACAGACTTAGGTGCATACTAGGTGTATTAATATTAATAACTGGAGCAAACTGATTTTTGTGACCAAACAGAAGTAACAAATAAATATACTTGCAACAATAGACACTTTGGTATCTATAGAGGAGACAAAAAACAAGAGAGGGCTCCTAGTGCAGCACAATTAAACATACAAATACACAAAAAGTAGCTCGTAAGTTATTTCACTCACAAACAGCCTATGTGGAGGAGTATTCTCTCTAAGGGTCACGTGAAGATGGCTTTCCAGGATCCGTATGTAAAGAAAGAAACAAATAATAGTGCAAATACGTCTGATAAGAGGGTTGATATGCAGGAAGAAGAGATCTATGGTAATCCCACTCACGTGTAGTAGAGCTGAACTAGTTCTAGTGTGGATGGCATACAGCGGTACAATCCCCGCTTATAGGATACGTAGAGAAGTATTGGTCTTTTACTCAGTATGTGGAAGAGATAGACAGATGGTAGGGCAGTATGTCTGGTAAAGCTGGTATATATAACAACAGAGTCTAATACAGTCTTACTCACGTTTAGTAGAGCTTAAGCCAGCTCTAGTATGATTAGCGTACACCGGTATAACCCCCCCTTGTAGGATACGTGTAGAGGGTTAAGTCTTCTGCCGATATGTAGATCATAAGGGAGAAGAGAGACAACTAATAGTGCTTGCTGTATAAAATCTTATATAAGGAGTATAGGATTGAGCAGGCGGACTTCTCAATGACTTAGGCGTGAGTGGTATAATCCCCCCCTCGGATGTCTTTGGAGTAATACTCAGCAGGAAAGATAAAATCAGGATACCAGGCAAAAATTCAATAAAAATAATAAATAAAAGAGTAAAATAGCACAATCAGAGTGATATAAAAGTAGCAAAAATACCTTTATTTGGAGTACAGAATAAAATATATAAAATATCCACAACGCGTTTCACCTATAATGGCTTTATCAAGTGGAGACAAAAAAACACGCTTGGTAGGGTAGGGTTTATATAGGGGAACTGATTATAAACAGTAAATGAGGTTTGCCGCCTAAATGACATCATCGGGTAAGGTGCATTTTCAAAATACAAAATAAACTATATATATATATATATCTATATACACACACAATAGTAATCAGGGCAGCTTCCCCTAAAGTTTGAAGTTAAAACGAGGGTTATAAATAGGGTAAAAGTTATATTTTCGTTGGTCACGTGATCGGCTTCCATTTTGGAAAACGGACCGATCGCGTTATAAAATATAACTTTTACCCTATTTATAACCCTCGTTTTAACTTCAAACTTTTGGGGAAGCTGCCATGACTACTATTGTGTGTGTATATATATATATATATATATATATATATATATATATATATATACATACATATATATATATATATATATATAGTTTATTTTGTATTTTGAAAATGCACCTTACCTGATGACGTCATTTAGACGCCAAACCTTATTTACTGTTTATAATAGTAGATTCCCATGGTATTAGGGAGCTATCTACCAAAAGGCTGAAAGACAAATCCCCCCCCCCTCAAAGGTAACTAGGGGTCCCCAAGCCCCTAGTCACCCACCCCCCCACCCAAATAAAAACTATCCCCTACCTACCCCCTCAATAGTGAGGGGGGAATAAAATAACTAACCTGTAAATAAAATTACAACTTACCAGTTGATGTCTTCTTTCTTCTAAAATCTTCATTTTTCAGCCCCAAAAAAGGGCAAATAAAAAACTATCATACCCGTCAAACTTAAAATAAAATAAAAAATCCAAGCGCAAAAAAAAAAGACGAAAAAGAAAAAAAACCTGACACAAAAAAAAAATCCATCTTCACCCATGGAGGGCTCCGCACAAACTGAGCTCTGCAGGGCGGGGGCAGGCTTATAAAGCCTTGCCCCGCCCTGCAATTAGGCTAAGACCACTCTGATTGGTTGGTTTAAGCCAATGAGAGTGCTCTTTGTCATTTTACACAGCGTGGGAAAGTTATTTGTTGTGAGTCAAATTACACAGCGTGGGAAAATTCCAAATAACTTTCCCACGCTGTGTAAAATGACACATTACTAAGTAATCTTTAAACCTTTTAGTAGATAGCTCTCTAATACCGTGGGAATTAGGGAGTTATCTACTTATTCATTCCTGTCATTACATTGACTGGCCATGTAACTTACATTTTATATGAATGTGTGTTACTTGATTGTTGTAAGTGTTGCAAATGCTTACAGCTGAATTCTGGCTATGTTTGTATACTTTCTATTTAAAATTGTATATAGTGTAACATTCTTCTTCTTCCACTGGGTAAGTATATTAGTACTTAGGCAATACATTTTACTTCCTTTTGCAGCCCTCTAGACCTTTCCAGGACTTTTTAGAGCCATTTTAGTGCCCAAAAGTTTGGGTCCCCATTGACTTCAATGTGGTTCAGGGTCACGTTCGGGTCAAGTTCGAGTCCCGAACTCGAACTTTTTGCCGAAGCTCGGCCGAACCCGAACATCCAGGTGTCCGCTCAACTCTATTTCTGAGCTTTTAAATGGTCTCTCAGTCTGGTTCAGTAGGAATCACAATCATGGGGAAGACTGCTGACCTGACAGTTGTGCAGAAAACCATCATTGACACCCTCCAAAAGGAGGGAAAGCCTTAAAAAGTAATTGCAAAGGAAGTTGGATGTTCCTAAAGTGCTGTATCAAAGCACATTAATAGAAAGTTACGTGGAAGGGAAAAGTGTGGAAGTAAAAGGTGCACAAGCAGCAGGAATGACCACAGCCTGTAGAGGATTGTCAGGAAAAGGCCATTCAAAAGTGTTGGGGACTTTCACAAGGAGTGGACTGAGGCTGGAGTCAGTGGCGTACATACCAGGGTCGCAGGGGTCGCGGCTGCGACCGGGCCCAGCCCACCAGGGGGCCCGGCCACCCTGCGACCCGGTATGTACCAACTGTGGCCAGCCTCTTCCCCTGGGGGGGCCCAGGAGCCGGCCACCTCAGGGCCCCCAGAGGCTGGCCGTGGTATCACCGGGCTGGCGGGCGCGCGAGGGAGCACTTTCCCCTGAGTGCTCCCTCTTCAGCTCCCTCGCGCACCGTTCTGATACCGGAGCCGGAATATGACGTCATCTTCCGGCTCCGGTATCAGTACGCGGCGCGCGAGGGAGCTGAAGAGGGAGCACCCAGGGGAAAGTGCTCCCTCCAACGCCCGCCAGCCAGATAACCCGCCCAGCAGCACCACCACCACTGGACCCCAGGGAATCCCCTCAGCACTTCTAAAGGTAGGGAGGCTGAGGGGATTAAATAAAAAAAAAAGTGAGTGTGAGTGTTAGTGAGTGTGTCAGTGTTAGTGAGTGTGTCAGTGTTAGTGAGTGTGTCAGTGTTAGTGAGTGTGTGTGTGTTAGTGAGTGTGTGTGTGTGTGAGTGAGTGTGTGTTAGTGAGTGTTAGTGAGTGTGAGTGTGTGTGTGAGTGAGTGTGTGTTAGTGAGTGTGTGTGTGTGTTAGTGAGTGTGTGTGTGTTAGTGAGTGTGTGTGTGTGTGTGTGTGTGTTAGTGAGTGTGTGAGTGTTAGTGAGTGTGTGTGTTAGTGAGTGTGTGTTAGTGAGTGTGTGTGTTAGTGAGTGTGTGTGTGTTAGTGTGTTAGAGAGTGTGTGTGTCTGTTAGTGTTAGTGAGTGTGTGTCAGTGAGTGTGTGTCTGTTAGTGTTATAGTGTGTGTGTGTTAGTGTTAGTGTGTCAGTGAGTGTGTTACTGTGTGTCTGTTAGTGAGTGTGTATGTCTGTCACTGAGTGTGTGTGTCTGTTAGCTAGTGTGTATGTGTCTGTTCATGAGAGTGTGTATGTCTTAAGCACTTACCTTTCCTCAGCGCCGGACACCCTTGTCGCTGGGGATCTCTCCGCCACTCAGCTCCGAATGCGCATGCAAACCGCCCATAGGAAAGCATTACTCAATGCTTTCCTATGGACGTTCAGCGTCTTCTCACTGTGATTTTCACAGTGAGAATCGCAGAAGCTCCTCTAGCGGCTGTCAATGAGACAGCCACTAGAGGCTGGATTAACCCTCAGTGAAACATAGCAGTTTTCCTGAAACTGCTATGTTTTCAGCTGCAGGGTTAAAACTAGAGGGACCTGGCACCCAGACCACTTCATTGAGCTGATGTGATCTGGGTGTCCGTATAGGTCCTTTAAGTGTATGTCTATCTGCATGCACTGGCGTACATACCGCGGTCGCAGGGGTCGCAGCCCTGTGACCCCTCTGACCAGGTGCCCACCGCCAGTTCGCGCAGAGTAAGCGGGCGGGGGGGGGGGCCCATGGATCAGTTTTCGCTCCGGGGCCCCATGGGTTGTGTGTACGCCACTGGCTGGAGTCAGTGCATCAAGAGTCACCACACACAGACGGATCCTGGACATGGGCTTCAGATGTCATATTCCTTTTGTCAAGCCGCTCATGAACAACAAACAATGTCAGAAGCGTCTTACCTGGGCTAAAGAAAAACAGACCTGGTCTGTTGCTCAGTTGTCCAAAGGCTTTTTTCTGATGAGAGCAACTTTTGCATCTCATTTGGAAACCAAGGACCCAGAATCTGGAGGAAGAATGGAGAGGCACACACTGCAAGATGCTTGCAGTCCAGTGTGAAGTTTCCACAGTCTGTGTTGATTTGGGGAGCCATGTCATCTGCTGGTGTTGGTCTACTGTGCTTCATTAAGTCCAGGGTCAACACAACTGTCTACCAGGAGATTTTGGAGCACTTCATGCTTCCTTCCACAGACGAGCTTTATGGGGATGCTGACTTCATTTTCCAGCAGGACTTTGCACCTGCCCACACTGTCAAAGGCACCAAAGCCTGGTTCACTGACCGTGAGATTACTTTGCTTGATTGGCCAGCAAACTCACCTGACCTGAACCCCATAGAGAATCTATGGGGCATTGCCAAGAGAAAGATGAGAGACATGAGACCGAACAATGCAGAAGAGCTGAAGGCCGCTATTGAAGCATCTTGGTCTTCCATACCACCTCGGCAGTGCCACAGGCTGATAGCTTCCATGCCACGCCGCATTGAGGCAGTAATTGCTGCAAAAGGGGCCCAAACCTGTAACGGATCACCTGGCACCCCGACTGGGTACCTCCGTTGAAGGATGCTCCTAGCGCTTACAGAGGGTTCCAAGCGCTCCGCAGACACCACAACCACCGCAGACCCCACAAACCGACGCAGCTTGGTTGGGGTCTCGCCGTCTCCTTTCCACCCTGGACCTCCAACAAGGCTCCAGGTTCCAGTGGGTGATCCTCTCCTCCAAGAGAGTGAAGGAGGAGCAAGCTCTTAAAAGAAGTGACTATCCAAGGGAGCATGCAGAGCATAGCAATCCCTTGTAGTGATATAGCAATTCCCCCAATAATAGACAGGACTCTAGATTGAGGGTAAAAGAAGAACTCTGATGTTTAATGGCAGGTACTCTGCTTTTATGCAGTGCTCCCCTGCAAGGGAGACGCCCACAGGCAATTAGGCACTAACCAATCACATATCGGTTACATCCCACATATTCCCTTCCCTCTGCTTGGGAGATAATTGAGTTTCTTACTGTATCTACTCAATTATCTCCAAGCTAAAACTTATAAATTTTTATACATTTTTATAACTTTAAAACTATACATTCAATCTTCATAAATATTAATAATCAGCATACTTTACTTACGAGCATGTCCAAAATTCAGCTAATTCCATCCAGGGGTTAAAGAGTTAGCTGGAAGTCCTTTATGACCGACCGCAAGCACATTTTCATGCCCAAAACAGTTCCACAGATTCAGGCTGTGCGGTCGGTCTATTTCTGCCCTGAAAAGTTACAAAGTCCCATCCGAAGGCGGCGTTAGAATTGTCGAACTCACTTCGACTTTTGTCGAAGTGTCGAAGTGGAACCGGGGTTGCGTTTTAGCAGTGTTCAATAATATAATGGAGGTCTATTTTACACCAAAATGACAAAGTCCCGTTCGAACGTGTGTTCGAATCTTCGAACGGGACTTAGCCTCCAGCCGCGGTGTCAAAGGGTAGGGGAAGGTACAGGTCACCGCATTCGACTGGATTAAAATGGCCGCCGCCACGTGTTCGACTGTCTAATGGTGGCCACTTTGACTGCTTCGGCACTTTGACGACTTCGGCACTTCGACTGCATCCAAAGTGCCAGTTTAAAAGTACAAACCCTTTCTTTGTACAACACAGTTAAAGGGTACAACACAGTATACCAAGATTCATTAGGCCCAAATGCAGTTCTTAAAGGGCAATACATCCCAGGGCCATAGTTGCAGGGCAGGAGGCTAGCAATCATTCCTCTCCAATGCCCAATGGTAAATGGCAGTTTGTCACAACCAAGTACTAAATCCATATGCATGCTTATACTTTTCAGAGGTCCGATATTGTTCTATGTACATTCCTTGTTTTATTGATTGCATGTAATATTCTAATTTATTCTAATTCTAATTCTAATTTACTGAGATTGTGGATTTGGGGTTTTCATGAGCTGTAAGCCTTAATCATCGCACTTATGACAAATCACTGCTTGAACTATCTTGCTTTGCATGTAATGCATCTATCTCATATATTAGTTTCCCCTTTTACGCTGCATTACTGAAATAAATGAACTTTTGGACGATAGTCTAATTTTTCGAGCATCACCGGTATATAAAGAGAACTCCTTTGGATTTCTTATCCCCGGCTGTTCCTGCTGACCGTCTGAATTCACTTCCTGACTTCGCATCCGTGACGCGTTTCGCCCCTCCCCCAGGGGCTTTGTCAAACGGCTTGTGTGTCCTCCCACTTCCCTCCGCAAGGGTTTATGATCAAATTTTCTAGAAAATCCTTCTGCACAGAGTCTCTCATCTCTTCCTTAATGATTAAACAGCATCACTAATCCCAATGCTAAATAACTTACATCTAGATTAGAAAAATACCAGAAGCACGATGGTAATTTTTGATAAAAGACAAAGTGCAGTGGTGTCAATATTTAGGTGCAAAAAACATTATATATCTCATGAATAGATATCACTAAGAGTCTATAGACAGAAAAAATATAAAAACAGTAATAAAAGTAGGAAATATATATAAATTAAGTCCCTATTAAGAATACATATGGAATAAAAAAAATCAATTAAAAATAGAACATCTAAGTCTGAGGAGAAAGAAACGTAATTCATAAACATATATATCTAGGGGTTATATGTAGAACAATACATTTATTATATACATAAAATGTGTCAAATATAGCTATCCTTTAAAAATCTGAATAGCGGTGGATTGTCTAAATCAAATCTTAATGAATAACATAATTTGTAAGCAGCATGCAGGCAATAAAATTCTTTATAAACTGTATCACATATCAGAGGTAATAAACACAACATTTAACCTTAAAACACATATCATGAGTGCTAACAAATATTACTTATATCATAAGTACTAACAAATTGGAAAGGAGAAAAAAGTATAAAAAAATATTTTTTACAAATTTAAAAACATTACAAAAATTACAGAAAATTTCTTCTGCAAAAAAAGAAATGCTCTTCTGCAAAAAAAAGGAAGAATCAAACCAAAAATAAGTATTGTCCCGAGTCCATCTAATACAATCTATTAAAAATCTATTTGTGCACGTGTTAATGTTTGATCCTGTTCTAAGAAATATTTGACCACTGTACACCCTATATCATGTGGTATACATGTATATAAAGAGGTAACATCACAGGTTACCAGATGGTATCCCTCTTTCCACACAAAGTCCTTCAGCATCCTCAAGATATCCGTTGTGTCTTTCAGGAAGGACTTTGTTTTAAACACCACTGGTTGAAGATAGGAGTCGATGTATTTAGATAAATTATTTAAAACAGAGCCAATCCCTGAAACAATCAGCCTTCCAAATGGATTATGAAAGTTCTTATGTACTTTTGGAACGATATAGAAAACTGGGGTTCTAGGTGATTTAATATTTTAAAAATCATATTATTTTGGTTTCAAAATCCCCTCCATTTTTCCTCTATTAGGGATCTCCTCATCTTACCCAGTGGGTCTCCATTAAGTCTTGTATAGACCTCAGTGTCCTCTAATTGGCGTGCACATTCTGTCAAATATTTCTCAGTATCCATTATCACCAAACTACCGCCTTTATCTACGGGTTTGATGACACTGCGATCATTTTCTCTTGGAACAGAGGATAATTTGAGAGATTTTTTTAAGGTATCTTAATGACAATACCTGGGGCATACGTCTCACGAGTATTATTAGCACTTTATGTATTGATTTTTTAGATCTTAAAAATTATGTGGAAAATGTGGAGTTCTCAAAACACAAACCTTCTTCAAGAATGTCGATGTGAATGGTTATGTTTCATATCACAGTGGGCACTACTCCCCATGGCTTAACAATATACCAAAGGGTCAATTGCTGAGGTCAAAACGTAATTGTACAGAAGAGGCAGTGTTCCATCAACAGGCTGAGGATCTTTTGTGTAAATTTAGGGAAAAATCTTCTCCAGAAGATATTCTGGAAAACGCTTATAATGAAGTGAAGCCAATTACACAAGCGGATTTGATTCAAAAGGATATAACAAAGAGAAAAGACCAGGAAGTTTTTAATGAAGTGCTAGTGTTTGATTTTAACAATCAACGTAAGTGTTTGAAGAAAACTAATAATAAATTCTGGCCTATATGAAAAACTGACAGAGACTTAAGTGAACTACTTCAAGCCAAGATTACCTTTTGGAGGTGCTCAGAGTTTAAAAAAATAATCTAATACACAGCTACCTAAAAGAAAAAACTAGAAAAACTATGAGGAATTTCTTAGGATCCCCCGTTGGCTTCTATAGATGCAAGATGTGCTGTGCTTGTAAGAATATGGGACATCTACAAGGAATCAGACAGAACACAGAAGGAGTTTAAGATCAAAGAACACATTACTTGCCATAGCAATAATGTGGTGTATTTACTAAAGTGTCCATGCAAATTGGAGCATGTGGGGAGAACGACACATCCTCTCCACATAAGAATAAGAGAGCATATTTATAATATAAAAAAGGGGGTAGAGAGCCACAGTGTCTCAGAACATTTTAAGAGAGCACATGGGCAAGATTCAAAAGGACTAGAATTTATAGGCATTAAAAAAGTACAGCGAGATTGGAGAGGAGGGGATTTTATTCGGAAGATCGGACAGGAGGAGATGAAGTGGATTTTTCAAATGGAATCATTGGCTCCGTCCGATCTTAACAAAGATTTAGAACTTTGTAATTTTTTTAATGTTTTTACATTTTTAAAAAATATTATTTATACTTTTTTTCTCCTTTCCAATTTTTTTTTTACTAATGATATAAGTAATAATTTTGTAGCACTCATGATATAAGTGTTTTAAGGTTTGGTAAGTTCTGACATAACCTCTAGATATGTATGTTTATGAATTACGTTTCTTTCTCCTCAGACTTAGATGTTCTGTTTTTAATTGATTTTTTAATCCATTTGTATTCTTAATAGGATCTTACTTTATGTACATTTCCTACTTTTATTAATGTTTTTATATTTTTGCTGTCTATAGACTCTTAGTGATATCTATTCATGAGATATATAATGTTTTTTGCACTTAAATATTGACACCCCTGCACTTTGTCTTTTATCAGAAATTACCATCGTGCTTCTGGTATTTTTCTGATCTAGATGTAAGTTATTTAGCATTGGAATTAGTGATGCTGTTTAATCATTAAGGAAGAGATGAGAGACTCTGTGCAGAAGGATTTTCTAGCAAATTGGATCATAAACCCTTGCATATATAGCGGAGGGAAGTGGGAGGGCACACAAGCCATTTTAACAAAGCCCAGGGAGAGGGGCGAAATGTGTCACGGATTCGAACTCTGGAAGTGAATGCAGACGGTCAGCAGTAACAGTCGGGGATAAGAAATCCAGAGTTCTCTTTATATATGTACATTGATTTTGCCTTTTGGTTTCCTGAGGCTGGTGAGCAGAGCAAAGACTCTACATATTACTTTTGTTTTTAGTTTTACCTAAAAAAAAGAATACTTACCTTTCATCCGAGTCACAAGTGTTTTTCCCACGAATCCCACGTACTCTAGGGGTTGATCCTCCCTACGTGCTATAGCCTCGAGTGGTGCTCTTACCACTCCAACTTTGTGAGTGAAATACCTTATGAGCAGTGACGTACACACACGATCCATCGGGCCCTGGTGCGAAAATTGCTCGGTGGCCCCCCCCCTGTGCTTACTCTGCGCGGGCTGGGGCCGCAGCACATGACGTCGGACACCTGGCTGCGACCCCTGTGACTGCGGTATGTACGCCAGTGCGTGCAGATTCACATACAATTAAAGGACCACTATAGGCACTCAGATCACTTCAGCTCAATGAAGTGGTCTGGGTGCCAGGTCCCTCTAGTTTTAACCCTGCAGCTGAAAACATAGCAGTTTCAGAGAAACTGCTATGTTTCACTGAGGGTTAATCCAGCCTCTAGGAGCTGTCTCCTAGAGGCGCTTCTGCGATTCTCACTGTGAAAATCACAATGAGAAGACGCTGGATGTCCATAGGAAAGCATTGAGTAATGCTTTCCTATGGGCGGTTTGAACGGGCACGCGGCTCTTGTTGCCATGCACATTCGGAGCTGAGAGGTGGATCGGGGCGGAGAGATCCCCAGCGCCAAGGGAGGCCGGCGTTGGAGAAAGGTAAGTGTTGAAGGGGTTTTAATCACACACACACTCTCACGAACAGACGCATACACACTAGCTAACAGATACACACATTTACTGAGAGACACACTCAGTGACAGACATACATACACACTCACTGACAGACAGACACACATACACACTCACTTACAAAATATACACTCTCACTGACAAACACACACTCACTAACAGACAAGAAACAGACTCACTAACAGACACACACAAACTAACACACTCAGTAACAGACACACAGTAACACACTCACTGACACACACACACTCACTGACACACAAACTAACACACTCACTGACACTCACTAGCAGACACACACTCAATAAGAGACACACACAAACTAACACACTCAGTAACAGACACACACAGTAACACACACACACACACTAACACACGAAAACTAACACACACACACAAACAGACAATTTTTTTAATTTTATCCCCCAGCCTACCTACCTTTGGGAGTGCTGAGGGGATTCCAGATTTCCCTTGGGTCCAGTGGGGCTGCTGGGTGGCCGGTCCTGCAGACAGCGAGAGAGCACTGATCTTCCTGTTCAGCATCACTGCGGTGTGCGCGAGGGAGCAGGGCAGAGAGTGCTCAGGGGAGAATGCTCCCTCGCACGCGCCCAGTGACACCACTGCCAGCCTCGGGGGGCCCTGAGGTGGTCAGCTCCTGGGGCCCCCAGGAGAAGAGGCTGGCAAACTGGCGTACATACCTGGGTTGCAGGGCGGCCAGGCCCCCTGGTGGGCCGGGCTTGGTCGCAGCTGCGACCCCTGCGACCGCTGTATTTACGCCAGTGCTTATGAGCTACTTTTTCCTGGAGTGTATATATATGTATATATATATATATATGTTTAATTTTGCTGCACTAGGCGCCCTCTCTTGATTTTTGTCTCCTATATAGATACCAAAGTGTCTATTGTTGCAAGTATATTTATTTGTTACTTCTGTTCGGTCACAAAAATCACCGTTTGCACCAGTTATTAATATTAATACACCTAGTATGCACCTAAGTCTGTAACATAGATGCATATTGTTTCTCTATAGAGGTTCTAATTTTTAAAGACACTCATAGCGAGTGTTATATTTATTGTTGCGCACCATCACTATTGTATGTATTATTGTGTCCAAATCTTATTACCAGGATTTGTTTTGTTGGCTGCTGCACTTATCAGATCTACCATTCCTTTTGTGAAATCCTATTTATAGTTGTTTTTACTAACATAATATATGCACTAAATAACATTGGGCAAGGTAATCGTTTCATTTTAACAACACTATATCATAATAATGCAATCTTCATAGAGTGTTTAAAATCTTCTCCCAAACTGCTACAGGCTTTTTTTTTTTTTTACCACCACTTAAAGCACTCCATCATCTAGAACAGGGGTAGGCAACCTTTTAGTAGCACTGTGCCAAAACAAGATCTTTAAGTGCTGGTCCTATTTATTTAAATAGAGCTGTGCATGTTGCCTTATTCTGCATGTGTTATTTATGGGTGCTGCAGTTGCTTTGTATGTTGAATTTGTGCATATGTGGGCTGTTGTATGTGTTCATGAGTAGTTTGTAATATTGTGTATGATGCCGGAGGTGGGCTGTGTATGGGGGCTGCTTGTGTAATTGTGTGTGTGGATGGTATATCACATTGTGTGCTATGTGCTGTGTGTATGTGTTGGGCGACTTGAGGTATTGCATGTGAGAGGCTGCTTATGGGGTTGTGTGCATGTATGCATGTATGTGGATTGTCAGTGGTATTGTGTTTGTGGGGATTGTGTGTGGGCTGTTTGTATTATTGCATTATTATTAGGGGAGCCTTTTTCTGCAGCTATGTGTTTCTCTAGCAGTGTGGGTGTCTTCCCTAGTTCCTTAGGCGACCAGGTTGGCCAGGTACAGGACATGATAGATGCAACAGCCTGCTCTACTCCAGTGTGGATTTTTGTTCACAAGGGCTTGGAGTAAGTGATCTGAGATCACTGCCTCTATGTGTGTGGTGTGTAAATTGAGGATTGTCCCACCTGTCACCACCTGCAATCACTCTTAGGTTGCACAAGCAGATACCCGAAGTTTCACTGGGACTCCTGGTAGGCCAGAACCTGTTTGACTCTGGTAGCCTTGAGTGCTGTGCAAAGGCTCCTTGAGTGCAATGCATGGTACAAATGCCATTTGTTTGTTAACTTGTTGTATCCATCCCTCCATATAGATATATAAATATATTTACATTATCTCATGGTGTCAAATGTTCCCGTTATTGAGTTTCATAGAAATAGAATATGTTTGAGTTTTGTGGAAATAGAATATGAATTTATAATGAAAGCCAATATTCACGGTGAGGTAGCCAGAACATTATCAGGTATCCAGAAGAGATTTAGGATTTTATCTGTGAGAATGTGTAGTAGAAGATTGAAATGCCAAGGGTCTCAAATATTGTGAAATAATTTGGGAGTATCATGAGCTAGCACTGTCAATCCATGCCCATGCCATCAATCATTTATGAGAGAAGGTTGCTATGATAGTTGAGGATTTTTCCACATTTCTTGACTAACCAATAAGGCTATTCTAAACTATTTGTTCTAGTTCCTTGTCAAGGTATCTAAAAGTTTAAATAACAACATTGTCCAAAGGTTGAGTGTTAATGTTTACCCAGCTACCATTTTTAGTTAGGAACAAGACCATCAGAAGTGTAGGTGTGCTTTTCTCACTCTACAGTTTCCAGCAAAGATATGTGGGTATCTCATGCATTTGGCACAGCACAGTACTGTAGTGAATCACACAGATAGTGAGGCAGACAGTAGTTTCCGAGACATTCGTCCAGTGTCATCAAGAGGTCCTGCTGGGATTTAGTTGACAGGGGGAAAATGGGATTTAGTATAGAGGGGGGGGTTGGACTGGGATTTAGTATGGGTGACTGGGATTTAGTACAAAGGGGGGGACTGAGGTTTAGTAACAAAGCTACGTTACTATGAAAATTTAAGTTTTTTTTTTTTTATTTGCAGCCCACATAATCTTAAACCTTGTTTATGTGGCCCGTACTAGCCTTCGAGTTTGCCATGCTTGGTGTACAGTTTAACCATACCACTAGATGGCAGGGCGGTATTTTAAATGGATAAGACATAATACAACAATATTGTATGGGTTTTTAAAGCTAACATTTAAAGATTAGTGATTTAAATCAAGCATTTAAAAAACTAAATAAAAAAAAAAAACATATGATATTAACCACAATATGCAATGCATGTCTGACTTGGGTAGATATAAAATGTATAGAGGTGCATTAGCGGACCTTAAAGTAGTCGGGCTTAACGCAATTCAGAATTGTTGAAAACAAGTCAAGGTCAGGGAAACAGAAAGAAACGTAATCGAGTAGACAAGCCAAGGTTCAAGGGAAAGTGGTAGCCGAGGTCAAAAATTCAAAATGTAATCCCGATAATACAGCACTCTTGGATCACCACAATGGAAAATCTTGACAGTGCACTGTGTCCTGTGTGGAATAAGTTTATATCGTCCTAGAGGACCTGTGACAGGTCAAGGTCATCCTTGCTATGCCAATTGGTGCTTGTGTGGTGTTGCACAAATGACACAGAAAAAAAAAAGAACATCAATAATGATGCAGGTTCATCCGGCAACCATAATATGATGCAGACATACAGAGGCCAGCATTAAAATTGATAACCGAACAATGTGAGCCACGGTGATGCATGGCAAAATGATGCATAGGTACTAGATACTCTGTGAAATGACGCATGGATGCACGATGCACAATTATATGATGCATTCTTAAAGGGAGACACTATACCACTCTGTACACGAGTTTAGACACATTAAATATCACTTGATGGGGTTAATAATTTCTGTCTAATAGCTGATACCCAGGGACGTTTTAGCCGCGAGGCAAACAAGGCATTTGCCTTGGGCGGCATTTTCCAGGGTGCGGCAAAAAAAAGCCGCCCCCAAATGCCCAGGGCAAATGTCTTGTTAGCCTTGCGGGCTGCGCTGGCAGGCGGCTGGCGAGGGAGCACTCCCTCTGAGCTGTCTGCTCAGCTCCCTCACGCGCTGCAGAGTGAGGCTGGGAGCCGGAATATGACGTCATATTCCGGTTCCCGGCATCACTCTGCGGAGCGCAAGGGAGTTGAGCAGAGTGCTCAGGGGAAAGTGCTCCCTCGCCAGCCGCCCACCAGCGCCGCCCACCCAGCAGCCACTGGACCCCCAGGGAGAGGGAGAACCCCCCCAGCATTCCCAAAGGTAAGGAGGCTGTGGGGGAATAAAATTTTTTTTTATTAATGTGAGTGAGTGTGTGTGTATGTCTGTTAGTGTGTGTGTGTGTGTGTCTGTTAATGTGTGTGTGTGTGTGTGTGTCTGTTAGTGAGTGAGTGTCTGTTAGTGTGTGTGTCTTAGTGTGAGTGTTTTTGCCTGTGAGTGTGTGTGTCTGTGTGTCTGTTAGTGAGTGTGTGTTTGTCTGTTAGTGAGTGTGTCTGTTAGTGTGTGTGCGTGTGTTTCTGTTAGCTAGTGTATGCGTATCTGTCAGTGAATGTGTGTGTGTGTATTTAGAAGGCGGGGCGGGGGGAAGGGTTGGGTGGGTAGGGGGGCACCTGAGTTTTGTCCTGCCTAGGGCAGCACAAAACCAGGATACACCACTGCTGATACCCAAATTGGATATATAGAAATAGTCTGTAATAAGCTCTGTTTAAGCAACAAGTCATTGTCTTGCTAATTCCTTTCTTTATTATCTGCCCTAACTCCCTTACCATTGCTCTCTATGAGAGATGCTATTGGTTTGTATAGAGATGGCGTTCACGGACTCGCCCATATATGGGCAAAGGAAATGGACGTTACTTCCGCATGACGAAACCGGAAATGACAAATGCAGAACACAGCCGCAATCAATTGAGACAACGGAGAACACCAATTAACCAATCAGACCTCCACTGAACATACAAAAGGAAAGCGGGAACACAGATGCCTACACCGATTGAGAAAGCCGACCAGCAAAACGTGTCTCGATTACCTACAGGATTGAAGATTTACATTTTCTACTGTTGTTTTTTTATACTGTAAGTTTTTTATCTCTAATACATTTTATTTTATAACAACTTCTCCTGTGGACGTGAGCATCCAGTGTTCCAGATACCTGCAAGCAGGGTTTGAGTCCCCTTAGTGACACATATGCTATTATACTCAGAGCCAGGTTTACAGGCTCTGAATAAGGTGAGCAGTTATATTTACTCCTTCTTATTTACTGAAGTTTGCAAACGTACTACACCATATTTTGGCATCTGTCTCTCCAAAGGAAAAGCCCAGAAATCATCATCTAAAGGTTCCGTGTTACCCTAAACACGAATGCCCAAGTGATCTGAGCCTGTCCTGTTGAGGCTCAGCACAATGTGAGTGGGTCCATATACTCTTATTATATTTTCATATATTTAAAACATATTATACTATTCTCCTATATTTTATTTCATCCCCACCTCCAGGTTATTTATTTACAAGCCCAGGGGGGCGGGGTGAGTTATTCATTTTGAGTGCTCCACCTTATCGACTGGTGTTGGTTTCTTTACCACACAGTCAACCACTATACTTTATCTATTTGTGGCAAATAGTGAGAGAATTGCACATTGGTGGTAGCAGCACAATTCCATCCACTTATACAGTATATTATCTAAAGAGCCTGTGTACACAATATTGTTATCGTTGCAATTATGTGATGCACTAGCGTAGGATGCATGTTATTATGTCGCACAAGTGCCATGACAATAATAATACTGAATGGAGTAAAGAAATACTATGCTCCTTATTAGGAGACATTGTTACTTCAGTAATAAACACGGCACCTACATGTAACAAACGCTGGTATGACAGGTACCCGTTCGCCTATTCTCTCCCGAACTGCTAGAGCATGAGTGATAGCTCGCAGTTCGGATGTTGACTCTAACGCTTCTCCAGACAAATTACAGCCTCCAAGTATATTCTCCCAGCAAAGTAGACAGGTACCCAAACATCATTCGAAACTAGATGAAGGGTGTAACTGGAATGTTTTATTCAGGCTAACCGCCTGGCTTTTATGCAGTGAACAATGCACAGGGTTTCAGTTGATATATTCCAGGGGCATTCCCCATTGGACCTGAGAGGGGGCAGTGATAAAATACATTCTGCAAATCCATTGGCTCTCATGCCCAGGACACTTCAACATACAGTAATATAATCTTCCCCTGTACTAGGGAGATGATTGAGTCAAGCAATTCACTCAACTCAATTATATCCCAACACAAAAAACATACATTTCCATGAACGTTAGAAAGTACCCCAAACTCCATGGGAACCCCATAATAGACTTATCCCCTGATAGCCCCGATCTGGGGGACCAACATATTCAAAAATCATCCAGATTGGTTCAAGGGTTCAAAAGTTACATGGAGGTCTTAATTTGACAAGTACAAAAACCGAATAAATCCACGAACGGTTCCCATGGCTCATAGGTAGTGTTTGTTCCTCTCGTTCGTGGGAACAAATCTACTGGATAGTGCTCTTCTGGCTGGTCTCTGAAAGGAAGCAGGAATTTGTGTAGTTTGACCGGCGTGTCCAATTTTGGTTCCAGACACTTGACGGCCAAGTACCGCTGCGAACAAGTTGGCCGCTGTTTTCTCTTGCACATGGCGTTCGACTATACAAACGGTGGCCACACAGGGAGAGTATTAATTGGCGGTTTGCTTTAAAGTAAATAAGCCAGGGCGTGGTCGGTGTTCGTTAGTTTTTTCTACCGAACAGGGAAAAACAAAAAGTTGAAATACACAGGGGTAGTTTTTTTCACACTACATAACTGAAAGGGATAGTTCATGCCTTATGATTGATTTGAGGTTTTCACAATGCCTGGATGTGCAGAAATTCTCTATAAAAGGCTGTGCATACAGAGTTTAATCCTCTGCAGTCAGAGGTGTGAGTGTGACTACACCTCCTGCAGAGTTATCCGGGTACCATTAGCCAGCCTGGAACAAGATTATTAGTATGTAGAGTAAGGATATTGATTTGGTTTATATGTGGTGTATTGTTTGTGTGTATTTGTCTTGAGAAAGGACTGGGTACATTATGCTGTAATTTATAGATTAAACGTCATATATTTTTCACAAAAATATATTAATTTTACCTTATTTCTCCTACCAAATATCTATTCCTTGTTTTATATAAATAGTAACTATAGGTGCTAATACTTTGAATGCTCAGTAGTGAAGGGATCAAAAAGAAATATAAATTTGTCCGGTAAATATAGCTATACCTTTTATAGACAACCAAAGGCTTGTTTGGAATTTAACATACACAATGAAATATAAGACATTATATTATTAGCTGTTCTTTTGAGTCAGCAAGTTTGAAAAATGCAACTTTAACAAAAAAAAATGAAAAATTATAAATTGTTCTGAACATTACAATTCAGCATATTCACATCTACAGGTTTTATCTCTGAACCAGTATTACTGTTAAGTAAAACAACATAGAATAAAGCCACTTTCATTTTCTTTAAGTACTGGGAATTTGGTTGTTCTTCACCAGCAGAATGTAAGAAACAACTACCGGTATATCCAGACAGTCAAACCATGTTGAGTTAGTTCTGGTCCTCAACAGGAAAGGGAGCGCTAGAGGCTTTCTATAAACTTAAACCTACATTAAACGAGCATGACGGTTGGAGGGAGCGATGACGTAGGACACACGTAGGACGCAAGCACGCTTCCGGTGGCGCGATCTGAGCTAGTCTGACGAGACAGATGAGAAAACAAGCGGAGCTATGGCAAGGATAGCGTGTCAGAAAGGCAGGTGCACAAACGGAGTATTTTGAAGCCTGGCATTGACGGAGGGACGGAGGGACGGAGGGACGGAGGATTTACCCAAGCATCCAATAAAGGGTCTGCAAGGAGCAGAAAGGAATCTGAATAAGAAAGGAGCAGAAGGGCGCAAAATAAGCAGAAAGGAGCAGAAAGGTAAAGGAGCAGAAGGAGCCAAATATAGAAGACAGTGTCAGAAGAAAAAGAAGACTGTCAAATGAAGGAGAAGAAAAGGAGATTGGAGCAGGAAGGACAAATGAACTGAACCCTCCACTTTATTCTGGACACCACATCATAAGGCTTTGGTACCTGGGCCTGGCAGGGAAACTCTGGACTTTCTCATCTCCCCAGGTAAAAAAAAAAAAATATCAGTGTTAATATGTTCACTTTTATTTACAGAGTGTCAGGAAGCACAGAGTGCCGCTGGGTAGGGGTGTTGCTGATTGGCTAGAGCGGTCAGCTGGCACTCTAAGCCATTCAGCAGCTCCCCATTCATAAAAAAGTTTTAAAAAATTATGAACCGGGAACTAGCGATTGGCTTAGAGCGTCAACTGTCAACTCTAGCCAATCAGCGGCACCCATGCCTGACGTCAATCTGCACTTCCTGACACTCTGTTTCAGATGCCGAATACCACTGAGGGACCTGAAACTGGAGGAAGCCTTTGGGGTTAAACCATTTGAGAGCGGTTTAGCCCCTTAAAGGAAAGAGCACCCAGGGGCTTCCTGGCATCATAGCATTTTCATTTAGATGAAGTTGTTATGGTGACCAGAATGTTCCTTTATTTGCTTAACCCCTTAAGGACCAACCTTCTGGAATAAAAGGGAATCATGACATGTCACACACGTCATGTGTCCTTAAGGGGTTAAAGGAACACTATAGTGTCAGGAATACAAACATGTATTCCTGACACCATAGTTGTGAAAACGCTATTCAACCTGGCTTTATGTGATAATCACTATGCTCCTCCCCTTCATGACACTGTCAAAAAGGGGCCAAGCATAGATGTCATTACAATTATGCCCCCCCCGCCCCCTCTGGAAAAATTCCTGCGAACGCCCATGATAGGGTCCATTGTACATTTCTTTTTTCTCCCTCCTCACTTCTCTTAACCCTATGCTGCTTTTCCAACAAGATACTTAAATGATATGATATGACTGCAGTGTCGGGTTTCCCTTTGTTTTCTTTTTTTTTCTTATATATGTCATTTTAAGAATAATAACTCGTTTGAGATGAGCTAGATTGGTCCACCTAGTAAAGAGTAGCTACGGTTCGTAGTTTCAGTACTCTTTGTGAGCATGCAGGATATGCATGTTGATAGTCCTTATGGGAGGATTAAGGACTGTGGGTTTGGGTTTTACAAAGAGTCTGGTAGGCTCTTGTTTGTAAGTTTTGTTTTGACTAAACCAGTTACCGATGGAAATATGAAAAAAGATGATTTAAACCATGGTTAGGATGCTCACGATAAACACCCAGGGTCTTAACAGCCCGCAAAAAAGAAAGGCTCTAATAGAGATGCTTAAAGAGGAAAGAATACAGGTTTGCTTTATAAAAGGACCCATTGGGTGGAATCTAATAAGGAATATTATCTGGGGAAGCAAACTGCCTTTGTGGTTAAAGCTTCTTCGAAGGAAGGGAAAAAGAGTGGAGTAGCTATCTGGATTGGGAAAGATATGTCATGGGAAGTCTTGTACAGAGGCGGCTCTAGACTTTTTGAGGCTTTAGGCGAAAATTAAATATGAGGCCCCCCACGCGTGATTTAAAAAAAAAAAGCAGGCGATATTAAAATTAACTGTATAAATTGCATATTTTAAGGCAAACATTAATAAACCTCATAATCTCAGTATTCACAAAGTTATTTTTGTTATTAAATTATTCTACAAATATCAATACACAAACATTGGGTATAGCTAAATATTCCTAAAACTGAAATAAAGTTGTCAACAGTGTATTAAAAGAACACTATAGTATCAGGAACACAAATGTGTATTCCTGACCCTATCGTGTTAAACTATTTAGCCCCTCCCCCCCCAATGTAGCAAAAACTTACCTTATTTCTAGAGCTGCACAAGTCCGCCAGCGCTGGATCCGCCCAATTGGCTAACATAATCTAAACTGATGATCTCAGTCAATCACAATGCTTTCCCATAGGAAAGCATCAGATTGGCTGAGATCTTCAATTTTGATGTCAGTCAAGGAGTCAAGTCAGGGGCGGCTGCCATGGTTAATTTTCTTAGTCATAAAAAATAAAACCTTTCTTACCTGAGAGAGATGAAATGAGAGGGACGTCACAATTTGCTGTCCAGTGTCCATGCAGCCCTGAGCAACTTGAAAAGGAGACTGAGAGACGGCTCACTTGTCCACAGTCTCAAGACAGCTGCCTTCGCCCTTTACAGGCTTCTTCCTGCAAAATAATAAAAAAAGATTTTTGAAAAAAGAGACACGTCTTAAGCAGTTTTTAAAAAAAATGTTCTCTAAAAACAAATAATAAAAATTAAATAAATATATATATATATGAAATTAAATAAATAAATATATATATATATATATATATATATATATTCCTAATTTTTTCTTAACTCCAATTAATACTTTGGTTTAACCTTCTGATTGGGGCACCAATGATAGGCTAAGAACATAATCTGAGAGCTCAGCCTAGAAGTAGTTCCCCATTCACAAAAACAGAGTGAGAAAAATATGAATGGCATGTTTCCCACTCTGTTTTGTGATTGGCTGAGCCAGCCAGCGGCTTCCTGATTCAACCATTAAACTACATTGGAAGTAGTGAGATAAAAAGGTTTCTTACCTGAGAGAGATGAAATGAGAGGGACCTCACGATTTGGTGTCCAGTGTCCATTCAACCCTGAGCAGCTTGAAAAGGAGACTGAGAGACGGCACAGTCTCAAGACAGCTGCCTTCGCCTTTTACAGGCTTCTCACTGAAAAATAATATAAAATGTTTTTTTTTGTTTGTTTTTTTGATTTTTTAATCCGATAATACTATAGTAATACTATACTGTAATTATAACATGTATTACATATTATCTTAATATTATTGTTAATATTAACAATTACTATTTTATTAATGATTATAATTAATATAATTATAATATAATATATTATAATTATAGTAAATAATATAATTATTATATTATTATTAATATTTAATATTGCTATGTAATATTGTATATGATATACCACCATCATTCTGTGAAAAGATGGGGGGGTACAGCTCTCCTGCTTTCTTCTCTCTTCTGCTCTGCTCTCCTTCCCCTTTTCTTTATTTTCATCCGCCTTCCTTCCCCTTTATTTTTATCTGCTCTCCTTCCCCTTTTCTTTATTTTTATCTGCACTCCTTCCGCTTTTCTTTATTTTTATCTGCTCTCCTTCCCCTTTTCTTTATTTTTATCTGCTCTCCTTCCCCTTTTTTATTTTTATCTGCTCTCCTTCCCCTTTATTTTTATCTGCACTCCTTCCCCTTTTCTTTATTTTTATCTGCCTTCCTTGACCTTTATTTTTATCTGCACTCCTTCCCCTTTTCTTTCTTTTTATCTGCTCTCCTTCCCCTTTATTTTTATCTGCTTTCCTTCCCCTTTTCTTTATTTTCATCCGCCTTCCTTCCCCTTTATTTTTATCTGCACTCCTTTCCCTTTTCTTTATTTTTATATGCACTCCTTCCCTTTCTTTTTATCTGCTCTCCTTCCCCTTTTCTTGATTTTTATCTGCACTCCTTCCCCTTTAATTTTATCTGCACTCCTTTCCCTTTTCTTTATTTTTATATGCACTCCTTCCCTTTCTTTTTATCTGCTCTCCTTCCCCTTTTCTTGATTTTTATCTGCACTCCTTCCCCTTTTCTTTCTTTTTATCTGCTCTCCTTCCCCTTTATTTTTATCTGCTTTCCTTCCCCTTTTCTTTATTTTCATCCGCCTTCCTTCCCCTTTATTTTTATCTGCACTCCTTCCCCTTTTCTTTATTTTTATCTGCTCTCCTTCCCCTTTATTTTTTATCTGCTCTCCTTCCCCTTTTCTTTATTTTTATCTGCACTCCTTCCCCTTTTCTTTACTTTTATCTGCTCTCCTTCCCCTTTATTTTTTTATCTGCTCTCCTTCCCCTTTTCTTTATTTCTATCTGCACTCCTTCCCCTTTTCTTTATTTTTATCTGCTCTCCTTCCCCTTTTCTTTATTTTTATCTGCACTCCTTTCCCTTCATTTTTTTTATCTGCACTCCTTCCCCTTTTCTTTAATTTTATCTGCTCTCCTTCTCCTTTATTTTTTTATCTGCACTCCTTGCCCTTTTCTTTATTTTTATCTGCTCTCCTTCCCCTTTATTTTTTATCTGCTCTCCTTCCCCTTTTCTTTATTCTTATCTGCTCTCCTTCCCCAACCCCTTTCACTTTATTTTCATGTGCTCTCTCCTTACCTTTTTCTATCTTCTCCTCTGCTCTCCTTCCGTTTTCTCTCTTCTCCTCTGCTCTCCTTCCGTTTTCTCTCTTCTCCTCTGCTCTCCTTCCGTTTTCTCTCTTCTCCTCTGCTCTCCTTCCGTTTTCTCTCTTCTCCTCTGCTCTCCTTCCGTTTTCTCTCTTCTCCTCTGCTCTCCTTCCGTTTTCTCTCTTCTCCTCTGCTCTCCTTCCGTTTTCTCTCTTCTCCTCTGCTCTGCTCTCCTTCCATTTTCTCTCTTCTCCTCTGCTCTCCTTCCGTTTTCTCTCTTCTCCTCTGCTCTCTTTCCTTCGCCAGCAGCTATTCTTTTTTTTTTCTTCTCTTCTTCTTCCTCTTGGTACCGCAGGCGGGGGAATTCAGGGGGAGGGGTTACGTTGTCGCGTTGTGATGTCATCGCTAATCGGCATTGCGGATTGGCCGATTAGCAGGTTAGTGGCAGGAGGAGGGGAGGGGACTCACTCCACCACGGAACCCATGTGAGAGGGTTCTATCTTGTTAGCGTGAGCGCCGCGGCAATGCGGGTGCGGCCGCCGGCCGGGCATGAAAAGATTTTAATAATCTTTTATTTTTTTACTGCAGCGGCTCTCTAATTAGGCGGTTTAGGCGGCCGCGAGGCCCCTTTTAGCGCGAGGCCTTAGGCGGCCGCCTAAACCACCTAATTAGAGAGCCGCCTCTGGTCTTGTATCAGGAAACTGATCCACTGGCTAGATACATTATATTGATATGTAAATTAAATAATGAGATATATACTCTAGACAATATTTATGCTCCTAATTCGGGACAAGTGGCATTTGTGAGGGAAGTAGTAGATAAATTAGATAAAATCTCAAGAGGTAGGGTGATAATAGCAGGTGACTTTAACTCTTGGACACGGAATGGGATAAAAGAACGAAAAAAGGGGTCCAAATTGATACAGCATTACATCGAAAGGCGAAAGCACTTTCCACTGTTTTGAAAAAGGCTGCTATATATGATGTTTGGAGAATTTTCCAACCTCAGGAATATGATTTTACGCATTTTTATTACAGACATTGCTCATATGCTAGAATAGATATGTTGTTAGGTAATATTTCACTGGTTAACTCCATTAAAAAGGTATTAATTAAATCAATAATATGGTCGGATCATAACGCAGTACTGTGGGAAGTACAACATAATCAGAAACAAACTTTTAGACAATGGAGATTGAATGAATCACTTTTGAGAAGTGACTATAATAGAGAATATATTACCAAAATGACAGATTTTTACTTTTCAGAAAATAAAGATTCTGCACCTGGGAGTAGGTGGTTAGCAATAAGGCTGTCATACGGGGACATTTTATTAAGTTAGGGGCATATAAGAACAAGAAAGGAGGAAATAATTTAGCAGATATGTATATCTCTTTATATAAGTTAGAAAAAAGTAATAAAGAATTTCCAACTAAAGAAAGGGCAGAACAAATTCGAACTATTAAGAATAACCTTAATGTATTAAATATGAATCGAATATCTAATAATCTAGAGAAATTAGAACAAAAATGGTATATGAAAAGAAACCGTATAGATAGAATGTGCTGGATTGATAAAATAATACATAAAGATAAGATATACAAAGCCCCTAATGATATTGGTCAGATATTTAATGATTATTACAAATCCTTATATAATAGTGCTGATAATACCAAATAAGAAAATGTGTCAGATTTTATTAAGGGTCTTAATATACCTACTATTAATAAAAAAAAACAACAGGAAGCGCTAGATAGAGAACTTGAGGAATCGGAGGTCGCAGAAGCTATTGACGCACTTAAAGGGACACTCCAGGCACCCAGACCACAATAATTACCTTGCAGGGTTAAGTCCTCCCCTACTGGCTGTCTACTAGACAGCCACTAGAGGGAACTTCCTGGTCCCTAGCACAGATTATCTGTGCTAGAGCGTCGCTGGACGTCCTCACGCTGTGTGAGGACCTCCAGCGTCACTCTATTCCCCATAGGGAAGCATTGAAATTCATTTTCAATGCTTTCCTATGAGGTGCGCCATTGCGCATGCGCATTGGGACTCCTCGGCCGGTGGGCGGGATCAGTCTTTGTGGTTGACGGAGGAAGAAGGAGGAGCGGCGGGGTGAGGAGCAGGCAGCGACGTGGGACATGTCGCTGCCTGAGGTAAGTGACTGAAGGGTTTTTCACCCCTTCAGTAACCGGGGATTGGGGGGTGGGAGGGAGAGGGACCCTCCAGTGCCAGGAAAACTGATTGTTTTCCTGACACTGAAGTTTCCCTTTAAGAAACAAAAAGCTCCAGGACCCGATGGGTTTAGGGAATCCTTTTTTTAAAAAAACTTTTAAGGATAAAATTGTAAGGGAAATGACACAAGCTTTCAATGACTTTATTAGGTTGGCCAAATGCCCGGCGGAATTTCTTGCGGCTAATATTCTTCCTATCCCTAAACAGAATAAAGATCCTTCATATGTAAAAAAAATTATAGGCTGATATCTCTAATTAATACGGACACAAAGATCTTCTCATCTATTATTGCTGCCAGACTTAAAAAAATTATTCAATCAGTTGTTTTTAAAGATCAAGTGGGATTTGTCCCTGGTCGTAGTTCAATAAATAATATTAGGAAAATAATCGATATCTTAGATTTGGCTAAAAAAGAGCAAAAAGAATTAGTCATCCTTGCTTTAGATGCAGAAAAAGCTTTTGATCGAGTGGAGTGGGGCTTTTTGTTGCAGATTCTAGAATTATACGGCTTTGGAGAACAGTTGTGTAAGGCAGTTAAAGCTTTATATAGCACTCCTATAGCTAGAACTATTGGACAACATATTTGTGCTGACTGGTTTGCCCTTGGTAATGGGACTAGACAAGGATGTCCATTGTCACCTTTACTTTATATTTTAACAATAGAAATATTAGCAGTTAAGATAAGAGAAAGTAATAGTATACATGGATACCCTATTTCTAAGGGAGAAATAAAGATTAGCATGTATGCGGATGACATATTGGTCACACTTACGGATTCTCATAAATCCCTGCCTGCTTTGATGGAAGTGATTAATGCTTATTCAATATTTTCTAACTACAAATTAAATACAGACAAAACCTCATGGGTCATGGGTATTAATTTGGATGAGTCATCTAAAGCGGTAATGCAACAAAGCTACGATTTTGTATGGACAGATACAGAATTTAATTATTTGGGAATTAAAATCTCACCTGATGTTAATAATATAATGGAAATTAATTTTATGGCCGTATTAAAAGAGATGAATTATACACTTAAAGGATGGAATACTATGTTTATGTCATGGATTGGCAGGATTAATGTGATAAAGGCTTATATTATTCCTAAATGGTTATACATATTTAGACACCTCCCCATTCAAATATCGGACAGCTGGCTAACTATGGCTCAGACGAGTATTTCTAAATTTATCTGGCATGGGAAAAAACCTCGAATAAATAATCAACATTTGGCATATAAAGTAAAAGAGGGGGGATGGGGATGCCTATTTTGAAAAATTATTATTATGCAAATATGATTAGCCACATTTATCTGATGAAAATTCCAGAGGCTGTTGACAAATGTTGGTATCATATAGAGAGCCAACAAACAGATAAAAGATCTCTCTTGTCTATTATGGAATATTCATTATCCGCATTGGAAGGAAATAGGCGAGAATTGTTTTATTATTGGGCATCTCTGAAAGTTTTGGGCTTTGTTAAAGAACAAGATGGGAGGAAAAAATAAAATTATTAATAGCCTTAGTAGTAAGGTTTTGGAAAACAATATACAGGATTTATCACTAACTAGTTGGAAGAGCTGTGGTATTGAGAAGGTTTCAGACCTATATAAAGATGGGATAATGAAAACCTTTCCAAGTTTGAATCTTGAATATGATTTGCCTTGTAAAGAGTTGTTTTCTTATCTTAGGGTAAAGGTTTTTTTTTTTTACAAAATTCCGTTTTGAAAGGAGAGGTTCAATTAATGACTATTTTAAACAAGATATTTTGCGAACATTTAATTCCCAAGGTAATGGCCAAATCATATGCTTTAATATCATGCTTAACAGCAGGTGTGAAAAATAATCCCCCTAAGTGATTAATGTATTGAACAGCTGAGATGTTGTCCATCCTCAGCACTAGGGAAGAATTGTAAGAGTCCTTCGCGAAGCTGCGAATCACAAACGAACCGGCAATCAACTCAACACAATTGATGTGCAGTGCACGTTCCGATGGGGACCAACAACCTTCGGTAGAGAGATCCGAACATGACGCATTCCAGCCCAAAATGCTGGCATCTGACCCTAGGATATAATCTGGTTGCGAACCAAAGATCGCTCTCCCATTCCACGCATCCATATGGTGCAGCCACCAGTTCAATTCGAGTCAGACTTCGTCCGTCAGTGAGATCTGTTGATCGTAAGATGCAGAGTGATGTAAAGAGCGAGTCTTCAAACGTTGCATTGCTCGATAGTGTAGAGGAGTTGGCAAAATTGCCTGTATAGAGGTGGAGAGCAGTCCGATTATGCGAGTTAAGTCATAAAGCCATATAGTCGATGAGGCTAGAATTTTCCTGATGTCTTTTTTGATGTTCTTGATCTTGACCAAAGGGAGTTGTAGGACCGCCAAAACGGAACCTATTTGAAATCCGAGGAATTGAACCATCTGAGATGGGGTGAGGATGGATTTCTGGACACTGATCACGAACCCCAAGTTCTATAATAGGGCCGTGGTCATGGCTGTATGAGGCATAGAGTGTTAGTATGTACAAGAGTGTTTGTTTGTAGAGTAAGGATATTGATTTGGTTTATATGTGGTGTAATGTTTGTGTGTGGGTCCTGAGCCATAAGGAGGATAACATCCAGATATATGATGGACCGAATCCCCTGAGAGCGTAGTAAAGCCATGACCGGTTTCATCAGCTTGGTGAAACACCAAGGTGCAGAGCAAAGTCCAAAGGGGAGGCATGTGAACTGCCATAAATATTGATGATCTGAACTGTAGGAAACAGTGTTGGGACAGTGTTATAGGTACTGTGAGATATACATCATTCAAGTCGAAACGGGAGAACCAGTCTCCCTCGCAAAGTAGGTCTCGCAAGAGATGGATACCCTCCATTTTGAAATGCTGGTAAACAATAAAATTGTTTAGGTCTTTCAGATTAATAACTGGTCGAAAGTCTCCAGACTGTTTCCGAACTAGAAAAATATTGCTTATGAATCTATGAGGTGACAGAGAACGTTCTATAACGCCCTTCGCAACAAGATCTTTTAGTGCAGCCTCTAGGGTCACATTGTCCTCTTGAGACATCTGCAGAGGATCATTTGCAAAATCAATACGGAAACCTGATATGGTTTGAAGGATCCATGGATCCCGAGTTAATAGAGACCACTGTTGGAAAAAAAGGGTTAATCGGCCTGCAATTGGAACTTGAGAATAAGTCAGTTACCTGTAGCAGAGTGGCAGTGGAGGGAAGCAGAGCCACGTCTTCTGATGGATCCTCTAGAGGGGAAGAACTGTTTGTGGTAGAAATGGGTATTGCACGAATTCCATGCGTCTGATGGTCAAGGCCTGTAGCCTGTGAAGGCAGCTCTGCCAGTCGAATGGCCCCAAAAGCGACCAGCCCTCCCGGAAAAACGCTGGGTTTCTAAACACCCTGTGAAGGGACAATTGTGCCTTATTTAGGGAGGTAAACACAGGTGTTCATTCAGGTCACGCATGAACCTGTCCCCAAATAACAGTCTGTTAGCCTCTGGATCAAGTTGTTTGGTGCCTAGATCTGCCAGTTTGGCATCAATTTTATATAACATATCTTTACGCCGCTCGATTGAAATCGCTACATTGGCGTTGCCCAACAGGCATAACGCTCCTTGTGCCCATTCACACACCATGTGTGCGTTGAAGTTGCCACCTGCTAGCGTTTCGTCAGCAATTCTAAAAATCTGGAAAACCCCTCACTATGCTTCTTCACCACACAGACATGTCCATCTCCACATACAAAAAATCCCTACTCAAACACCTGCTATCTGCAGCAGCAGCAATAATCCCAACTAGGTGGAAACAGAAGGATGCGCCTACCCTCCGGCAGTGGCTGGACAAGGTGGGAGAGATACACCATATGGAATCACTCACGGCAGCGCTTCATGGGAGGCTAGAGAAATGTGACCGCACCTGGGCACCATGGCTGTGGTACCTCATGATGGACGGAGCGGGGAGCCGGGGGCCTTCTCTCCCTCCCTCCCCTTCCCCCCCTCCTCTATCCTGTCCACTTAACTGAACAATAGGTCGGAGTTCCTGCCGACTGAGTACTGACTAACCCCAACCCGCTACCACCCACTCCCCCAAGACAGTTCCAGTATTGACCCCCACACACGTCCTTACTCACCTCGAACCCTTCACTTACGACCGCACACATCTATGGTCCTGAGACAACCTGGCACTGAAACTAGAAACGCTGACTATACACAGGCCCGAATCCCGAGACCCACACACACGGTCCCTGACGTAAGACCTACACCCAGACGTGGAACCGACCTGGAACCCGAAAAATGAACCTCTACGACCAGACCTACTAAAGTAGAGCTCCCAAACACACTACCCTCTGGCAGCAGACCAGCTACGATTTTGCAACCAGGCCGGTCTATGCTCACTAACTGACTCAGAATCCACCTCCTTGGTCATATACAGCCGGGTGACCAAACACTCCCTCCGAGGAACTATCCTCCTCACCCAGCCCACGGAACGTCTTAACCCCTGGCAGAGGAAAGTCCATATACGCTCCATTAGGTAGGGACGTCCCATTTCCCCTCTTTCCTGTACGGTTACTGTCATCCACATCTGAAAGGTGATAAACCCAGTTACATGATTTAATGTATTTGAATGTTACCATTCACAAACAGCATGTAGTTCATTGAACTTGTTATCCACAGGTTCCTGTTGTACGCATCACCTAACCATTTTGTCTTCTTTAAATATCGTTATGTGTATAATTGTAACACCCTTTCGACATATGTCAAATATAAAACAAAAATAAAGATTGTCTAAAAAAAAAAAAAAAAAAAATCTGGAAAAGCGGGCCCGCAATATCCATCAGCTTGTTATGTGTGGCTTTTAAGCCTATTTCAATGCCTTTATGGGGATCTTTACCCATTTTAGTTAGAAAGGTGACCATGAGAGAGTCAAGTTCAGGGGTGACAGTCATCTTATCAGGGATTGTAGGCCGTGGACATTACACCCTCAATTTGGTCCTAACCTCCTTTCCTAGTGGTTTACAAAGCCATATTCTGCAGTATTTGGCAATGTGATCAGGGTGTCCATTCAGCTGAATGAGGGTGTCTGATACAGCTTGGGTCAAAAAGAGGACAACCATTGGTATCCAGTAGGATATCATCCTTAGTATTATACAAATTAGTATTAGTCATGGGCTCAGTGTCCTGAAAGGATCCTGAAAGGATTGGTTTTGGGGTAGGAGGAAAGTCTCCGTAACATAGTTAGAAGAGGAAGGGTCTCGTGGGAGATCCTCATCTGGATACGCACCGTATTCGTCCATCACTTGTAGGTGATAGCCAGAGATTGAACCCTTTAAGGAGTCAAAGTCTTTGTTGAAAGTGGGTTTGGCATGAGACAATTTAGCAGTCTTCGCTGGGGCTTTGCCTTTGCCAGCAAAAGCACTGTCACCCTTCCAAGGGCGCTTACATGGGGCTTCAGAGTCAGACAATTGAGTGATGGTGGCAGTAGGGGCCGCTAGTGGCTGGTCACAGAACGCTGCCAAGGCCTTGGGGATAGAGTCTGTAATTGCATCTTGAATCCAGGTGTTATGTTCTGATGACACTGCAGGTTCTGTTTAGTCCGAAATGATGACCAGTAAAATAGAAGTGGGATCACCACACAATCAGTATACCAACGAGTATATATACATTTTGTATTTATTATTATTTTTTTTTATTATTATTATTTCTTTATTATTTAACAAAACTTGTCACCCACAAAACAAAGGCAGGTAAAATATTCATTTACCTTTGAAGGGGAACTAGAGTAGATTTAACTAAGGCTAAATGGTGTTGAAAGACAAGGCATCAGTGGGGTTCATCCACAGAGCTTTGGCAATTAAACTGCCAATATAATAATGACAGGTATAACCTGTGTAATCAATTAAATCAAGGGGTTCACCCTGGAGGATAACAGTAGTAAGGCAGAGGATTTCACCCTCAAAAAAGAGGCACAAGGGGGTCACCCTCAAAAAGAAGCACAAGGAGTTCACCCTAAAGTAGGCACAGAGCTGTTTATATAACGAGGGGCAAGCTGAAATAAAAAAACAAATAGACTAAAGTAAGCAAGGTGTTCACTAAGGGAACTGTAATAACAAAATAATATGATCCAGCAGGAATACCGAAAAAAATATTTACGTTTTGATAGGGATGTAATTCCAATCGGGCATGGAGAGCACAAAGCGGAGAGCCATCATAAAAGTGTGTGAAAACTAGAAAACAAACCGCCGAAAAAAAGTTGGCCGCCAGCAAGAAGGAAGGAGGTGGGTTTGCTATCTCATGACGCGAACAAGGGCGGTTCGGATTTAGATTGTGGGCCTGACTATGTCGGGCCACAGCCACATCAGTAGTGCGGCATGATAAAGACTCAGGAAAAAAACATGCTAGCAAGGTGCAAAGTCCAGAAAAATTAGACAGATTAAAGAAAATCACAGGGAAGGGACTGGACAGTAGGCTGACCTGAGAAAAGGTTGGTGTCATGAAGGGCAGAGATAAAATAAACACACAAATTACTTCATGAAACAACAGAATTTAGAGAAATAATCAAATTAAAAGGAGTAAAAATATCTTAGAAACAAATATAATGCAGGTTAATAATATATATATATATATATATATATATATATATATATAGCTATAATTGGAATAGACTCACTTGGGAGGCAAGCAGCAAAGAAAGAGGAGTTGGGAGGAGTCTCACAGACTAATATGTTCTAAGATGGGTCCCAAGTGGTTGATTTTTTTCTCTATTTGTTCAGTAAATAAGGTTTAAGCAAATATGAAGCCTCCTGTCTTGCCATAAAATGTTAATCTTTACCTGTAATCGTTCTCTCAATGACCTCGCAATACAATAAGAGTTCACTATTATGGGTTGTAATATATTATATGCACTCAATATATAATGTTACAGACCTAACTAATTTCTAAAAAAAAACACAATGAGGAGGCCAGGGGAACAGATAATGCTAACAAAACTGAAATAAAACCCTGGGCAGAAACCTATTCAATGGATATTACCCACATCTATATCGCAGGTGTAAATGGTATGGGTAAGGACGTTTATATTTGAACGAAGGCACAATATATGCCCAAACTTGTTCTATAGTTAGTTTTAGTTTGTGATGGTGTGCATTGGAAAGACTAGCCCTTACTGCTTCGTGTGTCACAAGTTTATGATAATGTGTGTGGGTATGAGTCCATGTTGCATTTGAAGGAACTCAAATATATTCATTGGAATTAAATTTAGAATAGAATTTCACTGGGAATTTCCAAAATGGGTGACAGGGTTGCCAGCCATAAATATCAACAACAAACTGAATGGGCATTAATTCTTGGGGCAAAAATATAATCTTGCCTCTTTTTAAAATCAACTGTAAGACCTGAAAGGAGTAAAGAAATACTATGCTCCTGATTAGGACACCTTGTTACTCCAGTCATAAACCCGGCACCTAAACAACTTACTGATTTATTTTCGTGATGCCTGGAGTCTGTATGTGCAGAAATTCTCTATGAAAGGATGCACATTCAGAGTTTAATAATCCACCTCCTGCCGAATGATCGGGGTGCAAGGATGTAGAGTAAGGAGATTGATTTATATTATATGGGATGTAATTTTTCTGTGTATTTGTCTTGAGAAAATACTTGAATTTCATGTGCAGTATTGTGCACTTGTTCTAAAGAAGGCCATTATTGCACTAGGAAAAATGCTGATTGGCTACAAAATAATAGGAGCAATGGAAGATTTTACTTATGAAGAACAATCAACAAATTTAAATCTGTTTAGAAAAACAAAGTCTCAAAGGGGATATGATAGTATTATAGAAATATATTCTGGACCATTAAAACGTAATCATTGTCTGGAAATCTATAAACAGGTCCTGTACATAGACACAAGTTCAGCCATTTAGACTGGAAATAAGGAGATATAGTCTGAGGTAAAGGAAAGGGTTAGAAAAAATGGTCTGCCTGAAGAAATAGTTTCATCATATCTACAGATTTCTAAACAGTGACTGTATGAATTATTGCAAAAACACAATATTCAGGTATATAGTATTTAACATGGGTAAAAGGGAACAGCTTACTAACCCAATGATATATCTGACTGCTATTTTGGAATGGAAAAGGAATTGTTGCCTACATTCCTAAATTGGGAATTCTTCAAGCTGTTTTTATTGCCTTCTTTTGGATCAATAGCAGAAACAGACTTGATGAAGGCAAGTCTTCTTTCAGCTTATGGAACTATGTAAGTCCACAGGTGGTGATGTACCAAGAGCTTATAAGAGGAATATTATAATGTAATGAATGTCTCATTAAATTTCAGAGGTTTAATCTCCCATGTATAAAAAGATATATATATATATATATATATATATATATATATATATATATATTTGTAGTTGGGGCGATATTGCTGTGATGGTAAGGCAACATATAATTCGTAACATATAATAGTGATTGGTGTGGTTGTTTATGGAAAGTGTTGAAATAGGTGTCTAAAACCTTAAAGGATCACTATAGTGTCAAGAAAACAAAGCAGTTGTCCTGACACTATAGTGCCCTGTGGGTGCCCCCACCCACAGGGTCCCCCTCCCGTGGCGCTGAAGGGGTTAAAACCCTCTTCAGCAGCTTACCTTAATCAATAGCCGGACTCCCTTGGCGCTGGTGACCTCTCCTCTAACGCCGATGTCAGTTCCCGAGTGAAGCGGAGTGCGCATGCGTGGCAAGTGCCGCGCGCATTCAAACTGTCTATAGGAAAGCATTTCTCAATGCTTTCCTATGGACGTTCTGCACGTTGGATGCAAATTTCGCATACAGTGTCGCAGATGCGCCTCTAGCAGGAAGACAGTCACTAGAGGTTGGATTAACCCCTAATGTAAACATACTACATAATTCATTTTCTGCACTTTCAGAGTGTAATGGTGTCATGGAGACAGGCACTGAGGCTAGTGGTGTTGTGGAGAGAGGCACTGAGGCTAGTGGTGTTGTGAAGAGAGGCACTGAGGCTAGTGGTGTTATGGTGACAGGCTTGGAGACTATGGTGAGGCACCAATAGAAATCAGTTGTTGTTGGGGGATTCCATCATAAGAGGTGTGGAGATGGACAGTGGTGGTCTTGTGAGATGTCTTCCCGGAGCTACTGCTCACAGAGACAGGAGACGTAGCTGTAATATTGTTAAGCAAGCAAAGCAGGAAGGGGAATTGAATGTACTTGTCCATCTAGGGACAAATGACTTGGCTTGCAATGAGGTTTCAGAGGTTAAGGAAGTTTTTAGTGTTTTTGCCAATGATATACAGCAGGTTGCTTCCACACTGTCATTCTCTGAAGTTCTGCCTGTGCATAACACTCAGAATGACAGGCGGATGCGTATTAGGGACTTTAACTTCTGGCTTGGTGAATGGTGTCGGGAGCAAGGATTTGGCTTTATTTATCATGGTAGCTCTGTTTGGAATGGAAATAAATCAATCCAATTGTCCCCCAAAACAAGGACAGAAGGTGCCTGTAGCAAGTGTGTTCAAAAATGATAAACTTAGAGTCATGTCTACAAATGCTCGCAGTTTAGGGAATAAGATCCATGAACTTGTGGCAATAATGGCAACTGATAGTGTAGATTTAGTCGCTGTTACTGAGACATGGTATAATGAGAAAAATGATTGGGACATAGCAATACCAGGATACTCTTTATATAGAAAAGACAGGAAAGGCAAGCCTAATAAAGGTTAGTGAGGCGAACATAGAGTCCGTTTGGGTTACGTTAGAATTTGGTAATCACACAGTAACTCGTGTAGGTGTGATTTATAGGCCCCCAGGACAAATTGAACAGTTAGATAATCTACTCATTGAAGAAATAGCTAAAATGACAATGAAGGGGGAAGTTATCATCATGGGTGACTTTAATCTTACTGATGTGAATTGGAAAACAAAAATAGCTGCTTGTGCCAGGAGCACACATATTCTAAACTCCCTACTGGGATTATCTCTAAAACAAGTTGTTGAGGAGCCAACTCGTAAAGAGGCCATACTAGATTCAGTGTTAACAAATGGAGATTTGGTATCAGATATTACTGTAGGAGAAAGTTTAGGATCCAGTGATCATCAGTCAGTGTGGTTTAATATAAGAACAGTGACTGAGTCACACCACACAAAAACAAAAGTTTTAGACTTTAGAAAAACAGACTTTTCTAAAATTAGAATATGTGTAAAGGAGTCATTATCAGACTGGAGCAATTTAAATGGAGTCCAAGAGAAATAGGATTATTTAAAAGTTGAACTACTGAAGGCAACAGAAAATTGCATTAGGCTTGTCAGTAAAAGCAAAAAATTCAAGAAACCACTGTGGTACTCCGAAAATGTGGCCAAAATAGTAAAAAACAAAAGTTAGCATTTAGTAATTATAAAAAAAAAGCAGAGTGAGGAAGACAGAATGATCTATAAGATTAGGCAGAAAGCGGCTAAACAAGTTGTGACGAAGTTCCCTTCGACACTTTGTCCTGGAGAGGCCTGCTTGCCTGCCTCCTCCCCTGTGACTATGGCCCCTGGGAGATATTGCTTGTCAAAGTCTATTATAGCAGATTGGATTTTAAAAGACTCTTGCTGCCCCTTTAAATTGTATTGCAGCTTTAAATTGTTCTGCAGCTTTAAATTGGCACTTCGGATGCAGCCAAAGTGCTGAAGTAGTCGAAGTGGCCGCCATTTGACAAACGAACACGTGGTGGCGGCCATCTTTGTTCATTCGAACGAGGTCAGCGGTATGTGTAGCCAAATCCACAGAACTGAAATCGGCTACTCATTTCAACGAACACGCTGACCCTTACCTTCTCCTACACTCCGTTTTCAGCTGCAGAGACTTATTCCCATTCGAATGGGACTTTGTCATTTTTTCAGTGTGAAATTGACCGACCGCACAGCCCAAATCTATGGAACTGTTTTGGGCAGGAAAATGTGCCTGCGGTCGGTCACAAAGGACTTCCGACTAACTTTTGAACTAATGGAAGGATTTGCATGATTTTTGAGTATGTTCATATTTCAAGTATGCTGATTAATAATATGTGTTTTTTTATGAAGATTGGATGTGTGGTTTTAAAGTTATAATACATGTATAAATACTGTATTTTTCCTGGTTGTGATAATTATGTTAACCCATTGTGTACCATAATTATATCACAGGGGAGGATTTTGTGTATAATTGCTGGGAGTGTTTTCTGTAATGTACGTGTGTTATTGGTTGTTCTGTAAAACCCTGTGGGTGATCCTATGTAGGGAAAACCTGCATAAAAGAAGACCCTTTGGTGCCAAGTAAAACAGATCTTCTTGAACCTCAATACGTAGCCTTGTCTCGGTATTGGAGGGAACTGCTATATCACACTGGGGATTGCTATGCTCTGCATACTCCCTTGAGCTTTAATCACCTAGCTCTTTTAAGAGCTTGTTCCTGATACGCTCTTCTGGAGGAGAGGTCTTCCCCACACGGTCCTGGAGGACAAAAGCTGATCCAGGGTGGACGGAAGACGGCGAGGCTCCAGTTAAGCTACGGCGGTTGTGGAGTCTGCGGTAGCTGTGGTGTCCAGTGCGGTGCTTGTGGTCCTCGGCGCAAGCTAGGAAGCGTCCATTAACAGAAGGTTCCGTTACACAAGTTATAAGAGCTTCCAAATCACACACAGAAGAGAAAATAGCACAGTCCGTAAAAAAGGGGGACAAAACGTTTTTAGATACATAAATGAGAAAATAAAGTAAAACAAGGATTAGTTAGATTAAAAACAAAAGAAGGAAGGGGGGGCGGGGCCTGACCGCCGGTCGGATCAGAGATGTTTGTCTGAGCTCCTGCTTCTGAGCTTGGAAAACGGAGCTAACTGCGGACCAAAGGCTGAAACCGACCTGGAATTAAGACCAAAGCACCACTCAGGCGACAGTGATTCCGGGGATACCAAACAAGAACCCCAGCGGCGCCAAAGTAACCCGACAAGAGCCTGAGGCCTACGAGCTTGAGCCTGGGTGAGACGGCCGCTCGCCCGGTTCTCCGACCGGCGCTCTGCCACCCCCCCCCCCTCTGGGCCGGGGGGGTCATCCCGGTCCCCACGGGTAGCCACCGCAGCATGCCACAGAGCCTTCACCTAGGTCCTGCTACACACAGAGGTTGGAGCGGTGTACTCCAAGATGGCCGACAGCCACCTCTCCTGAGCGGGAAACTCCGCCGACACCAAGCAGCGCACAAGTAAGTTTGGACTCTACCTCACGGCGGAGCCCTGCAGCAGCCCCCGCGACAAGCCTTATGCCCATATCACACCTGCAATGTGGATAGGGGGATGTGAGACGGAGGGGGACTGGGAAAGAGCGGGGCCCCCGCCAGAGCGCACTTCAGAAGACACCGCTACCACACGCAACGGACCCACCTGGGCTGAGGGCCACCGTGGAAAGCCTCCCAGAGCACTGGGATACTGGGCAGTGATTCCCGCACTAAACGGGACGAGGGAACCTGAGACTCCACAACTGACACTTGCACTGCACAGAGGTTACCACGCGGAGACACCCCCTGCATGGACCGCAAGAGGGGTCGGCTGAATGGCGCTGAGAGCACCCGCTCGCAACACGAGCAAAGTCCAGAGCCCAGAGACAATCAGGACAATTCAAGCTAAGATACAGAGAGCAACGCAGCTCCCAACGCTGCCCAGTAGCTCCCTGTGTTGCCACTTTAGCTTAAGCTAACAGTTATCCTGCTGCCACATCCTGATTACTCACCTCGGCTAATCACACACATGCTGTCAGTTAGTCTAGCCTGTAATAATATTGTTGATTATTGTCTACTGACAAATGCTTTTTATGCCCTTTTTGCTAAGCGTCACTTGTCTTCTTTACCTTTACTCTCACATTGATGTTCTAACCACGTAGTCAAGCCTATCTTTTTCGCAATGTACTGCTAAACTATACACAAAATGAAAGCCTAGTGTAAAGGTATCAAGGCAGTGAAGGGGTTAACCCTACGTGGAAATTGGTCAACAAAAAGAGCAAAGAGCACTGCCTATAGAGTATATATTGGTATATACAGCTATATTGATTTAAAGTAAAAATAAAAAATAAGAAATATATTTATTAGTGAACAAGATACAAGGTGATTATTTCATACATCCACTCCTGAGCCGTCTGTATAGATGCATACAGGGGCATACAGAGATGCTATGCAGAAATAAAAAAAGGTTTAAAAGGACAGTCAACAGCACCTAGATCGCAGCTATTCTCAGATCAGTCGTTACAATGTCTCCACCGTTACGATTAGTAGTACTTTTGGCAGTTCGTCCAGCTGCACAAGATACTTTCTGTAACTATAATCAAAATGCAGGAGACTTAAGCTGTCTGAGTAATATCTCTTCCGTTACGGTTAATAATATCTCGATATAGTTTCAAATTGAAAAAGATATCAACTGTAATTGGAATTACAACGGGAGACCAGTGCTGTCTGAATGCTGTCTTAGAGTTATAATAGGCTGCAAGCTATGGTAGTGGTACGTTCGATTCCTGCAATGGTCCCTACTCCGGGCAGTGAATTTTGAATTACCCCAAATATAGTGTGGAGAAAAGACAGAGAAAAAAGGAAATATATATCTCTGTGCCTTCAAGGTTACCTTTTCGTCGAAGGATCCTTCAGCATATTAATTCTGTAAAGAACACCATCACACCTACCCCTGTGGCAAGGCATGTCATAAACTTTCACCAGGGTAATACTGACAATCTGAAATTCCAGGCCATTGAAAAGCTGATCCCTAACCCTAGGAAAGGGAACTTTAATCAGCAATTACTTCAAAAAGAATCTAAATGGATATATTCCTTTAGAACCCTCGCCCCTCAGGGACTCAACGAGGAGTTCAACTATACACCCTTTATACATTAACTATATCCAATTTCCACACCTCTAGATTCATATAAAATTCATACAACTTTCTCTGTCATCATGACTGGCACTCCATGATCATAATTAATTATCTATACATATTACATTATAAATTTCAGTATTTTACCAATTATCTTTAATGATCCTTTGAGCATCACAATTTCTTCTAATTACAAGATTTTTGCAGAAATTACCAATACCTAAGAACGTCTACTAATGTACTCATATATTGCACATATGCCATTGATTCCCCTATATGTTTGTTTTAAAACAGTATTGAACATGAGATAATGGACCTCGTGTTCTCTACATGAGACTACGGTATCGATTAGTATACCAATGCCAACATCTTCCCGACCCCTTGGAAAAGAGGATAAACTTTTGGACGGGCTTTTGGCTGTATTATTATTATTACTTTTATGGATCTCCCACGGTATAAATGACCTCCCAGTATAAGTATGTGTACATATGGATCTTATATGATACACGAACATGACATATTATATGTTCAAACGGGATACTATCTACCACTACATATAGATGGGATCTAGTTACTTACCGATGTAACAGCCATATACATTGTAAGCATCATAATTTGTAAATACTGTATAGAATGAGGGTCTGAATCAAGCCCCTTACGTCTCATGCCTTACAAAAACATATTTAATTCTGTAGATGAATTACAATCACTCTATCATGTAAAGGAGCAGAATTTACCGATCGAGCATTATGAGCTCTATATATATGTAACAGGTTTTAGGTATGTCACTTACTGTGTACATGCCACTTGCTCCTCTACACTATGTATCTATTTATTAGATACATATCGGTATATCTGCTTCACTCTCTGTGAAACACAATGCAAACAGAATTTGTACGGAGTGATATGACCCCTCTGGGCCACCGTTTCCCGTCAGACCTGACTGATGACGTCGACGTTCTCGTGATTCCAATTATAGGTTTGGGCGCCCTATTTAATAGCCCACTGTTACACGATCTCGTTCCCCTTGAAAAGCCGCCTTACCGGCGAAACGCGCGTCGGGGTTTTTCTGGTCTCTCCTAGCATTATACTCTCTGCACCAGCAGCTAATACCTAAGAATACTCTGATCACTAACGATATCCATATAGGTCGTGGGTGTATCGGGAGGGACACTAATGTTATAGCCACTCACACGGATTGTGGTTATAACGCTATTCATGTGTTTAACACATGCACAGTATGGAATGGACATCTGATAATACTTTATTTTGTTGATTTCCTAGTTATTTAGACGCAAGCCAGCTAGTGATTTGAAAGGAAGGTGCCCTTGAAGGCACAGTCAGTACTTACTATTTGACTACTCTGTGATTAATTTAAATACCTCTCTCCTTCTGTACCTTTCCTTTTCCTGCAGTTAGCTCTCCTATCTGGTAGGTGCCCTTGAAGGCACAGAGATATATATTTCCTTTTTTCTCTGTCTTTTCTCCACACTATATTTGGGGTAATTCAATATTCACTGCCCGGAGTAGGGACCATTGCAGGAATCGAACGTACCACTACCATAGCTTGCAGCCTATTATAACTCTAAGACAGCATTCAGACAGCACTGGTCTCCCGTTGTAATTCCAATTACAGTTGATATCTTTTTCAATTTGAAACTATATCGAGATATTATTAACCATAACGGAAGAGATATTACTCAGACAGCTTAAGTCTCCTGCATTTTGATTATAGTTACAGAAAGTATCTTGTGCAGCTGGACGAACTGCCAAAAGTACTACTAATCGTAACGGTGGAGACATTGTAACGACTGATCTGAGAATAGCTGTGATCTAGGTGCTGTTGACTGTCCTTTTAAACCTTTTTTTTATTTCTGCATAGCATCTCTGTATGCCCCTGTATGCATCTATACAGACGGCTCAGGAGTGGATGTATGAAATAATCACCTTGTATCTTGTTCACTAATAAATATATTTCTTATTTTTTATTTTTACTTTAAATCAATATAGCTGTATATACCAATATATACTCTATAGGCAGTGCTCTTTGCTCTTTTTGTACTGCTAAACTAGGATATAAGCCTAACATAGTTAACTTATGTACTTACTTGTAACGTCGAGACCTAGGGGTCACTTCACCTTTATTTCACTATATGTATTTGATTAAGCTTGTTATTAATGGTGGCAATCAGTATCAGTGCCTACGATATGTACTCACTATAACGAAACTGGTTTTCTTATCACTCATATGCACTGCATAGTTTCCATCACTGTTCTTTCATGTTATAAAAAAAAAAAAAAAAAAAGTGCTGCACTGCTGACATTTCACAACCAACTTGATCTTAACCTCATTGTATTGGAAAAATGTCTCACTTGAAAATGTCACTGTGTACTTGTTAACTAAACCATGCACTACAAAAATAAAGAATTTAAAAAAAATAAAAAACAAAAAACAAAAGAAGGAAGATATGTAGAAGAGGATAAAGGTCTAGCTGACTGCCTCAATTAATATTTTTGTTCGGTATTTACAGATGAAAATGAAGGAAGGGGACCTCAGTTAAGAAAAAGGATAAATGAGTCATTTATTACACGTGAGTTTACAGAGGAAGAGGTTCTATTTCAACTGTCAAAAGTAAAGACAAATAAGTCAATGGGACCTGATGGAATACACCCACAGCTATTAAAAGAGCTTAGTGGTGTACTAGCAAAACCATTAACAGATTTGTTTAACCAATCATTGTTAACAGGAGTAGTCCCAGAAGATTGGAAGTTAGCGAATGTTGTGCCCATTCACAAGAAAGGTAAAAGGAGTCAGGCAACTATAGGCCAGTAAGCCTTACTTCAGTAGTGGGGAAAGTGATGGAAACTATGTTAAAGGATAGGATTGTTGAACATCTAAAAACACATGGATTTCTAGATCAGAGACAACATGGGTTTACTTCAGGGAGATCATGCCAAACAAATCTTGTTGATTTTTTTGATTGGGTAACTAAAATTATAGATCAGGGTGGTGCAGTAGACATTGCTTACCTAGATTTCAGTAAGGTTTTTGACACTGTTGCACATAGAAGGCTTATCAATAAACTGCAATCTTTAAGTTTGGATTCTGATACTGTTGAATGGGTAAGGCAGTGGCTGAGTGACAGAGGGTTGTAGTCAATGGAGTATATTCGAAGCTTGGGCTTGTCACCAGTGGGGTACCTCAGGTATCTGTACTTGGACCCATATTTTTATTAGTGAGATTGCAGAAGGTCTTGATGGTAAGGTATGTCTTTTTGCTGATGATACTAAGATATGTAACAGGGTCGATGTTCCAGGAGGGATAAGCCAAATGGCAAATGATTTAGGTAAACTAGAAAAATGGTCGTTGTGGCAACTGACATTTAATGTGGATAAGTGCAAGATAATGCATCTTGGATGTAAAAACCCAAGGGCAGAGTACAGAATATTTGATAGAGTCCTAACCTCAACATCTGAGGAAAGGGATTTAGGGGTGATTATTTCTGATGACTTATAGATAGGCAGACAATGTAATAGAGCAGCAGGAAATGCTAGCAGAATGCTTGGTTGTATAGGGAGAGGTATTAGCAGTAGAAAGAGGGAAGTGCTCATGCCATTGTACAGAACACTGGTGAGATCTCACTTGGAGTATTGTACGCAGTACTGGAGACCGTATCTTCAGAAGGATATTGATACCTTAGAGAGAGTTCAGAGAAGGGCTACTAAACTGGTTCATGGATTGCAGGATGAAACTTACCAGGAAAGGTTAAAGGATCTTAACATGTATAGCTTGGAGGAAAGACGAGACAGGGGGGATATGATAGAAACATTTAAATACATAAAGGGAATCAACACAGTAAAGGAGGAGACTATATTTAAAAGAAGACAAACTACCACAACAAGAGGACATAGTCTTAAATTAGAGGGACAAAGGTTTAAAAATAATATCAGGAAGTATTACTTTACTGAGAGGGTAGCTGATGCATGGAATAGCCTTCCAGCTGAAGTGGTAGAGGGTAATACAGTAAAGGAGTTTAAGCATGCGTGGGATAGGCATAAGGCTATCCTAACTATAAGATAAGGCCAGGGACTAATGAAAGTATTTAGAAAATTGGACAGACTAGATGGGCCGAATGGTTCTTATCTGCCGTCACATTCTATGTTTCTATGTTTCTACAGTTAGCAATGGAGAATAAATCCTTTCACTAGTTTCAACAATAAAAATTCATAAATTTAGTTTCAATTATAGAAATGTAAAATTATAACCAGCATTAAATGGTTAATTAAATCAGTGCAGTTCCTACAGAAGCAGCTATTGCCAGTAATTTAATCTGTCTTTTGCAGTAGGGTGACACAATAAATATGTAAGGTATTTGAAATACAAAGAGGACAAATGAAATACCGGTAAACCCGGTGAAACAAAATATGAAACCAGAAGGAAGTAGGTCAATGTATAAGCAGGTTACTGAAAATAGAACTGCTGTAAACTATGAGTTTATACAAATCACATTGGATAAATATAAAGTGTACCTGTTGTTACTCCAGGGCCCTGTCATGTGAAAACATATATACAAGTGTAACAGGCATCCGGTAAGCTATGTTTAATTATACAAAACCTATATTTCTTTGCTTTTTTATTCTTAAAAACAAAACCAAAAAAAAAACCAGGATGTCCTCCTTCCATAGCAGCATTTTCAGATGAGGTGGGAGGATTTTGCAGAGTGCTAGATTACTCTGCATGGCTTTTGAAATGCACATTTTGTTTTAACTACAAAAACAACTGAATGACTGTGATGAGTCTCTCGGGTTTGATTAGAGGGTAGGCAAAGTAGCATGGTTCCCAAAATTTCAAATGGACAAAAAGGACACTTTTATTTCAGGGATGTGACTGGGTGGGAGAGGGAGGGTGGGGGGTACTAAATAAACAAAACATACCAAGAACAATATATCCTTTATACACAGACTGATGTCTAAACACATGAATAGTAGTCAGGTTACTGTGGGTATTGTTGGTGTGGAGCTCTGTTATACACCAACAATATGGAGCTCCTAAAATAGACAGATATTAGGATAGAAAAGAGGTACAGAGGCATTTGGGCCCAAAATAGGGACTTATAAATAGGTACACTTGTAAGGTATGAAGAAGGATAGTCAGTAGTCAGTGAAAGTGTGTGTTGGTTAAACAGTGTGTGTGCCAATGAGTGTGTGTCTGGGTCAGTGAGTGTCTGTGCTTAAAAAGATGAGGTAGGAAGAGGTGGTGCTCTAAGAGGAAAAAGATAGAGCCTAAAGAGTAAGGGTGGGTCTTAAACATGATCGTGCGGGCTTGACAGGAAAGGCAAATTTGATTAGGGAGGTGGCCGAGTTTAGTCACATTCGCTTCCTTGTATCATAAAGAAATATTGGCACATTTTACAGATGGCACATCCCATTATGAGTTCAGTAACCCTCCTCTTGGCGTACAAAATACATAAATCTATTAGTGACTAATTAGTACAATAATGATGTTAGTTATTTCTTGGTTCTCATCCATATGACAACTTCCAATATTTAAATTGTGGGCCATTCAACTCAAATATAAAAGGTAAATTCTACACCTAACCTCGTACTGACAAAAAATCCCAACTTACACATTTCTTCACATTTGAATCTACAAATGTTGTTTATTTGTTTAAATGTCTCTGTGGTCTAATTTATGCTGATTTGATTATCAAGAAGTTAAGAGATTGTATTTCCAAGCATAAAAATTTGAAGCAATGGAGGTGACATTAAAAATATATACATTTTTTAAAATTGTGTGCATTCTGTACTATTTCTTTCACATGATTTTGTCAATAGTATCAATGTGATTGTTCTTTCTAGACTTGATGATTTTTTTCAGGGTCAAACAGTTATTTTTTTTAATTCGGGTATATGGGGAAAGTGACCTCGCCACTGGTTTTTGGAGTGGCCTGTTTGTCAGCCTCCTGCCCTGTGACTATGGCCCCTGCAATAGAACTGGCTAATATACTTCAAACAGGCTCTGTTCGTGCAATTGGGACTATATGGTTAGTTTACCGAACAACCGCATGAACAGAGACCACCCTGGAGCTTATTAACACCTATTAACAATTAGGAACAATTAGGAAGACCGTGACCGGTCTTAAATGTCGGCCGGCTGGGAGGAAGTGACAGCCTATCCTTGAGTGTTTATTGTGTTATTGTGTACGTTTCACTTGGTAACCGTACCACGTGGTGCTGTTGCCGGAAGAAACGGGTGTGACTGTTGAATAGAACGTGTGCATAGTATTCGTTGTCAACGACGCTCCATTGATAAGTATGGGCGCGTCGGAGTCAACGATCTTGGATCCCTTAGGTTGTATGGTAAAGAATTTCAAAAAGGGATTAAAAACATGTGATTTTGGGGTTAAAATGTCCCCTGTACGTTTGGTCACTTTGTGCACTAGGGAGTGGCCTACTTTGGTTGCGGCATGGCCACCGCGTGGCAGTTTGGATCCAACTCTGGTACAGCGTGTACACGCGGCTGTATCAGGTAGGCCTGAACTTTACGGACAGTTTCCATATATTGATTGTTGGAGACAGGCCGTAAACGACTCGCCAAGATGGATTCGGATATGCCACGAGGAGCAATGTCGCCTCATGGTGGCCAGGACTTGTTTGTCCACTAGGACTATGGTTAGGCCCATTTTGGACACGCCCCCTGAGTCCGAGATCCCTTTGCTGCCCCCTTACTTCCCTTTAGGAGGAAGTGATACGAGTACAGGAAGTAATACACCCCTTCCCCCATTGCCCCCATCCACTTCCGCTTCCTCCTCCAGTGCAGAATCCACCCCCCCTCGTATTAAACCTTCCCTTCTGGAACCAACCCCCGTTAGATCTGAATATCCTGATTTGGCGCCACTTCAAACTTCCGGTCAAGCTTCTTCTAGCTCGGCTCGGAATATTCTATTCACCGACCTTTCCCAAAATCAAGCTCCCACATCCTCATGCCTTACCACCCCCCGACTGGAACCTCTAACCGACGCCCCTTCACGTAGCCCTATACTAACCCGACAACTGACCGGTACCCAACGACCCAAACATTACCAGATGCCTCTTCGTCTGAATCCTGGGTCAGCCTATCTCGATGCCGCAGGTCAAATGGTATATGCTGACCCAGTCTTCGTATATGTCCCGTTCACGACTACCGATCTCTTGAATTGGAAGACCCACAATTCCTCGTACACTAAGAAACCACAAGCTATGACCGATCTGTTCACCTCGATAGTTCAGACACATAATCCGACATGGGCTGATTGCCAGCAGTTATTAATGACATTGTTCAATAATGAGGAAAGGACTAGGATTAACCAAGCGGCCATTAAAGCGCTAGAGGATGAAGCCCGTGCTTTAAATCAAGCCAATCCAGCAGCATGGGCCGCAACACATTATCCTAACACTGATCCCGACTGGAATGTTAATGGCGCAGATATGGTTCAACTAAAAGCCTACAGAGACGCTATAATTGCTGGCATGAAAGCCGGAGGGAAGAAAGCCATTAATATGTCGAAGACAGTTGAGGTGATTCAGAAAAGTGATGAAGCGCCCAGTGTCTTTTATGACCGATTATTGGAGGCATACCGCTTGTATACCCTCTTTAATCCGGAAGACGCTGATAATTCCCGAATGGTAAACTCCGCCTTTGTCAGCCAAGCTTACGGAGATATTAAGCGCAAGCTACAAAAGTTAGAAGGGTTTGCAGGTATGTCTATCACCCAACTAATGGAGGTAGCAAATAAGGTGTACATGAATAGGGAAACAGAGACAACGAAAGAGGAAGAGCGCAAGATGCGTAGAAAGGCAGATATGTTAGCGGTAGCAATCGCAGGCGTAGATAGACGGGGAACAGATAGAGGCGATAGTAGGTGGAATAGGGAGCCTTTGAGTAGGAATCAGTGCGCGTATTGCAAGGAAGAAAAGCATTGGAGAAGCGAGTGTCCGCAAAGAGAGCAGTATGAGAGAGACCTATCCAGGGCAGGTTATGGAAACTTTAGAGGCAGAGCGAGAGGTAGAGGAGGCCCCGGAGGGAGCAATGGTAATAGAGGAAGCAATGGGAACAGAGGAAGTGTAAGGGAAGATAGGTACTATCCAGCAGCGCAAAGGTCCCGCGATAGAGAAGGTAGGGACTTTGTAGGATTGGCTGACACGGTCATGGAGGACTATTGATACCGACCGGGCTCCATCCCCCTTGGTCGAGCGGAGCCTATGGTCGATGTATCAATAGGGGGAAAAAGGAGTGCGTTCATGATCGACACTGGTGCTGAACATTCGGTGGTGACTAACCTAGTTGCTCCTCCATCTGGAAGAACTATTACTGTAATAGGAGCAACTGGAAGAAGTGCTGCAAAACCGGTTCTTAAAAGTCGACTCTGTACATTGGGAGGCCACGTAGTAAAACATCAATTCCTTTACATGCCTGAATGTCCAGTCCAATTGCTGGGACGTGATATGCTATCCAAATTACAAGCGCAGATTACGTTCCTACCAAATGGAACAACATCCTTAAAGTTTAATGGACCTTCAGGTATTATGACATTATCCGTACCAAAGGAAGAAGAGTGTCGACTTTATACAGCGTTGACTAGCCAAAACCCTAGGAGTGATGAATCCTTATTCAACATACCAGGAGTTTGGGCAGAGAACAACTCACCAGGACTGGCCCGCAATATTCCACCTATTAAAATCGAACTAAAACTTGGGGTTTACCCAGTGAGCCTACGGCAATATCACATCCCGCAGAAGGCTAAGAAGAATATCCAATCTTATCTGGATAAGTTCATACTGTATGGTATCCTAAAATTCTGTACTTCCCCCTGGAACACCCCATTGCTGCCTGTTCAAAAGCCCGGTACAGATGAGTATCGACCTGTGCAGGACTTGAGAGCAGTCAATGATGCGGTTGTTAGCATACATCCAGTTGTGCCCAATCCATATAACCTGCTTGCTTTAATTCCGGGCGGGGCAACTTATTTTACAGTCTTAGACCTCAAAGATGCCTTCTTTTGCCTCCGAATTGCCGCAGAAAGCCAATGTATCTTCGCTTTCCAATGGGAAAACGCTGTGACGGGCTCAAAACGCCAAATGACTTGGACAAGACTGCCCCAAGGGTTTAAAAATTCACCTACCCTATTTGGTTCAGCTCTAAGTCAAGATCTACTGGATTTCGAGTCCATCCCAGGAGAGTGTGTATTGTTACAATATGTAGATGACTTGTTGATAGCAGCAGTTACAAAGGAAATATGTCAGCAAGCAACGCACGATCTACTACACATTCTCTGGAAGGCAGGATACAAGGTGTCTAGAAAGAAGGCTCAGTTGTGTTTGCCAACTGTCAAATATCTGGGATTCCATATCTCTGAAGGTCAAAGAATTATGGGGCCAGAGAGAAAAGAAGCGGTGTGCCAAATACCGATACCCAAGAATAGAAGACAAGTGCGAGAATTCTTGGGGGCAGCAGGCTTCTGTAGGATATGGATTCCCAGTTACGCGATACTGGCAAAACCTCTGTATGCAGCTGTAACGGACCGTTTCAGCATAAAAGGGGAAAAATCCGTTTAGGCGATAATCCCCTTTTCAAAAAAAGGCACAGCTACTGTAAAAGCACCAAAACTCACGAATTGGGTATAGGTGAATGCACCAAACTCCCGAACTGCATACAAGGGAATAAGGTAGCACTCCAAACTCCCGAACTGGAACCTCACGAATTGCTGCTAGCAGACGAACAGGAAAAGCTCCCAAGCGGCTTACACTCCTGGCAGTCAGTCCCTATCAGCATACAGTGAATCCCCCCAAGAACGAGACAAGGCTCCGTGTTGAAGGTCAAGCAGTGGTCTGTTTATTCAGGGCTACCTGCCCCTGTATTTATGCAGGTCTCCCACCTGGTGGACACTCCCCTAGGGGACCAGATGGAAGACTGAAACAGCAGACAGACATGTATCATTTTCGTACACACAGCCACAATACTTTCCCACAATGCATATTGGTTTCCTCCTCCCTGCCCTGGAGATAATTAATGAAGTAATTCAATTATCTCCTAAGACAAAGGCCAGACTCCATTATGCACATGGTGACACAGAAACAGACTATCACTTTAAAATACATACAGACACATTTTATACACAAAACACAGACATGTAACATATCCCCAGATAGCTCAGGTCTGGGTGCACATTATTAGATGAATGGCACCCAGATCACACAAATACATTTTAATTGCCATGGAGCCAAAGTCTTTAATTATACGAAAAGGCTCCATGGCAGGCTATCTGGGTTACTACAGTTCACATAAAACATAAACTACCGAATTTCCCTGCATTCACCAAATTCATACGAATGAGAACCAGGGGCTGGAGGTTCAGCGGTGCCTGCACGTAAAAGTGTCCGATTTTGGTGCATGAAAGCCGGGCAGAAAAGTGTTGGCTGCCCAGGGAGCTCCAGAACAGCGCCACCTAGCGGCCGCTAAGTGTAACAGCGGCCACACAGTTAAAGGGACACTCCAGGCACCCAGACCACTTCAGCTCATTGGAGTGGTCTGGGTGCCAACTCCCACTACCCTTAACCCTGCAAGTGTAATTATTGCAGTTTTTTTAAAACTGCAATATTTACCTTGCAGGGTTAAGTCCTCCCCTAGTGGCTGTCTATTAGACAGCCACTAGAGGACACTTCCTGCTTCATAGCACAGGTTTTCTGTGCTAGAGCGTCGCTGGACGTCCTCACGCTGTGTGAGGACCTCCAGCGTCGCTCTATTCCCCATAGGGAAGCATTGAAATTCATTTTCAATGCTTTCCTATGGGGTGCGCTAATGCGCATGCGCGGCATTGCCACGCATGCGCATTAGGTCTCCTCGGCCGGCGGGCGAGATCAGTCTCGCCCACCGGCCGACGTAACCAGAAGGAGGAGCGGCGGGGGAGGAGGAAGCAGCGACGTGGGACCTGTCGCTGCCCCTGGTAAGTCACTGAAGGGGTTTTCACCCCTTCAGCAACTGGGGATTGGGGGGTGGGAGGGAGAGGGACCCTCCAGTGCCAGGAAAACGGATTGTTTTCCTGGCACTGGAGTTTCCCTTTAACAGGCAATTAACCGCAGCTTCAGGGAGGTAAATTGGCAGCACACTCCAGCTTCTGGGTGGCCAATTAACAACGCCGGCCGGCTTCCCACGGCTCTGGGGAGGTTGGTGAACGGCTGTTTGTTCGGTAGATGAAATCTACCGAACTGCTGTGCAGAAAGGGAGAAATAAATCCTTCTGCACAGTAAAATTAACCCTTTAGCTGCCGGTCCATAATCCAAAGGCAGCAGGCGGGCAACCAGGCTCCTCCAATACAATGTGGCGAGATTGGTTTCGTCACATCTCTCCCCCTTTCCAAAAAGACTAACAGGGTACCTGACCTCCTGCCGGTCAGTGCCCTTGTTAGTCCAGCAGCCCACCCACAAAGCAGAAAAAACAGTACAGCCCACCCACAATAAATGGTTACTACACCTGGGTAGAGGAGAATCTTGTCCATGTCCAGGTGCCTCACCACAGCTGTGTGGGGGACCGGTAGGCTGCCTTGGTGGGTTGCTGAGTGGGCACAGACCAGCGGTACTCTGTCCTGGTGCCAGTACTACCACCGGAGTAGTCTGGTTGGAGCCTGGTTGCTGGAGACGGACTGTCTCCCCCTTGGATACACAGCTCTGTCGTGGGGGGGTAGGACCGACCGTCCCTACCCCCTGTGTGGTGAGTGCAGAGACCACGGTCCCATCTGCACCGGTGGGGGGTTTACAGTCTCCCCCTGGTACATTAAGCTGCCGCTGGGGAGAGGGGGTAACAAGCTCCTCTCCCGATAGAACACTCTGCCCATTAATGATCCGCCGCTGGGGAGAGGTGGTAACAAGCTCCTCTCCCATACATACTTTTAGTTTTTGCTTAGGGAGACCGACTGTCTCTCCTCCCAATACAGAGTCCTGCTGCTGGGGAAAGGAGACAGGGCTCTCTATTCCCTGCACTTCACATTGCCCTCTTGGCATATCACTCTGCTGCTGGGGGGCAGGAACAACTACCTCTGCCCCCTGTAACTCAGCCTGCCGCTGGGGAGGGAGGAGGTTGCTCTCCTCTCCCTGCACTTCACATTGCCCTCCTGGCATATCACTCTGCTGCTGGGGGGCAGGAACAACTACCTCTGCCCCCTGTAACTCAGCCTGCCGCTGGGGAGGGAGGAGGCTGCTCTCCTCTCCCTGCACTTCACATTGCCCTCCTGGCATATCACTCTGCTGCTGGGGGGCAGGAACAACTACCTCTGCCCCCTGTAACTCAGCCTGCCGCTGGGGAGGGAGGAGGCTGCTCTCCTCTCCCTGCACTTTACACTGCCGCTGGGGAATGGAGACTGGGCTCCCAATTCCCTGCAGGACCGGTGGAGAGACCTCGGTCCCATCTCCACTGGCCACCTGGGGTTCTTCCCAGTAAATCTCTACAATATCTTCCCAGCGGAAAGGGTCTGGATCTGGGTCTGTCACCTTACTGTCCTGCTGAGCCTTCCCAATGAAGTGGAAGAGATCTCGGTAGTTTTGCTCCAGTTCCCACTCCAGGGTTGCTAGGTGAGCCAGGTCTTGCTCTACCTCATGGGGGTCATCCCACTCATTCCTAGCCTCCCTCTCATAGAAAATGTCCTGCAATCTGGTTTGCGCAGGGCTCCCGAAGCCAGGCTCTGCAAAGGACTCCCATAACAAGCCAGGACCATCAAACTCCTCTCCCTCTGGCTTGTCATGTTCGGCTGTCCAGGGTATATACTGTGCCATATACCACCAGAGCGCCTGGTAGGCATCCTCCAGCCATAGCTCCTGCCATACCCGGTGCTCTAGTTCCTTCACCCATCCCTTCAGGGGCTGCTCTCCCAGGAAGGGTATCCGCAGTGCCAGTCGTGTCTGCCATCGCTGCTCTTCACTGGGGAGACTCTTGCCCCGCTGGTACTGTACGTTATCCAGGGCCTGGTACCAGATGCCTTTCCTTAATGCATCCCGGTCATCCATGTCACCCTCATTGTACTCCACTGCTGGTTCCATCCTGGTGCTGTCAGGGTCGCTGTACTCAGACATGCGTTGCCCTCAAATTGTAAATCCAAAGAAATGGTGTTCTGTAGCTGTCCTTCTGGCTGTAGGAACGATCCCGCCGCTTGCCACCAATTGTAACGGACCGTTTCAGCATAAAAGGGGAAAAATCCGTTTAGGCGATAATTGCATGATTTTGCTATTACATGACGAAAAGTCATGATTTTATTAAAGACACGGAGGCTCCTATTGCAAGTTTAAAGCTGATTAACTACTGCCGTAAAAGAATGTGGGGCCGGGCGAAAGTTAAATTCACGGAAGGTAGATTCCCTAGACCAGTCGGCTGTCCTCATAATATCTTCCAGACGAGCCCCTGCAGTCATCATCGAGGATGCTGAGGCTCCCCGGACCGAATGGGCGCCGAAGATCGTGGTATCGATGCCTGCCTGATCCAATAACCATCGCACCCATCGTGACAGTGTGGTGCTAGAGACCGGACGGAAAGGTGGCCGAAAGGATAGGAACAGCTGTGGGGATACCTGTGAACGATGACATCTGGTACGATCTTCGTATTCGCGAAGGCAAGCCACTGGACATAATGCTGGAGAGGTAGGAAAAGCGGGGTAGGACACTGACTTGATAGAGGTTTTTGTCCGGCGACTAATGTTGAATGTGACCCCGTCCGGGGTATACGACTTGGCATCGAAGTCCAGGGCTCTAACGTCCGAAACTCTCTTGCAGGATACGAGACAGAGCAGGCCGACCAATTTGGCAGAAAGTTGCTTCAGGGAGAGCGCTGAGTTAGCGGGCCACGACGAGATAAAGGATAGGACAATGGACACATCCCATGACGTGGAGTAGCGAGGTCTGGGTGGTCTGGAGAAGCGTGAGCCCCGAAGGAGCCGGCACACCAAGTGATGTTGACCCGCCGGGCATCCATCGAAACCTTGATGAATTGCCGAGATGGCTGACCTGTAAAGGTTGATAGTCCTGTAAGCCTTCCCCGCCTCGAAGAGGGACGTCAAAAATTGCAGAACCATGGTTACAGGGGCCGAAACGGGATCCACGTCCCTAGCCATGCACCAGCCAGTCCAAGTTCGCCAAGCTGACCCATAGGCTCGTCTAGTTCCTGGGGCCCATGCTTCCGCCAACAGGCGTCGAGTTGTGTCCGAAACTCCTTGGATTTCCCAGGGTCCCCGGAGATCCGCCATGCCAGGAGTGGGAGGGAGCCGTCCAAGCGGAGCGGGTGACACCGTCCCGTCGGGTCTAGCAGCAGATTGTGGTGTGGCGGTAGCAACCGTGGGTAGTCCAACGTCATCTCGAGAATCTGGGGGAACCAAGATTGGGTGTCCCAGAATGGGGTTACCATGACTAGTTCTGCCCGGTGTCTGCGGGTCTGAAGGAGGGAGCGTGGAATCATGGAAAACGGTGGAAAGGCATATAGGAGGTCCCTGCTCCAGTCTTGCAGGAAGGCGTCTACTGCCTCCGCCATCGGGTCTGGCCTCCAGCTGAAGAATCGAGATAGCTGGGTGTTGAGTCGGGAAGCGAAGAGGTCGATAGAAAAGGGACCCCAGAGAGATGATAAACTGGAGAACACCTCCGTGTCCAACTTCCAGTCGCTGGAGTCTGAGAGATAACGTGACCCCCAGTCTGCTTGGACGTTGTGCAGACCAGGTAGATACTTCGCGTGAACCATCAGGTTCCGTTCCAGGCAGAATTCCCAAAAGTCCTTCGCCAGGGTGGCCAACACTGCTGATTGTGTACCCCCCAGATGGTTGACATATCTCACCGCCGAGACGTTGTCCATTCGTAGACGGATGCAGGTTAGGGCTCTGTCCCTCGCGAAGCTGCGGATGGCGAAGGAGCCTGCCAGAAGTTCCAGTGCGTTGATGTGTAGCCGTGACTCGGCTGCCGACCAACGACCCCCTGTAGATATCCCGTCGCAATGGGCCCCCCATCCGTGGAGGCTTGCATCGGAATCGATTGTGAATTCCGGTTGCGGGCCGAAGATCGCCTTGCCGTTCCATGCAGAGAGGTTGAGAATCCACCAACGCAATTCGTCTTTCGTTTCGGTGTCCAGGGACACTAGGTCTGCGTAAGACGCACCGGTTCTCAGATGTGCGATCTTCAGGCGCTGCAGTGCCCGGTAGTGGAGTGGGCCCGGGAACACTGCCTGTATAGATGAGGCCAGTAGGCCAATGAGCCGTGCCAGCTGTCGCAGGGTGAGTTGGGGCCGAACTAGAGCTCTGCGTAACTCCTTGCGTATGGTGAGAATCTTGGACCTTGGCAGGCTCAGAGTCGCCTCCTTTGAGTCCACGAGGAATCCTAGGAATTCCATTCGCGTGGCGGGGGTTAGGCATGACTTTTCCCAATTGATAACGAAGCCCAAGCGGGAGAGGAGGTCTATGGCCAGCCGTAGGTGGGCAAGGAGAGTGGAGCGATCTTGGGCCATAAGGAGTATGTCGTCTAGGTATACGATTAGACGAACTCCCCGGCTGCGTAGCCATGCCATGACAGGACGTAGTAGCTTTGTGAAGCACCACGGTGCCGAGGAGAGGCCGAAGGGTAGGCATGTAAACCGCCAAGTCTCTCGTTGCCATTGGAAGCGTAGGAGGTCTCGGGAGTCCGGGGCAATAGGCACCATCAAGTATGCATCCTTGAGGTCTAGTTTTGCTAGCCAGTCTCCGTGAAGGAGAAGGTCCCGTAATAGGTGAATACCTTCCATCTTGAAATGGCGGTATCGGACTATGGCATTGAGGGGGCGTAGATTTATGACAGGCCTCAATTGTCCGCCTTTCTTTTCCACAAGGAAAATATTGCTTATCACCCCTGTGGGTTCGGGAGGAGCTTTCTCTATAGCCCTTTTGGTAAGAAGGGTGGAAAGCTCCATGTCGATCCGTCTGCGATCCTGGAGTGAAAAGCAGATCGGTCGAGGAGGGGGAATGTGTACGATGTTGTCTATCAGTTCTATGTGAAACCCTCGAATGGTAGTCAGTACCCAGGGGTCTGAGGTAATTTGTGACCAAGCTGGCAAAAAATGTCGGAGTCTGCCCCCTACACAAACATGAGAAAAAACATGAGGCTTGAGGTAACTCACCGTAGGGTCGTCTCGAACCAGGTTGTCCTCGGAAGCCTCTAGATCGCCACGGACGTCCACGAGATGGGAAGAAGGAGGGGCGGGTATTAGCCTCCTGGTAGTGGGAGCGTTGGTGAAAAGAGCCTCGTCCCGTGCCACGGGATTGGACATAGTTCCGGCCGGACAGACGGCTCCTGGATCTGCCGGCCCTGGTAGAGACCCGTCCCTGGAAAACTCGCCTCATAGAGGATTGAGCCTTATCCAGGGCAGTAAATGCCCCAACAAAACGCCCCAAGTCTTTTATAAAGGAATCGCCGAAGAGGAGGCCTTGGGCGTCCTTACCGGCTTCTGTTAGGGCGAGGTTCGCCAATTTGGGCTCTATCTTAAATAAGATAGCCTTACGTCTCTCAATAGATAAAGAGGTGTTAACATTCCCTGCAATACAGATTGCTCTCTGGACCCAACCACGTAGGTCTTCAGGGTCAACCATGCGGTTTTCCGCTCTGGCGTCTTCCGCCAAATCAAAAAGTTTAGCCAAAGGGCCAAATATGTCCAAGTGCTTATCCTGGCAGGATTTCAAGGCGGATTCAAGCCCTTTACGGGGGTTCCAGCCTAGCTTGGTAAGGAATTGGGTCATCTTGGGGTCTACCTCTGGAGTGTCGCAAACTTTGTTAGGCACAACAGGCCTTGGACACTCTGCCCTCATTTTGTTGCGTGCCGCTTTACTAAGTGGGTGTCGCACCCACTTCTCTAAATATGTGGCAACGTGGTCAGCCGGGAGCCACTCTGCCGATCTCGGATGGTGTAAATCATCCGGGTCGAAGAGTGGAACGCCCGACGGGTCCACAAGGGCGGACTCCGCGGTCGCGGAGTGCCTAGTCCCTGGTTCGCCTCCGGACATCTCTGCCTGGGCAGAGGGAAGGAGGTCAAAACCTGAATGAGCGGTATCCGCTTCGGAGTCGCTATCAGACTCAATCTTAGCCTCCTCACTTGACCCGATTTCTGAGTCGGAGTCGCTCTCTACCTGTGCTCTGGCACATTTCCATAGCCGCGCCCGTTCTGCCTGGCGCGGAAAGGCTCTCTTGCGTGGTTGTGACACGCTTTCAGGGGCGACCGAAGGTACGCCAGTCATGGTGTTTCTGGAGGCAGAGGGACCTTTAGATTTGTGGGTAGCTTTCCTGGGTAAGTCTCCCGGTGGGTCCACAGGAGGACGCGGTTGAGGCGTCGTGGAGCCCGAGTAGCGCTCGTCCAAAGGACGTGGCTGGAGGGCCTGGGAAATGGTGTGGGAGAGAGTAGAGGACATGGACCCCATGGCTGCCATAATGGCGTCTGTCACTGAGCGCTGTAGCGCTAAGAACTGAGTCCCATCTGAGTGGGCAGTTCTATCGGAGTGAGTAGGTGAATTACCTGAGGTGACAGGGCCTTCTCCCCTGACGAGTGGAGCATCAGACTCCCCAGAGGGAGGTGAACCAGAGTTTAGTCTGGGTTTAGGCATTTTAAATAGAGTGAATCAATAAATCTAAAGAGAAAACTGACAAGGAACAGTTTGTTGGGTTAGTCACCCAAGGTACGAACGAGCAAACAAAAAACGATCTCACCAGGGCCCAGACCAGTGCACACTCTGACAGGGAATAGGGAAGGAGACAGGAGGTTAGAAAATGGCCGCCGAGAATCTCGCGAGATTCGCGGTAAAAAGAAGTAAGGTGAATAAAAGAAAAAACCAAACATTCGGTTAAAAGAGGTGAATAAGTGAATACAATGGAGAGTATAGGACAAAATGCAAAACTGCCGAATGGGCCGTTTGCAAGAAACAGGCGAACGCGGCAAAACAGTCGAATGGTCTAAACTGCCGAACGGTGATAGCGATGAGAGTGCACTATGAAAGACAGTTTAGAGAAAAATGTGCGCAAGATGGCGCCGATGCGGGAAAGCAATGAAGGAAGCGAAGAAACGGGGAGTAAGAGAAGACAGAGAGGTCTGGACCCTGGGTACAAAACACAACTACCAAGTGTAGTAGAGGTGAAATACCATAAAAGTAAGAATCAATAAGGTAATCAGGATAGAAAAATGATAATACAAAATATTAATAAAATATTAATAAAATATGTAAAATACCAATAAAATAATAATAACAATAATAACCATAACGATAGTTAACGGTTATAAAGAAAAAACAACTAATACTGATAATATAAATATATCAATAACTGTAAAATAGTATTGAAAGAAGTGACATGTACTTATCTTTGATCGGAGCAGCAAAGAAAGAGGGTTATGGAAGGGAAGTGCTGCCTAATATACCGTGACCTGAGCGGGGAGGGGCCTATGTTAACCCCTTAACACCGCAGCCAAATGTACAAGTTGTGAACGAAACAAAACGTAAACAAAACCTGGCATTTGCGCTATATGTCTGTCCAACCGTAATTCACCTCTTTCATATTAAATGCACCCCCCCTTATTATATATCATTTTATTCAGGGGAAACAGGGCTTTCATTTAATATCAAATATTTAGCTATGAAACATAATTTAATATGAAAAAATGGGAGAAAATAAGATTTTTTTTTATTTTTTTCGTTCTTCATGACATTTTAACTGTCAATGTCATAATACGGTTTGCTTTTACTGCAATAAAATACACATATTTGTATTCAGCAAAGTCTCACGTGTAAAACAGTACCCCCTATGTACAGGTTTTATGGTGTTTTGGGAAGTTACAGGGTCAAATATAGCGTGTTACATTTGAAATTGAAATTCGCCAGATTGGTTACGTTGCCTTTGAGACTGTATAGTAGCCCAGGAAATAAATTTACACCCATAATGGCATACCATTTGCAATAGTAGACGACCCAAGGTATTGCAAATAAGCGATGTCCAGTCTTTTTTAGTAGCCATTTGGTCACAAACACTGGCCAAAGTTAGCGTTTGTATTTGTTTGTGTGTGAAAAATGCAAAAAACGCCAATTTTGGCCAGTGTTTGTGACTAAGTGGCTACTAAAAAATACTGGACATACCCCATTTGCAATACCTTTGGTTGTCTACTATTGCAAATGGTATGCCATCATAGGGGTAATTTTCATTCTTGGGCTACCATAGGGTCATAAAGGCAACGTAAGCAATCTGGCGAATTTTAATGTGAAAAAAATTAAACACAAGCCTTATATTTGACGCTGTAATTTTTGAAAACACCATAAAACCTGTACATGAGGGGTACTGTTGTACTCAGGAGACTTCGCTGAACACAAATATTTGTGTTTCAAAACAGTAAAAAGTATTGCAGCAATAATATCGTCCCTGTAAGTGCTGTTTGTGCGTGAAAAATGCAAAAAACGTCACTTTTACTGGCGATATCATGGTTGTAATACATTTTACTGTTTTGAAACACTAATATTTGTGTTCAGCGAAGTCTCCCGAGTAAAACAGTACCCCCCATGTACAGGTTTTATGGTGTCTTGGAAAGTTATAGGGTTAAATATAGTGCTAGCAAATTAAATTCCCTATACTTTCGGCATGGGTGGTCAGGCAGGTCCCGCTAATTGTAATTAATTAGGATACCTAATTATGTAAAATTATTACATAAATATATGTGTAGAATTAATATATGTATATATATACATATGTGTATATATATATATATTTTTTTTTTAATATTTTTATTTATATATAGGTATATATAGTGATATATACGTATATATTTATGTATATAGATATATATATTATTTCGTTATAAGTGTATTTTGATATAAATATATATATATTAATATCAGAATACAGTTAGAACGAAATAAAACACATCTATATATTTTTTAATATTTTATTTTTAATTATTTTTTTTATTAAATTTTTTTACGTATTTACATATTAATTTTTTTTATATTATTTATAAATATATATATAACAATAATTATATATATATTTAATCAGTATCAGTCTACGTGTAATTTGATATTAATATATATATATAATTATATATATATTAATATTAAAATACACCTAGACGGTGTATGTGTATGTGTGTATATGTGTATATATATACTTAGATCATATATATATAATATATATATATGATCTAAGTATATAATTTATTTTTTTTTACACTGTTTTAAACATTTTTTATTTTATTTTCAGCCAGCAGGGGGACCAACTGTCATTACAGTTGGTCCCCCTGCTGGCAATGCAGCAGGCAGCTATACCGGCCATGTGATTGTGAGGTCCTCGCAAGGACCTCACTCTCACATGGCCGGGAGGGCTCCTGGAGGGCGGACGTGCCGCGGGGGGCTCCCTGGGAGTCCCCCGAACCGCGATCGCCGGCGTGGGACCGCCAGCGACCGGGTAAGTTACTAAAAAACGGAGGGCGTACTATTACGTCCGGCGGCGTTTAGAGCCGCTTTTAAAAGGACGTAATAGTACGCCCTCCGGACTTAAGGGGTTAATGTATGTTCTTCATTTTTTCAACATATTTGTATTCTTTGCTGCTATTGGTGGACAGTAAAGAAAGGGTTATGCAATAGGAGCCTCCGTGTCTTGTTATAAAATCCCCTTTTCACAAAAAGGCACAGCTACTGTAAAAGCACCAAAACTCACGAATTGGGTATAGGTGAATGCACCAAACTCCCGAACTGCATACAAGGGAATAAGGTAGCACTCCAAACTCCCGAACTGGAACCTCACGAATTGCTGCTAGCAGACGAACAGGAAAAGCTCCCAAGCGGCTTACACTCCTGGCAGTCAGTCCCTATCAGCATACAGTGAATCCCCCCAAGAACGAGACAAGGCTCCGTGTTGAAGGTCAAGCAGTGGTCTGTTTATTCAGGGCTACCTGCCCCTGTATTTATGCAGGTCTCCCACCTGGTGGACACTCCCCTAGGGGACCAGATGGAAGACTGAAACAGCAGACAGACATGTATCATTTTCGTACACACAGCCACAATACTTTCCCACAATGCATATTGGTTTCCTCCTCCCTGCCCTGGAGATAATTAATGAAGTAATTCAATTATCTCCTAAGACAAAGGCCAGACTCCATTATGCACATGGTGACACAGAAACAGACTATCACTTTAAAATACATACAGACACATTTTATACACAAAACACAGACATGTAACATATCCCCAGATAGCTCAGGTCTGGGTGCACATTATTAGATGAATGGCACCCAGATCACACAAATACATTTTAATTGCCATGGAGCCAAAGTCTTTAATTATACGAAAAGGCTCCATGGCAGGCTATCTGGGTTACTACAGTTCACATAAAACAAACTACCGAATTTCCCTGCATTCACCAAATTCATACGAATGAGAACCAGGGGCTGGAGGTTCAGCGGTGCCTCACGTAAAAGTGTCCGATTTTGGTGCATGAAAGCCGGGCAGAAAAGTGTTGGCTGCCCAGGGAGCTCCAGAACAGCGCCACCTAGCGGCCGCTAAGTGTAACAGCGGCCACACAGTTAACAGGCAATTAACCGCAGCTTCAGGGAGGTAAATTGGCAGCACACTCCAGCTTCTGGGTGGCCAATTAACAACGCCGGCCGGCTTCCCACGGCTCTGGGGAGGTTGGTGAACGGCTGTTTGTTCGGTAGATGAAATCTACCGAACTGCTGTGCAGAAAGGGAGAAATAAATCCTTCTGCACAGTAAAATTAACCCTTTAGCTGCCGGTCCATAATCCAAAGGCAGCAGGCGGGCAACCAGGCTCCTCCAATACAATGTGGCGAGATTGGTTTCGTCACATCTCTCCCCCTTTCCAAAAAGACTAACAGGGTACCTGACCTCCTGCCGGTCAGTGCCCTTGTTAGTCCAGCAGCCCACCCACAAAGCAGAAAAAACAGTACAGCCCACCCACAATAAATGGTTACTACACCTGGGTAGAGGAGAATCTTGTCCATGTCCAGGTGCCTCACCACAGCTGTGTGGGGGACCGGTAGGCTGCCTTGGTGGGTTGCTGAGTGGGCACAGACCAGCGGTACTCTGTCCTGGTGCCAGTACTACCACCGGAGTAGTCTGGTTGGAGCCTGGTTGCTGGAGACGGACTGTCTCCCCCTTGGATACACAGCTCTGTCGTGGGGGGGTAGGACCGACCGTCCCTACCCCCTGTGTGGTGAGTGCAGAGACCACGGTCCCATCTGCACCGGTGGGGGGTTTACAGTCTCCCCCTGGTACATTAAGCTGCCGCTGGGGAGAGGGGGTAACAAGCTCCACTCCCGATAGAACACTCTGCCCATTAATGATCCGCCGCTGGGGAGAGGTGGTAACAAGCTCCTCTCCCATACATACTTTTAGTTTTTGCTTAGGGAGACCGACTGTCTCTCCTCCCAATACAGAGTCCTGCTGCTGGGGAAAGGAGACAGGGCTCTCTATTCCCTGCTCTTCACATTGCCCTCTTGGCATATCACTCTGCTGCTGGGGGGCAGGAACAACTACCTCTGCCCCCTGTAACTCAGCCTGCCGCTGGGGAGGGAGGAGGTTGCTCTCCTCTCCCTGCACTTCACATTGCCCTCCTGGCATATCACTCTGCTGCTGGGGGGCAGGAACAACTACCTCTGCCCCCTGTAACTCAGCCTGCCGCTGGGGAGGGAGGAGGCTGCTCTCCTCTCCCTGCACTTCACATTGCCCTCCTGGCATATCACTCTGCTGCTGGGGGGCAGGAACAACTACCTCTGCCCCCTGTAACTCAGCCTGCCGCTGGGTAGGGAGGAGGCTGCTCTCCTCTCCCTGCACTTTACACTGCCGCTGGGGAATGGAGACTGGGCTCCCAATTCCCTGCAGGACCGGTGGAGAGACCTCGGTCCCATCTCCACTGGCCACCTGGGGTTCTTCCCAGTAAATCTCTACAATATCTTCCCAGCGGAAAGGGTCTGGATCTGGGTCTGTCACCTTACTGTCCTGCTGAGCCTTCCCAATGAAGTGGAAGAGATCTCGGTAGTTTTGCTCCAGTTCCCACTCCAGGGTTGCTAGGTGAGCCAGGTCTTGCTCTACCTCATGGGGATCATCCCACTCATTCCTAGCCTCCCTCTCATAGAAAATGTCCTGCAATCTGGTTTGCGCAGGGCTCCCGAAGCCAGGCTCTGCAAAGGACTCCCATAACAAGCCAGGACCATCAAACTCCTCTCCCTCTGGCTTGTCATGTTCGGCTGTCCAGGGTATATACTGTGCCATATACCACCAGAGCGCCTGGTAGGCATCCTCCAGCCATAGCTCCTGCCATACCCGGTGCTCTAGTTCCTTCACCCATCCCTTCAGGGGCTGCTCTCCCAGGAAGGGTATCCGCAGTGCCAGTCGTGTCTGCCATCGCTGCTCTTCACTGGGGAGACTCTTGCCCCGCTGGTACTGTACGTTATCCAGGGCCTGGTACCAGATGCCTTTCCTTAATGCATCCCGGTCATCCATGTCACCCTCATTGTACTCCACTGCTGGTTCCATCCTGGTGCTGTCAGGGTCGCTGTACTCAGACATGCGTTGCCCTCAAATTGTAAATCCAAAGAAATGGTGTTCTGTAGCTGTCCTTCTGGCTGTAGGAACGATCCCGCCGCTTGCCACCAATTGTAACGGACCGTTTCAGCATAAAAGGGGAAAAATCCGTTTAGGCGATAATCCCCTTTTCACAAAAAGGCACAGCTACTGTAAAAGCACCAAAACTCACGAATTGGGTATAGGTGAATGCACCAAACTCCCGAACTGCATACAAGGGAATAAGGTAGCACTCCAAACTCCCGAACTGGGAGACGAACAGCAGACGAACAGGAAAAGCTCCCAAGCGGCTTACACTCCTGGCAGTCAGTCCCTATCAGCATACAGTGAATCCCCCCAAGAACGAGACAAGGCTCCGTGTTGAAGGTCAAGCAGTGGTCTGTTTATTCAGGGCTACCTGCCCCTGTATTTATGCAGGTCTCCCACCTGGTGGACACTCCCCTAGGGGACCAAATGGAAGACTGAAACAGCAGACAGACATGTATCATTTTCGTACACACAGCCACAATACTTTCCGACAATGCATATTGGTTTCCTCCTCCCTGCCCTGGAGATAATTAATGAAGTAATTCAATTATCTCCTAAGACAAAGGCCAGACTCCATTATGCACATGGTGACACAGAAACAGACTATCACTTTAAAATACATACAGACACATTTTATACACAAAACACAGACATGTAACATATCCCCAGATAGCTCAGGTCTGGGTGCACATTATTAGATGAATGGCACCCAGATCACACAAATACATTTTAATTGCCATGGAGCCAAAGTCTTTAATTATACGAAAAGGCTCCATGGCAGGCTATCTGGGTTACTACAGTTCACATAAAACATAAACTACCGAATTTCCCTGCATTCACCAAATTCATACGAATGAGAACCAGGGGCTGGAGGTTCAGCGGTGCCTGCACGTAAAAGTGTCCGATTTTGGTGCATGAAAGCCGGGCAGAAAAGTGTTGGCTGCCCAGGGAGCTCCAGAACAGCGCCACCTAGCGGCCGCTAAGTGTAACAGCGGCCACACAGTTAACAGGCAATTAACCGCAGCTTCAGGGAGGTAAATTGGCAGCACACTCCAGCTTCTGGGTGGCCAATTAACAACGCCGGCCGGCTTCCCACGGCTCTGGGGAGGTTGGTGAACGGCTGTTTGTTCGGTAGATGAAATCTACCGAACTGCTGTGCCGAAAGGGAGAAATAAATCCTTCTGCACAGTAAAATTAACCCTTTAGCTGCCGGTCCATAATCCAAAGGCAGCAGGCGGGCAACCAGGCTCCTCCAATACAATGTGGCGAGATTGGTTTCGTCACAGCAGCTATCAAGGGTACAGAGCACGACCCCTTCTTATGGACTCAAGAACAGCAAACGGCATTTGAAGATGTGAAGAAGGCTTTGATGAGTGCCCCAGCATTAGGTCTGCCTGATCACACACGACCATTCTACCTGTATGTACACGAGCAAAGAAGAATGGCTGTGGGAGTATTGACACAGTACTTGGGATCATGGCAAAGACCTGTTGCCTACATGTCTAAGCAACTGGATGCAGTGGCCAGCGGACTTCCACCTTGTCTAAGAGCCGTAGCTGCAGCCGCCCTGCTAGTAGCTGAAGCCGATAAACTCACTCTGGGTCAAGAACTTTATGTACGAGTCCCACATGCAGTACAGACGTTGTTGGATTACAAAGGAAATCATTGGTTTAGTAACAGCCGTATGACCAAGTATCAAGCAATGTTGTGTGAAAACCCAAGAGTGCATTTAAAGACTGTAAATACCTTAAATCCAGCTACCCTTTTGCCACAACCTACTGAAAGTCAACATGATTGTTTGGAAGTGATGGATGAAGTATTTTCAAGTAGACCAGATCTTTGTGATTTTCCCATCCAGAACCCCGATGTTCAATATTACACCGACGGCAGTAGTTATGTGAAAGAAGGGATCCGCTATGCAGGATATGCAGTAACAACGATAGATAAGGTGATAGAAGCTCGGCCACTTGCAAAAGGAACATCAGCACAAAAGGCAGAATTGATAGCACTGACACGAGCGTTACAATTGGCTGAAGGTTTAAGAGTGAACATCTACACGGACTCCAAGTATGCGTTTTTAACCACTCATGCCCACGGAGCTTTGTATAAAGAAAGAGGACTATTGAATTCAGAAGGCAAAGAAATCAAGTACGCAGCTGAAATCCTACAACTATTGGAAGCAGTGTGGGAGCCGAAAGAAGTCGGTATTATACATTGTCGAGCGCATCTGAGAGGAGATGGTGATGTAACCAAAGGGAATCGGATGGCAGATAGTGCAGCTAAGCGTGCCGCTGAATCAGAAAGACAGGAATATGTGGAGCATATAGCTGCTCTGATACCAACTCCACTGTCTCAATGGACTCCAGTTTATACAGCTCAAGAAGAGGAGTGGTTAAAGACTGAACCTGGAAAGTATTTGGAGAACAAATGGTATCAGTTAGAAGATGGAAGAATAGTCATTCCAGCATCACTAGCGGTAGAAATTGTCCAAAACTATCACAAGGGGACACATTCTGGGAGAGACAGTACAGAAGAATCTCTCAGAAAATATTTCTATATACCAAGATTGTCCAATTTGACTCAGGCCATTGTACGAAGATGTGTAACGTGTGCTAAAAATAATGCAAGGCAAGGACCAGTAAAGCCACCAGGAGTTCAGTTTATGGGGGGACTCCCCATGTCCGATCTACAAATTGACTATACAGTAATGCCTAAATCTGGTGGACATCGCTACCTACTGGTAGTTGTGTGCACCTATTCAGGCTGGGTAGAAGCATGTCCTACTCGTACAGAGAAAGCAGGAGAAGTTGTGAGATTCCTGCTACGAGAAATAATACCCCGATATGGACTACCCTGCTCTATAGGATCGGACAATGGTCCAGCTTTTGTTCATCAGTGCCTACAACAACTGACTCATATGCTTGGTATAAAGTGGAGGCTTCATACGGCATATAGACCCCAGAGTTCTGGTAAGGTAGAGAGAATGAATAGAACTATTAAGAATCAGTTGGCTAAAATGTGTCAGGAAACCCAACTTAAGTGGAACGTTCTCTTGCCCATAGCTCTATTGCGAATCCGCAGTACACCTACCAGAAGGATGGGCCTCTCTCCTTTTGAGATCATGTATGGGCGACCACCTCCCGTACTTGGTAACTTAAGGGGGGATTTGAGTCAGTTGGGAGAAGGAATTACCCGTCAGCAGGTTGTAGAGTTGGGTAAGACTATGGAGGAGGTACAGAAATGGGTACAAGATAGATTACCTGTGAATATTTATCCCCCAGTTCATAGTTACCACCCAGGAGACCAAGTGTGGATTAAAGAGTGGAATAATGTACCGTTAGGCCCAAGTGGAGAGATCCTTATGTTGTTCTTTTGCCTACCCCATCAGCGATAAAAGTAGCCAAAGTGACTCCGTGGATACATCACTCCAGGGTTAAACCAGCAGCAGTCGATTCTTGGCAAGCTACAGCAGATCCAGAGAATCCCTGCAAGATCCGGTTAAAGCGCACGACTCAGTCGGAGTGACGAGGAACCTTGTGGATTACAAATTTTATTGTTTCAGAGATTGGTAAGTGAGTGAGAAGGCCATAATAAAGCCTGTCCGCTCACCGACGTGTAGTGTATAAGTCAGGAAAAGTCTCAAAGGGACCCCTGTGAAGACGAGCAGAACTCTATTCCCTGCAGCCCTTACATCCTGGAAGCTGAGGTGCCATCGCACGGACGAAGACTGAGGATGACGACGAAAGATGTGTTTCTAATAATGTTTTTATATGTGTATTTTTATATTCAGGAAGGTAGAGGTACCGACACTCCTAGCTGTGAGGTATGCATTAAGACTACAAGAACAGGTAACCATATTTCCCAGACCCTAATTTGGCATTCGCAATACGAGTGTAAAGGAGATGTATCAAGATGTAGATACTTAAATATAGAATATAGTGTGTGCCATTTAGGGGTAGGAGAACCTAAGTGCTTCAGTCCAGAGTATCAACCCCGTACAATTTGGTTGACTCTCAGGAATGGAGATCCTCAGGGGACCCTAATTAACAAAACGGTATTAGAATCCGTATATTCTTCAGGTGCTATTTGATGCGTGTAAAGCGATATCAAGTGGTAGAAAGCCGTGGAATGTATGTGGGGATCTTAGATGGGAGAGAACGTATGGGTCTAACGATAAATATATTTGTCCCAGTAGTAAAAATAAGTATGTGAGTCCTAGATGCCCAAATAGAGATTATAACTTTTGCCCATATTGGTCTTGTGTGGGGTGGGCAACTTGGGGACAGACAGCAGACAAGGACATGATTGTGACTAAGTTGCCTACCAATCCATACTGTAAGTCTATGGAATGCAATCCAATCCATATACTTATAAATAACCCTGACAAGTTCTTAGATAAATATGGTAATTTATTTGGGTTTCAAATATATGGGACGGGTTTAGACCCTGGGACAGTATTGTTTATAGTGATAGAGACTGATACGGTAACCTCCCAGACTCATCAGGTATATCATTCCTTCTATGAAGAAATGAGTATAGATAATAAGATCCCCCATAACGCTAAAAACCTGTTCATTGATTTAGCTGAAAGTATTGCTGGTAGTCTTAATGTTACCAACTGCTATGTGTGTGGAGGTACTAACATGGGAGACCAATGGCCTTGGGAAGCAAAGGAGGTAATGTCCGGTTCTGAGGCAGTTGACCAATTAATATCTTCACAAGCCGATTATCATATGAGTGTTAGAGGTAAATCTGAGTGGAGATTAAAGACCTCCATCATAGGTTATGTTTGCATAGCGAGGAAAGGAATGATGTATAATACTTCTGTAGGAGAATTAACTTGTCTAGGGCAAAAAGCTTATGATGATGATACAAAGAATACAACTTGGTGGTCGGCTTCAAATGTCTCAGAACCATCTAACCCGTTTGCAAGATACGCCAATTTAAAGGATGTGTGGTTTGATCTATCCATCACATCTAATTGGAGAGCCCCAGCAAATTTGTACTGGATCTGTGGTAAGAAAGCCTATTCGGAGTTGCCACAGGACTGGGAAGGGGCATGTGTGTTGGGTATGCTCAAACCATCCTTCTTCTTGTTACCTATCGAAACAGGTGAGACTTTAGGTGTTAAAGTGTATGATGTGAATCATAGGAAGAAAAGGGGACCCATAGAGATAGGCGCCTGGGAAGATGATGAATGGCCTCCCCAGCGTATTATAGATTACTATGGGCCAGCCACGTGGGCAGAGGATGGTACTTTTGGTTATAGAACCCCAATTTATATGCTCAACCGTATTATAAGATTACAGGCAGTGGTTGAGATTATTACTAATGAGACCTCACAAGCGCTCAATCTTCTAGCGAAGCATAATACCAGGATGAGGACAGCAGTATACCAAAACAGATTAGCCTTGGATTACCTATTGGCAGTAGAGGGAGGTGTATGTGGGAAGTTTAACCTGAGCAATTGCTGTCTTCAAATAGATGACGAAGGGCAAGCAATAGCTGAGCTTACTAGCCATATGGTTAAACTAGCGCATGTGCCTACTCAGGTATGGAAAGGGTACAATCCAAGTAGTTGGTTTGGTAGCTGGTATGAGCAGTTTGGAGGGCTTAAGGCAATGGTAGGTGGAGTCCTACTGATTTTAATGTTGTGTCTACTCTTGCCATGTCTTATACCCTTAGTAGTTAGGTCTGTGCAAAGCCTGATAGAAAATATAGCAGAGAGGAAGGCTGCTGCACAGATAATGGCAATTTATAAATATAAGGCTCTAGATCAGGGAGAATCAATGCAGGAAGATGAGTGTTGAAGATTCACATCATAGATAAGTCTGGTCTGGTTCATGGTAACTTGCGGTGTATGCAAACCAAGGTTTAGTGATGCCTCAAGTAATTGTGAAATATCAAGAGGCATCAAAGGGGGGAATGTGGTGGAATCTCGGTAAAAAAATAAATTTAGTAGGCCGAGATTACCACGTGGCATGTGTACGTGCATATGCTGACGTATCGATCAGTTGGTTGCACGAGGCAAGATACGATCAGTAGTGTACGGAGCATGTGCAAGAATACAGGATGTAGTATTCCCCCTCCTCCATTGTGCTGGACAGGCCATGCGGTCAAGCAGGAAGTTAATTCTTATTTGTATTGATTGGTCAAGAGAATGTGCGGGTGGATCTTAATATGGGAGGAGTTATGTGCCTATATAAGGAGCCTGCACTATTGTCCGGGGCTCAGAACTAGTTGTATTTTGGTGACATTAGTCCCTCTGAGTCCCGATCGGTGAACCGAATAAAGAATCTCTTCCTTCCTGAAGAAACCTGTGTCCATCTCTCTGTGCTTGGCTTCCGTCAGTTTCTCCGGTATCACCGGTTGCCATGGCAACGCTCCACGGGTCTCGCAAGAGTTATTGGAGGAGAGAAGAGGAGAAGCTGTGTGCTGCCTGGGCCCCCTCTGCGGTAACAGGGAGCCGGGGGCCCCCTACCGGACCACCAGGGATGGAATCTCCCACCTCCCTGGACAAAGGTAAGCAGGGAGGGGGGAGAAACAATTTAATTAAATGTAATGTTTTTTTTTAAAAATGTATGTGAAAATGTCCCTTCCTCCCCCTCCACCACCCCAGGTTGCACATTTACACACACACACTACATACACTAACACAACACACACACACACACACACTACATACACTAACACAACACACACACTACATACACTGACACAACACACACACACTGCATACACTGACACAACACACACTCTGCATACACTGACACAACACACACACTGCATACACTGACACAACACACACTCTGCATACACTGACACAACAAACACACTACATACACTGACACAACATACACACACTGCATACACTGACACAACACACACACACTACATACACTAACACAACACACACACTACATACACTGCCACAGCACACACACTGCATACACTAACACAACACACACTGCATACACTAACACAACACACACTGCATACACTAACACAACACACACTCTGCATACACTGACACAACACACACTGCATACACTGACACAACACACACTGCATACACTGACACAACACACACACACACTGCATACACTAACACAACACACACTCTGCATACACTACCACAACACACTCTGCATACACCAACACAACACACACTGCATACACCAACACAACACACACTGCATACACCAACACAACACACACTGCATACAATAACACAACACACACACTGCATACACTAACACAACACACACACTGCATACACTAACACAACACACGCTCTGCATTCACTAACACAACACACACACTGCATACACTAACACAACACACACACTGCATACACTAACACAACACACACTCTGCATACACTAACAACACACACTCTGCATACACTGACACAACACACACTGCATACACTAATACAACACACACACTGCATACACTAACACAACACACACACTGCATACACTAACACAACACACATACTGCATACACTAACACAACACACACACTGCATACACTAATACAACACACACTGCATACACTAATACAATACACACACTGCATTCACTAATACAACATGCACTCTGCATACACTGCACACTAACACTAACTCACTGCATCCACTATACTGACACACACTCTGCATTCGCTACACATGAACACACTCTGCATTCACTACACTAACACACACTCTGCATCCGCTACACACTAACACACTCTCTGCATTCACTACACATTAACACTCTGCATTCACTACACTAACACACTCTCTGCATTCACTACACATTAACACACACTCTGCATTCACTACAAATTTACACACACACTACATTCATTACACTGACACACTCTGCATTCACTACACCCTAACACACACTCTGCATTCATTACACACTAACACACACTCTGCATTCACTAAACTATGCACACACTCTGGATTCACTATACTGACACACACTCTGCATTCACTACACTAACATACACTCTGCATTAACTGTGCACACAGCATCCACTACACAAACATCCTGTATTCCCAGTACACACACTACATCCACCACAAATTGAAACACTCTGCATTCACTATACACATACACTGAGTCTAATACACACACTACATCCACTACAGACACTGCATCCACTAAACACATTTCATCTAGTACATACACACACCACATCCACTACACAAACACACACTACATCACTGTACACACACTACATCAAGTTCTCAAACACTCTCTGCTTTCACTACACATTAACACTCTGCATTCACTACACTAACACACACTCTGCATCTGCTACACACTAACGCACCCTCTGCGTTCACTACACATTAACACACTGCATTCACTACACTAACACACACTCTGCATCCGCTACACACTAACACACTCTCTGCATTCACTACACATTAACACACACTCTGCATTCACTACACATTTACACACACTCTGCATTCACTGCACTAACACACACACTACATTCATTACACTGACACACTCTGCATTCACTACAAATTTACACACACACTACATTCATTACACTGACACACTCTGCATTCACTACACCCTAACACACACTCTGCATTCATTACACACTAACACACACTCTGCATTCACTAAACTATGCACACACTCTGGATTCACTATACTGACACACACTCTGCATTCACTACACTAACATACACTCTGCATTAACTGTGCCCACAGCATCCACTACACAAACATCCTGTATTCCCAGTACACACACTACATCCACCACAAATTGAAACACTCTGCATTCACTATACACAGACACTGAGTCTAATACACACACTACATCCACTACAGACACTGCATCCACTAAACACATTTCATCTAGTACATACACACACTACATCCACTACACAAACACACACTACATCACTGTACACACACTACATCAAGTACTCAAACACTCTCTGCTTTCACTACACATTAACACTCTGCATTCACTACACTAACACACACTGTGCATCTGCTACACACTAACGCACCCTCTGCGTTCAATACACATTAACACACTGCATTCACTACACTAACACACACTCTGCATCCGCTACACACTAACACACTCTCTGCATTCACTACACATTAACACACACTCTGCATTCACTACACATTTACACACACTCTGCATTCACTGCACTAACACACACACTACATTCATTACACTGACACACTCTGCATTCACTACACACTAACACACACTCTGGATTCATTACACACTAACACACACTCTGCATTCACTAAACTATGCACACACTCTGGATTCACTATACTGACACACACTCTGCATTAACTGTACACACAGCATCCACTACACAAACATCCTGTATTCACAGTACACACACTACATCCACCACAAATTGAAACACTCTGCATTCACTATACACAGACACTGCGTCTAATACACACACTAAATCCACTACAGACACTGCATCCTCCAAACACATTTCATCTAGTACATACAAACACTACACACTACATCACTGTACACACACTACATCCACTACTCAAACACACTCTGCGTTCACTATACACACTGCATCCGCCACACAAACACACACTCTGCATTCACTGCACAAACAGTATCTAATACACACAAACACTACATCCATTACACACATTCTAATTCACTTCCACTATACACACCACATTCAGGCCTGCATCATTGTCAGCGGACTAGGTAGGGCGTGGGCGGGCCTGGGAGGGAGGGGGTGGGGGGGGCCCAGACCTTGTGCTTTGTCAGGGGCCCCAAAATTTCTGATGGCAGGCCTCTGCCTGTATGTGTGTGTGTGTGTGTGAGTATTAGTGTGTGTATGAGTGTGTGTGTGTGAGTTTGTGTTTGTATGTGTATGAGTGCGAGTGTTTGTATGTGTATGAGTGTGAGTATGAGTGTATGTATGTGTATGAGTGTTGGTATGAGTGTATGTATGTGTATGAGTGTGTGTGTGTTAGGGTGTGCATCTGTGTGTGTATATGTATATATTTCAGTGTGCTTCTGTATCTGTGTGCGCGCACACATCTGTGTATGTGCATCTCGGGGTCTGTGTTTTTATGTCAGTGTGCATCTGTGTCATGGTGTGGGCATGTATCAATGTTTGTGTGTGTCAGGGTGCATGTGTGTATATGTCGGTGTGTATCTATGTGTGTGTATGTGTCGGTGTCTATATGAATTTGTGTGCATGTGTCGGTGTATCTATATGCATCTGTGTGTTAATGTGCATGAATTTCTGTGTAAGTATGTATGTATGTGCATACATCCAAGCAGTCAAATACCAGCACAACAGCAGCACACTCCTGCAATCTAACACACATATTACATGTAAACACACCCCTGCATTCAAACAAAAATATATACAAACACACCTCTTCACTCAAACACAGATACTTCACACAAATGTACATCCACATTTAAAAGTGAACATTAAATTCAGACACAGCCCTGCAATCAAACACAAACATCACATACAAACACACCCCTGTATTAAAACACAATAAATGTATACAAGCACCCCTTCAAACATCAACACTGTACCATAGCGCCAGTAAATGTGGCAGCGATGTGCAGATATACATCCTAGAATTTTTGGCTTGGGGTGCCTTGGAAAACACTGAAATATTAAGGGCGCCTCGAACCTAAACAGTTTGAGAACCACTGTATTAGCTACTAATCCTTTTAACATTTAGCTAGTTATTGTGTATGTAGCCTGTTACCTGCTACGTTAATGCGTTTTTTTTTTGTATAATCCTGGACACTGTTACTTTTGTTTTACAGATTGGGGCAGATGGTTGGAAGAGCTATGTCCCTCTTTTCTAGGAACTTCATATTGTTGTTTTGTCTAAGTTTATAAAAGAAATACAAAACAATTATACATAACAATAGTAATGTGCCTTTATCTGCAATAAACATGTTTAAAAATCAGTCTGTGTAAATAAGATACATTGTTCTTGTTCTAAATTACATTTTAGTTGCATAAATTATTAGTAAGTCACCTAAAATGTATCATAATAGCGCCGTCCCTGGCCACACCCGTACTCATCCTACTACACCCCTAAAATAGAAGTGTCCCTCTTTGGCCATTTGAAATGTTGGGAGGTATAGTATTTAAAACATATACACCTTTCTACAAACCACATTTATATATTCACAGAGTAAAATCGCACACATGCATTTACACGGCTGCATTCACACACAATACTCACAGACTCAGACTCAAACATATGCTACAAGTAGAATTGGACATATACATGTGCAATTACCAAATAAGAATACGTCCTGTACTGGTTTATGCTTACAATGTACAGGTGATAGTGTGTGGTATGTGGGCACCAGAGAATTATGTGCCAAAGCAAATCTGGGCCTGGGGTTGGCAACATTTGGCCTAAGAGGAACTAGTACAAATAAACAGTCCACGTTTCCATACAAGTCACACAGATCCTAGAAGATCTTTGGAAATATTCTGGTAACCCAGTCCAGGCATGGAATGCACCAAAAATCATGGGCCACCACCCCGCGCACAAAACTATATAACTGGCATCCAAATGAACCTATAGTTGCATTTTTGTTTTATTCTTTATTTTTGTAGTGTGTAAGTTAATAACAAACAGTTGAGAGGTACCCCAAAGGTATTCCTCCAACATAGTGCTGACGGATGAACAAAGAGGTACATGTGAAAACGAGCACAAATTTTATATTGAAGGATTCAATATATATTTATTTTATATATATTTATATAAAATATATATTTTAAACAGGTTAGGATTGCCACAGTAGTTTGTGTGTTCTAGCAAAAGTATTTGTTATGCGTTTACGTGGCAATAGTCGATGGGTTATAACATGCTTAATTTCGGTCTAAACATGCTTCTGAGTGGATGCCAGTGTGTATACACACAGAATTTGGCTTGGGTCATGTTATTTGCTAGGCGGGATCCAGGTAAGGATAAAACAGACGTATGTTAACACGTTAAGATTAACGATGAAGGTTCCTTGTCACTGGCCTGCATCTCTAATGTTATGCTACCTTGTGGTTTTCAAGGAAAATATAACAAGCTTAGGGTACAGTGAAGCAGAAATAGAGCTATGTAACATTAGCTAGTGGAAGTGTTGCCTTTTATACCCCAGTGTATGGGGGGGCCAAGTCAGGGTGTGCTCTTCTGTGGCTGTACCTAGTTGTTAGAACCATATACACAATTGTAATACTTTTAAGGCATAGAGAGGACTGCACTTTTCGTTTAAAGATTAAACAGGCTTATGTATGCGTTTCTGTGGGAGTAGCTTGACATATATATTAGCAGAATCAAGTTTGGTCTTGTATGCCTATTGCACCACACAGGGATGAGGGAGTCTGACTTATGGTGAATGGCTCAAACTGGATACAGGCAGAAATTTCACCAAGTAATCTGCCTATAATAATAATATACTGGTTTGTTTAGCACAGGGGTCAAGTCCTGGGTAAAAAAGTGCAGGAACTCACCCAAGATCCACTCCCCAACCCCCCTCCCCCCCCCCCCCCCCAAAAAAAAAAACTGATACGCTTGTATGCAGGGGCTGAGGAAAGGGACAGGGGCTGAGGAGGGGGACAGAGGCTGAGGAAGAGGGACAGGAGCTTGGGGGGGGGGGAGCATGGGCTGAGGAAGGGGACATGGGCTGAGGTAAGGGATAGGGGCTGAGGAAAGGGACAGGAACTGAAGAATGGGACAGGAACTGAGGAAAGGGACAGGAACTGAGGGGCTGAGGAAAGGGACAGGAACTGAGGGGCTGAGGAGGGGGACAGGGGCTGAGGAAGGGGGCAGGGGCTGAGGAAGGGGGCAGGGGCTGAGGAAGGGGGACAGGGGCTGAGGGAAGGGCCAGGGGCTGAGGAAAGGGCCAGGGGCTGAGGAAGAGGGCCAGGGGCTGAGGAAGAGGGACAGGGGCTGAGGAAGAGGGACAGGGGCTGAGGAAGAGGGACAGGGGCTGAGGAAGAGGGACAGGGGCTGAGGAAGAGGGACAGGGGCTGAGGAAGAGGGACAGGGGCTGAGGAAGAGGGACAGGGGCTGAGGAAGAGGGGCAGGGGCTGAGGAAGAGGGGCAGGGGCTGAGGAAGAGGGGCAGGGACTGAGGAGGGGGACAGGGACTGAGGAGGGGGACAGGGGCTGATGCTCGTATGCAGGGGCTGAGTAAGAGCACTGGGCTGAGTAAGGTGGACAGGGGCTGAGTAAGGTGGACAGGGGCTGAGGAGGGGGGACAGGGCCTTAAATAGGGGGACAGGGACAGGGACTGAGGAGGGGGCAGGAACTGAGGAAGGGGAACAGGGCCTTAAATAGGGGGACAGGGACTCAGGAAAGGGATAGGGCTTGAGGAGGGGGGCAGGGACTGGGGAAAGGGACTAAGGAGGGAGACAGGAACTGAGGAGGGGGGACAGGGCCTTAAATAGGGGGACAGGGACTGAGGAGGGGGGCAGGAACTGAGGAGGGGGGACAGGGCCTTAAATAGGGGGACAGGGACTGAGGAGGGGGACAGGCCTGAGGAAGGGGGACAGGGCCTTAAATAGGGGGACAGGGACTCAGGAAAGGGACAAGCCTGAGGAGGGGGACAGGGACTGAGTAAGGGGATAGGGCTTGAGGAGGGGGACAGGGACTGGGGAAAGGGACTAAGGAGGGGGCAGGAACTGAGGAGGGGGGACAGGGCCTTAAATAGGGGGACATGGACTGAGGAGGGGGACAGGGACAGGCCTGAGGAAGGGGGACAGGGCCTTAAATAGGGGGACAGGGACTCAGGAAAGGGACAGGCCTGAGGAGGGGGACAGGGACTGAGGAGGGGGACAGGGACTGAGGGGGGGGCAGGGCCTTAAATGGGGGGACAGGGCCTTAAATATGGGGACAGGGACTCAGGAAAGGGACAGGCCTGAGGAGGGGGACAGGGCCTGAGGAGGGGGACAGGGACTGGGGAAAGGGACTAAGGAGGGGGGCAGGAACTGAGGAGGGGGGACAGGGCCTTAAATAGGGGGACAGGGACTGAGGAGGGGGGACAGGGCCTTAAATAGGGGGACATGGACTGAGGAGGGGGACAGGGACAGGCCTGAGGGAGGGGGACAGGGCCTTAAATAGGGGGACAGGGACTCAGGAAAGGGACAGGCCTGAGGAGGGGGACAGGGACTGAGGAGGGGGACAGGGACTGAGGGAGGGGGGGACAGGGCCTTAAATGGGGGGACAGGGCCTTAAATATGGGGACAGGGATTCAGTAAAGGGACAGGCCTGAGGAGGGGGACAGGGCCTGAGGAGGGGGACAGGGACTGGGGAAAGGGACTAAGGAGGGGGCAGGAACTGAGGAGGGGGGACAGGGCCTTAAATAGGGGGACATGGACTGAGGAGGGGGACAGGGACAGGCCTGAGGAAGGGGGACAGGGCCTTAAATAGGGGGACAGGGACTCAGGAAAGGGACAGGCCTGAGGAGGGGGACAGGGACTGAGGAGGGGGACAGGGACTGAGGGGGGGGGGGCAGGGCCTTAAATAGGGGGACATGGACTGAGGAGGGGGACAGGGACAGGCCTGAGGGAGGGGGACAGGGCCTTAAATAGGGGGACAGGGACTCAGGAAAGGGACAGGCCTGAGGAGGGGGACAGGGACTGAGGAGGGGGACAGGGACTGAGGGAGGGGGGGACAGGGCCTTAAATGGGGGGACAGGGCCTTAAATAGGGGGACAGGGACTCAGGAAAGGGACAGGCCTGAGGAGGGGGACAGGGACTGAGGAGGGGGACAGGGACTGAGGGGGGGGGCAGGGCCTTAAATGGGGGGACAGGGCCTTAAATATGGGGACAGGGACTCAGGAAAGGGACAGGCCTGAGGAGGGGGACAGGGCCTGAGGAGGGGGACAGGGACTGGGGAAAGGGACTAAGGAGGGGGCAGGAACTGAGGAGGGGGGACAGGGCCTTAAATAGGGGGACATGGACTGAGGAGGGGGACAGGGACAGGCCTGAGGAAGGGGGACAGGGCCTTAAATAGGGGGACAGGGACTCAGGAAAGGGACAGGCCTGAGGAGGGGGACAGGGACTGAGGAGGGGGACAGGGACTGAGGGGGGGGGGCAGGGCCTTAAATGGGGGGACAGGGCCTTAAATATGGGGACAGGGACTCAGGAAAGGGACAGGCCTGAGGAGGGGGACAGGGCCTGAGGAGGGGGACAGGGACTGGGGAAAGGGACTAAGGAGGGGGCAGGAACTGAGGAGGGGGGACAGGGCCATAAATAGGGGGACAGGGACTGAGGAGGGGGACAGGGACAGGCCTGAGGAAGGGGGACAGGGCCTTAAATAGGGGGACAGGGACTGAGGAAAGGGATAAAAAACAAACCTAAAGTGCCTTCCCCCCTCCCTGAGGCTTACCTTGGGCCAGGAGGGGTGGGACAGGATCTGGAACCTGCAGCCTGCAGTCAATGGAGTAAGCCGGCCTCTCCTGATGATGTCAGGAGGAGGGGGCGTGACTTCCTCTGCTCCCCAGCGGTCCTGTGAGAAGAGCAGAGAAAGTCACGCCCCCTCCTACTGACATTATCAGGAGAGGCCGGACGACTCCACTGAGTGCAGGGGGAGAGGCAAGTTTAAAAATCCGAGTCCCCAGTCAGAGGCAGGGGATTCGGATTTGTGCTCCCCCTGCTCTGTCAGCCGCTTGTGCCAGCCCTGGGTCCTGCAGGACTAGTAATGGGAAGGCGTTCCTGCTGTGGAAAAAGTGCAGGAACGCCGTTCCCACGCGTTCCTGCAGGACTCGAGCCCTGGTTTAGCACCTGGAATCAGGTGCAATGGGTCCAGGAGTCAATTCACTCAAAAAGGCTTTATGTGTATTCTCTGGTCCAGGAAAGATAGCACTTATATATATGGGGTGTATGGCTTTAAATCTGCTATAGGCAGAGTCAAACTTCCTACACACCAGATACTATACTTTTAGTTAAAGATTCAGACTGTGCAAGTGGTATAGGAAAACAGTATAAGGAACTGCTTCCTATATGGATATATATGATTGCAGTTATATACGGTGTATACGTCTTTAAATCTGTAGTGACAGAAAAAAACGAAGTATATACCAAATGTTGTACTTTATGACAAAGATATAAACTTCATGTGGTAGACATACAGTATATGTGACTGTATTCTATGAGTTGATAACTAATCATATCACTCTAAAATAATAAAGATAGAAATAATAATTGAGTGAAATTAAAATCAATGCAGAGTTTATTAAACATCTTAATTAAATCAAATAAAAACGTTAAAAATGTATTGGTAATAATAGAAAAATATGAGTCAGGAACGTATTGCAAGAGTATTACCAGCAATTAGGCAGTTCTTAGATCAAGTTAACCGCAGGGACCGTCCAGGATGGATGTGGATACAGTGTTGAAAAAACTGTAAACTCTGGCTGTCGGCTGTGAGGTTGGCGTGCGTCCCAGACCTCACTCTGGGTGATGCACGCTGTTGGCCGATCGGTCCCCAGACCTTTGGTGATTGCACTCTCGGTGGAAGGGAGAAAAAGATCCCTTGTTGACGGTTTCCAAATTCTGCGTCCGTATCCTGCTCTGTCTGAACTTGTCTAACGCATTTCGTGGGTGTCAGCCCCACTTCATCAGAGACGGAATGGTGATTCAGTCGTTTCCACTGGTTTAAATACACATCTGGCTAATTACAATTGAGTTCCAGCATGGGGATCGTTCATGAAGATTTTCTGAATCTTTAACTTTTAGTGTATAAGTACATTGATCAGTATAATGATAAATGTGGATAATACAGAGATACATTATAAAAACATTATAAATATATAATAAGAATATTCTCATATACAAAAATTACTTAAGATTACTTAGAATGTATTTAAAACTTGCATAACAATGATGGATATAATATACAGTATTGTAATATGTGCATAAATAAATAGTATACATCATACATGTGTACATAGGAATGAAGACAAATAAAAATAGAAATAAATGAAAAATGAATAAATATGAATAAAATATAAAATATATGGAAGTATAAAAATATATGGAAATATAAAAATGAAAATGCAAATATATCAAAATTTATATAAAATCTGAAAGAGCTGTGGAGAGAGGGAGAGATATTAGAAGCGGAAAATTCAATTGTATTACACATTGGAACTTCAAATAAGAAACTTTAAATGTATATACATTATATGTGTGCCGATTTAGTAACATTGAATTATACATCAGGTAGTGAACTTGAATATATATGGAGGGCATGGATAGTGACATCTGGGAAATAATAAACTTGAAATTTCGTATAGTTACATCTGGGAGATAATAGACTTGAAACTTTGTATAGGGAAAATGATTGTTTCGAAATAGTATTCTAATTTGCTTAAGTAGCGTGTGAGCAACTCCAGTATGGGTAATCTCAGAGTATCTGTATCGGAGAAGTGTTACATTCAAATGGGTATACATTATATATGTGCCGAATTAACAGCACTAAATTAGATAGCAAATAGTGGACTTCAATATCTGTAGGACATAAATAGTTACATCTGGGGAATAATAAACCAAAAAATTCTTATAGTGGAATCGGTTGTCTCAGAATAATTTTCTGATTCAATTGAGTGGCGTGTGAACAGCTTCGGTATAGATAATCCCAAAATATCTGTATCGAAGAAGTGTTGCTTTCCAACTTAGACTTAAACCTGGAGCTCATACTGAAGTTCTGCTAAGAGTAGAAAATGATTGTCTAAAATAGTATATAAATTGGGTGAAATAGTAATACAAAAAAGAAGAAAGAAAACCGGCCAAAAAGAGAAATAAAAATAAAAATAAAAAATGGAAGGAAGCTAGAAATGACTAAAAAAGAAAAGCAATTAGTGTAATAGCAGATTGAATTGAGCAAAATAATGAGTCCAAACATATTATAGAGAATGAAAGATCATAGCACTTTGTTTTGGAAAAAAATATGTCTTGCATCACTTATTAGGAATTTGAATTTAAGTAATAAATCTTCCGAATATGTACAAATTAACATATGGAATAAATATAAGAATTGTGGTCTGTGCAAATTGGATTGACGATAGATTATATAGTTTATAAAAAGATGGGGAGGAAAATTATGATAAGGAAAAAAATGGTAAATAGAAGTAAGAATATGAAAAGAAAAAATAGTCTAAAAATAGACTAACAGTATATAGAACCAGGATATATATGTGTTGTGATATACTTATATATTATATAAATAAGTGTATTAAAGGTGGAACATCATAAAGTGAGCCCTGGCAAAGATTAAGTGCTGAAATCCCGAATATTTTATAGATTACCAAACAACGAGATAGAATAGACAAAGGTGCAAATAGTGTAAATGTCAATAATGTAGGAAAAATGTAAATATTGCGAAAAAAACAACAACAAAAAAGTCTATAGAAAGGCATTCAGTTCAAAGTCTATGTTTAGACCTTTGGGGACTAAAGTCTCTAGATTAAATATCCATCTTGCTTCAATTTGGTCCAGGTTCCTTTCCAAGTCCCCACCTCTCCAATGTACGTTTACTTTTTCAATAGGCATACATTTCAGTCCTGTAGGATCTCCTCCGTGGTGTTCTTGAAAGTGTTTTGAGAGGTTGTGTGTTTGTAGTCCTCTCTTGATGTTACGAATGTGCTCTGCTATTCTGATTTTCAGAGATCTCTTAGTTCGTCCTACATATTGTTTGGAACAAGGACATGTGATGAGGTAGATTACTCCTATTGTATTACAATTCATGTTCGTCTGTAGATTATGTTCCTCCATGTTGGTTGTGGATTTGAATTTGGTGAGTTCCAATTCTAGAGACGGGTTGTTCTTGCATGCTATGCATTTGGTGCATCTTCTAAAGCCTTTGGTGGTTGTTTTGTCCTGAATATCGTGAGATGACTTTGGAGTTGGAGCCAACATGAGTTGTAGGTTGGAGGCTTTGGTAAAGATGATTTTTGGTTTAGGGTCTAAAATATTCATAAGTGTGGAGTCGCTTCTGAGGATGTTCCAGTGTTTCTTTAAAAATCTTCTCTATAGTGCGGGATTGGTGATTGAACTTGGTTATAAAAGCAGGTGTTAATTTATATATGTCAGTGGTCTTGATCTTATTCTTCAAAGTGTCCTCTCTTGGGATGGTCAGAGCTTTTTTCTTGGCTTTAGTAAGTAGTGCTGTCGGATATCCTTTCACTAGGAATCTCTGTTCCATCTCCTCCATTTGTTCTTCGCATGTATCCATTTTCGAGCAGTTCCTTCTGATCCTCCTAAATTGATTGTATGGGATGTTTTTGAACTAGGTGTGTTTATGGTGGCTATTAAAAGGAATAAAACTGTTACAGTCCACTGATTTCTTAAAAGTCTTTGTGTGTATTCCTTTGTCTTCAATATAAACATTCAGATCTAAAAACTCAATATGTTGTTGAGAATGATTAAACGTTAATCTCAAGTTGTATGGGTTATTATTGAGGTAGTTCTTGAATGATTCCAGGAATTCTAAGTCTCCTTTCCAAATAAAAAAGCAATCGTCAATGTACCTGCGCCACAGGGACAGATTTGCGTCAAATGGGCAGTTGTTCCATATGAATTCTTCTTCCCATTTGCCCATAAATAGGTTCGCGTAGCTTGGCGCAAATCGTGTCCCCATGGCTGTACCCTCTATCTGCAGGTAAAATTGATCCTCGCACCAAAAGTAGTTATGGGTAAGGATGAATGCAATGCATTGAATTAGAAAGTCGATTTGATCATTCTGTAGCTCTGAATGTACTGCTAGAGAGTACTGGATTGCCTCGCACCCTTGTAGATGTTTGATTATTGTGTAAAGCGAAGTGACGTCTGCTGTTACTAAAAACATATCTTCTGTCCAATGGAAATCAGCTAAAAGGTTTAAAATCTGCGTGGAGTCTCTTAGGTAGGATTTGAGGTAGGGTACCAGTTTTTGTAGATATTGATCAACGTATTCGGAAAGGTTTGCTGTGAGGGATCCGATTCCGGAGATAATTAGTCTACCTGGTGGTTTGGTCAGTTGCTTGTGGATCTTGGGTAAGTGATAGAATATTGGTATCCTTGGAAATTGGGTAAATATATATTTGTATTCTCTATCATTAATGATCACTCTCTCTTTTCCTTGATCCAATATTTCTTTCAATTTCTCTTTAAAATGTGGAGTGGGATCCTGTTCTAATATTAGGTACGTAGAAGTGTCTCCCAACAGTCTTTGGTTCTCCTCCATATAGTCCTCTGTATTCAGGATGACTAATCCACCTCCTTTGTCTGCTGATTTGATAGTTATGTCGTCTGATTTCATAAGTTGTTTCAATGAGTTTCTCTCTGTTTTTGTCAGATTGTCTCTTTTTATCTTGTTCGTAATTTTCTTTCTAAAATCTTTCTCCACCATTCTTTCAAATACTTTGATGGAGTCGGTCTTCATATATTGTGGATAGAAAGTGGAGGTAGGATGTAATCCCGTGTGTGTATAATCCTGTGTTGTATTGTGTTGTATTTGATCCTTATCAGCAAAGAACTTCTTAATGGTAACTTTCTGTATGAATTTATGTAGATCTATACAAACGTCAAAATTCAAACTTTTTGAGGTAGGTGCAAACTTTAAACCTTTTTTCAAAAGTGAGATTTCGTCTGAGCTGAGAGTTCTGGTGGATAGGTTAAATATATTCACCTCCTCCTTTTTTGTTGAATTGGGTTTTCTTGCTGGTATATTTCTTCTTCTGTTTCTCTTATTGATCTTTTTCTCCTCACGTCCGGAGACCTGAAGTCCTCCATCATGAATTTCTTGGGGGGGGATCCTCCCCCGTCTCTCTAAAAAATAATTCTCCATGTGTGGGTTGGAGTCTGTCTGTTTATCTTGGATAGTAGTGGTAGATTGAGTCTTGTTATGCTCCGGTGATAGGATCCTTGAGTTTGAACTATGTTGGTATGAATGATCTTTTGGTCTCCAATTTCTGTTCTGGTGAGTATGGGAATCTTGTTCCCAGTGTGGTCTGTATCTTTCCTGGTATCTATGTTTCATCTGTATATGGTGGTGGGATTGGTATTGTCAATGGTTGTTATATTCATACCTCCTGTTGTGGATTGGTCCATTCTGAGTCTGGTTGGTCCTGAAGTGTTGTCTGGGTGTTCTTTGGGAGGTCAAAGCTTCCTTATAATCCATCTGTCGTTGTGATCTGTAATTGGTTCCATATTCTTTGAGGGGGTTTGGTCTTTGTCTTGGTATGTCTTTTTTCCAATTCCTCTGAGTCTGTGTCTTGTAGTCAGCTTGATCTCTCATTATTTTCTTCCTTTTGTTCTCTCTAATGTTTAGCTCGATGTCTTTAACCCTTCTTTCAATTTTGTCTAAAAGTTCCACATATTCCCCATTTTCTACTAGAGGACGAATGGAGGTTTTTAGTTCTGTTATCTCCAGGTCCAGTTGGGTCAGGTCTTTCTTTTTTTCATTGATAAGAAATACCATCAATAATAAAGATCCTTTGTCTAGAAGGTGATCCCATTTTTTCAGTAGTGTTAGGTCATGACGTTTATATGTTGATCTCTTAAACAGTCTAAGACCTCTAGGAACTATATTGTTATTTACATAGAAGTCTAGTGTGGCTACATCCCACCACACCTGTACTTCCCTCTCCATTGCTTTACCTAATTGGTAGATAAGGGATCTAATATCTATTTGTTGGTTGGGAGGTTGTATAGGAGTCTCACTGGTAGTTTGGGTATCTTCCTTGAGAGACCAAGTGCCCATGAATGATTTCCTTTCCATTCTAATTGAATCGATATTCCTACTTAAAGCCATAGTCTTCCTCTAAAACCTCAGTAGGTGAAATTAAAGTAGTAGAACCAAGTTTGGTCTGGTATGCCTATTGCACCACACAGGAATGAGGGAGTCTGACTTATGGTGAATGGCTCAAACTGGATACAGGCAGAAATTTCACCAAGTAATCTGCCTATAATAATAATATACTGGTTTGTTTAGCACCTGGAATCAGGTGCAATGGGCCCAGGAGTCAATTCACTCAAAAAGGCTTTATGTGTATTCTCTGGTCCAGGAAAGATAGCACTGATATATATGGGGTGTATGGCTTTAAATCTGCTATAGGCAGAGTCAAACTTCCTACACACCAGATACTATACTTTTAGTTAAAGATTCAGACTGTGCATATATATATTAGCAGGCTTTAACAATACATTGATGGACGCATGCTAGGTTAATATGCTTGGCGTAAGAGGGAAGGGAAGACAGGGACCATGTCTGCAGGGGTTAGATAATGCGACGATCATGTCTGGTTTGACTTTTACATCTCATTTCGTTGCGTGTATAGAGCAATTATAGAGAGGGCATATTGTGCCTATGCATGTGAGTTATAGTGAGAGGAGCTAGCTGTGCACCCCTACATGTGAGTGTTGAGGGGGATGTTGATTACAAAGCTATCTGCAGGGTTAAACAACAAAAACTATAATACAAACTATAATAACTATAATACAGGAGCTGTATATTTACGGCATATCAGCAATATTCAAACAAGAGAGTGAGTTTCTTTAAGTCCAACTAGGTCTCGGGGGTTCGGGGGTTGAAATTCTGGTCTTTACTGGGTGTTGTCGTCGGGCAGGGGGGGTAGTATATGCTTTTTAGCTTCTTGCGGTGCTTAGGAAGTGGGCATGTCCATTTATAGGGGGGAGAATGTGGTTGTCAGTTTAGGAGTTTACCGTCCGTGCCCTCAGGTCTTTGGTGTCCACTGTGGCTGTTCGAGCTATCGTGATATACAGTCCGGGAGGAGCTTGGGCAATAGGGTGTTGTCCGTGAGTTTGCGCTGTATCTTTACCGGTGTCCGGCGGTGAGTCTGAGTCTCTTGTGGGTGTGCAGTGCGTTGTTCCTAAGTTGTGATCGCTGCATAGGAGTCTGGTGTGGAGCCCTGGGGGATGAATGGGGTGATCCGTCCCGGATTCCAGGTGTGGGTGCGAGTTGGTGAGTTGTTGTTGGTTGGCCCCTCCTTGGAGAGAGAGTCTTGTGGCAGACCTAGGGACTGCAGAATGGCCGAGGCTTCCTGGATGTCCTGGACGGTATATGTAGTTGTCCCCTGTAGTACCGCCAATATTCTGGCGGATCGCCAGCGGTAGATGATTTTAGCAACCTGCGCCAGGCTAGGTTGCCCCTGGACAGATCCGCATAGAACGACAGTTCCATGTCCTCGAAGCAGAAGGGGGTTCTGCCCCAGAGGGCAGAGAGGATCGCTGCCTTGTCTCTGCTGTTGCGAAGGGTGATGATGACATCCCTTGTGGCTGTGGTTAGTGCGCCTGCTGGTTTGGGTATCCTAAAGACTTCTTCTGGGATAATTGGTGTAGGCTGCTTGTGTAGTAATATCGCCAGCAATAGGTGCCCCAGAACTTTTTGCAGTTTGGCCTCGGGCACGTGTTCCGGGACTCCCCTGATTTTAATGTTAGTTCTTCGCATGGCATCTTCTTGATTCGCGGGACAGCGCTCATAGTGCTGGGTTTGCTTTTGCAGGTCCTGCATGGATTGTTGCAATGTGGCGATCTCCTGGGCCTGAGATTGGGAGGCTCCCTCCATTTTGATGATGCGGCTGGTCAGGCCTCGTAAGTCTGTGCGGAGTGCTGTCACATCCTTGTGGATGTTTCTTTGCAGGTCCGCTAATAATGCTTTTAAAACCGCTGTGGTAATTGGCTCTGATTCTGCCTCTGCGCCTCGACGTTTAGCCTTTAGTGGCGGGTTGGGAGCCCGTAGGTGCTCTTCCTCCGCGTCGTCTGACAGTTCCTCTGAGAAATCCGAGCACCAGTCATGCAATGCTGCCATGCTGGTTTCATTGGCGCCCTGTGCTTGCCTCTACATTTCCCCGATTGTGAGCCCCGAGGTGGGCTTGTTGGGTATCATTTGTTTCCCCTTGCGCCCCATTTGGTCCAGGGGTATTTTCTAGCCGTTTTGGGGTATAAGGGTTGTTTTAAGCGTTTTTCCCTGTGTAAAGGTCGGAGCTCCCAGTTCTTGTGGCCGTTTGCTTCGGCGTTCAGGCTCCGCCTCCTTTAGTTGCTTTTAATCTGAGGAAAACACTTTGAGGCTGATGCCCATGTGGCGAAAGTGACCTCGCCACTGGTTTTTGGAGGGGCCTGTTTGCCAGCCTCCTGCCCCGCGACTATGGCCCTGGGATGTATTGCGCTTCTAGGAACTGATTTGGGCATATTGTATTTTATTATGATGCTACTGGCCCTTTAAGAACCACCTGGGGACATACTGTGGAGTTACTGGGTGGCCACCATTTCATGTATCAGAGGCACATGGTGAGAACAATGGATGAAGCACATGGTGAGAACAATGGATGGTGGCCATTTTAACTCACAGACACTATTTTGACTTTTCTACACGGTGCCATCTCGCCGTTATTTGGTGCACAACGACATCATTCAGTAGTTTTAAACTACAGAACAGGGGACACATTTAACAGTAATTATTTTTCATATAGCCTGTATTTGTTCTGCGGAATCTGCATTAAACCGTATCTTTTTATGGGGTTATTGCATGTTTTGGGGTCCCTGTGATATGCTTTATGATACTGTATTTCTCTGCCTGTATTTCTCTGTCATTGTGTAATCATATCACAGGCAGAGGGGAGGATTTTGTGTGGGAGTGTCTGTGTGTATTGTACGGATTGATTGGTTGTGTTTCAAAACCCTGTGGGCAGTACTATGTTTGTAGAATGTGAATAAAAGAGGCTGTATGTGCCAGTACAGTCAGTTCTGCTTAACCTCAAAACGAAGTGTCGTCTCGTTATTGGGGGAATTGGATTGTATGCTGATTGCCAGGAGTGTAAGCTGATTGTATGCTTTTCCTGTTCAGCTGTTTACAGCATTCATATGCTTGAGAGCATTTGTATGCTTCTCCGGTTCGGTGGTTGTGGTGTCTGCGGCAGTGCTTGGAGTCCTCAGGAAGCGCTAGAAGCATCCTTCAATGGAGGTGCCCAGTCGGGGTGCCAGGTGATCCGTTACAGCCCACAACCACTGTATGCAAGCATCCCAGTGGGCAATGGGACAAATAATCCCCCCCTTGCCAACTTTCCCTTGGCAGCAGAAGTAGAAGGGGAAGATGTCTCTGTTTTAAACTTTTACTTAAAGTGTTGGTTACTTATTACAAGATTCAGTATATATTGTGTTCTATTTAATTCACTTCTCTCCATTTACCCTACTCACTCTTTTTACTCAATATGTAGACTTGGAGATTTGTTTCATTTTGAACTGTAATTCATCTGCATTTGGGGTGGTCTGTTAATCATACGAATTCCCACAATGAAAGAGCATGTCCATTTCATAATGTGAAATTCTGCCTATGGTGCCAAAACAAAACCGATTGATGGTAAAAAATGATTTATGGCTATGAGTCAGCCACTAAATGTGGATTTTATTCACAGATCAAGTGAGAAGTGATCAACAGAGGGAAAAATCAGAAGCAATTTTTTTTATTCCTTAACATTTGTAAAAACTGAACCACTGTTCGGCTGATATTCTGCTGTCTCCATAAAAGCTATTTATTTATTTTTTGTCATGCACAAGTATATTAATGTTGACTATATTACTTTCTCTATATTACTCTGCTTTAATTTAACAAGAGAACTAAAGTCTTCCCTCTGCATTTATTCTCCACTATGTCAATTCCTGTCTTCCTGTTGAATCTGTAGGCATACACACTCACATTCTCTACCCTATTAATATATAAAAGATGAAGACATACTGAACTTTACTGGTATTGGTATAGTGTTATATATTGTCATATGTGTGTGTTCTTTAAGTTTAATTACATACAATGATTTGAGAATGATTAAAGCAAGGGAAAAACACTGACAAAAATTCTAAAATATCACTGCAATAAATCAACAAGATAAAGGCATACAATATATATCAATGAACTTTGCAATTATGGCTTTTATCAGTCTGGCTGTTTTTTTTTCTTTCTTCTTTGGCCCACATTTTCTGTAAGGTGCTCAATAAATAATGTGGAGTGATATTGTATATAGCCTGTCAGCGTTCCCTTCTTCATGTAATGTAAACCAAGGTGGAAAATAGCATGTTCTCTCTTAATCAGAAAAGACCTTAACCAGAGGCCATTAATTGTACTTACAGAAAAAAAAGTACTTTAGAACTGGGGAGGGGGTTATCTTCACAAAATTGGATGCTACTCTGGGACAAAGTGCAACATACTGGGCAAACAACATGGCAACAAATACGTCATCTGAATAGCAAAAATATTGATAAATATGACTCTAACTTTATGTTAAAAAAAATATAGTGGGGGGGCGGGGCCGCTGTTCGAGATAGTTGCATGCTGCTGGAGCTGGTCCAGGAAAGCTATTTATAAAGTATTTTTTGGGACATTAAAGCAACACTATAGTCACCTAAATTACTTTAGCTAAATAAAGCAGTTTTATTGTATAGATCATTCCCCTGCAATTTCACTGCTCAATTCACTGTCATTTAGGAGTTAAATCACTTTGTTTCTGTTTATGCAGCCCTAGCCACACCTCGCCTGGCTATGATTGACAGAGCCTGCATGAAAAAAAACTGGTTACCCTTTCAAACAGATGTAATTTACCTTAAATAATTGTATCTCAATCTCTAAATTGAACTTTAATCACATACAGGAGGATCTTACAGGGTCTAGCAAGCTATTAACATAGCAGGGGATTAGAAAATCTTAATTAAACAGAACTTGCAATAAAGGAAGCCTAAATAGGGCTCTCTTTACAGGAAGTGTTCATGGAAGGCTGTGCAAGTCACATGCAGGGAGGTGTGACTAGGATTCATAAACAAAGGGATTTAACTCCTAAATGGCAGAGGATTGAGCAGTGAGGCTGCAGGGGCATGTTCTATACACCAAAACTGCTTCATTAAGCTAAAGTTGTTCAGGTGACTATAGTGTCCCTTTAATGCTATTTAATCTGCCTGAACTGTATGCAACATATTAACAACCTATTTACAACCTGCCGCTACATTCTGCAGCCACCATGTATGCAGAGATGGGAAGACGAGCTTTAATGTACATTCATGGCAATAAGCAGAGTGCAGTGAGATATACTTATTTAAAGGAAACCCTGATGATACACCTCTGATTCACCTGTAAAGCAGACAAGCTCACATAGCATAATACTGTTTTATCACACAGAAAATTTATGACAGAGATGATTTTCTGTGTGATAAAACAGTATTATGCTATGTGAGCTTTTCTGCTTTACAGATTAACCAGAGGAGTATCATCAGGATTTTTCTGTAAAAAAGTATATCCCACTGTGTCTTGGTGGGTGGGGTGGAGCAGATAGAGGGAAATGGAAAGAGATAAAAACACATTGCCAAGCTATCCGCACCCTGTGACAACTTGAGCGGTAGAACAGATGTGGGAAAATTGTACCCAAGATGTTTAGAAGTTTTATTTATAAGATGTTTGCAAGGTTTCATCTTTGCTACATTACATGGGTCGCAACCTCTGTACCTACCATGTGCAATCTGTTTTATTTGATTGTTTACTGTCTATAACAGTCCTCCCCTGTGAGGGAGTCATTGCATTATATGTGACTACAATAAAAGTTGATTTAAAATAAACATTCCTAGTCTTGAGTCTGACCGAGCAGAAAGGGACTGAGTTTAAGTTCATTAGTGAAATACTCCAGGACTCTGGTAGTATAAACCCAGGGTTTCGGAAGGGGTTAAATGCTATATATGTGGGAGGAGCCATAACACTTGCCATTGTGCGAAGTCCCTTTTTCTGATCTTTTTGTCATATAGCAATGCCCCTACCAAAGAGACAACCTAAGTGGTTTAGAATGCTTACACTCTATGAGGTCTAATCATTAAACAGAAAGCTGTGGTAAGACAAGACCAATTTAACAATTTAAAAAACTTAGACTAAAATAGTTGAGTTGAAAATGTTTATCTGTGCTACTATTTAGTGCTAATTTTTCTGAGATCACTAAAAGGGACTAGGTCATGGAGAATTTTGGCCTGATTTTTTTTTTAGGGGAGTACCATGTCACTATACACTAATCCACAAGCCAGGTATGGGATCTAATTAGTTTGACATCAGGAATGGCACCAGACAAGGTTGTCCCCTGGCACCATTTCTGTATGTTTTAACCATAGAACCATTGGAAGCTGCAAATAGACAAACTTCCAATACTGGCGGCCTTGATATTTTTTTTGAGCATTAGAAAAATACACTGTATGCAGATGACATTCTCCTAACTGTATTTAACTCAATAGAGTCTATTGTATGTGTTTTAAAACTAAACTATGAATTTGGTAAATATTCAGGCTACTAATTAAATAAGTAAAACCCAAATATTAACTTTCAATATTATTTTAGATCAGTTGAGGTATTTAAAAGAAAGGTACAATTTGAATTGTGATAATGAGAAGATTGAATACGAAGATTGAATATGAAGGTATAGGTATACAAATTGGATCAAATATAAATGCTATAAATGTTATGCCAAAATGAATGAATTTATTCCATTCAATAACTCTTAAGATGCCCCTTTCACTACTCTCCCAGTTCAAAACATTATTTATAGAATTTATTTGGTGAAGTAAAATACTCAGTCTCATATAATACACTAATTACAAGAGCTGATAAGTGTGGAATAAATTTCCCAGGTATAGTAGAGCTACACGATTGTACTATGTTTACCCATTTTTTGAAATGGGATAATGGTATTAATGCTAATCCAAGCTGGAAATCAATGGAAGAGAAAACATGCTCAAAATACCATTATTTAAACTGGCCTGGATAAGACCTAATTACTATATTTTAAATACATTTGTAAATTATATGATTATGGCTCTGAAAATATTTTAGAAAAAAAATCGAAATTTCCAACAAATTACGTCTTTCTACACCAATTGCGGTTCTCCAATTTTATAACTATGATATTGATCTATCTAAATGGAAGAAGGGCAACATTCAAAAAGTAATACAAATCACCGCAGTGGTTTAAGTAAAATCATTTACAGAAATACAAACCCAGTTTGGATTACCTGATCAAGAGTTTTTTTTAACTATACTAGAATAAGACTTCTTATTATCAATCAAGGGATTAAGGAATATCTAGAATTTAAAAACTTTTTAATGAACACTATAAAAATAAACAAATTACAAAAGACTACACATCTTATTAAGAATTCAATTGTTACGGATAATCCTAAATCTATAGCCAAATGGAAAAGAGATAGAAATAAATCTTTACCATTGGATATATGGGGAGAAGCATTAACCACGGTTAGGAAAATAACTCAAAGTCTTAGTCTACATATGACCTTTTTAAAAGTCATCCACAGATGGTATCTTACTCCACATATAATTAGGAAGTTTAAAAATAGATATTCAGACACCTGTTGGACATGTTTAAATGTTGTAGGTACATTGTATCACATGTGGTGGAAATGTGACGGACTAGCAGAAATAAAGAGGAAGATTTCTAACATTCATAGTGCTGGGCATACAACAAGTAACTTTATTAGCCCAAACGTTCCTGTTCCACCTTGATTTTCCAAATTGTAATTTCAGACAAAAACCATTGCTTATACATATCTTAATGGCCACCAGGCTGAAAATAGCCGAAAATTTGGAAAGTACCAAGAGCACCCATTTGGCTAGAAAAAAATAATCAGATTAAATATTAGAGTCAAATGGAAGAAGGGTTTTTAAGAAATTCAGGTAGGATCACTTTATATATGACTGTGTGGGAAAATTAATGAATCAACAATATAAATTCAACCTGAGCAAGAAATTCATACATTGGTCATTAATGAGAACTGGCTATGATTGGAATTAGTAATCTGCTTCCAAAGAGCAGGAAATACCTTGCGCTCGTCATGCTTAATACACTTCTCACCATCAAATATATGATTTCCAGTTCATGGACCCCCACAAAGGTTTTAGTATGTGTGTATGTATATAGAAAAAAAACATGAATTCCGAAAAGAATATTGTAAACTACAATTGATAAAGAAATGTTGGGAAAATAAATATAAACCATCTCTAAGAATTTGTAAATATGTTCTAATATGTTAACACACTTTTTAAATGTTTATATAATTGAATGTCAAATTGATATTGTTATTTATTCTAAACTCAAATAAAGATTATAAATATTAAAATAAAAATAGTTAAAGGGACACATTAAGTACCAAAGCTACTTCATCTAAATGTCGACTTGCCCTTTTACATCCTAAATCTTAATCATTGCTATTTCGGACAATTTCAGACAAAGAAATAGATAGTTCTAGATGGTTCTTCCTTAATCACAACTAAGTCAAACTCAGTTCTAGGCATTCAGCGTCCTCACAAATATGCGGACATTGAAATCCTCCCTAACAGATTCAAATAGACCCTATGCTTCTCACAGAGAAGCATTTAATTCATCTCATAAAGAAGCATTTGTTTGATGAATCACAATGCTTGCCACGCATGTGCTCTTTGTCCACATCACATCTTTGTGAGAAGGATTTGATTGGAAAAGAAGTAAGCAAGCATGATGACAAAAAAATTGATGGATCAGCTGCTAAAGGGATATTATCTTTACATTTTTAAAAGTAAAAGGGGTGGCTGAGCTCAAAATACTAGGGACTTATGAAATAAAAAAAATGGAGGGCAGAGCTTAGTGCTTGAACGGAATGGTCTTCCTACCTAATTCTGAAGCCCCACTGTGCCATCCGTGTATAAAATTACCTGCATGCAGATCTCTTTCCTGTCCCCGTAAATGAGCAGGAAGACCCGACAGCCATCCGGGGCCTACCTCGAGTTTCGCACCACATGGGCCACACTGGAGGTACCAGGTACCAGACTTGACGGCATCATTCCCATTAGGGATGTGCATGGGCAAAAAATAGAGTTCGGTTCGGAAGTTCGGGTAAGAAAAAAAATTTGCCACTTATGCAATTTGGTTTGGCACTTATGAAATTCGGGACTTTGTCAATTCGGAACTTCGGTAATTCGGGACTTCGGAATTCGGAACATCTGTAGGGTTCCCTAATCCTACCCTACCCCCAACCTTAGCCCTAACCCTACTCCTAACCCTACCTCTAACCCTACTCCTAACCCTACCCCTAACCCTACCCCTATCCCTAACCCAACCCCTAACTCCACCCTTACCCCTAACCCTAGCCCTAACCTTACCCCAACCCCTGCCATCATTCACATAATTTTCCCTCCCTCTCTTGTTTTGACACTTTTCAGAAATCCGAAGCACTTTGGCACTTCGGCTCAGCACTTCCGAAATCCGGGACTTCGGCAATTCGGAACTTCGGCAATTCGCGACATTGGAATTTGGAACATCTGTAGTGTTCCCTAACCCTACACCATGGGCAGAAGATCCCAAAGTCGCGCAAACCTTAAGATTCCGGGCATACCAGACTCCAGCGACATGACGGAAATACCTCAGATGTCTCACTACCTCCCTCATGCCACACGCTCAAGCAAGGAAATTTACCTTTGATGGCTTATTTCGAATCCCAAAACCAAGGCAAGCACCACCTATGGCCTCCCAGGATATCATAATCAGATTTTACTCTTCCACTGACAAAAACCAAATCATGACTGCAGCCCGTGGAAAGACTCCGCTCACCTTGGAATCCTCTCAATTCTCTTTTATTTCAAGATCTAACATGCAACACACTACTATGGCACCGATTAATGGGGCCTATGACCTGCCAGCTGCGTAACACAGGCATAGGGTATAGATGGACACTGCTAAGAACCCTGACGGTAACCAAAGGGGGCACAAAAAGACTGTCCACACAAACGAAGCAGACTCCTTCCTTCAAGCCCTACAAGATTGACAACAACCGCGACCCCCCCCACCTCACATACCTGGGCCCCAGAGGAGGCAAGAGGCAAGGAGCTCTTACCTGAACTGACTGTGATACCCTGCATTATGATCTATTGCACTCTGTTTTAATTTTTCTTAGTTTTGTTTCTCTATGTTCTAAATTCTGTTACTGGTATACACACACCTGGCACACGGTAGCCAACTGGTACTGCTATTTACCGTTTTCACCGAGCACACAGTGGCCAACCGTTACTACTATTTTTGCCTAGATGGCTTCCACACCATACAGTGGGCTCTTTTCAGTCACAATGTGGCCTTAAGCTCTCACGACAATACTTCCCCCCATGTCCTACATGGTTTGGAGATGTATTTACAAATTGACTCATCAAATTCAGACTCCTAGTACCCCCATTGGAGCTTTCTCTCACAACATCAATATGGCCACCATTAATGACTCCAACTGACTAGACAGATGCCACCTGTAACAACCTTCACACCTTCCTAATGAGAGCGTCATCATAATCCAGACCACGCAAGGGTAATCTTTGATTAGGGCAGTCTATACGCACCAACCGCATCTCAACATGGTAGGGGGCCCACCGGGGCAGCGGTCACTGCAGCACAATTTACACAGGTCTCTTCATATTTGACTCCTGATAAGACAGGACCTTATATCTTGTGTTCTGATCACTCTAACACAACTAGCCCAGGCCTCACAGATTAGCGTACAATAACACACAGTTGCAACCACAAGACGCCTCACATGACGCAAAGCATCTTTCTGATACAACGCATACTGCTATAATATCTGTAGCAGACCCCGGGTAACCTGATTCGTTACCTCCGCTAAATCCTCCTCTCAGCCAGACTGAAACCATTAAAGCAGTGGCGTACACACAACCCAAGCCCCGGTGCTTAACTGATCCCTGTTGCGCCCCCCTAACTCCTCCAGAATGATAAATGCCAGGTAAAAAGTAAAAAAGTATAAAGTGTATAAAGAGATGATTGGCACAAGTAAAGTGACCAAAGAATCTTTAATATATTAAAATACACAATATAAAATATCCACAACGCGTTTCGCCTTACACGAAATGGAATAAGGATACACATACATACAGACACATTGTAATGGATCACCTGGCACCCCGACTGGGTACCTCCGTTATTGGATGCTCCTAGCGCTTCCTGAGGGCTCCAAGCACTCCAGCCGACACCATAAGCACCGTAGACTCCTTCGGAGAGCAAGACAGGAACAAGCTCTTAAAAGAGCTTAAAAGTGATTATCCAAGGGAGCATGCAGAGCATAGCAATCCCTTGTAGTGATATAGCAATTCCCCCAATAAGAGACAGGACTCTAGATTGAGGGTGAAGAAGAACTCTGGTTTAATGACACACACTCTGCTTTTATGCAATTCTCCCATGCAAGGGAGACGCCCACAGACAATTATACATTACCCAATCACACAATGGTTACATCCCACACATCTCCTCCCCTTAGCCTGGGAGGTAACCCAATTAGCCGTACTGGGCTGTGCGGTCGGTCAATTTCACACTGAAAAAATTACTAAGTCCCATTCGAACATGCGTTCGAATATTCGAACGGGACTTAGTCTCTGTGGCTGAAAAGGTAAGGGTCAGCGGAGTTCGTTGAAATGTGTAGCCGATTTCAGTTCCATGGATTTGGCTACACATATCGCTGACCTCGTTCGAATGAACAAAGATGGCCGCCACCACGTGTTCGTTTGTCAAATGGTGGCCACTTTGACTACTTTGGCACTTTGGCTGTATCCGAAGTGCCAATTTAAAGTTGCAACACTGCTCCAAAGTAATTAAAGGGCCAGAAACAGCATTATAAAAATCCATTATGTCCAAATACAGTTCTTAAAGGGTCAGTAACAGTATAATATAAGTCCATAAGCCCCAACTCAGTTCCTTAAAGGGCAATACATCCCAGGGCCATAGTCGCAGGGCAGGAGGCTGGCAAACAGGCCTCTCCAAAAACCAGTGGCGAGGTTACTTTCGCCACACACATAGTTACATAGTTACATAGCTGAAAAGAGACTTGCGTCCATAAAGTTCAGCCTTCCTCACATTTGTTTTTGTTGCTGTTGATCCAAAAGAAGGCAAAAAAAAAACAGTTTCAAGCACAATTTTGCAACAAGCTAGGAAAAAAAATCCTTCTTGACCCCAGAATGGCAGTCAGATTTATCCTTGGATCAAGCAGTTATTACCCTATTGAAAGATTATATCCATGAATATTCTGTTTTTGCAAGTATGCCTCTAGTAGCTGTTTGAACATCTGTATGGACTCTGATAAAACCACTTCTTCAGGCAGAGAATTCCACATCCTGATTGTTCTTACAGTAAATACACCTTTCCTTTGCCTTAGATGAAATCTTCTTCCTTCCAGTCTAAACGCATGGCCTTGTGTCCCATGTAAAGTCCGGTTTGTGAATAGATTTCCACACAATGGTTTGTATTGGCCCCGAATATATTTGTATAATGTTATCATATTCCCTCTCAGGCAACGTTTTTCTAAACTAAATAGGTTTAAATTTGTTAACCTTTCTTCATAGCTGATATGTTCCATTCCTTTTATTAATTTGGTAGCCCGCCTCTGCACTTTTTCTAGTGCCATAATATCCTTCTTTAGAACAGGTGCCCAAAATTGCACAGCATATTCAATATGTGGTCTTACCAGTGATTTATAAAGAGGCAAAATGATATTCTCATCCCGAGAATGAATGCCCTTTTTCATGCATGACAATACCTTACTGGCCTTGGCCACTGCTGATTGACAAGTCCTTTTTGTGTGTTGTTATCCCTAATTCACTTCCATTAAGGGTATACGTTGCTTGTGTATTCTTTACGCCGAAGTGCATAACTTTGCATTTTTCAACATTAAATTTCATCTGCCATTTGAGTGCCCAGTCCTCCAGTCTATCTAAATCCCTCTGCAGCAAAGTAATATCTTGCTCACATTGTATTATTTTAAATAAATGATGATGACCGGCACCCGGTCACAGAGGTCTGCAGGGTGGCCAGGCCCCCTGGAGTGGCGGGCCTGGTCGCAGCTGCGACCCCTGCGACAGCTGTATGTACGCCAGTGCATTAAAGCATACAGACATCCATTCCCCCAGTAACAAGACAAAACAACGTTCTGGGAGTCAACTGATTTATTTCAGGCCACACATGGCTTTTTTTTTTATTTTATTTTTTTATCAATTGCAGTTTATTGAAGTTTTTCAGAAGTATAAATCCAATACATAGTTACATCTCCATGAGTCTACATTACATGTTGCAGCACATGAGCATTGTGTTTTGACAATAGTTAAGCAGTATTCGCGGTTCGACATTCAGAGATATTCACTATGTTTTAACCATACTTGTACAGAACATATCAAACATAACAAAGGTATATACAAAATAGGTGCGTAAGCAAGACCAAGCAATGTTGTGATGGACAATTGACAATTGTGATGGACAATTGACAATTCCCTCCCCCCCCCCCCCCAATTCCTCTCCACTTTCTGGTTATGCTGCTATCAGTGGCGGCTCCCGTCTTTGTACCATGTTTCCCATCCCTCCAATATCTCCCTGAACTTTGCAGTGGCTCTAGCAGTGTTTGTGGACATTTTCTCATATATATAGTACTGTTGTATTTTGTCTTTCAGCTGTTGTGCGGAAGGGCAGTTATGTTTTTTCCAGTTCAGTGCTATTAGGTTGCGCGCTGCCATGAAAACTAAAAGCTATTTCTGGTTCTCATGTGTCACACATGGCTTTTATGCACAGACCCCTACATGAGGGCTGCAATGCAATAATATTTGTGTCTTTTAGAGATAATTGCGTGAGAAAAACCTATAATTCAATACTCTCTCAGGTACAAAAAATCAATACAAAATATACAGTACCCCAAAAGTACCCCCACCATAACTAGGAACCCCACATAATTAATAACCCTGGATTGCCGGATCTGAGTGTATAACATATTCAAAAATCACTCATATCAGTTTGGTGAAATTGGAATGCCACAGGGGTAGCTTTGACAAGGTAGTAGCCCAAAACAGTTCCAGGGAAATAGGTGTCCCAGCCACTCTCTGTGTGGGAGTTCCTGTGCAAACACCAGGCAAGTGATTCTCTTAATTTCACTGTACGAATGCTCTTCCTGTTCGGTAGTTCCCATCTCCCGAAAGTCGTTCGCATAGTTGGTCGGGAATGAGAACGGCAGCGGACTAATCTTTACTAAGGTTTGTGTGAGTGCCTAGCCGAAAAGAGTTCCAGGCACTCGACGACCAAGTGCCGCTGCCCACGTCGGGAGACAAAATGGCCGCCACTCCTTTGTCGACCACGTGCATTCGTTCATACGAAATGGCGGCCACCCAGGGGAAGCATTCATTAATTACTTCCCTTGCGGTGTCGTACTTAAGTTTCTGGTGTGAACGTTCTAATGAGGTACAGGGGCGGTCCTCATTCGGGAGTCGAATGGATGGAGATGAACGGAAAAGGGCAAAACAGTCAAAATTGGGTAAAACAGCCGAAATTGGCGGTAGGTTCCACCACAATATGTTTTCTACAATGTTGTTTGTTTGTTATTACTCTGGTGAACAGCCATCTATTCACATACCTCGACACAGTGAAGAGACCAACTGACCCACAGGAGGCTTCCACACACTTAATCTTGGCAATCATTAAGTTGTTCATGTTTCTTTTAACTACCATGAAAAACAAGTGCTATGTTCTTGACATTTCAAACAATGCCTATACTTCTTGCTGATGTTTATATTATCTGAGAAATATCTACATGTTCCTGCCTGTTCACCTATGCACTTGAAGATTAAAGAATTAAAAAGAAGAAAAAGAAATGTAAAAAATGAATATGCTTTTTGAGACTATTGTTTCCTTTTAATTAATCCCTAAAATTGGATTTATATAGCAGCACAAACCTTTGCAACACAAAAAAAATCTTATGCAGTGCAGAAAAGACGCAGTAAATGGGAAGTATTTTGGATTGTGTTTCTTTGTCTTTATTATTATAAATCTTGTTGTACTGTTTGTTCATAAAAATGGTTTATCTTGGGGGGCAGAGCTACAGGCAGACTGAGCAGACATGTTCAGCAAGAGCTCCGTGCACATCAACGCATATTCAAGCTTTTTTAAAAATTCTTTATTTTGTTCGTGCAGAGATTATACATGTGGATTAGCACTGCCACAACAACTGGTGCAATCAGATTTGTATTCACTTAATCACATGGCATTAAAGAGAAACATGGCACTTTAAAAAAAAAAAGTAGATAAGAAAACAAGGTTACATCTTAAGCTTCATAAAGCCAAAAGGAAATATTAACTTGGCTCACAGATAGCCTTCACTCAGCAAACACAGTGAGAATAACGGTCAGGCTAGGATGTCGCTTTACATAACTGGGCTGAGCACACCTTTCCTAGTATCTGACTACATATGGTTATGCAATCACTATAATAGGTCTGGTACAGGCTATTAGTATTAAACTAACTACGCTGGATGAATCAAAAATAAATAAAAGGAACTGGCTTGATCATGAGTAAACAAAAATGATACTAAACACAGGAATCCACCGCTAGGTGAGCAAATCTGGCACATGCAGTTTCATGCCCTTTCATCCGGTTCCCGATTTACGAGGAAAACAATAACATACAAGCTCGGGGCACCCCCATAGCAGTCCTAGAGCTTCTTTTCAGGCATAACAGTAGGAACAATAAGAAAGATCGGCACATTTGTAAGTATAATAACATTAGCGTAATATCAGTAGTAGGGTCAATTGAGAGGTTGTGAGTGTCTGGCTAGAGTGTCTGGTTGATACAAATAACATAAGGTATGCCAGTAATTATTGGGTTGTCAGCGGTTCGGTGTTTAGTTGCTTGTCGTGGTGTAGTAGTGGTGGTGGTGCTGGTGTTCCCCACTGATCCCCTTGGTGGCTAGTGTAGTCGTCTAGTGTTTGAGGCCTAGTGGGTGTAGGTGCATAGTCATTTACAAAAGTAATTGGTCTCGTGCAGGCGCTTGGGAGTTTCAAAGTCCAATGTATACTCCAGGCTGTGTATGCTATTGCCTAGACTGGTGCAGCACATCAGTCCCGGTAAGCAACTCAAGTGAGCCTTGTTTCAGAGGGCCTGCATGGGGGTGCTTAGCCGATGCCTGTTAATGGCAGGCCGGCAACACTGAGAGGCATGAGTCCACGTAGGTTTGCAAGCTCATTTAGTGGGCCGTCCTCTGGTGTCCTCAGTTTCATGCTGGTGCTAGATCCGCCATTATGAGGAGTAAGGAGAACGAGAGTACCTGATCGTTGGGCATTAAACCTGCCCATTTCTGTCACTGGGTCTTCTGGTGCTTTAGGGTGGTGAGTATTGGGGAGCCGCATATGAACCTGTGGGTCTGGAGGGGAACTGTTCTGGGGTGTCTTGCCTGAGAGTACAGGGTGCTCCGGCATGGTGCAGTCTCCTAGATGGGGCTGTATGCATGCGAGAGGGGTGGTGAGGGGGTAGCCCTAGGGTGAGTCTCTGTTAAGGCGACTCAACAGTGGTCGAAGATTGGGGTGCTGGAGCTTACTTCGGGTCTTCTGCCTCCTTCTCCCTACTATCCAAGTCACTCTCTGGGCCCATACCGGTGTTGCAGGCATCTGTGTGGCGTCCCTTGGGACTGATGTTGGTGAGACTTCTTCCGGAGTGCCCCTGCATTTGGCCCAGAAGTCCACTTCGACAGTGGGGGCCTACAGGGCTCGGGTAATGGGGCCCACGTGGTTTCCATCATGTTGTGTGTCAGCGGTCTAGCGGTGCTGGTGATCAGAGGTTGGTTTCTCTGTCCTGGTCTGCATGCTCTAGTTGCCGGGATATCCCTCACCGGCGGGGGGAGGGGAAGAGAGGGTGTTCCTGGGACATCTTCAGTAATGCAGGCTGCAGTCGGCTGAGGGATCGGCCGCCTCTCCTGTGCCTTCTGAGTAGGCCACAAGTAGGCCTCAGGTCTAACCCCTGGAGGCGGTCGTCTATTTTGGTCGAGGACTCGATTTTGCATCTTGTCCATAGTAGACCCCTGTCCCTGGGGCTTAAAAGCAGGCAATATGTCGTTTGTTGCGGTTTGTTGCGGTAATTTTGGTTGATTTTGGGCTGTTTAGCACAGAGCTCTCGTCTGAAATGTGACCGCTCAGCTTGGCTGTCAAGCTCTGCCCCCATATTCAAGCTTTTAACAACTATTAACCCGGCAAAACTGGAAAAACAATTACCTGCTGCTTTGTCTCACTATGGGGAAATGCTCACAAAGGCAGAATACCCGGAACACAGATGATATTGGGGATCTCCTGCTCAGAGGATCACCGAGTGGTTCGCCCAAGATGGCGGCATCGGCTGCAAAGTCTTTCTTGGAAGGCAAGTCTCCCTTAGATGCTTTAGACGAGTTACCCACAACGGGAGGCCTGCACCACTCATCCTCGGATGAGGAGGCCGATACTTTAGCCACCAAGAGGGATATTAACTCCCTATTGAAGGATATACGTTCCCTGTTCCATGCTAACCCAGCGATAAATCGTGAGGATATCCACTACCTTACGGACAGGATCAGGGTGACTGAGGAGGAGGCCATTGAGATCAAGACCAAACAGGTCACACTGAAGGAGTTCCTCTCCAGGATGACACGGACCAAGGAGGGTATAGAGGCAAAATTGGCGGAGCAGGATGACAGGAGTCACCACAACAACGTCAAAATTTGCGGCGTCCCAGAAAAAGTGGATGCGACTGGGCTACCTCAATAGTTACGCTGCCTGTTCCTAAACCCACTGCTGCCCAAGAAAGCTAAAGCTATAATCCTAGATGGGTACTTACGCATACTGAAACCTCTGAGAGGTAGCTCTACTACATGAGCCCTCATTGTGCAGTTTGTATCCTCGCTCGACAAGATGGCAGTCCTTTCTGCAGTGCACGAAGCCTCCTCCTCCTGCGAATTTGAGTCCCCTACCCTCACCTTCTACACCAATTTATTCTGATCCACGTTACAATGGAGACACATCCTCCACCCGATCACCGGCATGCTCTCGAACATGCAGTCCCATACAGGTGGGGTACTTAACACACTCTACAAGTTACGAAAGATGGCACCCTACACAGGCTTATGGATGATCGAAAGAGAAGAAAGTGGAGAAAAGAAGATCCCCTAGCAAATAGCAAGTGGGAGCTCAATTTCCACTGGGCAAATACCTCCTAGGTATAATGTCACATTAGTTCGGGTAAATAAACCTTTATTAGAAATAATAGAAAATAACACCAGAATATTGTGTAGGACAGGTGAAAGCTAACACCTAATAAAAAGCTTGGGCAGAGCCTAGAGGTCACTCTAAATATACTATATATACAGTGGGAGCACATAAAATAGTGGAGTATAGAGTACAATTAAAGGTAATCACTAAATGGCATCCCTTCAAGAATATAGTATAAATAAATAAATAGGTGACCAAAAATAAGGTCTCAAAAATAGAACAGGAGGGAAAAAAGATATATAATAATGGCAGTGGTGATGGTACCAAAGGTAAATAAGGCAGTGAATCGCAGGGCTAGGTCTTGGTAAGCCTAAAAAGACAACATAGAGGCTAACCTATAGTATACCACTCACTCCCAAATAGAATATATAAGTAATAAGGGAACTAATCCCCTTGTAATTAGTGAAATGGAGCAAATAGGGGAGTGAAAGGCTTATGGATGCCACAGAGACTGCAACCTTCTTGAAAACACCAGGCCTTCCTAAATCTGCATGGACTTTTCCTTTTGTTTCCTTCAGTCCTTCTGTGGCTCACAACTTAGTTTATTCTATGCCCTACCAGACCGGGACTGCAAGAAAATTATTATTATATTATATATATTTTTATTTATTTACTTATTTCTTTTTCTTTTCCTTCTTTTTCTTTAATGCATAAATATGTGGTATATACTGCACTGTGAAGCATTATCCCCTATGTTTTACTCATGATGGGGGGGTCAACCCTTGTGTAGCTTCCCACCAAGGGTGCTGATCTAGTGTATGTGTGGGTACCGGATTGAGCATTTATAAGCATACCGCTCAGTCCACGACTGTAAGTTTTTTGCGGCTGGCTATTGAGACCTGCCTTACTGCATTAGGCAAATCCGTTTCCATGCTCTAGCACACCTTATGTCTCCACTGCCCTTATGCTTAAGTACGAACTTCCATTGATCACGAGTCCCAAGGTTTATTATCTTTTTTTTTTCCTTCTCAGCCATGCATTTTCTCCTCCAAAAAGATCCTCGTAATTATCTTCCCCTAGTAACGTTGGCTACCAACCCCTCCCACACAGGCCTCAACCGCATTAACATAGCTAAAGGAAATATTAACTTGGCTCACAGATAGCCTTCACTCAGCAGACACAGTGAGAATAACGGTCAGGCTAGGACATCGCTTTACATAACTGGGCTGAGCACACCTTTCCTAGTATCTGACTACATATGGTTATGCAATCACTATAATATGTCTGGTACAGGCTATTAGTATTAAACTAACTACGCTGGATGAATCAAAAATAAATAAAAGGAACTGGCTTGATCATGAGTAAACAAAAATGATACTAAACACAGGAATCCACCGCTGGGGGAGCAAATCGGGCATATGCAGTTTCATGCCCTTTCATCCGGTTCCCGATTTACGAGGAAAACAATAACATACAAGCTCGAGGCACCCCCATAGCAGTCCTAGAGCTTCTTTTCAGGCATAACAGTAGAAACAATAAGAAAGATCGGCACATTTTTAAGTATAATAACATTAGCGTAATATCAGTAGTAGGGTCAATTGAGAGGTTGTGAGTGTCTGGCTAGAGTGTCTGGTTGATACATTTCACATTGGTTACAACACCCAATCCTAGGGCTACTGCATTAGTCCTATGACCTTCAATGTTTAGTATCCTAGGATAACGTTCCAGCATATCTAGGATATACAATTATTACTGTAAAATGTGCTGTTTATTATGACTGACACTGCTGTTCCTCTGCAGTCTGTTTGAAACAATTGTGATGTAATTGAATGCTGATTTATGATGAGCGCACAACAAAAATAGAGAATGTAAAAAAAAATGGTTTGTCTTGTTATAAATTATTTATTTATTTATTTATTAAAAATTCTTAAGAAACGCAGTCTTATTACCCATAGGGTCTCGATGCGCATACCAGCAATAAAAAACAGACAAAACAATATCCAGCAAACAACAGCATTATAATCACATGCATTTGGACCAGGTTAAAAATTTGTTGGTTTGTCTTGTTGTACTGTTTGTTCATAAAAATGGTTTACATCAAACTGTAGTACATGGCCAAAGCATAACAAGTGTGTTCCTTTACATATACTGCCAAGTCATATTATTAGATTTAGATTTGAAGAACATTGTAAGTGTGACCGAAAGCAAGGAATTGTGCTGGATGGAGTCTATATATCTCCCCAGATTCGGCAAGGTTCCTACTTTGTGTAATTGGCCTTAGTGGAAATGTATTGTAATACATTTAAAATTGCACTTTATATAAGTGTATGTTTGGGCCCTGGGGTGGAGCACTTGGAGAGTAGGGTGGGCCAGTGCTCCACTCCACACTTTGGGGTCGCTTGGAAACTGTGGGTGTGGAGTCCAGTTCCAGAGTTTCAACACTCTGATTTACCTCACCTGAAAAAGATTGTTAATTGCAGGTGCTAGTAAGTACTCAGGGCCATTTTGACAACATTATGGGCCTCCGGGCAAAGCAGTGCACTGGGGCCCTGCCGACACAACCACTCACAGGTTGTTGATAAAATTAAGCTTATATTTATTGGTACCTCCAACAAATGCAATACAAACACACAGACTGCTAAAGACATACACACGGACTGCTGAATACACACTCACATGGACTGCTGAATACACACAGGCTGCTGTATACACACATAGGGTGCTGAATACATACACACAGGTTACTGAATACACACATACAGACTACTGAATACACACACGGACTGCTAAATACACACACACGGACTGCTGAATATGCACACAGAATGCTGAATACATACATGCTGCTCTATACACACAGATAATACTGAATACATACACACAGAATACTGAATACACACACAGACTGCTGAATACATATAGGCTGCTCTATACACACAGATAATACTGAATACATACACACAGACTACTGAATGCACACACAGACTGCTGAATACAGACAGACTGCTGTGTACACACACAGACTGCTAAACACAATTTATCTCTCATAACTCAGCTATGGAGACCTGTGTGCTGCACGAGTCTTATGGATGCCTGTGGCATGGCTGGGACACTCTGAGGGGACTGCTTTGGGGTTCTGCTACCTCTCTACAGCAATGGAAATTTGGAGTGTGGCAGGGATAGGGCACTTTTGGATGTTACTCCACTATATCTGACATTTGATTTACTATAATTTCTTTCTCTCTTTTTTAGAGTTTAGTTAGCACTGCTTGGTGGAAGGCCAGACATTCTGATACTGATGAGCTGGGCACTATTTTTTCAATGTTGGGGAGGGCTGTGTTAGTTTATTTTTAAGGTCCCTCTTTCTTCATTGTTCCCCCCCTTTCTTTTATTTTCTTCTGCTTATGTTTTTCTTTTCCCCTTTATACGCTTCCTTTTTTCTCCTGTTTTCCATCTAAGTTCCCTTCTTATACATTTTCTCTCTGTTTCCTATTCTTTTCTTTTACTCTTTCTTGTCTCAAGCATGTACTCCCGCACAGGTTTTACTTTTTAAGGGACACTTTCTGAACTCTGTGTAGTGAGCTATTCTGTGCTCCCTATCCTTTTGTCTTATTTGCCATATCTAGTTATTATGCTGTACTAAGACTATCATGGAATGGTGCTTATAATTCCCATAGAGGGTTTTAATGGCTCCTTTCTCTATCATGAATATGTAGCTCTATTATAAAATTTTTGCAATTCTTGGCATATGATTCTGAATATACTTAGCCTTGGTAAGGAGGGTTAGTGTTTACATTTTTGTTTCTCTTGTTTCTTCCTGTTTGTATAACATGCTCTTTGCTACAACTTACCTTCTTATGTATTGTGTTTCCTTACTGGCAGCATTGTATACAGTATATCGAGCTGTACTTGATTCTCAAACAACATAATTCTTATTTTTCAGAACATTGTTTTCTCTTGCTGACAATCAAAGATGGTAATTTATCATAATACGTAAAGTCATATATGACTTTTGCTTTGTATCCAGTTACATAAATCTTTAGTTATTACATAAAGTCAATACATTGTTAAACACAGGTCTGTACACACCAGTCAAGCCATATGACTTGCTTTTCCCTCAGAAATCTTACAACTCAGGAAGATATACAAAGCCAGTGAACAGCTGTTGTTAATCCAACTCATCAGCATGAGGTTGGTTACTGACTTGCTGTTGAGGTTTGGCGTTACTTGCAGAGCACAAACCTAGAACGTTATGGTGATTGAAAACCCCTTCCACCTGAAGTCAGAACATTTCCAACAGAATTCTCAAATGTGCTAGTTGTTACTACTGCAAGAGTTTATATATATATATATAAAGTATGTGGCGAAAGTAACCTCACCACACGTTCTTGGAGGGGCCTGTTTGCCAGCCTCCTGCCTCAGGACTTTGGTCTAGACCTTGTTTGTGCCTTCTTGGCTATTCTGTTCAGTAGTATGCATTCCCCTCCTATTTTAACATTGTCCCGTTTGACTACCGAACAACCACACGAACCAGGGACCACCCGGGAGATTGTTAACACCTATTAAAGGGACACTATAGTCACCTGAACAACTTTAGCCTAATGAAGCAGTTTTGGTGTATAGAACATGCCCCTGCAGCCTCACTGCTCAATCCTCTGCCATTTAGGAGTTAAATCCCTTTGTTTATGAACCCTAGTCACACCTCCCTGCATGTGACTTGCACAGCCTTCCATAAACACTTCCTGTAAAGAGAGCCGTATAGGCTTTCTTTATTGCAAGTTCTGTTTAAGATTAAGATTTTCTTATCCCCTGCTATGTTAATAGCTTGCTAGACCCTGCAAGAGCCTCCTGTATTTGATTAAAGTTCAATTTAGAGATTGAGATACAATTATTTAAGGTAAATTACATCTGTTTGAAAGTTAAACCAGTTTTTGTTTCATGCAGGCTCTGTCAATCATAGCCAGGGGAGGTGTGGCTAGGGCTGCATAAACAGAAACAAAGCGATTTAACTCCTAAATGACAGTGAATTGAGTAGTGAAATTGCAGGGGAATCTATACACTAAAACTGCTTTATTTAGCTAAAGTAATTTAGGTGACTATAGTGTTCCTTTAACAAGTACCCACTCATGTTTGAACTGTATACATTGCAACAGTATAATCAGGGGTGAGTGTTTTGTTCACCCACGATCAGGTAAGTCGTATAAAATATTCGACTATTATACGTGCAACTCTGACTATGTGGTCTATATTTTGAAATGTCCATGTGGGTTACTCTACGTTGGAGAGACAATTAGACCAGTTAAAGAGCGTATCGGTGAACACAAAAGGGATATAAGAGCAGCCCTACAGAAAGGGACATGTGAGAAACCAGTACCAAGACATTTTCTGCAACAGGGTTAAAATGTTAATCAATTACGATTCCAAGTAATTGATAGTATCAAACCCCTACGGAGAGGGGGAGATAGGCAAAAGGCACTCTTACGAAAAGAGACGAAGTGGATTAGCATTTTGGAAACTCTACACCCGGATGGTTTAAATGAGGATTATGACCTAAAACATTTTCTATAAAACCCTACCCTGGGAGATGTAGATATACGCCTAGGGAGTACTTTTATGTGTCCCCTATGACTATTCTTTTCATTTGATAATTTTTCACTTTATATTTACAGAGTATTATTTGGTCCATTCTTGGTACGTTTATCCCTTTGACAAATTATTAAGGAAGTTGACCAATCTTTGGTCCGTAACCCAAACAATTGCGGGGTCCAACGTAAAAGTACCCATGGGCATCTTTCACACATTACACTGCTGGTGAGTATGCCTCCACTCTTTTTCTCCTCGTTATATTATTCCATTTTTGGGGGAGGATGATACTCACCCCTGGTTATCTGTTGCAAATACCATTCACTAATTCATGGCTAACGACTACAGTCATGTAAAATAAAATAAAATAAAAATGGATGGGTTATCTATTATTTACCTACACAACTTTTGTTTTGAAACATAATTCCTCGATCGAAATATTCTGATATTTATCTTATCTCTTAGATTCTCTGCACCTCGGACATGTTATAGAGGTCAAGGGCTTAGCATTAAAAATTCCCCACTATATCCATTTCCTACAGTAATTTTGTAGGTTATTTCATGTATAAATGTTTTTTACAAGTATTTTGTATATTTCTTTGGTGTTTATTTTCTTTTTTCTGGTGTTCTGCCCTCATATAGATGTTGTTGTCTATTTACCCATTTAAGATTGGGGCATATGGCCATTGTTATCCTATATATAGGATGGGACATAGGACACATCAATTTGCATAAAACTTTTTTGCCATATGGGTATCCAATAGAGTGCAATGGGTCACGCATGCACATAGAAGACATTGAAGCGCATGCGCACATTGTGGGACTAATTACGCATTAGCATATTGGAGCAGCACGCCAATGACGTTGGGAGCGGCATGACGTCATTCGGGCGCGACCCGCGTGAACAAGCGGTCGCGCCGGAAACCTGATAAATACAGATACACAACGCTATTTTAATTGCACAGGGCCATCGAAAGAACAGGAAGGTTCCGAGCGCGCAGCCCGCCTGACATTTAAAGAGCCAGCACTCTTTCCATACACTGGGCAAGGATGTGGAGTTTCCCTCAATTTAGAAAGGAACTATTTATATCATATTTTGACGGCTACAACATGGATGCCTCATTGGGAATTTAATATTTCCTCTACAGGATACACTGGTGAGATCTACCCAGTACACAAAGTGTGCACACTGGACTGTATATAAATTTTTTCATTATTAATTTTTTCTTCCTTTTTTTCTTATTTCTTTTTTTCATTTTTTGAGTTTTTTCTATTTTTCTTATTTTTTTCATATTTTCCTATTTTAACATTGTCCCGTTTGACTACCGAACAACCACACGAACCAGGGACCACCCGGGAGATTGTTAACACCTATTAAAGGGACACTATAGTCACCTGAACAACTTTAGCCTAATGAAGCAGTTTTGGTGTATAGAACATGCCCCTGCAGCCTCACTGCTCAATCCTCTGCCATTTAGGAGTTAAATCCCTTTGTTTATGAACCCTAGTCACACCTCCCTGCATGTGACTTGCACAGCCTTCCATAAACACTTCCTGTAAAGAGAGCCGTATAGGCTTTCTTTATTGCAAGTTCTGTTTAAGATTAAGATTTTCTTATCCCCTGCTATGTTAATAGCTTGCTAGACCCTGCAAGAGCCTCCTGTATTTGATTAAAGTTCAATTTAGAGATTGAGATACAATTATTTAAGGTAAATTACATCTGTTTGAAAGTTAAACCAGTTTTTGTTTCATGCAGGCTCTGTCAATCATAGCCAGGGGAGGTGTGGCTAGGGCTGCATAAACAGAAACAAAGCGATTTAACTCCTAAATGACAGTGAATTGAGTAGTGAAATTGCAGGGGAATCTATACACTAAAACTGCTTTATTTAGCTAAAGTAATTTAGGTGACTATAGTGTTCCTTTAACAAGTACCCACTCATGTTTGAACTGTATACATTGCAACAGTATAATCAGGGGTGAGTGTTTTGTTCACCCACGATCAGGTAAGTCGTATAAAATATTCGACTATTATACGTGCAACTCTGACTATGTGGTCTATATTTTGAAATGTCCATGTGGGTTACTCTACGTTGGAGAGACAATTAGACCAGTTAAAGAGCGTATCGGTGAACACAAAAGGGATATAAGAGCAGCCCTACAGAAAGGGACATGTGAGAAACCAGTACCAAGACATTTTCTGCAACAGGGTTAAAATGTTAATCAATTACGATTCCAAGTAATTGATAGTATCAAACCCCTACGGAGAGGGGGAGATAGGCAAAAGGCACTCTTACGAAAAGAGACGAAGTGGATTAGCATTTTGGAAACTCTACACCCGGATGGTTTAAATGAGGATTATGACCTAAAACATTTTCTATAAAACCCTACCCTGGGAGATGTAGATATACGCCTAGGGAGTACTTTTATGTGTCCCCTATGACTATTCTTTTCATTTGATAATTTTTCACTTTATATTTACAGAGTATTATTTGGTCCATTCTTGGTACGTTTATCCCTTTGACAAATTATTAAGGAAGTTGACCAATCTTTGGTCCGTAACCCAAACAATTGCGGGGTCCAACGTAAAAGTACCCATGGGCATCTTTCACACATTACACTGCTGGTGAGTATGCCTCCACTCTTTTTCTCCTCGTTATATTATTCCATTTTTGGGGGAGGATGATACTCACCCCTGGTTATCTGTTGCAAATACCATTCACTAATTCATGGCTAACGACTACAGTCATGTAAAATAAAATAAAATAAAAATGGATGGGTTATCTATTATTTACCTACACAACTTTTGTTTTGAAACATAATTCCTCGATCGAAATATTCTGATATTTATCTTATCTCTTAGATTCTCTGCACCTCGGACATGTTATAGAGGTCAAGGGCTTAGCATTAAAAATTCCCCACTATATCCATTTCCTACAGTAATTTTGTAGGTTATTTCATGTATAAATGTTTTTTACAAGTATTTTGTATATTTCTTTGGTGTTTATTTTCTTTTTTCTGGTGTTCTGCCCTCATATAGATGTTGTTGTCTATTTACCCATTTAAGATTGTGGCATATGGCCATTGTTATCCTATATATAGGATGGGACATAGGACACATCAATTTGCATAAAACTTTTTTGCCATATGGGTATCCAATAGAGTGCAATGGGTCACGCATGCACATAGAAGACATTGAAGCGCATGCGCACATTGTGGGACTAATTACGCATTAGCATATTGGAGCAGCACGCCAATGACGTTGGGAGCGGCATGACGTCATTCGGGCGCGACCCGCGTGAACAAGCGGTCGCGCCGGAAACCTGATAAATACAGATACACAACGCTATTTTAATTGCACAGGGCCATCGAAAGAACAGGAAGGTTCCGAGCGCGCAGCCCGCCTGACATTTAAAGAGCCAGCACTCTTTCCATACACTGGGCAAGGATGTGGAGTTTCCCTCAATTTAGAAAGGAACTATTTATATCATATTTTGACGGCTACAACATGGATGCCTCATTGGGAATTTAATATTTCCTCTACAGGATACACTGGTGAGATCTACCCAGTACACAAAGTGTGCACACTGGACTGTATATAAATTTTTTCATTATTAATTTTTTCTTCCTTTTTTTCTTATTTCTTTTTTTCATTTTTTGAGTTTTTTCTATTTTTCTTATTTTTTTCATATTTTCCTATTTTAACATTGTCCCGTTTGACTACCGAACAACCACACGAACCAGGGACCACCCGGGAGATTGTTAACACCTATTAAAGGGACACTATAGTCACCTGAACAACTTTAGCCTAATGAAGCAGTTTTGGTGTATAGAACATGCCCCTGCAGCCTCACTGCTCAATCCTCTGCCATTTAGGAGTTAAATCCCTTTGTTTATGAACCCTAGTCACACCTCCCTGCATGTGACTTGCACAGCCTTCCATAAACACTTCCTGTAAAGAGAGCCGTATAGGCTTTCTTTATTGCAAGTTCTGTTTAAGATTAAGATTTTCTTATCCCCTGCTATGTTAATAGCTTGCTAGACCCTGCAAGAGCCTCCTGTATTTGATTAAAGTTCAATTTAGAGATTGAGATACAATTATTTAAGGTAAATTACATCTGTTTGAAAGTTAAACCAGTTTTTGTTTCATGCAGGCTCTGTCAATCATAGCCAGGGGAGGTGTGGCTAGGGCTGCATAAACAGAAACAAAGCGATTTAACTCCTAAATGACAGTGAATTGAGTAGTGAAATTGCAGGGGAATCTATACACTAAAACTGCTTTATTTAGCTAAAGTAATTTAGGTGACTATAGTGTTCCTTTAACAAGTACCCACTCATGTTTGAACTGTATACATTGCAACAGTATAATCAGGGGTGAGTGTTTTGTTCACCCACGATCAGGTAAGTCGTATAAAATATTCGACTATTATACGTGCAACTCTGACTATGTGGTCTATATTTTGAAATGTCCATGTGGGTTACTCTACGTTGGAGAGACAATTAGACCAGTTAAAGAGCGTATCGGTGAACACAAAAGGGATATAAGAGCAGCCCTACAGAAAGGGACATGTGAGAAACCAGTACCAAGACATTTTCTGCAACAGGGTTAAAATGTTAATCAATTACGATTCCAAGTAATTGATAGTATCAAACCCCTACGGAGAGGGGGAGATAGGCAAAAGGCACTCTTACGAAAAGAGACGAAGTGGATTAGCATTTTGGAAACTCTACACCCGGATGGTTTAAATGAGGATTATGACCTAAAACATTTTCTATAAAACCCTACCCTGGGAGATGTAGATATACGCCTAGGGAGTACTTTTATGTGTCCCCTATGACTATTCTTTTCATTTGATAATTTTTCACTTTATATTTACAGAGTATTATTTGGTCCATTCTTGGTACGTTTATCCCTTTGACAAATTATTAAGGAAGTTGACCAATCTTTGGTCCGTAACCCAAACAATTGCGGGGTCCAACGTAAAAGTACCCATGGGCATCTTTCACACATTACACTGCTGGTGAGTATGCCTCCACTCTTTTTCTCCTCGTTATATTATTCCATTTTTGGGGGAGGATGATACTCACCCCTGGTTATCTGTTGCAAATACCATTCACTAATTCATGGCTAACGACTACAGTCATGTAAAATAAAATAAAATAAAAATGGATGGGTTATCTATTATTTACCTACACAACTTTTGTTTTGAAACATAATTCCTCGATCGAAATATTCTGATATTTATCTTATCTCTTAGATTCTCTGCACCTCGGACATGTTATAGAGGTCAAGGGCTTAGCATTAAAAATTCCCCACTATATCCATTTCCTACAGTAATTTTGTAGGTTATTTCATGTATAAATGTTTTTTACAAGTATTTTGTATATTTCTTTGGTGTTTATTTTCTTTTTTCTGGTGTTCTGCCCTCATATAGATGTTGTTGTCTATTTACCCATTTAAGATTGTGGCATATGGCCATTGTTATCCTATATATAGGATGGGACATAGGACACATCAATTTGCATAAAACTTTTTTGCCATATGGGTATCCAATAGAGTGCAATGGGTCACGCATGCACATAGAAGACATTGAAGCGCATGCGCACATTGTGGGACTAATTACGCATTAGCATATTGGAGCAGCACGCCAATGACGTTGGGAGCGGCATGACGTCATTCGGGCGCGACCCGCGTGAACAAGCGGTCGCGCCGGAAACCTGATAAATACAGATACACAACGCTATTTTAATTGCACAGGGCCATCGAAAGAACAGGAAGGTTCCGAGCGCGCAGCCCGCCTGACATTTAAAGAGCCAGCACTCTTTCCATACACTGGGCAAGGATGTGGAGTTTCCCTCAATTTAGAAAGGAACTATTTATATCATATTTTGACGGCTACAACATGGATGCCTCATTGGGAATTTAATATTTCCTCTACAGGATACACTGGTGAGATCTACCCAGTACACAAAGTGTGCACACTGGACTGTATATAAATTTTTTCATTATTAATTTTTTCTTCCTTTTTTTCTTATTTCTTTTTTTCATTTTTTGAGTTTTTTCTATTTTTCTTATTTTTTTCATATTTTTCAATTTTTCCAATTTTCTCATGTGTACACATTGTTGCATTATGGTATATATTCCCTTCTAACATTCTGTCAAATGCTCTATATATGGAATTTTCTCCTGATACTACAGAACTAGATACCAAATGCATATTTATGAGTCAGCTCTTGTCATGATCTTTTTTTGCACATGAAATCACATTGGCTACTATGGGATTTAATCACTTTAAATTATTGTTTATAATTTTTGTATATATTTGTATGCATATTTATGTAATTTACTATTATATACAACTTTATATCAATTAGACATTAAATACTACTTTATATTCTTACCATAATTGTTTTTTTGAGTGCAGTATCAATTATTGAATTCTTGATTATTAGGAGGCTTTAGGGCCACCTAGATACTTTGCACCATATACGGATAAAAGAGTGCCTGTATATATGATTTTTTTCAATTATCTCACAGGCACAGAGGAGGGATTGTCCGTGTATGTATGGGAGTGTCATGTATTGTAACACTGTTCTCAATGATCTGTGACTTTGTAATTCAGTCTTCCATCGTGTCCAGTTGGGAGTACTCCTTGCATGGGGATTGTCATAATAGGCCAAGTGTGGTCCCATTAAAATGAGTTCCTGCTTACCCTCAACATAGAGTCTCATCTCATGTGTGGGGGAATCAGCTGTATCAACCCTGAGGATTGCTATATCACTATACTCCCCTGGGATTGTAATCACTAGCTCTTATAAGAGCTGTTCCTACTATACTCTCTGGAGTAGGAGAGGTTCACCCACTGGAAGCTGGATCCTGGTCCAGGGTCCAGGGTGGGTGGAGGACGGCGAGTTCCCAGCCAAGCTGTAACACTGGACGTGGGGACTATGGTGCTGATGGTGTCTGGTGGAGTGCTTGAAGTCCTCGGTGAGCACTAGGAGCATTGATTGGCGGAGACTACCGGTCGGAGTGCCAGGCGGTCCATCACAAAGTATATATATGTATATATACACAAAATACACAATCCAGCGCACTCGCTTATTCACTAAATAATTAATTATTTAAAATCTTACAGATTGTAATAGTTTTATTTAAAAACACCTCACCTAGGCAAAAAATAATGGGAGTTTAGTTACATTATATGATCATATATTGCATGTCAATGTACCCCATTCTTGGCAGCATTAGGCTGCTAGAGTAGGGCCTGCCAAGAATGGGGTACATTGACGTTGTGGCAGGCTTATACAATAGGAAGGTTGCAGGGAGCCCATAATGACTTGAAGGGCCCCTGCAACCTATCACTCTGTAAACAACCCTCCCCCTCCCATTCAATGTGAGGCCTGGCAGCATACCTGCTCTCACTGCCAGGTCTCCCCTCTCTCTCTCTCCATGCTCTGTGTGAGGTTGGGAGGCGGGCAGGAAGTGACATCACCCCTGCTTCCCTCTCACACGGAGCACACTTACAGCGTGGATTGTAAGTGAGAAAAGGAGCCTGTCTGCCCCACTGCTGCTTGAGAAAGATGGAGGGAGAAAAACATCAGATTGTACAGGTAAGCAGGCCCATACACATAATGCCCCCCCACACACATACACTGCCCACCCATATACACACACACACACTGCACACACTGCCCACCCACACACATACACTGCCCACCTATATATATATATATACACACACTGCACACACTGCCCCCCACACATACACTGCCCCCACACACACACACTGCACACAATGCCCCTCACACACATACACTGCCCACCCATATATATACACACACACACACACTGCACACACTGCCCCCACACACATACACTGCCCCTCACACTGCACACACACTGCACACACTGCCCCCCACACATACACTGCCCCCCCACACACATACACTGCCCATCCACATATATATATACACACACACACTGCACACACTGCCCCCACACACGTACACTGCCCCCACACAAACACACACTGCACATGCTGCCCCCCACACATATACTGCCCCCCCACACACACACTGCACACACTGCCCCCACACATAAACTTCCCCACCACACACACACTGCAGACACTGCCCTCCCACACACATACACTGCCCACCCATATATACACACACTGCACACACTGCCCCCCCACACATACACTGCCCCCCCACACACCCACACTGCCCCCACACATAAACTTCCCCACCACACACACACTGCACACACTGCCCTCCCACACACATACACTGCCCACCCATATATACACACACTGCACACACTTCCCCCCACACATACACTGCCCCCCCACACACACACTGCCCCCACACACATACACTGCCCACCCATATATACACACACACTGCACACACTGCCCCACCACACACATACACTGCCGCCACACACACACTGCACACACTGCCCCCCACACATACACTGCTCCCCCACACACTGCACACACTGCCCCCCCACACACATACACTGCCCACCCATATATACACACGCACTGTCCCCACACACATACACTGCCCATCCATATATATACACATACACTGCCCCCACACACATACACTGCCCACCCATATATATACACACACACTGCCCCCCCACACACATACACTGCCCACCCATATATACACGCACACACACACTGCACACACTGCCCCCCACACACATACACTGCCCACCCTTATACACACACACACACTGCCCCCCACACATACACTGCCCACCCATATATACAAGCACACACTGCCCCCCACACACATATACAGCCCTCTCATACACACACACACACATCACACACTGCCCCCCACACACATACACTGCCCACCCATATATACACACACACACTGCCCCCACACATACACTGCCCACCCATATATACACGCACACACTGCCCCATCACACATATACACTGCCCACCCATACACACACACACTGTACACACTGCCCCCCCTACACACATACACTGCCAAAACACACACACAAACAGCCCCCCATACACACATACACATTGCCCAACACACACACATACACTGGTCACCCATATACACACACACACACACACACTGCATACATGGCCCGGCCCACACACACACAGTCCCCCATACACACATTGCCCCACACATACATGCACAGCCTCCATTCACACACTGCTCCCCCATATACACATTGCCCCACACACACACATACACTGCCCCCCACACACATACACTGCCCCCCATACACACACTGCCCCCCATACTTATAAACACTCCCCCCATACGTACACTGCCCCCCCACACACCATACACATACACACATTGCCCCACATACACAGTGAGAAGACGCTGGACGTCCATAGGAAAGCATTGAGTAATGCTTTCCTATGGGCAGTTTGAATGCGCACGCGGCTCTTGCTTTGCATGCGTATTTGAATCTGACGTCGGCAGAGGGAAGAATCTTCCCCAGCGCCAAGCGTGCCCATAAAGACGACCCTGTACACTACAGAAGACATACCTCAATTTACATTGGCTGCAAAAGGTATGTTTCTTTCAGATACTGGGAATCATCATGTTGAAATTTGAAAGGGGATGGCTAAGGAGGCTGGGTTACACTGCTGAAAACAGCAAAACATTTTACAGCATCGTTCTTTACAGGAAAACTGCACAGTATTTTAAGAAAAGAAACTAACCACAGATATTTGAACGTATTAGCTTTAATATAAGCTTACCTTGTTTAGTTGCCTGTAGTGTCCCTTAAAGTTGTTGCTCAAGTTGGTTCTTACATTGTTTATATTATAATCCTTTGCAGCTGTTGATTCAAATATTTCATGCTGTTTTTATGGGTCACAGAGAAAAACTCTTTACTCTATTCAATTTGAATGCTCTTCACAAATTTGTCATCACACATTTCCAACAAATCAAATATTAGGAAATTCCCAATTTTCTTCTAGTGGATCTTAATAAAAGCTGCACAACTGAAGGTAAATTAAGGCTGGTTCTTGAGCCACTACAGTACATTAAATGAATCCATTGGCAGACATTTCCAAAATCTTGTGAGTGCAATCTATAACTAGGCACAATAAACAGGTTGACTATGTCCCTTTGTTGGGGCACCTATTTAAAAAACTAACTGGGGAGAGTAGTGCCCCGCAAGTGGTGGCTGCAAACTAAACGGGGAAACCGGGTACCTATTGTGCCTACCAGCCCCCTACCATTGGTGGTGGGTCGGGGGCCCTAACTCATAAATGCAGGGGTGAATCTAATAATTAAGATAACCCCCCCTCCATGTCTAGGAGTCCCCAAGCCTCTAGTCACCCCCTTAGTGACAAGGGGTCCCCAAGCACCCCTAGACACTCCCCATACAAAAAAATCCTTCCTACCCACCTCACCCAACGTAAAGTGAGAGGTCATTAACCCCTTAAGGACCAAACTCTGGAATAAAAGGGAATCATGACATGTCACACACGTCATGTGTCCTTAAGGGGTTAAACTCAGTACCTGTGAAATAAAAAAGTAATACTTGCCTTTAGATGTCTTTGTTTTTCTTCCAAATAAGGCCAAATAAAATTCTATAAAGTCACATTTTATTATTAAAATTAAAAAAGGAACAATTCACCCCAAAAACACACCCATATATATATATATACACACACACACACTGCACACGAAAAAAACTTGACGAAAAATGGATGGATTAATTTTTCATCTGGGTTTTATTTTTGAGGGACCCCTAGTCACTGTGGGAGGGTGAATAGAGGCTTTGAGATCCTTAGTCACGGGGAGGGGATTATTTATATTATTAGCACCACCAATGGGTGGAAGCTGGGGGGGGATATAGGTCTACCTTAATTCTTTCTTAGGGACCCCACTCACTGTCAATGGGTCGGGGGAACCATAGGTCCTCCTATTATTATTTAGGGCTCCCTCCTGCCCCTACCGGCTGTGACCATGCAGGTGGGGGCAGGAGAGAGGATTTAACTATGGTGTCATATTGATCTCAATAGGGAGAGGATGGATTAGGAAGCATCTGGGAGCACACCTCACCTTCTATTTTTAAATATTACAAGGAGGATATGTGTAATGGCACCCCCGGGCACAAAAGGGGTTAAACCGCTGTTTAGTAGATCTTCCCTTCCAAAGACACAGGCACAGCTACTGTAGACACCAATACAGCGAACCAGAGAAGCATATGAATGCCATAAACAGCTGAACCGGAACCATACAAATGCTGTAAACAGCCGAATAGGAAAAACCATACAAATAGGTTTACACTCCTAGCAGTCAAACTGGAACAGCATACAGTAAATCCCCCCAAGAACGAGACAGAGCTCCGTGTTGAGGGTCAAGCAGTGGTCTGGTTTAATGTGGGCTACCTGCCCGGTATTTATGCAGGTCTTCCACCTGGTGGACACTCCCCTAGGGGACCAGATGGAAGACTGGGACGCAATTGGTAAAATGACCAATCACAGGCATACAGGATTAAAACACTCCCACTGTACATTACAATCCCTCCCCTCTATCCTGGAGATAATTGGGAAGTAATCCAATTATCTCCAAGGACAGAGGCAAAACTCCATTAACCACATGGTTACAATAAAACACTAAAATACAATAAAATACATAATGTTACATTTGTCACATAAAATATATACATGTAACCCATTCCCAGATAGCTGGGATCTGAGTGCACAAAAGTACCGAATAGCGCTCAGATCCTATGCACACAATCCAATCGCCGTGGAGTTAAAGTGTTCACAAAGTCTGTTCTCCATACGAATAGACTCCACGGGATGGTTATCTGGGGAAATGCTGTTCATAAGGTTTAAACTACCGAATGAACAGGCATCCGGTTAAATGACCGACTGTAGAAGCAAGGAGGCTGACGGCTCAGCGGTGTTCGCGCAAATAAGTGTCCGTTTCCAGTTCCATAGTTTGGGTGCTGAACACCGCTGGCCGTTCGGGACTTTAAAATGGCCGCCGCCACGTGTTCAGCAAACAAACAAAGGCCACCCAGCATTTGTCAATTAAGCTGCGGTTAACCGCAGCTTCTGGGAGGTAAATTGCTGACACATTCCAGCTCCCAGGTGGTCCAGTCATTCGTGCGTTAGTTCGGTAGATTGAATCTACCGGCCGCCGGGCAGAAAGGCACAAACAAGCCTTTTCTGCAGGGGAAATGAAGGCTTTTTAACATGGGGCCATAGTCCAGAGGCAACAGGCGGGCAACCAGGCTCCTCCAATGCAATGTGTCGAGATTGGTCTCGTCACATCATGCAAGCCGGTAGCTCCCTCCTTGTATTAAACTAGAACAAATTGCACAAATGAAATTTGGTCCAACAAGAAATTCGGTCATTTGTTGTCATTTCTATTCTTTCATTTTTCTTTCAGAGGAAAACAAATGCCCAAGTCTAGTAGATGGTGTGTTATGTTTTGGCATGCCTTTTTCACATTGAAAGTGAAATTAACTCCTCTGCTTTGTTATACTGGAAGGGTTACTGTAATTAGAGCTCCACATTCAGAGTTATGTAATTTTAGTCATCTACATAGAATGAAGATTTCTTTTTATTATCAGTTTATACATTCTATTTAACAAAATGGTAGCTTAGGTCATGCATTTATTAATATAATCCTATATACACATATACTTCTTACACACAAAAAAGCACTCCATCACATACAACACATAACATATTCACATACATACAATCTATCTTTTGGCCTCCACATAGAAAAACTTGCATCTAAACTTTATCCAAAACTAGGTGCCCTGTACATAAACAAATCCTGCCTAAGCCCTACAGTAAAGGAAAAGATTGTACAGCAAATGCTGATGCCAATCATTGATTATGGGGATGTAGTATATGCAAATGCATCGCAATCTCAAATTAATAAACTCGATACATTGTAAAACTCGTTCTGCCAATTTGTGCTACAATGTAATTACAGGACCCACCATTGTGACATGCTAAAAGAACTAAACAGGTTGTAGCTGGAATCCAGACGCACCCTTCATCTTTCCAGCCTTGTGTTTAAGAGCTTTTCTGGGAAACTCCCACCGTACCTGAGCAGAAGGCTCTCCTCGGCTGTTCCTATCTCATATAACCTCCGATCCAGCACCAACACTTTATTTAGTCTACCTCAATACAAAAAGAAAGCAGCCCGATCCTCCTTCCTACAGAGCACCGCAATTGTGTAATGACCTCCCACACAATTTAAAATCTTCACTAAGCCTAAAGTCATTTAAGAGATCCCTCTCTACATACCTCAAAACAGAATGCACCTGTCATGGTTGATTATATATTTCCTACCTGTAACATTGCAATGTTTTGTGGACCCAGGACATACTTGAAATCAAGAGAAATCTCAATGTACCTTTCCTGGTAAAATATTTTATAAATAAATAATACATACCTGTACAACATGCAATCTGTAGGTCTGTGGTATAGACAAATAAGGGTCTGTGGATTATAAGCCAGGTGAATGCACAGCCCATCTGCTCCTTTTACGGCCCAAAAATGAAAAGCCAAATCCAAGTCCCCCTCAGCTGCCTATGGCCTGATAATTATGGATGTATTATAAGGAGAAAATGCCCTGTTGCTTTACCTTACATCTGCCACAGATAAGTCCCTTCCAGCATTTAGCATACATTCTAATATTGAGCCAAATCAAATCTCACTCTTGCATTTTCCACCATAACCCTTGGAAGAATGAATGGCTGATTTGACGTGGAAAATAAACTACCATCCTGACTATTGTTTTTTGCCCTCTGCAGACAAAGTGTGTCTGTAACTCCAAACTGGAGTTATGGAGGGATGGTGAGCAAAAGGCTGTCTGAGTACGGTGTGGTTCCATTCTCTTATCAAGACAAAATGATTAAAGGACCACTATAGGCACCCAGACCACTTCAGCTTAATGAAGTGGTCTGGGTGCCAGGTCCCTCTGGGTTTAACCCTTTCTGCTGTAAACATAGCAGTTTCAGAGAAACTGCTATGTTTACATATGGGTTAATCCAGCCTCTAGTGGCTGTCTCATTAACAAACGCTAGAGGCGCTTCCGCGCTTCTCACTGTGATTTCCTATGGACTGGCTGAATGAGCGTGTGGCTCTTGCCGCGCATGCGCATTCAGCCAATGACGGAAGAAGAGGGAGGAGAGTCCCCAGCGCCGAGGGAGCCCAGCGCTGGAAAAGAGGTAACCCCTTCCTCCCCCTTCAGCACCATGAGAGGGGGACCCTGAGGGTGGGGGCACCCTCAGGGCACTATAGCTTGTTTTCCTGGCACTATAGTTTTACTTTAACCCCTCAAGGACTAAACGTCTGGAATAAAAGGGAATCATGACATGTGTCCTTAAGGGGATAAAGGATCACTATAGGGTCAGGAACACAAACATGTATTCCCGACCCTATAGTGTTAAAACCACCATCTAGCCCCCATGGGCCCCTCATGCCTCCATAAATATAGCAAAATCTTACTGTATTCAAGCCAGAAGTGATACCGGAGAAACTGACGGAAGCGAAGCACAGAGAGATGGACACAGGTTTCTTCAGGAAGGAAGAGATTCTTTATTGGATCACCGATCGGGACTCAGAGGGACTAGCGTCACCAAAATACAACAAGTTCTGAGCCCCGGACAATAGTGCAGGCTCCTTATATAGGCACATAACTCCTCCCATATTAAGCTCCACCCGCACATTCTCTTAACCAATCAACACAAATAAGAATTAACTTCCTGTTTGACCGCATGGCTTGTCCAGCACAATGGAGGAGGGGAATACTATATCCTGTATTCTTGCACATGCTCAGTACACTACTGATCGTATCTTGCCTCGTGCAACCAACTGATCGATACGTCAGCATATGCACGTACACATGCCACGTGGTAATCTCGGCCTACTAAATTTATTTTTACCGAGATTCCACCACATTCCCCCCTTTGATGCCTCTTGATATTTTACAATTACTTGAGGCATCACTTAACCTTAGTTTGCATACACCGCAAGTTACCTTGAACCAGACCAGACTTATCTTATGATGTGAATCTTCAACATTCATCTTCCTGCATTGGTTCTCCCTGATCTAGAGCCTTATATTTATATATTGCCATTATCTGTGCAGCAGCCTTCCTCTCTGCTATATTTTCTATCAGGCTTTGCACAGACCTAACTACTAAGGGTATAAGACACGGTAGGAGTAGACACAACATTAAAATCAGTAGGACTCCACCCACCACTGCCTTAAGCCCTCCAAACCACTCATACCAGCTACCAAACCAACTACTTGGATTATACCCTTTCCATACCTGAGTAGGCACATGCGCTAGTTTAACCATATGGCTAGTAAGCTCAGCTATTGCTTGCCCTTCGTCATCTATTTGAAGACAGCAATTGCTCAGGTTAAACTTCCCACATACACCTCCCTCTACTGCCAAAAGGTAATCCAAGGCTAATCTATTCTGGTATACTGTTGTCCTCATCCTGGTATTATGCTTCGCTAGAAGATTGAGCGCTTGTGATGTCTCGTTAGTAATAATCTCAACCACCGCCTGTAATCTTATAATACGGTTGAGCATATAAATAGGGGTTCTATAACCAAAGGTACCATCTTCTGCCCACGTGGCTGGCCCATAGTAATCTATAATACGCTGGGGAGGCCATTCATCATCTTCCCAGGCGCCTATCTCTATGGGTCCCCTTTTCTTCCTATGATTCACATCATACACTTTAACACCTAAAGTCTCACCTGTTTCAATAGGTAACAAGAAGAAGGATGGTTTGAGCATACCCAACACACATGCCCCTTCCCAGTCCTGTGGCAACTCCGAATAGGCTTTCTTACCACAGATCCAGTACAAATTTGCTGGGGCTCTCCAGGTAGATGTGATGGATAGGTCAAACCACACATCCTTTAAATTGGCGTATCTAGCAAACGGGTTAGATGGTTCTGAGACATTTGAAGCCGACCACCAAGTTGTATTCTTTGTATCATCATCATAAGCTTTTTGCCCTAGACAAGTTAATTCTCCTACAGAAGTATTATACATTATTCCTTTCCTTGCTATGCAAACATAACCTATGATGGAGGTCTTTAATCTCCACTCAGATTTACCTCTAACACTCATATGATAATCGGCTTGTGAAGATATTAATTGTTCAACTGCCTCAGAACCGGACATTACCTCCTTTGCTTCCCAAGGCCATTGGTCTCCCATGTTAGTACCTCCACACACATAGCAGTTGGTAACATTAAGACTACCGGCAATACTTTCAGCTAAATCAATGAACAGGTTTTTAGCATTATGGGGGATCTTATTATCTATACTCATCTCTTCGTAAAAGGAATGATATACTTGATGAGTTTGGGAGGATACCGTATCAGTCTCTATCCCTATAAATAATACTGTCCCAGGATCTAAACCCGTCCCGTATATTTGAAACCCAAATAAATTTCCATACTTGTCTAAGAACTTGTCGGGGTTATTTATAAGTATATGGACTGGGTTGCATTCCATAGACTTACAATATGGGCTAGTAGGCAACTTAGTCACTATCATGTCCTTGTCTACTGTCTGTCCCCAAGTTGCCCACCCCACACAAGACCAATATGGGCAAAAGTTATACTCTCTATTTGGGCATCTAGGACTCACATATTTATTTTTATTACTGGGACAAATATATTTATCATTAGACCCATACGTCCTCTCCCATCTAAGATCCCCACATACATTCCACGGCTTTCTACCACTTGATATCGCCTTACATGCATCAAATAGCAGAACACCCAAAGAATGTACGGATTCTAACACCGTCTTATTAATTAGGGTCCCCTGAGGATCTCCATTCCTGAGAGTCAACCAAATTGTACGAGGTTGATACTCCGGACTGAAGCACTTAGGTTCTCCTACTCCTAAATGGCACACACTATATTCTATATTAAGGTATCTACATCTTGATACATCTCCTTTACACTCGTATTGTGAATGCCAAATTAGGGTTTGGGAAATATGGTTACCTGTTCTCGTAGTCTTAATGCATACCTCACAGCTAGGAGTGTCGGTACCTCTACCTTCCTGAATATAAAAACACACATAAATAAACACTATCAAAAACACATCTTTCGCCGTCATCCTCAGTCTTCGTCCGTGCGAAGGCACCTCAGCTTCCAGGATGTAAGGGCTGCAGGGAATGGAGTTCTGCTCGTCTTCACAGGAGTCCCTTCGAGACTTTCCCTGGCTTATATACTATATGTCGGTGAGCGGACAGGCTTTATTATGGCCGTCTAAAAACACTCACTTCACCAAATCCCTGTAACAATAAAATTTGTAATCCACAAAAGTTCCTCGTTACTCCGACTGAGTAGTGCGTTTTAACCGGATCTTGCAGGGATTCTCTGGATCTGCTGTAACTTGCCAAGAATCGACTGCTGCTGGTTTAACCCTGGAGTGATGTATCCACGGAGTCACTTCGGCTACTTTTATCGCTGTAGGGGTAGACAAAAGAACAACATAAGGACCTCTCCACTTGGGCCCTAACGGTACATTATTCCACTCTTTAATCCACACTTGATCTCCTGGATGGTAACTATGAACTGGGGGATAAATATTCACAGGTAATCTATCTTGTACCCATTTCTGTACCTCCTCCATAGTCTTACCCAACTCTACAACCTGCTGCCGGGTAATTCCTTCTCCCAACTGACTCAAATCCCCCCTTAAGTTACCAAGTACGGGAGGTGGTCGCCCATACATGATTTCAAAAGGAGAGAGGCCCATCCTTCTGGTAGGGGTACTGCGGATTCGCAATAGAGCTATGGGTAAGAGAACGTTCCACTTAAGTTGGGTTTCCTGACACATTTTAGCCAACTGGTTCTTAATAGTTCTATTCATTCTCTCTACCTTACCAGAGCTCTGGGGTCTATATGCAGTATGAAGCCTCCACTTTATACCAAGCATATGAGTCAGTTGTTGTAGGCACTGATGAACAAAAGCTGGACCATTGTCCGATCCTATAGAACAGGGTAGTCCATATCGGGGTATTATTTCTCGTAGCAGGAATCTCACAACTTCTCCTGCTTTCTCTGTACGAGTAGGACATGCTTCTACCCAGCCTGAATAGGTGCACACAATTACCAGCAGGTAACGATGTCCACCCGATTTAGGCATCACTGTAAAGTCTATTTGTAGATCGGACATGGGGAGTCCCCCCATAAACTGGACTCCTGGTGGCTTTACTGGTCCTTGTCTTGCATTATTTTTAGCACACGTTACACATCTGCGTACAATGGCCTGAGTCAAGTTGGACAATCTTGGTATGTAGAAATGTTTTCTGAGAGATTCTTCTGTACTGTCTCTCCCAGAATGTGTCCCGTTGTGATAGTTTTGGACAATTTCTACCGCTAGTGATGCTGGAATGACTATTCTTCCATCTTCTAGCTGATACCACTTGTTCTCCAAATACTTTCCTGGTTCAGTCTTTAACCACTCCTCTTCTTGAGCTGTATAAACTGGAGTCCATTGAGACAGTGGAGTTGGTATAAGAGCAGCTATATGCCCCACATATTCCTGTCTTCCTGATTCAGCGGCACGCTTAGCTGTACTGTCTGCCATCCGATTTCCCTTGGTCACATCACCATCTCCTCTCAGATGCGCTCGACAATGTATAATACCGACTTCTTTCGGCTCCCACACTGCTTCCAATAGTTGTAGGATTTCAGCTGCATACTTGATTTCTTTGCCTTCTGAATTCAGTAGTCCTCTTTCTTTATACAAAGCTCCGTGGGCATGAGTGGTTAAAAACGCATACTTGGAGTCCGTGTAGATGTTCACTCTTAAACCTTCAGCCAATTGTAACGCTCGTGTTAGTGCTATTAATTCTGCCTTTTGTGCTGATGTTCCTTTCGCCAGTGGCCGAGCTTCTATCACCTTGTCTATTGTTGTTACTGCATATCCTGCATAGCGGATCCCTTCTTTCACATAACTACTGCCGTCGGTGTAATATTGAACATCGGGGTTCTGGATGGGAAAATCACGAAGATCTGGTCTACTTGAAAATACTTCATCCATTACTTCCAAACAATCATGTTGACTTTCAGTAGGTTGTGGCAAAAGGGTAGCTGGATTTAAGGTATTTACAGTCTCTAAATGCACTCTTGGGTTTTCACACAACATTGCTTGATACTTGGTCATACGGCTGTTACTAAACCAATGATTTCCTTTGTAATCCAACAACGTCTGTACTGCATGTGGGACTCGTACATAAAGTTCTTGACCCAGAGTGAGTTTATCGGCTTCAGCTACTAGCAGGGCGGCTGCAGCTACGGCTCTTAGACAAGGTGGAAGTCCGCTGGCCACTGCATCCAATTGCTTAGACATGTAGGCAACAGGTCTTTGCCATGATCCCAAGTACTGTGTCAATACTCCCACAGCCATTCTTCTTTGCTCATGTACATACAGGTAGAATGGTCGTGTGTGATCAGGTAGACCTAATGCTGGGGCACTCATCAAAGCCTTCTTCACATCTTCAAATGCCGTTTGTTGTTCTTGAGTCCATAAGAAGGGGTCGTGCTCTGTACCTTTGATAGCTGCATACAGAGGTTTTGCCAGTATCGCGTAGCTGGGAATCCATATCCTACAAAGGCCTGCTGCCCCCAAGAATTCTCGCACTTGTCTTCTATTCTTGGGTATCGGTATTTGGCAGACAGCTTCTTTTCTCTCTGGCCCCATAATTCTTTGACCTTCAGAGATATGGAATCCCAGGTATTTGACAGTTGGCAAACACAACTGAGCCTTCTTTCTAGACACCTTGTATCCTGCCTTCCAGAGAATGTGTAGTAGATCGTGCGTCGCTTGCTGACATATTTCTTTTGTAACTGCTGCTATCAACAAGTCATCTACATATTGTAACAATACACACTCTCCTGGGATGGACTCGAAATCCAGTAGATCTTGACTTAGAGCTGAACCAAATAGGGTAGGTGAATTTTTAAACCCTTGGGGCAGTCTTGTCCAGGTCATTTGGCGTTTTGAGCCCGTTACAGCGTTTTCCCATTGGAAAGCGAAGATACATTGACTTTCTGCGGCAATTCGGAGGCAAAAGAAGGCATCTTTGAGATCTAAGACCGTGAAGTAAGTAGCCCCGCCCGGAATTAAAGCAAGCAGGTTATATGGATTGGGTACAACTGGATGTATACTAACAACCGCATCATTGACTGCTCTCAAGTCCTGCACAGGTCGATACTCATCTGTACCGGGCTTTTGAACAGGCAGCAATGGGGTGTTCCAGGGGGAAGTACAGAATTTTAGGATACCATACCGTATGAACTTATCCAGATAAGATTGGATGTTCTTCTTAGCCTTCTGCGGGATGTGGTATTGTCTTAGGCTCACTGGATAAACCCCAAGTTTTAGTTCGATTTTAATAGGTGGAATATTGCGGGCCAGTCCTGGTGGGTTGTTCTCTGCCCAAACTCCTGGTATGTTGAATAAGGACTCATCACTCCTAGGGTTTTGGCTAGTCAACACTGTATAAAGTCGCCACTCTTCTTCCTTTGGTACGGATAATGTCATAATACCTGGAGGTCCATTAAACTTTAAAGATGTTGTTCCATTTGGTAGGAACGTAATCTGCGCTTGTAATTTAGATAGCATATCACGTCCCAGCAATTGGACTGGACATTCAGGCATATAAAGGAATTGATGTTTTACTACGTGGCCTCCCAATGTACAGAGTCGACTTTTAAGAACCGGTTTTTCAGCACTTCTTCCAGTTGCTCCTATCACAGTAATAGTCCTTCCAGATGGAGGAGCAACTAGATTAGTCACCACTGAATTTTCAGCACCAGTGTCGATCATGAACGCACTCCTTTTCCCCCCTATTGATACATCGACCATAGGCTCCGCTCGACCAAGGGGGATGGAGCCCGGTCGGTATCAATAGTCCTCCATGACCGTGTCAGCCAATCCTACAAAGTCCCTACCTTCTCTATCGCGGGACCTTTGCGCTGCTGGAAAATACCTGTCTTCCCTAACACTTCCTCTGTTCCCATTACTCCCTCTACTACCATTACTCCCTCCGGGGCCTCCTCTACCTCTCGCTCTGCCTCTAAAGTTTCCGTAACCTGCCCTGGGTTGGTCTCTCTCGTACTGCTCTCTTTGCGGACACTCGTTCCTCCAATGTCCTTCTTCCTTGCAATACGCGCACTGATTCCTACTCAAAGGCTCCCTACTCCATCTACTATCGCCTCTATCTGGGCCCCGTCTATCTACGCCTGCGATCGCTACCGCTAGCATATCAGCCTTTTTACGCATCTTGCGCTCTTCCTCTTTCTTACTTTCTGTTTCCCTATTCATATACACTTTATTTGCTACCTCCATTAGTTGGGTGATTGACATACCTGCAAACCCTTCTAACTTTTGTAGCTTGCGCTTAATATCTCCGTAAGCTTGGCTGACAAAGGCGGAGTTCACCATTCGGGAATTATCTGCGTCTTCCGGATTAAAGGGGGTATACAAGCGGTATGCCTCCAATAATCGGTCATAAAAGACACTGGGCGCTTCATCGCTTTTCTGAATCACCTCAACTGTCTTCGACATATTAATAGCTTTCTTTCCTCCGGCTTTCATGCCAGCAATTATAGCGTCTCTATAGGCTCTGAGTTGGACCATATCAGCACCGTTTACATTCCAGTCGGGATCGGTGTTGGGATAATGTGTTGCGGCCCATGCTGATGGATTGGCTTGGTTCAAAGTACGGGCTTTATCCTCTAGCGCTTTAATGGCCGCTTGATTTATTCTTGTCCTTTCCTCATTGTTAAACAAAGTCATTAATAACTGCTGGCAATCAGCCCATGTCGGGTTATGTGTCTGTACTATTGAGGTGAACAGATCAGTCATAGCTTGTGGTTTCTCGGTATACGAGGAATTGTGGGTCTTCCAGTTTAAGAGATCGGTTGTAGTGAATGGGACATATACGAAGACTGGGTCAGCATGTGCCATTTGACCTGCGGCATCGATATAGGCTGACCCGGGATTCAGGCGAAGAGGCATCTGGTAATGTCTTAATTGTTGGGTACCGGTCAGTTGTCGGGTTTGTATGGGGCTACGTAGAGGGGCGTCAGTCATGGGTTCCAGTCGGGGAGAGATAGGGCATGAAGATGTGGGAGCTTGGTTTTGGGAAAAGGTAGTGAATAAAACACTTCGAGCCGAGCTAGAAGAAGCTTGACCGGAAGTCTGAAGTGGCGCCAAATCAGGATATTCGGATCTAATGGGGGTTGGCTCTGGTTCCGGAAGGGGAGATTTAGTACGAGAGGGGGTGGATTCTGTACTGGAGGAGGAAGCGGAAGTGGATGAGGGCAATGAGGGGAGGGGTGCAGGACTTCCTGCATTTGCGTCACTTCCTCTTAAAGGAAAGTAAGGGGGCGGAAAAGGGATCTCGGACTCAGGGGGCGTGTCCAAAATGGGCCTAACACCAGTCCTAGTGGACAAACAAGTCCTAGCCACCATGAGGCGACATTGCTCCTCGTGGCACGTCTGGATCCATTTTGGCGAGTCATTTACGACCTGTCTCCAACAATCAATATAAGGAAACTGGCCGTAAAGTTCAGGCCTACCCGATACAGCCACGTGTAAGCGCTGTACCAGAGTTGGGTCCAAACTGCCACGTGGCGGCCATGCCGCAACCAAAGTAGGCCACTCCCTAGTACACAAAGTGACCAAACGTACAGGAGACATTTTAACCCCAAAATCACAAGTTTTGAATCCCTTTTTAAAATTCTTCACCATACAACCTAAGGGATCCGGAATCGTTGACTGCGACGCACCCATACTTAACAATGGAACGTCGTCGACAACGAATACTATACACGCGTACTATTCAACAGTCACACCCGTTTCCTCTGGCAACAGCACCACGTGGTACGGTTACCAAGTGAAACGTACACAATAACAATAAACACTCAGGGAATTCCCGTACACACACAGCTGTTACACCAGTCACTAGATAATCAATATTATGCCCTTTGGCGAAACTATACAGTCACCCACGCTATAATTCTCTATATATGAATTACCCGTCTATAACACACCCCAGTAACATCGTCTTTTACAAATAGCGGTTACAGTACGGTTAGCATAGGTCAAAGCACAAGTTAAGGTCACAATACAATTATTAGTGGTTATGGTGTTAAACATGCAATAGACGACAATGATTAGTACTTATATACAGTGTCAGTAAATATACAGGGTTATGGTACCGTGCACTATAATACAGCAACACACTATTAACACTCTCGCTAGACGGCTGAGCTCGCGCTATCTAACAAGATATACACTTTACTAAACAATCTTTATCACATTTACAATTCCCAACTAAACTATTGGCCAGTACCTTGAATGGACTACCTAAAACTATATACACCCGTTTTGGTTAGCCACACTGCCCAATCACCACATATAGCGAGCTAGAGGACCGAATTTACACAGGCGCCTCTTAGTCGATAACTATCAAAAGTCTAGTGGGTTCCAAATTTACACGCCTTCCCACTTAGCCCAGATAGGTTGAGAGCTAGCGAACCGAATTTACACAGGCGCCGCTTAGTCTCCCGGTCCCTCCGACCTAGCGAACGTAATATACACCCTAGAACGCTAGTCTAGACAAGACACCGGTGTCCGGCTAGGGCTATTTACACCAGGATCCCGCCTGACTAACCAAATCAAACGGTCTGACTAAAGAGCGTTCGATCGAGCGGTGCGCCTTCGCTCCTTCCCTCCGACAGAGGGGGCAGATACACAGATTTAAACCCCTTTGGGCCTACCGCACAATCGGTATACCCCTAGTGGGTTCTGCCGTCTAAAACAGCAGTTGTCTTACCTCCTCGTTCCTGAACCTGAGTTCACACTCATCGACGGGGACACCCCAGCACTTCTCACGTAGAGGCCGATGATCTCCTGGACAACGGACCAGTGGCGCCGAGACGAAGGGAGGTCCACGCAGAAGTTCAGGGGTGCAGCCGTAGAGAACGTGGGCAAAGATAGACCGTCTCACGCCTCTGCCTCTCAGCTACCGTTGAACGATGAGCTTCCCGGCCAATGCACCAAATGATACCGGAGAAACTGACGGAAGCGAAGCACAGAGAGATGGACACAGGTTTCTTCAGGAAGGAAGAGATTCTTTATTGGATCACCGATCGGGACTCAGAGGGACTAGCGTCACCAAAATACAACAAGTTCTGAGCCCCGGACAATAGTGCAGGCTCCTTATATAGGCACATAACTCCTCCCATATTAAGCTCCACCCGCACATTCTCTTAACCAATCAACACAAATAAGAATTAACTTCCTGTTTGACCGCATGGCTTGTCCAGCACAATGGAGGAGGGGAATACTATATCCTGTATTCTTGCACATGCTCAGTACACTACTGATCGTATCTTGCCTCGTGCAACCAACTGATCGATACGTCAGCATATGCACGTACACATGCCACGTGGTAATCTCGGCCTACTAAATTTATTTTTACCGAGATTCCACCACAGAAGCTGTAGATCTGCATGCTGTTTGCCTAAAAAAACAAGGTAAGGTAGCAGCAGGAGGGTAGTTTAAGTCTGGCAAATCGACCTGTAGAGTCTCTCTGGGAGACTTTTTAGTCAGTGATTCTGGACATTGGATCTCAATAAGATTTAGACCAAGGGAAAGGGGAATCGTGGGGGGAAGAGGTTGTTTGGTTAATTTCTTGTCAGATCTCGTCATCTTCCACGCTTGCTGATCTGTGTGTGGAACTGACCACTAGATCTGAGGTGTTCTCCTCCCATTTTTTGTGCCCCTGTCCTCCAGCAATAGTAATGTAATAGATAGTGCACAGATTGAAACAAGTGTATCTATCGACTTGCTAAACTCTGACCAGTTTTTGACTACTTAGTGGACAAAACCGCCCTTGTCACTATTTTCTTGTTACAGGATTTCCCATGTGTAAATATTTTCACTGTTGCAAACAAGTACCACACTGGGACTGTACATAGTGACTACAGGGCTGGTTTAATCTCTCCACTCCCTATATCATGCAATCCCTTGAAGGTTTGCCTCTGTGAGACAGCATATACAGGCTGTGGGGATTTGTAGCTGTACTGAGCTTTACATCCTGTGGGCAACACCCTTTAGGATATCTATCCCCATCCAGACATCTATCCTCCTATTTTAAGTTTATTATTACTGTTCGTTTTCTTTCTCTAAACTCTCCACAAGGGTTTTTTTACAACAGCCACCATTAAAGGTTACGTTTTATGATTCATTGTACATATGTATAGCTGTGCACTAGGGGGCGCCTCTCCCTGTTTGACCAATTTAGGTCTACTTCTCCACTAACACAAATATGTGAGGGTTACCCCCTGTCTTGGTTGCCCCCAGACACACACCCAGTTGCTTCCCCTTTCTTTGGGTATCCAACTACTCCATTTAAAAAAAAACAAGCAATCTGCTGACATCATGAGAAGTGGTAGCTGGATCCAATCAAAATGCTTCCCAATAGGATTGGCTGAGACTGACAACGAGGGGCAGAGCCATCACAATTCAAACACAGCCCTGGCCAATCAGAATCTCCTCATAGAATCAATGAATCTATCTGAGGAAAGTTCAGTGTCTGCATGCAGAGGGAGGAGACACTGAATGTTTGGATACATTTTAGGCAGCCATGGCCCAGGAAGGAGCTATCTGAGGAGTGGCCAGTGAAGTTATCAGTGTTTACAGCAAAAAGCCTGAAGGGAATGATTCTACTCACCAGAACAAATTCAATAAGCTGTAGTTGTTCTGGTGACTATAGTGTCAATTTAATATAAAAATACTCTCACTCGTGAATTTTCTTGAGCTATATGTCTTAGCTCAGCTGGGCTATGCCTGCCAAGCAGGCTGTTTTCATTTAGTTGTATTTCATCTAAAAAGTTATGTCTTTGTTCTTATTGTGTAACTTGGCTGTAGCTTTCTGGCTTATTTACTTTTGTATTGGCATTACTCCTAGAGAGGGACAGGGACACCATTCCAAATGCATCAAGAAAAAGTGAACATCTCAAATCTAGCAACAGCAAAAGTTGAATGAATGCTTGCTTTTAACTCCACATTCCCATTTTTAACTAGTAAATACATTCATAGGGGCAGAGCTAGTTTTACACTTTCATAATAGTTAGTGCATTCACTAAGCTTAGGACATGGGACATTTAGGGTTAATGTTAGGGTTAAAATTAGGGTTAGGATTCGGGACTTGTTCACATTTAGTGATATTTCACAATAGGGGAATATCACTAAATAGTGATTTCTCACACTTTATTTTAACCCTTACCCCAAGGGTTAGGGTAAGAATAGAGAGTGAGAGAGGCACTTACCTAACCCTAATTTGAACCCTCACTTAACCCTAAATGTCCCATGTCCTAAGCTTAGTGAATGCACTAACTATAATGAAAGTGTAAAACTAGTTTTACTTACCTTTCAGGACCTGGCTGTGGAGGAGTAGCAGGAGTGCTAGCACGCATGTGCAGCACAGGATCCAGCTGATTCCCTTCCCCAGAAGTGACGAGGGTATAGAAATTTGACAGGTATAGCAGAATGATAGAACACCGGTGCAATGATTTTTGCTGCCCTAGGCAAAAAAAAACAAATTTGCCGCCCCTCCGCACCCCTTATGTCCTGTCCACCATATGATATCACAGTGCCCCGCCCATATGCTCTGCCAAATGGGCCAACGCCAGTTCTGCACAAAGTGTCTTTTATCTGTTTACATTTAAAAGCCTGCAGGGACAGGCTATAGACACCAGAACCACTACATTAAGCTGTAGTGCTTCTGGTGACTATAGTGGCCCTTTAAAGTGAGATACATTGGAGATTAGTGCCACTAATAATATATTGGATTGCCTACTTACCACTAAATGAGGATAAGAGTATTGATAAGGGAATCTTTTAAGCAAACAAAGAAGTTTGAATGACTATCTGTTCCTGTCCAAATTAGAGATGTTTAAATTGCGTATACGCAGAAGTAAATTCACACTGACACAAGGTTCAGGTTAAATGAAAGAACTTCAGGAAATTTATTAGCATCTGAACAAAGCAGGCTTGCAAGTCCTTTTTAAAGATAAAATTACATCATTGTAAAATCAAGATAAAAAGTGAGGAAACATTGTCAATTGGCTAAGAGAAGAAGTGGTTAGTTAAATGCCCTCCCTGTTGGGTGTTACGTCTTACATCATAACTGACGTCATAAAGTTCTCCTCCAGATTTCAGCACCATCTTGCTAGCACGAGGAGTTCTTTCGATGGGAGGGGGCATTTTGGCAGCTATCCATAAAGAGTAGCTGGTACCTTTAGTCTTTCAAGGTTAGTATCCTCAGTATTCTCAAGGCCTCTTTGGCAATTATACACTCTATCAATACTATCTGCTACAGTGTGTTCTTTGAATCAGAAGATTCTAGCATTTTCTGCTGACATGCTGTTTCTACGAACAAAGGAATCTTGTAAAGTTTAAACTACGAGGCATGAGAGCTGAATATGAGAATATAGTATTAAAAGGGGCCCAGTAAGGATTATATAGTTTATAAGGGGCCTAATAATGGATATAAGTTATAAGGGGTTAATAATTCTACAACAGTATGATGATGGGCCCAGGCTGCAGTCTGGCTCCACATGTCTGGTGTAGAATAGGCTATCTGGAGACTGTTTGTAATAGTGCTTACAATTAACAAACAGGAAGCAGCTCAATTTTTTGGGGCCCCTTACACAGATCAAGGTCTAGGCCCCCAATCCCTGTCCGTGAGTTTGCCTACAAGACCCACCCATAAATCCACCTACGTGGCCCACCCATCAGTTCTCTCACAGGGAGTGGAGTGTATGTGTGTAGGGGATGTGTTATGTGTTATTGTAGAGGATGTAATGTGTGTGTGTTCTTATGGAATGTAGTGTATAGGGATACCAATTTGTGTAAGGGATGTAGTGTGTGTATAGGAGTTGCAGTGTGTTTGTGTGTAAGGAGTGCATTGTATGTTTCTGTGTGTGTGTGTGTGTAAGGGATGCAAGGTGTGTTTTTGTGTATGTAATTTAATGCAGTGTGTGTCTGTAAAGGGTGCATTGAGTGTATGTAAGAGTTGCATTTTGTTTCTGTGTGCAAGAGAATCAGTGTGTGTGTGTGTGCATAAGGGATGCATTGTTTGTTTCAGTGTATCTGTGTGTGAGTAGGGATGCATTGTATGTTTCTGTGTGTGTGGGGGGGCGCATTGTGTATGTGTGTAGTGTAAAATAGAGGGTTTGTGGGGTAGGATAGTGACTGCCCCCCTCTCTCCCAAACCCATTAGTGGTCATCCCTCCCCCTTAGTGGTCCTTCCTGCAAGGAGGCCGGGTACAGGAAACAGAAGCTCCTGTACTGCGGTCCGCGCCACCCGGCGACGCTACATTGAGTGACCGGAAGGAGGGAGCGCTGTGCGCTTTCCTTTCTGCAAGTCACTCAAATCTGGCGCCCCCGGGCCAGTGCGCGCAAGGCGGCTGCCTTAGTCACCTATAGGACACACCGGCCCTGCATAGGAGAGGGTTGGCAATGTTTAGGCTTTGGGCTTGACAAGAACAAATAGCCATTTTTGCACAATGAACTCTCAGTGTGGATGGTCCTACTCACAACATGCAATAAATATTGGGGTGCCATCGTATATCCATGCAATCTCCATCAGGATTACCGCCTCAGTATAAAGAAGCCTTCATGTATATCTGTGCATGCTTAAAGGAACACCATAGTGATACCGGAGAAACTGACGGAAGCCAAGCACAGAGAGATGGACACAGGTTTCTTCAGGAAGGAAGAGATTCTTTATTGGATCACCGATCGGGACTCAGAGGGACTAGCGTCACCAAAATACAGCAAAGTCTGAGTACTGAATACATAGAGTACATTCCTTATATAGCACTGTAGCTCCTCCCACAATTAACTACACCCACACATACCCTTAACCTATTTAATAAATAGAGTCTAAACTCATCCATCCGGTCTAACCACGTGGCTCATCTGATACAAAGGAGAGGGACGCGTAATTCCAGTTCTTACATTCCTGCACCTGGTCAGTACAGTGATGACAGTATCTTAGCTACGTGTTATTAACTAACTGATACTACAAACACATATACATACATATGCCTTGTGGCAATCTTAGCCTGCTAAACTTGTATTTTACTGGAATTACATCACATTCCCCCCTTTGATGCCTCTGATATTTCACAATTACTTGAGGCATCACTTAACCTTGGTTTGCATATACCTCAGGTTACCATGAACCAGACCAGACTTATCTTATGATGTGAATCTTCAACATTCATCTTCTTGCATTGGTTCTCCCTGATCTAGAGCCTTATACTTATATATCGCCATTATCTGTGCAGCAGCCTTCCTCTCTGCTATACTTCCTATCAGGCTTTGCACAGACCTAACTACTAAGGGTATAAGACACGGTAGGAGTAGACACAACAGTAAAATCAGTAGGACTCCACCTACCACTGCCTTAAGCCCTCCAAACCACTCATACCAGCTACCAAACCAACTACTTGGATTGTACCCTTTCCATACCTGAGTAGGCACATGCGCTAGTTTAACCATATGGCTAGTAAGCTCAGCTATTGCTTGCCCTTCGTCATCTATTTGAAGACAGCAATTGCTTAGGTTAAACTTCCCACATACACCTCCCTCTACTGCCAAAAGGTAATCCAAGGCTAATCTATTTTGGTATACTGCTGTCCTCATCCTGGTGTTATGCTTCGCTAGAAGATTGAGCGCTTGTGATGTTTCATTAGTGATAATCTCAACCACCGCCTGTAACCTTATAATACGGTTGAGCATATAAATAGGGGTTCTATAACCAAAGGTACCATCCTCTGCCCACGTGGCTGGCCCATAATAATCTATGATACGCTGGGGAGGCCATTCATTATCTTCCCAGGTGCCTATCTCTAAGGGTCCCCTTTTCTTCCTATGATTCACATCATACACTTTAACACCTAAAGTCTCACCTGTTTCAATCGGTAACAAGAAGAAGGATGGTTTGAGCATACCCAACACACATGCCCCTTCCCAGTCCTGTGGCAGCTCCGAATAGGCTTTCTTACCACAGATCCAGTACAAATTTGCTGGGGCTCTCCGAGTAGATGTGATGGATAGATCAAACCACACATCCTTTAAATTGGCATATCTAGCAAACGGGTTAGATGGTTCTGAGACATTTGAAGCCGACCACCAAGTTGTATTCTTTGTATCATCATCATAAGCTTTTTGCCCTAGACAAGTTAATTCTCCTACAGAAGTATTATACATTATTCCTTTCCTTGCTATGCAAACATAACCTATGATGGAGGTCTTTAATCTCCACTCAGATTTACCTCTAACACTCAAATGATAATCGGCTTGTGTAGATATTAGTTGGTCAACTGCCTCAGAACCGGACATTACCTCCTTTGCTTCCCAAGGCCATTGGTCTCCCATGTTAGTACCTCCACACACATAGCAGTTGGTAACATTAAGACTACCGGCAATACTTTCAGCTAGATCAATGAACAGGTTTTTAGCATTATGGGGGATCTTATTATCTATACTCATCTCTTCATAAAAGGAATGGTATACTTGATGAGTCTGGGAGGATACCGTATCAGTCTCTATTCCTATAAACAATAATGTCCCAGGATCTAAACCCGTCCCGTATATCTGAAACCCAAATAAATTTCCATACTTATCTAGGAACTTGTCGGGGTTATTAATAAGTATATGGACTGGGTTGCATTCCATAGACTTACAATAAGGGCTAGTCGGCAACTTAGTCACTATCATGTCTTTATCTACTGTCTGTCCCCAAGTCGCCCACCCCACACAAGACCAATATGGACAAAAGTTATAGTCTTTATTTGGGCATCTAGGACTCACATATTTATTTTTGCTACTGGGACAAATATATTTATCGTTAGACCCATACGTCCTCTCCCATCTAAGATCCCCACATACATTCCACGGTTTTCTACCACTTGATATCGCCTTACATGCATCAAATAGCAGAACACCCGAAGAATGTACGGATTCTAACACCGTTTTATTAATTAGGGTCCCCTGAGGATCTCCATTCCTGAGAGTCAACCAAATTGTACGAGGTTGATACTCCGGACTGAAGCACTTAGGTTCTCCTACTCCTAAATGGCACACACTATAATCTATATTTAAGTATCTACATCTCGATACATCTCCTTTACACTCATATTGTGAATGCCAAATTAGGGTTTGGGAAATATGGTTACCTGTTCTCGTAGTCTTAATGCATACCTCACAGCTAGGAGTGTCGGTACCTCTACCTTCCTGAATATAAAAACACATGTAAATAAACACAATCAAAAGCACATCTTTCGCCGTCATCCTCAGTCTTCGTCCGTGCGATGGAACCTCAGCTTCCAGGATGTGAGGGCTGCAGGGAATGGAGTTCTGCTCGTCTTCACAGGTGTCCCTTCGAGACTTTCCTGGCTTATACACTATGTGATGGTAAGCGGACAGGCTTTATTATGGCCTTCTCACTCACACCTGTAACAATAAAATTTGTAATCCACAATAATTCCTCGTTACTCCGACTGAGTAGTGCGTTTTAACCGGATCTTGCAGGGATTCTCTGGATCTGCTGTAACTTGCCAAGAATCGACTGCTGCTGGTTTAACCCTGGAGTGATGTATCCACGGAGTCACTTCTGCTACTTTTATCGCTGTAGGGGTAGACAAAAGAACAACATAAGGACCTCTCCACTTGGGCCCTAACGGTACAGTATTCCACTCTTTAATCCACACTTGGTCTCCTGGATGGTAACTATGAACAGGGGGATAAATATTCACAGGTAATCTATCTTGTACCCATTTCTGTACCTCCTCCATAGTCTTACCCAACTCTACAACCTGCTGCCGGGTAATTCCTTCTCCCAACTGACTCACGTCCCCCCTTAAGTTACCAAGTACGGGAGGTGGTCGCCCATACATGATTTCAAAAGGAGAGAGGCCCATCCTTCTGGTAGGGGTACTGCGGATTCGCAATAAAGCTATGGGTAAGAGAACGTTCCACTTAAGTTGGGTTTCCTGACACATTTTAGCCAACTGGTTCTTTATAGTTCTATTCATTCTCTCTACCTTACCAGAACTCTGGGGTCTATATGCAGTATGAAGCCTCCACTTTATACCAAGCATATGAGTCAGTTGTTGTAGGCACTGATGAACAAAAGCTGGACCATTGTCCGATCCTATAGAACAGGGTAGTCCATATCGGGGTATTATTTCTCGTAGCAGGAATCTCACAACTTCTCCTGCTTTCTCTGTACGAGTAGGACATGCTTCTACCCAGCCTGAATAGGTGCACACAATTACCAGCAGGTAACGATGTCCACCCGACTTAGGCATCACTGTAAAGTCTATTTGTAGATCGGACATGGGGAGTCCCCCCATAAACTGAACTCCTGGTGGCTTTACTGGTCCTTGTCTTGCATTATTCTTAGCACACGTTACACATCTGCGTACAATGGCCTGAGTCAAGTTGGACAATCTTGGTATGTAGAAATGTTTTCTAAGAGATTCTTCAGTACTGTCTCTCCCAGAATGTGTCCCGTTGTGATAATTTTGGACAATTTCTACCGCTAGCGATGCTGGTATAACTATTCTTCCATCTTCTAGCTGATACCACTTGTTCTCCAGATACTTTCCCGGTTCAGTCTTTAACCACTCCTCTTCTTGAGCTGTATAAACTGGAGTCCATTGGGACAGTGGAGTTGGTATAAGAGCAGCTATATGCCCTACATACTCCTGTCTTCCTGATTCAGCAGCACGCTTAGCTGCACTATCTGCCATCCGATTTCCTTTGGTTACATCACCATCTCCTCTCAGATGCGCTCGACAATGTATGATACCGACTTCTTTCGGCTCCCACACTGCTTCCAATAGTTGTAGGATTTCGGCTGCGTACTTGATTTCTTTGCCTTCTGAATTCAGTAGTCCTCTTTCTTTATACAAAGCTCCGTGGGCATGAGTGGTTAAAAACGCATACTTAGAGTCCGTATAGATATTTACTCTTAAACCTTCAGCCAATTGTAACGCTCGTGTTAGTGCTATTAATTCTGCCTTTTGTGCTGATGTTCCTTTCGCCAGTGGCCGAGCTTCTATCACCTTGTCTATTGTTGTCACTGCATATCCTGCATAGCGGATCCCTTCTTTCACATAACTACTGCCGTCGGTGTAATATTGAACATCGGGGTTCTGGATGGGAAAATCACGAAGATCTGGTCTACTTGAGAATACTTCATCCATTACTTCCAAACAATCATGTTGACTTTCAGTAGGTTGTGGCAAAAGGGTAGCTGGATTTAAGGTGTTTACAGTCTCTAAATGCACTCTTGGGTTTTCACACAACATTGCTTGATACTTGGTCATACGGCTGTTACTAAACCAATGATTTCCTTTGTAATCCAACAACGTCTGTACTGCATGTGGGACTCGTACATAAAGTTCTTGACCCAGAGTGAGTTTATCGGCTTCAGCTACTAGCAGGGCGGCTGCAGCTACGGCTCTTAGACAAGGTGGAAGTCCGCTGGCCACTGCATCCAATTGTTTAGACATGTAGGCAACAGGTCTTTGCCATGATCCCAAGTACTGTGTCAATACTCCCACAGCCATTCTTCTTTGCTCGTGTACATACAGGTAGAATGGTCGTGTGTGATCAGGTAGACCTAATGCTGGGGCACTCATCAAAGCCTTCTTCACATCTTCAAATGCCGTTTGCTGTTCTTGGGTCCATAAGAAGGGGTCGTGCTCTGTACCTTTGATAGCTGCGTACAGAGGTTTTGCTAGTATCGCATAACTGGGAATCCATATCCTACAGAAGCCTGCTGCCCCCAAGAATTCTCGCACTTGTCTTCTATTCTTGGGTATTGGTATTTGGCAGACAGCTTCTTTTCTCTCTGGCCCCATAATTCTTTGACCTTCAGAGATATGGAATCCTAGATACTTGACAGTTGGCAAACACAACTGAGCCTTCTTTCTAGACACCTTGTATCCTGCCTTCCAGAGAATGTGTAGTAGATCGTGCGTTGCTTGCTGACAGATTTCTTTTGTAACTGCTGCTATCAACAAGTCATCTACATACTGTAACAATACACACTCTCCTGGGATGGACTCGAAATCCAATAGATCTTGACTTAGGGCTGAACCAAATAGGGTAGGTGAATTTTTAAACCCTTGGGGCAGTCTTGTCCAAGTCATTTGGCGTTTTGAGCCCGTTACAGCGTTCTCCCACTGGAAAGCGAAAATACATTGACTTTCTGCGGCAATTCGGAGGCAAAAGAAGGCATCTTTGAGATCTAAGACTGTGAAGTAAGTAGCCCCGCCCGGAATTAAAGCAAGCAGGTTATATGGATTGGGTACAACTGGATGTATACTAACAACCGCATCATTGACTGCTCTTAAGTCCTGCACAGGTCGATACTCATCTGTACCGGGCTTTTGAACAGGCAGCAATGGGGTGTTCCAGGGGGAAGTACAGAATTTTAGGATACCATACCGTATGAACTTATCCAGATAGGATTGGATGTTCTTCTTAGCCTTCTGCGGAATGTGATATTGTCTTAGGCTCACTGGATAAACCCCATGTTTCAGTTCAATTTTTATTGGTGGAATATTGCGGGCCAGTCCTGGTGGGTTGTTCTCTGCCCAAACTCCTGGTATGTTAAACAATGTCTCATCACTCCTAGGGTTTTGGCTAGTCAACACTGTATAAAGTCGCCACTCTTCTTCCTTTGGTACGGATAAAGTCATAATACCTGAAGGTCCATTAAACTTTAAAGATGTTGTTCCATCTGGTAGGAACGTAATCTGCGCTTGTAATTTTGATAGCATATCACGTCCCAGCAATTGGACTGGACATTCAGGCATATAAAGGAATTGGTGTTTTACTACGTGGCCTCCCAATGTACAGAGTCGACTTTTAAGAACCGGTCTTTCAGCACTTCTTCCAGTTGCTCCTATCACAGTAATAGTCCTTCCAGATGGAGGAGCAACCAGATTAGTCACCACTGAATGTTCAGCACCAGTGTCGATCATGAACGCACTCCTTTTCCCCCCTATTGATACATCGACCATAGGCTCCGCTCGACCAAGGGGGATGGAGCCCGGTCGGTATCAATAGTCCTCCATGACCGTGTCAGCCAATCCTACGAAGTCCCTACCTTCTCTATCGCGGGACCTTTGCGCTGCTGGAATATACCTATCTTCCCTCACACTTCCTCTGTTCCCATTACTCCCTCTATAACCATTACTCCCTCCGGGACCTCCTCTACCTCTCGCTCTGCCTCTAAAGTTTCCGTAGCCTGCCCTGGGTTGGTCTCTCTCGTACTGCTCTCTTTGCGGACATTCGTTCCTCCAATGCCCTTCTTCCTTGCAATACGCACACTGATCCCTACTCAAAGGCTCCCTACTCCATCTATTATTGCCTCTATCTGGGCCCCGTTTATCTACGCCTGCGATCGCTACCGCTAGCATATCAGCCTTTTTACGCATCTTGCGCTCTTCCTCTTTCTTACTTTCTGTATCCCTGTTCATATAGACCTTATTTGCTACCTCCATTAGTTGGGTGATGGACATACCTGCAAACCCTTCTAACTTTTGTAGCTTGCGCTTAATATCTCCGTATGCTTGGCTGACAAAGGCGGAGTTAACCATTCGGGAATTGTCTGCGTCTTCCGGATTAAAGGGGGTATACAAGCGGTATGCCTCCAATAATCGGTCATAAAAGACACTGGGCGCTTCATCGCTTTTCTGGATCACCTCAACTGTCTTCGACATGTTAATGGCTTTCTTTCCTCCGGCTTTCATGCCAGCAATTATAGCGTCTCTATAGGCTCTGAGTTGAACCATATCAGCACCATTTACGTTCCAATCGGGATCGGTGTTGGGATAGTGTGTCGCGGCCCATGCTGCTGGATTGGCTTGGTTCAAAGCACGGGCTCTATCCTCTAATGCTTTAATGGCTGCTTGATTTATTCTTGTCCTTTCCTCATTGTTAAATAAAGTCATTAGTAACTGCTGGCAATCAGCCCATGTCGGATTATGCGTCTGTACTATTGAGGTGAACAGATCAGTCATGGCTTGTGGTTTCTCAGTATACGAGGAATTATGGGTCTTCCAGTTTAAAAGGTCGGTAGTGGTGAAAGGGACATATACGAAGACAGGGTCAGCGTGTGCCATTTGACCTGCGGCATCGATATAAGCTGACCCGGGATTTAAGCGAAGAGGCATCTGATAGTGCTTTAATTGTTGGGCACCAGTCAACTGTCGGGTTTGGATGGGGCTACGTAGGGAAGCGTCAGTCATGGGTTCCGGTCGGGGAGAGATAGGGTATGGGGATGTGGGAGGTTGGTTTTGGGAAAAGGTAGTGAATAGAACACTTCGGGCCGAGCTAGATGAAGCTTGACCGGAAGTCTGAAGTGGCGCCAAATCAGGATATTCGTTTCTAATGGGGGTGGATTCTGGTTCCGGAAGGGGAGATTTAGTACGAGGGGGGGTGGATCCTGCACTGGAGGAGGAAGCGGAAGTGGATGAGGGTAATGAGGGGAGGGGTTACAGGACTTCCTGCGTTTGCGTCACTTCTTCTTAACGGAAAGTAAGGGGGCGGCAAAGGGATCTCGGACTCAGGGGGCGTGTCCAAAATGGGCCTAACACCAGTCCTAGTGGACGAACAAGTCCTAGCTACCATGAGGCGACACTGCTCCTCGTGGCATGTCCGGAGCCATTTTGGCGAGTCATTTACGGCCTGTCTCCAACAGTCAATATAAGGGAACTGGCCGTAAAGTTCAGGCCTACCCGATACAGCCACGTGTAAGCGCTGTACCAGAGTTGGATCCAAACTGCCACGTGGCGGCCATGCCGCAACCAAAGTAGGCCACTCCCTAGTGCACAAAGTGACCAAACGTACAGGAGACATCTTTACCCCAAAATCACAAACTTTGAATCCCTTTTTAAAATTCTTAACCATACATCCTAAGGGATCCGGAATCGTTGACTGCGACGCACCCATACTTAACAATGGAACGTCGTCGACAACGAATACTATACACGCGTACTATTCAACAGTCACACCCGTTTCCTCTGGCAACAGCACCACGTGGTACGGTTACCAAGTGAAACGTACACAATAACAATAAACACTCAGGGAATTCCCGTACACACACAGCTGTTACACCAGTCACTATATAATCAATATTATGCCCTTTGGCGTAACTATACAGTCACCCACGCTATAATTCTCTATATACGAATTACCCGTCTATAACACACCCCAGTAACATCGTCTTTTACAAATAGCGGTTACAGTACGGTTAGCATAGGTCAAAGCACAAGTTAAGGTCACAATACAATTATTAGTGGTTATGGTGTTAAACATGCAATGGACGACAATGATTAGTACTTATTATATAATGTCAGTAAATATACAGGGTTATGGTACCGTGCACTATAATACAGCAACACACTATTAACACTCTCGCTAGACGGCTGAGCTCGCGCTATCTAACAAGATATACACTTTACTAAAACAATCGTTAACACATTTACAATTCCCAACTAAACTATTGGCCAGTACCTTGAATGGACTACCTAAAACTATATACACCCGTTTTGGTTAGCCACACTGCCCAATCACCACATATATAGCGAGCTAGAGAACCGAATTTACACAGGCGCCTCTTAGTCGCACTATACAACGAGCTAGAGAACCGAATTTACACAGGCGCCTCTTAGTCGTACTATCAAAAGTCTAGTGGGTTCCAAATTTACACGCCTTCCCACTTAGCCCAGATAGGATGAGAACTAGCGAACCGAATTTACACAGGCGCCGCTTAGTCTCCCGGTCCCTCCGACCTAGCGAACGTAATATACACCCTAGAACGCTAGTCTAGACAAGACACCGGTGTCCGGCTAGGGCTATCTTACACCTGGACCCCGCCTGACTAACCAAATCAAACGGTCTGACTAAAGAGCGTTCGATCGAGCGGTGCGCCTTCGCTCCTTCCCTCCGACAGAGGGGGCAGATACAGATTCAAAAACCCCTTTGGGCCTACCGCACAATCGGTATACCCCTAGCGGGTCCTGCCGTCTAAAACAGCAGTTATCTTACCTCCTCGTTCCTGAACCTGAGTTCACACTCATCGACGGGGACACCCCAGCACTTCTCACGTAGAGGCCGATGATCTCCTGGACAACAGACCAGTGGCGCCGAGACGAAGGGAAGTCCACGCAGAAGTTCAGGGGTGCAGCCGTAGAGAACGTGGGCAAAGATAGACCGTCTCACGCCTCTGCCTCTCAGCTACCGTTGAACGATGAGCTTCCCGGCCAATGCACCAAATGATACCGGAGAAACTGACGGAAGCCAAGCACAGAGAGATGGACACAGGTTTCTTCAGGAAGGAAGAGATTCTTTATTGGATCACCGATCGGGACTCAGAGGGACTAGCGTCACCAAAATACAGCAAAGTCTGAGTACTGAATACATAGAGTACATTCCTTATATAGCACTGTAGCTCCTCCCACAATTAACTACACCCACACATACCCTTAACCTATTTAATAAATAGAGTCTAAACTCATCCATCCGGTCTAACCACGTGGCTCATCTGATACAAAGGAGAGGGACGCGTAATTCCAGTTCTTACATTCCTGCACCTGGTCAGTACAGTGATGACAGTATCTTAGCTACGTGTTATTAACTAACTGATACTACAAACACATATACATACATATGCCTTGTGGCAATCTTAGCCTGCTAAACTTGTATTTTACTGGAATTACATCACAATAGTGTTAGGAAAACAAATCTGCACTCCTAATGCTATTGTGTGCCCGGCCACTAACATAACATAACTCCCACCTCGGATCTTGAAAAGGTCAAATGCTCCTTTTTAACTTACCTCTTACCAGCACCAAGGCTCCCTCAGCGCAGGATAGGTCTCCTACTCTCATGACATTGTGGAATCAAATGCGCATGCATAGCCTTTGAATCCATACCTCTATGGAATTTGAAGACGTTAGACATCCTCACGCAATGTGTGAGGATGTCCAATGTTGTTTCATGGAGTAAAACTCTGTTAGGGAGCAGGAAGACAGCTTCTTCTTGGAAGATTGCCACTAGATATGGACTTAACCATGCAATGTAAAATGTTTTGCTTTTTAAAAACATTTTAAATGCCTAGGTTGGCGTTTTCCACCTGCAGTCCTTGCCAGCCTTCCCACGTACATGCATTCTGGGCTTTATTGAACAGTGTGTATATTTAATGTAATCCTACAGAAAGTTTTTGTTTTACATAAATTGTGGTTCATCACTATTTTATTGTTATTCTTAACACATTTTCTACTATTCTGTTATTATGCATGCTGCCATTCTCCACAGTTCTTTAAAATGGACCACTGGTCACCATGCCCTTGCTTAGCTAGTCCACACATATATAAATAACTACTGCGTTCAGCAGCATCCAGCACTTTTGCAGAGACTGCTTCTGGAAGTCATTCCAGTGTACTTTGAATTGTTGAGAAGAAAAAAAAAACATTGTTGCTTATCAGTCACTTATGCCCTACTTACTCTATCATTCAGGGTCAAACAACATGGTATGACTGTCTGGTGATCTTATGCGTACAGGTTAAATGGATAGTAATGAGCAAGATGTAGCATGCTGAACACTCAATCTGACTCAGGGTTATAGTTCTGTGATATATGACAATGCAGCCTTTCTATTTTAGGAACAAAGGTAACTGAAGGTGAAATTCAGACAAACTACCTATCAGTGTGTTCACTGTTTTATTGATGTAACAATTTTCAGTTTTACAGAAGAAATGATAAGCAGAAATCAAGTAGCTATGGACTCCAACTTTACATTCACGGGCATGCCAAAAGCAAGAGGCTGGTAGAGTATGTTGGTAGTTGATGTCCAAACAAAGAAAGTGGATTTCTAGCTGTTTTACCTGAATGATGGCACATACTTTAATTCTTATAATTTCACTATGAGAAATGCTTGGGCTTTGTTTTGTTTTTTGTTTTTTTAGAAAATATATGTTTACCTATGTATCCTTGTTTCTTGGAGAATTACAGACCAGGTGTGAAATATTAGCATATAAGCACATATTCCCTTTTTGGCACTTACATTAGATATGACAAAAATCGAATAAAGAAAATGGTCAGATAACCTGCTTATTGGTAATAATAAACAACATGATGGCATTTGTAGCAATGCTGTTTAATAAATGTAAACATAATGTCAGCATGTGAAAATAAAGCCCATTTACTGTAGCACAATTCCATTACACTATTTAAAAAAAAGAGAGTCTAAGATGAACTATCACTTTAAAAATAGTTAAATATTTGGTACTGACTGAAATTAAGCCCTTTTTCCCTCTCCCACTCCAAATTTCCTAATTGTTAGACTATAGGAATAATATTCTAATTCAAACCTGTTTACTGTATACGAGAAGGGAAGAGGCAGGGCATGACAACCTTGACGGATGCTCAAGGTGTCCCATATGTTCAATGTTGTTGATGGGTAACACTTAACCCCATCTGAGCTTGCAAGTGGATAAAAGAAAAATTTGCAAAATTCAATGTGCATAATGAATAGTACAAATGTATAAAAATAACACAGTTAAATCACAAATGTAAAAACATTGGCGAAACGCGTTTTCATTTATGACATTGTCGAAATGCGTTTCGGTTTTATTCATTTGTTTTTCAATTGTGGTATTTAAATACATTTGCACTTTTCTCTAAGTGGATTTTGTTGATTTTTCTTTTATCAACTTTGAAGCACATATGGGGTTAAGTGTTACCCATTAGCTGAGCTGGTCTAATAGGCACTTTCTTTTGTGAGCTATACCATTAAGTAATATAAATTATATTTGTGTTTATAGATACTATACTATATTATCCTCTTTTGCTTCCTATCATCCTGGATCTGGGAGTATCCACCATAGGAGAAGGGTGACATACTCAACAATAGTACAGTAAGTGCCCATGTTCAGAGACAACCTTATAGGCTCTGTCTATGTGAGTCCTAATTTGCACACCTTTTCACGTCATATATTCACTTGCCATACAATGTTGCACTATTTTTACTTTTTTCTTTTTAGAGAAACCTACATCAATTCATTGTAATATGTAAATGTTGTACTCAGCTACATTCACTTAGTGCTTCACAGTAGTTTTTGTGTGATTTTGTTTTCAGGTTGATTCCATCCACATGCAGTACATAACTTGTATATTTCCCAGGCTTTGTCAGTAAAGTCCAGATAATACTCCTACCGGCACAGTGTGAAAGAGGTCCACATCTAGATTAACCTTTAGACAGCTGCTTGCTGATAACCCACATCATATAACGTTGTTTGGGAGGCAAATAAAATAAGTGATGGTCCAGCAAACCAACTGACTAAACATTGGGGAACTTTATTCTCTGTCCCCTCTTGACAGTCAGATCCTTCCCTTTTCATGTGAGATGTACGTATATTAAAAAAAACACTGCAAGTGCCTAATGCAGCCCATTGTAGTGATTAGGGTACAAGTAGCTCCCTGGAACACTCCCACTGTAAGAAGTCAAACACAGCCGTTTGACGAATTACTAGGGGTCTGCCGGGTTCCCACTACCTTACCTTCTCTTCAGACAGAAGTTCCTGCAAGTAGTTTCCGTTAAGTCCACTGATCTAACGTTGGTTATTGCCTGAGATTGTCAGATGAGTGATGTCAGCCTATGATCATTGCCCTGCTTAGTGCTGGAGCTTCCATCTGAAAAGGAGGCAGCTACAGGTGCCCATATTTAAATGATTTGACCACTTACACTGGGAGCCCACTAGAAAACTCCTGGCTCCATCAGTGGCGTAGTGGTTATAGCATCTGGGTATTGCTTTAAAAAATATTTATTTATTTGTTTGTTTCTTAGCATGTACTCTATGGAGGGTTGAAGATTCTCAACCCATCATATATGAACCTTGATTTAATATTATTGGATCAGCATTTCAAATGATCACAATCGGTTAGAAAAAAACCTTTTCAAACTATTTATCTATATAAGTCACTATTCAAGTCTATTGGAAGTTTTGTAGATATATAATTTTAAAAGATATTCTATCAGATTATGATCATTTGAAATGCAGATCCAAACTAATTAAATTGAGACCATTGCAAGTTGTTTCCCAATGTACTCTCCATCTGCCACCAAGGAGTTAAATTAAATGTTGCTAAAATCTCTTGGATACATGTGGATAATGATTACGAAATGCACAATGCTGTTTAAAAACTCTCCTCTTAATGGTTCAGTAATATATCGTGTCACACCAATGTCAACAGCATCATCCATACCTGTGTAAGATCCACATAACTATGCAACTACTACGCCAAACCAAATAAAAAGCATAAAAGCATAAATAACACATATCTTTCTTCATGGATCTAGCTAGCTTCTGTCTCTTATAGAAAAATAAAATAGTTACTTTCTGACCAGGATAATAAAGTAATGTGTACAGAAACTATTGGAACTAAGGACTCCTCTATACTCCATTTTCTTTGCATTTCCTCCTTATTGTTCCTCTCTCTACTCTATTCATTGTCATTCATTGTTCCTTTTCATTTTTATTTTACTTTTTTTTTCTCCTTTGCACTGTTTATTTTTTCTTATTGGAATTACTTGTTAATTTTCAATGAACGAGGTGTTTATTTGATGTCTTGGATAAATTAAGTATTAAAAATAGAATTTATATACAAAAAAATTTAAAACAATGGGTGTTGCTATTGAAAATAATAAAATACTGGATCTAGATCTCCTCGTCTGGGAAGATACTTGTAACGGACCGTTTCAGCAGACAAGGGGTTAAAATCCGTTTAGGCGATATTCCCCTTTCAGATAAAAAGGCAGCTACTGTAGAACACCAAACTCCCGAATTGAATACAAGTGAATGCACCAAACTCCCGTACTGCATACAAGGGAATAAGGTAGCACTCCAAACTCCCGAACCGAAACCTCACAAATAGCTGCTAGCAGACGAACAGGAAAAGCTCCCAAGTGGCTTACACTCCTGGCAACCAGTCTCTATCAGCATACAGTAAATCCCCCCAAGAACGAGACAAGGCTCCGTGTTGAAGGTCAAGCAGTGGTCTGTTTATTCAGGGCTACCCGCCCAGTATTTATGCAGGTCTCCTACCTGGTGGACACTCCCCTAGGGGACCAGATGGAAGACTGTAACACAGACAGACATGTATCATATTTCAGACACACAGAAGTAAAACATCCCCACAATGCATCCTAATTTCACTCCCTCTATCCTGGAGATAATTGAGAAGTAATTCAATTATCTCCCAGGACAGAGGCAAACTCCATTATACACGTGGGGACCCAAATACAGTAAAATACATTAAAACATATAATATTAAATTTTATACATAAAACACAGACATGTCACATATCCCCAGATAGCTGGGATCTGAGCGCACAAAACTACCGAATAGCGCTCAGATCCTATTCACACAGTTCAATTGCCATGGAGCCAGAGTCTTTAATTACACGAATTGGCTCCATGGCATAGCTATCTGGGTTAACACATTCACATATACAAACTACCGAATTAACCGGTGTTCGGCTAAATCGCACGAATAGGAACCAGGGGGCTGGAGGCTCAGCGGTGCCTGCACGTAAAAGTGTCTGCTTTTAGTGCACTGATTCCGGGCTGAGCATCGCTGGCCGTCCGGGGAGCTCCATAACACCGCCACCTAGCGGCCGCTAAGTGTAATCGCAGCCACCCAGTAACAGTCAGTTAAGCTGCGGTTAACCGCAGCTACTGGGTGGTCAATTGACTGCACACGCTCGTTAAGCTGCGGTTAACCGCGGCTTGAGGGGGGTAGATTGGCGGCACACGCCAGCTTCTGGGCGGCCAATTAACAGCACCTGCTGGCTCCCCACGGCTCTGGGGAGGCTAACAGAAGGCGGTTCGTGCGGTAGACAGAATCTACCGAACGGCTGTGCAGAAAGGCATGAATAAACCTTTCTGCACAGTAAAATGAACCGTTTAACTGCCGGTCCATAGTCCAAAGGCAGCAGACGGGCAACCAGGCTTCTCCAATGCAATGTGGTGAGATTGCTCTCGTCACATCTCTCCCCTTTTCCAAACAGACTAACAGGGTATCTGACCTCCTGCCGGTCAGTGCCCTGGTTAGTCCAGCAGCCCACCCACAAAACAGAAACGGCAGTACAGCCCACCCACAATAACTGGTTACTACACCTGAGTAAAGGAGGAACTTGTCCATGTCCAGGTGCCTCACCACGACTGTGTGGGGGACTGGTAGGCTGCCTTGGTGGGTTGCTGAGTGGGCAGAGACCAGCGGTACTCTGCCCTGGTGCCAGTACTACCACGGGAGTAGTCTGGTTGGAGCCTGATTGCTGGAGACCGACCGCCTTTAGATGCACAGCTCTGCTGCCGGAGGGGGAGACCGACTGTCCCCCCTTTAGATGCACAGCTCTGCTGTCGGAGGGGGAGACCGACTGTCTCCCCTTTGGCTAAACAGCCCTGTCGTTGGGGGGCAGGACCAGCCGTCCCTACCCCGTGTGGTAAGTGCAGAGACCACAGTCCCATCTGCACAGTTGTGGGGCTTACAGTCTCCCCCTGGTACTCTAAGCTGTCGCTGGGGAGAGGGGGTAACAGGCTCCTCCCCCGATAGAACACTCTGCCGCTGGGGAAAGGAGACTGGGCTCTCTATTCCCTGCACATTAATAATCTGCCACTGGGGAGAGGGGGTAGCAAGCTCCTCTCCCATATATACTTCCAGCCGTGGGGGAGGGAGACCGACTGTCTCGACTCCCAATACAGAGTCCTGCTGCTGGACACTGCTGCTGGACACTCTGCCTCTGGGGAATGGAGACTGGGCTCCCAATTCCCAAAAAATAACCCTGCTGCTGGGGATCTGAGCCGACTGCCCAGCATCCCTGTAGCTCAACCTGCCGCTGGGGAGGGAGGATGCTGCTATCCTCTCCCTGTACTTCACACTGCCTTCCCGGCATACCACTCTGTTGCTGGAGGGCAGGAACAACTACCTCTGCCCCCGTAACTCAGCCTGCCGCTGGGGAGGGAGGACGCTGCTCTCCTCTCCCTGCACTTCACACTGCCTTCCAGGCATATCACTCTGCTGCTGGAGGGCAGGAACAACTACCTCTGCCCCCTGTAACTCAGCCAGCCACTGGGGAGGGAGGACGCTGCTCTCCTCTCCCTGCACTTCACACTGCCGCTGGGGAATGGAGACTGGGCTCCCAATTCCCTGCAGGACCAGTGGAGAGACCTCAGTCCCATCTCCACCAGCCACCTGGGGTTCTTCCCAGTAAAACTTTACCATCTCGTCCCTGCTGAATGGGTCTGGCTCTGGGTCTGTCATGCTGCTCTCCTGCTGAGCCTTCTCACTGTATTGGAACAGCTGCTGGTAGCCCTGTTCTATCTCCATCTCCCGGGTCACCAGGTGGACCAGGTCTTGCTCCATCTCGTAAGTGTCGTCCCAGTCATACCTGCTCTCCCTCCACTCCAAGAGATCACTGAACCGAGTGGAGGGAGAGCAGGTAGGGCTCCCAAATTCGAGCTCTGACAAAGACTCCCATAACAAGCCAGGACCATCAAACTCCTCTCCCTCTGGCTTGTTATGCTCGGCTGTCCAGGGCAGGTACTGTGCCCCATACCTCCAGCCACATTTCCTGCCATACCCGGAGCTCCAATTCCTTCACCCATTCCTCCAGGGGCTGCTCTCCCAGGAAGGGCATCCGCAGGGCTAGTCGCTTCTGCAATCGCTGGTCTTCCTTGGGGAGTCTCTCGCCCCGCTGGTATTCCGCAATACCCAGTGCCTGGTACCAGATGCCTTTGCGGACTGCATCTCGGTCATCCATGACACCCTCATCATACTCCACTGCTGGTTCCATCCTGGTGCTGTCAGGGTCGCTGTACTGAGACATGCGTTGCCCACAAATTGTAAAATCCAAAGAAATGGTGTCTCCTGTAGCTGTCCTTCTGGCTGTAGGAACGATCCCGCCGCTTGCCACCAATTGTAACAGACCGTTTCAGCAGACAAGGGGTTAAAATCCGTTTAGGCGACATTCCCCTTTCAGATATAAAGGCAGCTACTGTAGAACACCAAACTCCCGAATTGAATACAAGTGAATGCACCAAACTCCCGAACTGCATACAAGGGAATAAGGTAGCACTCCAAACTCCCGAACCGAAACCTCACGAATAACTGCTAGCAGACAAACAGGAAAAGCTCCCAAGCGGCTTACACTCCTGGCAATCAGTCTACTGGCAATCAGCATACAGTAAATCCCCCCAAGAATGAGAATAAGGGTGAAGCAGTGGTCTGTTCAGGGCTACCCGCCCAGTATTTATGCAGGTCTCCCACCTGGTGGACACTCCCCTAGGGGACCAGATGGAAGACTGTAACACAGACAGACATGTATCACATTTCAGACACACAGAAGTAAAACATTCCCACAATGCATCCTAATTTCCCTCCCTCTATCCTGGAGATAATTGAGAAGTAATTCAATTATCTCCCAGGACAGAGGCAAACTCCATTATACACGTGGGGACCCAAATACAGTAAAACACATTAAAACATATAATATTACATTTTATACATAAAACACATGTCACATATCCCCAGATAGCTGGGATCTGAGTGCACAAAACTACCGAATAGCGCTCAGATCCTATTCACACAGATCAATTGCCATGGAGTCTTTAATTACACGAATTGGCTGGTTAACCGCAGCTTCAGGGAGGTAGATTGGCGGCACACGCCAGCTTCTGGGCGGCCAATTAACAGCGCCTGCCGGCTCCTCACGGCTCTGGGGAGGCTAACAGAAGGCGGTTCGTGCGGTAGACAGAATCTACCGAACGGCTGTGCAGAAAGGCATGAATAAACCTTTCTGCACAGTAAAATTAACCATTTAACTGCCGGTCCATAGTCCAAAGGCAGCAGGCGGGCAACCAGGCTTCTCCAATGCAATGTGGCGAGATTGCTCTCGTCACAATACTAAAAGAAAATAGGGATTAAATATGCTGTTTTAGATTTGTTTAAAGCTCTCTGAATTAAACCTAAAGGATATATCTTTATCCAGATAGAGAGGGGGTATCTATAGTGTGTCCCAATTTAATAACATGAGACGAGGCTTCATTTTTGCTTAAGTCTCTCTTTACCAGAACTCCACAGCAGCACATTAACATAGAGAGAAAAACACCAAAGACAAAAACATAAGGCATCTATAAAAGGCTCCTCCCAACCAACCATTTCCTCTTTCTTTGCTGCTCCGCAGTCAGTACAGGTCAGAGTACCACTGCCTCCTGTTATACATGGGTGGCTGTGTGTTTTATTGTCTATTTCTTTAGAGTTGTTTTTAACTGTGCTTACTCCTTACAGTTCTTACTGTTTTGCCACTATTTTTCTGTTGCTTGTGCAATTTCTATTTTGGCTGTTCTGTCTACCTGCCGTTTTTCCTTGCTTTCAGTATATCTGTTTAAATGTTTAAATGTTTAAATTTTTATTTCTGTACTTCTAAATCTTCAATTTTTATGTATTTTCCCCTACTTGTTGTTGCTTTGGTGGACGGTCGCCGAGAAGCGGTCGCCCGACCGCCTCCCGTGCCGACCGTCGGGACCGCGGAGTAAGACTCCGGCGGTCCCACGTGTTGATTCCCGGCCGCCGGCTTTGTCCGCCGAGCGGGAATCCTCTACCTGCTTCCCTGTCCCACCCACGTAAGAGGAGGGATTTTTTTCAGGTGTAATTCTAAGTTTCTGGGTGCATGTTTTTCCCCTGTCTCAGCGCATGTTACAGTGAAATATATGTTGTTTGTATCACTGCTCACTACAGTTCTTCTCAGTGCATGGATTCTGTGCCATTTCTGCTTGCTCTATGCATGCTGCCTGGACTAATAAAGGATTGGTTAATGCATTGCATCTGCATGCATCCTGCATGGGACCCTGCTTGGTAACACTGTCCCTCCCACTAATCAGAAACTGACCTGGGGACCCTGTTTCATCTCTACCCTGCACGCCCTCTATGTCAAGATATACCTGCATGTCCCCAATAAAGATTTACCTTCCTGCCTCCATATATCACTGGGCCAGTGCTACCCGTGCCCATATACTGGCCGGCTTTGTCTGTGCCCCTATGATTGGCCTGCTTTGTCTGTGCCCCTTGATTGGCCTGCTTTGTCTGTGCTCCATGATTTGGCCTGCTCTGTCTGTGCCATATTACGCATGCTACTGGCCTGGCGGCTCCATTCCCTAGACCCCTGTTTGTTGAGCCTGCATGCATTTACTACTTGCCTCTGCCAATTCTAGGGGTGCGGCCCCTACTGCCTGCTAGTGATACCTATTCTCTATCTCCTTAGGTATCACGTTACATCGTCTCAGACATTATGGAGGCCTCTGCACAGGAGCAGAATTTGCAGGCATTGATTAATGCGGCGGTGACCGCCTCTGTGGAGAAAGCCCTGGTTAGGGCCCTCCCAACCAGACAGGGGTGCAAGAGGAACCCACCGCTTGGCAGACGACTCGGCTGAGTCAGACTCTAAAGAAAGAGAGCAGGCAAGTACGCAAATGCACTATTGGAAGGGTGAAGGCCCTGAACCACGCTCCCGGAAAGGCAAGACTCGGGTGAAGCAACAAGGTTCGAGGTTATCAACCTCGCCGGCCAGGCGCCGCCGTCTTTCAGGCACAGGGGAGGAGGCCTCCTTACCCCCCCCTTATATGGCCATGCTGAATGAGTGGCGGGCAGACCTGTCTCCCTCAGAGGAAGAAGATGATTGGGATGAGGACCGTGGCGCCGGGAGGATGAAGACGCGCCGGGAACAGAGGCCCCCACGGCGGTGCTGGGGGACGACACCTTTCTGGATGCTACAGGAGAGCCTCTGTTTGACCTTTGGTCTATCCGGCACCCCAGATCCTCAGAATGGTCACTGCCCGACCACTTGGCGCAATTCGTGCACTATTGGGTCCGCAGACCTCTTGAAGGGGAGGACTGCAAGAAGCTGCTGGGCGGAATGCCCCAGACCCATCCTGCCGGACAAGGTGGCAGCAACCCCGGATTTTGACCCCCTGGTGGCCATTCCGCCCACAGTCATCCCGGGTTTTTGGACGGGCTGGACGACAGCGGGGTCGTGTCTCCAGCCGCGGCTGGTCTTCGGGCCGCCACAGATCCCGTGGTCCATCCTTCTTTCCATCGTATCAATCCAGACACCCCTACACTCAGAGGGTGGATAGAGGTCGTGGGTACCGTGCAAGATTTCCTACAGGTGAGCACAACTCCTGCCACTTTCAATCCCCCTCTATTGCATGCAGGCAGACTGTTTCACTGCAGGGACAGGTGGCGGGAGGTGTCTTCAGATGTATGGGTCCTTCGGACGGTACGGGGTTATGTCATAGATTTCCACTCCCCTCCAACGCAGGTTGGGCCTCCAAGGATTCCCATCATTGCAAGAGAACAACAGTCCTTGATAGATACGGAAGTTCGGGCTCTGTTCGCCAAAGGCGCAGTCCAACAGGGCTTCTTCAGCTCGATTTTCCTAGTGAAGAAAAAGTCTGGAGAGTTCCGCCCAGTAATCAATTTGCGGGAATTGAACGCCTTCGTGGTCTACAACCACTTCAAGATGGAGGGCATTGATCTTCTTCGGGACCTTCTCTGGCCGGGAAACTGGTTCACAAGGCTGGACCTGAAGGACGCTTACCTCTCCGCTTACCTAGGACTGTCGCAGATTCCTCCGCTTTGTCTGGAAAGGCGTTCCATGCCAATTCACATGTCTTCCATTCGGCCTCAGCTCGGCCCCTTGGTGCTTCACCAAGCTCCTGAAGCTAGTGGTCACCCGTTTCAGGTCAGAGGGCGTCCGCTGCATAATATATCTGGACGACTTGCTGATCTTCTGCAAGGACCCCTCCAGGCGCAGATATCAGACACGCTCTGCGATCTTCTTATTGGAATGCCTGGGGTTTGTAGTCAATCTGAAGAAATCGGCCTTGGAGCCTTCCCAGACGGTGGAGTTCTTGGGTTTCGAAGTCGATGCGAAAGAATGCATTCCCCGTCTGCCTTTGGTCAAGATAGCGACCATTCGGAAGGAGATAAGACAGACTTTACAGCAAGACCAGATTCCCCTTCGAATGTTACGACCAGATGATTTCCCTGTCTCCGGACGTGAAGACCAAACTGCGCTGGTGGCTCCTGCATATGTCCGCCTGGAACGGCAAGGCGATATTCGGACCAACCCCGGATTTCGTGCTGGAATCAGATGCGAGTCTTCGGGGCTGGGGTGCCACGTGCGCGACCGGGTCCACGGGGGGCCCGTGGTCGGACAAGGAATCAGAGTTCCACATCAATTGCCTGGAGTTGGTTGCGGGTTCATTTGGGATTCGGAGCCTGGCAAACCACCTGTCGGACTGCTGCGTCCTCCTTTGGATGGACAATGTCTCAGCGGTGCAATACATCAACCGCTTGGGGGGCGCTCGGTCTCGAACACTATCGGAGGTGACGAAGGAGATTTACAGCTTCTGTTTCCAACGCAACATCACCTTACAAGCAGAATATCTTCCGGGGGAGTCGAACCTGACGGCGGACTGGTTCTCAAGACATTGGAGGGATGCCAGCGACTGGAAACTCCTTCGGCCCATCTTCCTCAAACTCAAGTATCAGAGGGGTCCATTCACGGTGGATCTATTCGCCTCCAGGACGAATCACCAGACCCAGACGTACTTCAGCTGGCTCCCGGATCCAGCGTGCGCAGCGGTGGACACTTTTCTCCTTTGCAGGGAGCGTTTGCGTTTCCTCCGTTCGCTATGATTCCCAGGGTATTGCTACAAGTTCGACGTCAACGTGTGTCCTTGATGTTGCTGACTCCGCTATGGTAGAGTCAAGCCTGGTTTCTGGGAGCTCCTGGATCTCTCCTGTCAGGATCCTCTTCTCTTACTGTCCTCTCGAATGCTCCTCTCGGACTCCCGGGACCCTCACCCCCTAGTGAGGGACAGCCACCTACACTTAGTGGTCTGGACTCTTTCAGGGGTACCTGGAATGTCGAGGCATTATCACAATCGGCTAGAGACCTTCTCTGGGATTCCTGGGCTCCCGGGATGAGGAGATGCTATCTCTCAGCATGGGGTTCCTGGTGTCGTTGGTGCTTGGATACCAACGGGATACCGATCCCTTTACAGGCCTTGTAACCAGCGTGCTGAATTTCTTGTCTCACCTCTTTGACTTGGGTCGGTTCAGTTAACGTGACTAGGTCAGCTATCTCGGCGGCGCATGTCCTGCTTAGAGGTTTTCCCATCGGCCAGGATCCGCTGGTCTGCAGACTTCTGCATGGGATGAGGCCCTCTGGGACGTACGTATGGTTTTAGCATTCCTTCGGGAATGGCCAGATAACCAGGACCTTTCCCTTCGCCAGCTTTTGGTGAAATTTGCCATCTTGTTGTGTCTGGTCTCGTTCAGATGTGTTTCTGATGTCCGGGCCTTCGATGTCGACGCTTTCACTTTCTCTCCAGAGGGGGTCTCCTTCAAGGTGGTTAGACGTACCAAGTCGGATTCGACGGCTGTGTCGTATCCTTACTTCAGGGATTCGCCTAAACTCTGTGTGGCGAAGGCACTGGCTCGCTATGTAGCGGTTACCGCTCCACTTCGCTCTTCTCATTCTGGCCAGTTGTTGATCTCGTATGTCAGACCCCACAAGCTGGTCTCGTCCCCTACCCTGGCTCAATGGATAAGATGGTTATTGACACTGGCGGGGGTGAATGTGACCTTCGGAGCGCATTCGGTTAGAGGCGCCGCAGCTTCCGGAGCTTTCTTGGCAGGCGCTTCCCTTCAGGACATTTTGCGTTCGGCGGACTGGTCCCGTGAAGATACTTTTCGCCAATTCTACTTTAGACCGTCGGACCATGCTTCTTTTGCTTTGCTGTCGGAGTGTTAAAACAGCAAATATGAAGCCTCCTGTCATGTTATAATATTGTAGATTATACTAGCTTTAGTGTAACTATAATCTTAATTTTATTAATGACAGGAGGCAAATATTTCCCACCCAGTTTTTCTTTCCCCCCCCTGTTTGGATTGATTGCTTTGATTGAATTTCTGTTGATTGTCTGGTCGCCTGGGCTAGAGTTGGTAGTCTGGGGTGATGTTGTTATGGTACTTTTTGAAAGTAAACCAAAATGTTCAAATGTCTATCTGTTCCTGTCCAAATCAATAAAATTAAATTGCGTATATACGCTGAAGTAATTAAGTCTGACACACAAGGTTCAGGTTAAAATAACTTCGAGAAAGTTTATTGGCAAGTGAAGAAAAAGCGGGCGCGCAGGCCCTTTTAAGAGGCATTTTGCGTCATCATTGATTATTAGAATATCAGCAAATAAACACCATCAATTGGATTAATTGTTAAGTGTCGGTGTTAGTGTCTTACCTATTGGTTCAAAAATAAGAAAGGTTAGTCCCGTGCCCACCCATCAGAGGTGGGATTATTCTGGACACGGGTGGGGATAAGGGGGTCCTAAGCGTCATTTTACACGGTCAATGATATCAGGCTTCATGTCCAGGTGCAAGGTCTCTTATGAATAGAACATTTCATTACTACTGTGTTCTGTGGCCTTCAAACTATACTATCTTACAAGTTCTAAGGAGTAGCCAGCAAGTCTTAAGGAGTAACCAGCACCTCCTGGTATTTGTCCTTGCAGGAAAACACAGTCTTTGTCTACTGTACTAATTGGGTTGAGAAGTTCAGTCACGTAATGTAGTTTTAAAATGAACAAGTTAAGTCATGAGGACAAAATGGAGGATTGAAGAAGTCAGGTTAGGGGGACAAAATGGAGGAGGAAGTCACAGTATAAGGTTAAAATGGAGTTAGTACAATAATTCAATACAAGTACAATAGTAATTTTTAATAATTCCACATCAGTCCCCCCTATGAAATGTTAGATTCTAAGAGATAAAACTTTATTATGTTAGTATCAGAAGACGTGTTAACCCAAAGGCACAGAAACCCCGTGGCCGCTAGCTAGGTGTTAATGCAAAGTGCAAGTCTGTCCCTAGAGCTGACCCTAATAGGCTAACTCATCCATCAGTATGGCTCTCGAACACTTCACACCCATGGGTATCCCATGGCAGCTAACCCACCACTTCTCCGCACGGGGTCTTTACCATTCACTGACAGATGCTGTCCCTAAGCTAGTCCCTTCCTAGAATTCCTGCACTTTATCAACGAAAGGGAATGTTTGCAGCGGCAGACAGGGTGAATTGATGTCTTGGGATTCTTGGTCATCAACTTCGAGATGGGTGAAAGTGGGTGCCGCTTGGTCAACAGTCTTCATGAGGGATTTTCTCAGACATGGGAGGATACAACAAAAGAGAAGAGCAAAAATAAAAAGAAAAATTAGTATAGCCATACCAATCTGCATTAAAGCCTTTTGCCATCCTGTCATCCAACCAAACCATCTTTCCCAGGGATCTTTTATCCCAGAATTCCTTTTTAACTCTTCAGACAGGTCATTTAATTTTTCTATGGCTAATGTAACTTTACCATTAGGGCCTGTGTTTTCTGGGATATATGTACAACATGTCATGGTGTCGGGCAAAATTTTACAAACCCCTCCTTTTTCGGCTAAGATCATATCTAGGGCCATTCTATTCTGGAAAGCCATTTGGGATGTGGCCTGCAGCTGTTCGGCCAACCCCTGGAGGGCGTCTCTGGTGTAATTAACAAAACGCTGTTGATTATAATAAATGTAATTTATCCAATTTAAATTCTTGTTTGCGGTAACTATGGTAAAAATTGATTCAAATCCTGCGGCAACTTCATCCCTTGCTTTAAACTCATTGGGCACCCCCCTAGGCACTCCAATGGCATCAATATACACATGAGGATCAAAACTTCCTTTCACTGGGGCGTCACGCTTAACCTTAGTGTGTTTGGACCCATGGGTGACGAGGTGTGTGTCAGAGATGATATGTATAGGCATAATAGCTTTAGCCAAAGTACACTCCCCCCACCACTGTTTGTCCATTCTGGATCTTAGCTGTAAATCCCCACACAACCAGTAAATATCCCCTAATGACCTGGTGTGAAACTGCAACAAGTCCATAGAGACATTTCTGTAGGTAGCACAATACCCCTTGGAAAAGTTACCCAAGAATTTACCTATTCCATCGTAATTAGCATAACAAGTGTAATTACCTTTATACACGGTAATACCATCTGGGGGTTTGACATCCTGGGTTAGGAGAGGATACTCCTTTGTCCATGCAATACATATGGACCTGTTAAAATTATAGTGATAGGCAAAAAGGCTTAAAACACATTCTTCTATATCTACTGGTAGGATTAAAGGCACGGTACCCAGGTGAGGCCGGGCACCGCCACACACATAACATGCAGTTCTATTATGCTTATTAGCATTATATTTCATCCATTCTAACCATAAATTTACATCATTAAAACCTGTTTCAGCGGCCATGGTATCTTCAAAAGTGGGGTTAGCAATGGCCATCATGTCTTGAAAGGTCTGGATATGAGGTTTTAATGGGTTAGGGACCATATGGGTGGCCCCTTGCCACTCAGAAGAGTTGCACATATCTTTGAGGTAGAAATGCCCTAACTTTTTATAGGAACCCTTTTTCCAATACATTCCCATCACATACTGGTCTGCATCTGTTGGGCTTGGATGCTCAATGTTAAGAATTAATTTCATTGGTGTACTCCCCCCAGGCTTTCTCAAAGTCATCCTCTGGAGGAGGGATCTACCATGATCATCTATTTTAGATACGGCACTTTTTGGTTTGTAACCCCAGGCAGGCCCGGCATTCCATCCCGCCGCCCCCCAATGGTCACAATTGTGCCCCCATTGCTTGTCAACTACACAAACATATGGGTCTTTCGAATGAGGGATATCTCTATAGATGCTCTGGATTTGTGGTGTGGGAAATGGGCATTCTACAATATCACAGTAGTCAAAGGTATAAGTAGCCACCTGGGTGCACGATGAATTATACCAGAAAGTGTACCCACTAGTGTCTTTGGTAATGGCTACTTGCTGGGCCTTCATAAGGCTAATTAAGGAGAAGATGTACCAGAGATACATGTTTGTGCGATATTCGCTTCCTCTGGAGCGGGAGATTTCTTGCAGTGGGAAGCGTGGATCCAATTTGGCCTACCGGCCAATTTGACGGAGGTTGCGGTAATCAGGAGAACTTGGAATGGACCGTCAAATCTTGGTTCTAGGGTATTTTTCCGCACAAACTTCTTGACCAGGACCCAATCTCCGGGAAGTAGGTTATGAGAACCTGTATCCAATTCGGGATCTGGAATTGAAGAGAAAACTTGGGCATGTATTTTGTTTAGGACACTTGCAAGTTCAGTTACATAGTCTACTAAAACATCTGATTGGAGTTGCAACTGCTGCGGATAATAACAACCTAGCCTGGGTGCTGTCCCAAATAGAACCTCATATGGGGACAGTGAATGCTTCCCTCTAGGTGTGTGCCTAACACTAAATAAAGCTATTGGTAGGCTTTCTGGCCAGGGCATCTTTGTTTCTTGTGACATTTTTAACATTCTGGTTTTTAGAGTGCCATTCATGCGCTCCACTTTACCACTACTTTGTGGGTGGTAAGGGGTATGGAAGGCTAGAGTCACCCCTAGGGCAGTCCAAATTTCTTTAGTCACAGTTGCTGTAAAGGCTGGACCTTGATCACTCTCAATGACTTCTGGGAGTCCGAATCTACATACAATATCTGTAAGTAGGCGTCTTGCGGTTGTTTTTGCAGTGATATTGGCCACTGGGTAGGCTTCTGGCCAGCCTGAGAACATGTCCACTATTACTAGTGCATATTCATGGGGCCCACTCTTGGGCATTTGGATGTGGTCAATTTGAATCCGCTGGAAGGGGTACATGGGCTTTGCCAGGTGTTTCGCAGGTACTTTAACTGGTCTTCCTGGATTGCATTTTGCACAAATGACACAGGCCTTGCAGAAGCTATTGATCAATGTTGTGATTCCAGGTGCTTCATAATACTTCTGTATGAGGGCGGCCATCAATTCTTTTGACAGGTGTGCAGGCCCATGTGCCCATTGGACAACTGCTGGATACAAATTTCTGGGAAGACAAAATTTAAAGTTATTGTAATATATTCCGTCCTTTTGGACAGCTCCTTTCTTTTTCCATTTCTGGATTTCTTCAGGAGTGACTGCAGCTTGCTGTTCTTGTAAAATTCGCAAATCAGTAGGAAGAGTTTGCAGAGCAAAAATAGGGACTTCTTCTTCTTCTTGTCCGGACACTTCTTCATCCACTTCCTGCAGATCCCTGGCCGCTAACTTAGCAGCCTGATCAGCCAAATGGTTGCCCTTTGCTTCATCTGTATCCAATTTCCCATGGGCCTTAACTTTCAAAACGGCCACTTCTTCGGGAAGTAGGAGGGCATCCATTAGCTCCTTGATTGCAGTGCTGTGTTTGACTGGTGTACCGGCGGTGGTAAGAAATCCTTGTGTCTTCCAAATTAGGCCGAAGTCATGTGCCACACCCAGAGCATATCTTGAATCTGTATAGATGTTGGCACGTTTTCCTTCGGAAATTTTGCATGCTGAAGTCAGAGCCTGTAATTCAGCTTCTTGCGCAGACATTGCTGGCGGTAAGGATGATGATTTGATGACTTCGTCTGTTGTGGTTACGGCATATCCTGTGTGATATGTTCCTCCTTCATCGGCATATCTTGATCCATCCACAAACAGGGTAAAATCCGGATCTGGTAATGGATTCTCATGCACAGTTGGTAAGTGCACTGTTTCCATTTTCATCTGTTCAAAACAGTCATGAGGTGTTTCTGGGTCATAATCATTCTTTATGACCAGGTCTTGAAATTCCTTTTCCAGGAAATGGCGTGGCCATGCTTCTAGAAGGTCAGTTGTTGGGTATTTGGCAATACCATTTTCCTGTAGCTGTTCTTCATTCATGGTGGCCCATAGTTTTGCCATGGGCCCAAGATCATTCCATGACCTTGTCTTCAACTTGGTAACAGGAATATGTGGGATAGCGGTATCCCAATGGCGGTAGAGGTAGTTAAGTTGTTGAGGTAGCTGGACCAAGACCATGCTATTACCTTCAGAGTCACAATAGAAGTCTTGTGCAGTGAGCTTTACATCGGTCCAGTGGTAAAGCTCATCTTCATAGCAAGGTTCGGGAGTAATGTTTGGCTTGTACCACATGGTACAGAAGGCGTAATCCGGGCCTTCACAAAGAGGTGTCTCATCTTCATGAAATGACAAATGTGGATGCATGACTTTCTTGATACATCCACAGAGCAGGTAGATGTAGGTTTCATCTGTGATAAATCCATAATAGATACCCCCCTCAGGGAGTGGAAGAAGAGTGGACGGATTAAGCACTTGACATCTTTGGATGGAAATGTTGTCAGGCAAAAGAAGATGACAATGTAGGCAGGGTGTCTGGCTGGAGACACGTGCTTGAGCTGGACTTGGTTGATAATAGCAGAAATGTCATGAGGGGCTAAAACAACCAGAGGGTGGCCAAGGACCAGGTCCGAGGTTCTTTCAATGAGCTCTCTTGCGGCAAAAACAGCCCTGAGACAGGAAGGAGTCCCTCTGGCCACAATGTCTAGTTGACATGAGAAATATCCAATAGGCCTCTGGCGGCCTTTTAAGTCATTTGTTTGGGTGAGAACTCCTGTTGCGTGGCCTTGTCTTTCAGAGACAAATAATTTGAAAGGTTTGGAGTAGTCAGGTAGGCCCAAGGCAGGAGCAGAAGCAATGGCACGTTTTAAAGCATCGAAATTGTCCAGAGCTTCATTGGTCAGACAGAACGGGTCAGACTTAAGAGCATCATAGAGAGGTTGCATAAGCAGAGAGGCTTCTGGGATCCATGCTCTGCAGTAGGAAATGAGGCCTAGGAAGGCATGAAGAGACTTTGAAGTCCTCGGAGGTGGAATGTCCAGAACAGCTCTTACCCGGTCCCGAGTAAGATGTCTGGTACCTTGAGATAGGCAATGTCCAAGAAAAATCACTGAAGATTGGCAGAATTGCAACTTGGTGAGTGAAGCTTTGCATCCTTGTTCTGCCAAATAGGAAAGAAGACTAATTGAACACCTTTCAGTAGTGGGTATATCATCTCCACAGAGCAGTAAATCATCCACATACTGGAGCAAGACAACTTCTGGGTGCTCAGCTTGCCATGGGTCAAGGATGGTGCCCATGGCCTTTGCAAATTGACTTGGAGAATTTTGTGCCCCTTGGGGCATGACAGTCCAGGTATACTGTTGCATCTCATGAGTGAAAGCAAACAGGTATTGACAGGACGGGTCCAGTGGGACACTGAAAAAGGCATTGGCCAGGTCAATGACTGTGAAGAATTTTGCAGATGGTGGGACTCCAGAGAGCAGAGTATGGGGATTTGGTACAAGAGGGGTGTCCAGGACGGTAGCTTCATTGACAGCACGGAGATCCTGAACCATCCTGTACTTCTCTGGCTCACCCTTTGGAGTTTTCTTTTTCACAGGAAATAACGGGGTGTTGCATTCAGATTTACATTTTACCAGGGCACCCTTCTCTAGGAGTGCCTTGATGTGGATAGAAATGGCAGCAGACTGTGCCGGTTTTAATGGATATTGTGGTTTTCTTGGTAACTTAGCTCCTGAAATGAGCTTCACCACCACAGGGGGAACATTTAGGTGACCTATGTCCTCTGGGCCTGAGGACCATAACTTGGCGGGCACCTGTGTTTTTAATTCCTCTGGGAAATTAGACCTTAATTCTGCTGCTTCCTCACGGGGCTTTTCTAAATGCAGCATCAGAGGCAAGGAGCACAGGGCTGAGGTGTCTGATACAGATAGAGGTGTAAACATTTCTACCTGCCCATCCGGGGTAAAGGTGATGGATGCTTGCAGGCGTGAGAGAACATCAGCACCTAACAGGTTAATTGGACATGTGGAGGATACTACAAAGCGAGCGAGCAGGCTAGAACCAACTCGTAGTGGAGTTGTTAAAGGGCTATGTCTCGGCTGGCCATCCACTCCAACACAAGAGACATCAATATTCGACAGAAAAGATGGGTCTGGCAGGTCTTGTTCTCGCAGAACACTACGGGCTGCACCTGTGTCAACAAGAAATGTGGTGGGGTGGCCTTCAATGGGCAAAGTCACTGTGGCAAGTGGCCCCCCCTTATCCCCTGTAGACACTGCCATGACAGGGGTCACAGACACAGGCTTGCCAATTTCCTATTCATCGGGTTCCTCAACTATTGGAACCCCTTTTTCGGCCTTAGTGGCCGGGGCGGGCCTGGATGGCTTTCTTGGCTCTCTTTTGGGGTCCGGGCAATCACTTTTAAAATGACCTTTAGCTTTGCAATTAAAGCAGAAGCTATCCTCTGGTCTGGTGCCCCTGGGAACAGGGGTACTGCGTGATACCATAAGAGGAGCAGAGCTTGGCCTCCTGGGGGTCTGGGTAGATTCTAGGCCCCTAGCAACTAAAAGCAGAGTATCCAGGGGAACAACCTTATATTCAGGGCGTGCAGCAATAATTCCCTTGCGTATAGAGTCCTTAACGCCTTGGACAAACGCACCTGACAGCATTTGTGAATGAATTTTGTCTGTAAGATCAAATCCTAAATCTGTAAACATTTGATACAGTCTTGCATGGAACCTTTCTACTGATTCTCCTTTGTCTTGAATAACATCAGTGAGGCCAGCAGCCTGATCCGCAAGTTTGTCTTTGGCCCATTCTCTTAATTGGGTGCAAAAGGTTACCCCGGAGGGGTAATCAACATCACTGGAAAGCAGATCTGTACTGAGGTGACGGGCCATGCTCGGCCAGTATGCATCCCCTGCTTTAATAGCACAAATGCTCAGCAAATCACGCCATGCGGCGGAATAGGTCTTTTGAATTTGAACTATCCCTCGGTAAAAAGGCATAGGCTGTTTTTCTGGGTCGGGGAGCGATCTCATTAATGCGCTAGCTTGAGTGGGGTTAAAGGCAACATATTTGGGAGGGGTCCGTTCACCCCGGCCCTTGTGTCCAAAGGGATCATCGATGGAACGATGAGTTGAGGCTCCTGCAGCGGCTCCTGCAGCCTCCGACGAGTCCTGGGATGAACTATCCTCATCTCTCTCATCTAATTCTATGATCTGAGCTTTCTTTCGTGCAGGGCCTGGATAAGGTGACAGGACCGGAGGATGAGCGGGGGTCCCAGATGCGGGGGTGGCTAGCGAGTCATAACCGGGGGATAGGTAGTCACCGGGAATTACCGGCATCAGGGCTGTACTGGGGGCCGCCATATTAGTGGCCGGAAAGGGTATTGTATTAGGGTTAAGGGAAGAAATGGCGGCCATGTTGGATGTGGGCACATCCGGAGCAGACTGTGTCGGACTGGGCATGACCGGGACCTGGGGAGTGGCTTGGGGAAGGGGTAGTGGATATCCGGGATAGGGCAGAGTCATGGGATATGGGAAGGGGTAGGGCCAGGCTGGGGAGGGGAAGGAGGTGGGGTATTGGACTGGGGTGGAGATGGGAGGGGACGGAGAGGGATTGGTAGGGGTGGGTGGAGGGGGAGGAGTCGGGGCGAGGGTGGAAGAGGTGGTTAGTTGGGCGGATGAGGAGGGGAGGGGATCATGAACGGAGGGGGAGCGTAGGGAAGGAATGGCAGATGAAATGTTAGGGAGAGGTACAGCAGGTAGCGTAGGGATGGATGAGGATGATGGGAATGTTAGGGACGGGGAGGGGGAAAAGAAAGATCCATCAGAATTCAGGACCGGGCAAACAGGGGAGGTGGCGGGATGGGTGTTAGGAGGATTGGGAGTGGGGAACATAGTCAGCTGGCTATCACCCACTGCTGACTGAACCTTGGGGATAAACGTCCCCTGGGCGCCACTTTGGGGCGCTGGCTGAGGGTAGACCCCAGCAACACAATTCTGATGATACACAAACAATTTCACACCTTTGTGATTTATTTCTTCCTCAACCCAACCTTCTAGCTGAATAGCCTTCGCTACTCTGTACCATGCTTCAGCAGTCTTTAATAAACCATTATCTGTAAGCTTGCCTTTCATTTCTGCCAGTAACTTACGCCAACTTTCTGGTTGCAATCTTCCACCCGTTGGTACAGTAATTTTACATACTTTTGCAATCTTTACAACACCTTTAACCATCTCCTCACCCTCTCTGTTTTCTACCAAATCACATGCTAACCAGCCCTTACTGGGCTTGCTTAAATCCTGCCCCATAATCCCCCTACCCCTATACCAGCGTCCTAGATATAGAGAGAGAGAGAAGGAAAACGGAACAAGAACGTCTACAATGCTCGACTGCCACCCGAGAACCGTGGGACTTTCTCAGGTGCGTCTTCCCAAAACGTAGACTAGTCACTGAATCCGCCTACCCGGGGTGGTAGACGCGGATTGGAGCGAGGTGAGAAGTGTGTGACCAATCACTTCTCCTTTAAGAGGAATGGGAGTGGATAGTATAATAATATAGGAAGTACAGAAAAGATGAAAGGCAAGGAAAATCCTTAGAGACAGACACAGGAGTTCATGAGACTCCTTTTAAACAAACAAGACAACAATACAGCTGAAATACAGTGCATGCATCACAATTCAAATGAAATCAACAGTAATTCCTTTCCTTTACTCATGTGCTTACTCCAAAGTCACCTCCCTCAATCCCGTAGTATCTTACTACCAACGGCCAAGGATAACAACTAACACCGGTCCGAAATCCATATGCCTCCCTCGTCACAGCAGCCCACTAATAGTGTCTGCGCTACCCTCACTCTTGTAGTGCCCCTATAAAGACCCACTTTATAAGTCCCACTACTCCGTGGTGATGAAGACAGCAATGCCTGCCCGAATTCACACACCACAAAATAAAAATTGGAATGGCTCCAGCTCAGCGCTCAAAGCTGGAGGGTACCACCACTCTGCAAGCAGAGTAACGTGCACAGAGAAGCTAGCTAGGCTATCAAAGTGACACAAGAAGGATCCCCAGGAAACTATGAGTCTACACAATCTCCACAGATCCAACACACCTCTTTTTCCCTACAGCCCCAGCCACGAGGCTCCTAAAAGAGTTAAACAGGAAAAGATGACCCCCAGGAACACATCCACAGGTCAACCCCCCTTTTTCCCTACAACCACAGCACCGTGGTTCCTAAAAGGGGTAAAACAGGCAACAGAAGACCTAGGCAAATCCCCTCAGGTCCACCCCCCTTTATCCCAAAAGAGGTAAAATACAAACAGATAAACAGACAAACCGAAGACCCAGGCAAGTCCCCTCAGGTCCACCCCCCTTTATCCCAAAAAGGGGAAAACAAGCAAGACAGAACCCCAGGCAAATCCCCTGCAGGTCCACCCCCCCTTTATCTCAAAATGGGGAAACAGGCAAACAATTCAAACACACCCAGGCAACAGATAGACTAAAATGCAGGTAAACAAGTGAGTAACGAGGCACCGGGCAAGATATTACCTGTCTTTGATGTCCTCCCGGGAAGCAGTCACAGACACGTGGACGGGTCAATCAAAGGGGCCGGAACATACCGGTGGCTCTGCAGAAGTCTCTACCGTGTACCTGGAGGTGATCAATCTCCTTTCCTTCCCCCCGGATTCCTCCGTCCACCCTTGTCTTCCTTAGGACGGCTCACCGGCCGGACATAGCCCGATGCCCCACGTTGGGCGCCAAGTTGTTATGGTACTTTTTGAAAGTAAACCAAAATGTTCAAATGTCTATCTGTTCCTGTCCAAATCAATAAAATTAAATTGCGTATATACGCTGAAGTAATTAAGTCTGACACACAAGGTTCAGGTTAAAATAACTTCGAGAAAGTTTATTGGCAAGTAAAGAAAAAGCGGGCGCGCAGGCCCTTTTAAGAGGCATTTTGCGTCATCATTGATTATTAGAATATCAGCAAATAAACACCATCAATTGGATTAATTGTTAAGTGTCGGTGTTAGTGTCTTACCTATTGGTTCAAAAATAAGAAAGGTTAGTCCCGTGCCCACCCATCAGAGGTGGGATTATTCTGGACACGGGTGGGGATAAGGGGGTCCTAAGCGTCATTTTACACGGTCAATGATATCAGGCTTCATATCCAGGTGCAAGGTCTCTTATGAATAGAACATTTCATTACTACTGTGTTCTGTGGCCTTCAAACTATACTATCTTACAAGTTCTAAGGAGTAGCCAGCAAGTCTTAAGGAGTAACCATCACCTCCTGGTATTTGTCCTTGCAGGAAAACACAGTCTTTGTCTACTGTACTAATTGGGTTGAGAAGTTCAGTCACGTAATGTAGTTTTAAAATGAACAAGTTAAGTCATGAGGACAAAATGGAGGATTGAAGAAGTCAGGTTAGGGGGACAAAATGGAGGAGGAAGTCACAGTATAAGGTTAAAATGGAGTTAGTACAATAATTCAATACAAGTACAATAGTAATTTTTAATAATTCCACATCAATGTCTGGGGAAGTTGGGGGAGGTGTCTGGTATATTGTATTGCCGGTAGTTGATGCTGGGTTTCATGTTTTTTGTACTATCAGTACTGGATCGTGGGATTTATGTTTTCTCAGTACATTTCTTTCACTAATCAGTGTTTTTCGACTCTGTTTATATCGTTTCAGTTTAATGGTTCGACTACAGTTCGTAGAATCGACTGTTTTGCAGGATGAAGATCAAGATCCCATCCATTATTCAAAGTTTTCTTCCAGATGGCATTCATCGTTGTGTTATGTTTTTTCTTCCTTTAATTAGTTTATTGGCATTGTTGTGTACCTTATTTTGTCGCAGCGTGAAAGAGGAAATGGTTGGTTGGGAGCCTTTTATAGATTCCTTATGTTCTTGTCTTTGGTGTTTTTCTCTCTATGTTAATTTGCTGCTTTGGAGTTCTAGTAAAGAGAGACTTAAGCAAATATTCGCCTCCTGTCATTAATAAAATTAAGATTATAGTTACACTAAAGCTAGTATAATCTACAATTATTATATCAGGATAAGCTGATGCCTTTGAATCCTTTATCCAACAATTCCAATCACCTAACTCTGAAATATTTTCATACCTCAGAGTAAACTAATATAAATGTCTCAAAAAGTATATTTTTTTCAAACAAGGAAGTCCCTAAGGTTTTAGGGAAAACTATAGATGTAATTCGAACAATAATTCAAATAGACTTCTCCAGAAGAAAAATTGGGAAGAAGAACTTAACTGTGTCTTAGACCATCGAGAATGGTGCAAAGCTTTAAATATCACTCTCAAACAGGTGCAATGTTTGAATTTAGTTGAAACCCACTATAAAGTCATAAACAGGGGGTACCTGGTTCCAAATAGATTGGCATGGATGTATCAGAATGCTTCTCCTTGGTGTTGGCGTTGTGGTTTTAAAGAAGGGACCTACCTCCATATATGGTGGAGTTGTCCAGATATTCAGAAAGCTCTAGACTTACTCTTCAAATAAGACCAATATAATACTAGAGAGGAAACCTGACGTTGCATTATTGCATATGCATTGGCCAAATATGACACAAAACAACGAGAGCTTTATGATACATTGTTTTATTGCCTATAAGATCATACTTGCACGCAATTGGAAACAACCGAGATAATTACCATGGGAATTAATTAAAGAACAATTGCTCCTACAGCTAAAGATGCAAAGAGATCTAAGTATCCCTTTCCTGAACGCCCCAAAAAGACATGATATGTGGCAGGCTTTGCTAACGACAATACAACATATCTGAGTTCTAACTACATTGCATCATTGGCAGCATTCCCCTGAGTTTCTTTTTTTCCCCTCTCCCCTCTCGACTTTGCAGAAATTTTATTTTTACTTTTGTGTGCTATGTATATGTGTGTATTGATGTAATAATTCTTGCAATATATGACACGCTGACTATTTGAGGCATATTGTGTTGTCTTGCCGATACAGGTTTTGTTATGTGTATGTGAATACAGAAAATTAAATAAAGAATTTATAATAAAAAAAAAATGGAAATTATTAGAATTTTAATAAAGAAACAACCGAAGACTTTGTGGTACTATATGCAGTTAAGGCTTAAATTTATGTCGCCTATGAGATCCTTCAGATGATGAAGAGGCCAACCCTGTATTTAAAAAAATTAAAACATTTAAAAAAAAAAATCAGTGTAACAACAGACAATATTTACACATCCTAGATGCATTTTAGAAACTGTATTCTGATAATGCCATTAAGCTACTTGTAAATGATCATAAGCAGGTTAGATGACTATTTTTTTTTTAATTCTTTATTTTTTGCATGCTCGTCATGGGGCTCGTCATGCCCAAGCAGCTTGACAAGCATATAAACAAACACTTAACCATTGGGTTGCATGTGGTATATTCTGCACAATTTTTTGTAGAGTAGTACTTGAGTAAACTATAGTTAGCTTGTGTACGTAGCAAAACCTGTTGAATATAACTGTTGTTTTAGATTAGTTAACGAGTACTATAAGACATGTTTTGGCTGATGATGTGGATAGCGTATATGCGATTAATCAAATGTGTCTCACACTGAGTAAGTTAAGCAGCAGGCTATGTGTCGCAGCAATAATCATAATAACCCCTGCAGGCATTTGACTAGATAGGTATGTGATTGTGCAAAGATGTGTATATGTCTGAGCTCTAAGCTTCATTCAGTTAAGCTATTGACACGTTGTTCCTAGTCTTAAGTTGACCTAGTAGCGCCAGAAACCACTGGCTCTGCATCCATGCAGTGCTTCAGTGAGCAAAGCAGAGATCCAGTTAATGCTTATGACCTAAGTGGCAAAAGGAGGCGCTTAACAATAAAAACAAGATATAAACAGGTCTGAGAATATAAGTATCATATGTGTGGTAGAGTATTCAAGCAGTTAATGTCAATGGTTAGTGATCGGGACACATATCAGGCTGTGTTGTCAGGTGTGGCAAGGGACAAAAGTGGCATCAGCCTAAGTCTCACATGTGCAGATCACCCTATTCCCACTCTCACCGCACCAGTCCCACTGAATAACCAAAGTCCATTGGTTCCTTCTCTGGCCGGTCGTGGATGAGCTCCTTGCTTTTCCAGTCCTCCAGTCAGCAACCCTGCTGCGTCGCGGGCGATGTCTCGGTATAATCCATGCGTTCCCCCGCGTGAGTTAGTGCCTTGCCGGTTAGCAGTTGCTGGGGTTGCCGCATGCTCGGCATGTTGCGTGCAGCAGTGTGTCTTGCTTTGAAGCCTGGGAACAGGAATAGTGCTGCCTGGGGAGCATTGCGCCGTCTCCCGCCTTGTAGTTTTGCGGCTCCGTTTCGCTCCTGATGCTGCTCCATAGTCGCGGGCGAGATTTTCCCGCAGACTGCGCCGGGTAGCTGGGTGGATCCATGCCTCCACATTTCTTATTGCCTGTCTGAAGAGTTGTCTCCGGGCACGCAGCTTCGTCCAGAGGTAGGTACAGAGCTGTTCATAGAATTCCGGGATGTGCTTGGGCGTCCTGGTGAGTGTGTGCCTTGTCTTAGTCTGCCACTGAGCCGCCATCTTGGTTAGGCCCTGATGGTTCTGGGTGCTTAAGGGTTTTATCACTTGGGTTCTCAGTGATATAGGGGTATTCGCCCCTAGCAAGGACCGGGATATCCCCCGCCGGTCCATATGGGGGGGGTGGCAGGGCTGCTATGCATTCTCGTTGGTGAGCATGTCCTGGGCCGTGGGATTGGCCGCCTCCCCCGGACCACATGTCCCACTCTGGCGTAGGCCACATGGCCGGTTTCAACTTTTCTTCGGCGTGCCGAGCTGGTATCATTTTAAAGCTTGTGTCATCCCGTGCCCTTTTCTGGTCACCGTGTGCCGTTAGCGCTGTCGGATCGCTCAGTATCTCCGCTCTTTGGTCTGATGCAGCAGGAGCTCTGAGATTATGCGGCCGGCCATCTTGGCTGTCAGGCCCCGCCCCCTATTAGACTATTTTTAATAATATACTTTTTTCAAACCTACTCTACATGAAGGAATTATGTTCTTTAAATTGCTATGACATAAACATACACAGTTACAGTAGCTGGACACACACTTGTATTCAATCGAAATTTGCATTTTTCTTATTTATTGCACCAACACATATTATGTATCGTTTTTTTTTCAAGAACAGAAGGGGCTTTAATTTGAAATTACATATACATATATAAATTCTCCTTTATTGAAAAAAAAAAAAAAACCAAATACATAAATAAATAAATAAAAACAACCGGCAGTTTGGGCAATAATGACATATGCATAATATGTCCACCTTAGGAAAAGTAATAAATTCATGTATTTGTCTTGATTTACAGATTACATAATATGTGGAGGATTTCAGCTTATTTTGAAAGTTGTAAGTTTAATAGCCATCACAGAAAACAAAATTGCTACACAAAACTATATATTTATGTAAAGCAGACATCACAGGCTATTTACCTAAGGTTATTTTGGCACATTTAACCACCAATCTCTGCTTAATATTGTAGTAAAATTGTGTATTTTTTTTTACATACACGCATAACAAGGTTTTTTTTTAATGCTTATTTCATAAAGCTTGTGTGTGCTATGAGTACCCCCAATGTATGTCTTTGCCACTTTTTTGTGAAGCTACAATGCCATATAAGAGGCCAGGCTATTTCAGTTTCTATTGTTAGAATTTTTAAAGATGGATTTTATGGGCCTATGTCTCATTTTGAGGAATTATAGCAGTTTGACTGTTCAGATATACCCACAATGGCCTTCAAGTAGGGAAAGCAGGCACTCCAAGGTATCTTATATATTTTGTATCGTTCTTAACTTGCCGCCAATGTTTCACCAATTTCTGTCAAAGTATGTGGGGAAACAAAATGGCATTTTCTACATTCATGTTGCATTTTTGCTGGGTATTTTTTACATTTGATATGTGCCATTGTCATAAAATCCCCCAAATGATGCTCAGTTACATCTTCTTTGTAAAATGATGTGCCCAATGCGTAACATAGACACTATTTTGTGAAATATAGTGCTGTAAAAGAGACGTGAATGTTAAGACACTCCCGGCATAAAGGAGTGAAACCACCGCTTAGTAGAGCTTCCCCTTGCAGGAATGCAGGCACTACTGCTTTAGAACCCCAAACTCCCGAACTTGAACCAGGAGAATGTGCCTATTTCCCGAATAGCATACTTAGTAATACTCCAAACTCCCGAACAGTAATCCACAAACCACTGCTAACATACGAACCGATACAGCATCCAAGCGGCTTACATTCCCAGCAATCAGTTTCTATCCGTGTATAGTAAATCCCCCCAATCACGAGACCAAGCTCCGTAGTTGAGGGTAAAACAAGAACTGGCTTTAATGAGGGCTACCTGCCCGTATTTATGCAGGTCTCCCACTTGGTGGACACTCCCCTAGGGGACCAAATGGGAGACTGTAACAAAGGACAGACAGGTATCAGTTTAGGACATACAGTCACAATACATTCCCACAATGCATCCTGGCTTCCTCCCCTCTGCCCTGGAGATAATTGAGAAGTAATTCAATGATCTCCCAGTACAAAGGCAAATCGCCATTATACACGTGGGGACCACAGGATAGAGAATTACTTTAAAATGTACAGTTTCACAAATGTTACAATAAATATATACATGTAACATATCCCCAGATAGCTCAGGTCTGAGCGTACATTATTAGGTGAATGGCGCTCAGACCACACGAATACAGTTTAATCGCCATGGAGCCAAAGTCTTTAATTCCACGAACAGGCTCCATGGCATAGCTATCTGGGTACCTTCATATAGATTGTAATATAAAACTCAAAGTTCCGAATGCTCCGCCGTTCGGTTCACGAACAGAGCTGAAGACCTGTAGGCTGGTAGCTCAGCGGTGCTCGGAAGGAAAAGTTTCCACTTTTGGTGTACTGAAGTTGGGCAGAACAACACTGGCTGCCCGGGGAGCTCCAAAACACCGCCATCGTGTGGCGGCTATGTGTAACCGCAGTTAACCGCAGATACTGGGTGGTCAATTGACTGCACACGCCAGCTTCCCGGTGGTCGCGTAATCGCTAGCCGTTCGGGAAACAATGTGGGGAAGCAAGAGGGCTGTACGGCCAAAGAAATAACCGAACAAACAGACGAATGGAGGGAGGAGAAACATAATCCCAAGACAGACGGTTCTGTCACAGTTAAATTTCATGTTTTAAGTATGAATTTTCATAGCTTGTATTAATGGGTCCATGTTCCATTTTGGAGCATTTTAGCAGGTTGCTTATTCAAACTACCCCATAAAGGCATTCCATTTCTTAAAGACACTCTAGGGCAAGCATGTCAAACTCACATGTTAGCAAGGGCCAAATAAACAAGGTTTAAGTTTATGTGGGCCGCAAAAAAACAAAAATGCAGATTTTCATAGAAACGTAGGTTTATTTTGAAAAGTACAGTATTAAAAAAAAAAAACAGCGACCCCCTCTACTAAACCTCCCTCATCTACTAAATCTTAGTCCCCCCTTGTCTACTAAATCCCAGTCCCCCTGTCTACTAAACCCCTGCCCCTGCTCTCACTCACATTCACTGAGACACACTCACTGACAGCCATACACACACACACTGACATACACACAGAATCACTCCAACACACACATGCACTCACAGACACACACATTCACTGACAGACACGCACTAACAGGCTCCCTCACAGACACACACAACCACTCAGACACACAGGCTCCCTCACAGACACACACTGACAAACACACAGACTCACTGACAGACACACACACTGATAGAGAGACACACAAACAGCCATACACACACACAGATAGCCGTATATATACACACACACAGCCACACACACACAGAGAGACAGCCATACACACAGCCATTCACACACACACACACAGACAGCAATACACACACAGAGACCGCAATACACACAGACAGCCATACACACACACAGACAGCCATGCACACACACAGCAATACACACAGAGACAGCAATGCACACACACAGACAGCCAAACACACACACAGACAGCCATACACAAACACAAACAGCCATATACACACACAGACAGCCATATACACACAGACAGCCATACACACACACAGCCAGCCATGCACAGACAGAGACAGGAATACACACACACAGACAACCATACACACACACACACAGACAGCCATACACACACAAACACACATTTTCCCCAACATTTCTCTTTATTTATTATTTTAATGTAAATCCACCTTTGGGAGAGCTGGGTGGATTTCTTACCTGGTGTCTAGTGGGGTGCTGGGCAGGTGTACATTCAGGCAGGTAGGCGGGCGTGCAGGCTGGGGGCAGACAGGTGGCAAGGGAGCGCCGAGTCTGAGCTCTCCCTGCTCAGCTCCCTTGCGCACCGCAGAGTGATGCCGGGAGCCGGAGTGACGTCATATTCCGGCTCCCGGCATCACTGCGGGAAGCTGAGCAGGGAGAGCTTACACTCAGTGCTCCCTCGCCGCGGCCCATGGGCTGCATAAATATTAATTGTGGGCCGCATGTGGCCCGCGGGCCACGAGTTTGACATCTATGATCCAGGGTAATTCAGAAGTCATATTTTGAACCGTAGCGTGGGGTCATTTTTTCACTAGCTTGTACAAAGTGTAGTGGTAATATAATGTTTCTGCCTTTTTGACACACACAGTGAATTTTTACTGTATATTTTGCAAACCTTATGTGTGCTATGGCGGTATAATACTTCATATATTGCTCAGCTATGTTGTCTGAGTACAGAATTGCCTCTGTATGTACCTTTGCCAGGTATATGTGGACATTGAGGGGGCACATTTGAGTCACAACCATTTAAGTTTCAAACATTGAATTTTCAAAACTAGCTTGCAAATAACATACCTTTTTTTTGTTTTGTGAATGGGGAGTCACTGGTTGGCTCTCAACCAATCAGCAATGCCCCTGCCTGGCAGCACTTTGCATTTCCTGAATATCAAAATTCAGAAGCCAGAAGCCGCCAGGTGAAGAATAGATACTGGCGCTGGAGGCAACTTAGGGGTTAAACTGTTTGAGAATGGTTTGACCCCTTGAGGTGAGAGTGCCTCTAATTGCCTCCTGGCATTAAACAAACTTAATTTATATTAAGTTGTTCTGGTGCCTGGAGTGTCCCTTTTAAGGGACACTATAGGTAGCCAAACCACATCATCACATTGAAGTGGCCAAGGTGCAATGTCCTTGTTCCCCTTAGCCCTGCAATGTACACCATTGCAGTTTTTTAGAAGTACTAAGTGGATGTCTATCAGACATCCACCAAAGGCGATTTCAGGAGTTTACTGAGTTTAGTTCTTTTTTTTTTTTTTTAATTCTTTATTTTTGTTGTGCAGGTGAGTACAAGGCATATTCATACGCCACAACAGCGTACATTTATGGTTAAACATAGGTTAAACAGTGGCATGGAAAATTTTGCACATTTTGGTTTAAGAAACAAATTATGCTAGGCAGACATTTCTAAATGTTAACAATCTGTATCAAACGTGCTTGCAGCATGCTGACAGCATTGGTACTTAGAGGTCATACTTAAGAATAAAACAGTAGAATCTTGCGTGTTTTTAATAAAATAAAATAAAATAACTAACTGGGTAAAACAGGTTGTGTCAGAGAATGATAGGGCATTAAGTGTGAACTTCAGGACCTTAGGTGAATCTGCACCATTTGTACAGTAAAATATGGTCCTACATAGTGTGTCAGTAGGTATGCTGGTGTGAGCGTTTATGGGACAGGCTAGGTTACTGACCTATTGTTAGTCTGAAGGGTACTGTATAGTCTAGTATAGTGTGAACACAATAGCGAGCACTTCAGTGACTTTGTGGCAACGCATTCGTGACCCTAAATTAACATGCAACCGGTTAGGTTTGTCGGAGGGTTGTGTGCGTGCTAAATAAAGCAAGGCTATGCATAGTATGTGGGAAGTATACAAGGCACCTTAAGAGCAATATTATGGGGGAGAAGAAGCTGCGGGTTCTGGCATTTATATAACTAGCGTCCCTTCACACATAGCCGACTCAACCTATGCCCGCGGCTGTCAGTCCAGATCCACCTGTGGGGGAGCTTGAGTCTCCCGGCTTGTCCCTCTGACTCCTTGCATCTGCTTGCACTGGCCTGCCCCTCATGAGGGAGGAAGGAGAGTCCAGGTCGCCGTGAGTTCCGTGTCTCCCTGCCGTCTGTCCCCTCCGTCTTCCAACCGCTCTCGCTGCTTTGTAGGGGTGAGTACTCTGTGTGACTGCGGCGCTCCTCTTCACATGGAGGCCTGGGCCGCGTGTGGCTTGGTAGTGTCGTGGCTCCGTGCTGGTCCGTGCCTTGTGCAGGTTGTATCTTGCTATGCAGCTGCCGGGCTTTTGGCGGCGTGGCTGTGTTCGAGGCCACAGCCTCCGCTTTCCATTTCTGGGCACTGCTGTAGGTTTCCCAGCGGGTCTTCTCTTAGTTGTGCCTCGCTGCAGGCGGGGGTGGAACGGTGCATCAGGTACAGATTTCTGCTTCCTGCCGTGGACCCGTGCAGGTAAGTTGGGGATATCGAGTTTGCTTGCTATGCGGGTCCAGAAATTGCTGCATAGCTGATCGAATCGGGCCTCGAAGCTCTGCACCCAGTCCAGGCTCTCCATGCTTGCCTGTTGTAGGGAGTGCTTCTGTATGGCGGCCATTTTTGCTCCACCATGCGGTCTGGGATTTTACCGTTGTCGAGCTGTTAAGATTTGTTGCTTGCCCAGTGGGGACCGGGATAACCCCCACCGGTCCAAAGGGGGGGGCAACGGGGTGTCTGTGCCTCGAACCTCGTGTTACCCAGCGGGAGATCGGCCGCCTCCCCCAGCCGCTGGGTCCGCCGTCCAGGTAGGCCGCAAGGTAAGCCAGCTGCTTTTGGTTTGCCAGAGAAAATTGTTTGGGGACCTTTTATGTCCCTGTCGTTAGAAACGGCTGTTGTGTCAGCTGCTGTGCCTTCTGCCGCTATTTTCTTGCAGATTTAGTAGTTTTAATGGTCGTAATGGCAGGAGCCCACAGAGACACGTCTGGCCAGCTTGCGAGTCAGGCCCCGCCCCCCCTGAGTTTAGTTCTTTGGACTTTTCCGACACTGTGTAATTTAAGTAACCAATCAGAGAGTTATGAGTCAGTTATGAGTCAAATTACACAGCGTGGGAAAATTCCAAAGAACTTTCCCATGCTGTGTAAAATGACACAGAGCACTCTGATTGGTGGATTTCAAACCAACCAATCAGAGTGCTGTGACAGGTAAATGTAGAGACTTACCTGCCAGTCTCTTCATTTACCTGTCAGAGCACTCTGATTGGATGGCTTAAACCCACCAATCAGAGTGCTCTGAGCCTAATTGCAGGGCGGGGCAAGGCTTTGTAAGCCTTCCCTCGCCCTGCAGAGCTCAGTCTGCGCGGAACCCTCGCCGGGTGAAGAAGGATTATTTTTGTTTGCGCTCGTGTTTTTGTTTGTTTGTTTTTTTAAGTGCGTCGGTTATTATGGCTTTTTATTTGGACTTTTTTGGTGCTGAAAAAAGAAGATTTTAGAAGAAAGAAAACATCAAATGGTAAGTTTTTTTTTTCAGGTACTTAGTTAAATGGTCCACCCTCATTATTTTTAGGGTGAGGGGGGTAGGTACAGGTTTAGTTTTTAGGGGAAGGGGGGTGACTAGGGGTTTGGGAACCCTTAGTCACCCGGGGGAGGGGGGGTTATTTTTATTATTTAGGGCCCCCACTCACCGCTCAGGGGTGGCGGCCAGGGGGGAGGACATTAGGTCCCCCTCCTAATTAGTATTTTAGGGCCCCCACCCACCGGTCAGGGGGGAGGACATTAGGTCCTCCCCCCTCATTCTAATTTAGGGCCCCCACCCACCGCTCAGGGGTGGGGGCCAAGAGGAAGGACATTAGGTCCCCCCCAATTAGTATTTTAGGGCCCCCACCCACCAATCAGTGGTGGGGGCCAGGGGGGAGGACATTAGGTCCTCCCCCCTCATTCTAATTCAGGACCCCCACGCACCGCTCAGGGGTGGGGGCCGGGGGGGACAATAGGCCCCCCCATTGTTTTACTTTAGGGCCCCCACCCGCCACTCAGGGGTGGGGGCCGGGGGGCAAATAGCCCCCCCTTTAGTTTAAACGGTAGGGGCTCGGGACTCAGTTTTTAGATTTTTAAAAAAAAATTCTAACAGTTTAATAGACATGCCCCTACTCGCGGTATAGCGAGTAGGGGCACAATTTACTAATACTAAGTAATTTTTACTTAGTATTAGTAAATTTGGCTGAAAGACCAATTTAGGTCTTTCAGCCTTTTTGTAGATAACTCCCTAATACTGTGGGAATTGGGGAGTTATCTACCAAGCGGCTGCAAGAGACATTCCGAAGTCCCGAAGTTGCCGAAGTTGCTGAAGTTCCGAATTGCCGAGGTCCCGAAGTTCCGAAATTACCGAATTTCCGAAGTGTCGAAGTTTCGAAGTTCCAAAGTTGCCGAAGTTCCGAAGTCCCGAATTTTGGAATGCCGAACCGAAACGAAAAATTTTCCCATGCACATGTCTAGGAAATAGCTTTCTATCAAAGTATGATGGAGGAATTTTGATAGGAATTGTTTCAAATAGAGAGAGTAAGCTTGGGAGAACAGATATTTTAAGAGCATTGATCCTTCCCTAGCCACTTAACACTGTGTGTTCATGTATAATATACTGTTGCTTTAAGCCTGCCTACTTATACCCATATTACTTAGGTTGTGTTGTAAGAAAAAAAAAGAGCATTCGTATGCTTGCGGCACGAAAGCCACAAGCATTCATATGGTAGTTTCATGAACATTGAATTTCATCGCTGTTCGTGAAACGAACAAACCGCAGAATGGGAGACCACACACAGGGGATCGTGTGTCTCCCATTAAACTATTGCAACATTGTATCCCCAGCCAATTAATGTGGTTCGCGGGTGGCCGCCATTCGTATGCCGAACACGTGGCGGCCATCTTTACTCACGAAAGCCCAGCGGTGTTTGGTCGTCTAGTGCCTGGAACTAAAAATGGCTACTCAACTTCACAAACACCGCTGGACTTCCAGGCCATTCGGGAGACTCGTTCTTTCGGCATATTAAAGCTCTCTATGCATTCTCATGTTACCATGTCCGTTCACCTAAAAGTGTCCATCGCATGGCTTTCGTTTATTTCAGCAGGGATCTGAGCAGTATTTCACCAGATGGTGCGCTCAGATCCCAGCTACTCAATGATATCATTCGGCTAATTCCACCCAGTATTCCACTAGTTATGGATTTTAATGTACAATTGTATGTTTTCTGTACGGAGAGATAATGTGATTATGAGTACATTCTTACTCCATTATCTCTCCTGTACAGCATGGCCTGATGGGAAATTACCTTGCACGGTCAGTTTCCCACACAGTCCCCTTGATTAAAACCCCTGTAACACCAGTCCCGAAACCCCTTGCATGGGGACCTGTATAAACTGTGTGACATTGGAATAAATCCTCAGTTGACTATGTGTCGTCTAGTTCTTGGGAGGAAGGGATTACTGTAACCCTACCTGGATTATTGTATGCTGTTCCTGTCTACCAGCGGAGATATTGTGTATTGTACTACCTCTCCGCTACAGATATGTATTTAGAATCACATTTATGCTGATTGGTCTCTATTGAGGACAGGAAAAAAGTTTGCCTGGAATAGCGTAGAGGATCCCAAGTGAGCCAATTCTCCAACTATCTCATTTGGAAAAGGCAGCAATGGCACAGGTGGATTTCCCCGACTATCCCCATCTGATCATGTGGGGTAGTGATGATAAGAATTTCTGATTGCGCATAATTAATTTTAAGGTTGGAAATGGATCCATTACATGAGAATTCATTGAGGATTGTTCTCAGAGTGGGCACCAGGTGCATAATAACAAGTAATAGGTCATCTGTACAGGAAATCCCTCCAAAACAATTTTCCTTCACTGCCTCTTTTTCTCTAATCTGACAGAGAAATAGAGATGTGATATACAATCTTCCACCTATTCACCCGTGGAAATAACTTTTGGATACTGAGCATTCCCTTCAGTTACCTACCAATATGGTAACCAAATACAGGATATATACAAAATACAAACATATAGGGATCCAGCTGATATCACTAAAACAAATAAATAAAACAAAACATAGTGTAATACTGTTAAAGCCTCTTAATAGCAAGACACTTATTGGTTGCACTCACAAGTTTGTTGAATTAAGAAAGCCTTCAAGGTGCCTCCCCTATGGTTATGGGGTAAAGCCCACTGCCAGTGGTGGTTCCAATCTGGATGGCAAGAATTTCACGAACTCCAAATAATTGTTGAAGTTCAAAATATTTAATGGCATGTATTAAAATAAATTAAAAAGCAACAACAGAAGCGGTCCTAAGTGTTTCATCCTCTGTGGAACTTCAGGGACCAATATGTAAAATGAATACAATAAAACCGAAAATGCCCAATAAAGCCTAATGCCTCCCAAGGAAGGATGCCTTTAAATATGGTAAGTCCCAGAAGTTCATTGGTGGTGTGGTGGGCGTTTGATTGGATACTTGGTGAATCTTCAAGCCTATCCCTCCGGTTTCAGAAGAGACATAGTAGCTTACATTTTACATTTGCATTTATCTGTATCATAAATTAGGCTCTCAATTCACTCATCAACATGCCTTCTCGTTTGGTTCTGTATTCCATTATCAAATACATGCAGGGGCGGACTGACCGGTCGGGCACTTCGGACATGGTCCGAGGGCCCGGCCGGGAGGGGGGCCCGCCGCCAAGGTCGCCATCAGGGGGCCCCGCGGCAGGACCAGATTGGCCCACCGGGGTCGCGGCATCAGGGTGCCACCGGGTGGCCGGTCCGGTGGCACACACTCTGAGGGGGCCGGCCGCGTTATATGCTGGAGCCGCCGGGCGGTCCAGCGGCATTCCTGTTCTGGCTGTCACTGACGCTGAGGACGGGAGGAGCATGTGTCTCTCTCACTCATGCTCCTTTGCGGTTCCCACAATTCCCAGCACAGCATCCTGTGCTGGGAATTGTGGGAACCGCAAAGGAGCATGAGTGAGAGAGACACATGCTCCTCCCTCCTCCCGTCCTCAGCGTCAGTGACAGCCAGAACAGGAATGCCGCTGGACCGCCCGGCGGCTCCAGCATATAACGCAGCCGGCCCCCTCAGACTTCTGGTAAATGGAGGGGTAGGATAAAACAGGGGGGGGGGGGATAAAACAGGGGGAGAGGGGCAATAAAACATGGGGAGGGGGCAATAAAACATGGGGAGGGGGGCAATAAAGAGGGGGATAAAACAGGGGGAGGGGGCAATAAAACAGGGGGAGGGGGGAATAAAACAGGGGGGGATAAAATAGGGGGAGGAGGGGGCAATAAAACTGGAGGAGAGGGGGGAATAAAACAGGGGGAATGGATATGGGGGGAATAAAATGGGAGGGTGCAATAAAACAGGGGGAGGGGGCAATAAAAAGGGGGGGGGATAAAACGGGGGGAATAAAACAGGGGGAGGGGGCAATAAAACGGGGGGGGGCAATAAACCAGTGGGGATAAAAAAGTGGGAGGGGGGAATAAAACAGGGGGGGAGAGGGGGAATAAAACAGAGAGGGGGAATAAAACAGGAGGGGGAATAAAACAGGAGGGGCAATAAAACAGGAGGGGGAATAAAACAGAGGGGGAATAAAACAGAGGGGGAATAAAACAGAGGGGGAATAAAACAGAGGGGGAATAGATGGGGGGATAAAACAGGGGAAGGGGGCAATGAAACAGGGGGAGGGGGAATAAAACAGAGCGGGGGAATTGATAGGGGGAATAAAACAGAGAGGGGGAATAGATGGGGGGAATAAAACAGAGGGGGAATAGATAGGGGGGAATTAAACACAGAGGGGGAATAGATAGGGGGGAATTAAACACAGAGGGGGAATAGATAGGGGGGATTAAACAGAGAGGGGGAATAGATAGGGGGGAATAAAACAGAGAGGGGTAATAGATAGGGGGGAATAAAACAGAGAGGGGGAATAGATGGGGGGGATAAAACAGAGAGGGGGAATAGATAGGGGGGAATAAAACAGGGGGAATAGATAGGGGGGAATAAAACAGAGGGGGGAATAGATAGAGGCAGGAGAAGAGGGGAGAAACAGACAGTGGGAGAATAGAGAGAGAAGCAGGGGGAGGAGGGAGAAAGAGGAAGAGAGGGGGAGAGAGAGACAGACGGGGAAGAAGGAGACACAGGGGGAGAAAGAGGGGGAATAGAGAGATGGTGGAGGGGGGAGAAAGCGACAGAGAGGAAGAGAGATGTGGGGGAGAAAGAGACACAGGGGAAGAGAGAGACACAGGGAGAAAGGAGAAAGACACACAAGGGGAGGGGGAGAAAGAGGTAGAGGGATAAGAGAGACTGGGAAGGAGAGGGGAGACATGGACACAGAGGAGCAGTGAGGGGGAGAAAGAAACATACAGAGGGACTGGGGGGAGACAAAAAGGCACACAGTGGGACTGTATATATCACTGGTGGATCCAGGGGGCAACGGCGCAATTGCCCCTCCCCTGCTGGCCGATCTCTCTCCCCGGTCCGCAGGCACCGCGCGGGCAGCCAGTAGGGGAGGGAGGAAGATAGGACCCGGGAGCTCAGCCTGCAGCTCCTCTGGGTCTTTCTTGCGCGAGCATAGAGCGTTGCCGCGCTCTGGCTCTCGCGAGAGTTATCTCTAGCCCTGGAGCTACGGGCTAGAGTTCACTCTCAACACTGTGACCACCAGGGATTCCTGGTGGTCACAGTGGTGAGAGTGAACTCAAGCCCCATAAACACACTGCCCCCACACACACACCATACACATTTACACACATTGCCTCACACACTCACATACACTGCCCACCCATACACACACAGCCCCCCATACTAACATTGCCACACACATACACAGCCCCCTCATACAGACATTGCACCACACACCCTACACATTCACACCCTACACCCCCCACACTCACACACTGAACCTTTCACACTGCACCCCGCACACATTGCACCACTGCTCCTATACCCTACTACAGCCCCATATCACAGCAGACCCCATGTAAGTTGTCAAACTGTTCTTAAGCGGTTTGACTACTTACTCTGGGAGGGGGTCCCGGCCCTCCTGGCACCAGAGCAGTAGTGGTTATTGTGCATGGATTATTTCTTTAAATAATCTACAAGTGCCCCAGTAGCCAGCCAGCCAGCCTACAGGCTGGCCAGTAGCCAGCCAGTCATCCCATTGGCCAGCCAGGCCAGCAGACAGGCACAGGCCAGTAGCCAGCCCACAGGCCTACAGCAAGCCACAGGCTTACAGCCAGCAAGCCCACAGCCTGCCAGTCGTAGCCAGCAAGCCACAGCCTGTCAGCCCCAGCCAGCAAGCCCACAGCCTGCCATCAGTAGCCAGCAAGCCACAGCCTTCTAGCAAGCCCACAGACTGCCAGCCAGCAACAGTAATTAAGGTAAGAGGAGCCAACTTGGCCTAGGTATCAGCAAGCTATGTTGTGTTGCTATATTGTGAATAGGAACCAGAGTGTTGGAGAGACACCCCTGCAGGCCCCATTATACTCCATTGTAGTCTCTAATGGGGCCTGGAGGAGATTCTTTCTAACACACTCTCTAAAGGACACTGCGATAGCCTCTGCTAGAATGACCCCCCCTCCATGGCCCAGTAGCTGTCAATTGTAATCTCTACTGGGGCCTGGAGGCTACTGTTTCCAGTAGAGGCTATCTAATGGACGCTGAGATGGCCTCTGCTAGAAAGACCCCATTCCATGGCCCATTAGCCCTCAATTGTAGTCTCTACTAGGGGCCTCGAAGGGATAATTGCACTTTTGTTCCTTGTGCCGAAAGATTGTGTAGGGTGTGGCTGGAGGCGGGACAAGGGTGGCGCTTGCTGTGGAGCATGGGTGGGGCCTGTAAGGGGGCCCTTGATTTATTTTGCCCGGGGGCCCTGAGGGTTCTCAGTCCACCCCTGAATACATGTTATTTATAAGGAATTTTATACATAAAATCTTTTACTAATTTTATTTTATTTTAATTTTAAATTTGTATATTTTTAGATAATGGATCTGCATGGAGATATGTGACTTTGGAGTGTTTACCTTTTAAACAGCATTTTCAATGTTGTGTATTTTAAAGTGAACATCACTTTTCCTAACTGCGATAGCAGATGTAGTCACACTGCAAAAATTTAACCAGACATAGCGAAACCACTACAATGCAAGGAATTTTTTTTTTTTTAAACAGGAGAAATATAATTTGAAATGATTTTTTTATTCGCCACCAGATTTAAAAATGATTTTGCTAATTTTGAAACAACTTTGAAGGAGAGGTGAGAGGTCTATTGGACCTCATATAGCAGATGATGACACCATAAGTATTAAACTGAAGAGCAGGGTAACCCAACTTGGGGAGACTAAACTTGAGGAAGGCGATTTGATCTATCAGTTATGGGGAGATTTGTGAGCATTGCATTGTGAGGTTTAGAATGTTCTCGGTGACCGAAAACACTTGATAAAGTTAAACAGTAGTTTGGACAAGACAATAACTGCTGGGCAATCAGATGCAGAGTAGGGCTCACACAAAAAGTGTTAGAATTTAAGAAATTTTATTTTGTTAGTTCTGCATTTTAACTGTGCCTGTCATTAATGAAAATTGATTTTAACTTATCATAATTTTCTTTTCCCAAACATTATACATGGCAGCATTTACTTATGGGTTAGCTCCTCTCCTCAAAGCAGAAAGGATAGGACATAGAACTCTGAAATTGGTATAAATAGATGCAGTCCCTACCCATCAGGGTTATTAGCTTTACAACTCCATAGTAGATGGGTGGGAATGTAATGCTGCCAGGCCCGGACTGGCCATCGGGCACACCGGGCAAATGCCCGGTGGGCCGCGATGGCCGTGGGGCCGAGGCCGGCAGGGGAGATCACAGGATCTCCCCTGCCAGCCCCAGCAGGGCCAGCGCGCTACCCGAGCGCCGGCCCTGCTCTGAGCCTCCATGGGCCGGTGGGGAGATCAAAGATCTCCCTCACCGGCCCAGAGACACTGACAGGCGGCCACCGGCTGTGGGGTGTGAGGGAGGCAGCAGAGAGGACCGGCGGAGTTCTATCCAGCAGCTCCGCCGGGTCCTCTCGCGAGATCTGAGTGTTGCCGCGGTTACCGCGGCAACGCTCAGATCTCGCGAGAGTGAACTCTAGCCGGCAGGTTAGAGTTCACTCTCACCACTGGACCACCAGGGAAGGAAGATGCAGAAAGGATCCCCCCCAGGCAGAACGGCTCCCCCCCTCCCATGCTAAAGGTAAGAAGGGAGGGGGGGATATAACTTCTTTTTTTTTTTAATTATTAATAAAATATTTAAATAAAAAAAAATCACACCAACAGCCCCCTCACACACACACATCACCCCATACACACACAGCCCCCCCATACACACACAGCCCCCCCCATACACACACAGCCCCCCCCCATACACACACAGCCCCCCCCATACACACACAGCCCCCCCAGACACACACAGCCCCCCCCAGACACACACAGCACCCCCCAGACACACACAGCACCCAAACACATACAGCACCCAAACACATACAGCACCCCCAGACACACACAGCCCCCCAGACACACACAGCACCCAAACACATACAGCACCCCCAGACACACAAAGCCCCCCAGACACACACAGCCCCCCCAGACACACACAGCCCCCCCAGACACACACAGCCCCCCCAGACACACACAGCCCCCCCAAACACACACAGCCCCCCCAGACACACACAGCCCCCCCAGACACACACAGCCCCCCCAGACACACACAGCCCCCCCAGACACACACAGCCCCCCCAGACACTCACAGCACACCCAGACACTCACAGCGCACCCAGACACACACAGCGCACCCAGACACTCACAGCGCACCCAGACACACACAGCGCACCCAGACACACAGCGCACCCAGACACACAGCGCACCCAGACACACAGCACCCTCAGAGACTCAGCACACATCACCTTCAGACACACACATCACCTTCAGACACACACAGCACCCTCACTCACAGACAGCACCCTCACTCACAGACAGCACCCTCACTCACAGACAGCACCCTCAGACAGACAGCACCCTCGCTCACACACATACACATATATAAAATAACCCTCAGTGAGTTAACAGACAAAGAAAATTAGAAACCTAGAATGTGACGGCAGATAAAAACACCCTCACACACAGCACCCCTCTTAAATATACACACACTGCGCCCCTCACACATACAATACGTCCAAATATATATATATATATATATATATACACACACACACACACAAACACACACTACAGCACCCCTCACACTGCACCACCACACACATTACGCTCCAGATACACGCTAGATCCCTTACCCTATATGCACTCTTAATCCTCTATATATATATATATACACACACACACACAATCTCCTATACACACTCTGGGTCCTTTACACACTAAATCTCCTACACACCCTCTCTACAACCCCTACACACACTACGTCACCTATACACACACACACACACACACTACAGCCTGTATGCACACACTCGCTACATCCCCTATAACACTATGCCCCCTATACACACACTATCTACAGCCCCTAGCCACACATATTACACCACAAACACAAATGAAATTGACCTATTTACACAATACCACACCACACTCTACACACACGCAATTTCACAAGCAGGCTCCAAACACATGCACCATACACTTTCCTGGCCCAATTGTCCTCTGGTATCCCACTTGTGGAGACACCAGAGACAATTTAAAAGCAAACACAGCGCAAGCCTTTTTCTAATGCCAGAGCTCTTCAGCGCGGCTCTGCGCATTGAACCAACTTGCTCACTTTGAGAGGGGGTGTGCTTGTCATTAGTGATGACAAAACACACCCTCTCTGGCCCCGCCCCCTTCTTAGGGGCCGCTCTGATTGAAAAATGCCCGGGCCTAATTTTTTTCCCAGTCCGGCCCTGAATGCTGCCATGGATAATGACCAAGAAAATAAAATTACGGTAAGTATGAAACAATTTTCCTTATTTCTGATCAAAATGGCAGCATTTCCTTATGGGAAATACCCATGCAGTATACAGTTGTGCTCAAAAGTTTGCATACCGTAGCAGTAATTGTAAAATTTTGGCATTGATTTTGAAAATATGACTGATCATGCAAAAAAAATCTTTTATTGAAGGATAGTGATCATATGAAGACATATATTATCCCATACAGGGCTCCTTTTAAAATCATAATGATAACAGAAATCATCCAAATGGCCCTGATTAAAACTTTACATACCCTTGAATGTTTGGCCTTGTTACAGACACACAAGGTGACACACACAGGTAAAATGGCAATTAAAGGTTAATTTCCTACAATTGTGGCTTTTTAAATTGCAATTAGTGGCTGCGTATAGATAGTCAATAAGTTTGTTATCTCTCACGTTGATGCACTGAGCAGGCTAGATACTGGGGAGCAGAAAAGAACTGTCAAAATAAATGCATAACAAGGTAATGGAACTTTATAACTTTATAAAGATGGAAAATGATATACAAAGATATCCAAAGCCTTGAAATGCCAGACAGGACTATTCAGTTACTTATTAAGAAGTGGAAAATTTAGGGATCTCTTGATACCAAGCCAAGGTCAGGAAGACCAGGAAAGAATTCAGCCAAAACTGCCAGAAGAATTCAGCCAAAACTGCCAACGTCAAGGCAGACCCCCCCTAAGCGGGTCCTAAGGGTCAACCCTATTAAGGGTTAATAAGTGAAGGGTCAGTGTTAGGACCCGCTTAGGGGGGTCTGCCTTGACGTTGGCAGGCAGGCATTCCTTCCAATGGCCATTGGAGCAACTAAATGACCTCCATTTGTCTAAATATACATAGGGATTAAGGAGAGAGCGCAGGTAACTTTCTTTTCTTTGGTTTTTACTATATATTGGGGCTGATGTGTACTGTGGTCCTTGCTGCCGGCCCAGTAGTGATGGGAATGTATTAATTAAAGACAGAATTCTCACTGCTTCATCTTGTGAGAGGGTGGCTCACTGATGTTTGGGGGGGTGGGGGGGGTGAGCTCTAAAGGCAAGGGGAACTAAGTGAAAATTGATTGTAAGATGAATGAGGCATGTTATCAGAAAATACCGGCAGACCATTTGTATTCTTCTGCACGAAGGCTGCTCATGGGACGCTCTTGGACTTTCCAGCATGATAATGACCTTAAGCACAAGGCCAAGTTGACCCTCTAGTGGTTACAGCAGATCAAGGGGAAGGTTCTGGAGTGGCTATCACAATCTCCTGACCTTAATATCATCAATCCACTCTTGGGAGATCTCAAATGTGCGCTTCATCCAAGACGACCAAGGACTTTGCACGTCCTGAAGGGAATTTTGCCAAGACGAATGAGCAGCTATACAACCTGAATGAATTAGGGGCTTCACAGACAACTATTACAAAAGACTGCACACGGTCATTAATGCTAAAGGGGACAATACACAGTATTAAGAACTATGGGTATGCAGACTTTTTCTTTGTTGCCATGATTTTTTTTTTGTGATTGTGCCATTCTGTTATAGCCTACAGTTGAATATGAATCCCAAAAGAAATAAAAGAAATGTGTTTTGACTGCTATCTCATGTTTTCTTTAAACATGGTACATATATTACCAATTCTTCAAGGGTATGCAAACTTCTGTATATAGTGGGAGTCCCTTCCATGTGTCTCAATCCCCCTCATCCTTCCATGTGTAATTCCCTCCCAGTCTCTCAATGTGTCCCCCCCCCCCCTCAGTCCCTTACGTGTCTCAATTCTTTCTCAGTCCCACAATGTGTTTCAATTCCTCTCCAGTCCCTCAATGTATCTCAATCCCCCCTAGTCCCTTCCATGTCTCAAATCCCACCCAGTCCCTCTTATGTGCCAATGACCCCCCAGTCCCTTTCATGTGTCTCAATCCCCCCACTATCCGTCAATGTGTCAATTCCCCCCCTATCTTTCCATATGTCTCAATTCACCCCCCTTCCCTCCATGTGTCTCAATTCCCCCCAGCCCCTCCTTGTGTCAATTCCCCCCCAGTCCCTCCCTGTCCCCGTAGTCTCTCTCTCTTTCCCATCCTCCTCTGTACCTGCTCTCATCCATGTAGCGTGGCAGAGCGGACTGCGGTACCCAATATGGAAGGAAGTGCTCTCTGTTAGCACTTTCTGTCAGACCGGATAGAGGGAAACAGAGGCCCTTCTACCCGCACTCCATTCAGCCACGCTAATTGTTTGGGCTGGCAGGAGAGGATCACTGTGCGGCCTATGCGCTGGCCCTGAATCATGGTCTAGAAATGATAAACATATTTTGGCAAAATCAAAAGTTAAGGTCTTTCTCAAATATAGATAAAATACCCAATGGATTGCACTTTTAAATCAGAACCATATGAAAGGCATAACCTCCAGACAGGGGTCACAGCTGTGGCCAGGCGCTCTGCAGCTGTGACCTCTGGTGAGACAGCCTCGTTGCAGCTGCGAACCATGTGACTCTGGTAATTACACCACTGGTTAATAGTATAAAAACCATTATTGAGCTGCATAAACTACTCAGACAAGTCATTGTACCTCAGAGGCTGCAGGTCAACAACTTCCTGGTATTCAAATATAGGGAATATCCTTGAGAATTATTGTGCCAGGTAGAAATTAAGGTCACAATAACCAAACCTATAAAAAGGAACAAAACTAGATTAATACAAGACAAACTACTGTAAGAAATAAGACACCTGTTTTGCTATGGAGAATAAAATAGATTATGCTCAAGGCGTTTGTCCTCTAAAGACACGGTTTAGAAACTATAAACATATTTTGGCAAAATCAGAAGTTAATGTCTTTCTCAAATATAGATAAAATACCCAATGGATTGCACTTTTAAATCAGAACTATGTTAAAGGCATAACTTCCAGGCAGCAGGCTGGAACAAGCCCCGAAATTTCAGACACCGCCACACCCTACTATCAAACAGGGAGGAGAAATTAAAATAAAAATCCCACCGTTCTCTGGAAGCATGTATTAATTAAAGACAGAATTCTCACTGCTTCATCTTGCCTTGGGATTTTCATACCTGTAGCTACAGGAAACACAAAAAAATGTCTGCCTGTAAAAAAAAAAAAAGCAGAGCCTAGTAGAGAAATAGGAGAGTTTATTATGAAAGTACTGCAAAAATAATAGCATTTTGCAAATTTCAGACTCTCAACTGCATCTCACACTGTAAATGGACTGTTTGATACAGTAATAATGACACAGGAGAGGCAGAAACCAATAAAATAAATATGCATATAATAATAAAAATCAAATAAAATATTAATCCTGATATTCTTTTACGACTATCTGAATGATGTGATCCTTCTTGCCTTTGCCTAGTAATAGCTATTAGGATGAACCATAGATAATGTGGAAACTGCTAATTAGAAGTAGGGGATTTACACCAACAACATTAGGAAATACATTCAAAGATTAATATACTGTAAATGGTACCAAAAGTTAGAATCAAAATGATTAGAGATTATAAGTAGTTAATATGCAATATGCAGGACACCAATGAAAGTTGGTTGATCCATTGTGGCAACAGACACAAAAATAAGCTGAATTGCCAAACACATTCAATTTATTAACCCCTTAAGGACGGAGCCAAATGTACAAGTTGTGAACGAAACAAAATGTAAACAAAACCTGGCATTTGCGCTATGTCTGTCCAACCGTAATTCACCTATTTCATATTAAATGCACCCCCCCTTATTATATATCATTTTATTCAGGGGAAACAGGGCTTTCATTTAATATCAAATATTTAGCTATGAAACATAATTTAATATGAAAAAGATGGGAGAAAATAAGGAATTTTGTTATTTTTTTAGTTCTACATGACATTTTAACTGTCAATGTCATAATACTGTTTGCTTTTACTGCAATAAAATACCCATATTTGTATTCAGCAAAGTCTCACGTGTAAAACAGTACCTCCTATGTACAGGTTTTATGGAGTTTTGGGAAATTACGGGGTCAAATATAGTGTGTTACATTTGAAATTGAAATTCACCAGATTGGTTACGTTGCCTTTGGGACTTTATAGTAGCCTAGGAATGAAATTTACACCCATAATGGCATACCATTTGCAATAGTAGACAACCCAAGGTATTGCAAATGGGGTATGTCCAGTCTTTTGTAGTAGTCATTTGGTCACAAACACTGGCCAAAGTTAGCGTTAGTATTTGTTTGTGTGTGAAAAATGCAAAAAACGCCAATTTTGGCCAGTGTTTGTGACTAAGTGGCTACTATAAAGACTGGACATACCTCGTTTGCAATACCTTGGGTTGTCTACTATTGCAAATGGTATGCCATCATAGGGGTAATTTTCATTCTTGGGCTACCATAGGGTCTCAAAGGCAACGTATCCAATCTGGCAAATTTTAATGTGAAAAAAATGAAACACAAGTCTTATATTTGACGCTGTAACTTTTGAAAACACCATAAAACCTGTACATGAGGGGTACTGTTGTACTCGGGAGACTTCGCTGAACACAAATATTTGTGTTTCAAAACAGTAAAAAGTATCGCAGCAATAATATCGTCCGTGTAAGTGCTGTTTGTGCGTGAAAAATGCAAAAAACTTCACTTTTACTGGCGATATCATCGTTGTAATACATTTTACTGTTTTGAAACACTAATATTTGTGTTCAGCGAAGTCCCCCGAGTAGAACAGTACCCCCCCATGTACAGGTTTTATGGTGTCTTGGAAAGTTATAGGGTTAAATATTGTGCTAGCAAATTAAATTCCCTTTACTTTCGGCATGGGTTGTCAGGCAGGTCCCGCTGATTGTAATTAATTAAGATACCCAATTATGTAAAAATATTACGTAAATATATATGTAGAATTAATATATGTATATATATATACGTATGTGAATATATATGTATATATATATATAATTTGTTTAAATATTTTTATTTATATATAGGTATATATATAGTTATATATACGTATATATTTATGTATATAGATATAAATATTATTTTGTTCTACGTGTTTTTTTAAATAAATATATATATTAATATCACAATACAGTTAGAATGAAATAATACACATCTATATATTTTTTAATTATTTTTTTTTCATTATTTTATTTATGTTATTTTTTAACGTATTTACATATTTAATTTTTTTATATTATATATAAATATATATATAACAATAATTATATATATATTTAATCAGTATCAGTCTACGTGTAATTTGATATTAATATATATATATATATAATTATATATATATTAATAGTAAAATACACCTATACAGTGTACGTGTGTGTATGTATATGTGTATATATATATACTTAGATCATATATATATGATATATATATATATATATGATCTAAGTATATATTATTATTTTTTTACACTTTTAGCATTTATTTTATTTTATTTTCAGAAGCCAGCAATACAGAAGCCAGCTATCCCTGCCATGTGATTGTGAGGTCCTTGCAAGGACCTCTCTCTCACATGGCCGGGGGGAACCGGAGGAGGAAGATCTGCCCCGTGGGGCTCCCTGGGAGTCCCCCCAACCGCGATCGCTGGCGTGGGACCGCCGGCGACCATGTAAGTAAGGAAAGACCGGAGGGCGTACTATTACGCCCGGCGGCGTTTAGAGTCGCCTATAATAGGACGTAATAGTACGCCCTCCGGTCTTAAGGGGTTAAGACACGGAGGCTCCTATTATGCTGCACTCTTTCTTTATTTCCCTCAGCAGCAAAGAAAAAACTTTATAAACATAACCAATAATAACATTAACAGTCTCAGGTGTATTCTTCCCAGTAACAGGAACAGCCAATCAGGTTCCACTCCTCCAGCATAATAGTCTCTGGCAACCAATCCTGTTCCTCTTTCTTTGACGCTCCCTCAGTTAAGTATATCTGATCCGGGGGGCGGAGCCTGACTGCCAAACAGACAAGACGCACAAGGAGTGGGCTCCCGAGTCTGGACCCAAGATTCCGGGCACAACGCCCGACCACCCGAGCACACAGACTGCTGACAGCACTAATCGAGTGCAAAAGACCAACCTGAACCCGGGGATACCAAACACCTGGTCCTCCGGTGCCAGGCGGACCACGTGCGGCAAGCGGCCTGTGCGGGTGGGAGCCGAGGAGGGACGGCCGCTCTCCCGGTTCTCTGGCAGACGAGGGGGCACACACATCCTACCCCCCCCTGCCGGTGGGGGTTATCCCGGTTCCCAAAGTCCTGTTCTGCCTCCGGTCTCAACGCCTCTGGGTACCCGACGGAACTATCAAGCGGGTCGGAAGCCACCCAAGATGGCGGATGCACCAGGCACTGAGACGATGGGCCAGACAATAGCGCAATCGGACACAGCAGACCCCAGGTACCTAGTTCCGGACACCCTGGAGGTCATATTTGACAAATTCTGGTCCAAGCTGCAGCAACGCATGAGACCGGCACAAGCTACACGGAAGCCAGACAGAGGTAAACAAAACCGCACTGAGCGGCGACCTCAGCAGCCTCCCAAATGCCGACAGCCAAACTACAATAGCCTCATAACACTAAAGGGTCAACCGCTACCACAGAAAACCCGCAGAAGGAAAAAACGGGCTAATGGCAGACGTATCACCTACCGCTGCCGCACAGTCACGATCCCTACAACAACCCTACCTAGCGGAGTCACTCTGGGGTACCCACGGGGACCACCCAAGGGCCGAACGGCGTACCTCACCGCTCACAAGGAGAAACTCGATACTGGGACAGTGTACCCTTCTTCCGAGCTGGGGGCCTACTTGGAGGTGATCCTCCCACGCCGCCCATATACCCGAGGGGATAGCTGTGCTCAGGCACGCCCTCGGGCCCCCGACCCTGTTGATGGGGTCAATGGACATGCGGCACAGGCCCCTGCTAAGGCCTCGGGCCGAAGAGACACGACAACAGGACGACGAGTACCCAGGAAGTGCAGAGGGAGAAACGTGGAGCGGGGAGTTGGGTGCCGGGAAAGCCCGGTCAGACTCCTGTTCGCCGCAACACGAACACTCCAGAACACCGGTAAACTCCTTACCGCCATCACAAACTTTCCACACGTGGGCATCGGCTGAACCAGGAGAGGCCGTCGGGTGCACACCACCGTACTCCACTACTATGGCACCGAACCCCAGCAAGTTCCAATGGACTATCTTTGGCAACAGGATTCCCTTGGTGGACTGTCCCAATACATACCGACCTTCCCAAGTCCCGCACTCATTCTGCATGACCGTCTACGAGAACCAGGGACTTAACCCAGCTTACCGGCTCCGAGTTCGTAAAGCCTGACACGTTATTTTTATTAAATCTGCTATCAATGTGTTTTCACCCATGTATAGCAAGGTTCAGCTAGATAGGAATGAGGATTAGCCCAGTGGTCTTCACCTCAACGCAGTAATTATAAATGTCATGCTACTGTTATACTTAGTACAAACGTGTCTGTCTAAGCTGCCGTGGCCTCAAAAGTTTACAAGCAGATGTCTTATTTAGCTTGACCATAACAGCGTCAGAATGTGTAGCAACAATGCCTTTAGACTGACAATGTTACCGTTAAACATGTTTAATTTTCTAAGACTGCATAGCTAGATCACTCAGCAATGCTACACGTGTTAATGAGACAGAATTAGCGATGATAATTTCTATGTCGTGTCACTAAAATGTATATAACAATCTACCTAGCAACAACTCATTTGCATACCTATATCACATATTACATAATGAATGCTGGCATTCAGATATATGTCAGGTGCTCTCCCTTTTGTCACTCCTCTGACTCCTACTTTCTGACCTTTACTCTACTCATATTGATACCGGAGAAACTGACGGAAGCCAAGCACAGAGAGATGGACACAGGTTTCTTCAGGAAGGAAGAGATTCTTTATTGGATCACCGATCGGGACTCAGAGGGACTAGCGTCACCAAAATACAGCAAATTCTGAGCCCCGGACAATAGTGCAGGCTCCTTATATAGGCATATAACTCCTCCTATATTAAGCTCCACCCGCACATTCTCTTAACCAATCAACACAAATAAGAATTAACTTCCTGTTTGACCGCATGGCTTGTCCAGCACAATGGAGGAGGGGAATACTATATCCTGTATTCTTGCACATGCTCCGTACACTACTGATCGTATCTTGCCTCGTGCAACCAACTGATCGATACGTCAGCATATGCACGTACACATGCCACGTGGTAATCTCGGCCTACTAAATTTATTTTTACCGAGATTCCACCACATTCCCCCCTTTGATGCCTCTTGATATTTTACAATTACTTGAGGCATCACATAACCTTAGTTTTGCTTACACCGCAAGTTACCTTGAACCAGACCAGACTTATCTTATGATGTGAATCTTTTAACACTCATCTTCCTGCATTGGTTCTCCTTGATCTAGAGCCTTATACTTATATATCGCCATTATCTGTGCAGCAGCCTTCCTCTCTGCTATACTTCCTATCAGGCTTTGCACAGACCTAACTACTAAGGGTATAAGACACGGTAGGAGTAGACACAACAGTAAAATCAGTAGGACTCCACCTACCACTGCCTTAAGCCCTCCAAACCACTCATACCAGCTACCAAACCAACTACTTGGATTGTACCCTTTCCATACCTGAGTAGGCACATGCGCTAGTTTAACCATATGGCTAGTAAGCTCAGCTATTGCTTGCCCTTCGTCATCTATTTGAAGACAGCAATTGCTTAGGTTAAACTTCCCACATACACCTCCCTCTACTGCCAAAAGGTAATCCAAGGCTAATCTATTCTGGTATACTGCTGTCCTCATCCTGGTATTATGTTTCACTAGGAGATTGAGCGCTTGTGATGTTTCATTAGTGATAATCTCAACCACCGCCTGTAATCTTATAATGCGGTTGAGCATATAAATAGGGGTTCTATAACCAAAGGTACCATCTTCTGCCCACGTGGCTGGCCCATAATAATCTTTGATACGCTGGGGAGGCCATTCATTATCTTCCCAGGTGCCTATCTCTAAGGGTCCCCTTTTCTTCCTATGATTCACATCATACACTTTAACACCTAAAGTCTCACCTGTTTCAATCGGTAACAAGAAGAAGGATGGTTTGAGCATACCCAACACACATGCCCCTTCCCAGTCCTGTGGCAACTCCGAATAGGCTTTCTTACCACAGATCCAGTACAAATTTGCTGGGGCTCTCCAGGTAGATGTGATGGATAAATCAAACCACACATCCTTTAAACTGGCATATCTAGCAAACGGGTTAGATGGTTCTGAGACATTTGAAGCCGACCACCAAGTTGTATTTTTAGTATCATCATCATAAGCTTTTTGCCCTAGACAAGTTAATTCTCCTACAGAAGTATTATACATTATTCCTTTCCTTGCTATGCAAACATAACCTATGATGGAGGTCTTTAATCTCCACTCAGATTTACCTCTAACACTCAAATGATAATCGGCTTGTGTAGATATTAGTTGGTCAACTGCCTCAGAACCGGACATTACCTCCTTTGCTTCCCAAGGCCATTGGTCTCCCATGTTAGTACCTCCACACACATAGCAGTTGGTAACATTAAGACTACCGGCAATACTTTCAGCTAGGTCAATGAACAGGTTTTTAGCGTTATGGGGGATCTTATTATCTATACTCATCTCTTCATAAAAGGAATGGTATACTTGATGAGTCTGGGAGGATACCGTATCAGTCTCTATTCCTATAAACAATAATGTCCCAGGATCTAAACCCGTCCCGTATATCTGAAACCCAAATAAATTTCCATACTTATCTAGGAACTTGTCGGGGTTATTAATAAGTATATGGATGGGATTACATTCCATAGACTTACAATAAGGGCTAGTCGGCAACTTAGTCACTATCATGTCTTTATCTACTGTCTGTCCCCAAGTCGCCCACCCCACACAAGACCAATATGGGCAAAAGTTATAGTCTTTATTTGGGCATCTAGGACTTACATATTTATTTTTACTACTGGGACAAATATATTTATCATTAGACCCATACGTCCTCTCCCATCTAAGATCCCCACATACATTCCACGGCTTTCTACCACTTGATATCGCCTTACACGCATCAAATAGCAGAACACCCGAAGAATGTACGGATTCTAACACCGTCTTATTAATTAGGGTCCCCTGAGGATCTCCATTCCTGAGAGTCAACCAAATTGTACGAGGTTGATACTCTGGACTGAAGCACTTAGGTTCTCCTACTCCTAAATGGCACACACTATAGTCTATATTTAAGTATCTACATCTCGATACATCTCCTTTACACTCGTATTGTGAATGCCAAATTAGGGTTTGGGAAATATGGTTACCTGTTCTCGTAGTCTTAATGCATACCTCACAGCTAGGAGTGTCGGTACCTCTACCTTCCTGAATATAAAAACACATGTAAATAAACACAATCAAAAGCACATCTTTCGCCGTCATCCTCAGTCTTCGTCCGTGCGATGGAACCTCAGCTTCCAGGATGTGAGGGCTGCAGGGAATGGAGTTCTGCTCGTCTTCACAGGTGTCCCTTCGAGACTTTCCTGGCTTATACACTATGTGTTGGTAAGCGGACAGGCTTTATTATGGCCTTCTCACTCACACCTGTAACAATAAAATTTGTAATCCACAATAATTCCTCGTTACTCCGACTGAGTAGTGTGTTTCAACCGGATCTTGCAGGGATTCTCTGGATCTGCTGTAACTTGCCAAGAATCGACTGCTGCTGCTTTAACCCTGGAGTGATGTATCCACGGAGTTACTTCGGCTACTTTTATCGCTGTAGGGGTAGACAAAAGAACAACATAAGGACCTCTCCACTTGGGCCCTAACGGTACATTATTCCACTCTTTAATCCACACTTGGTCTCCTGGATGATAACTATGAACAGGGGGATAAATATTCACAGGTAATCTATCTTGTACCCATTTCTGTACCTCCTCCATAGTCTTACCCAACTCTACAACCTGCTGCCGGGTAATTCCTTCTCCCAACTGACTCAAATCCCCCCTTAAGTTACCAAGTACGGGAGGTGGTCGCCCATACATAATTTCAAAAGGAGAGAGGCCCATCCTTCTGGTAGGGGTACTGCGGATTCGCAATAGAGCTATGGGTAAGAGAACGTTCCACTTAAGTTGGGTTTCCTGACACATTTTAGCCAACTGGTTCTTAATAGTTCTATTCATTCTCTCTACCTTACCAGAACTCTGGGGTCTATATGCAGTATGAAGCCTCCACTTTATACCAAGCATATGAGTCAGTTGTTGTAGGCACTGATGAACAAAAGCTGGACCATTGTCCGATCCTATAGAACAGGGTAGTCCATATCGGGGTATTATTTCTCGTAGCAGGAATCTTACAACTTCTCCTGCTTTCTCTGTACGAGTAGGACATGCTTCTACCCAGCCTGAATAGGTGCACACAATTACCAACAGGTAACGATGTCCACCCGATTTAGGCATTACTGTAAAGTCTATTTGTAGATCGGACATGGGGAGTCCCCCCATAAACTGGACTCCTGGTGGCTTTACTGGTCCTTGTCTTGCATTATTCTTAGCACACGTTACACATCTGCGTACAATGGCCTGAGTCAAGTTGGACAATCTTGGTATGTAGAAATGTTTCCTGAGAGATTCTTCAGTACTGTCTCTCCCAGAATGTGTCCCGTTGTGAAAATTTTGGACAATTTCTACCGCTAGTGATGCTGGTATGACTATTCTTCCATCTTCTAGCTGATACCACTTGTTCTCCAAATACTTTCCCGGTTCAGTCTTTAACCACTCCTCTTCTTGAGCTGTATAAACTGGAGTCCATTGGGACAGTGGAGTTGGTATAAGAGCAGCTATATGCCCCACATACTCCTGTCTTCCTGATTCAGCAGCACGCTTAGCTGCACTATCTGCCATCCGATTTCCCTTGGTTACATCACCATCTCCTCTCAGATGCGCTCGACAATGTATGATACCGACTTCTTTCGGCTCCCACACTGCTTCCAATAGTTGTAGGATTTCGGCTGCGTATTTGATTTCTTTGCCTTCTGAATTCAGTAGTCCTCTTTCTTTATACAAAGCTCCGTGGGCATGAGTGGTTAAGAACGCATACTTAGAGTCCGTATAGATATTCACTCTTAAACCTTCAGCCAATTGTAACGCTCGAGTTAGTGCTATTAATTCTGCCTTTTGTGCTGATGTTCCTTTCGCCAGTGGCCGAGCTTCTATCACCTTGTCTATTGTTGTTACTGCATATCCTGCATAGCGGATCCCTTCTTTCACATAACTACTGCCGTCGGTATAATATTGAACATCGGGGTTCTGGATGGGAAAATCACGAAGATCTGGTCTACTTGAAAATACTTCATCCATTACTTCCAAACAATCATGTTGACTTTCAGTAGGTTGCGGCAAAAGGGTAGCTGGATTTAAGGTGTTTACAGTCTCTAAATGCACTCTTGGGTTTTCACACAACATTGCTTGATACTTGGTCATACGGCTGTTACTAAACCAATGATTTCCTTTGTAATCCAACAACGTCTGTACTGCATGTGGGACTCGTACATAAAGTTCTTGACCCAGAGTGAGTTTATCGGCTTCAGCTACTAGCAGGGCGGCTGCAGCTACGGCTCTTAGACAAGGTGGAAGTCCGCTGGCCACTGCATCCAGTTGCTTAGACATGTAGGCAACAGGTCTTTGCCATGATCCCAAGTACTGTGTCAATACTCCCACAGCCATTCTTCTTTGCTCGTGTACATATAAGTAGAATGGTCGTGTGTGATCAGGTAGACCTAATGCTGGGGCACTCATCAAAGCCTTCTTCACATCTTCAAATGCCGTTTGCTGTTCTTGGGTCCATAAGAAGGGGTCGTGCTCTGTACCTTTGATGGCTGCGTACAGAGGTTTTGCCAGTATCGCATAGCTGGGAATCCATATCCTACAGAAGCCTGCTGCCCCCAAGAATTCTCGCACTTGTCTTCTATTCTTGGGTATTGGTATTTGGCAGACAGCTTCTTTTCTCTCTGGCCCCATAATCCTTTGACCTTCAGAGATATGGAATCCCAGATACTTGACAGTTGGCAAACACAACTGAGCCTTCTTCCTGGACACCTTGTATCCTGCCTTCCAGAGAATATGTAGTAGATCGTGCGTTGCTTGCTGACATTTTTCTTTTGTAACTGCTGCTATCAACAAGTCATCTACATATTGTAACAATACACATTCTCCTGGGATAGACTCGAAATCCAGTAGATCTTGACTTAGAGCTGAACCAAATAGGGTAGGTGAATTTTTAAACCCTTGGGGCAGTCTTGTCCAAGTCATTTGGCGTTTTGAGCCCGTTACAGCGTTCTCCCATTGGAAAGCGAAAATACATTGACTTTCTGCGGCAATTCGGAGGCAAAAGAAGGCATCTTTGAGATCTAAGACTGTGAAGTAAGTAGCCCCGCCCGGAATTAAAGCAAGCAGGTTATATGGATTGGGTACAACTGGATGTATACTAACAACCGCATCATTGACTGCTCTCAAGTCCTGCACAGGTCGATACTCATCTGTACCGGGCTTTTGAACAGGCAGCAATGGGGTGTTCCAGGGGGAAGTACAGAATTTTAGGATACCATACCGTATGAACTTATCCAAATAGGATTGGATGTTCTTCTTAGCCTTCTGTGGGATGTGGTATTGTCTTAGGCTCACTGGATAAACCCCAAGTTTCAGTTCAATTTTTATAGGTGGAATATTGCGGGCCAGTCCTGGTGGGTTGTTCTCTGCCCAAACTCCTGGTATGTTAAACAATGTCTCATCACTCCTAGGGTTTTGGCTAGTCAACACTGTATAAAGTCGCCACTCTTCTTCCTTTGGTACGGATAAAGTCATAATACCTGAAGGTCCATTAAACTTTAAGGATGTTGTTCCATTTGGTAGGAACGTAATCTGCGCTTGTAATTTTGATAGCATATCACGTCCCAGCAATTGGACTGGACATTCAGGCATATAAAGGAATTGGTGTTTTACTACGTGGCCTTCCAATGTACAGAGTCGACTTTTAAGAACCGGTTTTTCAGCACTTCTTCCAGTTGCTCCTATCACAGTAATAGTCCTTCCAGATGGAGGAGCAACTAGATTAGTCACCACTGAATGTTCAGCACCAGTGTCGATCATGAACGCACTCCTTTTTCCCCCTATTGATACATCGACCATAGGCTCTGCTCGACCAAGGGGGATGGAGCCCGGTCGGTATCAATAGTCCTCCATGACCGTGTCAGCCAATCCTACAAAGTCCCTACCTTCTCTATCGCGGGACCTCTGCGCTGCTGGAATATACCTGTCTTCCCTAACACTTCCTCTGTTCCCATTACTCCCTCTATAACCATTACTCCCTCCGGGGCCTCCTCTACCTCTCGCTCTGCCTCTAAAGTTTCCGTAGCCTGCCCTGGGTTGGTCTCTCTCGTACTGCTCTCTTTGCGGACATTCGTTCCTCCAATGCCCTTCTTCCTTGCAATACGCGCATTGATCCCTACTCAAAGGCTCCCTACTCCATCTATTATTGCCTCTATCTGGTCCCCGTTTATCTACGCCTGCGATCGCTACCGCTAGCATATCAGCCTTTTTACGCATCTTGCGCTCTTCCTCTTTCTTACTTTCTGTATCCCTGTTCATATAGACCTTATTTGCTACCTCCATTAGTTGGGTGATGGACATACCTGCAAACCCTTCTAACTTTTGTAGCTTGCGCTTAATATCTCCGTATGCTTGGCTGACAAAGGCGGAGTTAACCATTCGGGAATTGTCTGCGTCTTCCGGATTAAAGGGGGTATACAAGCGGTATGCCTCCAATAATCGGTCATAAAAGACACTGGGCGCTTCATCGCTTTTCTGGATCACCTCAACTGTCTTCGACATGTTAATGGCTTTCTTTCCTCCTGCTTTCATGCCAGCAATTATAGCGTCTCTATAGGCTCTGAGTTGAACCATATCAGCACCATTTACGTTCCAATCGGGATCAGTGTTGGGATAATGTGTTGCGGCCCATGCTGCTGGATTAGCTTGGTTCAAAACACGGGCTCTATCCTCTAGTGCTTTTATGGCTGCTTGATTTATTCTTGTCCTTTCCTCATTGTTAAATAAAGTCATTAGTAACTGCTGGCAATCAGCCCATGTCGGATTATGCGTCTGTACTATTGAGGTGAACAGATCAGTCATAGCTTGTGGTTTCTCAGTATACGAGGAATTATGGGTCTTCCAGTTTAAAAGATCGGTTGTGGTAAATGGGACATATACGAAGACTGGGTCAGCGTGTGCCATTTGACCTGCGGCATCGATATAAGCTGACCCGGGATTCAGACGAAGAGGCATCTGATAGTGCTTTAATTGTTGGGCACCAGTCAACTGTCGGGTTTGGATGGGGCTACGTAGAGAGGCGTCAGTCATGGGTTCCGGTCGGGGAGAGATAGGGTATGGGGATGTGGGAGGTTGGTTTTGGGAAAAGGTCGTAAATAAAACACTTCGAGCCGAGCTAGATGAAGCTTGACCGGAAGTCTGAAGTGGCGCCAAATCAGGATATTCGTTTCTAATGGGGGTGGGTTCTGGTTCCGGAAGGGGAGATTTAGTACGAGGGGGGGTGGATCCTGTACTGGAGGAGGAAGCGGAAGTGGATGGGGGTAATGAGGGAAGGGCTGCAGGACTTCCTGCGTTTGCGTCACTTCTTCTTAACGGAAAGTAAGGGGGCGGCAAAGGGATCTCGGACTCAGGGGGCGTGTCCAAAATGGGCCTAACACCAGTCCTAGTGGACGAACAAGTCCTAGCTACCATGAGGCGACACTGCTCCTCGTGGCATGTCTGGAGCCATTTTGGCGAGTCATTTACGGCCTGTCTCCAACAGTCAATATAAGGAAACTGGCCGTAAAGTTCAGGCCTACCTGACACAGCCACGTGTAAGCGCTGTACCAGAGTTAGATCCAAACTGCCACGTGGCGGCCATGCCGCAACCAAAGTAGGCCACTCCCTAGTGCACAAAGTAACTAAACGCACAGGAGACATCTTAACCCCAAAATCACAAGTTTTGAATCCCTTTTTAAAATTCTTCACCATACAACCTAAGGGATCCGGAATCGTTGACTGCGACGCACCCATACTTAACAATGGAACGTCGTCGACAACGAATACTATACACGCGTACTATTCAACAGTCACACCCGTTTCCTCTGGCAACAGCACCACGTGGTACGGTTACCAAGTGAAACGTACACAATAACAATAAACACTCAGGGAATTCCCGTACACACACAGCTGTTACACCAGTCACTATATAATCAATATTATGCCCTTTGGCGTAACTATACAGTCACCCACGCTATAATTCTCTATATACGAATTACCCGTCTATAACACACCCCAGTAACATCGTCTTTTACAAATAGCGGTTACAGTACGGTTAGCATAGGTCAAAGCACAAGTTAAGGTCACAATACAATTATTAGTGGTTATGGTGTTAAACATGCAATGGACAACAATGATTAGTACTTATATACAGTGTCAGTAAATATACAGGGTTATGGTACCGTGCACTATAATACAGCAACACACTATTAACACTCTCGCTAGACGGCTGAGCTCGCGCTATCTAACAAGATATACACTTTACTAAAACAATCGTTAACACATTTACAATTCCCAACTAAACTATTGGCCAGTACCTTGAATGGACTACCTAAAACTATATACACCCGTTTTGGTTAGCCACACTGCCCAATCACCACATATATAGCGAGCTAGAGAACCGAATTTACACAGGCGCCTCTTAGTCGCACTATCAAAAGTCTAGTGGGTTCCAAATTTACACGCCTTCCCACTTAGCCCAGATAGGATGAGAACTAGCGAACCGAATTTACACAGGCGCCGCTTAGTCTCCCGGTCCCTCCGACCTAGCGAACGTAATATACACCCTAGAACGCTAGTCTAGACAAGACACCGGTGTCCGGCTAGGGCTATTTACACCAGGACCCCGCCTGACTAACCAAATCAAACGGTCTGACTAAAGAGCGTTCGATCGAGCGGTGCGCCTTCGCTCCTTCCCTCCGACAGAGGGGGCAGATACACAGATTCAAAACCCCTTTGGGCCTACCGCACAATCGGTATACCCCTAGTGGGTCCTGCCGTCTAAAACAGCAGTTGTCTTACCTCCTCGTTCCTGAACCTGAGTTCACACTCATCGACGGGGACACCCCAGCACTTCTCACGTAGAGGCCGATGATCTCCTGGACAACAGACCAGTGGCGCCGAGACGAAGGGAGGTCCACGCAGAAGTTCAGGGGTGCAGCCGTAGAGAACGTGGGCAAAGATAGACCGTCTCACGCCTCTGCCTCTCAGCTACCGTTGAACGATGAGCTTCCCGGCCAATGCACCAAATGATACCGGAGAAACTGACGGAAGCCAAGCACAGAGAGATGGACACAGGTTTCTTCAGGAAGGAAGAGATTCTTTATTGGATCACCGATCGGGACTCAGAGGGACTAGCGTCACCAAAATACAGCAAATTCTGAGCCCCGGACAATAGTGCAGGCTCCTTATATAGGCATATAACTCCTCCTATATTAAGCTCCACCCGCACATTCTCTTAACCAATCAACACAAATAAGAATTAACTTCCTGTTTGACCGCATGGCTTGTCCAGCACAATGGAGGAGGGGAATACTATATCCTGTATTCTTGCACATGCTCCGTACACTACTGATCGTATCTTGCCTCGTGCAACCAACTGATCGATACGTCAGCATATGCACGTACACATGCCACGTGGTAATCTCGGCCTACTAAATTTATTTTTACCGAGATTCCACCACAATATAAGCGAGAATTTGATTTGTTACCAGCCTTCACAATATAAAACTGTGCATAGCTAGCTAATGACATGGCAATGAATGCAAACGTATACCAGTCTACCCTGAAGACGATGTTATGGCGCACCAGGGCTACTTGTTCTCTCTGATTTTGATTACTTTTGTTTCTTACCCAAGCTTGTACCACTCTGTTTACTTGAATGTTTCACAAAAAAAAAAAAACCATGGCAATCTTTCTTTGAGGTGCATTGCACACCATCTTGATATTATTACTTCATGTTATCCCACAATGCCTCCCTCTTTCTCTTATGTACCCCATGACGTATATGCCATAATAAAAGAAAGATTTAAAAAAAAAAAAAAAAAAAAGTATATCTGATCCCTCAGGCTCCTTAACTGTGGGATTATTTTTCTTGTGATAACTTTAAATTATTAATTTATTAATTTATTGCTTTATTCATTTTATTGCTATGTTATTACTGTTATATTATGGTGATGTTGTTAGTTTAAAACTTTGTGCTATATGGTAGTACTGCTTATTGCACTTTTATTCTTGACTTCTTAGCTTTCACTTCGTCCTATTTGTTTTGTATATTTGCCTTTAAGGGTCCCCCAGCCCAGGCTTACCCCCAGAGCCTAATTTGCAAGTGGGCTCGGGGACGTCGGCTGGAGCCGCACCTGGCGCTTAGCGACCTTTTTTCCAACAGCCGCCAACCACAGAGCTCAGATACCGGCTCCCTGCTCGCGGCGCATGAATGTGTAATCACGTTACAAGTGATTACACATTCGCCGCGAGCACCACTTACCCGGCTTTGCCTTCTGGGCTCTCCTCACCGCCGCTCGCGGCGGCCATTTTGTTGGTTTCCCACATTCGGCACGCAGCTCCACCCCCAACAACCGGACCTCGGAGTTGGGTTTCAGCTGCAGTGGCGGTCGGACGGCTCCTTGCTCCCTCCTAAGTATACCTGCTTTATATTGCCTGTTTTTCTGTGAGTAACTCCTTTTCTTTGTCCTTAAAGTCATATTACCCCTTTTCTCCTCTGGGTTAATCAACCCTCCATTTTAGGTTACAGTTCTATAACAAATTGTTATTGGTGCCAGTTTAATACACCCCAACATGCCTGGTGACAAATATATTCCCACTCCTTCTGGGTCTCTTATCACCAATCCAGGGAGTGTTAAAACACCCACAGGGGTATCTGAGATTGGAGCGGCTATCCCCAATGACTTTGATCCTACTGCTGATATGCAGTCACTGATTGACAACACTATGTCTCATGTCATGACTAAGGCCCTCACATCAGCCATGGGACTGATGTCTGAATCTATCTCACAGACTCTTACACATGCTCTGCTTGAAGCACAGAAATCGGCTCAGCCGACCGTTACCCAGGCTTTGCCTGTAGTAACCCCAACACAACCTCACACTGGCCGCAAGGCCATGGCAAAAACTAAACACTCTTCAATCTCACAGATGGACAGCTACACACCTGTCACAGATGGCGCGCCTAATATACCACCGCGCAAAAGAGCCACTAGCCGGGCAAAATCGGCTTATGAAAACAGGCAAAAGCCCAACTAGACTCTGAGTCGGATCTCAGCGAGATTGAAGAGGAGACCTGTATGGATAAGGAGGATCCATCAGATCCCGAATCAGATGGTATGGCCGAAGACCATGACCCCAGAGAGCATAATACGCCTCAATCTGACTCGTATGACATGGAACTTAAGGCCCCAGACGATGGGGAACCTCTGTTCGACGCCGATGACCTGCGTCATCCAAGGTCAGCGGACTGGTCCCCTTCGGCCCATGTGGCCAAATACGTTGCATCAAGGATTCGCAAGCCTTTAAATAAGGCAACGAGTAATAAGCTGCGGGCAGAATGCCCACATCCCACTGTCCCTGACGAGGCCTGCAGAACACCTGCAGTGGACCCAAAAACCATTCAATTCCTGGGCAAGACTGGCTGGAAGCCTAATAAGGGCCTTGATTTCTCCCTGCGCAACTGCCAGGATAAGATATTGGATATATTCGGCCCAGCAACCAAACTATTTGATATGGTCGAAAACGACCAAGAGTTGGATCATACCGCCATAAGTGGTTGGATACAAAGGGTGATTTGTCTGATTGGCAATGCCAACTGTGCGATGGCCACAGAACGTCGCAAAGCGATCTTATTGAAAATAGAGCCCAAATTGGTGAACATGGCTATAACCGAGCCGGGCACCCAGACCCATGGTCTCCTGTTCGGAGACAATTTTGTCAAAGAGCTTGGCTCTTTTGTACATACTTTTACTGCCCTAGAAAAGGCGCAATCGAACATGCGCAGAGTTTTCCAGAACATGCGCAAGGTTTTTGGTGGGGCCGGAAGAGCCAGGAGCCGTCTGTCCGGCCGTGTCAACAGGGGTTCATTCCGACAGAACCGAGGCTCCTACACTGGAAAAGCCTCCTTCACGGAGCACCGCAACACCCCGGCCTTCTTCCCACAACGTGGGCGGCCATGGGTTGCTCGTGGATCACGAGGCACCGGCCCAGGAAGACGACCTTATGGTAAGTCCTCTCATATTTCCTTCTTCCCTATGTGCAGTGGGGGGCAGCCTGAGTATTGAACACGGTAAGAGGGTATGCCTTAGAGTTCCTGTCCCTCCCAGTACAAATCTCCCCACCACGGGAAACACTGTTTTCCCAACAAGATGCCTCCCTTGTATCCAAGGAGGTCTTGGAATTGCCACACAAACGGGCCATCTTAAAGATCCCTATGACTACCCCAGGCTACGTGAGCAACCTATTCTTAGTTGCCAAGAAAGGCGGCGGCGGCCGCCCAGTGATCAACTTGAAACAACACTTTTGTTGCCTACAACCATTTCAAAATGGAAGGCATACACTGCCTCAGGGATCTCCTCCAACCGTCGGACTGGATGGTCAAGTTAGACCTACAGGACGCCTATCTCACAATACCAATCGCACGACATCACCAAGACTTCCTACAATTCATATGGCAAAGAAGGAAATGGAGATTCACCTGTCTCCCATTCGGACTATCCTCAGCCCCATGGTGCTTCACCAAACTCATGAAGCCCGTGGTGGCTCTACTACGAAGTCGAGGGGTTCGTCTCATAATCTACTTAGACGACATCCTCATCATGGGTCAGTCCAACCACATTACCGAGACCCATCTAACGTGGACTCAGAATCTTTTGCAGAATTTAGGTTTCCTCATCAATTGGAAAAAATCCATCCTAACTCCCACACAACACATAGAGTTTTTGGGTCTCTTAGTGGACTCTACTCTACAGACCCTACACTTACCGGTGGCGAAATTAACCACCATAAAGAAGGAGATCAGACGCACTCTGACGACCCCCCTGATCTCCCTAAAACAATTGGCGAGAGTGATTGGCCTCTTGGCGGCCTCCATACAGGCCATCTTCCCGGGCCCTCTACACTATAGAGCGCTACAGCGCCTGCAAGCCTCCCATTTGAGAGATGGGACCTCATACACGGACATGATCGCTCTGAACACAGAGGCAAAAACAGAACTCAGATGGTGGCTCTCCCATATGGAAGCCTGGGATGGCCAAGCCATTTTCGGCACCGCACCAGACATAATAATAGAATCCGATGCGAGCTTGCACGGTTGGGGTGCACGCTGCGGCAATGTCTCTACAGGTGGCAGATGGTCCTAAGTGGAATCAATGCTTCACATCAATTGCCTGGAACTCCTAGCCGGTTCCTTTGCAATCCGCAGTTTTTCTCCGACTCATCCCGATGTGCCATCCTTTTGAAAATGGACAATATATCGGCAGTCCGTTATATAAATCACTTGGGCGGCACAAAATCAAAGGTCCTGGCGAATTTGGCACAAGACTTTTGGCAGTTTTGCCTGGCACAAGGCATTTCGGTCACAGCGGAGTACATCCCAGGCCTCTGCAATACAACGGCGGACTGGTACTCAAGACTCCTCAGGGATTCCAGTGATTGGCACCTGGAACCCAGAGTCTTCCAAGACATCCAGTCCCTATGGGGCCCTCTGGACAAGGATTTGTTCGCTTCCCGTTTGAACGCACAACTTCCCAGATTTTTCAGTTGGAAACCGGACCCAGCAGCACTGGCAACAGATGCCTTTACCCAAGACTGGTCCTCCAAAAAGAACTACGCGTTTCCTCCCTTTGCATTGATTCCCCGCTGCCTACTGCAACTACGGCAACAGGCGGGAACGGCAGTGATCGTGGCACCATTATGGCCTGTTGGAGATGGCGATAGACATACCCCGCACCCTCCCACATTTCGACTATCTACTTCGAGACCCGGACGGGTCCCCCCACCCCCTGATTCAACAAGATTTACTACACCTCACAGCATGGCTGGTTTCCGGGAGCCTTACTCAATCGAGGGAATTTCGGAATCAACTCTCCAACTTCTCGAGAGCGCATGGGCACCCGGCACGAGACAAGCTTATAAATCTGCTTGGAGCAAATGGCGCAATTGGGGCATGGAACGGGACTTGGATCCCATATCGGCTCCTCTGACTTCGATTCTTAACCTCATTATTCGAAAGCGGCAAAGCATACCGCACGGTGAACCTCTACAGATCGGCCATTTCTGCCGCACACCAAGGCATCAATGGAACAACGATAGGACGCCACCCACTGGTATGCCGACTCCTACGCGGCATCAGATTCGCATGACCCCCGCTGCCACGCTATTCAGTGCTATGGGACGTCTCCATTATCCTCAACTTCCTCGAATCTTGGCCGGATAATGCAACACTATCTCTGAAACAATTGTCGGCAAAACTGGTTATGCTCCTATGTCTCATATCCTGCAAAAGGGTCTCGGACGTAAGGGCCTTAGACTTTACCGCACGTTCCTATGCTCCAGAAGGGGTCACTTTCGATCTATCACGGAGAATGAAAACTTCAACAAAGAGAGTGACATACCCATCCTTTCCTGACAAACCTCTCTTATGCCCCGTTAAATGCCTGCAAACCTACGAACTTCGCACCATTGCATTGCGGGACCCAACTAAACATGAACTCTTCATCTCTTTCCAAAGACCACACCTACCGGTGTCTACCCCGACCCTAGCTCGCTGGGTCAAATGGATTATGGCTACGGCAGGAATCGACACCTCCATATTTTCACCCCACTCCATACGAGGAGCGATGGCTTCCAAGGCCTCTTCGATGGGTTGTCGCCTGGAAGAAATTTTGAAAGCAGCCGACTGGTCCTCGGAATCTACCTTCTGTGATTTTTACTTCAAACCAATACACCACTTCGCAGGAACGGTAGTTTCTCAGCTTTAAACCAGCATAATAGGAGCCTCCGTGTCTTAATAAAATTCAAGGATTTTACTATTACCGTGACGTAAAGTCATGATTTTATTAATGACATGGAGGCGAGTATTATCCCTCCCTCCCACCCGGCGACGGTGGAAATGTAGACGGAAGTTGGGTAAGTTGACCTACGGTAAGTAATTTTAAACATGTATATTTGCTACAGTTATACTCGCCAGCGTGTTAAAGTACCGTTGTACTTGGAACCAGGTAAGTCCTAGCTATGATAATCAAATGCCTATACAGTCACCAAATTTTATAGGTTAAACAACAATATTCCCTTTGACAAAACACTGACCAAACACTATCTCGAATACCTATGAATATGCGTACACCCAGTTTTCTGCTAAGGTATTACCATAGTTTTCCTCTAATCTACCCCACATCGAATAGGACAATCCCTTTGTGTACAGTTCAATGTTTGGTTGGATAATTTTACTTCTTCGGGACTGCAAATAAAGAGGAACAGGATTGGTTGCCAGAGCCTATTATGCTGGAGGAGTGGAACCTGATTGGCTGTTCCTGTTACTGGGAAGAATACACCTGAGACTGTTAATGTTTTTATTGGTTATGTTTATAAAGTTTTTTCTTTGCTGCTGAGGGAAATAAAGAAAGAGTGCAGCATAATACTCGCCTCCGTGTCATTAATAAAATCATGACTTTACGTCATGGTAATAGTAAAATCCTTGAATTGTCACTATGAGAACAAAACAACCACATACTTACGCTGACCTTATCTTCAGATACTAATGAAGCACTTAGGGCAGAGTCTAAGGGGATTTTAAGATCCTTGTGCAGTTTGTTTTAACTGCAAAGACAATACATAAATACTAGTCCAAGCATATAATTCATGATATTGCATCAATAGAATGTCAGTAATGAATATTACTTATATGTGTTTAGGTACAGAGACTATGTGAAAAACATCAGCCATGCAGTGGCGAACCTACCGCGTTTGCAGGGGTCATCGCTGCAACCCGGTCCGCCACTGCATGTGTGTCAGTGTATGCACCTGTGTGTCTGTGTAACTGTCATCCCACTACACACACCGTCACACCCCTTCACCCTGCCACACTCACAATAACTCACCCAATCCTCTCACTCACCCTATCACACTCATCTTCTTTTGCACAGTCACACTCACCCCCCCAATCCTGTCACACTTATTCTCCATCAGACCAGATGTCTGTCTGGTTTGACCCTATGTCGTGATCGCTTCCAGCCGCTCTATGGGTATTGCACATACTATACCACTCTATGGCTATGTCAGGGTACCTGTGGTCTCTACCTCCGAAAGAGGTAGAGACTTAGCTGTTCTTCCATCCAGACGGTCTGATGGCTCCCTTCCCCGCGGTCTATCCGGTCATGCTAGGCCGGCCGCGAGGGAGTGACTGCCTTTTACAGCATCTAGGCAGGAAGTAGTCATCAGGACACTCCCCCGGAACAACCTGTCAGTCAATGGCTGCAGGACCAATCAGGACGCCTTGGAGGCGTGGTTACTGCTCTGAACAGGGTATTTAACAGAGCTTCTTTCATTAGCTCATTGCCCTGTCGTGGTTCTAGCTTGTTCTAGTCACTCAGTGCTTGTGTATTCTATTATCCCTTTTGGTTTTGACCCGGCTTGTTTACCTTACTCTGCTTATCTCTGTTACCCTTGATTCGGCTTGTCTCTCGCTTACCTGTCTTCTGTTACCCTCGACCTCGGCTTGTCTTTGACCATTCTATACTGTACTACTTACGTTAGTCCGGCCATTCTAAGGTCCGGTATACGTATCTGGCTACTGTTTGTACTCTGCGTGTTGGATCCCTGTCCCGATCCTGACATTACGACAGGGCCAATGGATCCTGCAAGTACAAACAGTCAGCTGGCTGCTCCTGATCCTAGGTTTGAAGCCATGGATCACAGAATGGATCAGATGGCGCTTGCGCTACAGGCTCTATTAGCTTGTGCCAATAACCCACCAGAGGAGATACGTAATACCCCTGTTTCTCCTGTCGGTTCAGGTCTAGAGGTAGCCACAGTGGGTGCTTCTTCTCACATTACCCCTCCAGTACGCTATGGTGGGGCTCCTGAGAAGTGTCGTGGTTTTTTAAACCAAATTAGTATCCACTTTGAATTGCAACCTCGCTCTTATCCTACAGATAGGGCGAAGGTAGGATTTATTATCACCCTACTCATTGAGAAAGCTCTGAGATGGGCCAACCCACTATGGGAGAACGATAATCCATTAGTTTATAACTATAACGCATTTGTAGCTGCTTTTAGAAGAACATTTGACCCTCCAGGTAGAAAGGTTAATGCAGCCAGATTACTGTTGCGCCTGAGACAGGAGAACCAAACACTGGTGGATTATGCACTAGAGTTCAGGTCTCTGGCGGCAGAAATCAAGTGGAATGAGCAGGCGTATATGGATGTATTTTTGAATGGCCTATCTGATGTAATCCTTGATGAGGTTGCTACCAGAGAACTCCCTGAGAATTTAGAGGATTTAATTTCGTTCATCTCTCGTATAGATGAACGTCTAAGAGAGAGACAGAACACTCGAGAGAGGAACCAGAGACCTTCTTTTAGGTTAGCTCCCGCTGTTCCAAGTCCTGACTCCACGATATCTTTGCTTACTGAACCTATGCAGATAGGGTATACCTGCCTCTCTGAGGAGGAAAGACAGCACAGGAGAAGAGAGGGTTTGTGTATGTATTGTGGAGCCAAGGGTCATTTACTCTCGAACTGTTCTAACCGCCCGGGAAACGCTCGCACCTAAGTCTCTCTAGAGGACAGGCCTTGGGTGTTTCTATTTTGTCCTCTACTCCTGATTATAAAGATCACAGGCTTCTGCTACCAGTTTCCTTAACTTGGGGGAAGGAAGTAGTAAGGGCTATGGCATTGATAGATTCCGGTGCTGCTGAGAATTTTATCGACCAAGCCTTTGCTAGTAAGAACAATTTCCCATCCCAGCTAAGGGAGACACCTTTGGCCGTTGAGGCCATAGATGGTAGACCACTACTAGACCCTGTTATCTTTCGTGAGACCATACCCATTAATTTAAATGTGGGTATCCTACACGTGGAGAATTTATCTCTTCTGCTCATTTCGTCTCCTTCCGTTCCCATAGTTCTGGGTTACCCATGGTTGAAAAAACATAACCCTATTATCGATTGGGAGTTAGGAGAGATACTCTCGTGGGGCCAGGGCTGCCAGGATCGGTGTTTGTGCAAGGTTTCTCCATTAGCTAATATTAACATACCGGAGAATCCTACTCAGTCCACAGAAAGACAAATACCAGACCTTTACCTAGACTTAAGGGCAGTGTTTGACAAGAAGAATGCCGATTCTTTGCCTCCACACAGGTCATTTGACTGTAAGATTAAGCTTCTACCCGGCACTATGCCTCCGAGGGGCCATGTATATCCTTTGTCTGTTCAGGAAAACTCGGTTCTAGAGGAGTATATTCGGGAGAATTTAGAAAAGGGATTCATCAGGAGGTCTTCTTCTCCGGCCGGGGCTGGGTTCTTTTTCATTAAGAAGAAGGATGGCACGCTGAGACCTTGTATCGATTACCGAGGCTTGAATAAAATAACTGTCAGAAATGCCTATCCTATCCCACTGATTACCGAGTTATTTGATCGTCTTAAGGGCTCCAAAATCTTCACCAAGTTAGATCTCAGAGGGGCTTACAATTTGGTGAGAATCCAGCAAGGTCACGAGTGGATGACGGCATTCAATACCCGGTATGGCCATTACGAATACACTGTTATGCCATTTGGACTATGCAATGCTCCTGCAGTATTTCAAGATTTGATTAATGAGGTACTTAGGGAGTTTCAGCATGATTGTGTTATTGTTTACCTGGACGACATACTAATACACTCTAAGGAGATTGAGACTCACCATAGACAGGTCAGAAAGGTATTACACAAGCTGCTGCAACATGGTCTATATTGCAAATTGGAGAAGTGCAGTTTTGATCAGTCTCAGGTAGACTTTCTTGGATACGTGATTTCTGGGGAGGGTTTTAAAATGGATCCTGTAAAACTTCAATCTATTTTAGACTGGCCCTTGCCCAAAGGACTCAAGGCTATCCAAAGGTTTATTGTTTTTTCCAACTACTATAGGCGCTTCATTAAAGGATACTCCTCTATCATTGCGCCTATTACCAATATGACCAAACAAGGGGCTGATACTAAGTTCTGGTCTAAGGAAGCTCTGGGTGCTTTCAAGACTCTCAAGGAACTTTTTGCCTCGGCTCCCATTCTAGTCCATCCTGATACGACTCTGCCTTTCTTGCTCGAGGTCGATGCCTCTGAGACAGCAGTTGGGGCTGTTCTGTCTCAAAGGTTAGGGGTGGATAAACCGTTACACCCTTGTGGTTTCTTCTCTAAGAAATTTTCTGGGCCTGAGAGCAGATATGACATCGGGGAAAGGGAACTGTTAGCAGTCATTAAAGCCTTAAAGGAGTGGAGACATTTGTTGGAGGGGACCCTACACCCTATTACGATTTTGACGGACCACAAAAACTTGTCCTATATTGGGGAGGCTAAGCGCTTATCCTCTAGACAAGCTCGTTGGTCCTTATTCCTGACTCACTTCAATTATGTACTGATTTACAGACCTGGTTCTAAAAACTCTAAAGCCGATGCATTATCTCGCCAATATGAACCTTCTACTGTACCTGAACCAGTTCTTTCTTCTATAGTTCCGAAATGCAATATCATTGCTAATACGAATCTCAGGATTCATTCTCCATTACTGGCCGAGATCATTAAGTTGCAACATCTAGCACCTAAACAGACTCCTGCGGGCCGTCATTTCGTTCCTCCTGCTCTTCAACTGGAACTTTTACAGTGTTTACATAATAGCAAGATGGCGGGACATCCTGGTATTCGCAAAACTTACGCGTTGATCTCTAAGGACTTCTGGTGGCCTGCTTTACGGAGGGATATTGAGGAGTTCATCGCTGCATGTGAAGTTTGTACTAAAACCAAACAACCCCATACGCTTCCATGTGGATTCCTGCAACCCTTGGAGGTTCCAGAAAAACCATGGTCCTGTTTGGCCATGGACTTTATTGTCGATCTACCTATCTCTAAAAGACAGACTGTTATCCTCACCGTGGTTGACAGGTTTACTAAGATGGCACACTTCATTCCCCTGCCTAAACTCCCGTCTTCTCCCGAATTGGCAGAGATATTCGCTAAGGAGATTTTTCGCCTACATGGGATACCCTCTCAAATTGTATCGGACAGAGGCTCCCAATTTGTTTCCCGCTTTTGGAGGTCCTTCTGCTCTCAACTTGGTATTAAATTAAACTTTTCTTCTGCCTATCATCCTCAGTCTAACGGAGCTGCTGAACGTACCAACCAGAAAATTGAACAATATTTACGATGCTTTGTTTCTGAACACCAGGATGATTGGGTCGGTTTGATTCCTTGGGCGGAGTTTGCACACAACAATCTCGTTTGCGATTCTACTCATTCAAGCCCCTTCTTCATGAATTATGGTTTTCATCCGTCTATTCTTCCTTCGGATTCCCCTTCCCAGGGGGTGCCGTCGGTTGATGTTCATGTTGCCAATTTGAGGAAGTTGTGGGATCAAACTCGACAAATCCTTGTGCACAACTCTATGTTGGTCAAGAAACACGCTGATAAACGTAGAAGGGCGGCTCCGGTCTTTGTTCCAGGTGATAGGGTATGGCTGAGCACGAGGAACATCCGTTTAAAAGTGCCCTCCATGAAGTTCGCTCCTCGTTATATTGGACCCTACAGGGTGCTGACCCGTATCAATCCAGTTGCGTATCGTTTAGCTCTTCCTAATACCTTACGCATCCCGAACTCGTTTCACGTTTCATTGCTGAAACCACTCATATGTAACAGATTTTCCTCCACAATAGCCCCTCCTCGCCCCGTTCAGGTGGAGGGTCAGGAGGAGTATGAGGTTAACTCTATTATTGATTCTCGAATCTCCCGGGGGAGAGTACAATATCTGGTTGATTGGAAGGGATATGGTCCTGAGGAGAGGAGTTGGGTACCTCAGGAGGATGTTCATGCTCCCCGTCTCCGCAGGGCGTATCACTCTCGCTTCCCATCTCGTCCCGGTTCATTCTGCCCGGTGGGCGTATCTGAGAGGGGGGGTACTGTCAGGGTACCTGTGGTCTCTACCTCCGAAAGAGGTAGAGACTTAGCTTTTCCTCCATCCAGACGGTCTGATGGCTCCCTTCCCCGCGGTCTATCCGGTCATGCTAGGCCGGCCGCGAGGGAGTGACTGCCTTTTACAGCATCTAGGCAGGAAGTAGTCATCAGGACACTCCCCCGGAACAACCTGTCAGTCAATGGCTGCAGGACCAATCAGGACGCCTTGGAGGCGTGGTTACTGCTCTGAACAGGGTATTTAACAGAGCTTCTTTCATTAGCTCATTGCCCTGTCGTGGTTCTAGCTTGTTCTAGTCACTCAGTGCTTGTGTATTCTATTATCCCTTTTGGTTTTGACCCGGCTTGTTTACCTTACTCTGCTTATCTCTGTTACCCTTGATTCGGCTTGTCTCTCGCTTACCTGTCTTCTGTTACCCTCGACCTCGGCTTGTCTTTGACCATTCTATACTGTACTACTTACGTTAGTCCGGCCATTCTAAGGTCCGGTATACGTATCTGGCTACTGTTTGTACTCTGCGTGTTGGATCCCTGTCCCGATCCTGACAGGCTATACATGAAAGAGGCATACCCAGGTAGCCACCTTATGAAAGTGCTGTTAACTGGGTGTTGAGGCAAAGAGGTTTAGCCCCGACTTGGCTTATGTGTCCAGTGGACCGCTGACATCTTCTCAGGGTGAGAGTTAGATCAGGGGTACCTAAGCTGGCAACTCTTAGAGATGTGCTGTTTGCTGGGTCTTTAGAGATATGAGGCTGAACCCTGGCTGGGCCTACAAAGATATTGGCCTGGTGAGCATAAAAGAAAACTCTAGGCGTGCTTAAACAGACTCCTTCCAAACTGCTGTGAAGGACAGGAAAAACATAAATTGTGTGTGGGTGCCTGATAACTAAGGTTGCCCCCTGCAGGCAGTGCTTTAGCCTGCTAATGAGGCCATGTGATCACATGGTCCTGAAGGGCCGCACTGGTTGCAGAGGAACGGCTCTTGCAAGGCCATCCATTGAACTGAATCGTCGCAGAGGGTAAGTATATTATGTTGAGGGGGGGGGGGGGGGCGGCGATCTGTAGGTCCTTTTTGAAGGACCGCATGGTACATCCGCTGTCATTAATCGGTTAAAGGATCACTATAGGGTCAGGAATACAAACATGTATTCCTGACCCTATAGTGAAAAACCACCATTTAGGTGGCTTGCCCCCCCCCCCTCCCCCCCTTATCCCCCTCAGAATGAGTTAAAACTCACCTTATTTCCATCTCTCCATGGGTCTGCCAATGCTGGCCCCACCTTCTTGGTGACATCATCAGAATTGCTGATTTTAAGCAAATCCAATGCTTTCCCAGAGACTGCTGAATACACACACAAATACACAGACTGCTGAATACACACAGACTGGGATGAGGAGTGCAGTATATGTGTTTGTGTGGAGGGGTGCTGTGTGTGTGAGGGTGATGTGTGTGTGAGAGGTGCTATGTGTGAGAGGCAGTGGCGTACTAAGGGGGGTTGTGCAGGTTTGTTTGTTTTTTATTAAGGGGGGTGTGCAGGTTTTTGATTTTTATTAACCCCTTAAGGACAGAGCTGCAGAAGCTTGTCTTTCATTTAATGACAACGGCATTTTTTGCATTGTTTGCGTTCAACTGCAATTTGCATTTTACTAATTTATTGCACCGACGCATATTATATACCGTTTTTTAAAGGACAGAAAGGGCTTTAAGTTGATGTAACATATATATATATTTACATAAATGCTTATTTATTATTAAAAAAAAATACAGAAAAATGCAAAAAAAATGAAAAAAATTGTTTTTTTTTTACAGTTTTTGCAATAATAATGTGTGCACAATTAGTGCAGGTTAAGGAAAGTAATGAAAAATAAATTCATTTAGTTGTTCTGATTTACAGAATATATAATGTGTCTGGGATTTTAAGGGTTTTTTTTTTTTGGTAGTTACAGGTCACAAAGCACAAGGAGTAAAATAAACTTTTAATGTGGAGCGATTTTAGAATTTGGTATGTTTGTCTTGTAAGCTTAATAGCCATAAAAGAAAACAAAATTGCCACACAAAAGTATATATTTAAATAAAGTAGACACGACAGGCTATTTACCTAACCTTGTTTTGACACTTTCTACGTAGCCATTTCACCGCCAACCTCTGCTAAATATTGGAGTAAAATTGTATTTTTGGGGGGTTTTGGCACACAAACTTATAACAAAGAACTTCTCATGTGTATTTTGTAAAGTTGGTGTGTGCTATTCCTGTACAAAGTTTTATTTTGTATTCAGTTACATCTGCTGAGTAAAATGACACACCCATTGTATGTCTTTGGCACTATTTTGTGAAACTACAGTGCCATATAGGAGACCTGTCCTTTTCAGTACTGTCCTTTTCAATATTGTGCCTTAACATGCCCCCATTAGTTCACCAATATATGACAAAGTACGTGGTAAAAAATAATTTTGTGCATTTTTTACATACGGATTGCATTTTTGCTGGGCATTTTGTATATTTCATATGTGCCACTAAGTTCAAAACCCCCAAATTATGCTCAGCTAAGTCTTCTGAGTAAAAAGGCACCCCCATTGTATGTTTTTGGCACTATTTCATGAAGCTACAGTGCCATACAAGAGACCTGCCCTTTTCAGTACTCACAGTAGAATTTTGAGAGACGGATTTAATGAGCCTATGCTTCCATTTGGGGTATTATAACAGTTTGACTGTTCATAAAAACCCCACAAAGGCCTACCATTTGTAAAAGTAGACACTCCAGGGTACCTCATAAGGTGCATATTGTGCCTAAGCATGCCCCCATTTTTCCACCAATATATGCCAAAGTATGTGGTAAAATATTATTTTGGGCATTTTTTTACATACGGATTGCATTTTTGCTGGGCATTTTGTATATTTCATATGTGCCACTAAGTTCAAAACCCCCAAATTATGCTCAGCTAAGTCTTCTGAGTAAAAAGGCACCCCCAATGAATGTCTTTGGCACTATTTCGTGAAGCTACAGTGCCATATAGGAGACCAAGCCATATCAGTTTTTACCGAACTTTGAATTTTGACGCTGGGCCTATGTGCAATTTCCAAGCATCTTCGCAGGTTTTAAATTCAAACTACCCCACAAAGGCCTACCATTTCTTAAAGTAGACACCCCAGGGTATTTCAAAAGGCATATTTTTATTTTTTTTAAATTCTTTATTTTTGATGTGCAGATAGGTACATGATATTGCCATACGCCACAACAGCGTTCATAGAGACATGCATACAACTTTGTTTGTGGCATGAGTAAGTGCACTTTTTTTTTTTTAGGGTAGAAACAAATTTAAATAAACAGGCTGAACAATGGTAACAGTTGCTGTACTGAAGTCTAGCATGCAAGTGAGGGAGAATGAATTTATATTGTACTATCACCGTATAGTATAAGCTTTAACCTGTAAGTCTAGGTAGAGACCGTCACTGCCGAGTGGTAACTGGTACATGTTTATAATACAGGGAACATGACCGATGTATCCTTCTTAGGAAACGGCCGACATGCTAGTGTTAATATAATAGGTTAGATTAGGTAGCACTTTGTATTATAGGAATAGAGCAATCAGTAGGAAGGCGAGCATAACTAGTGTGATAAGTGTACGGCAATGAACAGGCTATTCGTGCTCGCCTGTTCCAAAGTCATTGCAATATATTGACTGTTGTATTAAGCTAGATCAACTAAGATATTGGCTTGCAGAGTTTGCAGGCGCTTGCTAAGCTGCCTCTCCGTAAAGGAAATTAAATCAGCTGACTACGTGTAAGGTAAGTACCAATGATCGTGCATGTCTGGATAGTCCAGCTTTGGTAAAGCAGGTCAGGTAAGCTATAAAGGAACATTAAGTTATGAACATGCTAACCCCTATGAACATTGTGCGAGCTCACGTAGCCTGCCCTTTCATTAGGTAGTCTGCATGTCTAGGCGTGTGTCTTGGGATGTGGGAGAGGTGTTTGTTAGTGTCGCTTAGTTTGCACCCCTGTGTGTTGCTAGGGGTTTTTGGTTGGTCGTCTAGGTTATAGAGGCGGGGGGTCTGAGGGACTGAGTTCAGGCCCCCGTGGACCTCTGTGGTAGTGTGCGGGCTCGTGCGCATCGGCTGTCTGGAAGCATGTATAGCATAAAAGTGATGAATAACAAATCGAACAATAAAAAACATAAAATATTGCAGTAGGATATATTGCAGTTGCCTTTCAGGCGGTCGCCAGATCAGAAAGGTTAATCTAGGGTCCTCTCAGGCGGCAAGTTCCTTGGCGGAATGCCTCACTATACCTGTAAAGGTAAAAGTAAAGGTAGCTGACGGCTTGAAAAAAAAGAAAAAACTATAACTGTGGTAACTAGGTAACTGTGCCTGTGAGCAGTGGTTAGCAGTCCTCATATGGGTGTCCGTATGGGTTTAGGTTCTACGCTCCGGTGTGGTCATCTTTCTGCCCGGAGTGCTCAGGTGGAGTTCAGGTGGTGTTTGTTGCGCCGGGCGCCAGCCACTGTCCCCGTGGTATGAATGTGTCACGTCTAAACATTTGTTATGAAGGAACACAACTGCAGATTTCGTATAGTTTGAATATTTATTATAAAAAGTAAAAGGTATTGACTTTAATTCCAATTTACAGGTACTGTAGTTTTAAGTAATAAACGATAACTGAGGTCCACAATTATAAGCACTGTAGCTTTAAGTAGTAAATGATAACTGAAGTCCACAATTACAGGCACTGTAGCTTTAAGTAGTAAATGATAACTGAAGTCCACAATTACAGGCACTGTAGCTTTAAGGAGTAAACGATAGTAAATTGCAGACACTGAATCAATAAAGAGTCTCTTAGTAGAATCAACGGTTTAGGTGATAAGTAATTACAATAGCTGTTCCATACTTTAACTGAAGCAAGACAGATGCAGATAACTGATATGAAGTTTTTACCGAAGGACTTTTGGAGACAGGTAATAACAGCTTTTAGATGCAACTCTTATCACATTGGTTTTACTTAGCTTCCGGCATATAGAACACTGGTTCCCGAGATCTCCTCAGAGGCGTATGAAGAGTGTTTAATCTTTAGTCGTGGATGAGGAGAGGTGAAGGGAACTTTGCAGAGTCTTTCAGTCCGGTCTGGTAGCAGAGGCTTTCACAACGAAGTTGTAGCCGGGTTGTGAGTAAGGAACGTAGTTCAATAATCCAGCCCTGATCAGCTGGTGCAGTCAGATTAAATAGGCAGACCGTGTCATACAGGGGTGTGGCTAGGCTCCGTGGAACCAGGAAGTAAGAGGATACCATAGTTAAGGCATTACAGTACCCCCTCTCTAATGAGCAACCTCTGGGTGCTATTGATTTGGCTTAGAAGGGTTATGCTTGTGAAATTTGGAAATCAATTTATTAGCATGAACAACAGAGGAGTTTTCCCATGTATCTTCATCAACACCATATCCTTTCCATCTGATGAGGTATTGTAAGGAGCCACGATGGATCCTTGAATCCAGTATACTTTGAATTTCGTATTCTTCTTCACCCTGGACCAATATGGGATCAGGAGAAGTAGTGACATTTCTTTGGAAAGGGTCAGGATGATAAGGCTTTAGCAAGGACACATGTTTGGATCTTTGGCATACAGAACAGGAATTGACATAAGATTCAATAGTTTGGTCTTGACGAGGCCACCAATAGTATCTTTTAGACAATTCAAGGGTCTTTTTCATACCTGGATGACCTGCCAGAGGAGAATCATGAATAATTTCAAGTACTTTAATTCTGAAAGAGGGAGGTACATAAATCCGGTCTTTAAAATAGTAGAGACCGTTTTTCTTGGATAATTTACTTGATTCAGGAAGTTCAAGAGCGTCTTCACTGAGACCTTTAACGACGTCGATAAGAGAAGATAGGATTCCAATGACTGTAGGAGGAGGAGACTCCAGTTCGGTGTCAGAACAACATGAGGTTTTAGCTGGTTCTTTCGTAGACTGGAGAATTGGAATACGTTGCAAGCATGTTTTCTTGCAATAATCAGAATCAAATGCAAGAGAGAAGGGAAACCATGAGATTTGAGGGTTGTGGTTCCTTAACCAGTTGATCCCTAATATAATAGGAAAAAATGGTGATGAGATGACATCAAATATAAGACTTTCCGTATGAGTATGATTGATGGTTACTTTTAGAGGGATGGATTCATGAAGTATTGGTCCCGATGAGATGAGGGACCCGTCAATCACTTTAACAGGTACAGAAGTTCTTTTACGAACACAAGGAATTTTATTCTTTGTTACAAAGGCTGAGTCGATGAATACTCCATTTGCACCGGAATCGATAACAGCCTTGGTTATAATTCTTTTATTGTCCCACTGTAATACAAGAACGATAGGGGACATTTGAGTATTTGCTGTAGAGGGAAGTACACTTAGGATGGAAGAGGCATGAGACTGCCTTCTGCCTTTTATCCGTTTCAATGAAGGACAATCAGAGACTAAATGAACTTGAGAGGCACAATACATGCATAGGTTTAATTGACGTCTTCGATTTTTCTCTTCAGGAGTGAGGGGACTTCTTATTATCCCTATTTCCATAGGTTCGATTGGTATGGAAGTCTTATCTGGAGCTTTTGAGGGAGTGAAAGGTTTGCGGTCTTTTGAATGTGAAAGGGCTTTTTCGGCCTTTCTTTCTCTTAATCTTCTGTCAATGCTGATTGATAGGCGAATTAGAGCGTTCAAATTAGTAGGGAGTTCTGTTCTAGATAATTCATCTTTTACAGCTTCCGATAAACCAATTCGAAACTGGTTGCGCAATGTGATGTCATTCCATTGCGTTTCTATAGCCCATCTTTTGAATTCAGCAATGTAATCTTCAACGGGTCTATTTCTTTGCTGTAGTGTTCTGATTGTTAAATCAGCTGTAGCTTGTTTGTTAGGATCTTCATAGAGAAGAGACATGGCTTCAAAAAATTCATCTAGTGAATTTAAAATGGGGTCATCGTTTTCCAGAAAGGAATGAGCCCATGACATAGGTTCACCTCTTAGAAAAGAAATAACCGAACAAACTTTAGTTCTTTCTGTAGGATAGGATCTAGGTTTCAAAGCAATTAAAAGTTTGCAAGAGTTGAGGAACTCCCTGTATCTGGAACGATCTCCATAGAACTTTTCAGGGTTACACACAGCAGGATCACTAGCCGAGTGCAGAGTAGTATGAGGAGTATGAGTTTGTAAATCTCTGATATAAGTGAGAAGTCTTTCATTAGTAACTTGCAGGTCTTGCACACTTTGGGCTAGTGCATTAACTCTTTGATTCAGCGTAGCTATAGTAGAATCGAAATCTGCTGGATCCATTACAATGGCTGGATTATTCTGTCACGTCTAAACATTTGTTATGAAGGAACACAACTGCAGATTTCGTATAGTTTGAATATTTATTATAAAAAGTAAAAGGTATTGACTTTAATTCCAATTTACAGGTACTGTAGTTTTAAGTAATAAACGATAACTGAGGTCCACAATTATAAGCACTGTAGCTTTAAGTAGTAAATGATAACTGAAGTCCACAATTACAGGCACTGTAGCTTTAAGTAGTAAATGATAACTGAAGTCCACAATTACAGGCACTGTAGCTTTAAGTAGTAAATGATAACTGAAGTCCACAATTACAGGCACTGTAGCTTTAAGTAGTAAATGATAACTGAAGTCCACAATTACAGGCACTGTAGCTTTAAGGAGTAAACGATAGTAAATTGCAGACACTGAATCAATAAAGAGTCTCTTAGTAGAATCAACGGTTTAGGTGATAAGTAATTACAATAGCTGTTCCATACTTTAACTGAAGCAAGACAGATGCAGATAACTGATATGAAGTATGAGTTGAAGTTAGCTGTAACGGGATTGTTTTTACCGAAGGACTTTTGGAGACAGGTAATAACAGCTTTTAGATGCAACTCTTATCACATTGGTTTTACTTAGCTTCCGGCATATAGAACACTGGTTCCCGAGATCTCCTCAGAGGCGTATGAAGAGTGTTTAATCTTTAGTCGTGGATGAGGAGAGGTGAAGGGAACTTTGCAGAGTCTTTCAGTCCGGTCTGGTAGCAGAGGCTTTCACAACGAAGTTGTAGCCGGGTTGTGAGTAAGGAACGTAGTTCAATAATCCAGCCCTGATCAGCTGGTGCAGTCAGATTAAATAGGCAGACCGTGTCATACAGGGGTGTGGCTAGGCTCCGTGGAACCAGGAAGTAAGAGGATACCATAGTTAAGGCATTACAGAATGGTTTTGCGGTAGCTTGGTTCCAGCTGTGGGAGGCTCGCCCAGCCTCGTCCTGTCCGTTGGCAGCTAGTGAGTTCTGAGGTAAGCCGAGTTCAGCTAGTAGCCCGGCTGCTTCGTGGATATCATGAATGTCCCGTGTTACATTGTCCTTAAGGACTTGGAGCTTGTGCGCCATCCGCTAGCGGTACTGTATCTTGTGTCGTCTGAACAGGGCGGTAAGAGGTGCCAGCGTTCGTCTCCATGCTAGGGTATAGCCGGACAGATCAGTATAGAAAGTGAGGTGCGTACCTTCAAAGTCATATGGCGTGTGATCTCTGGCTGCGGTCAGTATCGCGGCTCTGTCTTTTCCGTTCATTAGGCGAACCACCAGGTCCCTGGGGGTCTCCTTTGGGGCTTTGGGTGACTTGGGGATGGGGAAGGAGTCTTCCAGGCCCACCGTCAGATAGGTCCGAGGCCATCTTGGGCCCTGCCGCGCGGCCGGCCTGGCATAGGAGGTCGCCGATATTCAGGCTCTGACATGGCTTGTCTGGCCTCAGTTTTTTGGTTTTCCGACCCATTTCCGTAGTAGAGTGTCCTGAGGTTCTGTTGGAGCGGGTATTGAGGGGATTTGTGTCCCGAAAAGGGTGATATTTGCCTCGATAGTGAGGAGCTCATGTAAAGCGTGTCTGCTCAGCTTGATAGCTTGGCTCCGCCCCCCAAAAGGCATATTTTGAACCTTAACGTGGGATCATTTTTCCGCTAGCGTGTACCAAGTGTAGTGGTAATAAGCGTTTTTTTCTGCCTTTTTGACACACAAAGTGAGTTTGCACAGTATATTTTGCAAACCATATGTGTACTACCACTGTATAATACTTCATATGTTGCTCAGCTATGTCTGCTGAGTACAAAAATACGCTTTTTGGGGAAAACCCCCCAGAAATCTCCCAGCGACTGATGCCACACTGGGCTAAATCGACTGGGTATACGGCGACAAACGGGCAGATACCTTTCCCAAAGGCCTACGGTACCGTAAACCGCGGCTGCACATTGAGGCCTGCAGACGGCTAGGAGGGGGAAGGGCGGCCGACTTCCCTGCCGACTGGTGCGTCCAGCAGACCCACTCTACTCCTACCCCCCCTTTGGACCGGTGGGGGTCATCCCGGTCCCCGCTGGCCGGCACCCAGGAGTCTCTCTGGAAACAGAGTCATCGCACGCGGAGGAGCCGCGCCCATGATGGCGGCCCAGTGGCAAACCACAGCAATGGACACAAGCACCAAGCCAGGCACTTGGCCCCTGGAGGCTTTTGATCAGCAGTGTAAGTGCTTCTGGACGATACTCTGCAACCAGGGCCTAACCCGCAGACAAGCAGTGAAAGCGGTGGCCCCCTGGATCCGCCCGGTAACCCGGCGCCGCTACTGTGGGCCCCTACCTCAAATTCCCAAAACGGCCACCCAGCAATGCAGAAAACAGCGACCGACAAGGCAGGCAGGGGAGCCGCATGGCACTAATGCTGACACTCGAACCCACAGGATCTGGAACGGGTACCTTACATGACACCAGAACCTGGGACCAACATGGCGCACCCCCACACTCTACAGCCCGGAGACGGGAATCGGAGGAACCAAAGAAGCTGAAACGACATACTCCAAACCCCCTGCGACTACCCCACACAATCTCCACTCCCCCCCCAGACATGCTGCTGGACTTTCCCACAATACAAGTGACCATACGTCGGCACATTCCAAGGAGTGCCATAATGGCCAACCCACGAGACAGAACCTACAAACTCCGTGGTCACAAGGGAGAACTCTCGGCACCCTGGAGCTGCGGCCTACTGAGAGTGGGCATCGGCTGATCGGCTTAACGAACAGACTAGCAGGGAGGTACTATGGCTCAGTAGCCAGTCAGTTGACTTGTGCAACCTGTTGTAGACAAGCCTCCTCAATCTAGGGGTCCGAGACTCTTAAGCTGGATATATATATATGCATTGTTTGATTCAGTAAACGAGGCAGCCTGGAGCCTAGACATGTCTCATTTAGAATTCTATTGTTACATAATACTTGACAGGCCCCATAGGAAGTCTAGCATATTCTAACCTTCACTAATTGCTATGCCAAACCCTGTGTGATTTTTCTATACGTAATTTAACCAGAGACCGCTTAAGTCACGCTAAATTACGCTTGCTTCATGCTAACATATGCCTGTTTTGACACACGTTTTATCTGACCAACTCCTGATCTTATCATAGGGAGACGGCAACTTAACGGCTTTATCGGCGAAGCTTACGCTATAAGCGCCCAACAGCATACCAACCACACATGCCGATGTACTCAGTGTTAAGCACCGATTATCTTGTTTTGTTTTATCTTCTTTTACTTAATCATATTTTGACAACTTAACCATTTAGGCAAGCATGAGATTCGAAGTGAATGCTGTCTTCCCTACTTACCATATTTCTAAGCCTAACCTCGTTTTTTACACGTTCGACCTAGCTTGCTTCAAATGTATACACTAATGTTTATATTCGTCTGTAATCATATAGGCTTTTCGTGCAAAGCTGTTTTTTTTTTCTTTTCTCTAGTAACGTAACCTGTGCACTGACTCTCATGTCACGCTCTTGTTACACAATTAGCATGTACTTAATTGAACAGCCTTGTTTATATTATGATTGTACAGTTCAGGTTTTTCCTTCTTTGTCACTCCTCTGAAATCTCTTCCCTGACATGTGCATCTTACTAACTCACTTAAACTAAACAAGAACATAAACTGTTAACATATAGATCTCATTAACTTAAAAAATTGTGCTATTTTACATATGCCATGATGATGTCTTTCTCTAATGTCATTATTGTACTTGCCCATGCTGTCGTGGCTGTGCAAGCTCTTCTGTTATAACATGCACAACAAAAATAAAGAATAAAAAAAAAAAAAAAAGTTAATCGTCAGGGGTTAAAAAAATTAGATCACAGTATAATACTGTGATCTGTATTTTGATCACTGCAGGCAGTGATCGACTGGCAGGGAAGGGGTTAATTTTATTTGGACTGGGTAAAGGGTTTATTTTTATTTTTTTTTTTACTTAAACGTTATTAAAACTTTTTTTAACTTAATTTTTTTACTTTTTAAAGCTTATTTTAAAACTTTTTTTAACGTTAACCCCTAGTTAGCCTAACACTAAATCCCCCAATTCCCCACTAACTTCCACCCTCCCCAGCTAGCTACATTACATCATTTTAAAATATCTAAATTAATTAATAAAATAAATTTAACCCCTGAGGGTTAAAAAAAAAAAGAATTAACCCTCAGGGGTTAAAAAAAAAATCAGATCATAGTAAAATGTAATCCCTGCCAATTGATCACTGTAGTCAGTGATCAATTGGCAGGGAAGGGGTTAATGTTTTATTAAAATGGGTAAAGGGGGGTGGGATTTTAATTTTACTTTATTTATTTTTTCACCAGGGGGCAGGATCAGCACTGATCCGTCTCCCTGCACTTCACAGTGAACCCGGAAGTGCAGGGAGGCGGAGGTGAGTATACTGAGCACATGTGCCCGCTCTGACATGCTGTCAGAGCGGGCACATGTACTGGGACAGCCCGATCCGGTGCTCCCGGTCTGCCTCTAATACAGAGGCAGACCAGAGCACCATTAACCCCGCGATCGCCGCGAATGCGGCGATCTGGGGTTAATTTTACCGCGTGACGGACAAGGTCCGTCACTCGTCGTTAAGGGTTTCCCCTGAGTGACGGACCTCATCCGGCACGCGTCGTTAAGGGGTTAAGAGGGGTGTGTAGCAGGTTTTTTTTTATTTAGGGGTGTGTGCAGGGTTTTTATGTGCCAAGGGGGGGTGTGCAGGTTTTTTTTTTTTAATTAAGGGGGCTGTGCAGGGTTTTTTTTTATCAAGGGGGTTTGTGCAGGGTTTTTTTTTAATTAAGAGGGGAGTGCAGGGTTTTTATGTGTAGGGAGTGTATGGAATTTATGTGATGGGGGTGCAGGGTTTTTATATGAAGGGGGGTGCCGGAGTTTTATGGAATAGGGGTGCATGGTTTTTGTATAAGGAGGTAGGGCAGGGGTTTTCTAGAAGGGGCGAGACCAGGGGCTTTGTAGACAGGGGCAGGGCAGGAGTTTTCTAGAAGTTTCTCACCAGCCCCTTTCTACAAAGGCACTGGTCTTCCGCCTTTCTACAAAACCCATGCCCTATCCCCCTTCTACAAAACCTTTGCCCTAGCCACTACATCTTTTGAACCCAAATCCCTTTCCTATGCTGTTTCTCTTCTTTCAAGATGTTTGGTATTTATAAATGTATTACATTTTATAGCGATACAGTTCCTAGAAATATGTTTAGGATCAGCTCAATTAAGTGGTCTGGGTGCCAGATCCCTCTAGTTTTAACCCTGCAGCTGAAAACATAGCATAACTGCTATGTTTCACTGAGGGTTAATCCAGCATCTAGTGGCTGTCTCCCTGACAGCGGCTAGAGGTGCTTCCACGATTCTCACTGTAAAACTCACAGTGATAAGACGCTGGACGTCCATAGGAAAGCATTGAGTAATGCTTTCCCATGGGCAGTTTGAATGGGCACGCGGCTCTTGCTGCGCATGCGCATTCGGATCTGATGTCGGCAGGGGGAGGAGAGGTAACCAGCACCGAGGGAGCCCAGACTGGAGAAGGGTAAGTGGCTGAAGGAGTTTTAAGGGGTTATGTGAGAGGTGCTGTGTGTGTGCATGTGAGAGGTGTTGTGTGTGTGTGTGTATGTGAGAGGTGCTGCGGGTATGAGGGGTGCTGTGTGTGTGAGAGGTTCTGTGTGTGTATGTGAGAGGTGCTGTGTGTTTATTTGTTCTATCCTAGTGAATTGTAATGTATTGTTCTTTCTAATATGTCTTTCATGTAAAGAGTTACTTTTCTCTACTCACTCATTTACCTACCCCGAGATGGGTGGTCCCTTATCCATTGATTGATGTAATTAAAAGCGTATTTAACCCCTTAAGGACACATGACATGTCTGACATGTCATGATTCCCTTTTATTCCAGAAGTTTGGTCCTTAAGGGGTTAAACACTGTGGTGTTAGTTGGTTCTCAGCTTGACAAAGACACTGTATGCGTTAAATATTGCTGGATCCACTGTATGGTGGAATAACTCTTAATTTGATTAACTTAGTGTTGCAGCTCCATAATAATTTTTCCTTTGTGAAAGTGATTGGGGAATAGCCTTGGAAGCTTGCACCTATACTATACAGGCACATACTCAGATACACTGACAGACAAACACGCATTTATCGACAGATACACACTCTCACTAATACACATTCTCTTATAGACTCACTGACAGAGACATACTGGAAGTCCCGAACCGAATTGCCTTGCCTTAGTGCTGAATTTCGGTAGTGCCTAAGTGCTTCAGATTTTTGAAAAGTGGGAAAACAGGAGAGGGAGGTCAATTAAAGGAATGATGACAAGAATCTAACCCTAACCCTACCCCTAACCCGAAGTGCCGAACCGAATTGCCTAGGTGCCGAAATGCTTTGGATTTCTGAAAAGTGTTGAAACAGGAGAGGGAGGGTGTGAAGAAATGACCCTTTTTATTCGTTGTTTCTTCATTCTCCATTCGGTAAATGTAACTACCGAACAAAGACCACCCCCTGGCTCATTTAACTTCAAAGCCTGCTTCAATTAAACCCTCTACGTGTGCGGCCAGCGTTTGTACTACCGAACGCCACGTGGCTGAGAAAACCACGGCCATCTTTTTTCAGACGAACAAAGGCAGCGGGACTTGGTCGTCGAGTGTCTGGAACTAAAATCGGACACTCGACTTCCTGAACACCGGTCTCAAACACACGAACGCTGGATCTATATGTACCAATTAGCTAAAAGAGCGCTATTCGGTACGGTTGTGCATACGAATGAGGGGAACAATCGCTGCTAGGAGCCAGGGGAATCCATTCAGTACTTTGTTCATGTTTCTCCTTTTACTGAAGTGACCGGCAAAACCACTCAAACTTGTGGAACTACTTTGGGCAGCCCACTCACGGTGAACCGGTCACAGAAGACTTCCATAGTTTTTTAGAACCCCTGAACCGATCTGGGTGAAATTTGAATATGTTGGTCACCCAGATCAGGGCTATCAGGGGACATATTATTTGTGGGGATACCTCATGTATAAAGGGGTGTTCCAGATATTGGGGAAAATTGTGATTTTTCTGCCTGGAGATAATCAAGTTATTACTTTATCAGACTTGATTATCTCCAGAGCTAGGGGAGGGAATTGTATGTTTGTGCTGGGTGTGTTTTATGATTTTACTGTACGTGATTGGTCATACTGTGTCCCTCCCTGTGAGATGTCCCCTTGCATGGGGACTTGCATAAAAGCCTGTGTGTGTTAATTAAAGCCAGTTCACTTTGTACCTTTCTTCTTGACTTCGGCTGATGTTTGGGGATTTGTATGCTTTACTTTGTATTTCGTATAGATTTCGTCACTCTGGCGGTTCGGGAGGAAACTACCGAAGGAGGTTTAAATACACTTGGTTTCCTTACAGATGGAAAATTAAGGGAATGATGACAGGAATCTAACCTTTACCCTAACCCTACCGCTTATTCGCACATTCCTGCTCATTAGCACTACAAATGTACTCCCGTTCTGTGCCCTCCCCAACTGCATACCCCAGGCCACTGCACCGGCACTGACGGTATGCTGGCCTATGGTCGCAGGGGTTGATAGTGTTGATAGAGTCCCCTGTCGTGACAGGTCCGGTCTCAGCTGCGACTCCTGCGACCTTGGTAGTTACTCCACTGTTCTGCAACACTGTACAATAAGTTGGATAACACACGTTTGACATATGACAACAGTAGGTGAAGAGGGCCCTGTCCAAATGAGCTTAATCTAAAAGTATGAGGGACTAATATGCAGAGGGAATCAATGATGATTTGGATATTCAGGAAATGGGAGAAAGCAGAGGAAGGTTATAAGGATGAAAAGTAAAGGATTGCTTTTTGAAGGACTGCAAAGATGGGGAGAGAGTACTATAAGGAGGGAACAGCTCTGGAGAAGTCTTGCAGGCGAGGATCTAGGGTGCAGGAACCAGAATGGAAAAGTAGGAGATCATTGGTAACAGATAGTTGGACAAGCTAGACTTGCTAAAATCACAAACCCAAACACTTTAATTACAATAGATGGTTAAGAAATTATATGTTTTTATAATATGCAAGTCATTTTTCACCCAAGTTAAAGAACAATAGCTAGGAGAGAAAGAGAGAGATTTGTGTGTGTGTGTGTGTTTGTTTCTGTCAGTAAATGTGTGTGTCAAATCGGGGAGAGTGTGTACCAGTGAGTGCAAATGTGCATGTGACTGTCCTCTGTTTGTAACTGTGTGCCTGTCTGTCAATGAGAGTGTCCTCTGGATGTCAATGTGTGTGTTTTCATTTTGTGACTTTTATACTTAAGATTAATAGTTCATAAACGTCTCCATATATACACACACACACACAATATTCACATTGACACATTTATTTAAAATATTTTCTTTACTACCGTTAATCAGTTTTTTTCTCCAATAAAAAGCCTGATTAACTACATGTTTCATTTGAAATTTAAATCAATAGAAATTACTTTCTATTCCACTTTTGCCATGAACTGTAGAAAAACACTGCTTAAGGCAACCCCAATGACCCAAGTTCCTGTCTCCTTGTACTTGAAGTATGGTCCTGTTCTAACAGTCACATAGTTTGAACTAGTTGTATCAAATACAGATAATTCATACACAGGATGATCTTTAAATAAGCTACCTAGTTAATAATAGTACCTGGCACTTAAACACTGTCCATATATGCAAAGCAAAATAAATTCCTGAATATTTAACAAATGAGCTTCCTTGCTAGAAGAAAGTTAACAAAAAAAAAAAAACCTTATTAAAAGTAAATGGTTAATGTCAATGACTGAGCTATTAACCACATCAGGTGAATTCCGTGACCTGAAGCAAGATCAATGCTGACAATGCCATCTTCATGTTACTGGTATCCAGTTTACAAATGGAGGGATTGATCACATTCCAGCGATAATGTTTTCTGTATTTTGAATAATACTGTGTGTTTTTGATTCAATTATATGCACATAAAGTTACAAACTTTTTCTGTCAGTTATGCCACCAAAGTTAGATATCAATATAGACTTTAAACTTAAAGTCGGTTAATCACACGATCTTGACATGGATATTTAAATATCAAGGTTAACAAGAAACAAAATGGATCCATATTGGAAAGACCTACCCTTACGGTTTGACCAATTTTATAGTGCTGTGGTGATAATAGATGGCATGTGTCCTTAACCTGTTGTGTTCCAAAATAACTAATGTGCGTGTTTGTTTCTGTAAGCCCTTAGTGGCCAGATAATTTTTCAATTTTCTTACCGTTAAGGACCAGGGCTCTTTTTACATTTCTGCTGTGTTTGTGTTTAGCTGTAATTCTCCTCTTACTTATTTACTGTACCCTCACATATTATATACTGTTTTTCCCAACATTAAATTATCTTTCTAAAGATACCATTATTTTCATCATATCATATACTATAAAAAATATATAAAATATGATGAAAAAAGTAAAAATAAAAAAACAGATTTTCTTACTTTGACCCCAAAATCTGTTACGCATCTACAAGTTCCAAAAAACACCCATGCTAAATAGTTTCTAAATTTTGTCCTGAGTTTAGAAATATCCACTCTTAACTAGTGATGTCGCGAACATAAAATTTTCCGTTCGCGAATGGCGAACGCGAACTTCCGCAAATGTTCGCGAACCGGGCGAACCGCCATAGACTTCAATAGGCAGGCGAATTTTAAAAGCCACAGGGACTCTTTCTGGCCACAATAGTGATGGAAAAGTTGTTTCAAGGGGACTAACACCTGGACTGTGGCATGCCGGAGGGGGATCCATGGCAAAACTCTCATGGAAAATTACATAGTTGATGCAGAGTCTGGTTTTAATTCATAAAGGGCATAAATCACCTAACATTCCTAAATTGTTTGGAATAACGTGCTTTAAAACATCAGGTATGATGTTTTATCGATCAGGTAGTGTAAGGGTTACGCCCGCTTCACAGTGACAGACCAAACTCCCTGTTTAACGCACCGCAAACAACCGCAAACAGTCCATTTGCACAACCGCAAACTCCCCATTTGCACAAGGTTGGATACCAAGCTAGCCATGTCCCATTCCTTGTCGTCACTGATGTCATTGAAGGTCTCTTCCTCCACCCAGCCACGTACAACACCAAGGGTCCCCGAAAGGTGACAACAAGCCCCCTGTATTTTTTTTTTAAATGTACACTACTGGTACACCAGATATGAGTTGCACTGGTGTGACACTGTGCCCTGGCAGGCCCTGAAACGCACACGTGTGAAGGAAACTGACTGCTATTATTTCACAGTCAAATTTCTAGTTTTTTTTTTTTAATGTACACTACTGTTACACCAGATATGAGTTGCACTGGTGTGACACTGTGCCCTGGCAGGCCCTGAAACGCACACGTGTGAAGGAAACTAACTGCTATTATATTACAGTCAAAAAAGTTTTTTGTTTTTTTAAATGCAAGCTATTGTGACACCAGATATGAGTGGTGGCACTGGGCAAGTGGGCACAGTATACGCTGTGAGCCTGACACACATGCTGGCAGGCAGGCAACTGCAATTAGATTACACAGAAAAAAAAAAGCAGACTGATGTTCTAGCCCTAAAAAGGGCTTTTTGGGGTGCTGTCCTTACAGCAGAGATCAGATGAGTCATTCAGGACTGTAGTGGACACTGAATACACTAGCCTAGCTATCGATTTCCCTATTAAATCAGCAGCAGCTACACTGTCCCTCCTCTCACTAAGAATGCAGCTTCCGGGAGGCGGGGCCTAGCTGTCATGGAGGAAAGACGCACTTCGTGTGAGCTCCCTCAATATCTCACTCTAAGTAGCTATCAACAAGTAAATTTCACCCCAGAAGGGGATGACCCAGCAATGTTGCTCCTACCTGACCGACCCGACATGCTTAATAGCGGTCAGCAACTCGACAGAGTCTTACTTACCTCCGCGTGGCAAGTGTGGCCTGGTGCTCACCAGGCGGGAGAGGCGAACGATCTCCCGATCCTGGGATGCCCAGGAGCAGCTACTTCCCGGCAGGAGCTCCGTTACCCCCCCCCTCGGACCGGTGGGGGTTATCCCGGTCCACCCCTGAGAGGCTGTCTGGAGCTAATGGATGCACAGAGCACAGCCGCCCAGGCTGACATACTCATCTGCGACTCTCCCAATATGGCGGCAGCCGCATGTCCTCCTGGTACCAGCAAAGCATGGCAGGATTTTGAGTCTAAGCTGGACAGACTCTTTAATCAATTTTGGAAGCAAATAACAAGCAGGAAGCCCCAACAAGCTCCACCACAGCCCCAACAAGCTCCACCACAGCTAAGCAAAGCAGTCCCCATTAAAATCCACCAATGCAAAAGGCGTCGAAGACGGGACCGGAGGCACAAACAGAAATGCAGAGCCTGCCCCACGTCAAGCACTCGCCTCCACCTTAAGCCACCACAATCCCGCACCGGACGTGAAGCACCACCGGGACAGATCCGACCACCCGACAAAACAAGCTTCCACCACCTCAAGCCGCGAACCCGGCACTCAGCCAGAGACTTGCCTTTGTTGTTCCAGGTATCAGGGACTCCCAAGGTCTGCACCTGGCGCCCAGTAGGGATCGGATGAGCGCAAGTAGTAAACAGCAGCCTGCCAAGCATGTCCCACTATAGCCGATCCTCCACACCATGCCTTTGATCACATGAACTACTCTCTGCACATTAACTAATCGTAAAGTAGCAAGCTTTTAAACATGTCATTATTTCACCTCCTAAAGAGTTTATTGTCGTAGTTCCTTACATGCCTTTACCTTAACCGTTCATGTATTATGTTATTCACTAGTCTCATCTCATGGGGCGACTCACACTTGATTTATAACTAGTGGTGGAGCTGCTGATATAAATACACAGTTGATAACGTGCAAGCTACACCCTAAACATGACAGCCATCTTTCACAACAATGTACTGCTATATACTCATACCCTCAGTGCAACTAGCCATGATATACGCACGTTCAGCCTAGCATGCTCAAATATAACACACTTCTGTCTAAAAAAAAAAAGAATAAAAAAAAAGAATGCAGCTTCAGAATTAATCTAAATTGTATGCTGTCTAGGAGGTGAGAGGGTCTGGGAGGGAGGGTCTGCTGCTGATTGGCTGGAATGTGTCTGCTGACTGTGAGGTACAGGGTCAAAGTTTACTCAATGATGACGAATAGGGGGCGGACCGAACATCGCATATGTTCGCTGTCCGTGGCGAACGCGAACAAGCTATGTTCGCCAGGAACTATTCGCCAGCGAACCGTTTGGGACATCACTACTCTTAACATGTTCTTAGCTGTTTTTGGATAGTTATAGGGCTATAAGTAGCACTTTGCTATTTCCAAAACATTTTTTTCAAAATTAACGCAAGTTACATTGTAACACTGATATCTGTCAGGAATCCCCGAATAACCTTTCACATGTATATATTTTTTAAAAGAAGACAACCTAAGGTATTAAACTTGGGACATTTTCACTCTTTTCATGCAACCATTTTACCACCAATCTATGCCAAATGTAAAAAATAAATAAATAATTGGTGATTTTTTTTTTTTGACACACATAGCAATTTAAGAATACATGTACTGGGGGGCGGAGCCAAGCAGCGCACAGGAGTGGTCGCCATTTCCTACAGCTCCTGTATGCACCATTCGACAGAGCCAAATATCGCCAACATCTCGCTAGCCACGACCTACCAGACACCAGTGCTGCATTCAGGGCACCGTCCGGAAGTGGCCGATGCCTTTCTTTTTGACACCGGGCAAGAAAAAACGCAACCGGGGCTTTGGGGCCTACCGCGTGGCCGGCCGGACGCACGCAACCGCAGGGGAACTATCTCTGGGGGGACCTGGACCTAATAGACCCGCTGCCACCCTACCAGATGAGCAGAGAAATGGGGAGTAAATCACCAAAACCACCCGCGACCGCCGCAAAAATGCAGCGCGACATAGGCCAGATGTGGACGGCCTCAACGCCATCACGAGACTCACGGGAGCCCTCTCCCACGAGAGACCCAACACCCCAACAGTCTGAAAGTGAGTACTTACCCCAGAGCCCACACCAGGCCACCCATGAAACAGCCAGCACACCAGGACTCATGACCCCTGCCACAAAACAGGACATACAGGAGATGCTTATAAGCCTCCAATCTAACCTCAAGAAAATGTGGGAAGCTGATCTAGCAACACTAACCACAGAGGTACAAGCTGTCACAGTGCGCACCCAAGCCACAGAAGCGGATGTACTAGCCCTGAAACAGGAATTCCAGACACTAAGCGACAAAGTACACCAGCTACAAAAGGCCCAACTTGATACCAACAGACAAGTGAGCACCCTACATGACAGAGGCAGGAGAAAAAATATAAAGATAAGGGGAGTCCCAGAAACCATCCCCCTGGAGGAACTTCCGCACTACGTGAGATGGCTAGTGGCATCTCTCCTGCCTGCGAAACAAGCTAAGTACTTTTCGTTTGATGGGGTATATAGAATAGCCAAATCCCCCAGGGCCCCATCCACAGCACCAAGAGACATAATCCTCAGATGCCAAACAGTAGCCGACAAACTAGGACTAACAGCAGCGTTAAAGGGGAAAACCCCGAGCAACTTTGAAAACGGCCATATATCCTTTTTTCAGGACTTAAGCAGGGCCACCCTGCTGTGGCGAAAGAGCATGCAACCTCTCACAAGGACATTACAAGCGGAAAACCTAACATACAGATGGGCAACCCCAAACACCCTGTCGGTCACGAAGGACGGACAATCCTATAAAGCCACAGCCCCGACAGATGCACCAGCACTGCTAACGCTGGGCCTACCCACAGACGGAACCCATGCACTAGGAACACCTCGCTCCCAATCCGAAGCAACCACAGCTGAACCAAGAAGGAATACGGACCCCACCACCTGAAGGGACACTAACAACCTCATGTCCCCCCAAGGGGAAAGAAAGGAGAGAGAGGAACATACAGCTGTTGCCGGGACTAATGGGCCCTACAAAGCCGCCTTTTTACTGATGTTGACATGCATGATTTTTCTACTTTTTTCTTCCTTTTTTTTTCCTCTCATTTATTAATCTGTCAAACATATAGTGAAATATCACACCTGCTGGTACACCCTACTTACACAAACGCACGAGAGAGGCCGCATAACTTTAAATGCCCTAGAAACCCGACATATATGTCGGGCATAAAATGCGCTCTCTGACTGTACACGCATCACCGCATCCCCCCCCCCCCAAACGCCCCAGGGTACAGGGGTAGAAACCACAGGGGCACAAACAGGATACCACATGACTTATAGACTCCCGTAGTACTCGACATGCCTCACATGGCAACCGACAACCCCACACTACCATAGCCAACGCAGCATGACCCATTACTTGCTCCTCGGACAGGCAGCTTACACAGCTGTAACATAGGACAACATAATGGAGCAGCACCTCCATGACATAACCCGAACAAATACAACAAACGACCACAGAAAAGCTTCACCCCGAGCTGCCAATAGAACCACACACGACATGGAGGTATAATACGAACACATAGGGCACCCCGTTATAACCACACAGACCACCACCTCAACAAAATGTGCAAATATACTGAATGCCATACCAGATGTTTAACTGTTATTATTTGACCACATGGAAGTGGCACCTACTATGGTTATGTTATGTGTAACGCAACATGCACCAAAAATAAAGAATAAAAAAAAAGAATACATGTACTGAGAACTTTAAGAGTTACTGCCAAAGAACATCCCAATATGTGTTCAGCAACATCTCCTGATAACAGTGATACCACCCGTGTATAGGTGTGTCGGGTCCTCTGAGGGCTAAAAGACCTTATTTGCAGGGTGCGCATTCCAGATTTCCTACTTGGAATTTTCTATGCTTCACTACAAATTTATAGGGCTAAAGGAACCATCCGGTGACCCTTGCATTTTTTTCCTTGTTTATCTGTATCGATTGTAAAGGAGCATGTTCCGTCACTAGAGTAAATGAACAACCCAATAAATAATACTTCAAGGACTCCACAGCCCACTTGATGGCTAGGCATTCTTTCCTTACCACAGCGTAATTCCGTTCCCTAGGCAGCAGTTTACGACTAAGGTAGAGCACAGGATGTTCCTCACCCCTTACATACTGTGACAATACTGCTCCAAGACCCACCTCAGAAACATCAGTCTGTAGAAAGAATTGCTCATTAAAGTTTGGGGCTATCAAAACCGGATGGCAGCATAGGGCCGTCCTCAAATTCGTAAATGCCATTTCGGCTTCCTGACTCCACTGAACGATTTCCGGTGCCCTTGCTCTTGTCAACTCAGTTAAGGGGGAAGCTAGGGTGGCAAAATGGGGTATTAACCGCCTGTAGTATCTGACAATACCAAGAAAAGCCCTAATTTGTTTTTTTTCTCAAGGGACGGGGCCATTTTTCAATGGCATCTATTTTATTGATTTGAGGTTTGACCATGCCTCGTCCTATAGTATACCCCAAGTACTTAAATTCCGGACATGCTAGTATACATTTGGCAGGGTTAACAGTGAGACCTGCAACCCTCAATGTGTCCAGTACGGCTTCAACTTTGTGTAAGTGGGTGTCCCACTCCTGGCTGTAGATGACTAGATCATCTTAATAAGCAGAGGCATAAGCGGAATGGGGTCTCAACAGCTTATTCATCAACCTCTGGAAAGTTGCAGGGGCCCCATGTAAGCCAAATGGCAGCACTGTATATTGATAAAGACCCTCAGGGTCACTCTTCGAGGAAGGTAAGTCATACTGCACCATTAATGTCATCAGGTCCGCTATATCGGCAGCCCATATACCGGTTCAAGGGATGGCAGTTGGTCAAGACCCCCTGATCTGTCGACTACTATGAGGCATCAAACTCAGACGTCCTCCAGCTCCCAAATATCAACATCTACGGGATGCGGACTAAGTGCTTCGATTCTTGAGAGTGTGGCCATCTAATGAACTTCTATCCTAGAAATTATTGATGGCCAAATTTACCTTCCTACTGTGTCTCGTCTTGTTCCGACGAGTCTCAGATGTGCGCGCTTTTCGAAGTGGACACTTTTACGGTCACTCCGGAGGGAGTCACATTCCGTATTTCACAACGAACTAAATCAAATTCGTTGTCGGTCTTCTGCCCGTTCTTCGCCTTGGACCCTCAACTATGCGTGGTTACGGCATTGCGGGCGTATATGACGGTGACGGAGACATAGCCCCCGACAACTGCTGGTGTCATATGTTGATCCTCACGGTCCGGTTTCAGTCACAACCCTGCCAAAATGGATTAGATTAAATGACGGAGACATTGCGCCCGACAACTGCTGGTGTCATATGTCGATCCTCACGGTCCGGTTTCAGTCACAACCCTGCCAATATGGATTAGATGGCTCCTCACGCTGGCCGGGATAGTCCCGAGTTTCGGTGCCCAGTATGTTCGCGGAGCAGCGGCATCGTCAGCTTTTATGGCGGGCGCGTCTCTTTCAGATATCTTACAAGCGGTGGACTGGTCACGTGAATCTATGTTTCGGACATTCTACTTCCGTCCGTCGTCTAGCGCTGCATTTTCTCTTCTTCCTAAGCATTAAAATTGCAAAATATGAAGCCTCCTGTCATGTGGTAAAATTGAAGATTATATTAGTGTAGTGTACTAATAATCTTAATTTTATTAATGACAGGAGGCAAGTATTCTCACCCCCTTTGTTGTTCTTCCCAACCCTGGTATAAGTTAAGTTATAGGGTCGTAGGACACTTGGTGTTTCTAGTACTTTATATTTCTATATGACGTGTATGAGACTTATTATCGGTTATGGAATTTTCATTCTTGCATGTGTGAATAGTTCTAGTTATAATAACATCTGATATCGTTACATAACTTTAGTCTTATTAACATCTGCTTAAGTAAGCTCACTGTTATACAGGGGCGGACTGACCGGTCAGGCACTTCGGACATGGTCCAAGGGCCCGGCCGAGAGGGGGGCCCGCCATCAGGGGGCCCGGCCGCCCCTTTAAATGCTGCAGCCGCCTGAGCGCTCTCTTAAAAGCCTCAGGCGGCTGCAGCTTCTCACCTCCCCTCCCCTGTAGCGTGGCCGAGCTGCTCTGTGGTCCGCGGTGCCCGGCCAGAGTGATAGGAAGGTGCTCAGTGTGCAGAACAAAGAGGGAGGGGGTGGTAAGAACAAAGAGGGAGGGAGGGAGGGGGGTGGTGGTAAGAACAAAGGGGGGTGGTGGTAAGAACAAAGAGGGAGGGGGTTAATAACAAAGAGAGAGGGAGGGGGGGGTGGTAAGAACAAAGAGGGATGGGGGTAAGAACAAAGAGGGGGGGTAAGAACAAAGAGGGAGGGAGGGGGGTAAGAACAGAGAGGGCTGGGGGTAAGAAGAAGGAGGGAGGGGGGTAAGAAGAGGGAGGGGGGTAAGAAGAAAGAGGGGGGTAAGAAGAGAAAGGGAGGGGGGTAAGAAGAAAGAGGGAGGGGGTAAGAAGAGAAAGGGAGGGGGTAAGAAGAGAAAGGGAGGGGGGTAAGAAGAGAAAGGGAGGGGGGTAAGAAGAGAAAGGGAAGGGGGTAAGAAGAGAGAGGGAGGGGGTAAGAAGAGAGAGGGAGGGGGGATAAGAAGAGAGGGGGGTAAGAAGAGAAAGGGAGGGGGTAAGAAGAGAGAGGGAGGGGGTAAGAAGAGAGAGGGAGGGGGTAAGAAGAGAGAGGGAGGGGGTAAGAAGAGAGGGAGGGGGTAAGAAGAGAGGAGGGGGGAGTAAGAAGAGAGGAGGGGGTCAGAAGAGGGGGAGGGGGGAGTAAGAAGGGAGGGGGGGAGTAAAAAGAGGAAGGGGGAGTAAGAAGAGGGGGAGGGGGAGTAAGAAGAGGGGGGAGGAGGGAGTAAGAAGGGGGGAATAAGAAGAGGGGGGAGGGGGGAGGGGGGAAGAAGAGGGGGAAGGGGGGGAGTAAGAAGAGGGGGTAGGGGGTAAGAAGAGGGGGGAGTAAGAAGAGGGAGGAGTAAGAAGAGGGGAAGAGTAAGAAGGGGGAGTAAGAAGAGGGGGAGGGGGGAGTAAGACGAGGGGGAGAGTAAGAAGGGGGGTAAGAAGAGAGTGAGGGGGAGTAAGAAGAGGGGGGAGTAAGAAGGGGGTATGAAGAGGGGGAGGGGGAGTAAGAGGAGGGCAATTGCCCCCTCCCCTGTCCGCAGGCACCGTGCGGGCAGGGGAGGGAGGAAGAGAGGACCCGGGAGCTCACCCTTCAGCTCCTCTGGGTCCTTCTTGCGCGAGCACAGATCGTTGCCGCGGTTACCACGGCAACGTTACGGCTCTTGCGAGAGTAAACTCTAGCCCTGGAGCCCTGGTGGTCGCAGTGGTGAGAGTGAACTCTAGCCCCATAAACACACTGCCCCCACACACCATACACATTCACACACTGCCCCCACACACCATACACATTTACACACATTGCCTCACACACACACACACATACACTGCCCACCCATACACACACAGCCCCCCATACTAACATTGCCACACACATACACAGCCCCCTCATACACACATTGCCCCACACACCCTACACATTCACACACTACACCCCCTCACACACACTGAACCTTTCACACACACTGCACCCCTTACACATTGCACCACTGCTCCTATACCCTACTACAGCCTCATATCCCAGCAGACCCCAGGTAAGTTGTCAAACTGTTCTTAAACGGTTTGACTACTTACTCTGAAAGGGGGGCCCGGCCCTCCTGGCACCATAACGACTACACAGAGCAGTAGTGGTTATTGTGCATGGATTATTTCTTGAAATAATCTACAAGTGCCCCAGTAGCCAGCAAGCCAGCCAGCCCACAGGCCGGCCAGCCAGCCAGCCCACAGGCTGGCCAGCCCACAGGCCGGCCAGCCCATAGGCTGGCCAGTAGCCAGCCAGCCAGCCCACAGGCCACCAGTTAGGCCTACAGCCAGCAAGCCCACAGCCTGCCAACCACAGCCTGCCAGCCAGCAAGCCACAGCCAGCAAGCCAACAGCCTGCCAGCTGCAGCCAGCAAGCCCACAGCCTGCCGGCAGTAGCCAGCAAACCCACAGCCTGCCAGCAAGCCCACAGCCTGCCAGCTACAGCCAGTAAGCCCACAGCCTTAAAGCAAGCCCACAGACTGCCACCCAGCAACAGTTATTAAGGTAAGAGGAGCCAACTTGGTCTAGGTATCAGCGAGCTATGTTGTGTTGCTATATTGTGAATAGGAACCAGAGTGTTGGAGAGACCCCCCTCCAGGCCCCATTAGACTCCATTGTAGTCTCTAATGGGACCTGGAGGAAATTCTTTCTAACACACTCTCTAAAGGACACTGAGATAGCCTCTGCTAGAATGCTCCCCCCCTCCATGGCCCATTAGCCCTCAATTGTAGTCTCTACTGGGGCCTGGAGGCGACTGTTTCCAGCAGGGACACTGAGATGGCCTCTGTTAGAAAGACCCCCTTCCAAGCCTATTAGACTCCATTGTAGTCTCTAATAGGGCCTGGAGGGGATTCTTTCTAACACACTCTCTAAAGGACACTGAGATAGCCTCTGCTAGAAAGACCCCCCCTCCATGGCCCATTAGCCCTCAATTGTAGTCTCTATTGGGGCCTCGAAGGGATTATTGCACTTTTGTTCCTTGTGTCTAAAGATTGTGTAGGGTGTGGCTGGAGGCGGTGCATTGAGGCGGGACATGGGTGGCGCTTGCTGCGGAGTATGGGTGGGGCCTGTAAGGGGGGCCCTTGATTTATTTTGCCCGGGGGCCCTGAGGGTTCTCAGTCCGCCCCTTCTGTTATATATTCATATGGTCGGTTCCGTATCACTGAAACTAGTCTCTTTTCTTTCCGCTTAACCAGTCATCAGCGCCTATGAGAGGGATTAGTTTTCCTTATCATTTTCAAGTTTAAAGTTGGATGTTCGTACAAATTTATCCATTTGGGTATGGACTTGTGATGTTGCATTTGTCAAGCGGAAGTGCTCTGGATATGCTTTCACTTATATACACTCTAACTGTGTTCTGATTGGTTCTTTATTTCACCTGTTTTTTCTTTGCTGCTATGGAGTTAGAAAAGAAAGTCAATGCAAAATACTCGCCTCCTGGCATTATTAAAATTAAGATTATTAGTACACTACGCTAGTATAATCTTCAATTATCTAATGACAGATTATATTCAACCCTTAAAAAAACCATAATCACTACAACCTCTAGTCGTGGTTATGGTGCGTGCAGTGCCCTGGCACTCTTCCAGGATAAGTAGTTAAAAGGTTTGTGAGTTGTTTGACCTCCACTCAGTAATTTAGCAGTTAGCACTGTTTATTTCCTGCATAGCATACCATGGTGCAAAATGAACATACATAGTCACGTAGTTACATAGTTACATAGCTGAAAAGAGACTTGCGCCCATCAAGTTCAGCTTTCCTCACATTTGTTTTTTGCGGTTGATCCAAAAGAAGGCAAAAAAACCCAGTTTGAAGCACTTCCAATTTTGCAACAAACTAGGAAAAAGATTCCTTCTTGACCCCAGAATGGCAGTCAGATTTATCCTTGGATCCTATTACCCTACATTGAAAAATTATATCCTTGAATATTCTGTTTTTGTAAGTATGCATCTAGTTTCTGTTTGAACATCTGTATGGACTCTGATAAAACCACTACTTCAGGCAGAGAATTCCACATCCTTATTGTTCTTACAGAAAAAAAACATTTCCTTGCCTTAGACGAAATCTTCTTTCTTCCAGTCTAAACGCATGACCTTGTGTCCTATGTAAAGTCCAGTTTGTGAAAAGATTTCAGCACAATGGTTTGTATTGGCCCCGAATATATTTGTATAATGTTATCATACCCCCTCTCAGGCGACATTTTTCTAAACTAAAGAGGTTTAAATTTGTTAACCTTTCTTCATAGCTGATATGTTCCATTTCTTTTATTAATTTTGTAGCACGCCTCTGCACTTTTTCTAGTGCCATAATATTCTTCTTTAGAACAGGTGCCCAAAATTGTACAGCATATTCAATATGTGGTCTTACCAGTGATTTATAAAGAGGCAAAATGATATTCTCATCCCGAGGATGAATGCCCTTTTTCATGCACAACAATACCTTACTGGCCTTAGCCACTGCTGATTGACAGAACACATTGTTGCATAGTTTGTTGTCTATAACAATTCCCAAGTCCTTTTTGTGTGTTGTTATCCCTAATTCGCTTCCATTAAGGGTATACGTTGCTTGTGCATAACGCCGAAGTGCATAACTTTGCATTTTTCAACATTAAATTTCATCTGCCGTTTGAGTGCCCATTTTCCCAGTCTATCTAAATCCCTCTGGAGCAAAGTAATATCTTGCTCACATTGTATTACTTTACAGAGTTTTGTGTCATCTGCAAACACTGAAACATGACTTTCAATGCTTTTTTCAAGATCATTTATAAACATGTTAAATAGAAGGGGTCCCAGAACAGAGCCCTGAGGGACACCACTTGCCACCTCTGTCCAGCTTGGAAATTTACTATTACTATTTTTAAGCCAATGTTCTACACAAGAACAAGCATTTTCATCTAGACCGATTTCCTCGAGTTTGAACACTAATCTTTTGTGTGGAAGTGTATCAAATGCCTTGGCTAAATCCAAATAGATCACATCCACTGTAACACACTGATCTATACTTCTACTTACTTCTTCATAGAACGCAATCAAGTTCATTTGACATGACCTGTGCTTCATAAAACAATGCTGATTTTTGCTGATAACCATGTTCTTCTCAAGGAATTCTTGAATATTATCCCTTAATAACCTTTCAAATATTTTCCCAGCCACAGAAATTAAAGGACCACTATGGTCAGTTTAATGAAGTGGTCTGGGTGCCAGGTCCACCTAGGATTAACTCTTTCTGCTGTAAACATAGCAGTTTCAGAGAAACTGCTATGTTTACAAATGGGTTAATCCAGCTTCTAGTGGCTGTCTCATTGACAGCCGCTAGAGGCGCTTCCGCGCTTCTCACTGTGATTTTCACAGTGAGAAGACGCCAGCGTCCATAGGAAAGCATTGAGAATGCGTTCCTATGAGACTGGCTGAATGCGCGCACGGCTCTTGCCGCGCATGTTCATTCAGCTGATGACAGGGAAAGGAGGAGGAGAGTCTCCAGCACCGAGGGAGCCCGGCGCTGGAGAAAGGTAAGTGTTTAACCCCTTCCTCTCATCCAACTCGGTGGGAGTGGGACCCTGAGGGTGGGGGCACCCTCAGGGCACTATAGTGCCAGGAAAACAAGTATGTTTTCCTGGCACTATAGTGGTCCTTTAAGCTCACAGGTCTATAATTTCCAGGCAAGGATTTTGAACCCTTTTTAAATATAGGAACCACATCTGCCTTCCTCCAATCCTATGGAACACTTCCTGAAGAAAAAGAATCTTATTTCTACACTAAGTTCCTTAAGTACTCGTGGATGAATACCGTCAGGCCCTGGAGCTTTGTTTATATTAGAGGGACACTATAGTCACCCAGACCACTTCAGCTCAATCAAGTGGTCTGGGTGACAGGTCCCCCAGGTTTTAACCCTTCAGATGTAAACATAGCAGTTTCAGAGAAACTGCTATGTTTATACAGGGAGTGCAGAATTATTAGGCAAGCTGTATTTTTGAGGATTAATTTTATTATTGAACAACAACCATGTTCTCAATGAACCCAAAAAACTCATTAATATCAAAGCTGAATATTTTTGGAAGTAGTTTTTAGTTTGTTTTTAGTTATAGCTATTTTAGGGGGATATCTGTGTGTACAGGTGACTATTACTGTGCATAATTATTAGGCAACTTAACAAAAAACAAATATATACCCATTTCAATTATTTATTTTTACCAGTGAAACCAATATAACATCTCAACATTCACAAATATACATTTCTGACATTCAAAAACATAACAAAAACAAATCAGAGACCAATATAGCCACCTTTCTTTGCAAGGACACTCAAAAGCCTGCCATCCATGGATTCTGTCAGTGTTTTGATCTGTTCACCATCAACATTGCGTGCAGCAGCAACCACAGCCTCCCAGACACTGTTCAGAGAGGTGTACTGTTTTCCCTCCTTGTAAATCTCACATTTGATGATGGACCACAGGTTCTCAATCGGGTTCAGATCAGGTGAACAAGGAGGCCATGTCATTAGATTTTCTTCTTTTATACCCTTTCTTGGCAGCCACGCTGTGGAGTACTTGGACGCGTGTGATGGAGCATTGTCCTGCATGAAAATCATGTTTTTCTTGAAGGATGCAGACTTCTTCCTGTACCACTGCTTGAAGAAGGTGTCTTCCAGAAACTGGCAGTAGGACTGGGAGTTGAGCTTGACTCCATCCTCAACCCGAAAAGGCCCCACAAGCTCATCTTTGATGATACCAGCCCAAACCAGTACTCCACCTCCACCTTGCTGGCGTCTGAGTCGGACTGGAGCTCTCTGCCCTTTACCAATCCATCCATCTGGCCCATCAAGACTCACTCTCATTTCATCAGTCCATAAAACCTTAGAAAAATCAGTCTTGAGATATTTCTTGGCCCAGTCTTGACGTTTCAGCTTGTGTGTCTTGTTCAGTGGTGGTCGTCTTTCAGCCTTTCTTACCTTGGCCATGTCTCTGAGTATTGCACACCTTGTGCTTTTGGGCACTCCAGTGATGTTGCAGCTCTGAAATATGGCCAAACTGGTGGCAAGTGGCATCTTGGCAGCTGCACGCTTGACTTTTCTCAGTTCATGGGCAGTTATTTTGCGCCTTGGTTTCTCCACACGCTTCTTGCGACCCTGTTGACTATTTTGAATGAAACGCTTGATTGTTCGATGATCATGCTTCAGAAGCTTTGCAATTTTAAGAGTGCTGCATCCCTCTGCAAGATATCTCACTATTTTTGACTTTTCTGAGCCTGTCAAGTCCTTCTTTTGACCCATTTTGCCAAAGGAAAGGAAGTTGCCTAATAATTATGCACACCTGATATAGGGTGTTGATGTCATTAGACCACACCCCTTCTCATTACAGAGATGCACATCACCTAATATGCTTAATTGGTAGTAGGCTTTCGAGCCTATACAGCTTGGAGTAAGACAACATGCATAAAGAGGATGAGGTGGTCAAAATACTAATTTGCCTAATAATTCTGCACTCCCTGTATTGCAGGCTCTCTTCCTGACAGCCGCTAGAGGCGCTTCTGCGAAGCTGGATGCGAAAATTGCATTCAGCGTGCAGAACATCCATAGGAAAGCATTGAGAAATGCTTTCCTATGGACTGTTTGAATGCGCGCGCGGCTCTTGCCGCGCATGCGCATTCCGCTCCACTCGGGAGCTGATGTCGGTGGGGGAGGAGAGGTCACCAGCACCGAGTGAGCCCGGCGCTGGAGTAAGGTTAGTGGCTGAAGGAATTTTAACTCTTTCAGCCCAGCAGGAGGGGGACCCTGAGGGTGTGGGGGACCTAAGGGTTATATAGTGTCAGGAAAACGAGTTTCTTTTATTTAGTTGCTGCAGCACCTTGTCTGGAGTTAACCAATTGCAATTATTCTGCAAGTTTTTAGCAGCAATCATTTGCACATCTATTGCCATGGGTTCTTTCTTAATATATACAGAGGAGAAATAGTTATTCAAAATTCCTGCCTTTTCCTGGTCCTCATTAACTAACACCCCCATTCCAGTTTTTAGTGTACCTAAACTTTCATTTTTTTTTTAGAATTTATGTACTTAAAGAATGTTTAGGAGTTGGTTTTGCTCTCTTTGGCTATCATTTTTTTTCATTTTGAAGTTTAGCGAATCTAATCACCTTTTTGCACGCATTATTGGCTTCCTTATATCTTTTATAGGATGCATCTGATTTGTCCGATTTAAATGCTTTAAATGCCCCTTTCTTATTTTTAATCTCTTGTTTTACTTCTCTACTAAGCCACATTGGTTTCAATTTATTTCTTTTATATTTATTACCCAATGGTACATGCTGAGAAATGTACCTTTCTAATATTTGTTGGAAGATGTTCCATTTATCCTCAGTGTTCTTTTCACTAAAGAGTTTATGCCAGTCAATATAGTATAAAGCTGCCCTTAACTTATAGAAATTGGGCTTTTTAAAATTATATGTTTTAGTATACCCCATGTGCTTTTGTTTTTTTTTTAGTTTATTTAAAACCTACAGGTTCATTTTCTAAATATTAATTGTAAGCAGATGAATATGTAAAAACATAAAAAGGATTATTTTTACCGTCAAAAATACAGAGGGGTGCACCCATTTGTAGCCTAGCTAATAACTTTCTATGATTTCAAAGAGAAATACATAACAGTGAGTCTATTAGACTGTACACACTCCCACATATGCTTATTGGTAGTTCCCAGAACTTTCAAATGACTGTAAGAAAGACAAGAGGCTCATAGGAAATTCTACAAATTTCTTGAGAGATGCAATGTGATTGAGTACTCCTGCCCATCGTCATCTTTTTTTTTTTTTTTTGTATTATTATGCTACTATCTCATTACAGAAAAAGACATGGACATTTCATCATTCCACAAGTATTTTAAGCTTCACACCCTGACACAGGGTGAACTCTTAAGGGGGAATTATTTGCTAAGGCACTAATTTTATATATGTGGTCCTCGGATCACTCTTTACTTACTTTTTGAAGAAGTCATTATCAGGCTTCCCAACCGTAGCAGGACAGTCCTGATTTTCTGGTCCTGTCCCGCCGCTCTGACTTTGTTCCCCTGTGTCTAGTAACACCAGGGAACAGAATCAAGAAGACAGATATGCTAACAGTGTGATTTACAGGTGAATGCCTAATATAATGTAGGTTCCCCCTGTGCTGCTAAAACAGCTTTGAAGAGCAGTGCTTCAATGTTTCCACATTAAAAAGAGGGTGGCGACTTTATAATGCGGTTTATTCTGACAGATATTTTACAGCATCTATGCTTTTGTAACCAACTTTGTGTTGACTTGGACTACAGCAGTGTACCCTGTGATGTATTTAGGGTTAGGGTGATAATGATAGGAAATTATGGTAGTTATAGTCCACAACATATGGGACCCTATCCTGAGGTCCCCATTAACCATGGCCCAGTAAACCATAACTCTACATTTATTCTAACACCAGAAAAATTATGGTAGTGGTAGTCCACAGCAAAGGGTAACTCCATACCATTACATTCGCAATTAGACACGTTTGGTGTAACTATGCGATATGCGGAAATGAGATACCACCTTTATCATAATTATTTTGTAGGATCTTCTGAGACATTCTTGGGTGTTTATTTGCCCAAATAAAGTTTCAAAATAATCTTTGAAATTTAAAAATCCTTGTAATAGTATTTATGAATTAATGACTTTACATCATAAAGAAAGAATATTTAGTGTAATGCTTTGGAGGCACCACTAGGGGCAGTGTGTAGGAATACATTTGCTTCTGGCAGTGACATCACAGGCCAGCCTATTTAGGAATACACTGAATAAAAACCAGATGTATGAGAAACTTTGTCTCTTTGCCTGTACCTGACTGAACCTAAGATGTAGTACCAGCTCTGACTTAACCCCAGCCAAAGGGCTGGGGCCTTGTAAGTAATATGATCCATTGTAACATTTAGCAATTGTAAAAGCCTTTTGTATAACATTTAGCAACCTTTTGTAAGTAATATGCTGTAGTTTTGTATTGTATAATTATTGTGGTAAATTGACATTCTGCTAGCATCTGTTTATTTATTATAGTTAAATAATTATTGTGGTAAATTGACATTCTGCTAGCATCTGTTTATTTATTATAGTTAAATTAAACATACATTTACTATTACAACGTTTTGTGTATTTTCTATCCACATATTCGACCATAATACCATGAACTATAAAAATATTAATGTTGTTCCGTATTGCTTAATTATTATGTATTAAGAGATTAATATTCATATTTAAGTCACGACCACAACAATCCTATCCTTCCCTAGCCTAAAAGGTAATGACCTAAATAAAAATAACAATTTTGGAATTGAGTAAGCATTAAATATATTTAAACATCCCAGCCACGAGATCTCAATTTTGCTCCACTTATTCAATTGCTTATCAATTAAGGTATAAATATCCCTGTAATTATTGTGTATAGTATCCTGAATATAAAAGATAATTTAATTCCCAAATATTAATATACTCCAAGTTCCAGTTAAATTGAAATTTAGATTTAAGTATAGATAGTTCTACCTCAGATAGGTTTAAAACTAAGATTTGAGTTTTCAATATATTTATTTTATAGTTCGAAATTTTCCCAAATATTTAAATTACTTTAAGAACCTCTGGAATAGCAATTAAGGGCTTCATCAGAGACATAAACACATCATCGGCAAAAAGGGAGATTTTATAGTCTTGCTCAATTGTTTTGATACCATATATATTTTTATTTTCCCTAATGAGAATAGCCGATGGCTCTATAGATAGTACATATAGTAATGGAGCCAATGGGCAGCCCTGCCTCATACCATTGTTTTTGGGAAAAGATGGTGATTAAAAAAATTGATTTATAATTTTCGCAGATGGGTCAATATATAGCGAAATATTCAAAGAAATGCTTGGTTCATGATAGAGCAAGAAAACTATCCACATGTCAATTTAAACACTGTATTCTGGTCAATTAACCTAGAAATAAGTAATGAAACAAAGGCATTTTTTAAATACATTGATTATAGATATGCTAGAAGTTTTAAAAATGCTGAAAACTAAACTTAACCTTGCAGATTCCATTTTTACACAAGCCCCAATAGAAACTCTGCATTATGACATGATCGATATGGACCTATACAATTGGAGATTACAAGGGATAAATAAATTTGCAGATCTTTTTGATAATAAAAAATGTATTAGTTTTCCGGGTCTAAAAGATAAATACAATATATCCAATAGTGAAACTTTTCGCTACCTAAGGATTAAACATTTTCTAAACTCAAAACATGTTGTGTTCGAATACCCTATTTTTCTAAATTTATACAATGACATGATGTTGAAAAAATACTACCAATAGTGAAATGGGAAAATTATATTAATATAAACCATACTACATACGAATGGTACCGTACCACCGTTCAATTAAAAAAATACATTCATTGTATATCTTTGCTAGAACTTCATCTTTTATAGATGGTACTTGGTTCCTTCTAAACTACATAAAATGTATGAAGCTTATTCACCTATATGCTGGAGATGCCATACAGAGATTGATACAATATTTCATACCTGGTTTTCTGGTTTTCTTGTGAGATACTAAATGATACTAAGATGCATATATCTTCCCTGATTTTAGATTTAACCCAAGAGATAATAATACCTTCGCTATTTTTATTTAATTTAGATTTTCCATTAATGGAAAATAAAATTTAAATATCTAATTACACATATGCTCTATGCTCTGAAGATTACTATAGTTCATCACTGGAAATCGACTTATCCTCCACTATGGTAAGAAACTTAAAACCAAATAGAATTTCAGTATATAATGTAATGTAACGTTATTACTACATTGGGTAAATCTGCTTCATATCAGGATTTATGGCACCCCTGGATTTGGTATAGGAAAAATAAAAACTTACTTTAAATTAAGGATGGTTTAGAGGATTAAGATAATTATCTCCATGATTTCTCAATAAAACAAGAGTTCCATTGGATACACTGAAATTGTCACACCTCCTGTTGAGTTCCAAGGTTTGCAGTCCTCAATTATGTACGTCTATATTCACAGTGTATATTTTATTATTTGTTTGGAATAAGTACGCTGCCTTAAATCCGCCATATTTCTGTACTAGACATATGCATTTACTATGTTGAATTGCAATGAAATATTGGAATATCTGTATTTGTTTTTTCTATTTTTGGCAATGTTAAACACAAAATAAAAAAGAATAAGCATTAAAAAAAAAGGGTTACTCCAATCCGTCAACACAAGTTCGTTTTTAGGCTTACGATGCATATTGCTAATACCCACCATAACTTAAAAAAATAAACTTACCTGTAATGCAGCGCCAGTCTACACTCCCGGCGCTGATCTCCCTCCTCCTCTCCCGGTCCAATCATAGTCTTCTCATAGAGCTCAAAGGGCAAGATCCCCTAAAACCTCACTCTCTATTTTCCCTTACACTAAACAACCCATAACCCTAAGTCAGGGGTAGGTTTAAAACATCACAAAGCATAGTTTAGGGCAAAATTATGTATGAGGTGAGGTCAGAGTTAGCAAAATCTGTAGTGGTCAGTTCAATTAAATGGACACTATAGACCCAGAACAACTATGGCTTATTGTATTGTCTTTTCAGACAAAAAGGCAGTGTTTACATTACAGTCTAGCGGTACTTCCACTAGCCACTCCTCAGATGGCTACTAGAGGTGCTTCCTGGGGCAGTGCTGCAAGGTGTGTCTGCACCCTCTACACGGAAACTGTAAAATATTCTATATTTTGGAAATGTCTCTTACATCGATATGTGGTTGATCTCGAGTGACATGAACAGATGACAATAAGTGTTGTAAGCTCTTTCTGAGTGTCGCATGTTGTATCAATAGCATTGACTTTGCAATGCTTATACAGCCATTTTGGTGGTATGTATGTAGAATGTATTATCTGAGTCTAGGACAATGTGACACAGACACTGAGACACAGAACATCAAGGCCAGAGTGTCTTCGCAATCTGAATGCCCAGCATGTACCATCAGCTGTTGACTTATTTAACATCAATGACATTGTAAGTACTGACTTTGTATTTGCAGAGCAAGAAGAATAGATCTCTTTTATAAGAAAAGCCAGGAAAGTCTGATTGCGTTATATTATTAAGTGACACGGAAGAACTATAATATGATACAAGGCGAGCCACCCAACAATAAGAAATAAGAATTTACATTGATTTACATGAATAAGTATCAAGCAGAATAATTATTTTAAAAGTTCATTTTTCTACATATTGGTGAAGTCATCCAGTGTTTTTCTCCAAGTTTATTTTCTACACAGACACTGAACTTTCCTCATAGAGATGCTGATTGGCCAGGGCAGTGTTTGACTTGTGGTGCCTCTGGCCCGGTCTGCCTCCTTGACAAGCTGAGCCAATCCAGTGCTTTTTTATGGGAAAGCATTGTGATTGGTTTTGTTCAATAAGATGTAACTATATATATGGGGCAAGAAGGGACCAGGGGGGCTACATGGTGTTTTAAATACTATTGGGTCAGGAATACGTTTGTGTTCCTGACGCTATAGTATTCCTTTAAGATTAGTGTTGCAGGGGTAAGTAACCTTCGGCACTCCAGATGCTGTGGACTATATTTCCCATAATGCTTTTAAAGCCCTAATTCTGGCAAAGCATTTGGGGAGATGAAGTCCAAATTTCGCAACACTAGATCTTTTTATAATAAGCCACTATCTTATTTTTATTTTTTTGTACTTGCAGTGACTGACATTGGCCTTTGCCCTCGTCTGCCCATTCTGTACTAAGCTTTCCATACATACCCGGAAGCAGGAAGTAAAAGGAGCTTGCACTGCGCTTGCGTGATGTTCATGGAAACACAAAGGAAGATTCGTGAGAATACAGCAATGGACATGACAGTCAGGTAAACATTAGAGGAATTCTGAGCTTGGCAAAGCGTGGCAAAGAAATCGGAGCTTGCGTTAAATTCCACCCTTTCTCAAGTATTGCCAAGCATTCTAAAATGACAGAACATGCAGAGAAAATGAGAGCGGATTTTATGAAGAAAGATTATCTGGAAAAAGATGTAGATGAGGCCTTAGATTTAGTTAGTAATTTGAACAACGAATTGTTATTAAATTAAAAAGTCAACAATCATGCTACTGTTCCTAGGGCTAGAAAACTATTATAAACAAACATTGGCATATATTAGCATGTGATGACATTTTACAGAGTATCATCCCTGTCCGTCCCAGGATCACTTTTAGAGGTTGCAGGAATTTAAAACATATTTTAATAACAATTATGAACAAAAACAGCATGCAGTAGTTTTTTTTCCCAATGTGGTTATTGTCTGGCCTGTAGAGGGTTCTTATTGAAGATAATTTAAATTACTACAATTTAGATTTAATAATGTGAAATATAGTATAAAGCAGTTAATAACTGTCAATCCACAAATGTTATATGTATTGTCATGCCCCTGTAAAAAGCTATATGTTGGACGAACGTTTAGACCAAACCACATACGTGTTAAAGAACATTTCAGAAATATCAAGAAACTATTTCCACATCACAGCATAACTGTACACATCCAAAAATTCCATAGCAGCGACTCGTAATGTCTAGGATTTATGGGCATAGAGAGAATTAATAAGGGGAGTGGAAAACTTTAAGAAAAGGTTATGCTAGCAAGAAATGCGCTGGATTTATATATAGGACCCCTTAATGCTTAGAGAGCTCAATGCAGATTTTGAATTATGCTGTTTTCTTTAGACTTTTATTCACATGTGTATATAGATTATTAATGGAAGCTGCTTTTTCATTCTAATACATATTCCTGATATTTTCCATTTGTAGGTTTTTTCATTGTTATATCATGATATGCATTGTTTTGATGTATGGGTGTAACGGATCGCCTGGCACCCCGACCTGGTACCTCCGTTAATGGATGCTCCTAGCGCTTCCTGAGGACTCCAAGTGTAAGAAATTGATATGCCAAACTGCAATATTGTATATAACTTTCTGTGTATGTGACTGGTTTCACAAGTTGGGGTTTATCCTTGATAACAGTGTGATAAGGATCAAAGCTTTCAATTGCATTGTACAACATCCCCCCCCCCCCAGTATTCCATGTATGTTATCAGGAGATCAGAGAATTAACATCTAGGTGTAACCATGGAATTGTGTGTGTTTTCCCAAGCTGTCTAACCTACCCAGGAACCAACCCTAACTGGTGACTTCTTTCAGAACATTACAGTATAGCTGGAGGGAAGAGATCAAAGGGAAAGACTTGTGTAAAGAAGGAACTCTCTGGAGAAAGAGGGTGGGATAAACCTTTTGGGAGGGAAAAGGAATTCTGGGACTTGTAGTTTATTACTCCAAGAATCAGGCTTTAAAAGGACAACATCCAAGGATGGCTCTCTCTTCTTTGTCTCTTTGGAGAGGACAGCACAGCAAGCAGGGCCATGGTGAACTGATAGTCTGTCCCAGATTACCCAAGATGAAGGCGCAAGGGGAAGACCTCCATTGAAATGTTTAAGTATTGCCCTTTTATTATGTATCTTTTGGTTTTGGACTGACTATGGTTATAATGTGTAATATGTATATCCTTTTAAAATCTAACAGTATCCTTAAATTAATATTAACAATACATTTTATTATACACTTGTGTTTGTGTCTTATTTGTCACACATTCCCTAAAAGAATATCCTTGTAAGAGGGTCATAATTTGTTACATAATTGGCGAGCCAGCCAGGAGGGATTTAGTGTGACTTTTAAGCATATTCATAAGTGTATAGATTGTATATTTACTTTTGGATACTGTTCAGATATTGTGTATAGACATTTCAGTGAATTGTGCGTTGTCAATGATGGAGAATTTATTGAAAAAGATTGCTAAGGTGTCTAATCCAGAAGCAATAATTAAATGTATGGATGGTGCATTAGATCCGTGGCTTAATGCTCAGGATTATGTGGCCAGGGCAATTATTGAAAAGAAATTGTCCAAATCTAGTGGTAAAATTGCTTTGATTTATGCTGCCCGTTGGATTGCTGAGAAGTATAAATCTTTAAATAGGCAGAAAGAGAAATTAGAGGCAGATGTTTTGAGTTTAAAGAATGATGTGGAAGCATTTAAACTGTCTGCGCAAAATGCTGCTGCTTTGTGTGTAGGTAGTCAGCAAATGCGTCTGGAAAATGAGGAATTGCGCAGTAGTAATGTGCAGCTTGTAGAAAGGCTGAAGGATGCAGAGGGTGCTATTAGAATTCTTGCTTCCAGTAGCCAGAAAGAGGCTGATCATTCTGCCTGCCTTGAATATATTGATGATTTAAAACATAAACTTAATAATAATGAAAGAGATTTTGAGTGCAGTATTCCTGCAAAAATGGCACCTGTCTCTACAGAGCACATGGTGGATGCACAGGGACTTGTACTACATGAAACTAATGTGACCCATTCCTTAAAACGTACAGAGGTTATTGCACTGAGCAAAGTACTGGGATGTTTACGCTTGGATGATGATCCAGTAGATGTAATGATAAAAATTGATCAATTTGAAAAAATCCACAGAAACTTAAATGAATTGGATATTTTTGATGTGATAATTGCTAGTACAGACCAGTCACTAAGAGCAAGTCTGCCACATGAGATATTTATAGAACCTAGAACCAAGCAACTACTTATTAAAGAGTTATTAAACGTTCTTGGTCTAGAGGAAATAAATCATCATTTTGCTTTTGGTAATTGTGCTCAGAACAGAGGGGAGTCTGTTCAAGGGTTTGTAAATAGATTATTTGTGTTTTTCAAACTGACTGTTCCACCTGGAGCACATGCTGATCAGAATGAATATGCATATAAGAAAGCATTACTTAACAGGACACTGCCAGATATTCGAGAGTTAATTGGTTTAACTGTGTCCCCACAGGACACCTTTGTAAATATACTGAATTGCTTAAAAAGGGCTGAAGCAATTCTACTAAATCAAGAAAAAGTAAATAAAATACAAGTTTCAATGTTACAAAGTTCCCAAACTCACAGATATATCAATCAGAGAAAGTCCCCACATATAAAAACCATTAAATGTTTTAGGTGTGGTAGGATGGGACATATTGAAAAATTCTGTAAATCAGATGTGCATATTCATCATGAAAGGCCCATGTGTGATAGATGGACTCAGGGAAATAAAAATAATCAAATTAATACTAGATGGAGATCACAGAGAAGAGATAACAACAGTAAACCCCCCACAGACCCTTGGGTTCCCTACAATGTGCTTAAAGCACACAATAGACAATTAAAGGCAGAAAATCTTGCTCTAACATGTGAACGAAATGAGTTCCTTGTAAAACTGGATTGTCTCAAGGCACAATTAAGTACATTGGAGGAGATGGTTAACATAAAGAATCTGATAAGAGATACAGTCTCTCTTGAATGACCTATTCTAGTTGTGTGTTATTAACTTTCTCTTAAAGTTTGTTTTTTTAGAAAAATATGGAGATGAGGCCAATTGTGAAGAAAGAAAAATATAGACCTGAGAGAAGACCAACCATTTAACATGTTTATTTTTTTCAGGAAAAATACAGTTCCAGTTTATAGAGGACCTTAATATGTATTTTTATATATTTTTTCATATTAAGGATAAGCCTCTAAACTCATTCATTACAGTCAGGTGGTCCAAATTCCAAATTATTTTTGTTTTTATTAGTTTAGCACGCCTGCACTGCCAGCTATGTTTTATTTTTGTATTTTGATGCTGGATTACTAGTTTTATATATTTCTAGATTAGGTGAATTGTTGCCACGGTGAGGCTTATACGTTGATCACACTGGAGAGATGTGATAGTGTAACTGTCTGTTGGTTCACAACACTAAATATTTTTGTTTTTGTCTTTTTTCATTGGGTTACCAACAAAAATAGCCTCAAGCTGATTTTTGATTTTTATCTTTGAAAGGCAACAGACCATTGTCAGTTTTCTTTAGATTGCACGCTGCCAAACTTTGTATACAGTTCAATGACTTATGGTGATGGTCGCATTCAATCTACTTTTTCTCTCTCTCCATTTCCTTTGATTTTGTTGTTTTATTATGCTTTTTATTGTATTTAACACTCTAAAGGGTATATGGTAGATTGCCTTGAGTCAAGGTGGGGTGAACAATGGAATGATAGTGGTTATGCTTTGTTTGTTTTTTTGTTTTGTTTGTTTTTGCTTAATTTATACTCTCAAGGTGGGGTATAGAATATGGGCAAGTTAGACAATGTTGTGTATTTTGTATTGTCTTGGGTCAGAGTGGGGTGAGTGACAATATATAATTTTGCATTGTCTATTTGCTCTATTTGGTTATCCACAAGGGGTTAAATATTTATGGTTTTAGTAAGGTTATAGTAAATAATGTTATATTGTTATGAGGATGTATTCCTTAGTACACATTAATACTGGTGACATTTTGCTCACATTTGTGTTTACAATGTTTTAGATGACCACTTGTGAATCCAGACAGTAATACTGAGACAAGGATGATAATCAAACCACTAGTGATTTGCATAATGTAACACTGCGCACTTTCTGTGCTAAGAATCTTTTAATTTCCGGAAGCCAAGGGCCTATCGAAAAATTATTAAAAATCCTCAAGGGCTCAAACACAAACCCACTCCAGCTATACAATTTTTAATAAACCTTCAATAAACGTGCACAAACACCTTCACTCAGATCCCCACTCCAAACAATAAACTGTTTCTCCCTTGTGTGGTCTCTTTAATACACTGTGTAAGTAAACAGCAAATTAACTGCTGATGGTGTGAAAATACACCAGGTGTCATGGTGGGCAGAGGTCAGGGGCCTAACAGCTCAAAGTAAGCAAGGCCAGGGTTAAAGGAACAGTGTGGTGGAAGCAGTGCTGGTGGCACAGGTAACTGAGCATGATGGGAGTGAAATCTAATGGTTGCAGTGATGCTGAGCCTATGAGGGTAATGGAAGGTTAAGAATATGGCTGAAGGAGTACAAATTATTGGTAAAATATTATAACTGTGAGTGCCTCAATGATTCGGCTAAATTATGCCTCGCAGTACCCTAAATTATAAATATATGTGGTTGTCAAGTCATTTGTGTCTCAGTAAAACACATAAACATTTTAAAACACACATAATAAAATACTGTATTTCTTTGAGAGGGCTCATTTTCTTTTTGAGTCATTCGCCCTCTAGGTGGGGACTGTAAGAAATTGATATGCCAAACTGCAATATTGTATATAACTTTCTGTGTATGTGACTGGTTTCACAAGTTGGGGTTTATCCTTGATAACAGTGTGATAAGGATCAAAGCTTTCAATTGCATTGTACAACATCCCCCCCCCCCCCCAGTATTCCATGTATGTTATCAGGAGATCAGAGAATTAACATCTAGGTGTAACCATGGAATTGTGTGTGTTTTCCCAAGCTGTCTAACCTACCCAGGAACCAACCCTAACTGGTGACTTCTTTCAGAACATTACAGTATAGCTGGAGGGAAGAGATCAAAGGGAAAGACTTGTGTAAAGAAGGAACTCTCTGGAGAAAGAGGGTGGGATAAACCACTTTTGGGAGGGAAAAGGAATTCTGGGACTTGTAGTTTATTACTCCAAGAATCAGGCTTTAAAAGGACAACATCCAAGGATGGCTCTCTCTTCTTTGTCTCTTTGGAGAGGACAGCACAGCAAGCAGGGCCATGGTGAACTGATAGTCTGTCCCAGATTACCCAAGATGAAGGCGCAAGGGGAAGACCTCCATTGAAATGTTTAAGTATTGCCCTTTTATTATGTATCTTTTGGTTTTGGACTGACTATGGTTATAATGTGTAATATGTATATCCTTTTAAAATCTAACAGTATCCTTAAATTAATATTAACAATACATTTTATTATACACTTGTGTTTGTGTCTTATTTGTCACACATTCCCTAAAAGAATATCCTTGTAAGAGGGTCATAATTTCTTACACAAGCACTCTGGCAGACACCACAATCACCGAATCCGAGAAACCTTTTAAATTCTCCCAAGCATATGAATGCTGTAGACCATTGAATAGGAACCATACGAATAGACTTGTACTCCTAGCAGTCAACTGGAACAGCATGCAATAAATCCTTCCCCCCAATAATGAGACGACACATCACTTTGAGGGTAAAACAGGAACTCTGGACTGGCTCATCCAGCCTGGCTTTTATTACAATAATACACATACAGTCCACACCCAGGGGGAGGCATAAAATACCCAATCACATACATGGTTCAGCCCACACATCCCCTCCCCTCAGATAACATTAAACCCAATTATCCGGTACACCTTTTCAGCCAAGTTCTGGATGTACCCCAAAACCCGGGGGTACACCTTTAAATCCAGCATCGCTGGATAGCCCTTATTCATGGGCACAACATATCCAAAATTCAAGTCATTCGGATGAACGGTTCGTGAGATATGGGGTTCCAAAGATTTGACCGACCGCATGGGTAAAGTATCCGAAAACAGTTCCATGCATTTTGGCCCTGCGGTCGGTCACAGAAAAGGGAATGAAACAGACGAATTGCCTGGGTTATGAATCCCCTAGTTCATGAGTTTCTTTCTACCGAACGGCGGGTCATTCGGTAGTTTCTATACGAATTTCTGGAAGTATGGAGGTCTCAGCGGTGTTTGCCTAGTCAAGTGTCCGATTTTAGTTCCAGACACTCGACGGCAAAACACCGCTGTTCGGTAGTTTAAGATGGCCGCCGCCACGTGTTCGGCTCCCGAATGGCGGCCACCCAGAGGACACAGACCACACTGCACTGATTGCCAATTGCACTGATTGGTAATTGGAGGCACACTCATTCCTGGGTGGTCTGGTTGTTCGGTAGTTTCACTCAATATACTGAATGGAGTGATTCTACCGAACAATCAGATGAATGCTGCATACAAATCACCCAGGATAAACTTAACACACAAATACACATATAATATTACAGGCAGTACACTAGAATATGTATCACAGTCTTAAAGGGACAGTAGTCTCAAAAGTCCCAATGTGTCCATAGATGCTGTTAAAAGGGCCAGTAGCAGCAATATACAGTACAATATGCCCCAAATAACCCAGGGGCCATAGTCAGTAGGTAGGAGGCTAGCAAACAGGCTTCTCCAGGGCCCAGTGGCGAGGTTGGTTTCGCCACAATGGGTACCCAGGGACGTCTATTTTTTTTAAATAATTATTTATATTTATTTACTGCACATTAAAGGGATACTGTAGTGCCAGGAATACAAAGCTGAATTCCTGGCACTACCGATCCCTCTGCCAACCCATCTCTCGCACCCAGCCTCCCTGGTAAATAAAGGGTTAAAAACACTTTATTTACTTACCTTATCCCAGCGTTGATGTCCCTCGGTGCTGGGTCGAATCTCTACCCCCTCCTTCATCCCACGACGAACGGGACCTATTGATGATAAGGGATATATTATTGTTAGGATTATTTATTGTGTCTTTATGGTCTTGTCGTTGTAGGCCATACTTTGGTATCATTTTTTTAATATATTTTTAGATGCATATTTAAAGGGACACTATAGTCACCTGAACAACTTTAGCTTAATTAAGCAGTTTTGGTGTATATAACATGCCCCTGCAGCTTCACTGCTCAATCCTCTGCCATTTAGGAGTTAAATCCCTTTGTTTATGAACCCTAGTCACACCTCCCTGCATGTGACTTGCACTGCCTTCTATAAACACTTCCTGTAAAGAGAGCCCTATTTAGGCTTTCTTTATTGCAAGTTCTGTTTAATTAAGATTTTCTTATCCCCTGCTATGTTAATAGCTCGCTATGTCAAGAGCCTCCTGTATGTGATTAAAGTTCAATTTAGAGATTGAGATACAATTATTTAAGGTAAATTACATTTGTTTGAAAGTGAAACCAGTTTTTTGTTTTTTTTCATGCAGGCTCTGTCAATCAGAGGTGTGGCTAGAGCTGCATAAACAGAAACAAAGTGATTTAACTCCTAAATTACAGTGAATTGAGCAGTGAAATTGCAGGGGAATGATCTATACACTAAAACTGCTTTATTTAGCTAAAGTAATTTAGGTGACTATAGTGTTCCTTTAATTAGAGATTTCAATAGGTAAAGGTAGGGGATATCATTAGGATCCCCACAGTTGGAATGCATTGAGACACACTCGATTACTAATATCATCCACATTTTAGTCCATATGCAGACTTTCATCATGGACTGAATCTTGATGATATGATGTAAGCGAGTTTGAAATAAAGTTACATTTACACAATGTCCACTGAGTGCTATATATATATTTGGATTATTAGTAATTTTTTGAATTCTGTATATTTTTATGCCTGCAGGGACTGACTATATTCTCCAGAACAACACATTAAGCTATAGTTGTTCTGGTGACTATAGTGTTCCTTTAAGTGAATTACATTTCTGCTATACATAGTGCTAGCCGAATTGCTATCAAATATCTATATTTCTTTAAAATGTCTTTCCTGATTCCAAATTCAGCCCAGAGGAAAGCAATGCCTGCAAAGTAGAAGAATTGAAGCGGGCAGGCTCTGTGTGAGAGCAGCACAGAAAGAGGAGAGAAACAACCAGACTGATTTATTTCTGCAGCATTGGGGAGGCAAACTAAGATTGGAGAAAGAGAACATATACATTGTATTGATACAAAGTCATCATAAAGGCTTGTTGACTTTCAATCTTTCATGATAAGCAAGTCTCTGCTTCCCAAACAGGGGTATGCATTAGAGATGTGTCTTGCAGCAAGTATAACACACACTGAAAACATAACTGATATTCTTAGCAAGAGTTAAGGGAAATACAAATACGGTACATTATAATGTGAGTTTTTAATAGTATTATGGGAAAAGCACTTAATTGTGTAACATGAATCAAGCCAGATGACACTGCAAACCTATATCTGTCATGATAGGTTCACTTTAATCTTGTGTAAAGCTTTTGTGGCCAATACAGTCTTATTGCACTTTATGGCTGTGAAATAATTTACAAGGTTGTGTTTATTGAAGATTTTTCTGAAATGATCTGAAACACTTTGTTGTAAAAGTCTGCTATGGTCAGACGAAGGTGCTTCTTTTAGAGCACCGAAACGCGTCAGGCGTTTTTCCATTTTCACTTTTACTTTATGGCCACTTAACAATTGACACGGCATGTTTTTACACATGCCTTACATGTTTTTTTTTTTCGTTATTTATAATTTTCATTTTTGTTTGCTCCTTATTGTCTAGATGGATATAGGCAAGTGAGGGGCTGATAATTATTTTTACTGCAAGATCTATATGCAGCATGTATTCTTAAAGGACCACTATAGTGCCAGGAAAACATACCGTATATACTCGAGTATAAGCCGACCCGAATATAAGCCGAGGCCCCTAATTTTATCCCAAAAAACTGGGAAAACTTATTGACTCGAGTATAAGACTAGGGTGGGAAATGCAGCATCTACTGGTAAATTTCTAAATAAAATTAGCTCCTAAAAAAAATATATTAATTGAATATTTATTTACAGTGTGTGTATAATGAATGCAGTGTGTGCGTATGTGTGTGTGTATGAGTGCAGCGTGTGTGTATGAGTGCAGTGTGTGTGTGCATGAATGCAGTGTGTGGTCCTTATCCCCCCTCCCTCCCATAGTGGTCCTTATACCCCCCCTCCCTCCCATAGTGGTCCTTATCCCCCCCCTCCCTCCCATAGTGGTCCTTATACCCCCCCTCCCTCCCATAGTGGTCCTTATACCCCCCCTCCCTCCCATAGTGGTCCTTATACCCCCCCTCCCTCCCATAGTGGTCCTTATACCCCCCCTCCCTCCCATAGCGGTCCTTATACCCCCCCTCCCTCCCATAGCGGTCCTTATACCCCCCCTCCCTCCCATAGCGGTCCTTATACCCCCCTCCCTCCCATAGTGGTCCTTAACCCACCCCCTCCCTCCCATAGTGGTCCTTATACCCCCCCTCCCTCCCATAGTGGTCCTTATACCCCCCCCCCTCCCATAGTGGTCCTTATACCACCCCCCCTCCCATAGTGGTCCTTATACCCCCCCCCCTCCCATAGTGGTCCTTATACCCCCCTCCCTTAGTGGTCCTTATACCCCCCCCCCCTCCCATAGTGGTCCTTATACCCCTTTTTTTTTATTATTATTTTTTTTATTATTATTATTATATTATTATTTCTTATTTTATTAATATATTTTTTTTTCGTCCCCCCTCCCTGCTTGATATATGGCAGGGAGGGGGGCTCTCCTTCCCTGGTGGTCCAGTGGCAGTTCAGTGGGGGGGGAGAGGGGGGCTGGCAGAGCTGTACTTACCTGTTCTGCAGCTCCTGTCAGCTCTCTCCTCCTCTGCGCCGTCCGTTCTGCTCTTCTGTCAGCTCCCAGTGTAAACCTCGCGAGAGCCGCGGCTCTCGCGAGATTTACACTGGGAGCTGACCGAGGTGCTGACCGGACGGCGCAGAGGAGGAGAGAGCTGACAGGAGCTGCAGGAAAGGTAAGTTACAGCTCTGCCAGCCCCCCTCTCCCCCCAGTCTGTATTATGGCAATGCAAATTGCCATAATACAGACCTTGACTCGAGTATAAGCCGAGTTGGGGTTTTTCAGCCCAAAAAATGGGCTGAAAAACTCGGCTTATACTCGAGTATATACGGTACTCGTTTTCCTGGCACTATAGTGCCCTGAGGGTGCCCCCACCCTCAGGGTCCCCCTCCCGCCGGGCTCTGGTGTGAGGAAGGGGTTAAACTTACCTCTTTCTCCAGCGCCGGGCGGGGAGCTCTCCTCCTCCTCTCAGCCTCCGATCCTCCCTTTCGGCTGAATGCGCATGCGCGGCAAGAGCTGCGCGCGCATTCAGCCGGTCTCATAGGAAAGCATTTATAATGCTTTCCTATGGACGCTTGCGTGTTCTCACTGTGATTTTCACAGTGAGAATCACGCAAGCGCCTCTAGCGGCTGTCAGTGAGACAGCCACTAGAGGATTTGGAGGCTGGATTAACCCTATTATAAACATAGCAGTTTCTCTGAAACTGCTATGTTTATAATAAAAAGGGTTAATCCTAGAGGGACCTGGCATCCAGACCACTTCATTAAGCTGAAGTGGTCTGGGTGCCTAGAGTGGTCCTTTAACTATACCCTTCATCTTCCTTCATCTCTATTTCTTGACAAACTTTATACTCTTATAATCTGTCCATAGATATACCATTGAGCACTCTAAGCATCATGGTCTCTATGAGGAATACTTCTTAATTTATTTTTTGCATTTCTAGATTTACGTCATTATATATAGACTGTATATTTTTTCTCTTGAAGTGCATTACTGGTTATAGGAGTCTTTACCTATATACAACTAATTGGGATTACATATAGCCGCTTTAAAAGGCGTCTTTAATTAAGGACGATTCGCTAAGTTGAGATAGGTATCCTAAATATGGAGTGCCTTTTTATAATATCAGGGACAGTAATTAAGAGTTGTTTGCTAGTATATTAGAATTAGTTTGGTTAGTGTTGTGGGTGACTAATGAGCCAGATTAAATAAAGCTCAGAGTAGATATCCCACAATTTCTCCACTATAGCTATATAATATCTATGCATATTGAAGCAATTTGACATATTTTTCATTTATTATTTTTTTTTTAAATCCTTACTTATTGAGACATTTATAGATAAACAGTTAATATTCATTCTAATAGACTACTTCATATTTCCAGGAAACACAGCGAGTCACAGATGTTTTAGACTTTGTGACAAGCAATTTTTGTTCTTTCTTATATGGTCAGGCCTGGCACTTGGACAAACTAACTGATTTATTTCAGCAGCATTGGACATGCACATCCACAAACTGGGTAAATTGTGCACGAACATAGGCTGAGGGCTGCCTGGGAGGATCTCCCTGACTATTATTATTTAATCAAATCTCTGGTTATGACTAAGTGGCTGGTAACTTGTGTAACCTACCCAGGAGGAATTAATGTTCTGTAATGTGGCAAGGCAACATTTTTGTTGTGTAGTTTGGCCAGGCAGATTTGTTGCTTAGCATGGCCAGGCAACATTTGCTACAGCTTTCAGGTTGTACATGAAGACAGTGATATAACACAGCCTATTCTCTGTAACATGGTGAAAAAGAGTCCTAGCAGAAGAGATTTCTGCCTAAACTCCCTAAGTACGCATTTTAGGTAGAACTCAACGGACTTTTCTTCATCATAGATTGCTGAATTGCTGTTACTAGTTTGAAGAGCAATTGATTATGATTGGGGTCCCTTTGGCTTGCTATGTATTGGAGTTGCTACAGGGAAGACTGGGGTAGGTTGGCACAAACCTCATTACATATTGCCTGTTCCCCCTCCTATGCCCACCCTGCAGCAATGTAATTAAATTTATATTTAATATATTTATGATCAAGCAATATATTAAATAAAAATGAAATTACGATAATTCTGTTAGGGAGCCCTGAGGTCTGTACCTCCAGTGGGTGCGGACCATGTTAAATGTTCCCTTGCAGTCCCAGCCCTCATTGAATGACACAGAGAACAGCCTCTGGATTCCCCAGCCTGAGCTCTAAGTCACTATTAATGAAGTACTGGGCCAGATTAAGTTTTTACTGTGGTCTGCACTCATTGGAGTTGCACACCATGCGCTCCCTACTAAACTGTCTGGGATCAATTATTATTATAACCTAACGGTATTGTGTTGTATGTACTAGTATCAAGGAGCTGCTGCTAAAAAGAAATTGGCAAAAATCTCTTCAAGCCAGTTCTGAGGCCAAGTTGTCCCCTCAATCCTGATTGATCTTTCATGTCTGATGTAGGGGGAGGGAGGTCAGTAAGGGAGGGATGAAGGAAAGACATGAGCAGCTCTGCCAACATTGGCTGGCGCCAGCATTCTTTGCGTGCTGGTGTCAAATGCCAAATTTTCTATGAAAATCATTGGATTAGACCATAGATGATCAATTTCAGGGTAGGTCTTCTCTTCTTCTAGCTATATATTCTCTATCCCACAGCCCTGAATTTCAGGTGGGAGCATATAAGCAGCAAATCTGTCTATCTGCTCCAATTTTTAACCCCTTACCGATGGGTGAGAAGCATAGCAAGGACCTATTGCTAGAACATGTATGTCAGTAAGTGTCTGCCTGTGTGTGTGTGTAAGTGAGTGAGTATGTATGTCAGTAAGTGTCTGTGTGTGTGTGTTTGTGTGCCTGTCAGCGATTGTATGTATGTATGTCAGTGAGTGTCTGTGTGTGTGTCTGTCTGTCATTGAGTGAGTTTGTGTCTGTCAGTGAGTGAGTGTATGTCTGTCAGTGAGTGAGTGTGTGTGTCTCTGTCAGTGAGTGAGTGTATGTATGTCAGAGTGTCTGTGTGTGTGTCTGTCAGTGAGTGAGTGTATGTCTGTCAGTGAGTGCCTGTGTGTCTGTCAGTGAATGAGTGTATGTCTGTCAGTGAGTGTGTGTATGTCAATGTGTGTCTATGTGTGTGTGTCTGTCAGTGAGTGAGTGTATGTCTGTCTGTCAGTGAGTGAGTGTATTTCTGTCAGTGAGTGTTTGTTTTTGTGTGTGTGTGTCTGTCAGTGAGTGAGTTTAAGTCTATCAGTGAGTGAGTGTCTGTGTGTGTGTGTGTGTCTGTCAGTGAGTGAGTGTATGTCTGTCTGTCAGTAAGTGTGTGTGTGTGTCAGTGAGTGAGTGTCTGTCAATGAGTGAATGTGTGTGTCTGCTAGTGTGTGTCTGTCAGTGAGTGAGTGACATGAGGGGGCGGCAAAATGGATCTTTGCCTAGGGCCTAGGGCGGCAGAAATCCGTGCACTGGCCCTGCATATAGATAATGCTTTAGCAGCACTCTCTGCATGGTCTTCCATGTGTGGAACTTGTGGAAGCTGTCAGTAAGCTTAGCATGCATTTTCACCATAATGACACACCCATTTTGTGGGCAGCCCTATCTCATCTACCCTTTTTGAGTGTCATCAATGACGCAAGTCGATTAAAGAACATTGTAGGCACTATAACAACTTCAATAAGGTGAAGTTGTTATGATATCATTTTAGCTATCCCCCAGAGTAGTTCAGTTTTATTGTTGTAGGCTTGAAAGCACAGATTCAAGCCACGCCTCTAAGTGTTCTGCATCGTGCTGGTGATGTGTCAATGGTTTGGGGCTCCTGAATGTCCAATGTGTGCTCCTGTAATGTGTGGTGTGCCCTCTTGTGAGAGTGCACTGCATAATTCAGTTGTCACATTTTCCCACCTGAAACGTAAGGACATTTGCTGATAATACATTCTGGACATCTTGTGGAGAATCACAGTGTTCTATTATTCTCTATGAGAGAAATTTCATTGGCAGATTGGGGCACTTAGGGTCCTCAATGCTTCTACATAAGAAGCATTAGACTGGACACTTGATCGAGGGCCTCATGTCATCAAAAGGATCAGAGTGGGCGGAACAGAAGGTCATAAGGGAGCTAGAGATAGCGCTGGAATAAAGGTACGTAACTTATTTGAGACATTATTTATTAATAAATGTTGCCATAACTCTATGGGCACCTGAAGCATGGGTACTCTCTCCTACTTAGGCCAGTTATTCCTTCCTGTCAAAGTCATCTTTAATATTGAGTGGACCCTGGGCATTTGCTTGGGTCCCCTGGCTCCTGCCCCCACTCCCTGACATGCAATCACACCCTGCATACCAAGTCCCACCCCCAAATAAAAACAACACACTCATATACACAGAATGAAAAATATAGAAGCAAACACTGACACACCAATATATACACAGGGGCACACAAGGACACACATGCAGATATACAGACACACATATAGATACACATACACACAGACTGTGACGGAGCTTCCTGTACCCCGGTTGAGTACCTCCTCCTAGTGCTCACCGAGGAATCCGAGCACTTCTTCAGACACCATAAGCACTGCAGACCCCACAACCGCCGCAGCTTGGTTGGGGTCTCGCTGTCTCCTACCCACCCTGGACCTACGACAAGGCTCCAGGTTCCAGTGGGTGAACCTCTCTTCCTCCAGAGAGTCAAGCAGGAATAGCTCTTACAACAGCTCAGAGAATCCAAGGGAGTATAATGATTATAGCAATCCTTTGTAGTGATATAGCTGTCCCTTCCACACAAGAGACAAGACTCAAGTTGAGGGTGAAGAGGAACTCAATTGTAATGGAGGCACACTGGCCTTTTATGCCGGTTTCCCAACAAGTGTGACACCCTGTTGGGCACAGGGACACAAAGTGGACAAGCCAATAAAAAACATTGTAACAATGAATTACACTCCCACATACAGTACACAATCCCTCCCCTCTGCCTGTGATATAATTAAGGCAGATAATGCTTTAACTTAATTATCCCCAGGCAGAAATAACACACATTTTTACAAAGTCCAATAAGTACCCCAAAATACAACATATCCTCATAAGTCACATCCTCTGATAGCCCTGATCTGGGTGAACAACAAATCCAAAAATCACCCAGATCAGAGCAGGGGTTCAGGAAATTCCTGGAAGTCTCTTTTTGACCGACCGCACGTATGGTTTCATGCCCAAAACAGTTCCAGAGAATTAGGTTTTGCAGCCAGTCTATTTTAAACAGTCAAAGTACCGTTCGAATTACCGAACGTAATGGTGAATGACCATAGTCAATGTGTGTCCCTTGTTCGTGGGCTTCGATCACCGAACGCCGTTCGACTCTTGTTCGAATAGTCGAAGTTCCCTGGAAGGTAACTGTTCAGCGGTGTTCGTGCCGTTGCATGTCCGATTTGAGTTCCATGAACTCAACGACAAAACACCTCTGAACACGGTTGACCAAAAAAGATGGCCACTACGAAAATTCAAAGACCATTGTGCCAAGTCCCAATAGACACAAATAGTATCTTTAACCACAATAAATTAAAGGGGTCATAGTCACAAGGTAAAAGGCTGGCAAGTAGTCCCCTCCAAGAACCAGCGGCGAAGTTGCTTTCGTCACACAGACACACACACAAACAAATACACAGTTGCATGCAGATGCACAAAAAGATAAACAGACATATGCATATACAAAAAAAACACACATACAGACACATAAATATACACAGACCCACATAGAGAAACAAAAATAGATACACAGAAACACATACAGACACATGCAAATACACAGACACACATAAGACGCACAGATAGACATACAAACATGCAGATACACAAACACACAACTAGATGCACAGACACACAGATACACTGACACACAGATTCACATACATACACATAGATAAATATACAGATACACATGCGGACACACTAGATATATATACAGACATACAAATAAATACACATACAGACACACACACACAGATGTGCACAGACAAACAGATACACCAACATACAAGTACACAATCACACAACCAGACACATGCAGATACACAGACACACAGATACACCTACAAGCACACAGATACACATACAGACACACATGCAGACAGACACACAGACACACATGCAGACATACAAACACATGCAGACATAAAAACACTTCCAGATACACATACATGCACACAGATACACATACAGGCACACATATTCACATACAAGCACACAGATACACATACAGGCACACAGATTCACATGCAGACATACATATTCAATAACAGAAACAGAGATACACATACAGGCACACAGATTTAAATACAGACGCACATGCAAAAACACATATTACCCATACAGACACATATTTACAGACAGACACACAGGTACATATACAGACACACATATTCACATACAGACACACAGGTACACATATAGACAGGACCGGCCCAAGGCATTGTTCTGCCTGGATCCAAGTATGAAATGCTGCCCCCCCCCTCAAACCCCACCCCAAAACCAACATATACTTCTGCAATGGTCGTGTCTCTATGTGGGTGTGCTGGGGATGAAGTGTGTGTCTGAGTGTGTGCTGGGGATGTAGTGTGTCTGTGTGTGTGCTGGGGATAAAGTGTGTGTCTGTGTGTGTGCTGGGGATGTAGTATATGTCTGTGTGTGCTGGGGATGTAGCGTGTGTATGTGTGTATGCCGCGCGGCTCTGTAAGTGAGCTGGAAGTGATACGCTGTCATTTCCTTCCAGCTCTCTTTGCACGATAGAAGGGGCTCGGCCGCACTGTTAAAGCGCCACGGTGCACGACCGGGCCCCTCATTGCATACGTCCATCGGGTGGCCCTATGGGCATGGGTCACCCGATAGACCCTCACACAGGTTCCCAACCCGTGTGTTGCTGCTGCACCGCCGCCAAGGCATGGGAAATCCTGTTTTAGATTATGACAGGGGCGGCCCCTGTCAAAGTGTCGATCTATGGATGGGCCAGCCCTGCATACAGACACACATATTCATATACAGACACATAGGTACACATACAGACACACAGGTACACAAACAGACACACAAGCAAAAAGTACATTGTTTTAGCCACCCTCCTGTTTCCTACCTTTTAGGTGCAGGAGGGTGGCTTCCTTGTGGTGCAGTGGCTGGTTGATGCTGTTGAGAGTCATAGGCTCTTACTCTGCACTCCCCTACTGTCCTACTCCCTGCCACGCCCTACTCTGTGTTAGTAATTTCCTCCCAGCGCTGATCAGCGATCCTAAAAAGAAAGGAGTAAATGGGCCTGGGGCAGCTACCCCGTTTGCCCTATGTAAAAGATGGCCTTGTTCCTGTTGAAAAACAGTTTAGCGCTAAAGGAGAAATGACACTAGGAAGACTCCAGGCAGGCACCATAACCATTTCAGTGTGCTAAAGTGGCTATATTGCCAAGAGTGTCCCGTTAAGTATATTCATGAAATGTAATCAAATTTAAATTACACTTCCAATTTGGGCAAACCATGATAAATGAATATGTTGGAAGGAACAATTTGGACAAATCAAAAATATCTTCCATACTAGTGATATGAAGTGTGACAACGGGCCCAAATTTGATGATTAAATTAAATATTGTATATGAATGTATAAAGTAACATTAATTGAAAAAGCTGTGCCCATTTGTGGTCTTATTATCAAGAAAGCCCACACGTGGTACAAAGAAATGGCATGTTTATGGTCAAATGGGTTCAATGAGGGAGGTATTAAACGTGACTGAGGAGCAAAGAAATTAAGTAAAGCTGTCACCATGGAAACCACTGATAAGGTCCCTAATAAAATTCATCTGTTTCTGTAGCAGTCCGTTTGCCACACTTTTAAAACTTAGTGTGAAAAATATTCTTATTATTTATTCTTACTATTTATATATCTTCAAATGCCCAGCTGTGGGTTTATTAATCTCTAGTTTGTGTATCCTCCGTATCCAGCGTGCTACCTGATCATTACTATAAACTGACAGTGTATGATAGGGAACTACCCCTCTCCCCAATAAATAAATAAAAACAACAACAAAAAAATGTTTTTTAATCCCTTTCTGCGCTCACTTATAGCTGGATAGCCCTGTACCCCGCATCCCTTACTGATATCATTCACCATTTGTCTCTTCTCCCCAGACTGAGGTTTACTCTCGGTCATTCACTTGTCATCCCCCTCCCTCTCCTTTCTTATTCTCCTTACTGAATTTTTTTGACCCCCCCTTACCCCCTTGTCTTCTCTCTCCCTCTCCCTCCTCCCCATCAGGCGAGCCTTCTCACGCGTCCGCTGTCCCCGGCTGTGTGTGGCTGGGAGCGGCCGGGCCCCTCCCCGGGGCGGGCGGATAGGCAGACACCCTGCCTGGCCGGGCCGAGAGGAGGAGAGCAAGGAACCGCTCAGAGCAGCATCCTCCAGCCCCGGACTGAGAGGAAGCTCCCAGCAAGATCTAACTGTGCCCGTGCTTCAGCCACTGTACTGTAAGTACCGGGGGCTGGTGCAGGGCATGGAAGGCTGTGAGATGGGCATAGAAGGTTGGCACAGGACATGGAAGGCTGGGAGATGGGCATAGAAGGTTGGCACAGGGCATGGAATTACTGACACAGGGCACATGGAAGGCAAGGAGATTGGCATAGAAGGCTAGCACGGAAGTGGGGCGAGTGCAGGTGGCAGTCTGTCTTCCCAGCATTGGGATGGATGTGGGTTAAGGAAGGAGAGTGGGCATAATGAGGTATAGACGACACGCCCTTGTTACCCACTAGGACAGTGCCCGTAGAGCAGGGCAGTGCCCCTGGAAGGGCAACCTGTTACAGGAGCCAATCATTGCATTCCACCAAGACTATACTGTGCTGGGCAAAGAATGCCCAAGAGCTGACACCATCAGTACCCAGTGGGGAGGTGGGCTGGAGGGCATGGCACGCTGTCACTGGACTAACTTCAAAACTAGGGAAGGCTGTATTTTACTATAGGGAGAAGGCATGCCAGCTGATGCTGGAGTGATGGCATGTTGAGTACCGCTAAGTACACGCTGCCTGGCATGTGGGTAGTAGTCACATGGCAGTGTCAGAGTTTGGCAGGACACATGGATGGCTCTCTAGTTGTCACTCCCAGAAAAGAGGAGGGTGGATTTCGGTTCTCATGTAGCCCCTACCCCCACACACACACACTTTTGGTCAAGTGATGTAAGTAAAATGGTCTCATCTCTATATATGGCTCGTTATTCTGTCATTTCCTTCTTTTTTTAGGGGTCCTCCCCTCTCTTTCATACTATTCTCTTGCTGATCACTTTCACTGACTTTACCCTTCTCCCTCCCAATCCCAACTCTTTCTATTACTCATAATGCACATCCTAACAGTTCACTTTGTTCAGGTTTTACACATGCATTTTGCGGTCTGCCAGGTTCCTCTAATTGAGCAAGACTTCCTCTTTCCTTCTCTTGTTCCTGTTGCTATTTAGGCTAAAACCTAATCATGTCAGGTGTAGTTTGTTTCTGTATTCTGCTAGGCCTCTTATCTTGATGCACCCAGTGTCTTTTATCACCTTCTCTAAATTTTGACACACTTTACTATATCTTCACTATTTTCACCGTAGAAGCTTCTGCTCACTTACTGGTGCAATATCTCCCTCTTTTTATTTTCTCTTTCTGATGTTACCATCTAGAATATTCGGCATTACACACATCTTTTAGCAGACACCTTTTGTAAACATTCATGCTCCTCTTTTAATCTAAACCAGTGATCTACCATATTAATTTAGCACCTACTTACAAAATACCTCCTAATTTTGTTTCACTTTACTGGGCTATCTTGTCAAAATTATACTCGCAGGCACTGTTATATCTAGGGTACAAGCTTCATAGTTCCTTTTTAGGAGTTTAGCCTTCAGCCATTTCTTTTACCTAATTATGCATCTTTTGATTTAATGGATGCAGGTTTTTTTAAACGACCTTGTGATTCCATGGGCATATATCTATAATGTACAATAGACCTCCTGCTTTCTGCACCTGTTAAAGGGAATTTGTCAAAATATAAAAGTTTGTTTCTTTTTTGAGATGTATGGGATTTGTTTAGATATGGCGTTTATTAATTTAATGGCTGCAACAAGTTTACTAAATGATCAAAATGGCTGACTTGGATAAAATTCCCTGCATGGTTTTTATTAGTCCATTACTACTAAACGTGGCATCTTGCCATATTATTTCACTAAATGCTCTTTAAAATGAAATAGCATTAATAGTGACAGCATAGTACAACTTCAAATACAATTAATTTAAGAAAGGCTAATAAAAAAAAATCCCAAGTGGCACCTGTGTATATGCTACCTTAGTATGTATCTGCATGTATTGGGTTGCTCAACCTGTGCTGTTCTCATAGGATTTATAATTATAATTACTGTGACCACGTGTGGTATATTCACTAAACACCAATGTGTAGCTTCTTGAAAACCAAATAACACATTTTTTGACTAAATACAAGTTTAGTATCTAAGCTATGACAATAGCTGAACTGAATAATTTTTGCATATCATTATTTGTGCCTACAGTTTGCAATTCGCATTATAGTTCACTAAAATTCAGCGTTTAGTGAATGAATCCTAATAAATGTCTTGTGATGACATTATGCACTTATATTTTACCATTCAGGATTAAGGATTTCACTTAATCCATTCAGGATTAAGTGAAAATTTGCATAAATGTGCAGATGTACATCTTCAATCTTACAAATTAATTAATCACTTAGGTTCCTATAGGATTCTCATTATCATGATTTATTAATTAACAAGTCAGACACTCACTTTTTGTTTAGGAGTTAAGAAACAGTGTAACTAAAAGGCTGTATATAAAATACCATTCGAGCACGGTTTAACCCCTCTGGGCACGAAAGCACCAGGCACCTCTTGGCACCATAACAACTTTTCGATGACAGTGTTATGGTGCACATACAGTTCCTTTAACCCCTTAAGGACCAAACTTCTGGAATAAAAGGGAATTATGACGTGTCAGACATGTCATGTGTCCTTAAGGGGTTAAAGGAAAAAAAAAGCTGCTTTAAAGTGCCTAAAGTTGCTGCTTTTACACAGCAAGAGTCAGCAGCAGTAAGACCTCTCTCTGACCCGGATGAGCCTCACAAACGAAGAGCCTCTTTTATTGGTCTGATCTTACACCATACATTTCTGTCCAGCAAATATATAGAAAAAGGTGAACAGCGCTAGTGGTATACACAGATATATATATATATATATTACATACGTAATTGGAGATACTTCTCGGTGGTATAGACTTTGAAGAGCTTTATAAGCTCAATGCAAGGGCCTGGACAGAATAATCCCCGTCTGTGGATTCTTGGATCTTGGTGTGCAGTCTTCTAGGTGAACTTATAGGTATGAATTTTCGTGGTATATAGAACGATAAAATACAAAAAAAAAAAAACAATGGTATAGATAGTAGGTATATGTACAACGCAAATAAAAGAGAACCTACTTACATAGACTAGAGCAATGGACCTGCTCTAGTTTAAACAGCTTCAGGTGGAACAATCCCCACCTAAGGATGTACTGGACCCAAATGTAGGAGCAGCAAGATGGAGTAGGAAGTAGGACTAAGATAGACTGGGTAATATAAAAATGTATATACTTTATTTTAACAAATATTTAAATATTTCTGTCCAGCAGGTGCATGGGATAAGTGATTTCTATAAAGTAGTTCCAATCATGCTGTCGGGGGTTATTTTCTAAAGTTTGAATTCAAAGTGAATTTCAAATTTAAGGTTAAAATAGCCAAAGTGGAAAAATACTCTGCAAGATATGTTTGTCTATTCTGGCCTTTAATTTAAAATTCATTTTAAATTCTCACTAGTGAATAACCCTTTTCCTGTTATTAAAGTGTCATTATAAGCTCCAGAAGGCCGCTAGTGCTGTCCCGCTGTTAAGAATCAAGCAGTTTTTGAATTATTTTAAACTTTTAAAGGTGCCTTTGTTCCAATCCCTCTTCTAATATATTATTTAGAAGTTTCACTTCCTCTTTATGAATTTTGTCCAGCTTTGGAAAGAATTTGAAAAAGAAAAAAAGCATACAGTGCTTGTAGATACTGATGCAGTTCACTTAGGCACCTGAACACCCAAATCCCGTGCTTCTCTGATCCGGTAAAGTCAAAGTCAGATATATAGCAAGGGAGTTGGTGTGGCACCTTAATATACCTTGGAAGATATAATGGAAAAAAAGCAGAAAACAACAGGAACTGATAGTGTGGTATATCTTAATGTTTTTGGAGGAAGTAACATAAGTAAGATGTACACTTACACTTTTCTGGAGCTTCAATTCAGCTCCAACTTGAGTGCTTGGCGGAATCATGTGTGTAGAAATAGTGCAGCAGGCCATCCTTATGATGATAGGTATTTTTGTTGTACATATAAGGTAGAACAGATAGAATAATCTGTAGTATTTCACACTTAATATATAAAAAATAAATAGGTGTAAAGTTTTACACTCACATATTAAGGAGCCTCCTATATTGGCTCCTGCAGTACAGTCTGAAGTGGTATGACCCCCAATCTAGGATATATGTGAAGTTAAAATACCACTAGTATATGTTGAGAACAAAAAATACAAAAATAGTGCACACTATAAAAGTAGCAATGTTAACACAATTAAAATTGTAACCTAATTATATTTTTTGTATGTTTTTGTGTTTGCTTTTTTTTGTTGGTTTATTTGCTCTGAACTGCAGAGATGTATTTACAGATATTGTAAAGGAAAAGAAAATAATTAATCAACATGAAACATTGGGGGAAAAAAATCTAATTACATGAAATATAGCTATTAATGGTTTTCTCAATCCCGAGGGCCTAGATTGCATTTATACCCACCAACGATATGTAGAGCAGTAGTCAAGCAGCAGCAGGGTGTATAGGTTCAATAAAAAAGTACTTTATTAATTAAAAAAAACAATAAAAGCAACAATATTGTGAACACTTACAGCGTTTCAGTGTCTGGTTTTATCAAAAGTGTGTTACAGAGAAAGAGGTACCTAAGCTGCTTTTTTAGGTAGAACATTTTAAAACAAAGGTCATATGACATCACAGTCACATGACCAGAAGTTAATTAACATAAGTAACAATAAAACATAGAATGATGTAAAAAATATAAAATGGTAAGGCATAACAGCCTACCAAAAGCTGTAAAATGTAGAAAACCAGGGTTATTGTGTTTGTGGGCAGGTAGGGAATGTAAATATACAATACTAGGGTTAATCAAAGATCGACATGGCCGCAGCTCCAAAAACAGATATGTCAGCAAACAGCTTAATAAGGTGCTGGGGCATGAGAGGGAAGAAACCAACAGTAAAATTAGATAAAACGAGCTTCACAGAGCTGGAGCAGGGCCACAAAAAGATTGGCCCGGCTTCAACTGTATGGCAACCGGAAGGTAGATTCTGGCCGCATGTAAAGTGGCGCGGCACCACAAAATTACGCTCACAGAGGGAAAAGGGACAAAAATAAAGAAAAAAGGGGTAGGGGGCTAAACAGTATAAAGGATACAAAAATGAAAGGAAAACTATACAAAAACTGATATAATACATGAAAATAGACAATGAAAAAAAAAAAAAAAAAAACATTAAAGGAAAAGAGAAACTAAAAATCTTCTTATGATTATTACCTTTTTCTTAGAATTCTGATTTTAACCAATAACCCTATCAGGGTTATTTACCAAAGTGAGAATTCAAAGTGAATTTTAAATGTAAGGTTACATTTTGGACTGCAAGGCCCTTTATGACCACAAGCCATTTGGTGCCTGCCTAACTCATCTAAATAAAAAGGGCCTATAAGGCCCCTGTGACACATATGCCTAAGATGTCACTTTAGAAAAAAGCAGGAGCACAGTCATTGGCTGAGAGTGGCAGCAGAGTGCTTTCAACCAATGACTGGAGTCCTACAGTGGGCTGTAATGGTGATTGAAGTGGCCCTTTTATTTACATGCATTGGCTGGCATGTAATATTAATATTAAAGTAGTGAGAGTTCAGTGACTCTGTTATCTTTTTTCTTGGTACCCCATTCATGAAAATACATTGCAAATCTCCTTCAAAGCACATAATTGGTCTCTCGGACACTTAAAAATACCATTATTTAGTGTATTTTTCAATTCTTGGAGCCTACATCATAGGTGCTGCCATTTTCACTGTTCTTCTGACAGTTGACCAACCATTGATGTGCAAAAAGAGGTATTTCACATTTTCTCTGTGTAGGCTTGGAGGAGTATTGCAATGATGAGGCGAGTATCGCATCTGACCTCCTCTGATAGGCTTTACAAAGAAAGTGGAGTTTGACTGAAGTGCTGCCCTTTGTCAATATTTGTCAACAATTATCCATAAAGAAGAGTAGTTTTTATTTTCGTTATGTATAATTAAATTAAAAATATCAATTAAACAAAACAAAGGGTTATCAAGGGGGGGCCACGTTTACATATGGAGCATATAACAAAAGTGTTAGAGCACCTGTAGAGCTGTATATACAGAGCGTAGATGTGTAGTGGCTTGGCAACGCTTGTTCATTTATCACAAGTTGCTATGCAGAGACTTGTAAAAAAAAAAAACTATATTAGGGTATTTGTGGCCTAGATTGTAATGATGGCATAGAACACATTAGTCTGCAAGAATTAAATAGTTAACTGCTTGTTGTTGTGGTGAGTTTTGTAACAGTACAGCAGATGACATGGCTATAGGGTTTGGCACATGGGTTGATCTCTACTGTATTGCTAGTATCTGAACCTCGGGGAAAAAAAACCTTTAACTCAACACCATAAAAAAGTGAAATTCAAATGCAGACGTGCAACTAGTGTATACAATAACAAAGGCTTCATAGATTATCTTCCATTGTTTAATTTTTAACATACAATAATAATTTATAAAGTGTTTAGTGGAGGGTGTATGTGTTAAAGTTTTCCTATAAGAATAGCTTACATTAAATTACACCTATTGTGCCTCTTATGACACAATGTCTCTTTATATGGAGTAAGATAGCAAAATATTAGCAAGTCTTCAGAAGAAAAGTTAATGTCTACTCTCTCATCATTTTCTTGTAATTTTGATCTGTGCAATAAACATAGTATTAATGACTACAGAAATAGCCCTTTAGCCCCCCCTCCACATACTGTTGCTGTGGGAAACCAATAGCTCATGTGGGAGCATTAGGATTAAATAATCGTTTAGCAAATACACATGATAACTGCACACTTGCTGGAAATTTTTAAATATAAACCTGCACATCGGCCACAAACTTTTTCAGCGGAGCATAAAATCCTTTTTACAGGGTATGTTACTTAAAAAAAATAGTTTATACACTATTTAAGCTAACTAGCAACGGGCGTATTATTAAAAACATACAAAGAAACACATAAACCCTGAACAATTTGAGATTTCAAAACTTGACAAATCATAATGCCACACAAAGGAATTTTTCTGATGACAATAACTTAACAATGAGACAAAAACAGCAGCTATACTCCCTCCCAATAACCACACTTAAAGTAAGTCTTGGGGAGGAGTCTTCGGGTCAGGAAAAGAGGTTAAATGGTATCCCCAGGACCACCTAATAAAGGTTTTGAAGAGTAGTCCCTTCTTTCATGACACATATATATATATGTTGTGGAAAATAATAAATAAATAGTCGCATAGGAAGTCTTGTAACACAAGAAAGGACCAGAAAATGATGAGGTCACCTTTATGCTATGACCTGGAATTTCTCAAGCCCCCTCGCACTAATAATGGCACCATCTCTCCCCTAATACAGGCACAGAGGATGACTGAAGTGTAGGAGCTTCCTAATCAATAGTGCATGGCAAATATGTCATAACTACATTATGTCATTGGTGCGCTTGAAATTTTTATCTTTTGCCAGTCAAAATAGGACCATAAATTACAAACCCATAATAGCAGCAGCACAACTATTAAAAAATTAAATACAAACAGGAAAACATAATCCTGACCCCTGTAGCATCATGACTTTTCATAAGGCAGCATTTATGCACTGCTGCTGGAAGCCTTGCAATATTAGCCTCTATCTTGCAATGCTTGCCATTAAGTACTTTACTCCTTTTTCTAAGGCTGTTTTAGCCTAAATACAATTCATGTACAATTCTTGCTTTAGTAAATAAACCCCCAAACTTACTTGTAAGTGAGAGAGTTCCCCAGTTGGGGTCATATTAGTACATTGCGCTGCGACACTAAGGAATTGTCTCTAGCATGTGCAGCAAGAGCATATCATTAGATGCGCTGTGCAGAGTGTGCTCAGGGCATTAAGTCCATGGTCAAAGCATTGCAAAAGAACTCTGTGAATATGCAGCCCTGAGTGGGACTGACGGTCATCATTGCTAATGCTGATATGGCCCTTTTATGGGCAGGTCTGGCCCTTATGGATGGTACCTGTCATTTATTACCTATTTTACATCCCCCATGTGGCCCACCGTCCGTCCATGGTCCCAATTTCATACCTTCATTGTTAGGATATGTGTAATAAACAGACATTAAAAGGCAATTATATTCTTCTCTTTGCCAATTATTGTCACATTTCTAGTGGTTTTATCTGGTCAGGAATATACCTGCTAAATTTGGGTATTTTTGACGCCGCAGAAAGTTGGTGGCAGTAAGGGCTCGGCGCACTTGTGAAAGGGGTGGGTCCCTCCAGCGTCTCTAGTTAGCCCACTCAGAGTAGACCAAGTATGGAACGCTTCTGACGTTCTCTCTGTGGTCCTAGACCAAGAGTTGGCAACCTCAAGATGTTGTGAACTACATCTCCCTTGATGCTTTGCCAGTATTATGGCAGTAAGAGCATGCTGTGAGATGTAGTCCACAACATCTGGAGTGCCAAACAGTTACCTACCCCAGTCCTAATGCATTGTCTTGTGTTTTATTCAAGTCCTACATTCTGAAATCTGTCCAGCACGTTCATTTAATAATACTACTGAGCAGATTTCAGTACAACGGGCATGTCCTGGGACCCATTTATGCCAGGATAAGAGCCCAAAATGTGGTGCAGTATCAGCAAATATGAGAAAGTTGACAGCTGAGCATGAATTGACCAGGCCCTGCAGTGGGCTGGAGCTGTGCATGATGTGGCTTTGTTGATGAGGACTTAGCTCATTGGCTGAAGGTGATCAGCTGACACTCTCAGCCAATTAGCTGGCCATGCACTGCAGTGCTTCCCTCAGGAGAGCTAAGGGAAGCTTCTGGTAGCAGTTTCCTGATCTCACTTCCAGCTGAGAGGAGACAGGGAGTGGCTCCCGGGGGACTTTTAAGAAGTCAAACCATTACTAAACTGTTTGATTAGTTTCATTGAGGGGTGAGCTGGCAGAGTATTCCTGGCACAATTAGTACTACAGTTTAGTTATGGTGCTTGAAGTATCCTTTAGATTTAGAAATGCCCATGGGGCTTTGTCAATAAAGAGTGAAAGCCAAGTTGAATTAATTTACACCAACATAGCCATTTAGAAAACATTCATGGCTGTTTTTGACAGCAATTTACCTGTCATCATTATTCATTGTTGTAATGAATAAACGCCTTAGCAACTAGAGGTCATTTGAGAAAGCAATATTGAGCATCTAATAATAGCACACTCTTTTCTAGGTTGTTAGAAGCCAATTGGAATAAAAAAAAGTGTTTAAACAAGTACCATTATATACTATAGCTTTGTTTACTAATGTGAGAATTCCAAGTGAATTTCATGTTTAAGGCCAAAGTAGTTGAACGGAAAACAAGATGACCTCATTAGAGTTGACCTTAAATTCTCACTTTAGTGAATAACCCTGTACGTGACAGGCCTTTAACAGTAGTTACAAATTCATAATGGTTGATGTCTATTAATTTAAAGATAGTATATAGTTATTCCTTATTCACCAAATATTTTTGTTGCTAAATCATTCTTTACGTCACACTCTGACTCGTACTTTAAAATAATCAAGCTTTTATTTTCTCCTATAGTTGCATAGATCAAAGCAATTTTTTATTTCTGACTTTGATTTCCAGATTACTATATCCAATTTGTCAGATAAATGCCATGTAATCTCTAGCTGTACTCCTTTGTATGACTCTGCAGTGTAACATCATAGAAATTCTCTCTCATGGGTACATGAACCCAGCTGTCATGGAGATGGCAGTTGAAGCACACTATTATTTTCATAATAGCTGGTTTCAGTAAATAAATAAACTTTATTAATAACCTACAGGTGACAAGTGTGATTTAGATTTTAAAGGGTGAAAGGGTCCTCAATGCAAATATATGTATATAAAGATTTATGTATCCTGTCCTTGTTTAACAGTCAGGAATAATGAGTGTGGTACAGCATTAGGCGTCATGACATTTAGGGTTAATGCTAGTGATGCAGTTTAGAAACTGTCATGATATGTATATATATATATTGAAATCAACTGTACATAATTGCACATTTTGGCATACAAGCAATGATAATGTATTTCTTGATTGTGACATTTTATGAGCTAATCATATATGTCTTTATATTTTCAGATTTTCAAAATGGAGACTTTAGACAAAACAGTGAATGGATATATAGATGAATTACTTGGACCCAGAGGTAAGACCTTTTTTTTTTTTTTTTTTTTTTTTTTTTTTAGTTTTTACATAAACATATTTATGTTTGTGTATTTGACTAATGGGACATTCCAATCTTTATGACCTCTACAGCACATTGTAGTTGGCATGATGCAAGGAGGATCTGGGTGCAGTCTATTTTGTTGTGGATTCCTGTGAGCATTGTATTTCCTTTATCCTTCTTGTTAACCTGTGCTGAACTTTTGATGTCAAGATGGAGAATGGTTATTCAGAAAGAATGAACTCTGTTTACCCTATACAAATATTTTGGAAGCAAAACAGCCTCATCATTGACCCCTAATCAGAGGGACTGGGTTTAGGGTGTCCTTAGTCCTTTGTCAAACCACTAGAAAATAGGTTATTAAAAACAAACAGATTTAATCCATATCTTGCCTGCACAATTTCATCTTAATTGTACATCAGTATGTTTAATAAGTAGAGAAGCTATGTGTTTATTCACTTATTAGTATTAGGTACAATATAATCCTCTCTCAAAATAATTTTTTAACTGACACTGTAGATCTTGAGTATCTCAAATAAAAAAATAACAACTTCATTAATCAAATGCAAGGCATATACAGAATCTTTACATGTAGGACAGTGACTACATACAAATGAATTTTATAGCCCTGGAGGAGAGCCTTCTGAATGCATTCCTCAGAGAGTAGACCCATTAGCCTGCAAATTCAACATCCATTTTTTATTTTGCCACAAAAACCTTCAGATTTCATATTCTGGTCAAATCTAGAGACACTGGCCTCCAGAGCGGGGGAAGGGGTGCTTATGGTTGGAGGGGGCTTTAACGTTGTGCCATGTCCGGTGGTTGACCGCAACTCAAAACCAGGCACCATGAGGTCACAGGGAAGAGGGGGGGCAAGATACATGACTTCACACGTTCTTGACACACACTGGACTACTAGATGTATGGCGACTACAGCACCCAGACACGCAAGACTTTACATTCTACTCAACCCCCCATAATACATACTCTAGAAAAGACAATATATTTCTTAACGGGACGGGGATGGGCAATGCAATTCACTAAGAAAAAAACAGTATTAACTGGTCAGATCACTGTAGGCAAGCTACAATGAAACTCAAACTGGACATGGAAACTTAACACCAACCTCCTTAAAGATGAAAGTACACAAGACACGACCCGAATAGCTATCAAAGAGTATTCAACACAAACCCAGACACGAGCTCAACTATGATATGGGCAGCACACACACTTCATAAAAATAGCCACACATAAAAAGCAAACTAAAACAAAATTCTTAATAGAGTTGCAATCAGCACTACGGAAAGCTGAGCAATAACATAAAACCAATCAAACAAACACAAAACTAAGAGAACATAACACCCTCAGACACTCCATAAAATAAATATCACTAGAAGATGTATCCCGTTCGATATTATGGTTTAAAAGATTATTCTATGAGAAAGCAAACAAAATGGACAACCTCCTGGCCAGAGTATTGCGAGCACGAATGCGACAAAGTACATACCGAAACCAATAATGTAGTCAAAACACCAGACACTATCCATGAAGTATTCACAACATTCAACTTTTCAGGCCTATATAATCACTCACCCCAGCTTACGAACGACAATACAACATACATCACGGACCTACATAAGTTCCTATTAGAACTGACCATGCCAAGGGTGACAGTTGAAGAGGCAGCACCACCGAGGGACCTAATAACACAAGATGAAGTGGAGATGGCAATAGCATCTCTCAAAGGAAACAGAGCCCCTGGACTGGACGGCTATGACATTAGCTACTACAAACGATTTAGAGACAAATTAGCCCCCTACCTCACGACTTTATGTAATCATGTCATACAGGGAGGAAAGCCTGATATGGGCATGGCCATGGCAAACATAATACTACTACCGAAACCAGAAAAAGACGATACACTGGTCCCAAGCTAGAGACCAAAATCAGTCAATAACGCCGACCTCAAAATATTCTCAAAAATCTTGGCATCCAGATTCACACCCGTCCTTCCGTAACTGATGCACCCAGACCAGGTTGGCCTTATACCAAGGCGACAACTATATGAAAATACCCGACTAGGAGGGGACTTAAGGGTACATGGTGGAATCTAAGATGCCTTCTCTGGCGCTCTCATTAGACGTAGAGAAGGCATTTGACAGGGTGCTGTGGCCGTATCTATTCAACTTACTCCAATTTCAGGGATTCCCTGAACCCTTTGTTATAGCAATAAAGGCTCTATACACGGATATACAAGCGCAGACACTTATAAGGGGAGCAACAAGGACACCATTCTCATTAGGAAACAGAACCAGACAGGGGATCCCCTTATCACCACTACTCTTCGCACTGACATTAGAACCACTCTTACAAGCTGTCAGACAGCACCCAAACATCCAGGGGGTAGAAGTGATGGGAGGACTATTTACAGTGTCGGCAAACGCCGAAGATGTCCTCCTAACCCTCTGGAACCCATTGGACTCCCTGCATCATTTAACGTCATTGCTGTACCGTTTCGGGTATCTAGCGGGCTACAAAGTCAACTTCAATAAATCGGTGGCCATGTCCTTTTATCTAACAACCCCGGACAAGGCACTCATTTCCGGAGCCGATATCAACTAAAAATGAATACGGAAGAATTTATGTATTTGGGCATTCGCCTAACAGCGGACCCCAAATCACTATTCACCCACAACTATGCCCCTTTATTCCAAACCCTCACCAGAGAGTTAGACCAGTGGACAGACATACATATTTCCTGATTGAGGCGCACACATTCAATTAAAATTAACATCCTAGCACGATTATTGTTTCTGTTTCAATCGCTACCAGCCAAAATTACCTGGGTAGACCTAGCAGGCATACAAAGGGCAAGTGACACATTTATATGGCAAAATAAACACCCAAGATTGGCATGCAGCCTCTTGTACTGCCCAAAACCGAGAGGGGGCTTGGGACTGCCCCCACCTTTACCAATATTACCTAGCGGCACAACTAACCCAGATTATACAGTGGCACACACCCCCGCAACAAAAGACGCTGGGTAGATCTCAAATCTCTGATGACAGAGATGGATCTTCCCCAGTTTTACATATGGGTGCCCAGGACCCAACAAGCTATCCTGAGAACCATAAACCCAGCTATCCTGAACTCCATACAAATATAGGACCAAACTTGACAGAAATACTCCCTAAGTTTTCTCCTGTCCCCTTTGACTCCAGTGTTTAGGAACATGGCATTCCCGCCAGGCATGAGGGCCAGAGATTATGGGGGGATAGAGACTACGGGGTTACAAAGATATGCTCACCTATATGTTAATCAAGATATAGTCACTTATGAACATCTGAACACCCTAGCCCTACTCAAAACGTGCGATTACTTTAAATATTTACAAATTCGGGACTTTGCACAGAGCGGAGAAGTTAAGGTAGCGGCTACAACACAAATGACTTTCTTTGAAAAAATTTGTTTTAATTAAACCACACAAACCAAACTAATTACATTACTTTACAACCACCCTAGTACAGCAACCGACAAAGAAGGGGCACTACGCTATACAGACCAATGGGAGGCTGACCTGGAAGAGGTGTTGGACGGAACAGATTAGAAAGATATCTGGGAGGCGTGTACAAAAACAAAAATTTGTGTAACGCTCCAAGAACAATCATTTAAAACATTATTAAGATGGTATACGACCCCAGCAAAGCAAAATCAGATGAAACTGAATCCCTCAGAATCATGTTGGCACCTGTGTGGTAGAAAGGGTACATATATACAAATGTGGTGGGAATGCCCAGAGGTAACAGATTACTGGAAAAATTATGGATTTAGGTTCACAGATCCTACAGGGAAAAATAACTTTGGACCCATGGGCATGCCTGCTGTCCACACCCACAGAAGGCCTGACCAAACACGAACAAAAACTCCTTTACATGATTACTCTCGCGGCCCATAGAGCATCAGCGCAAAAGTGGTCCTGCCCAGAAATCCCACAAATATCCTTGGTTATAGCGAAACTTAGGGACAACTACCTTATGGACAAGCTAACAGCACAAGTCAGAAACTTACTGAACACTTTCAATAAGGTATGGGACCCATGGGAGCAATACGATACATAAAGTATTACTGAGTAGGGAGCGGGGAGGGGATGGGGGGGTGCGGAGATGGCAGGGGCACGCTCTGGCGACGCGAGGCAGCATCCTCAAACTATATTCTGGGAAATATCCTCACAAACACAGATGCTCCAGAAACCCCGATGAGAGGCAGCGGCGCTTTTATCAGGAGGGTTTCTGGTCAAGGCTATGGTACAGGATAACAGATTAAGTTGACTCACTGCAAAAGATAAATCAGATCCTGGACTCGGCCCCTTTGGAGATCGAACAATCTTTTCTCTTTAGTTTTCCTCTACTATACTTTCTCAATTTTCACTTTTTTATTTTCTCTCATGTTACACTGGATTAAAACCTAGTGGAAGGCGCAAAAGAGCACGAATAAAGCTAGTTACAGCCGAATGCTCTATCGGCAATCCTCACAAGCCAAAAGTGCAATATGATACCCACTGTAAACGTACTGTAAAACCACTGTGTACCATGTAACACAGGGCTTGACAAATTTGTTTGGAATCTAGAAGCCAGCTAGAAAAGTTTGGAGCCAGAGAAATCGACGCCAAAAATACAATTCTTAAAGGGATATTATAGTCACCAGAATCACTACAGCTTAATGCAGTTGTTCTGAAATCTATATCCTGTCCCTGAACGCTTTTCAATGTAAACACTGACTTTTCAGACAAAGGGCAGTGTTTACATTGCTGCCTGGTAACACCTCTAGCGACAGTCACTCAGACGGCCTCTAGAGGTGCTTCCTAGGTCAGTGCTTCACAATGTGCAGCACCTACGATAATGTTCCCTATAGAGATGCATTGATTCAATGCACCTCTATGAGAAGTTAAATTGGCACAGTGGCATTTTGCCATGCATGCGCAATAGTCTTCCAATGCTTTCCTATGGGGACACATTGGATTGGCTGAGATTGTCAAGATTGATAATCTCAGCCATGGAGGTGGGGCCAGCCGCAGCGTCATCAGCACAGTGTGGGGAAAAAAGGTGAGTAAAAACACTCACAGATATACAGACACACTCACAGACATACAGACAGACACACATACAGGCATACACACACACACAAACTCACATACAGACACACACACACACAAAACACACTCACAGACATACAGACCGACAGACTCACAAACACTCACAGACACACACACACACGAACACAGTCACAGACACAGACACTCACTCACAAGTAATTACTTTATTTAAATCCATCCAGGCTCCTTACTTCTGGAGAGCTGGAATGGATTGGCTTTCCGTGGGGTCCAGTGCTGCTGTCAGCTCCCTCTCATGCACTGTTTAGTGAGCCGGGGGCCAGAGTGACATCATAACCCAGCTCCCGGCCTCACAACAAGCCGCGCGAGGGAGCAGAGCAGGGCGATTACAGCTCCCTCGCCGCAGCATTAAGTCATCCGTCCACCCTCCTCCCTCTGCTCTCCATTACCTGGCTGCCCCCTCCTTCAGCCGTCTCCCTCCCTCAGCTCTCCATGGGATGGTTGATCCCTTCTCTCCCTCAGCAATAAAAGAGCCGGCCGCCCGACTCCCTCTGTCACCCGCCTGCCTCCCTCTTACAGCTCTCCATGAGCCAGTCTCCCTCCTTTACCTCTCAATGAGCCGGCCGGCCGCCTCCCTCAGTCAGCAGCCTGTCTCAGCCCTCTGTGATCCGACTGCCTGCCTCTGCTCTCATTCAGCCGGTCATTTCAGGGGCTAAACAGGCTCACAAATCCCAGATGCCAGGACAAATTTCCTGGTCGGTATGGCGACCTGGCGCCTGGGATTTGTCGAGCCCTGATTTAACATGTCATTTTGTACCACCTGTTTGATGTACTAACTGTCGAACCATGAATGTCGTTTTGGCCATGATTAAGCCAGAATGCCATTATATAAATAAAGAATTTAAAAACCAAAAACCTTCAGATTTCAGTAAAATGTGAGAAGATAAATGTATAAAATAAGTTTTACTGTGATGGTTTAATATAGTTGTAGTATATATTTTTTTTCTGTTCATATGAATAACGTTCTGCTAAAGAAAAGAAATGGTTACACTTAACCGAAGTGGAAACTTTTTGTTGATGAAGTTCCTCTTTTATCTACCCCAGAAATGTTTTGTATTTATATGCAATGAGCAGGAAATCATGGAATATTTTACATATCCGGATGTCAGCTTGGCCAGGATAGATTTGATGCTAACGTGAAAAGAACATATTTTTTGTTTCTTTTTATATGCAACTAGCAGCTACCTGTTTGTGAGCTATTAGAATCTTCATTTCAGTGAAGTAGTTACCTAAGAAAGATCAAGCAAAATATATTGTTTTAATTAAAAAGAAAAAATCTCAGACCTTCTATAATCAAACATGTTTACTGTATCAAGGAACATTGTGGTGTTGTTCGTTTTTTTTAATCCACTTGAGTTTTAAATTCACAAGACGTTAAAGGCAGTTGATCTCTATTAACCCCTTAAGGACCAAACTTCTGGAACAAAAGAGAATCATGACATGTCACATATGTCATGTGTCCTTTAGGGGTTACAGTCATACACATTTCTAATCTGTAGAGGCTGAATAAAGGTAAAGGCTCACATTTGTCATTACAAATACTATCTTTATTTAATGCCTCTAGTTTTATTTAGTTGAATGCAATTTGTATTGGATTTATACACTAGACACCGAATTGTAATGAATTGTAAGTGTGATTACAATATGTTTTTCTATTCACTACAGTTTGGTGTTTAGTGAATAATCCTAAGAAAAAAACGTAGTAGCAAATGTTAAGTCAGCATAGCAAGGTTAAAAAAGTGTTGTCCTACCACAATTCATCATTTAGTGAAAACAAAAACTTAGCTCAGTAATTGCATGTGTTCTGACAACAAAATACAGTATTAATGTTAATAGTATGTGTGTTATGTTTCAGATCCCAGGGTAAAAGGATGGCTTCTTATGGACAACTATATACCTACATTTGTCTTCACTGTCCTGTATTTATTAATTGTATGGTTAGGACCAAAGTTCATGCGGAATAAAGAACCTGCTTCATTCAGGGGCATTCTAGTGGTTTATAACCTTGGGCTTACACTGCTATCACTGTACATGTTCTATGAGGTAAGCCATGTTTTTTTTTGTTTACAAAAATGTAATTGTATTCAGATTAAATAAACAGACCAAGCACCCTGAATCCCCCAATATAAGTAGTCAAACTGTTTGATAACGGTTTGACACCTTACCTAAGTTCTGCTAGGTGCCTCTCCAAGCCACTCTGCTTCCTGCTCAGAGTTTCCGTTAGCTATCCTGAACTGAGCCTCTCTGGAAGAGACAGGGCATGGTGACTGGTGGACTCCAGGTAAGAAGTCAATCTGTTACAAATTGGTTTGACAGCTTATATGAAGGGCACTCTTGCCTCTTCAGCACATTGTAGTGGTTATGGTGCTTGAAGTGCTCCTTTATTAAAATAATATGCCTGTTCTTTCCATGAAATAGACTAAATTTAGGTGTTTCAGATCAGGTTAAAAAACATCTAATTAGTGAATATGGCAAATAATGCAATTTGTTTGTAAATTCTGTTTGAACATCACAAGTTCAAAGTCACAATTAATTGTCACGTGGATGGGTTATTGCAGTCATTGCAGGGTTCCATTTGACCAATGCAAGATGCTGGACAGTTGGAAATGAACTTGCCTGATCTCATGAATCCCTAGTCCTGCAGTGTCTCACTTATGGGACAACAAAGAGAAAAAGATGGCAATAGTTCACTTGTGTGGGTATGTTTTCATGGCATACATGGGATACCTTGATAAAACTGAAACAATGTTTGAATGTTGCAGGCTATCTGAACATCATTGCCTGTCAGATGCACAACCCTCTTGGCAGCAATGTATAGAAGGAATATTGTTCAAAATGGTTCCTCAAATATCATAGTGAATATATCAGAGGCATACAGAGTGATAAGATCATTCCTTTGAGCTTTTTTTGAATTTAGAATTATACATAGGTGACATTGTGGTCAGATGCAGCGTTTTAACTAATGTTTAAGATTGTGTAGTGTTAGCATAATTGTAGGCATGTTTTTGTTTGTGGCCTTTTGTATTTTACTAAATGTATCAAAGCTGAAAATCATACCAGTGCCTGAAACCTTTTCAAGGTGATATTTAAGGAGTTAATTAATCTGGCTATAAATACTATTGGAATGCACAAACTCCAAATATATTTGAAATCCATGCTTGGAAACACAGCGTTCTTTGTTTCCAAAATCCCACAGTTCATACTGCTTAACCTTCTTAACTGTTCAAGGTGGGTTCACGCTGGCTGGTTAACTCTTTGATACCCATTTTGTTGTAGTATTTACCTAACACTGGTCCATAAAGAGATAGAAAAATGACACTCAGGAATAAACATTTTCATCTTTTCCTTTTTAAAAAAATCCTCCTTTATATCTTCCAATGTGACTTCTAATTAGTGTTTTCTCCACCCCCATTTCTTAAAGGCTCTTGAGTATATTGTCCACAACTAACTCTTTACCTTTAATATTAAGCACTATGTTCTCCTCATTGTCAATGTTGCACATAAACTTTAGCGGAAGCGGTACTGGGGTAGTAGTTTCCAAATCTGGACGTTAAGCTGTAAGAAAGCTAAGATATCTTGCCCCCCAAGTCATGAATTTCCCTATTAGAGACTGCAACATTTTATTAATACGGTTACATATACTTAATAAATGTTACATTAATTTAAACAAATAAATACATTTAGACAAAAGTGGCAGTATAATAATTTTGGACAATAGCTATTAACCTATCTTACACATATCTTACACTATATAATATTCCTATTTTAGAATATCAAATGCAGAAGACTAGAATCTTACTCTGGTAAAGTTTGGGCTATTTATTGGTATACTGCATACTACTGGTGGGAACAGGAAGTTGGTGAAATTTGGTTCTCCAAATTTCAGAGTACCATCTTGGACAGGCTCTAATAGTGATTGAAAACCTACCCAGTGACCGTTAAGCTAATTAACTAAATTGTTTCTTCATTATTTTTATTTTTTACTTTTTTTTTTTACAAACCATTCCTTTCCTCCCTTTACTTTTTCATATTATATTCCAAATCTTTGTTTATTCAATTTACTATTTAGTAAAGATTGATGGATACATATAATATATCTGTGAAATATAAAGCATGGAATAGCTATGGGCATTAGTTTTGGTAATTTAGGCTGATGAGAGTATTTCCACATTTAGGAGACATGAATTTGTTTCAAAGATTGTTATGTTATATTATTTAAATTGAATATTTCTTAGTTATCTTTTTGGGGCAGTGTTTTCTGTGACTTGAATTAGCTAACACATTATTTCTAAATTCATATTTGTCACAAAGATGTTAAGCAAGAAAAAGGTAACTAAAACATTCAAGAAGCTTACTGCTGGCTATTCAGTTTTACAAAGTTCTCATCTAAGAAGTTATTAAAAATATCCCTGAAGGTAAATTTCTAATTAAAAAAAAAGATTAGAAGATTTTATAACCAAAGTGTATAATTAAAAATGTTAAGTTTATACATTGGTGTCACGGGTGTGGGGCGAATTAACTCGGTATGCAGAGATTTTGTATGAACACAGTCACTGAATTTAGGGTCTTTATTATAAAGCAAATAAGCATAATGAAAAAGTCCCAATGCAAAATAGAACATAAGGCAATATCTTCATAAGCGATAAAAGTCCTTAAGGTAAAATAAAGTATTTTACCAGAGTTGATTGAAGTTGTAGCAGGATTGCAGGAGCTAAACCAAGGCTGGAATAGTGTTGCAGGGATTAACCATGGTTGGAACAAGGTTACAGGGGTTAACCAAGACTGGGACAGGTTTGCAGGGGTTAACCAAGACTGGAACAGGTTTGCAGGGATTTAACCAGAGTCCAGGCATTCAAAGGTTAATCCAGGAAATAAAGAGTATTACCAAAATTCAGACAGGCAAGAGTTGATTCAAGAAATCCACAGATGAAGCTGATTAAATTACTTCAGGTAGGACCTGGCTCTGTATTCTAGGGAAACAACAAAACAACTGAGCACATAACCTTTGGTGGTCTGTGCTTAAAGGACATCTCCACACACCAAAAGCACTTCAGCTTGCTGAAGTCCTTTATGGGCGAGGAGTAGCCTGGTTTAACCCTAGTTTGTAAAATTGCTGATTTCTATGAGAAATCTGTACTTTTATACATTTTGCTAGGGAACACCCCTCTGGCGGTCAATCACACAGCCAGGGAGGGTTGCTGCATCCTTCCGTTAGCTCTATTTGAGCATGCCTGCCTCCCACTCACAGACCTCAGAGCAGCTGCAGACCCAAAGCAGAGGTTTGCGTGCATTAGCCGGCGCGCGCGCACGTAGCTGTGTGTACGCCTTATACGCGCGTGCCAATTCAGAGGCTTCTCAATGAGATTTGTGTTTTCCATGTGAAGAGACTGCAAGTCTCTTCCTGGAAAAAAAGGGAGGGCTTGCTAAGGCTACGGTTCATGAGATTTCATGAGAAAAATTAATTAATGTATTCATTTGGGGTATAAATTACTAAACAGTGATTTTTTAAAAAAATTCTTGTGGGCAGTGGAGTGCTCATTTAACCCCTTAGTGACCAGACCATTTTTCAATTTTCATACTGTTATGGACCAGGGCTCTTTTTACATTTCTGCGTTGTTTGTGTTTAGCTATAATTTTCCTCTTACTCATTTACTGTACCCACACATGTTATATACCGTTGTTCTCGCCATTAAATGGTCTTTCTAAAGATACCATTATTCTCATCATATCATGTAATTTACTATAAAAAAAAAAATCAAATATGTTGATATTTTTTTTTTTTTAAACACACTTTTTCTTTGACCCCCAAAATCTGTTACGCATCTACAACCAACAAAAAACACCTGTGCTAAATAGTTTCTAAATTTTGTCCTTGGTTTAGAAATACCCAATGTTAACATGTTCTTAGATCTTTTTGGAAAGTTATAGGGCTATAAGTTCAAGTAGCACTCTGCTATTTCCAAACCATTTTTCTTTTCAAAATTAATGCAAGTTACATTGTAACACTGATATCTGTCAGGAATCCCTGAATAACCCTTCACATGTATATATTTTTTAAAAGAAGACAACCTAAGGTATAAACTTGGGGTATTTTGACTATTTTCATGCAACCATTTTACCACCAATCTATGCCAAATGTAAAAAAAAATTATAATTGGTGATTTTTTTTGACACACATAGCAATTTAAGAATACATGTACTGAGAACTTTAAGGGTTACTGCCCACCCTCAGGATCCCCCTCCCGCGGCGCTGAAGGGGTTAAAACCCCTTCAGCTACTCACCCTTGTCCCCCGCCGGGCTCCCTTACCTCTCCTCCCCCGCCGACATCAGCATCCATGTCTGACGTCACCCGCGCCGAATGCGCATGCGGGGCACTGCCGCGCGCGCTTTCAAAGTGTCCGTAGGAAAGCATTTTTCAATGCTTTCCTATGGATGCCTCAATCATTGCCGATGCGCCTCTAGTGGCTGTCCGGAAGACAGCCACTAGAGGCTGGCTTAACCCCTTAAGGACACATGACGTGTGTGACACGTCATGATTCCTTTTTATTCCAGAAGTTTGGTCCTTAAGGGGTTAACCCCAGATGTAAACATAGCAGTTTCTTATGAAGTCTTAGAAACTGCTATGTTTACATCAGGCAGGGTTAACCCTAGAGGCACCTGACACCCAGACCACTTCATTGAGCTGAAGTGGTCTGGGTGACTGTAGTGTCCCTTTAAAGCATTTTATAATATAGTATACATATATAATGCATATATATGATTTCATTATAAGTGTATTTTGAGATATTTTGAGATATATGTGTAAATATTTCAAAGTATACTTATAATGAAATCATATATATGCATTATATATGTATAATATAGTATAAAATGTTTTAATTATTTTTATAAAATATTATACATATATATATGTATACTATATATATATATATATATATATATTTTTTTTTTTTTTACTTATTAGCAGCCTGGGGGACTATCCCCCGGCTGGCAGCTCCTAGACTCCTATTGCAGCGATGTGACCATGGTGATCACATGGCCCTGGAGGGCCGGGGTAGCCGGAGCGGCTGCAGGGGGACTGCTGGGGTCCCCGGCAGTCCCCTCTGACCGTGGTCGCCGCGGATCGCCGGTCCAGGTGGGTCCAGGGCTCCTATCTGCCTCAGTTGTACTAGGTACGTCCGCGATCCTTAACGACCGTTTTTTTGTCAGGCGTACATAGTATGTCCATGGTCGTTAACGGCATATACATATACATAAATATATATTAATAATTAAATACAGTTAGAATAAAATTATATATATATATATATATATATATATATCTATGTGTACATATTATATATATATAAAGGTGTGTAATTTTACTCTAAGTGTATTTTTATAGTGTCCGTCACTAGTCATTAAGGGGTTAAGGACACAGCTTCAGAAGCTTGTCTTACCCTTAAGGGGACACACAATTTTTGCATTTTTTTGTAATTTGCAATTTGCAAAGAGATTGCAATTTGCATCTCTCTCATTTATTGTACCAACACATATTATATACTGTTTTTTAGACAACAAAAAGGGCTTTAATTTGACGTGACATATACATATATAAATTCTCATTTATTACAAAATAATGGGAAAAATGTTTTTTTTTTTCACAGTTTTTGCAATAATAAGGGGTGCATAATATGTCCAGCTTAGGAAAAGTAATTCAAAATCAATGAATTTATGTGTCTTGATTTACAGAGTACAGTACATAATATGTGTAGGATTTCAGTTTATTTTGAAAGTTACAGGTCACAAACTGCAAGGACTAAAATAAAATTTCAATGTGAAACAATTTTAGAAGTTGGTATGTTTGTCTTGGAAGTTTAATACCCATCACAGAAAACAAAATTGCCACACAAAAGTATATATTTTTATAAAGTAGACATCACAGGTTATTTACCTAAGGTTATTTTGAAACTTTGTACGTAGCCATTTCACCGCCAATCTCTGCTAAATATTGGAGTAAAATTTAGTTTTTGCTCTATTTTGGCATATACACATATAACCAGGTTTTTGTAATGTGTATTTTGTAAAGCTGGTGTGTGCTATTCCTGTACAGAAACCCATATTGTGTTCAGCTACATGTGCTGAGTAAAACGATCCCCCCATTGTATGCCTTTGCCTCTATTCTGTGAAGCTACAATGCCATGTAGAAGACCACGCTATTTCAGTTTCTATAGTCATAATTTTCATAGATGGTCCTATGTCTGATTTTGTGGCATACCAGTTTGACATTCCATTAAAACCCAATCTGTCTCCCTCAGACATGGAGGCACACTGCAGAAACATTAACCCCGCGATTGTGGCAATCTGGGGTTAATTTAAGTATTGGATGGAAATTTGCCATCCTGCGTCCTTAAGGGGAGGATTGCACTGATAGAAAATGTCTCTATATGTCTGGTCAACCAGAATTCACCTCTTTCATATTAAATGCACCCACACTTATTATATATAATTTTGCTCAGGAGAAACAGGGCTTCCATTTCATATCAAATATTTATATATGAAACAATTTAATGTGAATAAAATATTTAAAAAAATGTGAGAAATTAAGACATTTGGTTTTTTTTTTTTGTTCTGCATGGCATTTTAACTGTGAATGTCATAATACTGTTAACTGTTACTGCAATAAAGTACACATATTTGTATTCAGCGATGTCTCACGAGTAAAACAGTACACTCCATGTATAGGATTTATGGTGTTTTTGAAAGTTACAGGGTCACATATAGCACGTTCCATTTTTTAGTTTATACACATTGAAATTTACCGGACTGGTTATGTTGCCTTTGAGACCAAATGGTAGCCCAGGAATGAGAATTACCCCCCGTGATAGGATACCACTTGCAAAAGTAGACAACCAAAGGTGTTAACTTTTGTTAAACTATTACAGGCATCATGTCATTCCAGGCAGGCCTCCTGCAGGCACTGCTTTAAACGGCTATTCCGTCCATGTGATCGCGACGTCCTCGCATTCACATGGCCCGGGAGGGCCTGATCAGCCACAGGGGAACATCCTGGGTTGTTTAGGAGCGGGTCCCCAAGGACGGCATAGTACGCCTGCCGTCCTTAAGGGGCTAAATAGGGGTTAGTTAATAGATGCACCTATATAATTGAAAGGCTCCTCTGGGTGACTAGGTGTCCACACCTCCTTATGTTGGCGGGACGCTAGGTTCTGCCAGCTTGGGGGACATGGTATACATGCTACTTAGTCTGTCCGCCAGAGCAGAGGTACGTCGGTGGACGGGTAGAGTTTGTGTCCCTTCCCCCGCAAGCTGCAACCCACATGGTGCGGTTGCGGGGCTTGTGGAAACCCGGAGCAGAAGCTGCGTGCCTTGCGCTAATGGCATGCCACCACGGAGTGAAGATGGCAGCAGGCAATCAGGAGATAGGTGGAGTGCGTCTCTCACTCCCGGACGCATGGCACCCAGGGAGTGAGCACGGCAGCCGAGTTCTCCCGGCACAGCATGACAAGTTGTGATACCCAGAGAGATTAATAGATCACACAAAGTGGATTTTGTTTAGGAGATAGCGATACATCACTATGTAGTAATGGATACACAGTATGGATAATTTTTGCAATTGCTTTTTATACAAGTATAATAACATGAAACACTGCAATAAAAGGCATTCTCTAATACTGTGTAATGTACTTACCTGCTCCTGGCACCTGTGCTGCTTCCCTCATCGGTCTGCGCAGGCCGCACACTTTTGCAAGGCCTGAACAGGGAATACTGTACTTACAGTTCAGACCGATGAACAGCTCCCTTCTCTGGTTCGTGTAGGCCGAAATTCTCTTAGCCGCTTTCTTCACCGCATAATATTAGACACTGCCCGTTTGAATGGCGCGTCTTTTATCAATTCAAATCCTGTGACATCAATTTATTCCTTGTCCTATCATGGTTTCTGCCTTGATATAGGTTAGTGCTTATAGTAAGTCGCTCTTGATATATTTTGATATTGAACTTGACTTGTATTTGACTTTGTGTATTTCTGGTATCCTGATTCGGGTTGTTATTCAGTTTATTATTTCTATATTCCTGTCCTTGGCTATTACTGACTTTGTCTATATATTTCTTATGTTAAGTCTCTAAGGCCTGGTAATACTTCTATCTAGTACCTCTGTACGACCCCGTGACATACTTTACACTTATTTTTCCATAAAAAATACAAATCTGTAAAAGCTAACGCATTATCCAAAATATGTATACCTTTTAAGTGAGCCTTTAGGGAGAAAGTCCCTCTTTGTGATGCAAATTACTATGTCCACTTTCCTAACCTGACGCCCCACTTTTCTCTGAGCTTCTTCCTGTGTTTAAATGTATTTGAACTTTCACAGTAATAATGTACAATAATGCTGACAGTAATGCAGCTTTTAACTATAATGAATGTGTTTAAAAATGACTTTGCATAAATAACACTTTAATTTAATACTAATTGACATTTTCAATTACAAAAATTGAGTTCTAGGATAGCCTGGTCCTTTTCCTATATCCCCAAACAAATTATTATTTTTTGGGGCTATTGAAAAAACTAATAGACTATAGCAGCGGTTCACAAAATGTGTGCCGCGGCACAGAGGAGCGCCGCAAAATATTTCCTCGATACTATAATCATATGATCATTGCACCGGGAACTGTCCGTGACTCACTCTCCCCTGCCGGCTCTGCAGGACTAGAGGGGAGATCAGAGATCTCCCTCACCAGCCCTCTAGCATTGTAATGCTGCAGCTGACAGGGGAGGGAGAAAAGACCCGGTGGAGCTCTAACCTGCAGCTCCACCGGGTTCTCCTCTCCTGAGCTTGGAGCGTTGCCATGGTATCTCGCGAGAGTGAACTCTAGCCTCAGGAGCTGCTACAGTTCACCAGGGTTTAGTACTGTCCTCCCTCCCAATCAAAGGTAAAAAAGGAGAGGGAAAACTATTATTTTTAATTAAAAGAAAATTATATATTTATGAATTTACCCTCCTACCCTCACAGACCCACAATAACTACCCCCCACACACACACATTGCTCCCAAGATTAAGCTCTGGATATGCGCCTGAACGGCAAGCATTTCTGTCAAACAGGGGCCCAGTATATGCCGCAGCGTTGTACATGGGTGCCTTGGAAAAATATTGAAATATTAAGGGCACCTTGAACCTAAAAAGTTTGGGATCTACTGGACTATAGGTTTTTAACCTTGACTTGAGGAAGCAGTGAGACACCATAAATAATGGGCAGCATTTAAAAAAGCATTTAAAAAAAAAATAATCCTAGTGAATTAAATTCTAGTTACCGGTATTTATATTTGACTGAGCAGGAGGTTCCCATTTTTTCCCCAATAAACATGAAATTGCAGGTGACTTGGCTTGCTGCAAATATGTGTTACCCAGTGATTTGCTTCAAAAGAGGTACTTTTTAAAAATCTTTCTATGTTTTTTTTAATTCTAAGAGCAGCAATAAATCCCCTGTGGAGTGTGTTTGCCACAAATGTTTTTTTGCAGCTGCTTACCTGCTTTTCTATTTTGGCAGGGTCTCCAGGCACACGAACAGCTATGTGGCTGATCTTTTGACATCTGGTATAAGTGACACAGTTACTTTGATACTAAGTCAATTTGGTGATGGGAGCCATGGTGTCCTTGATGCTTTGGTTGTCACACAGGTGTGTCAAGATGGTGTTGACACATCTGACATCCTTTTCTGGAATTGAAGATGCTCAGCGTATAGGATGTTGGAATCCCTATGAATTGACTGAGGCCTCAATTTAATATTGTTGACTAAGCTTTATGATTTAAAAGATTTAATATTTTTGCATAAACTTTAAATTTAAACTTTAAAATGTTTTTTTTTTTAAATACCAAAAAAGCAAAAATATATCATATATAAAAATACCAAAATATATTCAATCATTTTAAAAGTTTATCCAAAAATATGAAGTAATTTATTTTCTGCAACCACATCCACTTCTAAAGAAGTTATCAGTTCTGATGGCGTTTCACTTTTTTCCACTTTATGGCTTCTCATTGAGATGCATTGAATACGTAAGGCTAGTAGTGCACATGAACAGAAATGGCCATGCACAATCAAATCATAGAGTAGTATTAAATCTCGAGGCAGCAAAACAACCAAGGAGAGGTTCTGAGACTACTAATATATTTTAATGCAAATAATATATAAGGTGCAATATAAGTATGCAATGCTACAAATATTTTCCACCCAAGTTAATATATTACTACTTATTTATAAGGATAGTAATTATTACCAATCCACAGTAATAGTACTTGTATTCCTTTTATGGGAGAAAACTCCTCAGCCGATTTTTCTTTAAAAAAAAAAGGAATAGGGAAAATATATATGGTGTAGTAATTTAATAACAAGTTCGGAGATAATAAATGTATATATCACTCATGAACATAAAAGCAAGTAGAAATGTACAGTGTGCATCAGAGTGTTTTCCCTCACAGGACCAATGTGAGCTCAGGTACAGTCCGCCAACCCTGTAACCAAGTAACTATTACAGTGGATTGGTAATAATTAATATCCTTACATCTATGTATGTGTCACTAGAGTGGGAATTATTTGTAGCACAGTATATTCTGGATTGCTCCTTCTATATTATTTGCACTAAAAGATATTAGTAATCTCAGCTCTCCTTCATGTTTGTTGTGGTACTTTTTAGGAGAGTATAGTGAGGTGGCTGCAGAATTCACTTTTCTTTTTTTCTTGTTTTGTCACTTAGTCAGTTGTTTGGATTTAAATCTATTTGCACTAGTCACATTTGGCATTATCATGCTGCATATGATGAAGCCGAATATGAAGAACACAGAGAGGAAGTGTCTCTATAACTGTGGTATAGGCAAAATGTAAACATTGCTGTTTCTCAGAAATATTGCCAGAGAAAAGGATAGTATCTATGATTAAAAATGACAATGTTGATGACATGGTTTTGATGCTACGATTGTCCTTTTAATGAAGTCCCTCAGAGAGCATATCTCTAAAGCATATTATCAAAGGGAGCAGCTGTGGCCTGTCAGTATAGCTCCTACTAATCTTGGACAGAATGTATGTTCATGTAATTCCCTTAGATAAAAGCAACCCTCACGATAATCTCACGATAATTATAACTGGAGAAAAAACTAAAAAAAAAAAACTAAAACTATATATATATATATATATATATATATATATATATACACACACACACACAATTCCAATTTCAGGAACTCACCATAACCCCAAACAAACTAATCCAAAGATACCTGGGTGCTTATAAGAGGAAAAATCCATAAGGTAAATAAAAGAGCACTCAAAGGGATTTTTTTCATAAGTGTATAATTGTAGTCAACGTTTCGACCCTCCTGGGTCTTTATCAAGATTGAAAAAGACCCAGGAGGGTCAAAATATTGATTACAATTATATACTTAGGAAAAAACCCTTTCGAATATATAAAAGGTATATATCAAAGCTTTTCTATACAGCAAACACAAACTCCAAGGAATCCATGTTTGTAATGGATAATGAGGAAAAAATTTGATTCTTTGTTGAGCTAATTTGCCTATGCCCAGAATTCTTTGCAGTAGTAACATCACTGCAAATTTGTGATTTCTGTGGGAAAAGCAAGTTTTATGGCTAGGCTGATGTGCATATCACGTGATTGGTGGGGGGGCGGAGCACGCATGTCCTATTGTTGAACCTGGGGAAAGTCCCAAACGGGGACGTTTTTTAATTAATTTAATAAAGTATTTACTATTTTAAGACCGGTGAGCAGCCATACTTTGGATCTATTTTTATATTATATATATATATATATAATGATAAAAAGAAAAAACAGGTTGCGATCCCGGTTACCACTATATACTATATCTATATACAAAACAGTTGCAGGCTTATGCAATGTATGATCATATAATGTAACCAAATCCCCATTATTTTTTACCTTGGTGAGGTGTTTTTAAAGAAAACTATTTATGATTTGAAATCATTGTTTAGTTAATAAGCAAGTGCGCTGGATTGTGTATTTTGTATTTTTTTATATATATATATATATATATATATATATATATATATATATATATATAAACAACAGAAGAATGAGAGCACTCACTGGATTTCAAAATAAACCAATTGGTGTATTCAAATACACATAACAAAAAAAAGTCAATGTTTTGACCTTTAACGGGTCTTTATTAGAGGTCGAAACTTTGACTTTTTTTTGTTATGCGAATTTGAATACACAATTGATTTATTTTGAAATCCAGTGAGTGCTCTCATTCTTCTTTTTTTTATATATATATTAGAGCGCTGTGCAGCACCCTGGTAGGATCATTTATTTGAGCATTTTTGGGCAGAGTGCCAGATCATTGTGTTTATATATATATATATATATATATATATATATACACTGCTCAAAAAAATAAAGGGAACACAAAAATAACACATCCTAGATCTGAAATATTCTTCTGAAATACTTTGTTCTGTACATAGTTGAATGTGCTGACAACAAAAACACACAAAAATTAAAAAATGGAAATCAAATTCTTCAACCCATGGAGGTCTGGATTTGGAGTCACACTCAAAATTAAAGTGGGAAAACACACTACAGGCTGATCCAACTTTGCTGTAATGTCCTTAAAACAAGTCAAAATGGGGGGCGTGGCTAACTGCCGAGCTTAATGGTCGCTTGAACCTGAGCTCTGGCTACCAAGGCCGACAATCTACATTAATCCGGACGTTTAGGACACACTAATCTCCACTAATCGCCAAACTTAAGGATGGCACAAACTAAAGCAAAGAAAAACCCTGCAAAAAATGAAAAAATGAATTTCTTTGGCACAAAACAACATCTAGATGCCACGGAACAAATGCAGCCTACACAAAATGGCGACGACAGTCCGAGCCCTCGAGACCCACAGCAAGAGGTAGAATCGTCAGATCACCTCACCAAAAGCCACTTACAAATGGCACTCGATAACCTATCCCAAAAACTAATTATGTCTTGGCAGCATTCCATGGACTCACTAAGGAGGGACGTGCAAGAAACTAACAAACGCACATCACATGTCGAAGCCTAAAATGGACGACTTTGCTGTAGCGCATAACGACCTCGCGAGCCATGTAGAGCAGTTATGCCACAGCTCGCATTGATGTGCCATCCTGGATGAACTTCACTACCTGAGCCACTTGTGTGGGTTGTAGACTCCGTCTCATGCTACCACTAGAGTGAAAGCACCGCCAGCATTCAAAAGTGACCAAAACATCAGCCAGGAAGCATAGGAACTGAGAAGTGGTCTGTGGTCACCACCTGCAGAACCACTCCTTTATTGGGGTGTCTTGCTAATTGCTTATAATTTCCACCTGTTGTCTATCCAATTTGCACAACAGCATGTGACATTGATTGTCACTCAGTTTTGCTTCCTAAGTGGACAATTTGATTTCACAGAAGTGTGATTGACTTGGAGTTACATTGTGTTGTTTAAGTGTTCCCTTTATTTTTTTGAGCAGTGTATATATACACACACGTCTTCAATATTTAATAGTCAAGAACGAGATATATTATGATTGAGGAAGCACATAAATACCAAAATAGCCTTTGGTTAAGACTAGAACTGTAAAAACGAATAAGGAAAATAGTGGAAATGAAAGGTCATCATGTCAATGGCTGTTATGTGTTGCAGCTGGTTTGCTTAAAGTCTTAAAGCTGTGCATAAAGAACGTCTTGTGGTGAGAAAATATTTCTGACTGTGAGATTGTGGCATTTGACCTTGACACTTGACCTTGACACTTCAGGTATTTGTTCTACATTTTCTTTGATGCTCATCCAGCTTTCTGCTGGCTGAGCATCATTGGATATGCAGCACATAAACATTTGCAGTGTCAAGGTTAACCATCACTCCTGTAGGACAGATCTTCATACTAGAGTGCCTCTGGCATAAATTAGGTATTTTTCACTAGACCAACAAACTCTGGAGTAGCTTGCAGGCCGCCATGCCAGTTTTTGTTGTTAATATATTTGCATTGTTGCAGCCATCCACCGTTAATGGGCCAGGGGAGTGGATGGCTGCATTGGGAAACACGCTTACTTATTTTCTCTCCTACCTGGTATCTTGTTCTCTTTTATGATTGTTATTCCATCACATAGTGGTGACTGTTACGACCTAAAATATGCCCTTGTCCCTAAGTGCCGTACTATAGTCTGCATGGATTTACCCTGAAATACCCAGAAGAAAACATCCATCCAAGTGCAAGTAAAACCCTTTTCCATCAGAACACAGCAGCCCCAATAAAGACACACTGTGGCTCCAAGAACACTTTACTGCTATAGTTCACTAACAGCAAGCATGTCAAACTCAAAGGCTAGCACGGGTCAAAACAAGGTTTAAGTTTATGTGGGCAGGAAAAAACTAAAAAAAAACTAAAATTTTCATTGAAAAGTAGGTTTATTTTGAAAAGTCCAGTATAAAAAAAAGCCCAGCATTCCCCTCTTCTAAACCCCAGCACCCTCCTCTACTAAACCCCAGCCCCCCTCTACTAAACCCTAGTCCCACCCTATACTAAATCCCAGCCTCGCCTCTACTAAATCCCTGGCCCCTGTTTAAATAACCCCCACATTATTAGCCAACAAGCAGACTCCACTCACATTGCCGCTGCCTCTGGTATACCCCCAATGGCGTCGTCCACCCTGTGCCAAAGCGGATCCTCAGGCTACTCCTTGAAACCCTGTGAAGGTGGAGCACCTTGATGTCACATCTGAATGTAACGTGGCGTTGCATGCCTCCATGCACCACCAGGCCCTCTACTGTCCAGCCGCGGCAATCGCAACATTGACCAAGACACACTCACTGACAGACACACTCACTGACAGACATTCACGCACTGACAGACACACACTCACTGACATACACACACACCCACACTCACTCACTGATAGAGAGACACACACACTGACAGACACACACATTTACACATTATTGCACACACTCACAAATCATTTTATTTATTGCTCCCTATTATTGGGAGCTGATGTGGGGCCACTCCCTTCCTGCTCCACACTGCTACCTCATGCACACAGTATAGTGATGACGGGCCGGTTATGATGTCATATTCCGGCACCCAGATGGTGCGCGCAGTGAGGATCAGGAAGAACAGACTGAGCTCCCTCGCTCCCAGCAAAGTAAATTTAACATGTCATACTCGCGACTCGCTGGGATGCAAAGGTATTAATTGTGGGCCGCAAGTTTGACATGCTGGACCTACTGTATGAGCCTGCCAGTAATATACACAAATATGCAGCCACACACATACACTCATTACATGTTTTGTTTAGGGATGCACCGAAATTTCGGCTGAAGATATTTTCGGCCGAAAATTGACCTATCCCGTTTGGGCCGAAAACGTGTCAAAATTTTTAAAAAAATGTGCATAGTTTAACAGACATGCATGCATTAACAATTCAGATGATTATATATCACAATGAAAGATAGTAATGATAACATAAAAGTCAAGAATACTGCACTTGGGATGGGGGGGTGAACACTATGGGAGAGGGGAGGTAGGAAGAACACTATGGGACAGGGGAGGGGGGAAGAACACTATGGGACGGGGAGAGGGGGAAGAACACTAGGGTCCAGGGGGGGGGGGGAGAACACTATGGGATGGGGGAGGGGGGGCACTATGGGATGGGGAGGGGGGGAGAACACTATGGGATGGGGGAGGGGGGGGGCACTATGGGATGGGGAGGGGGGGAGAACACTATGGGATGGGGGAGGGGGGGGCACTATGGGATGGGGAGGGGGGGAGAACACTATGGGACAGGGGAGGGGGTAAAGAACACTATGGGACAGGGGAGGGGGGAAAGAACACTATGGGACAGGGGAGGGGGGAAAGAACACTATGGGACAGGGGAAGGGGGAAGAGAACACTATGGGACAGGGGAGGGGGGAAGAACACTTTGGAACAGGGGAGGGGGGGAAATAACACTATGGGACAGGGGAGGGGAGAAAAGAACACTATGGGACAGGGGAGGGGGGACGACACTGTGGGACTGTGGAGGAGGGTGGAAATAACACTAAAAAAGAGGGAGGGGATAGGAACATTAAGCGGGGGGGGGCACTAAAGAAAAGGGAGAAGGGACGTTTTTCATATTAGATTAATTAAATTCATTAAGAAGTCTAATATTAATAAAATTATAGGAAAATGTTTTTTTTAAATCATTTGGGGGGAAAGGTCATTTTCGGTTTCGGTTTTCAGCCAAGGGCATCCTGAATTTACGGTTTCGGTTTCAGCCCAGAATTTTCATTTCGGGCCATCCCTAGTTTAGTTGGTTAAATACTGTTGTATTATTACTGTATGTGTTGATGGGGTCCTGTAAATATGAATACAATGTATTTGGCAGAGTTATTGCCATGGAGTGATTTCAGACTAAAGTGTATTAAATTTATATATGTTTATGTATAAATTTAATACACTTTTTATATAGTTTGTATATTGTATTTTTGTATTATTGTATCCTATTGTAACAATGCAATGTTTTGTGGACAAAGATCCAGGATATACTTGAAAACAAGAGAAATCTCAATGTATCCACCCTGGTAAAATATTTCATAAATAAATAAATAATACGTGATCAGCATGAATAAATATGAAACACAGTCATTAGAGATGCCTTCTGCCAAGTAATCGTGCAGTAACATAGCATAGGAAATTGAACAGCCTTTACACACCTTCCATTCAGCCCTCGGTGAATAAAGATATATCCTAATATTGTGTGCCATAATAGAACACTGCAGGCGCCATAACAATCTTGGTGACAAGTATACGATATAGGGGGCGTGGCTTCGACACCGACTAAGATGGCTGCTTAGAGTCTGAGCTCCGCTACACCTCACCCCTATGAAGCGATCTCCCATACGCAATAGAACACAAATGGGCCGTAGCCGCCGCACAGATAACCCACAGACCCCCAAGAACCCGCACTCAAACCCACAGCAGGGGCCGATGGATGGTTTTCTGCAGCCGCCTCGTGAACCACCGGGTGAGACTGAGAACCCGGGCCCAAGCCCGACCACGCGGTTACCTACCTCGATGGCAAGTGGCGACTCCCCAGCCTTGGACCGGATCAGCACCGAACTGAGGACCATGGCAGCTGCCATGGCTGCCATGGCTACTAAGGCTGATCTCCTCACCCTCACCACCACGATCCAAGACGCCATGAGAGCTGAGATGGCTGGGCTACGATCGGAAGTGGGAGAGCAGGCAGGCCGTATACAGGCCTTGGAACACTCTACTACCTCACAGGCTGCACAGCACGCGGCTACCGACCTTGCTGTCTCCAGACAGGGAGACTTAATCCTCCACATGCGACGGCACTTGGAGGATTTGGATAATAGGGGCCGGAGGCACAATATCAGGATCCGGGGGATCCCGGAGACTGAAGGGAGGGAGAATCCCCAAGACCTACTCACGGAGCTCTTCACGAGCATACTGGGCGCAGAAGCTCCTCAAACGTTTGCTTTTGAACGTGCACATAGAGCATTACGACCACGGGCAGCGGATGATGGCCCAAGAGATATGATCTGTTGCCTCCAATCCTTCCCTGTCAAGGACATGATCATGAAAAAGGCTAGGACACAGCCCACATGGCTCTTCCACGGTACTCCTATATCCCTATATAATGATCTTTCTCCACTCACTCTGGAAGCAAGGAGGGCGCTCCGGCCGGTGACAACAATGCTCCGCGCAAACAACATCACCTACAAGTGGGGATTTCCTTTTGCATTGATGGCACACCACCACAATACCTGGATATCGGCTAGATGGCCTGAGGACGTTCCACGGTTCCTACAAGAGCTTAATCTACCACCTACTCCGGTCATGAATTGGATCCTAGGCCCTCAAGGGCAGGAACCTAGGCAGAGGGGTGCTCCCCGCAGACGCGGAGGCGGATCTCCTATGGGTCGTCCATACCAGCGTCGTCGACAGGGCTCCGGGGACCAAGCCGAGTAAGTACTGTCCTCCCCTACCTGGGTCACCCCTTGCGCCTACTAAGCTGGGTCCGCACCACCCCCCCCCCCCCCCGTGTGACATTGGAGCCTCCTGGGCCAAAGGTATCATCACAGGGCTGATGTGGTTACACTCTATTTGTTTGGGGGGTGTGGGTACTGGGGGTTCCGGGGCACCGTCCCTATGCAGTAATCCTTATGCCTGTATTGTACCCCTTGCCCCCTGCCAGGACAGTGTCAACGTGGGGGCAACCGGATCCTGGAATCGCAGGACTGCACTTCTGGACGCTGGGGGTTTTGGGAGGGGGTCTTGAGGCGGCATGCATTGGACTATAATTGCAGGCATGGTTGATGTGGGGACTTATGCCTACAATGTGTTTTACTCTGTGACTGGGTCTCACCACTCCCCCATATGCTCTTGTTTGCCCCCCCCCCCCCCCCCCCCCCCCCCCCCACCTCTTTTTCCTCTCCCCCGCCTAGACAAAAGGTATCAAACGTCAGGAATAAAAAATACAAGCCACATACAATACGTATAAAAATAAATAAATAAAAAGAGGAATAAAGAGAAAAGAAAGAGAAAGGGAAGGAAAATAATAATAAATAAACGACCCCTCTATAAAAATTCACACTGTAAGCAAGACTTAGGATATATTATTCAGAGCGATATAGGATACGCCAGAATATGCATGTCTCCCCCCTTCCCCCCCCCTCCTATAAATAAATAAAGCAAAAAAAAAAAAAAAAAAAAAAAAAAAAATACTATGCAAAAAAGGAGAAAAAAAAAATCTATATAAAAAATAAAAATCAATAAATATTCCCTGGAATTTCCCCCCCCCCCTCCTCCCCCAGCTACCGCATTATCAGCTTACCATCTATTGCGCACTGTACTTTCTATTTTTACATTTTGTAAATAGGGCTGGAGTGCCCCCTACACGGGCGTGCTTGCACATGGGTCTCACTACTTTCCACCCACCCTTTTATATCGTTATGGTTTCTTATTATGCTCACAGTACCATGTCTCTAGCGGTACTCACAGCGTTGTATATCCAGCGACACTTTGAATACTGTCACCAATGGTACTCACGGTATTGTATCTTCAATGACACTCACAGTGCTCTGTCTCCAATAGCTTTCACAAGGTTGAGTCTCCAGTAACATACTCAGTACAGTGTCACCAGTAATACTCGCAGTATTGTATCTCCAGCAATGCTCACAGTAACATGTCTCCGGTAATGCCCACAGTACTGTGTCTCCAGTAATACTCACGGTATTGTGTCTTCAGTAATACAGCAGTGTATAGCCAGTAAAGCTCACGGTACTGTATCACTATATTCTTTGTACTGTTCACAGTATTGTGTCTCCAGTAATGCTCACAGTAATGTACCTTCACTAATACTCACAGTATTGAGTCTCCAGTAATGCTCACAGGATTGTATCTCCAATAATGCTCATAGTAATGTGTCTCCAATATTGCTCAAAACATTGTACCTTATGTAACACTCACAGTTTTGTGTCTCCAGTAATGTTCACAGTAATGTATCTCCAGTAATACTCACAGTATTGTGTCTCCAGTAATGCTCACAGTCCTATGTCTCAAGTAACACTCACGGTAATGTGTCTTCAGTAACACAGCAGCGTATAGCCAGTAATGCACACGGTACTGTGTCACTGTATTGTCTGTAGCACTCACGGTATTATGTCTCTAGTAATGCTCACAGTAATGTGTCTCCAGTAATACTCACAGTATTGTGTCTCCTGTAATGCTCACAGTATCATGTCTCCAATAATGCTCACAGTATTGTGTCTCCAGTAATGCTCATAGTAATGTATATCCAGCAATTCTCATAGTATTGTGCCTTCTGTAACACTCACACAACTGTGTCACTGTATTGTCTGTAGCACTCACGGTATTGTGTCTCCAGTAAGGCTCACAGTAATGTGTCTCCGGTAATACTCACAGTAATGTGTCTCCGGTAATACTCACAGTATTGTGTCTCCAGTGATGTTCACAGTAATGTGTCTCCAGTAATAATCACAGTATTGTGCCTCCAGTAATACACACTGTAATGTAATGTGTCTACAGTACTAATCCCAGCATTGTGTCTCCAGTAAAGTTCACAGTACTGTGTCTCTAGTCATACTCACAGTATAGTATCTTTAGTAACACTCATAGTAATGGGGCTCCAGTAATGATCACGGTATTAGGCCACAATATTGAATCTCCTCCCCCCCCCCCCCCTTGGACACCAGGTCCCCTGACGACGACTATGCATACGACACGGGGCAGGCTAGACCTCTGTGGCTATTTGGGGCCTCACCTGGTAGGGATGCAGGACAAAAGTTGTGGCGCTTTGTTATTAACACCGCTTAAATTACATAGTTACTGGCTTTTGAATTATTGAATTATTGTATTATTATCATCCATGGGCTACGGTTATGCCCTTATGGCTGTTCTATTATTCACGCATACGAAAAATTTTTTTACAGATCGCGCTAATTTGTACTTCACGTAACACATTATCAGGGGTTGGGGTGTGAGGACCATCCCAATCCCATACATACTCTAACACTCTTGTCTGGTGCCGAACCGCACATCCCAACACGCACTCGTGCTTACCCTACACGGCGGAACCTGGGGCCTCCTGATACCTGGCCTAGCTGCCGGTACGGACTCCCTGTGCCTCCGACCGTAGCACGAGTCACCCCCCATAAGGGGGTGGATCTTCTGAGACGCCTTCTGTCTCAGCTGTAACACCCGTTACCACGGGCATTTACTTCTCTTCTCTAATCTTCACTCCTCGTTCTTGAGTCTCTCCCTCCTCTGACCTACCCCCTCCTGCCCTGCACCCGGGGTGGTCTGTCCCTCTGGGCCTCTCCTTGACCCGCGCTAGGGCGGTTGTAACCCCCCCCTGGATTTGCCCACCTAAGGTGACGGGAGGGTATACTTCATTATAATGGATCCCGGAAAGGGGTGTGCGGAGCCTGCTGCTTATCGCCCTGCTCCCTTGTCTGTCCGCACTATTAACTGCAGAGGCCTGAACATACCTGAGCGACGGACCCATCTACTTCGAGAATTAAAAAAGAATCATATCTCGGTGGCGTTGCTACAGGAAACGCACTTCCGAACTGGGGCAGCTCCCAGATTACATAACAAACATTTCCCGATCAATTATTTCTGCGATCATCCAACATCGCGGAAAGCAGGGGTGGCCATCCTAATAGCAGCGCACCTGGATTTCCAGAAGCTGGACAGTCAGCTTGATTCACAGGGACGCTATCTTTTTCTGAAGGGGACGATCTCGGGCATGATGTACACGTTTGCCACAGCCTACGTACCTAATGCCCGACAAGCTCAGTTCCTCAGAGGAATGCTGAATAAACTAAACAACTTCTCGGAAGGTGCACTCATCCTGGGGGGGGATCTCAACGCATCCCTGGACCCCATCATGGACACCTCCACGGGACATAGCAGTATCTCCCATCTACACTTGCGTTCTATGAAACGGTCGCTGGGAGATATGGGTCTGGTGGACTGCTGGAGGGCCCTTCACCCCTCCACCAAAGACTACACCTATTATTCGGCGTTGCATGATCGGTACTCCCGCATCGATTATGTTTTTATTCGCCAACTGGGTCTACAGAGGCTCATCTCCGCTACCATAGATCCAGCCACGTGGTCAGATCACAACGCGGTCACAGTGGACCTTGAATCTCCTCTCTATCGGCCCTCGTCGTGGTCGTGGAGGCTGAATGAAGCCCTTCTACTCGATCCTGGGACACGGACCCAAGTTGCCCAAGCTTTGGAACAGTATTTCCAAGAAAACGACGTGCCGGAAACCTCTCCAGTGTCGATTTGGGAGGCACATAAAAGCGTTATTAGAGGCACACTCATCCGAATAGCGTCCCACAAAAAGAAAGCAGCTGCACTCGAAATGGCGGATCTATACAAATCAATCTCAGCTCTAGAACAGCAACACAAACACTCTCACCTAATGGAGACATATGGGAAACTCATGCAGGCCAGACGACAACTGAAGGATCTTCTCACAAAACGTTATCTCAATTCCCTACAACGCAATCGGGGGTTCTTCTATACTCACGCCAACAAGGGGGGGAAATACCTAGCTCATCTCCTGAAGGGGAATGCCCCCCGCTCACAGGTTCGCAGCCTACGCCTCTCTTCGGGCACCTCCACGATCTTCCCGGCTGAGATAGCTGAGGAATTTAAGAAATACTATCACTCACTTTACAATATACACGCGACAGACGACGATGTTGCTGCACTTGACGAAGGCATCCTGACGCGGAACTACTTGCGAGAGTCGGTGGAGAGGACGATCGATCCCGATACAGCAGAGACGCTGGACGGGCTGATCACTGAGGAGGAATTAAAAACGGCCTTGAAATCGACCAAAACGGGCAAGGCACCGGGCCCAGACGGATTTTCCGTGGGGTACTATAAAGCATTCTCGACCATACTGTTACCTTGGTTCACGAAGGCTCTGAATGCGATAGCTACAGGGGAGACCTTCGGAACGGAATCCCAGGCTGCTATTATCACTGTCCTGCCGAAACCGGGAAAAGACCCCACGATGTGTAGCAATTATCGCCCAATCTCCCTTCTAAATGTGGATGCTAAGCTATTTACTAAGGCACTTGCAACAAGACTCAGATCTGTTCTACCGGCACTCATACATATGGATCAGACAGGATTCATCCCCGGCCGAGAGGCAAGAGATAGCACCCTGAGGGCATTCGCAATTCAACATAGAGCACGCACGCAGGGACAACCTCTCCTCCTCCTCTCCACCGACGCTGAGAAGGCGTTTGACAGGGTGAAATGGCCATACATGCTTACCACCCTTGGCGCTATGGGGTTGGGACAGGGGTTCCTCACATGGATACGGGCGCTGTACCACAATCCGCGGGCCGCGGTTCGTGTGAACGGGGCGCTAACGGCGGATTTTGCAATCTCCAACGGCACAAGGCAGGGATGCCCGCTGTCGCCCCTGCTCTTTGCCATGTCCTTAGAACCCCTACTTCAAACTATTCGACAACATCCTGACGTTAGGGGATACTCGTGGCGAGGGGTGGAACATAAAGTGGCCGCATATGCGGATGACCTTTTGTTCTTCATTTCCTCACCTCGCGTCACCATGCCCTGCCTGATGGCCGCGCTTGAGCGATTCGGCACAATATCAGGTTTCAAACTTAACCTGTCCAAATGCGAAGTACTTAATATTACCATTCCGGAAGCTGAATATTGGGCCTTGGATACCCTGTTCCCCTTCCGCTGGTGTCCCAGTAAAATGAAATATCTTGGGATATGGCTTACGTCGGACCCGAGCGACCTATACCCTCTAAACTTCCCTCCACTCTTGAAGACGATCCTGGCGGACCTGGAAAGATGGGCATACCCACACGTCTCATGGTTTGGACGAATCGCTGTCCTTAAAATGAATGTTCTACCCAGGCTCCTGTATGCATTTCAAACTCTACCCTGGGCCATTCCTCCACATTTCTTCTCCACACTGAGATCGGCAACTCTCCGCTATGTCTGGAAAGGCGAGAGACCGCGGCTCCGCCACGATCTACTCTGCTTACCTCGATGCCGTGGGGGACTGGCATTGCCAGATTTTAAAAAGTACCACCAGGCCACGACCCTCCAGCGCATCCTGGAATGGCATGCAACCACGCACCAGAAACAGTGGGTGACACTGACTAAAGATGGGCAGGAGGCACAACTGAAATACGCCATCTGGGCGGGAAGACCTATGGCAGTTGACAAGGGGAACTCGGTAGGCATCGTAACACAAACGCTCATCAGCTGGAAACACGCGAGAGAACAACCGCATGTCTCGCCCACACCTAGTCCCTTAATCCCCATCATCCATAACCCGGCGATAGGCGGGGGCATCCCACCAAGCGCATGGCCCTTTGCAGAGAGCCGCACCCATGTTCCCATATCCACAGTCCTGCGTAATGGCGCCCTGAAATCCCTGGACTCCCTACTAGGACAATCGCCACGGACACCTCTGCTCACACTACGTTATATGCAGGTACAGCACTACTACAATAATGTACGCAACAAGGAGAAACTACACAGAGACCTCACCTGGTTTGAACTGCACTGCGAAAGGGGCTCATCGCTGGGAAAACCTATATCCACCCTCTACCAACACCTGGTGGTGGGACACTTGACAGAGAATAATGTCTTCCGCAGGCAATGGGAGACTTTGTTGAGTACTGCCTTTACGTCCCAGCAATGGGAAACTGCGCTGCTCTGGCAGCACAAAAGCTCCGTCTGCACTCAATACCAGGAAACGAACTATAAACTACTGGCCCTATGGTACCGGACACCCATATTACTCCATAGGATTTTTCCAACGACGCCCCCGACATGCTGGAGGTGTCTTGAGGAAAGGGGCACAATCGTACACATTTGGTGGGACTGTCGCCTTATAGTCCCATTCTGGGACATGGTCAGGGATGCGATCGTCGAAATCTTGGGAGCGACGGCGGAATGGACGGCGGCGCTAGTCCTCCTACATATTTCGACGCTGTCAATTGCTGGATACAAAAAATCGATCCTGCGCCATCTCCTTAATGCGGCCAAAGCATTGATCCCCCTATACTGGAAGAAGACAGAGATTCCCAAGAAGGAAGAATGGATTCGTAGGGTGGAGGAGATTCAAGGAGCGGAGGCCACTCGGGCCTCGCTGCTTGGTAGGGGGGACAGACATGCGGAGCAATGGCAACCATGGTTTGCATTCATATCTAATGGCCATTGAGAGTTGGAAAAAAGGGCACCTGGCCCAGCGGGATATGACCACCCCTACCCTCCATATCCTCCCTGAACCGTCTATAACTGAACCTGGGAGCAACTCTCCTATCCTATCCTATTCTACTCTCTCTCTCAATTCCTTTTCTCTCTCCATCTATATATTCTTGATTCTTCTCTAGGATCCTCAACTGTTACAAACACATGACTATAATACACGCTAGATGTGGTGACACATTTCTATTAATGTAGGGGCCAGGCGATTCGGCCAGGTGGACATTGGGTTTGCCTCACACTGCCTCTCACGGAATTGGTTGAGGGTTTAGGGTCTCATACACAATTGACTTGAGTGGCGATGTGGTGTTTGGTAGAATAGCGGCGGTCCGCATGACCGCTAACGCACGCACATACCCCTACAAGCGGGTGACACAGTGCCTCATAGCCACACGAAGACCCATGATATCTAGATATACCCGACCTGGACTGCACTTCGCTATAGCGACGCTAATCACCATGCCTCACGTACCCCACCACAACTAGTAGGGTACACTTCAGACACGTAGCGCAATACACAAAAGTGACTTCTAGCTGTCCGCTCTGTTATGTGGCGCATTAGGATGGTGTCATTATATGTTGAACGCTGTTTATAACATTACGTCTTCCTTGCCGAATATGTATATGTCATGTATAATTCTGCATGTTAACAATTCACTTATTTTGTATAATACTTTTTCAAGTTTCGAGCAATTAGGACCTGCGAGTCCTCGCTCACGAATATGTCTGTACACTTGAACCTCTGACCTCGTATCATACTAATAAAACAGATTTATAAAAAAAAAAAAAGTATACGATATAGTGTGAGAAGCTTCCAGTTTCCATCTTCCTTTGTCCTGTTTGTTACAGCCGATACAATTTGCTAAAAAAGTTACATAACAAATCTGTATTCCTTACACTACAGTTCACTCTCACCCCTGCTAATTACTCTCCCCAGCATATAAAGGCGCTAGGTCGGCACTCTGCCTCCTTCAACGTCACCCCACTGCAGGGCAGGCTAATGCACATGCGACATGAGCGCATTAGGCCCTTTCCATAATAAAGCATTGCTTCAATGCTTTCTGATGGAGCTTTAACTAACTCTGTATGTCCTCATGCAGAACGTGAGGACGTCCAGCATCAGTTAGGCGCCCAAAAGTCGCCTAGCCACCAGGAAGTGCCTCTTGTGGCTCTTTGATTGACAGCTACTAGATGCTGTCTTAGTTCTGCAATGTAATCATTGCAGTTTATCAAAATTATTTCCATTGCAAGCCTAATGGGGCCAGGGACATTACACCCAAACCTCTTCAGTGAGCTGAAGTGGTCTGAGTGCCTATAGTGTCCTTTTAAATGACCACTATAGTGCCAGGAAAACATACTTGTTTGTGCACATGCTTAACTGTGAACAGCTTAGTTCATGAAACAATTTAAAAATGAAACAGCTGAATTTCAATTCCTATAGCCCTCTATTTTGACCAGTTTTCCCTACAGATTTGAAGCAAGTAGGAATTTCAGAGTGCCTCTGTTGTGTGTTTTGGTTTTTTTACACTATTTATGGGTTTTTTTTTGTGCTTGTTTTCTGTATTATACCATAAAAAAATTATTATATCTTTAAAAACATACTCTAATTTTTATGCGAATGCACACAATCGTAAATTGGGATGTTTATTTACTAAACCCCAAATTTTGTAAATTTGTCTAAAACCATTGAATACTTTACCCCATAAAAAATTAACTAGATGAAAAAAATCAAGCTTGACTGTTGTGGCCTTAAATATGCAGTTCCCTTGTCTATTCTTCATGATTCCCTTGATATGTATGTGAAGACTGAGGGTTTTTCTTGTCCTGCTCTTGATAAGTCAGAGAAAGCAGTTAAAAAGAATGAAATGTGTAGGAGTCTATTCATGAATCAGTGACTTATGGTGAGATTACTTAAACAATGTATGCCAAAATAGCTGAGCTGTGAATTATTTCTAATTCCAATCAATATAGTTTTCCCAAGTCTTCTATTTTCTCTAGATTGGGTGTCAGATCACCAAAACTAGGGATTGACTGATTATCGGTCTGGCCGATATTATTGGCTGATATTCTGTATTTTCAGCAATATCGGTATCAGCCAATAAAGATACCGATATTGCCGATAATTCAGACCAGGGCTGCCATCAGTGCTTACTTATCTTCCCAGCAGCTCACTTCAGCTCCCCTGTCTATCTCTCGTGAGACTTGGGCAGGGGAGCTGCTGGGAAGGGAAGTAACAGTGTTTATACAAACTGGGTATATACAAACTGGGTTTTTTGCCTTCTTTTGGATCAACAGCAAAAATCAAATGTGATGAAGGCTGAACTTGATGGACGCAAGTCTCTTTTCAGCTATGTAACTATGTAATATATATATTATTTCGTGTATATATATATATATATATATATATATATATATATGTATATATATATATTGATATTAAAATACTGTTAGAACAAAATTACACATATACATTTTTTTATTTTTCATTTTTCACATATTTATATATTTATTTATTTTATATAATTATATATATATATTTAATTAATCATTCTACGTGTATTTTGATATTAATACATATATATATATAATTATAAGTATATCAATATTAAAATACAATTAGACAGTGTATGTGTAAGTGTATATATTTATACTTAGATCATATATATATATATATATGTGTGTATATATATATATATATATATATATGATTTAAGTACATATTATTTAATTTTAAACTGTGTTTAAACTTTATTTAACTTTATTTCATGCAGCAGGAGGACTGCCTGCCATTCCAGGCACTCCCCCTGCTGGCACTGCTATGGACAGCTATGATCACATGGCCCAGGAGGGCCGGATCAGACGCAGGGGGAATTCCTGGGAAGCCGGGCAAGTCCCCCCATCGATATCGCCGGTGTGGGACCGCCGGCCAGCAGGTAATTGAATAGGACGGCAGGGACGTACGCCCGCCGTCCTTAAGGGGTTAATGTGTAGGTATATATGTTTAAATATGTATGTGGCTGTGTATGTGTTTATGTGCATACATCCCAGCAATCAGAAACCAACACAACATGCAGACACAACCCTGTGATCAATACAAACACTACATAGAAACACACCCTGCATTCAAACACAAACACTACACACAAGTACACTATTGCATTTCATTGGTAGCAGTACATACAAATTCACCCTTTCATGCACACATATACTAAAAAGAGGCTTACATTGAAATGCACACTGCTCACAAATACAACCGTGCAAAATGTGCAAATGGTAGATGCCCAGCTGGCATAACATTTTGAGAGTTGTATGACAGATGGGGATCAGATGGCCCTTGCGCTAGAGGGCCCAAAATTATTTCTTGCACTAGGGCCCTCTCTACATTAGTTCCGCCACTGGGCAAGTGGAAGCTGAGTAAATCTTTGTACTGTGCTTTTTTATTATCTGATTTGATCTTGGATAATGATGAGGTTAATTACATGATTTTGCTATTACATAATGAAAAGCCATGATTTTATTAAAGACACAGAGGCAAGTATTGCATATCCCTTTCTTTACTGTCCACCAATAGCAGCAAATAATACAAAACAGTAAGAAAAAATGTTATACATAGTGATACGCCACACCCATATCAAGTCCCAGTATAATAGTTAGCACCTCCCATCATATTTCCTCTTTCTTTGGAGATGCGACACAACAATAAACATCTAACAGGAACCGATTAATCAGTCCAACCACATAATAACGACTGTCTTGAAATCCATCTGGAATCCAATCAGGAAGCATTCAACGAACTGGGACCAATCCACCACAGAACCAGAACTCGCCAACGTAGAGGAGCTCACTGCACGACAATCCGTCGGAATCCAGCAAACAAGTAGAATTTAGGCTCTGAAAACATAAATAAACAGGAGCCACAAGGTTATTTCAGTATTAGCGACTTAGTGCGCATGCAAGTAGGTACAGACCCGTCTATCAGAACATTCCTGAACCCAAGAACAGCCCGACATTCCAAATCTAGCAATGACATCCCACTTACCGTAATACCAACCTGAACCAATAAATATACCAGGGTGGGAAGATACAACCCAATGCAGAAGTATTTCCAGTGTGTGGACAATACTCGCCTCTATGTCTTTAATACAATCATGACTTTACGTCCTGTAAAAGCAAAATCATGTAATTTTATAACAAGACACAGAGGCTCATATTGCAAGTTCAAAGCTGACTGACAACCGCAGAAAAAACGTGAGCCAAGGGTCGCAAATAAAAATCTCGGAAGGTAGATTCCCAAGACCAGTTCACCGTCCTCATCAAATCCTCCAACCAAGCCCCCGAGGTCATCATCGATGAGGCCGCAGCACCCCGCACTGATTGGGCTCCAAATACCCGAGTGTCAACACCCGCCTGTTGTAAAACCCATTTCACCCAACGGGCCATGGTAGTACTCATCACCGGGGTAAAAGAAGAATGAAAGGATAAAAACAGATGACGAATAGAAGGTGACCGATGCGGTCCAGTGCGAACTCCGTATTCTTAAAGACAAGCCACTGGGCACAATGCTGGCGCGGAAGGGAAAGCCGGATAAGAAACCAACTTAATCTAAGTCTTTGTACACCTGGATATATTAAAGCACACTCCGTCCGGGGTGAAGGAACGAGCGTCAAAATCCAAGGCACGAACATCTGATACCCTCTACCAGGCAAAACAGTGTGACCAACTTTGCTGACAATTGGCGCAAAGAGAGATCCGCATTTGATGGCCATGATTCAAATAACGATAACACCATGGAAACGTCCCATGTAGAAGAGTACCGTGGTCTAGGCGAGCAAGAAAGACAGGAGCCCCATAGAAGTCAGCATATTAGGGGGTGTTGCCCCACAGAAGAACCCTCTAAACCCTGATGGGCCAAAGAGATGGCAGACCTATACACATTAATCGACCTGTAGGCCCTGCCAGCTTCAAACAGAGATGTGAGGAATTGGAGGATAGCCGCTACAGGGGCTGAAACGGGATCCACGTCCCTAGTCAGGCACCAGTCAGCCCAAGATCTCCAGGCTGACCGATATGATCTTCAAGTTCCAGGAGCCCATGCATCCGCCAAGAAGCGTCAAGTTGCGTCCGTAACTCCTGAGAAATGCCAGGGTCCCCTGAAATCCGCCAAGCCATCAGGAGCAGTGCGCCTTCCATGAGGAGTGGAATAATGATTGTCCGCTGGATCCTGAAGTAAGTCGCACTTACCTGGGAACCCGCTGTGGACACACCCTCGCAGTGGGCGTTCCAGCCGTGGAGACTCGCATCCAAGTCTATGGTGAATTCCGGTTGAGATCCGAATATGGTCCTGGCATTCCATGCATAAACATTGTGAATCCACCAACACAAGTCGTCCTTCATCTCCTTGTCCAAGACAACCAGGTTCGCATATGAAGCTCCCTCGCGAAGATGTGCAATCTTCAATCGTTGGTCCTGGTCAAAGCCCTGCGAAGTTCTTTGCGGATCGTGCGGATCTTGGGCGTCGGTAGACTCAAGGAGTCCTCTTCCGAGTTCACAAGGAAACCCAAGAATTCCATGTTTTTGGACGGGGTCAGACAGGAATTTTCCTAGTTGATAAGGAACCCCAGGCGGGTCAGCAAGTCCATCGCAGATGTCGTAAGAGGACCAAGCGGTCCTGAGCCGTGATCAGAATATCGTCAAAATGGACAAAAAGGCGTACTCCCTGACTGCGGAGCCAGGCCATCGCCGGGCGTAGCAGCTTGGTGAAGCACCATGACACCAAAGAGAGACCAAATGGAAGACAGGTGAAGCGCCATATGCCATTCTTCCAAAGGACCCGTAGAGGGTCCCTTGAGGCCACTGGTACCATCAGATACGCGTCCTTCAGGTCTAGTTTCGCTAGCCAATCCCCGTGCAGGAGGTGAATGCCCTGTCTTGAAGTGTCGGTAACGTACTCTAGCATTGAGCAGGCGTAAGTTGATTACCGGGCGCATCTGGACCCCTTTTTTCTCCACCAGGAAGATATTGCTCATGACACCTGATGAGTTGGGTGGAGCCAACTCTATAGCCTCCTTGGCCCGAAGGGCCGACAATTCCTCGTCGATCAACCTGCGATCCCGAAGGGAAAAACAGATCGGTCAAGGGGAAGGGATGTGACCCCACTAACACTATGTGAAAACCTTTCACCATGTCAAGGACCCATGTGTCTGAGGGTTGAGGGACACCCAGGCTGGGAAAAATGTCTGTCACCTATAAAAACAGGAGAAGAAACATGAGGTAGAGATAAGCTTACCGTAAGGTCGTCTGTTCCTGGAATTCACTCTGAATCCCTTGACCGCCATGGTTGTCCTTGGGATGGGAAGAAGGGGGATCAGGCCTTTGTCTCGTGATAGCTGCAACGCTGGTTGAAGGAGCCTCTCCCCTGACCATGGGAGTAAGAGTAACTGCGGCCTGCAAGACGCTCCCTGGTAGAGACCCGCCCCTGGAACACCCTCCTCATGGAGGCCTGGGCTTTATCCAAGGCAGTAAACGCCCCAACAAAACGGCCATGGTCCTTAATAAAGGAGTCACCAAAGAGGAAGCCCTGGGCCTTCCGTGAGGGCAAGGTTAGCCAGCTTCGGCTCCATTTTGAATAGGATGGCCTTTCATCGCTCCATAGCGAGCGAAGCATTGACACAGCCAGCAATGCAGATGGCCCTTTGCACCCAACCGGGGAGTTCCTCCGGGTCAACCAGCCTGTTATTGGCCCTGGCGTTCCTCCACCAGATCAAATAGCTTGGCCAGGGGGCCAAAAATAGCAAGGTGCTTATCCTGACACGTTTGGAGTGGGTTCCAGCCCAACTTTGATAGAAATTGCGCCAATTTTGGGATCGACTTCCGGGGTGTCGCACACTTTGTAAGGGTCCACCGATCTAGGGCACTCAGCTCGGAGCTTGTTACGTGCCGCTTTGCTAAGGAAGTGCCGCACCCAGGTCTCCAGGTAGTGGGCCACATGGTCCGCCGGGAGTCACTCGGCCGACCGCGGATGGTAAGGATCATACGGGTCGAATAAGGGTTCACCCAGCGGGTCCATGAGGGCAGTCCCCGCAGTCGCGGGAGAAGCAGCCCCAGGGTCGCCTCTTGTCATCTGCGCTGCGGCAGAGGTAAGGGGGTCCAGACCCAAATCCCCAGCATCATTTTCTGAGTCGTTATTGGACTCCAATCCAGCCTCCTCGCTAGAACCGACTTCTGGGCTGAAGTAATTCTGTGCTCTCGCACATTTCCATCTCCGCGCCAGGCAGAACGGGCTCTTTTGCGTGAACTGCACATGCTATCAGGGGTGCCCTGAGATAAGCCAATCATAGTGTTTCTAGAGGATGATGGAGAAACATGCCCGGATTTTTTATTAGCCTTTTTAGGAGCGGTCCCAGGGAGATCCAGATCATGACGCGGACTAAGCGCCGCGGACCCAGTAGGTCCTGTGCCTGAAGGGTGCGCCAGAAGCGCCTGGGAAATAGTTTAGGATAAGGCCAGGACATGGAGCTCATTGCGGCCATTATGGTGTTGGTCACAGACTTCTGGAGCGCCAAGCACCCTGCGGAGAAGGAATATTGGGTTAATATAATGCTGTAAGGAGGATAAAAGAGCAATCAGATCAGTGAGGGTTAGTCACCCAAACAAGCGCAGAGGGGAGCTCATCAGGGCCAGACCAGCAGCCAGAGACATGAGGAAGGAAGGAGCAGGCACAGGAGAAACCGGAAGGGGAAAAAAAACGAGAAAATATGCGAGATCGCTGTGAAAAAAAAAAAGTCCAGAACGGCTCAATTAATCTCCCGAACCAGGGTGTGTTCACGTGCCGAAATCGTCTATACAGGCAAAATATTAAACGGCATCGCAAACTCCCGGGTGAAGGGTGCCAATTGGGTCCAGGACCCGGGGCGGCAGGCAAAGAGAAACAGATAGCGGGGGGGAAAAAAACAAAATCCCAAAAGGACAGGTCCAGCCACATAATAAGGAGGCAAAAAGAAAAGGTAGGGGCTAGCACCCCCAAAGAGGGTAACATAAGGAAAACCCCTTTACTGGTCTGGGACCCTGAGCACAGAACAACCAACCAATTAGACCCAGATAATAAACAGGTACCATAACAATTCTACAAAGTAAAACCCATGGTTAACCAAAAATCTAAAACATACAATTGGAAATACACAAATCACAATGACTAAATCTCCAGAGACAAGTAGATGGTACTTAATTGATTGTGGAGCAGCAAAGAAAGAGGAAATATGAGGTGCTGACTATTATACTGGGACTTGATATGGGAGTGGCTTAACACTATGTATACCATTTTTTCTTACTGTTTTGTATTCTTTGCTGCTATTGGTGGAGAGTAAAGAAAGGGATATGCAATATGAGCCTCCGTGTCTTGTTATACAATAAGAAGTTCTTTTGTTGAAAGCCCACTTTGGCTGTGGATCTTAATTTGGTTTTTAGTATATTAATGAATAGCTAGCTTGTGTCAGGACTCTAATGTAAGGCCCTTTTTGCACATAGTTGAAATTGCTAATGCAGAAATATGGACAGTGATCGGTCGAGTCCTGGATGTCCGAGTGACCCTCGGTTTGTGTCATACTGTTTGATAATGCTCATACTTGATTTACCTTGCCCACCCTATCTACAGGCTTTCAGACAACCGCTAGGGGCTTCTGACAGAAGTAGATTTAATAATCATAAGCAAGCAAAGTATGCTGATGCTGGACATTTGTGTTTCCAGTGCTGCTTAGATTGTTTTATCAAATAATGGTAATTTTTGCACATGTGCTGTATATCCTCAATGTTGATTTGAGCCTTGATGACTTCACATGAGGAAGATCAAGCTGCATGAGGAATCTGAACTGGCACTATAGTAAAGGGATATATTATTTTTTCTAATTTTTTTTTAAGGTTGCCCCTTAATCTTAACAACACAAAGAAGTGATCAAACTGAAAAAAAAACAACAACAAATATTGTTGATATAATCTACGTTTCTTTTATTGATCTGTCCTGTATATTATTTCTAGATGTAAATCGCATGTATTGTAGGATTACTATTATTTACAATGTGTTACAAGATTATAATTATGGCAGTTACAACGTTGTAATCAAATGTATGGTTACACCTAGTTATGTTCCACTAAAAACAGCTTTGCTGTTTCACAAGGTGACTGACTGATCCTTGAAACAAGCATTTTGTGACTCCTCTAAGCCTCATCTGATTGTGTGTCTTTTGCAAAGATAGATTTGCCAATAGAACCATTTTTATAAAGAAATCAAGATTAAACTAAAAAAAAATAAAAAAAATCATCCAATCATAAGTTTTTATACAGCCTGTGTTTAATATTCTCTATCATGTTTTCATTGTTTCCAAATATCTCCTGTAGGGACCAGGAAGCAGCTTAGAGTTCTCTTACAGTCCTGGTCTTGTTTTCAGTGTTAGAACTGTGCATATATTAGGAATCCTTGTCCAGCAGTTGTGTATGACATATGAAGCTCAGCAGATGCTAGTAGCTTTATTCATGGGAAAAAAAAGAAAAAATTGCAACCTTGTAGTTTAATTCATGTTTTTATTTGAATGACTGCTGTAGAGGCCCTCTGATACGAAGCTTTGGGAGAAGGACTTAGGAATTAATGTATTTCATGAATGAAGCTACTTATTGCTGTTGCAGAAGTTCTTACATTAAGATATGAGAGGGCTATTTTTTTCCTATGGACTGTATGCAATGCATGAGTGCAAAATGTTCCTGTTATGTCAAACAGTAAGCATATAGTTGTACTTTACAAAATGAATGATGTGCAACGAGCTGCCTGCCTTCTTCATCCAATTTATGTAAAAAATAAATAATAAAAAAAGAATAAGAGGTCATGGTGCTTTGAGTAATAAATAGAAAATGAACCTTAAAAATAGCTTGTTGGAATCAAATACCAATTAGGGTATGATGGCATTTTCAGAAAACATGGCATGGCTGACTTAGAGATGTATTCTAGTTTGGCTTTCATTTTAACTCATCTCTGTTGCTTTTCCAAATCAGAATTCATGTAATTATTTATTTGAGAAAAGACATACCCAGCTGGTTTTCTAGCATAAAAAATTACAACAGGAGTAGTGCACATTGTGCAGTTGATCTAGCATAATTAATCTTGTGTACAAACCTGTGCAATAAATATACTGATCCTTAAGGCTGATGACTGCAACTATATATAAAGCTATATTTAAATATCTGCTAGTGTACTAGCATGCCATGGGAATGCTTATTGGTGCTTTGCAGTGGATGTCTGGAGGGGATGCTTACTTGCGATCTTGTCACTACTTGTTATCGGCCAACCGCTACTCATGAAAATGCTTGATTCTACTTTTATTATCTATGGGAGCCTCTAACTTCTATTTAGGCAGGCAGGTTTACGACTAAGCCAAAAAATCTTAATACTAAAATCTAAACCTAGTGGAAAAAAGTTAACAGTTAAATCCCTGTAGAAAAAAATACACGTTAACTATATGGCATTTCCTTGAAAACCTAAAGCACATATCAGAGCATATTAAACCAAATCAAAGAGTACAAAAATAAATGTATGGCAGACACGTGATGTAAAAATGTAATTATTCTCTCTGTTAGTGCATATTTAATTTAAATAACTAATTCCCAATGCAAAACTGGACTACAGTTACATCTGCACTTGGCATAGCACAAAATCACTATCTCATGCTAAGGCCAATCACAGGGTAAAGTAAGCCTGCTCAGGGAAAGTCTTTTTTTTTCAGCAGGGTGTGGTTACTATGGTGACAACTTGTGTTTCTGTGCTTTACCAGCGAATGGCTAATCTGCGACTGGCCGGTATCTTTTCAAGCAGACGTTATTGGCAGTCAGCAAATAAAAAGTAGTGACAAAGTTGGAAACCTGATGGTAAAGAGCAGCTGCTACTAAATGCCTTCTGTTCTGCTTGTTACTGCTGTTTACCAAAAAGGTTGAAAACGTGCCAAAAGTAGTGTATTGAAGAATTTAGGAAAAATTGCAGTTTACTTGAGCCATTCCCACCAAAATCCCTAAGGGAAAGGGAGGAAAGTTAAAGAAGACTTTCACACAGGAACATTGACTTTGTCTTCCTCTATGGTAAAATGGTGTTAACTGGATAGTTGAGTGCAAAGAAGCATCTCTCTGCTTAACTAGAAAAGGAAAAATCAGCTGGATGTCTGGTAATCATCTGCCAATCCTGGAGACCTCAAGTTGAATTCACAGAGTTAATGGGTATTAAAATAGAGTAGTTGTTGATTTATTTATTTTGCCAATAAAGTTGAACTTTTACCACAATTCAATGTTTAATGATTAAACCCCATTATATGGGAAGATAATTTGACATCTGGTTTTCTTGTTTGGAGTTGTGTGTAGTATTTTCCTTTGAATGTAGGTGTGCATTTGTGTGTGGTGCTGGCGTTTGGATGCAGGGGGAACACACTTCCTCCCAGAACCATCTAACATGGTTGCGCTGTTAAAGGGCTGCCGCATTCGACCAGGTCCCTAATCAGAGATGCTCATCGATGGCCCCTAAGTGTAAGGGACACCCAATTGGCCCCAATAGTGTGTGGGACCTAGTGCTGCTGCAACAGCAGTTGTTCTGCCCATAGCCATGACAAAAGAAATGTTTCCCATTCTTCACCCACTGTAATGATCCAGGGCATGTAAAGGAATGCAAAGAAGGGTCTCACAAAAGCCATCATTATACTTTCTATTTCACTCTCACTTTCCAGAATATGCAGCATTCAATTTCACTAATACAGGCTAGAAAAAAATACTATTAATACCCACTTAAATATACAGTAAATATAAAACGTTACTCCAATCTCCATGGAATTTGTATGTGCAACACGTCTGCTTAAAACACTACAAATATTGAGATATTTGCACTTTTGTGTCATGGGCTGGTTACATCCTGCCTAAACCAATTGTTTTGAAAAATAAAAAGTTTAGTTTGGTTTGGCCTTTTAATCATAAACATGCTTCACTTAAATTGTGTAGAAAGCTATTTTTTACCGCATGACCTCAGTTCATTAAAGGATCACTATAGTGTCAGGAAAACAAACTCATTTTCCTGACACTATAGTGCTCTGAGGGTGCCCCCACTCTCAGAGTCCCCCTCCCGTGGCGCTGAAAGGGGTTATAACCCCTTCAAGTACTTACTTTAATCCAGCGCCGGGCTCCCTCGGCGCTGGTGACCTCTCCTCCCTGTCCGACGTCAGCTCCCCCGCCCGTCAGTGGAACCGAATGCGCATTTCTCAATGCTTTCCTATGGACGCTCTGCGCGATGGATGCAAAATTGGCATCCAGCGTTGCAGATGCGCCTCTAGCAGCTGTCCGGAAGACAGCCACTAGAGTCGGCATTAACCCCAAATGTAAACATAGGAGTTTCTCTGAAACTGCTATGTGTACATATGAAAGGTTAAACCTGAGGGGCATTGCACCCAGACCACTTCATTGAGCTGAAGTGGTCTGGGTGACTATAGTGTCCCTTTAACACAAGTATATGATGTGTAATAAAATTACTAAGCATATGATGAAGTCCACTGACAAATAGGGTGGTAAGACTGTGAAAAGAAGATTTATCAGCTTTAGATTGTGTCATTTTTAACACTCACTAAGATTTGAATGGGCAGTGACTACACGGACCTGCATACGTGTATAGATAGATATTGATAAAAAGGCTTGAGGTAAAGATCCTGAGGTAACGAAAAATACATTGAGGACAAATTTCCAAGGCTAAAACATCTCTGCTAAATAACAGTAATTTTTGATAACAGTATTTTGCAGAGAGGAATTTCATAAGATGACCAAGGACCCTGTATGTTCTTTTAGTTATCCCATTGATGTTAGTGAATGTCCATTATATGCATTCTACTTTCAGATGTGTTTGGGAGTTTTAACAGCACATCTGTGGTGATCTAGGCAAGTAGGATTTGCATCTGCAGTAACATACTCTTTAATTTTGTACCTCTTCTTTCTGTTTTGTAGATACTTGGTCATGAATTTGAAGTTATGGCATAATACCACATGTAACATTGAGTATAGATGGAATGTTTTCATTTGTTCCACAAACCTTTATCTTACAGTCATCTCTATTTATGTTTAATCATGCCCTAGAAGTAGGAGAAAAAGACTGCTAATCCCCCAACTTCTCAAATATATTTCCTGCTCCATCTATGGCCTTTGGTGCATTACAAATGGAGTGTGATGGAATATGATGTAATTTGACAGTGCATGAAAGAGGGGGGGGCGGGGGGGGGGTTATATTGCTCTCTCTGATGTCTAGGTTTAACCCCTTAAGGACCAAACTTCTGAAATAAAAGGGAATCATGACATGTCATGTGTCCTTAAGGGGTTAAAGTAGTTGGGCCACAGAAAGTGATCTAATAAACTTCCTGGATGCATACAATGGTGCACCATAGGATATGTCACTGTTTGTGTTGCATACAATGGTGCACCATTGGATATGTCACTGTTTGTATGAGCCCTTGTTAAGGCCTTTATGGATAATTGTCAAGCTTTACAAGCTGAAAATTTAACTGTTTTTTTATTTCTTATTTTTTTAAGCATGATAGTTGTTGCTTCTGAAAAAGTGTTTAGTACCTAGTTTCCAACTCATTGTACTGTAAGAAAAAAACAGTCACTTTTCATGTAAATAGATCACTTATAATGTTTTTTTGCTTGCCTGCAAAGTGAAGGTCGCTGTGCTCAGCAATCCTAAAATTAACAAATGGAACAGTCCAAAGATCAGCTGCATTCCATATGGGCAAGGATCCAGAGACATTCAATTTATACTTAAAGAACAAAACATATTTTCAAATATAGTACTGCATGGTATGCTTGATGTTGTGCATTGTTGGGCACAATGAAATGAACTTGAATTTTTTTTCTAAGTAAGAAGCAAATGCTTTAAAATAGAGGGGGTGGAATAGAGGAGGCAAGTTTAAAGGCTTTCTCCAACCACCATGACAACTTCAGTGATTTGAAATGGTCATGGTGATAGGCGTCTGGATGTACATATTTTCTGCACGAAACACAGCACACCTGGCGATATTTAACAATGACCAATAGAGCATAAGCTGTCAAAAATGGTTGGAGTAACACTTTAAAATGAAAAATTTTGCAGCATTATTCATCTTATATATATATTATTTAAGTTGTACAAAATGTAATTATTTAGTCCAAAGGCCAAAGGTGGTGTGTGCTGACTTGGGGTTTCTTTGAACCTAGATAAATTCTAGAATTTATATTTACAATATATTGTTACCCACCCATACTTTAGAATGAACCTATACCTCAGAATGAACATCTATTTACTGAAGAGTCAGTTACATTGTGTTATGGCAATAATTGACATGCAAACAGTAGGGAAAATAATTAGTCACCAACTTCTCACAATTATATAAAAAGTTAGCTATCTAGGTTCAAAGAAACCCCAAGTTTGTTGTGCATTGTTGGGCACAATGAAATGAACTTGAATTTTTTTTCTAAGTAAGAAGCAAATGCTTTAAAATAGAGGGGGTGGAATAGAGGAGGCAAGTTTAAAGGCTTTCTCCAACCACCATGACAACTTCAGTGATTTGAAATGGTCATGGTGATAGGCGTCTGGATGTACATATTTTCTGCACGAAACACAGCACACCTGGCGATATTTAACAATGACCAATAGAGCATAAGCTGTCAAAAATGGTGGGAGTAACACTTTAAAATGAAACATTTTGCAGCATTATTCATCTTATATATATATTATTTAAGTTGTACAAAATGTAATTATTTAGTCCAAAGGCCAAAGGTGGTGTGTGCTGACTTGGGGTTTCTTTGAACCTAGATAGCTAACTTTTTATATAATTGTGAGAAGTTGGTGACTAATTATTTTCCCTACTGTTTGCATGTCAATTATTGCCATAACACAATGTAACTGACTCTTCAGTAAATAGATGTTCATTCTGAGGTATAGGTTCATTCTAAAGTATGGGTGGGTAACAATATATTGTAAATATAAATTCTACTTTTATTTCTCTGTTAAACATTTTACTATAAAGGAAACATTGCAGTTCCCCTCACACACATATCCTGTTTGCTTAATGTATTACGCTTGAGTAAAATATGCCTATTTGCCACAGATTGCCAAACGTTTAATGCATTTTATATATTGTTTTGTTAGTAACTGTTTCCATGATACAAAAGGGTGTTGTTTGTCAAGGATATTGTGACTGGCATAGCTAGCTAATGCAAGAAAAATCCACAAAATAGAATAAAAATGTGGTTAATTCAACATTGTTTGCGCTTGTGCTTTTGTTGATATGGAGGTAATGCAACATTGTGTGGATGTGGAAAGTTTTTAAATTATATTTATACAAAGGACTAAAGTGGAATTTTGATCTCCTTGTCCATCATGACAATCTACTTGTCCTGACACACAACTATTTATATTAGAAATGTTAAGGCTCCTAGACATTGTAAGGGTTAGTCACAAAACTCGCACATTTCACAAATGTAATCCAAATGGAAAAGCTAAGATAAAAATCACTCGAACCCAGCTATAATAACAATGGTTTGCCATTTGGATTTAAATTGTGAAAATTCAGAGTTTAGTAAAAAAATAACAAAAAAAAAACCTGAGTGTATTTTGCTCAGCCCCTCCCCTATAGTGTGTGTACTGGCTGTATGTAATGTGGGATGTGTATGCTGGCTGTGTGTAATATGTTGTATGCTCTGGCTTTGTATGCTAGCTGTGTACCATGTGTGTGGTGTTTTGTTGGCTGTGTGTAATGTGTGTGTTGGCTGTGTGTGCTATGCATTCGCTTTTTGTGTGCTAGCTGTGTGTTTTGTGTTGGATGTGTGTGTGCTGTTTTGTTAGCTGTGTGTAATGTGTGTGCTGGCTGTTTGTGCTGTGTGTTTGATATGTTTGCTGGCTGTGTAATATGTGTTGTGGTGCTTTGTGCTCTGCCTCCAACCTACTTAGCTATCTATAGTCAGGGGGCTATGATTTCTTGTGGTCCTGCTGGGGTCTTGGATGCCGGGAGGTCCAGTGATGGTTTACATTTATGGTGGTCTAGCAGATGATATTATTTATATAATTTCAATGAAATAATAAAGGATACCACCACATCATATGAAAAGCTCAATTAAAAAACTGAGCAAAAAAAAAATTAATTTTAGAGACAAAATGTTCATGTTCATATATCATGTTCATATATCCAAGCAAGCTTCTCATTAATTTAACACTTCAAGCTTTGGGCAATGTGGTTATATTTTAAATAGAGAGAGCATGATCATGTCTGAATACTGTATACAAGCTTCCTCTTCCAAGAAATATATTTATTTAAACTATATGACGCAGCCTTCCTGCAATGCTGCGTTTCTAGCTTATACTCTTTCTGACAGGAACAGTGAACGTATGATCCTAATAGGTAGTATGGTAAAAAGAAGATATGGGAGAAGAAGCTATTTCTTTCTTTGTGTGAGGGCAGATATAAAGTGTTTGATCTTCGTTTTGTAATGCATGCTGAAATGTCTTACTATATATTTTTTTTTTACTATAATTCAGTTTGTGGCATACTTGTCATAAATTCATCTTTGTCATTAATTGTCCATGAAAGCTCTCAAAAAGCGTTATAGAGATGGGTAATAAATGTTCTGTCTATTGACATTCCAATGCAAGGTCTAGTACACTTTATTTTTACTGGTCTGTATCTAAACCTTTTTCTGCTTATTAACCCCTTAAGGACGGAGCCAAATGTACACGTTGTGAACGAAACAAAATGTAAACAAAACCTGGCATTTGCGCTATATGTCTGTCCAACCGTAATTCACCTCTTTCATATTAAATGCACCCCCCTTATTATATATCATTTAATTCAGGGGAAACAGGGCTTTCATTTAATATCAAATATTTAGCTATGAAACATAATTTAATATGAAAAAAATATAAAAAAAAATGGGAGAAAATAAGATTTATTTTTATTTTTTTTAGTTCTACATGACATTTTAACTGTCAATGTCATAATAATAAAATACACATATTTGTATTCAGCAAAGTCTCACGTGTAAAACAGTACCCCTATGTACAGGTTTTATGGTGTTTTGGGAAGTTACAGGGTCAAATATAGCGTGTTACATTTGAAATTGAAATTCGCCAGATTAGTTACGTTGCCTTTGAGACTGTATAGTAGCCCAGGAAATACATTTACACCCATAATGGCATACCATTTGCAATAGTAGACAACCAAAGGTATTGCAAATGGGGTATGTCCAGTCTTTTTTAGTAGCCATTTCGTCACAAACACTGGCCAAAGTTAGCGTTAGTATTTGTTTGTGTGTGAAAAATGCAGAAAACGCCAATTTTGGCCAGTGTTTGTGACTAAGTGGCTACTAAAAAAGACTGGACATACCCCGTTTGCAATTCCTTGGGTTGTCTACTATTGCAAATGGTATGCCATCATAGGGGTAATTTTCATTCTTGGGCTACCATAGGGTCTCAAAGGCAACGTAACCAATCTGGCAAATTTTAATGTGAAAAAAATTAAACACAAGCCTTATATTTGATGCTGTAACTTTTGAAAACACCATAAAACCTGTACATGAGGGGTACTGTTGTACTCGGGAGACTTGACTGAACACAAATAATTGTGTTTCAAAACAGTAAAAAGTATTGCAGCAATAATATCGTCCGTGTAAGTGCTGTTTGTGCGTGAAAAATGCAAAAAACGTCACTTTTACTGGCGATATCATCGTTGTAATACATTTTACTGTTTTGAAACACTAATATTTGTGTTCAGCGAAGTCTCCCGAGTAAAACAGTACCCCCCATGTACAGGTTTTATGGTGTCTTGGAAAGTTATAGGGTTAAATATAGTGCTAGCAAATTAAATTCCCTATACTTTCGGCATGGGTTGTCAGGCAGGTCCCGCTAATTGTAATTAATTAGGATACCTAATTATGTAAAAAAATATTACATAAATATATGTGTAGAATTAATATATGTATATATATACATATGTGTATATATATGTATATATATATAATTTTTTTAAAATATTTTTATTTATATATAGGTATATATATATAGTGATATATACGTATATATTTATGTATATAGATATATATATATTATTTCGTTCTACGTGTATTTTGATATAAATATATATATATTAATATCACAATACAGTTAGAACGAAATAAAACACATCTATATATTTTTTTATATTTTATTTTTAATAATTTTTTTATTTTATTTTTTTACGTATTTACATATTTTTTTATATTATATATAAATATATATATATAACAATAATTATATATATATTTAATCAGTATCAGTCTACGTGTAATTTGATATTAATATATATATATATATATAATTATATATATATTAATATTAAAATACACCTAGACAGTGTATGTGTGTGTGTGTATATGTGTATATATATACTTAGATCATATATATATAATATATATATATATATATATGATCTAAGTATATATATATTTTTTTTATACACTTATTTAATTTATTAAAATTTTATTTCCAGCCAGCAGGGGGACCAACTGTCATTACAGTTAGTCCCCCTGCTGGCATTGCTGCAGCCAGCTATCCCGGCCATGTGATTGTGAGGTCCTCGCAAGGACCTCACTCTCACATGGCCCGGGGGGGCTGAAGAGGACGGAGGTGCTGCGGGGGGCTCCCTGGGAGTCCCCCCAACCGCGATCGCCTGCGTGGGATCGCCGGCGACCGGGTAAGTAAAAAAAAAAACAGAGGGCATACAATTACGCCCTGCGGCGTTTAGAGCCGCTTTTAAAAGGACGTAATTGTACGCCCTCCGGTCTTAAGGGGTTAATGTCTACTTGTGCTGTGGTGACCTATACACACATCACAGATACACACAAACACAATTACAGACCAACACAAAATCACAGACCAACACACACACAGGCACATACATAAACACACATAATCACAGATGTACACACAATCACAGACCCACACAAACCTGTAATCATATACCTATACACATAATCCCATACAAACACACAGTCACATATACACACAAACATGCAATCACAGACCTATACACACAGTCACAGATATACACACAATCACAGATATATACACACAATCACACACAGAACTATACAGTCACATACATACACACACATAATCACATGTGGACACGCACACAGACATACACACAATCACAGACCTGAACACACACGCAATCACAGACCTATACACACAATCACAGATATACACACACACAATCACGGATCCACACAAACACATAAAATTCATGAATCCTTGGTGTCTGGATACATACCCAAACTTTGCAAGACTATCCATGCCTATACATAAAAGTGGTGACACTACTTTGGTTTCTAACTTTCACCCAATATCATTGCTCCCAGTATTGTCAAAAATGTGTCCATAAGCAACTATGTGAGTATTACTAACAATCAAACTATCTGACCCCTGGCCAATCGGGTTTTCGCCCAAATCACTCCACTACAACTGCCCTCTTAAAAGTTTGCAATGACATCCAAACTGGCAAGGAATAAGGAGAGCTAACCGGAGCTATTTTCCTTGATTTTGCAAAGGCCTTTGACACACTAGACCACGACATTCTACTGCACAACCTCAAAAACTCAGGTATTGGTGATTGCCCGCTAACCTGGTTTCGATCATATGTATCGGAGCCCTCAAAATTTGTATCCATTTCTGACAGCGACTACCTCCTTCTCCCAGTCACGTGTGATGTTCCCCAAGGTTCCATTCTCAGCCCCCTACTATTCACTTTATTTATAAATAACCTGCCTAATGTCTGCAAATCCTCAAATGTACACATGTACGCAGACGACACAGTAATCAATGCAAGCAAATCCGATCTACCGCAGCTTGAGGCTGTGCTCCAAAACCAGTTTACAAAGTGGATCGCAAAAAACAAACTGTTCCTAAACACTGACAAAACTGTCACAATGATCTTTGGAAGAGTACCTAAATTACACAAATTACACAATTCCCACCTATCCATCAAAACAAATTCAAATAGCACACTGACCGCAGTCCACTCTTTCAAATACTTGGGTATGTTGTTAGACCACAATCTATCTTTTGGCCTCCATATAGAAAAACTTGCATCTAAACTTTATCCAAAACTAGGTGCCCTGTACAGAAACAAATCCTGCCTAAGCCCTACAGTAAAGGAAAAGATTGTACAGCAAATGCTGATGCCAATCATTGATTATGGGGATGTAGTATATGCACCTGCACCGCAAACCCACCTTAATAAACTCAATACATTGTATAACCCGTTCTGCCGATTTGTGCTACAATGTAATTACAGGACCCACCATTGTGACATGCTAAAATAACTAAACAGGTTGTAGCTGGAATCCAGACGCACCCTTCATCTTTCCAGCCTTGTGTTTAAGAGCTTTTCTGGGAAGCTCCCACCCTACCTGAACTGAATGCTCCCCCCGGCTGTTTTCACCTCCTATAACCTCTGATCCAGTAACAGCACTTTACTTAGTCTACCTCAATACAAAAGTAAAGCAGCCCGATTCTCCTTTTCCTACAGAGCACCGCAATTATGGAATGACCTCCCGCACACTTTCAAATCTTCCCCAAGCCTAAAGTCCTTTACGAGATCCCTCTATGCATAACTCAAAACGGAATGCACATGTCATGGTTGATTATATATTTTCTACCTGTTTTCTTGATATTGTGTATTAATATTGTTTTTGTATTTTATTGTACCCTATTGTATCAATGCAATATTTTGTGGACCCAGGACATACTTGAAAACGAGAGAAATCTCAATGTATCTTTTCTGGTAAAATATTTTATGAATAAATAAATAATAATATACACACAGTCACATACATAATCACAGATGTACACACATACATAGAAATACACAATCACAGATACACACACATGGACAGACATACACACAATTACAGACCCACAAACACATACAATCACAGACCTATACACACAATCACATATATGGACACACAATCACATATATGGACACACAATCACAGACCTACACACACAATCACAGAGCCACACACACACACATACAATCACAGCCCTATACACACAAACACAGACACGCACACACAAAATCACAAACATACACACACATAATCACAGACATACACACACACACAAAGTCAAAGACATGCACACAGGCTTACACACAATTACTGACATACATACACACATTCATTGATCCCAGGTGGCTAGTGGCTGATGCTAGGCTGGAATCTCTGTGCTCTTCCTGCATAGTTCCCTTGCACGCCCAGTAGTGATGCCAATGCCGGAATGACCGGCAGCAACTGGGCTGCATTACTAGCGTTTCCTAGCCGCATGTGGCCTGTGGGTTGGATAAACTGGTGTATAGAGTGCAGTTTCACTGCTCAATTCTCTGCCATTTAGGAGTTAATTCACTTTTGTTTCTGTTTATGCAATCCTAGCCATATGTCCCCTGACTGACTGACACAGCCAACTTTTCATTTTAAATCAGTTGTTAGCTTACTTTAGGAGTTTTTGTCTCCTTTGTAAATTTAACTTTGATCACACACACAGGAGACTCCTGCAGGGTCTAGAAGGCTGTTAATCAGAGCACGACAAATATTCTAAATAAAAAAGAATGTACAAAAAAGGAGGTTTAACCCCTTAAGGACTGCAGACATTTGAGGTATGTCCGACAAAAAGGCGATCAGTATTTGTGATTGTGATCGCTTCCAGTCGCTCTATGGGTATTGCACGATGCTTTGATGTTGAGGCATCGTACAATAATCCCCTTCACTGCCGGCACCCGAGTGATCGCTCCCCCTGGAACGATCACTTCTGGGTTGGCCCACGTGGCGCCCGGCAGTGTAGAGCAGAGCATCGGAAGCCATCAGTCTGTACTGAGTTCCTTGAGGGGTCGAGAAACTCAGTAAAAAATAAAATAAAAATTAATTAATTCATTCATTTTATTTATTTTTAAATTAACCCCCGGCCTCCCTCCCTCCCCATGTACTTCTCGATCGCCTCCATTACCTTACCGGCGATCGGTCTTCTTCTCTCTCCTAATTAAGACCCACAGGGGCCTTGTGACCTCTCTAAAAGAGGTTTCCACAGTGCTGCCAATAAATTAAAAAAAAATATATATATATATATATATGTATATATGAGATATATATACATATATTATATCTATATATAATATATATATATCTTATATATAACGTCATACTCAGTGTATTTTTTATTAATGTATACTTGTGTACGGCACATTTCGAGGACGTAAGGAAACAAATAATAAGAAAGAAACAGTATTAGAAAGAGCAAAGTCAGTTGAGGTGTGCCGAAGCTGACGTGAGGTTAGACCTGTAAAAGAGGGCAAAAATAAAAGAAGCGATTTTTTCAAAACACATATAAGTTTATTAAGTACAAACATTATTTAGACATGTCATGGAAAGCCATTTTTATCTCTTTTTCAGGATTGGGAATGTATCTATTGTATGCGGATGATTTCCACCTTCCCATATTCTTAATGATGTGAGTGGGTACGTGGTTACCTGAGGCAGCTGAAGCTGCTCCAATGCAGAAAGAATGACCCGCAAAGTCGTGTGGGTTGTGTCCTAGCCGGAGTAATAATGTACGAATGTAAAACATAAATTGTTTAGTGGTTAGGGGTTTCCCTTGGATGGCTAATAGTGGACAATCCGGGTTGGAAGTGATCATGGACACCATTAGTTTATCTAAAACTAGAATAGGACACTATCTGGTAGAGGTAGGATAGTATTTAATTTCTACCGGAGGACCTGTTTGGCTTGTTTTGGTATGGGCAATATATAAGATGTAGTGGTCCTGTTTTTTAATTAGGTGTTTTTTCTGGAGGCATGACTTGGAATCGGATGCTTTCTCCACTGAAAACTCTTTGGGTCTCAAGAAACCATAAAAGGCTAAGTAAGCTGTGGCCTTGACAATTAGGTTTGTGGTGTGTTCAAAAGGGGACATGTCAAGTATATCGGAGATACTTTTAAAGAGCTTACTGTCTATGGGAAGTCTCTTGACGGGATTGTATAATGATAATCTGTGAACATCTCTTAGGATACTTTTTACTGGATAGGACGTTAGAAATTGAGTTTTGTTGGGATAGCTGGTCAACATGTGGTGTTGTATACCCGTTAAGTAGAGTGTGATAGTGTTGTATGCTAACTTAAGCGAGATGTGGCAAAAAGTAGTGAAAGCTACAACAGTTTCAACAGAAAGAACATTTATTATATGATAATCACGAACAAAACTTATAAACAACTTGTATGCTCTGGAGTAGGCTTTCCTTGTATTAGGGGACAAGCTTGCCTGTGCGAGAGACCTACTATGTTGTAATAGAGAACTTAAACCATAATTAGTTCCGATAAGCTTGGAGGTTCTCTGGGATGTGGGTTCGCTGATGGATGAAGCCAGGAAATTTCCTGCAAATTCAAACGTGAGAGAGCATCAGCCGCATTATTTTGAACACCCGGAACGTGAATACAGGTTATGCAGAATTGAAGATTAGCTGCTAGCCAGGTCAGTCTCCTTATTAATTTCATAATCGTGAGGGACTGAGATCGGCCTTTGTTCACTATATTACAGGTAGCTAAGTTATCCGAAAAGCATCTGACAGAATGTCCATGCCATTCTTTACCCCAGACATGTGCAGCTGCTACTATAGGATACATTTCAAATAGTGGTGAGGTGGTATTGAAATTTTCGAGTGAGGTGGTCTCAACTGGCCAAGAGTCGTATAGCCACTCATCACCAAAAATAGCTGCATACCCAAATGCCCCTGAAGCATCGGTCCAAATTACAGGGGAATCGTCAGATAAGGGTGGAACAAATAGCGACCTGCCATTCCAAGATGATAAGAACAGCTGCCACATTTGTAAATCAGCTCTAGCTGACTCGTCTAAGGAAGTTGTGGAGTCGTCGTCGGGGAGACCGTGCAACAGTGAGAGGATTCTGGAAGTGAAAGACCTACCCTGAGGAATTATTCTCATAGCAAAATTTAGTGAACCGTGTAGTGACTGTAGCTGTTTCCTGGTGCAAGTGCCTTGTGAGGTGCAGATGTTTATGCAAGACAGAATCCGGTCCACTTTCTCTTGAGGCAGGCTGGCCTGCATAGAGACAGAATTGAGTGTAATTCCCAGGAAAGTAATCACCGTATTGGGACCTTCTGTTTTGTCCTGGGCTACAGGGACTCCTAAGTCTTTGAACAGAGTGAGCATGTGATTAAGACTGTGGGGCGTATGTTGGTGTGGTTCAATGGTGAGGAAGTCGTCTAAGTAATGTATGACTACTGAACATCTGCAAAAGTTCAGTAGGAGCCACTTTTACCACATAACAGCAGAATTAGCCATATGACAAAATACATGCTGGAAAAGACAGATCTTTGAGCAATGAGCCAGTTTGCTGTAAGCTAAAAATCCTGTATATAAATATTGAGAATAGAAGCCCTTTAAAACATATCCAGACATTGATACATTGACTTCCAGCCTGTACCCTGCTGGAAGCTTGCTTATATGCTGTATAATTAGTGAATTGACCATAATTTTGCCCGTACGAAAGTTTGGAGTAAATGGTTGCTTGATGGCTAAAGGAAGTCGGTCAACAGTACTGTGCTGTATGCACGGCGAGTACTCTGCGCGTCGTGGGAGGGCGAAATAATTTAGTCGCCCATGCCTGGGACCCCAGAGAGGCGGAGGGGTTCCTTATGTATAGTGCATACGTGCCCACTCACTGTTACCAGGAGACTGCAGCCGACGGAGGCAGGAGCTAGCCACGAACGCTTCCCGCTGGAACAACTAGGAGATCCCCAGCACTTCCGGCGTAACTGACGTCGGGAACACGTGAACCAGAAGTAGACGAAGCACTTCCAGAAATGTCGCTGACAGGTGAGTAGGGGCTCACGGGGTTTAAGTAGGAAAAAATTGTACCTCCCACAATTACAGGCCAAGCCTTCTATATATACTAAAATATAAATATACACTTAGAGTAAAATTACACTATAATGACTATATATATTGTGTATACATATTATTATAAAAAATACACTTAGAATGAAATTATCTATATATCTATGTATAGCCCCATAACGACCATGTACGTTCCTAGGTACGTCCAACAAAAAAACGGTCATTAAGGGTACGTCCGCGGCAAATAGAAGCCCTGACTTACCTGAACCGGCGATCCGCGGTGATCACAGTCGGGGGGGACTGCCGGAGACCCCAGCAGTCCCCCTGCAGCAGCCCCGGTCCTCCAGAGCCATGTAATCACCATGATCACATCACTGCAATAGAACTCTGTGAGCTTCCAACAGGGGAACTGTCAGGCAGTCCCCCAGGCTGCTAAAAAGTAAAAAAAATAATAATAATAATAATAAATAAATATATTATACATATATTATATATGTATAATATATTATAAAATAATTAAAGCATTTTATAATATATTATACATATATAATGCATATATATGATTTCATTCTAAGTGTACTTTGAGATATGTACACATGTATATATATATATACACATACTCACACGCACACACATGTAATATATACACATGTATTGTGTGTGTGTATATATATATATATATATATATATACATATATACATACACACATATTGTGTGTGTGTGTGTGTGTGTGTGTGTGTGTGTGTGTGTATATATATGTGTGTAATATATGTGTGTAATAAAAAATGCTAAATTTGGCCAGCATTTGTGATTCAGTGGCTACTACTAAAGACTGGACATTCCCCATTTTAAATACCCTGAATTGTCTACATTTGAATGGTATGCTATGATGGGATTATTTCACATTCATGGGCTACCATATGGTCTCAAAACACAGACTCAGCAAATCTGGCAAACTGAATTGGGCAATCCCTATATTGACCCTGTAACTTTCCAAAACACCATAAAACCTGTACATGGGGGGTATTGTTATACTCGGGAGACTTTGCTGAACACAAGTATGAGTGTTTAAATCAGTAAAATTTATCACAACGATGAAATCACCAGTAAAAGTGAAGTTTGTGTGTAAAAAAAAAAATGCAAAAAACAAATAAAAATGCAGTTTGGCCAGAATTTGTGACTAAGTGGCTACTACAAAAGACTGGACATACCCCATTTTGAATATCCTGGGTTGTCTACTTTTTCAAATGGTATGTCATGGTGGGGTTCATTTTCATTCCTGGGCTGCTATACGGTCTCAAAGGCCCAGCAAACCAATCTGGCAAATTTCAATGTGCAAACATGGAAAAGGGGAAAGCCCTACATTTGACCCCTCTAAGTTTGCAAAAACCCATAAAACCTGTACACTGGGGGCACTGTTGTACTCGGGGGAAAGCCCTACATTTGACCCCTGTACGTTTGCAAAAACCCATAAAACCTGTACATTGGGGGCACTGTTGTACTCATGAGATGTTGCTGAACACATCTTGGGGTATTCTTTGTCAGTGACACATAACAGGAACCGAGAATCCATGCCTAAAGTACAGTGTTAATTACTACCCAAAAGTTTGACAAAGACTGGTGGTAGAATTAGTGCACGGAAAGTGTTAAAATACCACCATTTGAAATACCCTAGGGCAGGGATAGGCAACCTTTGGCACTCCAGATGTTGTGGACTACATCTCCCATAATGCTCTTACACCCAGAATGCTGGCAAAGCATCATGGGAGGTGTAGTCCAAAACATCTAGGGTGCCGAAGGTTGCCTATGTCTGCCCTAGGGTGTCTACTTTTAAAAAATATATAGTTTGATGGAGGTAAATTACATTGGCTGGCTTCAAAAATTTCCCAAAGAGGACATGAGTGCATGATGACCAGCTGTGAAAATTCCAAGTTGGAAAACTAGAATGCGCACCCTCCAAATAAGGTCTTTTAGCCCCCAGAGAACCTGACACACCTGTACATGGGTGGTATGATCGTTACTCAGGAGATGTTGCTGAACACATATTGGGGTGTTCTTTGGCAGTAATACATAACAGGAGCTGAGAATTCATGCCTAAACTACAATGTGTGTGAAAAATAACACAAAAAATGACTACCCAAAAGGTTGACAAAGACTGGTGGTAGAATTAGTGCATGGAAATTGTTAAAATACCACCATTTGAAATACCCTTCGGCTCTCCATATGTTTTGGACTACACCTCCCATGATGCTTTGCCAGCATTATGTGTGTAAGAGCATTATGGGGGATGTAGTCCACAACACCTGGAGAGCCGAAGGTTGCCTATCCCTGCCCTAGGGCAAGCATGTCAAACTCAAAGTCTAGCAAGGGCCAAATAAACAAGGTTTAAGTTTATGTGGGCTGCAAAAAACAAAACAAAAAAAAAACTTACATTTTCATAGGTTTATTTTGAAACGTACAGTATAAAAAAAAAACAGCATCCCCCTCCACTAAACCACAGCATTCTCCTCTACTAAATCTCAGTCCCCCCTCTAGCCAACAAGCAGACTTCACATTGCCGCTGCCAGTATGCGACTCTGGAGTTTGACGTCTGGTATACCCCAACTGGCGCCGTCCACACCCTGTGCCAAAGCGGATTCTCCCGCTACATCTTGAAACCCTGTGAAGGTGGAGCACGTTGACGTGACGTTGAAATGTGGCGTGGTGTTGCGTGCCTCTGTGCACCTCTAGGTCCTCCACTGTCCACCGCAACACTGACCGACACACACACACACTGACAGACACACATACTAATAAATCAAAAAGTGCTTAAAAATAAAAAGTCCTGTGCCCATAACCCACGGAGAAAAACACCCGGCGCGCGTTTCGGTGCAATGCTGAGTGCACCTTCGAAGGACAATTTGTTGCCTTGTATGTAACAGACTCTATTTGACTAGGGATCCAACTGAACGTATACTTTGTGAGCCGATTTAATAAAGCTCATTTTATTTATTTATTGTTACTCTATCTGGATATAACCCTTTTGAGTTGCTACATTTGCTGTTGGCATTGGAACTTACCTTACAAGGCCGTTATTTATTTGCTTTTTGTTGGTGTATTATACTTTAGCCAAGATTTTTGTTTTGTTCTATTTTAGTTTAATTCTGATTTCAATGCAGGATTCCTATCATTATTGTACTTCACCTATATGACTACTGTTATATCCAGGCGATACAGTGACTCTAACCCTGTCCTTTGGTGAGAACCTCTGTATAATTTATTTTTTCTTGTTTACAATGTAACTTGCGTTAATTTTGAAAAAGAAAATAGTTTGGAAATAGCAAAGTGCTACTTGTACTTATTGCCCTATAACTTTCCCAAAAAAAGCTAAGAACATGATAACATTTGGGTATTTCTAAACTCAAGACAAAATTTAGAAACTATTTAGCACGGGTGATTTTTAGCGGATGTAACAGATTTTGGGGGTCAAAGTTCGAAAAGGTATATTATGTAAACTTTTTCCATCATATTTTATAATTTTATTTATAGTAAATTATATGATATGATGAAAATAATGGTATCTTTAGAAAGACCCTTTAATTGCGAGAAAAACGGTATACAATATGTGTGATTACAGTAAATGAATAAGAGGGAAATTACAGCTAAACACAAACACGGCAGAAATGTAAAAACAGCCCTGGTCCCAAACGATAAGAAAATTTAAAAGTGGTCCGGTCACTAAGTAGTTATACAGATCTCTCTTTACAGGGAGTTTTTAGGAAGGGCATTCAAGTTACATGCAGGGAGGTGTGACTAGGGCTGTATAAGCAAAGAAATGTAACTCCTAAGTAGAAGAGAATTAACCCGTAAGATTGCATAGCCGATCTAAGCACCAAAACTGCTTCATTAAGCTAAGTTGTCCTATAGTATCCATTTATGTTTGTCATCTCATGTATTTTTTATTTGCTGTTTTACATCTCCATTGTAAAATGCTGCAGGATGTGTTGTCGGTGTATAAATGATATTGATATAAAATATTTTTTATTGTTTCACAGCTGGTCACAGGAGTATGGGAAGGAGGCTATAACTTTTTCTGTCAGGATACTCACAGTGGAGGTGACGCTGATATGAAGGTACGATAACTATTCTTTTTTTCTGTTTGTTTGTTTTTAAAGTTAATAGAGAATGGATTTAACAACCGACATATTTTTGTATGTTTATGACAACCTAGAGGGGCTGTGTGATACGTTAAAATTCACACTGCTTACCACTTAATGTATCAAGTACTACTACTGCAACTCCAGCCTGAAAGTGACATCATAGGAACTAAATTGGGCATAGACGAATGCTTTTGTGGGAGCCAAGTAAATGGTACATTTGTGAAGATCTTTCTAAAACAAAAAGATTATGGGTGCCGTCAGCAAAACTTTCAGAATCCAGACCGTTGAGGGCTAGTTATCCTTGAGTTCATGTGACTAGTTTGATGTTCTTGTTTAACTAAGATAAACTGTGCTTTCTATGGTTTTATTATTTTTTATTTGTAAATTTGAGTAATGTGCATTTCAATGTAAAACTGTGTTTTTACTATGTGAATGCAGTGATTGTCTGCCACCAGTTTTCCTGCTGAATTTCTGTCTAGCCTGTTCTGTAGGTTGTTGTGATTATGCTTTTTAAGGAAATGATTCAGCTGTAGTGGTAATGTTGTTTACAGTGTCCCTTTAGATTTTACCTCAGATATTTGCAGAAATATTGTGATAAGCTTCCCAGAATCATAGGTGTTTGGTAGTTATTGATTTCTTTTGGATAGTGTCCTACAAACCTTTGCTCTGTGGTGCTGCTGAATAGTGTCCAAAAGGCAGACCCACGTGGCAGAATTGAGGTCAGTGGATGCTTTATAGACAAATCCATGTCACGGTAGTCAGCATACAGGTGAGGTCAGAGCATCAGATCTAACAGTGCAGTTTCTAAATTGTGACAGGACAAACACAAAATGCATGCAACCAGTTGTTTTTAAGTGTAATTAATATTAAATATTACACATATGCTAGCCTCTGTGTACTATTTTGTAATGCTTATATATAAGTAAATATGCTGCGTTTTTTTCTATGCATCTCCTAGCTTAGCCTTGCTCTACACAGGATCAGCCATCTTTAAGTCCTCTTTGGTCAGAAGCACAGCATACCCTACACAATTTGTATAAGTAATAATCAAGCCCTAATGTGCAATCACACATCTTAACATCATGTATAAGCACTTACCATCTTAAAATGCTCTCTGTGCTGGTTTTAGACCTTCAAATTGTTTAAGGTCTTGGCAGATAAGTGGTGCTTCAGATCAAAGAGGTCTAAACATGGCTGTCTACAAGTATAGACTCATTACAAGATAATACACAGTGAGGCTATATCACATGGAATCTTTAATTTGCAGTCATGTTAAAAATTAGTTAATTAAGTATGTGGTTAAATGTATAGATGTATACTACACTTTGTCTACATTATATTGTCATGATAAACCCCTTGACATTCAATATACAATAAGAAAAACCTTCCAGTATTAAACCAAATACATGCTAAGTTGATTGTACACCTGCAGGGTTTCAGGACCCATTAATAACACAGTTCCAGAATAATGATTGCACACCTGAGTTCCAGTTACAATGAATGGGAGGAAATTATAAAAGATGTATACCTCCCAAAATGAGTAATTCTTTATGGATCATTGCCGTTGAATGAATGCAGACCAGACTGTCTGCCAATCACACAGTCATGGCCCAGTAGTGGACCATGCAGACGTAAGGGACTGTCTCGCCTAAATCCCTCTTGGGATAAAACTTCAATTAACAGGCAGGAAAATAAAAAAAGGTAAACACACTGTGCTGCAAGAACTGATTGACAATCAAACCATTTTTTTTCATGGAGGTTGTTTAAATCATAGCCAGGGGAGGTGTGGCTAAGGCAGCAAAAACAGAAACAACAGTGCAAAAATGGGGAGCTACTGAATAATTTACAGCATTACCTGAAACTCTCAGCCAATTAGCAGCATCTTTCAAGGTTCGGACTAGCAGAACAGTTTAACCCCTCACAAGGTATGCCGGCACCAGGGACTTCCTGGTACAGTACCAAATTTAATGCCAATTAGGTTGTTATGGTGCCCCAAGTGTTCCTTTAATTCTCTGAAATTACAGGAAAATTACAGAAGCACGCAAAGCACCTTAGCAAGTGCAAATTATTGTATTGACTATGGTGCTGTGATTTTAACTGTATTGGAGTATTGTAATAAAAACAAACTTTTCCTGGCACCCATGATCCAGCCTCTCTGCAGCATCACTGATAAAAGTGAAAATTGTCTGTCTGTGTTTTGGAGTGTAATTCAGTTTAACTTTAATTGACAATAAGAGCACATTATCAGTGCATCAGCAGAGCACGTGGCTATGGGTGCTGGAAAGTGCCATAATGTTTGTGGTTGTCATACCCAGGACATACTTGAAAATGAGAGAAATCTCAATGTATCCTTCCTGGTGAAATATTTTATAAATAAATAAATAAAATCCTGCCCCAAAGTGGTTAAACAGAAAACTATGGAGCACCCCATACTGCTACAATAGACCTGTATTGATTATAGGTTTTAGAGTGTGTTTTTAAGTAGGCCTTGTGCACAGTTCTAATCCCCAAGTAGAAGCAGTCTTTGTTTTACAATGCTGTAATTGTTCCTTAAAACCAAAGCATACAAGATAAATATTTAAGAACATAACTGTGGCCTAAATACAGTGCTGTTCTTTTGAAGACATGTATTGTGCTTGTTGATCCACATAGTTGCAGCAATATATTATTTCAAGCAACTGTAAACTTGGCATTCAGGAGTCACAGACAAATTGGACCAACCATGTTTAATCACCTGTCAGCATGTAACCTCCTTAAGAATAGACAAAATTAACCAATGTTAGAATGGGAAAACTGTGCCAAATAGTAAATTACTTGGTTGTCTAGCAACCAACATATTCAGAATGCAAGAAGAAAAAAAAAACATACCCAGTGTGTGTAAAAGAAAACTGTGAAATTCACATTCATACAATATATTATTTTATATCTTAGTGTAACATGCTCTTTAGGTGCCCTCCCACATTTTTGGGGTCAAACCTTTTGGGAGTGGATTGACAAAGATTCAGGCTTTCCCCAGCACCCATAGATTCTCGAGATCAGCGATGTGGAATTTACATCTCAAGACACCTGAGACATGCAGTTTTGGGTGCAAGGCAACAAGTTTTTCTATTATTTTAGCCTTGCTGTGACGGAAGGGATGCGGCTGTCCATTTTCATCTAAGGTTGACTAGGGACTGCTTTAGACCGCCAGGCATGGAGAGTTGCGAGGAGTGGCAGCTGCTCCTCGCGATGCACAAAGCTGATTGCAGCCGGGATACCGCATCACATTTTATAGGAAAGAGAAATAAGGGGAACAAGCTGCAGACTCAGTGCAGGATTACAAGAACTGATGATGATGATGTGAAAGTAATTTTTGTGTAAGTGAGTCAGTGTGTGTGTTTCAGAGAGTTTGTGGGTATCTGTGTTAGTGTGCAGTGTGTCCGTCAGAATGACAGTGTATGAGTCAGTGTGCAGTTTGTTGCAGTGTGTGTCAATGAGGGCAAAGTTCGATTCAATTTTTTTAACAATGTATAACTTTGATTTTTGAGAGTATTAATCATATATACATATATGCATGTAAATTACTATATATGAGTATTATGTTAATATTTACATATAAATAAAAATCAAATCACATTACTTTACAAATACAACCGGCATACACCACACATGCACATACATACTATGTACAGCCAACACACACAACATACACCCATCACATACCACACATACATACATACATACATACATACATACATACAGACAGACAGATCACATAGAGGCAGCACACACCACACACATTACATAAAACATGAACACACAACACAAAATACATACATCCAACACATACACACACACACATAACAGGTAGTTGGCACACATGACTCACTCACTATTACAAAGCGAGAGACTGCACTCAGGGTAATTGTTCTGGGATATATTCAATAAGCAGAGAATTGAAATGTAAATTGACAAAGAAAAGTTTATGTCAAGGCTAATGTTAGCCAGGTTGGAATGAAGAATATTTGTACTTGTTCTAAGTTGATTACATTTCATAAATTGCCCCATCACAACTCACTTTTTAAAAAAATGTTTTTAAATTCTTTATTTTTCAGTTATAAGTTTACCAGGTACATGGTACAAGAATTTAGGAAGGTTGCACAATCAGTACAGTGATAGACAAGCATATAGGGATTAGCAATGCGGTTATATCATTTATACACAAATTTTGTACATATTACAGGTACAACTGTTGAAGTAGGGATACAAATTTTTTGGGATACCCGAGTTGGATAGGGCTATAATAACCTCGTTGGGTGTCCATTCCTGTTGTTTGCGTAGAGAAGGTGTCCGTGTTGCATCATTGTGTCATGTAGGATTGATACAGATTCCAGCCAGTGTGTTGTGTTCAGCTTCAGTGTTGTAGAGGCTAGGGTTGTTCTAGTTAGTTGCTGACTCCCTAGATTCTAAGAGGTTATGTTGTTGTACAACATCAGTGTTTTCGGGTGGTGAGTCAGTATCTTTTGCTGCTTTACGGGGCAGTAGGGTGATGGTTTCTGGGTGTCTCGGGTGTACTGGGAATGTTTAGGTTATTTAGGTGTATTTTGGGTATCAGGCAACATACACAACATACACCCATCACATACCACACATACATACATACATACAGACAGACAGACAGACAGATCACATAGAGGCAGCACACCACACACATTACATAAAACATGAACACACAACACAAAATACATACATCCAACACATACACACACACACATAACAGGTAGTTGGCACACATGACTCACTCACTATTACAAAGCGAGAGACTGCACTCAGGGTAATTGTTCTGGGATATATTCAATAAGCAGAGAATTGAAATGTAAATTGACAAAGAAAAGTTTATGTCAAGGCTAATGTTAGCCAGGTTGGAATGAAGAATATTTGTACTTGTTCTAAGTTGATTACATTTCATAAATTGCCCCATCACAACTCACTTTTTAAAAAAATGTTTTTAAATTCTTTATTTTTCAGTTATAAGTTTACCAGGTACATGGTACAAGAATTTAGGAAGGTTGCACAATCAGTACAGTGATAGACAAGCATATAGGGATTAGCAATGCGGTTATATCATTTATACACAAATTTTGTACATATTACAGGTACAACTGTTGAAGTAGGGATACAAATTTTTTGGGATACCCGAGTTGGATAGGGCTATAATAACCTCGTTGGGTGTCCATTCCTGTTGTTTGCGTAGAGAAGGTGTCCGTGTTGCATCATTGTGTCATGTAGGATTGATACAGATTCCAGCCAGTGTGTTGTGTTCAGCTTCAGTGTTGTAGAGGCTAGGGTTGTTCTAGTTAGTTGCTGACTCCCTAGATTCTAAGAGGTTATGTTGTTGTACAACATCAGTGTTTTCGGGTGGTGAGTCAGTATCTTTTGCTGCTTTACGGGGCAGTAGGGTGATGGTTTCTGGGTGTCTCGGGTGTACTGGGAATGTTTAGGTTATTTAGGTGTATTTTGGGTATCAGGCAACATACACAACATACACCCATCACATACCACACATACATACATACATACATACAGACAGACAGACAGACAGATCACATAGAGGCAGCACACCACACACATTACATAAAACATGAACACACAACACAAAATACATACATCCAACACATACACACACACACATAACAGGTAGTTGGCACACATGACTCACTCACTATTACAAAGCGAGAGACTGCACTCAGGGTAATTGTTCTGGGATATATTCAATAAGCAGAGAATTGAAATGTAAATTGACAAAGAAAAGTTTATGTCAAGGCTAATGTTAGCCAGGTTGGAATGAAGAATATTTGTACTTGTTCTAAGTTGATTACATTTCATAAATTGCCCCATCACAACTCACTTTTTTTAAAAATGTTTTTAAATTCTTTATTTTTCAGTTATAAGTTTACCAGGTACATGGTACAAGAATTTAGGAAGGTTGCACAATCAGTACAGTGATAGACAAGCATATAGGGATTAGCAATGCGGTTATATCATTTATACACAAATTTTGTACATATTACAGGTACAACTGTTGAAGTAGGGATACAAATTTTTTGGGATACCCGAGTTGGATAGGGCTATAATAACCTTGTTGGGTGTCCATTCCTGTTGTTTGCGTAGAGAAGGTGTCCGTGTTGCATCATTGTGTCATGTAGGATTGATACAGATTCCAGCCAGTGTGTTGTGTTCAGCTTCAGTGTTGTAGAGGCTAGGGTTGTTCTAGTTAGTTGCTGACTCCCTAGATTCTAAGAGGTTATGTTGTTGTACAACATCAGTGTTTTCGGGTGGTGAGTCAGTATCTTTTGCTGCTTTACGGGGCAGTGGGGTGATGGTTTCTGGGTGTCTCGGGTGTACTGGGAATGTTTAGGTTATTTAGGTGTATTTTGGGTATCAGGCACAGTTAGTGACCTGACACTATGTGCATATCTTGTTCTGCACTTGTTCTGAGTTGTGCACCGGCATGAGCCAGTGTTGAAGTGGGTCAACAAAAAGGGGGTGCTTGAGGATAGTATAGTGATTGTAGGAGGGAGAGAAGAAGAAGGGATGGAAGGTTGGGGGAGGGGTTTTTGGCAGGGGTGTCCCCTCGGGGGATTCCTCTCAAGCTTGGCCCTGGTGTTCCAGGATCCATAACTCACTTTTTTTTTCTTTTCTTTTTTTTTATAATTCTTTATTTTGGTTGTGCATGAAAAGCTACATCAGTTTGGTAGTCTTGACAGAATATCAGGAAAAGAGCGTAGTTTTCAAATTTTAAGACAGGCAATATGCACTTTGTTTTAAAAGTAGTAACAAGCTTAGACAAGGTGAAAAATCAGGTTAAAGGGACACTATAGTCACGAAAACAACTTCAGCCTATTGAAGCAGTTCTGGTGTATAGGTCATTTCCCTGCAGTGTCGCTGCTCAATTTTCTGCCATTTAGGAGTTAGATCACTTTATTTATGCACCCTAGTCATACCTCCCTGCATGTGACTTGCACAGCCTTCCTAAACACTTCCTGTATAGAGTCAGCTAATGTTTACACTTCCTTTATTGCAAATTCTATTTAATTTAATATGTATTATCCCCTGCACTGTTGATAGCTTGCTAGACCCCACAGAAGCATTCTGTGTATGATTAAAATTAATTTTAGAGAGCAGGCATTAAGAACTTTTAAAGTAAGTTACATCTAGTTGAAAGTCAAACCATTTTTTTTTCATGCATGGTGTGTAAGTTGTGAGGTGTGACTAGGGCTGCATGGACAGAAACAAAATAGGTTTAACTCCTAAATTGCAGAGATTTGAGCAGTGAGACTGCAGGATCATGATCTATACACTAAAACTGCTTCCTTAAGCTAAAGTTGTTTTGATGACTATAGTGTCCCTGTGACAAAGTGCCCTTCGCCACTTATGCCTGGAGGGGACTACTGGCTAGCCAGTAGGGGGGAAGACTAAACAGATACCTGACCTTCTGCCGGTCAGTACCTAGGTTAGCCGGGCAGCCCACCCACAAAGAAAAATACGCAGAGTAAACCCCCCACATTAAATGGTACTGGCCTGTAGGTTCAAGTTTGTAGTGGGACAGCTCAGCACTCTCGGTCTCTCTGGTGCAGCTAGGCAAACTGCTGGTGTTTCTTGGGGGGCAGAGGCCAGCGGAGCTCTGCCCTGCTGCCAGCTCTTCCGCTGGGGTAACCCGTGGTAAGTCAGGCTCTGGACCAGGGGAAAAGGGAGGGCAGAGGCTAACAGCGCTCTGCCCAGATGCCAGCTCTGCTGCTCGGAGGGGGTCAGTGGGTATCGCATTCGTTTTAGAGAGCAGGCATTAAGAACTTTTAAAGTAAGTTACATCTAATTGAAAGTCAAACCATTTTTTTTTTCATGCATGGTGTGTGAGTTGTGAGATGGGACTAGGGCTGCATGGACAGAAACAAAATAGGTTTAACTCCTAAATTGCAGAGATTTGAGCAGTGAGACTGCAGGATCATGATCTATACATTAAAACTGCTTCCTTAAGCTAAAGTTGTTTTGATAACTATAGTGTCCCTGTGACGAAGTGCCCTTCGCCACTTGTGCCTGGTGGGCTGCCCGACTAACCTAGGTACTGACCGGCAGAAGGTCAGGTACCTGTTTAGTCTTCCCCCCAAAGGGAAGATGTGTGACGAAGTGCCCTTCACCACTTGTGCCTGGAGGCTAGCAAGTAGTCCCCGCCAGGCACAAGTGGCGAAGGGCACTTCGTCACACATCTTCCCTTTGGGGGGAAGACTAAACAGGTACCTGACCTTCTGCCGGTCAGTACCTAGGTTAGTCGGGCAGCCCACCCACAAAGAAAAATACGCAGAGTAACCCCCCCCCCCCCCACACACACAATAAATGGTACTGGCCTGTAGGTTCAAGTTTGTAGTGGGACAGCTCAGCACTCTCGGTCTCTCTGGTGCAGCTAGGCAAACTGCTGGTGTTGCTTGGGGCAGAGGGCAGAGGCCAGAGGCACTCTGCCCTGCTGCCAGCTCTTCCGCTGGGGTAACCCATGGTAAGTCAGGCTCTGGACCAGGGGAAAAGGGAGGGCAGAGGCCAACAGCGCTCTGCCCAGATGCCAGCTCTGCTGCTGGGAGGGGGTCAGTGGGTATCACAGGCTCATCCTCTGCCCCCAGGACCCGGTTGGGATGTAACTGGGGAGGGGAAGTTTCGGTTACCTCCTCCTCCTCCTGGCATCTCTGCGGGGTTGGTTGGGAATTTGGACCGCCCGTCAAGCATCCCTGTAAAACTGGCACAGAGACCGCAGTCCCATCTGCATCAGTGTGGTTAGGGTTGTCTTCCCCTTCTCCCGGTATCTCCTGCTGCTGTTGGAGGGGGAGGCCGGTTGCCCCCACTCCCCAGGACGCTGGTTGCTGTAAGGTGGAGGGATCGACCATCACCTCCTCCTGGAACTCAGGCTGCCGCTGGGGAGAGAGACCGGTTGTCTCCTCTCCCTCCGGGCAAAGTATACTGCTGCTGGGGATCTGGGCCATCAGCCCAGCATCCCTGTAGGGCCGGCAGAGAGACCTCGGTCCCATCTCTGCCTGCCATCTGTGGGTCTTCCCAGGCCAAGTCTATGAGGTCCCTCACCTCTGGTACCTCTGGCTGCTGTTGGAGAGGGAGGCCGGTTGTCTCCCCTCCCCAGGATGCTGGCTGCTATACGGTGGAGGGACCGACCATCACCTCCTTCTGGAACTCAGGCCACTGCTGGGGAGGGAGACCGGTTGTCTCCTCTCCCTGCAAAGTATACTGCCGCTGGGGAGCAGGACCGACTGTCCCTACTCCTGGTAGTATACTTGGTTTCTGTGCTAAGCTGAACAGATGTTGGTAGCTCTGCTCCAGCTCCCACTCCATTGTGACCAGATGAATCAGGTCTGGGCCCAGGTCGTCCACTCGGAGAAGATCCAGCAGAGTTTCCCTGATGTAGTGGATGTCCCAGAGCCGCCATTCTGCGAGGCATCCAAAGTCATTGCCCTCCTCAAAGGCCTCCCACAGTAAGCCCGGGCCATTATAATCATCTCCTTCCGGCAGATAGTGGTTAGTCATTCAGGGGTTGCGCTAAAGTGGTACGCCACCACTTTAGTGCCCGGTAAGCTCCATCCAGCCACAACTCCTTCCAAATCAGGTCCCGCAGTTCCATTACCCACTCATCCAGGGGTTGCTCCCCTAGGAAAGGTGACCGCAGGGCCACAAGTACCTGGAACCGATGTTCGTCACTGGGAAGGCTCTCTCTCCGCCGCCGCTGTACCTCCTCTAAGGCCTCATACCACAGCTCCTTCCGAGTGGCATCTCTCCAGTCCAGTATGCCCTCCTCTGATACAGGCCATCCTGCTGGGCCAAGTGTTGCTGCAATTTCCAGAGAAACTCCTCTTCACATGGGGACGCTGCACGGTCGCTAGGTCGCTCCATTCTCTCGAGTTCCTCTATAGACAGGGGCACTGCACAGCGTTTCCCTCAATTATAAATTCGTAACTACACACGTTACCGGTGTCTCCTAGCTGCTGGTCCTCGCACTAGGATGCCATCCTGCCGCTGCCACCAAATGTAACGGACCGCTGGCACTCCGACCGAGTACCTCCGCCAATCGATGCTCCTAGCTCTTGCCGAGGACTCCGAGCACTCCAATTGACACCATCAGCACTGCGGACCCCACTTCCAGCGATGCAGCTGCGCCAGGGTCTCGCTGTCTCTCACCCACCCTGGATACACGACCAGGATCCAGCTCCCAATGGGTGAACCTCTCCTAAATCCAGAGAGCGTAGTAGGAACAAATCTAGCTCTTACAAGAGCTTACTTTGGGGAGTAAGTGATTATAGCAATCCACAGAGTGTAGGTATCCCTTCCCCCAAGCATGAGCCAAGGCTTCAAGAAAGGTGCATATAGGTCTGGTTTATTGAGGGCTAGCTCCCCGGTATTTATGCAAGTGTCCACCAGGTGGACACTCCCATAGGGGACCTGATGGAACAATGGGACACATATTGGATATTAGCCAACCACAGACAATACAAACAAAACACTCCCACAGTGACATCACAATCCCTCCTCTCTATCCTGGAGATAATTGGGAAGTAATCAAATTATCTCCCAGGACAGAGGCAAGGTCGTGGATCCAGGGTGGGTGAGAGACTGTGAGACCCCGGCGCAGCTGCATCGCTGGAAGTGGGGGTCCGCAGTGTCGGTTGGAGTGCTCGGAGTTCTCGGCAAGCGCATTGATTGGCGGAGCATCGATTGGCGGAGGTACTCGGTCGGAGTGCCAGCGGTCCGTTACAGTCCCTTTAAGTATAAACCCAAGTGAAAGACAGTGCTGCTTTGCAAACATGCATATCAGACAAAATCACAACAAATAAAAACAGCACTGATGAGTGAGAACTATGAACCAGCTGCCAGCCGCAGTATTGTGTGTCTATGAAACTAACTTATAGACAGTATTGCCTTATAATATAAAGATCCAGCTAAACTGAGGCACAAAAATCATTGGGGGATAGACAAGTTAATAAGCCAATGCCTAACATGTTGTGTGTGCTGCCCTGAGTGCGGTGCAAACCCAAGTCCTGCACATTCATAGCCCACCAGTCCCAGGCTGATATACGGTCTGACTCGCCAGACCCACATGTCCCCGTCTGAGCTCTCTCCAGGATTTGGCCTCGGACTCTTCCACTCAAAATTAATAAGGACCCTTCGAGGGTGTGGGAGTTGTGCAGGCCAGTGTACCAAGGTGGTCCGTGGCCCAGGAGGGTGGTGGTTCACAACAGAGCTGCGTTGTCTGTGTCGAGGTGTCTCCCATGACTTTAGTTCCTACTTACGCGTCGACTGCTTTGGTTTAGGGTTTTGTGCAGGAATTTGCTGTGTGACTGTGTGTCAGAGAGCATTGGACTGGTTCCCAACAATAGTCGAGGAGAGTTGCGTTCGCTGGTGGATCAGCACCCAGAATAGCGAATAAATACAGTCCAAGGCTCTGGTTAGTTGTTCCTCATGTGAGGCCCAAGCCTCAGTAGTGTGGTGAGGTGGTGGCTTTGCGTTGGTGGCTATCTTGGGTGCTGATTGCAGTAAGGCCACACATCAGGAATTACCGGTTCCTGCAAAGGATAGCAGGCTAGCTACCCCTGTGGGGACCGGGTTATCCCCCGCTGGTCCATAGTGGGGGAACAAGGGCCCTGATTTCAGGTTTCAGCCATGTGTAGCATCTGGGGATCAGACGCCTCCCCCACGCTGACTATGCTTGTAGGCCGCAAACAGCATTCAGGTAAGTCCTGCAGGGAGAACCGATTGTCTAGTTTCAGCATGTTCCCCTAGTTGTCACCTGTCGCCTGGTGGCCCTTAGAAGTCTGGTAAAGGCGGTAATTAGGCTTTTATCTGCAATGTTTGCAGCTTAGAGCAGGAACTGCAGTGGTACACATCTGCTCTGTTCAGCAGTCAGGCCCCACCCCCCACAACTCACTTTTTAACTAACTTTTCCAATTATATATCAAGTAAGACATTGTTTAATTATGATAGCCATTAACACTGAATACAGAAATCTTCTCTGCATATGTTGTGAGCAGATTTAATGCGTCAGTTGATTTATTGCTACTTTTCCGCTAATCTACTGTGAAGCAGTTTAGATTGTTATTTATTTATCGCTCCTCCAATCCACCAACACCTAGCAACATGCATCTGACCTTTTCCTCCAGATTGGAAGCAAAGACTGTGTCCTTTAAAATTTATAAATTTTAAATATATTTTTAAACATGATCACATTGTAACAAAGCCTTATTGTTTCATGTACCGGTACTTTTAGTATGCTGCATTTCATTATGTTATTATTATTTAAAGTTTAAATAATAATAACATAAGATCTGATTGAAAATATATATTTTTTTAATTCCACAGCGCTGTACACTAAAACTGTTTTAGTGTACAGCGCTGTGGAATTAAAAAACAATTATTTTCAATCAGATCTTATGTTACAGTTTGTTTACTTTACAGGTTCTTATCTCTATCTCTGTTAATTGCACTTTAATCACACATCTGAGGCTGCTGCATGAACAGAAGGCAATTTGCAGAAAATAATGACTTCTAAAATTAAACCACACAGTTCAGTAAGGGAAGATTAAAAATTAGACTTCTTTCTAGGTAGATTGAAGGAAGGCTGTGAGTCTGCTGTGAGCCAGCGGAGGTGTCATTAGTACTATGTAAACAAAGTGATCTAACTCCTGGATGGCAGAGAATCGAGCAGTTGCATGGTTTTTACACCAAAATCATTTCTTTAACCCCTTAAGGACACATGACATGTGTGACATGTCATGATTCCCTTTTATTCCAGAAGTTTGGTCCTTAAGGGGTTAAAGGGACCCAATAGTCACCAGAACAACTACAGCTTAATGTGGTTGTTCTTGGCAGGAACATGAGAGCCTTTTCTGTAGAAGAGGGATTCTCTTATGGAAATAATGAAGGCGCCTGTTGGGCCTTGGGACCAGCCGGCGGGCGGTAAATATGGGATTGCTAGAGTTACCCCTCTTTTCCTCACTCTTTTCTTTAACTTCTTCTCTTCTCTTTTTCTATCCTTCATTTCTATCACTTGTTTTACGAGGGAATAGCCTATATTCAGGCCAGATGTGATCAAAACGGGAAGGCTGAGTCCATAGAGTTCTACTGATGAAACGTTTTTGATTTAAGGTTATCAGCGTATTACTTGGTGCCTGACAAAAATTTAACAAAAAACACCCGGTGAACAGCAACAAATATTACTCAGCCAAAACCAAGTTGGTAATATTAGATCATGGTGGCAATGTAGGACGTTTTTTGATAAGTGCTGAGTTACGACGGCTTCTGCGCAAGCCAATTTGTGAAACGTAAACTGCTGTACTTACTGTGTGAAAAATAAAGAATTTAAAAAAAAATAATAATGTGGTTGTTCTGGGGAGTATAAACATTCCCTGCAGGCATTTTCATGCAAACACTGTCTTTTCAGAGAAAATGCAATGTTTACATTGCCCCCTACGGATACCTCATGTTGCCACTCCTTAGATAGCCACTGAAGGTGCTTCCTGGGGCAGTGCTGCCATTCAATTGAATTTTTCTCATAGAGATGCATTGATTCAACCAAGGTGGGGTTTGGCTCCGCTCTGTCCTGCCTCCTATGGGAAAGCGTTGGATTGGCTAAAGATCTTACATTCTGCTGATGTTACCACGGTGGCGAATCAGGGGCGGGGCCAGCGCTGGTAGTCTTGTGCAGCGCTGGAAATAAGATAAGTCTTAACCACTTCTAAGGTGTTTAGGCGGGTTGGGGTGGGGCAAGCCACCTAAATGGTGGTTTTAACACTATAGGGCCAGAAACACATGTTTGTGTTCCTAAACCCTATAGTGTTCTATTAGGTGAAAGTTATCTTGATGCTTTGAGTGTCCTGTTAGCCAAAATAGTTAATTTGGCTTGTAGCTAGTTTTGACCCCTTAAGGACACATGACATGTGTGATATGTCATGATTCCCTTTTATTCCAGAAGTTTGGTCCTTAAGGGTTTAAAGTACATCTTTGAATGTAGGTGTTATGAGAAATAAAGAATGAAAGCCACAACATGATGAACTCCTGCATAAATCTCCTGTGAATTAAAATACTGAGCAGCTCCTACTAAGCCTGAAGCTTTAGGCAGCTCTGTAATTGGTTGTCATGGGCCTGGGGATCTGGATTGCTTTAGGGGGACCATATGATGTCTTTAGAGGGGGGAAAGCTGGCCTGGACCCTATACCACCAATATGTCTATATACATATATACCGTGAGGGAAAAACGTTTTTGATCCTCTGCTGACTTTGAACGTTTGTCCACTGACAAAAAAAATGTTCAGTCTATCATTTTAATGGTAGGTATATTTTAACAGTGAGAGACAGAATAACAAAGTAAATCCAGAAAAGCATGTCAAAAAAGTTATATTGATTTGTATGTCAATTAGTGAAATATATATTTGATTCCCTATCAATCAGCAAGATTTCTGGCTCCCAGGTGTCTTTTATACAGGTAACAAGCTGAGATCAGGAGCACTCTCTTAAAGGGACACCTGTCCACAGAAGCAATCAATCAGTCAGATTCCAAACTCTCCACCATGGCCAAGACCAAAGAGCTGTCCAAAGATAACAGGGGCAAGATTGTAGACCCACACAAGGCTGGAATGGGCTACAAGACCATCGCCAAGCAGCTTGGTGAGAAGGTGACAACAGTTAGTGCAATTATTCGCAAATGGAAGAAAACCAAAATAACTGAGAGTCTCCCTCAGTCTGGTGATCCATGCAAGATCTCACCTAGTGGAGTTTCAATGATCATAAGAACGGTGAGGAATCAGCCCAGAACTACACGGGATGATCTTGTTAATGATCTCAAGGCAGCTGTGACCAATTGGTAACACACTACGCCGTGAAGGACTGAAATCCTGTAGTGCCCGCAAGGTCCTCCTGCTCAAGAAAGCACGTGTACAGGCCCGTGTGAAGTTTGCCAATGAACATCTGAATTATTCAGAGAAGAACTGGGGGAAAGTGTTGTGGTCAGATGAGACCAATATCGAGCTATTTGGCATCAACTCACAGTGTTTGGAGGAGGATGAGGAATGCTGCCTATGACTCCAAGAACACCATCCCCACCGTCAAACATGGAGGTGGAAACATTATGCTTTGGGGGTGTTTTTCTGCTAAGGGGATAGGACAACTGCACCGCATCCAAGGGACAATGGACAGGGCCATGTACCGTCAAATGTTGTGTGTGAACCTCCTTCCCTCAGCCAAGGCATTGAAAATGGGTCGTGGATGGGTATTCCATCATGACAATGACCCAAAACACACAAGCAAGGCAACAATGGAGTGGCTCAATAAGAAGCACATTAAGGTCCTGGAGTGGCCTAGCCAGTCTCCAGTCCTTAATCCCATAGAAAATCTGTGGAGGGAGCTGAAGGTTTGGATTGCCTCGTAACCTAAAAGACTTGGAGAGGATCTGCAAAGAGGAGTAGAACAAAATCCGTACTGAGATGTGTGCAAACCTGGTGGCCAACTACAAGAAACGTCTGACCTCTGTGATTGCCAACAATGGTTTTGCCACCAAGTACTAAGTCGAAGGGGTCAAATACTTATTTCACTCATTGATATGCAAATCAATTTATAACTTTTTGACATGCGTTTTTCTGGATTTTTTGTTTTGTTATTCCATCTTTCATTAAAATTATAGACTGATAATTTCTTTGTTAGTGTGTAAACATTCAAATTCAGCAGGGGATCAAATTATTTTTTCCTCACAGAATATAGAGAGAGAGAGAGTATTATTTTCGTTTAGGCACTCCCTACGATCCACTACATACCATCCAAGATACCACCATTCCATGAGCTAATCTTGTACTAAGCACACAATTTCACCACGTACAGGTGTGCACGCTTCATGCAGTTTCACGACTACTCTATCACTCACGCCTGGGCCTTGTATATTGTACATATCACAATTAGAGTTTGCTTGAATCAAGACTTTTGCAGTTCCAATATGTTGTTTTTTTTGCCTCTTTCTCCAAACCTACAAATCAAGCATCTTACTTAAACCTCCTATGTTGTTACACCGCTTTATGTCTTCAAGGTCAACGACACACTATCAGATCTAATCTGATAGTTCAGTCTGATTTGGTTCAGTGAATGTGCATAGATTGATACTAGCACAATAGAAATCAACTGGAAATATATTATACTAAATTTCTGTGATGTTTGCTGGGGTTGCTGACGAATATTTTACTATATAGTAACCGTAACTTTGATCATATGTTGATTAGAAGATTCAAATGTGTTTACAGACACCCGCAGGTCAGTAGGTTGTTTCATCACTCCTAGGCTTAAGCTGTCTTTCACTGTATAGTTAGCAAACCATTTGAATGAGCGTTTTGGTTTTATATTCTGTCAGTGAAACGCTAGAGTTGAATATATGGAAAGTTAAATGCAATGACAGTTTTCAGTATACAAATAAGTTGTAGCTTTATTTATACACTAAAGACCTGTTTGCTTTTCCACATGATAAAAATTCCCCAGCACACAAAGAATTGTCTTTGTGTCTCTGTGCTGTCAGTGTGTCACTTTTGCTGTGCATGTATTATGAGATGTGGGAGATGTCTAAACGTTCTAAGCATAATCCACTCAACATTTATTTTTCCAACTGCACTTAATTATTTTTTCTGTTGTTGGGTTTTATACATGATAGTATGTATATTGTGTTTGTTTCTTCTTGGAACAACCTATGGTATTGTATTATCCTGGTCAAATACAAACAGAATTTTGCAACAAAACACTTAAGTAACATTTATGTTTATTTCTGCTTTCTATTAAATTTCTCATGTGCAGTTGCTGCAGTTTGGTCCTTAAAAGGGCAGTTTTGGCACTGTAACCACTGCACAAGTTTGGGGATGGGTAGTTATAAAGAAATTGCACCTTAGAGTTGTCAGTGCACATTTTATTTCAAAGGGTGAAATAAAAACCTTTTTCTAACATTTAACCAAAGTTATTGGGTTGTGCAAAACAGTGTAAGTATTTTGATGTTTAAAGGAACACGCCAAGCACATAACCACTACAGTATCCTGACATCGCCCCAACATGAGTAGTCAATTTGCTAATGGTTTTACTTCTTACTTGGGGTCTACCAGGCACAGCTTACTCCCTCTTGTGAGAGTTGATTTCACCAGCAGGTTTAGCGAGATTCTGATTGTCTCTAGATGACGATCCAAGCACATGGCGGACCCCAGGTAAATTGTCGAACCACTAGCAAACCATTTGACTGCTTACTCTGGCGGTTGCCAGGGCTCTCCTGGCACCATAACTAATAGAGTGTGCTGTAGTGTTTATGGTGTTGTAGTGTTGCTTTTTTTTTTTTTTTTTTTGGTTTACAAAGCATCAGCTGGACATGTGAGATATGGAGATTTTAGCCTTTATTATTATCTCTGCATAGCAGTAATAGCATAGCACTAATATGCAGATAACTTGTAATCTATGCATTTGGTAGAATTTTTATAGCTGATAGAAGAAATGCTATGCCTTGTAAAGTGAAGCCTCTTAAAGGGTACCTGCCATGCCCCAGACTACTTATTTTCTTTTGAGAGAGCCTAAAATGTAATTCATAGATTGTGCTAACAAATGTATAGAATGGGAGAAAACCTATTTAAAAATAGGTATTTCTCCTAAATCTCAGTCAAATTTTCGGCATAGACTCTATGCACATAAGTTGACTGACAAAGGAGTGCAGAAAAGACCTCCCACAGGCATGTGGCTATGGAAACTCCCCAGCCAACCCTGCTAGTGCTGGCTAGGGAGTATAGGAACGGAGTGACGTTCAAACACTGCCATGCTGGCAACAAAGGCAGCATGTTGGAATCAAACTTAACGTTTGCCCTGCTTGGGGAAGAATTCCTAAGTAGGGCAGATCACAGAAGACCGTAAGAGGAGCAAAAGATGGGCTGGAGGTGGGTACATGAAGAGTAACATCTATGAAGCGCAGAAAATGGCAACACTGAAACGGAGGTGAGTATATTGCAATATTGTACATTGAATACCCCATATAATTTTTTATACTTGATGTATTCAATGCATTTTAAAGTATGTATATTTTTCATTACAGGTTCACTTTAACGTTAGTTATTACAGTTGTTATTACGAAAAGATGACCTCATATTGCTTCCTTGATGACAAACTGTGCTTGTTGTATATGTGACTTTACACATTAATAGTGCTGTTTTCTGTAAAAATAATTTCCCTTATCCAATATTAGAGCAGCCTTCCCTGTGTAAAACACCTGATATATTCATATAGTTTTTTTTTTGTTTGTTTTATGTATTTATTTATTTTCACATTGCACATGCTGTTATCAGGTGTCCTGCTTTTATATGTTCACATTGTATCCATTAGCAGAATGCATGCACATGTTGTGTTGTCTCATGATAAGCTTCCACCCACACAGTTGACAAAAGTAGCCCTTCCCCAACAGGAAGGACAGCAGGTTGCCCCTTCATTTAGATATTATTTAATAATAATGCAAGTTGAACTTTAAGTGCTTTATGGCTCACTAAAACCTCTTTTTCCCAAAACGCAGACATTTCTTGTGATCATTTCTTTTTGATTGTTTATTGTTTATTGTCTTGAGTTTGAGTTCTGAGCAGAGTTTAACGCAGGAAATCTGCTTGTGACCTTGTTTTTTTGCTACCTTTACCATCACAGGGTAAGTAAATGAACAGGATGTCATGGCAATCATAGCACGCTTTAAAGAGGGTATGCTGTTTCTCTCAAGTTAGCACCACTCAAACTTTTTTCTTTGATTTTCTTTTAAATTATAATAAAATAACATGATAATCCAGTTAAGACACAGCAAATCCAGGGCAAACATTGAACATGAAAAGAAGAAATAGAAATGTTTTTGGTTATTCAATGTAGTCCAAATGGCAAAACTATTTGCTGCTGTGTGGGGCCACTCGAACTGCAAAATCTGGGCATTATTCGTGGAATTAAACAGTGCTCGGATTTTTGTTTACCGCCTTGAGAAATTAAACACCCTGGCTGTTTAATTTCTCCTTTTCTCTCCATGCTTTCTCTATGCTGACTGCCAAGTGCAAAGGACGAATGATTGACTGAGAAACCAGATGGAGGCATGTTTTTGCAGGGTAAAAATGTGTTGATATCTACATTTAATTGTTTTTGTCATACATTTTTATTTCTACATTTAATTTTATTTCTATTAAAAAAAAAATTATTCATCACAAATACATATTTGGGACACTCGTAGCACCAAAAAAGTTGAATCAGTTTGTGTATCCCTGCATTATCACTGATCAATTCTCTGCTTTTTATTAGGTAAATCACATTTGTTCTTTTTATGCAGGCCTAGCCACACTTCCCTTTACTGGTCCAGCCACGTAGGAAAAAAATGCTTTATTTTCAACCACATCTTCCAGCACAGTGTACTTTAGAACTTCTGTTCTGGTTAGAGCAGCGATAATGTCACTGCTTTGGGGAACTGGGAAACCCACCAGTTATACGACGTTACCTATAATAGACAATCTATGGTGAGATATCATATCAAGAGACCAACACAATTAATGTTTACATAGAAACCATTGGTATAAATTAAAATGATGTTTTCATTTATTCATTCATGAGAAGAACATTTATAGGGTTAAATGCATGGTGTCTAATACTGCTTGCTTTACGGATGCACTTGTTAATATAGATATATATTTTTTGTTTTCTACAAGACTACTGAAGGAAAGTGTAAATCTTTCACACGTTATAAACTAACCATTTATTTTGTGTCAGTGTTATTTTACAAGCAGGAGATTTATATCTTTGTACTGCCTATGGGAATAATTGTCACTGTTCATTTTGTAGATAATCCGTGTTCTGTGGTGGTATTACTTCTCGAAACTCATCGAATTCATGGACACCTTCTTCTTCATCCTTCGGAAAAACAACCACCAAATGACCGTCCTACATGTCTATCATCATGCTTCCATGCTGAATATTTGGTGGTTTGTCATGAACTGGGTTCCTTGTGGACACTGTAAGTGCATGTATTTAAATGCATTGTAGAATACACTGGAACAGCCTTTTAGAAGTCTGACTACAGTTGCTCTTTTATTTGATTGAATAAAGCTTACCAGACTGGTCATGTATTTAATACATGCATTGGTGTATTGGGGCATATCATGTTACAACTTATTTATTTATTTTAAAGGGGCACTCTAACCAAAATAACAATTAATCACAGCTCACAGTCCAGCTTCAGATACCTACATCTTCATTAGTGACCTTCATTTGGACAGATTTGGTTAGCTGAGAACATCAGATGGTGCTCACAGCATATGAATTCCATCGAACAAGGGATTAAATTACTATTTCGAAGCTGGATTTTCCAAACAAACATTAGTCATGCACTCTTCAAAAAATATTGTTGTGTTATTTTATATAGCAGGAACCACACAAATAGGAACCGTTTGTGTCAATTCTATGCACTAAATAATACAACACTATTATCTTTGAAGAGTGTGGGGCCATTCTTTTTGTTTTGAAGATCGAGATTAGATCTCCTCGGGGGAGACGAAAGGGAAATTTACTCGCCATTCTCCCACGGTGGTCTTGTTGCAGCTGCCCCAACTCCATGGTTGATATTCTTAATCTTGATGATCTAAGCCAAGCATGTCAAACTCAAAGTCCGAATCGGGCCACATAAATAAGGTTTAAGTTTATGTGGGCCGAAAAAAAAAATACCGTAAATTTTCATAGAAACGTAGGTTTATTTTAAAAAGTACAGTATAAAAAAAAAAAAAAACAGCGTCCCCCTCTACTAAACCACAGGATCCCCCTCTACTAAATCCCAGCCTCCCCCTCTACTAAACCACAGCACCCCCTCTACCACCCTGTGCCAAATCTGATCCTCCCACTGACACACACACATATTCACTGACAGACACAGACACACTGACACACACATACTCACTGACAGACACAAATACTTGCTGACAGACACACACACACTCACTGACAGACAGACACACACATACTCACTGACAGAGACAGACACACACACACATACAGACACGCTGACCGACACACACACACATACTCACAGACAGACACATACAGACACACTGACAGACACACATACTCACTGACAGACACACACACACAGACACATTGACATACACACACATACTCACTGACAGACACACATACTTGCTGACAGACACACTCACTGACAGACAGACACACACAGACAGACATACACACATACTCACTGACAGGCACAGACACAGACAGACACACACATACTTGCTGACAGACACACACATAGTCACTGACAGACAGACAGACACACACACTGACAGACACACACATACTTGCTGACAGACACACACACACATAGTTACATAGTTACATAGCTGAAAAGAGACTTGCGTCCATCAAGTTCAGCCTTCCTCACATATGCTTTTGCTGTTGATTCAAAAGAAGGCAAAAAACCCAGTCTGAAGCGCTTCCAATTTTGCAACAAACTAGGAAAAAATTTCTTCTTGACCCCAAAATAGCAGTCAGATGTCTCCTTGGATCAAGCAGCTATTGCCCCACTAATTAGAAATTATATCCCTGTATGTTATGTTTTTGCAAGTATTTATCCAATTGCAGTTTAAACATCTGTATAGACTCTGACAAAACCACCTCTTCAGGCAAAGAATTCCATATCCTTATTGCTCTTACTGTAAAAAAACCTTTTCTTTGCCTGTGCACACACACACACACATTTACACATTCTTGCACACATATACTTTTATTTATTGCTCCTTACCTTGTGGAGCCGATGTGGGGCATCTCCCTGGGGTCCTTCCTGCTCCTCACTGCTCCAAATGGTGCCCTTACACATTTGTATGCTCCCACACATTATATTGTGACGAGCAACTGACCTTGTGGACTGACATTATTCTCAGGAAATACCGGAATAATACCACCATTTGATCCCTATATAACACCGATCCAAAAAGATCATCCCCTGTAATCCTATTGTATCATCTCATAGATGGACAATATTTAAACCATCACTCTATTAAGAGATAATGACGAATTGAGCGCATATTATTACACATAAATAATATATATTCTCAATTATGAGACACACTAATCATCCCTTATTTGCTATATGGCATAACCTTTTTTGACACTACTCTGATATGCTCTTAATTTCAGTGACGAATTTGAGAACCAAATGTACACAAGAATTCCGGCATGTTCGTGTCTTCAAATCAAACCAACAATTTTGATTCTACTGAGCCACCATAGCTTCTCATTCCCTGACAGCCGAAACTCGACCAATCAGCTGCCGGGGCGGGATTTATAAACTCCACCATTGGAGGGAGTCATTTCCCCCTGACGAGCCCCTAAACAGGGCGAAACGCGCGTCGGGTTCCTCCGACATTATTCTATACTATGCTACATACCCAACTGCTCCTGAGACTAACTCCAAATAAACTCTCTATTTGTTTGGGATACCGACCAAGGCATCAGGGCACTTGGGCCAGCGGAAAAAACAGTGCAGAATAATTGATTGACCGACTGATGGTCTTCACATATTATTTAAATTACTTTACTACTGCTACTTCTATCACGAATTTACTTCACTCACTAGCAAATCACCTTTACTCTTGCTTTACTATAACCAGGTGCCCTTGAAGGCATCTTTCTTTCTCCTCTTTAAAACCTCCACGATTAGCTGTAGGAGAAAATCTGACGAAAGTAATTGGGCTGCCCGCCTAGCCGCAAAACGGCATATGACTGTTATTGGTATCCGTAACGGCAGGCACTAACTTAAGAGGCAACCTAGCAAGGGATACGGCACACCGACCAGACTAAACATCTGATCACTTTCCAGTGCCTACTCCCCGCTATTTGCCCATTACGAGAGAAACACCCGTCAGCACTAAAGCGGTTACCTAATCTATAGATCTCTCCGAACTGGGAGACTACGATACCTCTTGTGCTGGCCAATTGAGTGTTATTAACATCTCCTAAACACCGCTTAGTTACGGGAAACCTGGCATACTACTTGTAATCACTTATGGAAATTATGTAAGCGATCTACTTCTTACCATTCTGATTACAGCAGCAGCCAAATCTCTCCTCTACTCTCTAGGTGAGACGACCCCATCTCTAGAGAGAATAATAACTAAGCATTCTCCTCTAATAGCCTCTTATGGCCTAGAACGACAAGCTAATCCTTAGAGGTTAATGGGAAAGAAAGTAACCACATAATTGTGCTCTGGGAGAAAATTGTCTTATCCGGAACACATGTTGACAAAATAAATGTGGCTACGAATGCATTGTGTTATACAGGGTGATTTGACATCTGTAATCATTTACCCAAAACACATGGTGATAGAGTAACTTGGTTTAAAGCGTATTACGCTACACATGGCGACTTGTACATGTGTATCCATTTTAATTGAAGTACTAGAAAGTAGCGATATATATGTTCTCGGGCAAGGTCTGTTGATACACTACCTCATCCGGAACTTATATTGATACATATACTTGGTCACAAGTGCATTATGCTAAACTTGGTTATTTTGACACTTGTATCCATCTGAAGTACAGTAAAATAAGTTACTCCACGAGTAGACCCATACTATAGGAATAACGATATCTGTACGCACAGAGTTGGACTATCATACAACCTGTGTCCACATTTTATGTTGTGTCTTTTCCCTCTATGTTTACCCCCCTACCTACACACCCCGATTTTTCTTGTGATAGTAAGTCTGGACGCTAGCCAAGAGCTAACCAGCATACTACTGAGACTTAAAATTGGTGACTGTTTACGTTAGGATCGTCTATCTCCCTATTAAAGTATAAAGTTTTTAACGCTTTTTCAGTACACCTAACTCTTTTGGGTGTTTTACCCTAAGAATATTTTGGTTCCCAACAAATTAGGAAGATCTTTTCTGTAACTAACATCCCTATATTAGGAACATCATAAGGACAACTTTTTCTCCCTTTGCACTCTATACCTTGAGGGTTACCCCCTCCCTGTCCGGCCACACTTGATAATCTCATGGGCCAACCCACTTCTTTATCACTGCTCCCTTGCGCGGTTTAGTGATGCTGGGTGCCGGAATATGACGCCATATTCTGGCGCCCGGCTTCACTTCAGATGGCACGCGCGAGGGAGCAGTGAGGGGCAGGAACACTGAGCTCCCTCACTGGCCCTCCTCCCCGGCCGGGTAAGTGTTAGCAGAGTAGGCACCTGCAATGTGGGGAAATCAGGTGCCTACTCTGCTATAACACCAGTTTGTACTCGTGGCTTGCCGGGCCGCAAAGATGGTCCTTGTGGGCCTCATGCAGCCCGCGCTGCGAGTTTGACATGCTTGATCTTAGCCAATCCAATGCTTTCCTGTAGGAAAGCGTTGAAAAGCTATTGCGCATTTGTGGCAAAACACAATGATGCGCCAATCAGCATCTCCTTTAGAGACATGCATTGTATCAGTGCATCTCTATGGGGGTCGTTCAGCACTTCCATGCAGAACGTGGAGATGCTGAACACTAGTGTTGCACAGTGTGACACAGAAAGCTTCTCTAATGGTCGTCAAAGTTACTGTCACTAGAGGTGTAACTAGCCAGCAATGTTAACACTGCCTTTTCTCTGAAAAGGCATTGTTTACAGTGCTAAGGCTGCAGGGTCTGACTATACTCACCAGAACAACTACATTGGGCTGTTGTGGTTCTGGTGACTATAGTGTCTCTTTATATAGGAATATATGCTTCAAGAAAATAAAGTGACTAAAAATTTTGTTTTTAAATCCAAACAATTACATATTTATACAAAAGGTTAAGTTAGAAATGTATAATTGTAAAATGTCATTATAGTAACATTATGAAAAAAAATTCTAAGCAATTCAATCATATAACTGTAATTAATATAAGTTACTATAAACACAATTATGCATTAAGTCATTGCAGTTAAATATTGCTATCCCTGTGCCTTCCTGTGACCAGCTTGTCAATAATATGATGCTGTTTTCCGACTAAACCAATTTGCTCTCATTCTCCCTTTCCTTTCAGCCTACTTTGGTGCCACTCTTAATAGCTTTATCCATGTATTGATGTATTCCTACTATGGACTGTCAGCTATTCCAGCCATTCGCCCTTACCTGTGGTGGAAGAAATACATCACCCAGTGCCAGCTGGTGAGCCCTTCATTCAGCCCTCCCTTGGCAGACAGAAAAGTCATTTATTCATGTATACCCAATGGACAAGGTTTCACAGCCTTTCTTGTCCAATAAGTCTGAAGACAGATTTCCTACTCTCTTGCAAACTGGTATTATTTTTCAAATGCTTCTTTCTTATGCCAGTTAGCTAGTTCAGTGACACAGAATCAAGATCAGACAAGAATCTGCAGGTTTAAACGCTTACTGTTTTCTGTGACTGCTGTGTGCTTACTTTTAGTTCTGTAATGATCATTTTATAAAATATCACACTAATTTATTTATTTATGGCAATTGTTTGCAACTTAGATGTCAGTGAGACAGAATGGGTTTACACTTTGGCCAGCCATCCATTTTATTCAAATCTATATTTAAAGGGTTACTCTATGTACTACAACCACTAATCAACCAGTTGCTGTGTCCTGCATGCAATATATATCACACAGCAGTTGGCCTTTTAACTTCCACTAACTGCAGCCAGTTTCCCGTGTTCTGCTTCCTCTAAATTTTCAATTTTTTCTGCAGACTCAGTTTGTCCTTACTATGACTCAAACTAGCTGTGCAATGGTTTGGCGCTGTGCATTCCCAATGGGGTGGCTGTATTTCCAGAACTGTTACATGGTCTCCCTCATTATCCTGTTTGGCAACTTCTACATTAAGGTAAAGTATTACTTTTTATGTTAAAGTGGTTCAGCTAAGAAGAGAGTCACACATCTTTCTGCACTCAGTGATTTAATCACTTTAGCAGCCAGTAGTGAATTTAAAACTAAAGCTAAGATAGCTCATTTTAGGTAGTTCTTCAACTCAACTATAGTCCCAACGTCGCTATTCTAGCTTGTCTTTTACATTTTGGTGTTCAATTCACCTCCATTAACTGGTTTTTGTTTTGTTTTGTTTTGTAAATAACCATTTTTGCAGTTCTGTCACGTGTTTATAAATATCTAATCTGCTTTTATATAGCTCCCTGTGTCTGAATCTCTTTTTTTCCGAGCACTTTAGTTTTCATGAAATACATAGACTCTTTAGATCTGGAACAAGAAAGAAAATATAATACATGTAAATAGTGGCAGTATATGCATTAACATGTAGGAGGAAAAAGGTAAACCAAATTTAACATAGAACATAACAGTGCCGCTTTAAGTACATGACACCCGATGATTTGAAAGTACAATTACAGGTTCAATTACAGGTTCTCACAGAGGTCTTCTGTAGAGTAACGTTTGAGTCCCTCCTCCAGGCAGTATGCTGATCAAGATGGTTTTGTATAACTGAAAAGGGCAACAGTAATATATTTTCTACTGCTGTTGTTTTGTCACATATCCAGGCACTTGGCATTCATGATTTAGAACTTATAACACATGTAAATTGAAATTATTGTGAAGACTGTAAATCAGTGCAGCATTCAGTACATTGGGTCCCTCCAGGTGCCTATGCTGCATCCAGTCTTCTCGAGCAAGAGACGCCAGATGTTGATGTAGGAATTCATTCATTGGCTGAGGGCATCAGCTGAACACTGTCAGCCATTGAATGAGTGGAGTCCATTCCTATATTGAACAGAACTGACAATCCATTTCTCAATCTCTTGGAAAACTGGATGCAGCGAGGACACCTGGAGGCACCCAGTAAACTGTCTAACCTGTTTGAACATATGCTGCCCCAGGAGTTGCCTGGGCTAATTCTAGCTGTCAAAATGATTCAATAATTAAATCTATTTTAGTCTGGAGGCCATGTGTGGGAATTAAGGCCCCTTGAAGGTATGGAAAATGCTAAATGAAATATTGTTTCTCAGAACTAACACTGCAGGGCAGCCTCTGCAGCATCTATGCCCCAGAATCCCTTCATTAAGATTAAGTGATTTTGTTACTTAGACTGTCCCTTTAATTCCTGTAGTAACAAAGTATTACAAAGTAACACATAGATGACTTTGTGACAAAAAACAAGTTAACAAGATACTCAAGACTGAACCTGACATAACACTTTTAAGGCATTTTTTTAATTAATGCAATAAAAAAGATACAATTAATGGAAAAGGTACTTTTCGTTTTTTCCCGAATTTCCCCTATTTTCTTAAGTGTGTACAGGGCCTAGGAATGGCTGAAATTTCACAGCAATGGTTTATGAATTAAAGTAGTTAAATTAAAGTTTTATTCATGCAGACATGAACATGTCTGTTCATGTCTGTTTCTCTTAGCTTTTAGAATAGCATTTTCCATAAATGAAGCAGTTTATGCACGCAAAGAACTTGAAAGGACAGTATAGCTCCCCTAGTATCCCTCACAGTGGGAGGATGGAATCCGAGCTGTAGCGCTATCTGGAAATTGCTGCCACCATTATGAACAGGATGAAAGGATATCGGGATAGATTTCTCCCAGAGTGTCCCTTTAAACTCTATTAGCTATTACTTTGCATGGCCTACACCTGTGAAAAAATCTCATCCAGCTGTGCTGAACAAATGAAATGAGTAAACACAGAATAGTCGGTGGCGCAATCTACATGCAATAATAAAAGTGCAAGTGCAGAATATATATGTGTATTACGATCAATATGAAATATATATATATCCCAATCAGGTTTCATTCCACAGATTACTGCAAGAAATTAACTTCATATAGGGTAGTGCAGTCACAACTTAAGTGTAAAATATGTTGTATATAATATATTCACATCCCACTCAGATTTTTCAGAGCCTATGCAAAGACTGGCTCAGGTACAATAGAAACACAACACATTTCGACCTTTCCTAGGTCTTCCTCAGATGTAGTTTGTGTCTCTGTAGATTCCGCTTGGTTTATAAACCCTTTTTAATTGAATATAATCCAATTCACATGAAGAGGACACTACCCTTATTCCATATATGGTCCGAACCAGATGTATAACCTGCCACCTCCAATATGGAGGACCATCCGGTTCAGACCATCATGCCTCACCATATCAATCATCCCAATGATATCAGTCTATTATGTTGTTATGCATCTTTTGTGTGTATCCATTATGGCTGAGAGCGCACTTCCTATGACGCGCTTCCGCCAACGTAAAAAATGGTGGAGCGTTAACTTGCTGTGGCGCACTTCCGCCAATATTGTCAGAGTGCGTTCTTTGGATAGTAGCGATGTGAACGGGGTAAATCAGCATATATATCCTGTGTGAGAGGGCTGGAAGTTATACTTTCTGTCCTCTTGCATAGAATTCCTCAGTTCATTAGTGTCTTATGGCAATATATCTTACAGGGGGGTTAGACTTCAGACGCCATGTTTTTGGTGGATATGAATAAAAAGTGACATAGAAAATGGTGTTAACTTTCAGGACATGATATCTGATAAATATCAAGCTATTACCAATATTTATATTAATAAATATATAAAATACAAAAATAATTCATAAGATACATAGAATTATATAAAAAAAACAGGATTATATAAAAAAAAAATAACAACATGTAATTGTGATACAATAATAATTATTGTGATACAATAATTATAGGTATTTCAAATATAGTTGCTGATTTTAAAGTCTATATTAAACCCCATGGGGATATGGTCTCCATTTCAAATATCCACCTCATTTCGGTTTTATTTATTTTGTATATGATCCGCCCCTTCCAACATGTATCTACCTTTTGTATTCCAATAAAATGAAAATATTTAATATCCCCATTATGAACCTGGGCAAAGTGAGCAGACACTGAGTAATTAACTACTTTCTTATTTATATTTCAAATGAATGAAATACCTGTTAATCACTGGATAAACAAATCATGTGATTTGCTAAACGAATCGATTAGTTCATCCAGCGATTAACAGGCATTTGACTTTTTGTTTCACTGCATCTCAATGGGATTTGTGTATAAGTTTAGCATTTCCTGCTTGTTAATTGAACTTTTATCACACACAGAAGGCTGTTGCTGGCTCTAGTAGTCTATGAATAGAGCAGGAGGTAAACATTCTAGATTAATCAGAATGTGCAATATGATAAGCTAAAAAAGAAAAGAAAAAGTAGTCTCTTTGTCAAAAAGTTTGAAAGGAGACTGTGTGAGTTTCAGCCAGATGTGGTGTGGCTAGAGATGCATAAACAAAATTAATTTACCCATAAATGGCAGATAATTGAGCATTGAGAATGTAGGGACATGATGTATGCACTAAAACTACTTCATTAAGCTAAAGTTGTTGTGGTGCTTAGTGTCCCTCTATTAAGATTACTGATGACAATACTCTTGTAAACTGTACTAACAGCTTGTAACCTAGAATAATATATAGATATGTATACTGTATATCTTCACAATCTATATTTGTTCTCCATGACTGATGTGTTATTCTGTTTCTTTCCTGAAGACTTACAACAAGAAAACCCATTCTCGAAGGAAAGATTACCAGAATGGGTCTGTTAGTGCAGTGAATGGGCACACAAACAGCTTTTCTTCCCTGGAGAACAATGTGAAGCAGCGTAAACAAAGAATGGATTGAAGGGAAAGCCAAGTCACCATTCAAGTGCACCAGATGCTACAACATCAAATTTCAAGCACAGCGTAAACTGTGTGCTGACAGCTACTGTAACTATTCCTGATTAAAATAATGTTATTAACAGCTCTAGCCCTTATAGAAATGTTGTAGAGCCATTAAAAAGTAGGTTACCCAACTAGCAGAACTTAATGGTTCTTCTCACAGCTCAGCCATCTTGTATTACTAATGACCTAGCAGCAGAACAAAGTAACAACAGGTCCCTTCCCGCAACACAAATATTAATTCATTGCCTGTAGATTATAGAATACCAAGTGGGGACAGTTGTCTACGGGTGACAGACAGGAGGGGGGGTGCACACAGCACTCCCATGCTGTCTGCCTCTTTGTGGAATGATCACGTAGTACCTGGGTATATAATTTTATTATCCTCTACATGGGTCTAAAAGGAAGGGAGCTGCAACACGTGTACTGGCACTGGCGACTGAGTTATATGCTTCCCGCACCTGCTGCCTGGTAACAGGCACCTGCTGAGGGGGAAGCAGGAAGGAGTCACTGCATTTCTACCACTAGACACCAGGGACTGTAATTCGAACCTTCGCACCTCCCCCCCAGGGGGGCCCATAAAGGGATACTTTTGTGATTATGTTTCTGTATGTGTGAATGCATGTCTTTTTTTGTGTATCTGACTGTGTGTCTGTGTTTTGTATGTGGATGAATGTATGATTGCATGTCTGTGCTTTTATGCATGTCACTGTGTTTTTGTAGGAGAATAAAAAAAAGGGTAAGAAGTAAGGGGATGTAGAGATGAGGTTGGAAGGGGGCTAAGAAACACATTAGGTGAAATGGAGGGTTAAGAGAAACACACAAAAAGAATAGACACAAAGGAATGAGTGAGTAGGGAACATCACACAAAACTGTAAAATGGTGGGGGGAGGTGCCAAGAGATCTAGGTACGCCTACGTCTGTACAAAATATCAATTTGCCACGTTATCTCATCGTGATCCTTTTTAAAGCTGTTAAGTTGAGGTAACCGTCTTATAATTCATACTTAGTTTATAATTCATACTTAGTTTATATCAAGTTTTAAACCATTCAATTCTTTCTTATTTATTTTCAGTATAAATAGTTTTTTTTTCGTTTTGTTTTTTAATTCTGGTGTCTACATTCTGACAACTCTGTTAGAGTATACTGTTGAGCCGATTAACGCAACTCACGCGCAGTACAAATTGTAATGTGAGTGGGCTTTAAAACTCACAAGAGGTGCTGCAGGGAATGGGCTTGTCATGCCCTTTTTTCAGAAGACACCATTGGTTTCAATAAACCACAGGCATTCCTTTAGCATCTAAATCCCTAGTTATGCTTAGTGTAACTAGTATATTTTTAGGAATCCTCAATACATTCACTGCTGCTAATCTCCTCTCCTCTTAGTGTCAGAAAGGCCAACAGCTAATATTATAGCCCTCTAAAGCACTGAGTGGGTTGATGATTCAGTAACTGTGCTCATGTCACCCCTGCTGTAGACTGTGGATAAAAGTATTATTGTAGTAACACTGCTGTTGCCTTACTAGTTAATATGATAGGTGCTGAATAGCAATTTATAGATTCCAAGTACTACTCATTTTTCTAACACAGGATGCCCGAATGTTTGTAGGTGTCATTTGTATTGTATAGTTATCAATGGTTATATAAACATGCCTTAATAAGACAACAGTTAAAACCCAGAGCCCAAAGGTTGCTACAGGTTAGACTAAGGCTTGGGCACATCAGCTCTTTGCTTTTATTGAACTGTGGCTGTCATGTGACTTGCTAACTTTTGCCAACTGTAGTCCAACAATAGCAGAATTCCTGGTTTTGCCCAGCCGTGGGTTAATAAACAATGACCACTCAGCGTCTTAGCTGTTATTTGTTTTTATTACTTTTCATTTTTTATTTTCATACATTTAAAAGTGGTGGTTAAAGACTGCAACAAAAAAAGATTAAATTACTTGCTTAATAAAAGCTTTTGTATTATTTAATTTCAATTGAAAGTGTGCCTACAAGCCATTGGGAATAACCTGCTAATGTTTTTATATAGAGATATTTAGATATATAGCATATCCAAGTTTAGTGTTCTGTTTAGTCTTTGCTTAAACAGCAAATTCAGTTTAATTGATGTAAAGGTATTTGCACTCAAGGGTAGCTTATGACCTACAGCATACAGGTAAGTCCATAGATGCTATATGGATCAACAAGGCATTGCAAACTTTAAAAAGAAAACGTCCAACAGTAACACTGGGGTTTATTTAACTCTATCCATGTTTGATAGACCATCACAAAATACCCTAGAAAAGACTGTTTCAAGCACTGAAAGATATGTTTCATTTAAAACACTGTCTCCCCCTAATGGCCACAAAAGGCAATGCATAATTTCTTATGTAGTTTCTAAGATGTAATCTGTTAAACCTGCCGTCTTCATACATTGTTGAATATTCACCTCAAGCAATTGTCTATGTACTGTAACAGTATATTTTGACTTTGTTTATTTTTTTAATATAAGGGTTCATACATCTCAAGTGGTCCAGCATAGCTTGGTCAACTCGATTCCACTTTTATATAATTACCTGTGTGTTTTACAAAACCACCCGTTTTGCATTTTTATTTTTATTGTTTTAACCCCGGTGGCCATCTTTGAGTCATGGCACACATCAAATGTTGGTTACGCAGATGTTTACAGAAAATTTGATATCTTAGCTCAGGATAATCCTAGCTCTGTAGACCAAACAATCTATACCACATTACAAGGTACATATACACGCATTTTGTGAATTCTTGTTCTTTAGACTTGTAAATTAATACCCAATGCATTTATTATTAGTAGCATTTACACAGCAGCAACATACTCCACCGCACTTTACAATTATAGAAAGGGGATATTTGAAGAAGGCCCTGCTCAAACAAGTTTACAATCTATGAGGATTTTAGATAGGTTATATATCAGGTATTTTTCCCAGTGATATTTACTGATGAGGTGGTCTGTTTGGCAGTGACATTACCACTGCTTACATAATTACTGTAAAATACTGTTCATTATTATTATTTGTTATGCTTATATTATATCATTACATCTGGTTATTTCTGAAAGTGCATTAATAAAATAGGGTTTTCTCCAGATTTATACATAGTGCTGTATTAAATGGAATCTCAAACATTATATTTTTACCGTAGAATGAGGACTTCTATTAGTGGAAATTTTAGGTTCCTATCTGATAATGCAACCGGGATATTCAACCTGAAAATTAAGGGAAATGTTAAAAAAATTATACTTTCTAGTCTCCTAAAAAAGAAGAAAGAAAGAGAAACGTCAGTCCTGAAATGTTCTTCATGCACCGTATACTTACCCAGGTACCAACTACCAAAAATTCAGTTTTTAATGAGATGAGTTTCAGTCTCAGACCTAGAATTTTAGGACTGAAACTAGAACTCTCACTTTCCATTATAAACTGACTCTAAAAGTGGAACTTTCATCAATCTTAAACATTAAATTAGGACTTTAGTCAAAGGAACAAGAATGTGCAAAATGTTTAACTATGTACATGTCCATTGCAAAGAATGCTATAGATTAGTTTTGATCCAAGGAGCTGGGACCATTCTGAGATGAAATATTGAGGTTTCCGTAAACGTCTGTTCAACCAAAATATGTTGTGAGCCATGACAGAAAGATGGTTGCCGTTTTTAAACTAAGTGAAATATAAATAAAACACTTGTGATTTTGCAATACCAGTACATTGAGGTAATCACTCAAAAAATAGAAAAAAAAATGGTCAAACAACCAAGTTTACATTTAGTTAACCACTTGAGCTAGACTGACCCTAAACTTAATGCAAGAAGGGATGATTAAATATTTTAACGCAACATGTCTCAGTCCCTGCAGTGAGTGCGTTAGTAATAATGCCACAGAAGTTGTATGAACATATTTGTATGTTATTTCTTGAGTTTCCTGACATCTGCCACCGGCAACATCATTTATAAAACACATATAATGTGTGTCTGTTAATATATTAAAATCCGGGAAAAAAAACGAATTTCAGTGTGATGGTGTATTTATTATTATATTAATAGAGAGAGAGAGTTTGAAAGACACACACACACACACACACACACACATATATATAAAACAAAAAAAAACATATTTTATGTATGTGATGTTTCTAACGGTTATCAGGATTTTAAAGTATTTATCAGGATTTTGCAGGAGTATATTATTTCCAAATAAACTTTAGTCTGAAACATTGTATCTTTTTTTGTCCTCTTTGATCTCCAATAAATAATTATTTGCCTTCACTCTACATTGTGATGCCTGTGGAATTCTACTTGTTTTTCCTGGTGGGCTGCTAAACCCCCTCCACAGAACTCCTACGTAAATGCACTTGTGTGCAGCACTTCTTTGACTTTATGACCTACATCTTTGTCAGGTCATCTTTGCTAGGAATCACATATAGACACGATCTCTTGAATGCCTTAGCAGATTTTATTCGCCTCTGTAATAGCACAGTCTCAATAGCAGCTACCACTTAATCTGGTCATTTTCTCTATTAATATGCTGCTTACATAAGGCCCAACATTTGGATATTATATGGGCCAGAAAATATATAATATTATTATATAGGCAGTTTCTAGATGGAGTGTATACCCATGTCGGACATTTCTTTAAAAAAATTATACAGCTTCTCAAAGTATATAACTATTCCGATAAATGCAAAGCTCTGAAAGGCAAATGTGAATCTTTATCTAGGGTAGATCACAGAGCAGGGTTAAACATAAGGTGTCCTTAGGCAGCCATCTAGGCCCCAAGATTTAGGCAGGCCTCAAAACCATGCACAATTGCCATCCTTATGTGACAAATGAACAGGGGGCATAGCTACTCTACAACAGTCTGTATCCTTCAACATTCGCCCACCTAGGCCGAAGGCCATGAGGAGATTCCCTCCGATGCATTGTCCACACAGATGGAAGACTACCTGCCATAGGCAGCTACAAGGTCTTCTGTTTCTCCCACAAAGGGATGGACTTGGACTCTCAGAGGCCCCCCGAGTCTGGTTTACAGATGCCAGCCGTTGTAGGGGCTTGGGGCAGGAAGTTGACCATGCCTACTTCCAATAGTGATGCCAACTTCTATGTCCATATGTGTTGCTTATGCCATTTCCCACTCTGTTGGTTAGGGGGGATGTCACATACTTACCCAGTCCTACTGCTCCCTTTCATTGAATTCCTTACTTGCAATGAACGCTATCCGGCTATTTTACTACTTAAATATTTATTTGATAACTAATGCTGTGAGTCATTTATTTTCTTATTTTTAATTTCCTTTATGGTCTCCATTTTCAGTTCAGTGAATCACAGTTTTCCAATAACGAGCTCATGCCCCAGGGGCTTCCCTATACAGTGGTACCTCGGTTTACAAATTAAATGCGTTCTCCGGGATGTTTCTTACTGCGAAAAATTTGTAAACCAAAACACGGTTTCCCATAGGAATGCATTGAAAACCAATTAATCCTTTCTGGAGGTAAAAAAATAATAAAAATGAGCTGGCATGGAAACCAACCTACAATCTAGAACACACAGTAAAAGACATGCAAACGACAAAGATCAGCTCCCTACCTTTCCACTACTTCAGAAATGCACACAAAAAGTCCCAAAACCACTGCAAAACATTTCCAGAATGGCTACAAAACTCAATGAAAAAACCGCTCCAAAAACTCGCCACGTGCTACCCACAGACTCCGGCATGCACGGGGGCGGCGCTATAAACCTCCCAGGCGCAATGCATCCCGGAGAAACTTGCTTTGTAACAATTTGTAAACCGTGGCATTATTTTCAATGGATTTTCATTTGTAAACCGAAAATTATGTTAACCAAGGCGTTTGTAAACCGAGGTACCACTGTAATATGTCCAGTTTCAATGAGTTCTCTGAACCACCTCACCTGTTTTGCAGCTATATTCTTATCTCGTTATCTATATGCCTAGTTAAAGGACCACTCTAGGCACCCAGACCACTTCAGCTTAATGAAGTGGTCTGGGTGCCATGTCCTTCTAGGGTTAACCCATTTTTTCATAAACATAGCAGTTTCAGAGAAACTGCTATGTTTGTGAATGGGCTAAGCCTTCCCCTATTTCCTCTAGTGGCTGTCTCATTGACAGCCACTAGAGGCGCTTGCGTGATTCTCACTGTGATTTTCACAGTGAGAGCACGCAAGCGTCCATAGGAAAGCATTATGAATGCTTTCCTAGGTGACCAGCTGAATGCGCGCGCATTCAGCCGACGGGGAGGAGATGAGGAGGATCGGAGGAGGAGAGCTCTCCGCCCACCGCTGGAAAAGGGTAAGTTTTTACCCCTTTCCAGAGCCCGGCGGGAGGGGGACCCTGAGGGTGGGGGCACCCTCAGGGCACTCTAGTGCCAGGAAAACGAGTATGTTTTCCTGGCACTAGAGTGGTCCTTTAACTTTATTCATTTTAGCATGACTACAAGATTACAATTAATATTAGCTTCATTTAGGTATGATTTTTTTTTTTTAACCGAGACAATAGCATTGCAAATGTCTACAGTTCTGGACATGAATGCCTAGCCTGTTCCTATTCTCCTTATTATGTAAAAAAAATTGTGCCGATACCTATCTCGCCTGTTATGTTTTCTCATGCACAAAAAAAGAAAAATTAGGGGTGTCTACAAGTTCCTGATTTCAAAATGTATTATGTGGTATGTGTGATAAAGTGGGCAAATGTGAGGCACTTAAACAATGGAAACAGATTAAGAATTACTTGGAAGATGTCCCTCTCTTGAATCGATCCTTGGCTACCACCTGCCAGGCGCAGAGAGCTGGTGGGTGTATAACCTTGCGTTCGCACCGCTTTGCAAATCTGTCAATCCAATGCCCAGAAATATAACTATTTTTTTTTGCCATTCATTAATAATCCCTCCTGCCTGAATCCCAGTGGACTATGCCCACAAATAGGAGCTGTTATACCAGCGGCTTATGATGTGGTTTTTGCTGTAAGTTTTTTTAAAACTCTTTGCTCACTCTGCGGGGAATAAGTACCCTTTTTGCAAGGATTTAAAAAATCGATGATTTTCAAAAATACATTTTCAGAATTCTATAACAGCCCATACTTCTCGTCATCTGACTTTATTTGAATTTCTGTGCAAAACTCAGTTTACCTTACACTGATACCCAGTGGCAATAGATTTGTGAATTTTCACACAATTGTAAATTTTTTGGTAAAACTCAGAAATCCAATACAAAATGCTGTCCTTATGGTAGAACACAAAGCAGTTTGTGGACTCAATAGATGCTAACCAGAATAACCACTGCTGAAACTGCTCTGCGGTGCCTGGCATCTTTCTCCACATCAATTGGGACTGTCCAACCATATGCCTCTTATGGGACAATATTCACAATATTTTAAAGCAGTTCTCTGAACTCCCCTTTACCTCTGGCCCCAATGCCCATGCTTCTCCACAACACTACTACTACCATTTCCCACTATAAGAACCCACTCAAGGTTTGTGTTTTGAATGTTGCCAAACCATTGATTACCTTTTTCTGGAGACAACAAATTGAGTTGTGGTTCACCAAAATAGAGAAGCTCTACTCAGCTGAGGAATCCCCTATGAGTGCGGATCAACAAACTTATCCTGTGTAAAATCATTTGATTGCTGGGAGGATTCCAGCACCGAGAAGGTAACCCTATTATTGCACCTATTGTACTGCTATACGTATGATGAAAATCAGTATATCCATTCCATATATATCCAATTACAGAGGTAGAGGGAAAGTGTCACCATAGTTCACATCTGCCCGAGTTATTTTAGCCTATCCTGTGGGGCTCAGTTAAATGTGAGTGTACCAATATTGAGTAATATCCTCTGTATAGTACTGGATATACTATACTATATTAGTATTTTTGTCATTTTAGGACGTTATAACTTACCTAAACTATAGGGTAAGTGACCACATTTCTAGCGCTCCACTGTTTCACTGGGGTGGGTGTATATACCACACTGAAGATTTTTTGGTTTTTCTTGCAGTGAATGTGAGGGACATTCACACAGAGGTGGTAACAGCTCACTTATACAATAAAACTTTTCACTGTCTAAGCGCCTGTAACACAAACTCATCGTTTTTGCATATTAAATTTTTTACTGCTGTAGCACAAAACAATCCAACATCCATTATGTAATGCAGAGTGTATAGTGACATGTAACAGTGTCTGTGTTTCTGTAAGAATGCAGTGTGTGTAGTGAATGCATTGTGTGTGTGTGTGTACAGTCGATGCAGAGTGTGTAGCGGATTTAGTGTCTGTGTGTAGTGAATGCATTTTGTGTATAGTGGACGCAATGTCTGTGTTTGTCTAGTGGATGCATTGTATCTATGTAGTGCATGCAGTATGTGTGTGTAGAATTTGTGTTGGTGCAGTGGGTGCAGTGTGTGTGTGTAGTGGATGCAGTGTTTTTGTAGTGTGTGTATGTGTGTAGTGGATGCAGTGTGTGTGTAGTAAATACAGTGTGTGTGTAGTGGATGCAGTGTGTGTATTTGTGTAGTGGCTGCAGTGTGTGAATTTGCGTAGTGGATGTCCAGTGTGTGTATTTGTGTAATGGGTGCAGTGTTTGTGTAGTGGATGTAGTGTGTGTATTTGTAAAGTGATTGCAGTGTGTGTAGCTGATCTACTGTGTTTGTAGTGGATGTAGTGTGTGTATTTGTGTTGTGGATGCAGTGTGTGGTGTAGTGGATGCAGTGTGTGTATTTGTGTAGTGGATGCAATATATGTGTGTATAGTGTATGTAGAATGTGTGCTTGTGCAGTGTGTGTGTAGTGGATGTAGTCTGTTTATGTGTGTATTGGATGTAGTATGTGTATGTGTGTAGTGAATGCTGTGTGTGAAGTGCATATAGTGTGTGTTTTTTGGTATTGAGTGTGTGTGTGACCTGTTTTTTGTTTTATTTGTTTTATTAAGGTCATTCCCCTCTCCCTGCCTCTTACCTGTGGTCAAGAAGGGGAGAACACTGGATTCCCTGGTGGTCCAGTGGTACACCTCGTTGTATTGTAATGGGTTGACCCGGGAGTCTATTTCCATGTCCAGCAGCATTAACACCTCTCATCTTGTGAGCTGCGGGTTTCTATGGCAGCACAGCTTTCCCGCAGCAGGCCCACTCTCTATTATGTTAAACAGGGACCCGGGATTGCATACATATGTAGCGATATTCGCTATATCTTTAGCCAATACGGTGGCCAGGGCTCCTAGCAGCAGGTTAAAATATACATGTGCAGCAAAATGCCGCCCCTGTCCAGGTGCCGCCTAGAGCCATGGAACCACTCGGGCCAATGGATGGGCAGGCCCTGATTCATACTACATTGGAACCTGGGAACTCAAACCTAATCCATTTCAGAAGGCTGTTCGAGTTCCGATTTGATTGAGAACCGAATCAACATTTCCCATAGAAATTAATGTAAATTTGATTAATCTGTTCCAGACCCCCAAAATTACTGCATTCTAACACAAATTTTACAGTTTAATAATGCCTACATGCATAAAATCATAAAGGAAAAAAATAATAAACACAATGTACAGTAAATGAAATGAAAATATATTTTCACTTTACCTGTAATGATGAGTGTTGATGAGGTAAGTGGAAAGGAGAAGATGTATTATTGTTTGGATGGGGATAGGTAACTGTTCTTCTGGCATTTAAAATGTGTCTAACTGAACATGATTTGTTCGGGTACCGAGGATCGTTCACGTACTTGAAATTTGTATTCGACTTCCGAATTGTTTGAGAAAGGGACCGTTCGGGTTCTGAGGTTCCACTGTAAATGCAAAGGTAGTCTTGACTTTCCTGGTTCACATGTGCTGTAAGGTTTTTTTTTTTTTTCATACCAGCAGGTTTCACTCTCAGACAACTACTTGTGAACAAATAAGTGTAACTGTTGAAGTTTGCAGATTCATGTTATTTTGGTATCTGAATGTCTGAGAAGGAATATTATCAAAAAGAATAGTAAATATAGAAATGCTTAATTTCTAGCTTAAAATCTGCATTAAAGATATGCAAGCACATCTAAGCTTATTACATATAAATTTGTACAGGAGAAACAGGGCTTTTAGTCATATACAATTCACATCAAATATATATATATATGAAACATAATTTAATATGAATAAAATCTTAAAAGGTTTAAGAAATTAAGAAATATTGTTGTTGTTTTTCGTTCTGCATGGCATTTTAATTGTGAAAGTAATAATACTGTTAGCTTTTTATAATGTATGCAAATGCATGAAAAGGGTTGCCCTGTGGTATATATAATTCATATTCTGCATAATTTTTCATTGCCTAGTTGCCTAATATTTAAAACCTTCTTCTGAATTCTACATACTACAAGGCTACCCTTTTCATGTGCTCAATGTGTATGCATGATATGTGTCCTAGAACACATGGTAGATGTGTCACCCTGAAAATAAGGCTTTCCTCAGTTTTTACACATTGAAATTTGCCTGATTGATTTGCTGGGCATATGTTATGATTAAGACCGTATGACAGCCCAGGTATGAAAATTGTAGATTATACTAGCTTTAGTGTAACTATAATCTTAATTTTATTAATGACAGGAGGCGAATATTTGCTTAAGTCTCTCTTTACTAGAACTCCACAGCAGCACATTAAAATAGAGAGATAAACACCAAAGACAAAAACATAAGGTATCTATATAAGGCTCCTCCTAAGCCACCATTTCCTCTTTCACGCTGCGACAACGTAACGTACACAACAATGACAAAACTAAATGTAGAAAAATTTACAACATAACAATGAATGCCATCTGGAAAAACTTTGGATAATGGGTGAACTTGATCTTCATCCTGCCAAACAGCCGATTCTATGAACTGAAGTCGAACCATTAAACTGAAACGAAATAAACAGAATCGAAAACACTGATTAGTGAACGAAATGTACTGATAAAACATAAATCCCACGATCCAGTACTGATAGAATAAAGACATGAAATCCATCACTAATGACCGTCAATACAATATAACATGCAGGGCCGGTGCAAGGATTTTTGCCGCCCTAGGCAAAAAAATTTTTGCCGCCCCCCCATATGTCCAGCCTACCATGTGACATCACAATGCCCCGCCCATATGCTCTGCCATATGGGCCAAAGCCAGTCTTCACAAAGTGTCTTATCTGAAAAGACAGTGCGTTTACATTAAAAAGCCTACAGGCACAGGCTATAGACACCAGAACCACTACATTATGCTGTAGTGCTTCTGGTGACTATAGTATCCATTTAATGTGAGGTAAATTAGAGATTAGTGCCACTAATAATATATTGGATTTCCTACTTACCACCAGATGAGGACAAGAGGCTGATGATGGGCTCAGTCTGGCTCCACAGGTCTGGTGTAGAAGCGGCTCTCTGGAGACTGTTTTTAACAGTGCTCACAACAATTAACGAACAGGAAGCAGCTCCATTTTTTAGGGCCCCTTACACAGCTCAAGGTCTGGGCCCCCAGGGGGCATACGCCTACAATGCCCACGCATAAATCCACCTACATGGCCCATCCATGAGTTGGGGATGTTTTATGTGTGCCATTTGTGTAAGGGATGTAGTGTGTTTATAGGGGATGTAGTGTGTGTTTGCGTGTAAGGAATGCATTGTATGTTTCTGTGTGTGTGTGTGTAAGGGGTGCAAGGTTTGTTTCTGTGTATGTAATTGAATGCAGTGTGTGTCTGTAAGGGGTGCATTAATTATGTAAGAGAACGTAAGGGATGAATTGTGTGTTTCGGGTGTGTCTGTGTGTGAGTAGGAATGCATTGTATGTTTCTGTGTGTGTGTGGGGGGGATGCATTGTGTATGTGTGTAGTGTAAAAGAGAGGGTTTGTGGGGTAGGATAGGGATTGAGATGGGAACAGCTTTCTTTAAAAAAAAAAAAAAAATTCATAGTGCTCTCCCCTCAATTATTGATTTCCCCTTCCCTTCTGTCCCTCCGTGTTCTCCCCTTCTGTCACTTAGTGCTCTCCCTTGGCCCCCTGTCCCTCTGCAGTCCCCCTTGGTGGTCTTCTCACTCCCCCCTCCCCCCTTAGTGTTCCTCCCTCTCCCAAACCCCTTAGTGGTCCTCCCTCTCCCAAACCCCTTAGTAGACATTCCCCTACTCCCCCCACCCCCTTAGTGGTAATCACCCTCCTCCCCTCTCCTTAGTAGTCCTCCCTCCTTACCCCCCTTTGGTGGTCCTTCCCCCCCTTAGTGGTCCTTATCCCCCCTCCCCTAGTGGTCCTCATCCCCCCTCCCCTAGTGGTCCTTATCCCCCCAACCTCCCATAGTGGTCCTTACCCCCCTCCCATAGTGGTCCTTACCCCCCCCTCCCTCCCATAGTGGTCCTTATCCCCCCCTCCCTCCCATAGTGGTCCTTATCCCCCCCTCCCATAGTGGTCCTTATCCCCCCCTCCCTCCCATAGTGGTCCTTATCCCCCCCCTCCCTCCCTTAGTGATCCTTATACCCCCCCTCCCTTAGTGGTCCTTATACCCCCCCTTAGTGGTCCTTATACCCCCCCTTAGTGGTCCTTATAACCCCCCCCTCCCTTAGTGGTCCTTATACCCCCCCTCCCTTAGTGGTCCTTATACCCCCCTCCCTTAGTGGTCCTTATACCCCCCCCTCCCTTAGTGGTCCTTATACCCCCCCTCCCTTAGTGGTCCTTATACCCCCCTTCCCTTAGTGGTCCTTATACCCCCCCTCCCTTAGTGGTCCTTATACCCCCCTCCCTTAGTGGTCCTTATACCCCCCCCTTAGTGGTCCTTATACCCCCCCTCCCTTAGTGGTCCTTATACCCCCCCTCCCTTAGTGGTCCTTATACCCCCCCTCCCTTAGTGGTCCTTATACCCCCCCCCTTAGTGGTCCTTATACCCCCCCTCCCTTAGTGGTCCTTATACCCCCCCTCCCTTAGTGGTCCTTATACCCCCCCTCCCTTAGTGGTCCTTATACCCCCCCCCCTCCCTTAGTGGTCCTTATACCCCCCCCTTAGTGGTCCTTATACCCCCCTCCCTTAGTGGTCCTTATACCCCCCCTTAGTGGTCCTTATACCCCCCCCTCCCTTAGTGGTCCTTATACCCCCTCCCTCCCTTAGTGGTCCTTATACCACCACCCCCCCTTTAGTGGTCCTTATACCGCCCCCCCCTCTCCCTTAGTGGTCCTTATACCCCCCTCCTCTCCCTTAGTGGTCCTTAACCCCCCCCCTTAGTGGTCCTTAAACCCCCCCTCTCCCTTAGTGGTCCTTAACCCCCCCTCCCTTAGTGGTCCTTATACCCCCCCCTCCTCTCCCTTAGTGGTCCTTAACCCCCCCCTTAATGGTCCTTAACCCCCCCCCCCTCTCCCTTAGTGGTCCTTAACCCCCCCCTCCCTTAGTGGTCCTTAACCCCCCCCTCCCCCCCCTTAGTGGTCCTTACCCTCCCCTCCTGCCCATGTAGCGTGGCCGGGCGGCGCGGAACGCGAGACAGGAACCTTTGTTTCCTGTACCCGGCCGCCGGCGGAATGACAGGAAATGCTCACTGAGTGAGCACTTCCTGTCATTCCGCCGGCGGCCGGGTACAGGAAACAAAGGTTCCTGTCCCGCGTTCCGCGCCGCCCGGCCACGCTACATGGAGAGACCGGCAGGAGGGAGCGCTCTGCGCTTCCCTCCTGCCGGTCATAAACCCGGCCGCCCTCCAGGCAGCAGTGCTGCGCCGCCTGGGGCTTGCTAAAGCGCTCAGGCGGCGCAGCATGAGGAGGCGCAGCGGGGACAGGGATCCGGCGCCCCCTGGTAAGTTGCGCCCTAGGCGGCTGCCTAGGTCGCCTTACAGGTGGCGCCGGCCCTGATAACATGCACTTCCCACAACATCACCCCAGACTACCAAACCTAGCCCAGATAATCAGACAAATCAACAGAAATACAATCAATGCAATCCTTCCAAAACAAGGGGGGGAAGAAACCAAACTGGGTGGGAAATATTCGCCTCCTGTCATTAATAAAATTTTATAGATATATATAATAATTATAATAAAAGATTATAGTTACACTAAAGCTAGTATAATCTACAATTTTATAGCATGACAGGAGGCTTCATATTTGCTGTTTTAACGCTCCGACAGCAAAGCAAAAGAAACATAGTCCGACGGTCCAAAATAAACTGGCGCAAAAACTCCTCACGGGACCGGACCGTCACATACAAAAAATGTCCCGATGAGAAACGCCCATCAAGGAAAAAACTCGGAAGCAGTTGAGCCGCTAACCGAATGCACTCCAAGAGTCGCATTCACCCCTGCCAGCGTCAATAACCATCTCCTCCATCGAGATTGAACAGGGGCGAAGGATCGGACATCAGAAACACGTCTGAACGAAACCAGACACAACAAGAGGGCAAACACAGTAGAAAGCTGGTGAGGGGAAAAAACAAGGAACTCCGGCCGAATACCGAAGAAAAACGCTAAAACCATACTTACCTCCCAGAGGGAAGGGTATTTAGGCGCCGGAGGACGCGCCAGCCTCATCCCCCGTAGAAATCTGCAGACCAGCGGGTCCTGATCGATGGGAAAAAAACTCCAAACGGAACACGCGCCGTCTAAATAAATGACTAATCACAAGAACCAGACGGCACAGCCGTCCCAAAACATCGAGGAGGGACAAGACACTCAGCAAGTTGGTCACGGGCCGGAAAAAAGGGTTCAGCATCCTGTCCTAAGCACCAACGACACTATGAAAAACCATGCTGAGAGGAAACTTCCCCTCGTCCCGGGAGCTCAGGGATCCCAGAGAAGGTCCCTGACCGATAGTGACGACGCCTCGACATACCAGGCACTCCCGAAAGAGTCCAAGAGGAGAATTCGAGAGGACGGCAAGAGAAGAGGATCCCGACAAGAAAAAATCCAGAAGCTCCGTGAACCCGACCGATCTCGCCATAGCGGAGTCAACAACACTAAGGACACACGTCGACCACAAACTAGAAGTAACACCCGGGGAATAGAGGCGAAAGGAGGAAACACCTATGCTTCCTGAGAAAAACGACCGCACCTGTTGAAGCGCGACCATCACCGCGCACGCTGGATACGAGAGTCAACCAAAGCACGACCGAATCCGATGGTCGTCCCGGAGGCGTATAGAGAGCGCCCAGTCGCTGGCATCCTTCCAATGTCTGGAGAACCAATCCGACGTCAGGTTTGACTCCCACGGCAGATACACTGCCTATAATGCGACGTTGCGCTGGGGCAGAAGCTGGAAATCCCCTTCGTCACCTACAGTGTGCGAGACCGAGCGCCCCCCAAGCGGTCGGTATATTGCACCGCTGAGACCTTGTCCTTCCGAAGGAGGACGCAGCAGTCCGACAGGTGACTTGCCAGTCTCCGAACTGCCAACGAACTCGCAATCAATCCAGGCACTTGACGTGGAATTCAGATTCCTTGTTCGACCACGGGCCGCCCGTGGACCCGGTCACGCACGTGGCACCCCAACCCAAAGGCGTACAGTCGATTCCAGTACGAAATCTGGGGTTGGTCTGAATATTGCCTTGCCGTTCCATGCGGCCATGCGCAGAAGCCACCAGCGCAGTCCGGCCTTCACGTCCGGAACAGAAAAATCATCCGGTCTGAAGAAGGTCACATGCGTAGAACAGGGGCCTTTAACCGTTGCATGGTCCTGTAGTGTAGTGGGCCCGGGTATATTGCCTGTATCGAGGCTGAGAGGAGGCCCGCCACGCGAGCAAACATTTGAAGGAGAATCCGGACTTGCCGTAATATCCTTCTCATCACCTCCCGGGCGGTTGCCATCAGTGCCAGAGGCAGACGGGGGACGTATTCCGTCGCATTGACCACGACACCCAAGAACTCCACCGTCTGGGAAGGTTCCAAAGCTGATTTCTTCAGATTAACTACGAATCCCAGGAGCTCCAATAAGGAGATCGCCGAACGCGTTCGAAATCCGAGCCAGGAGGGATCTTCGCAGAGGACTAGCAAATCATCCAGAAATAACAGGAAACGGACGCCCTCTGACCAGAATCGGGCGACCACAAGCGTCAGCAGCTTGGTGAAGCACCAAGGGCCGAGCCGAGGCTGAACGGGAGGCCTATGAATTGGCGAGGGACGCTATTCCAGGTGAAGCGAAGCAACCCGCGGCCACTCTTGTCCACCAGGACGGAGAGGTTAGCATCCTTCAGGTCCAGTCCATGAACAAGTCTCCCGGCCGGGGAAGGTCCCGATGGAGATGAATGCCCCCAACTTGAAGTGGTAGCAGACAACGAAGGTGTTCAATTCCCGAAAATTGACCACCGGGCGGAACACCCCCGACTTCATCTTCACTAGAAATCGAGCCAATGGCGAGCAGAGTCCGAACCTCCGAATCTGTCAAGGAACGTTGAACCCACGCGATGAAGGAGACACTTGGAGGTCCAACCTGCGTCAGTGGGGAGTGGAAGTCCATGACCTAATCCCATACAGTCCGATGGACCCATGTATTTGAAGACACTTCCTGCCACCTGTCCCTGCAGTGAAACAATCTGTCTGTACGTAGTAGAGGGAAATAGAAAAGTGGCAGGAGTTGTACTCACCCGCAGGAAATCTCGCTCGTCCTCTGGCACGGTCTCCACGACCTCTACCTGCCCTTCGAGTGTAGAGAGGTCTGGGCTGGAATGGTGGAAAAAGGGATGGGCCACGGGATCTGTGGGTCCGAAGACCAGCCGGGATAACCGTGAGCGAAACACCTTCTTTATAGAGGACTGTGCTTTATCCAGGGAAGCAAATAAATCGATGTGTTTCTGTAGCTCCTTAATGAAAGGTTCCTCGTACAGTAGGTCTTATTGCCAGGGGGCCCAATTCTTTGAACCCTGGCTCCGATAGCTCGGTGTCCATCCGAAACAGAGCCGTTTACCTGCGTTCGGTGCAGATAGCATTGCCTAGAAGGCACATGGGGCGTAGCGCCCAATCCCGCCTGATGGCCGGGTCCAGGCTCGTACCATCCGTGTAGGCCGTGTCCGTCAGGGCCAACAACCTGCACAAAGGGGCCCAGCCTATCCAGCTGTTCCTCTTGCGTCGAGCGGAGGTGACGCTCGACCCCTTTCGTGGGGTCCCGACCCATACGATTCAAGTACGAGGCCGCCAGGGGGTCAAAATCCAGGGCCGCTGCCACCTCGTCCGGCAGGACGGGCCTGGGGCATTCCGCCCGCAGCTTCATGCGGGCCTCCCCTTCAAGGGGTCTGCGGATCCAGTAGTGCACGAATTGTGCCGAGTGGTCGGGCAGTGACTATTCCGAGAGTCTGTGGTGTCTGATAGACCGAGGGTTAAACAGAGGCTCTCTTGTAGCGTCCAAAAGGCATCGTCTCCCAGCATCGCCGTGGGGGCCTCTGTCGCCGGCGCGTCTTCATCCTCCCAGCGCCAACCGGGACCCTCCCCACGGTCCTCATCCCAATCATCTCCTTCATCCGAGGGAGACAGGTCTGCCCGCCACTCCTCCAGCAGGCCAATGTAGGGGGGGGTAAGGATGCCACCTCCCCTGCGCTCGAAAGTCTTTTGTGAGAGTCTTACTCAGCCGAGTCGTCTGCCAAGCAGGGGGATCCTCTCGCACCCCTGTCCGGTCGTGATTGCGGGAGGGCCCTAGCCAGGGCTTTCTCCACAGTGGCGGGCACCGCCGCATTAATCAATGCCTGCAACCTCTGCTCCTGTGCAGAGGCCTCCATAATGTCCGAGATGATTGTAGGTGATACCTGAGGAGATAGATAACAGGTATCCCTAGCAGGCAGTAGGGGCCGCACCCCTATAATTGGCAGAGGCAAGTATTAACGCATGCAGGCTCAATAACCGGGGTCCAGGAATGGAGCCGCCAGGCCAGTAGCATGCGTAATATGGCACAGACAACGCAGGCCAAATCATGGGGCACAGACAAAGCAGGCCAATCAAGGGGCACTGACAAAACAGGCCAATCATAAAGGCACAGACAAGGCTGGCCAGTATATGGGCACGGGTAGAACCGGCTCAGTGATAAATGGAGGCAGGAAAGCAAATCCCAATAGGTGACACGCAGGTAAATCCTGATATAGGGCGTGCAGGGTAAAGATGTACTAGGTCCCCAGGTCAGGTCCAGACCAGTGTGGGGATAACGCCACCAAGCAGGGTCCCACGTAGGAAACATGCATATGCAATGGATAAACCAATCCTCAATTAGTCCAGGCAGCATGCATAGAGAAAACAGGATAGGCACAGGATCCATGTACTGAGTGCGACTGCAGTTAGCAGAGTTTTAAACTACATGCATGCTACTGCTACCTGCATAGAGACAGGGAAAACAGAAAAGAGCCTAGCTAACCCAGTATAGCAGAATATATAGGTTACACAGTTTGGGTGCAGAAAGGAATAACTGAATGATATAGAAAAGTATTTAGAAAATATTGCCATAATCATAGTTAATTTATTTTCTAGAACTCACTTTTATAAAGTAAAGTTATTAGATGTTGGTGACAGCGGTACCTGTAAGGTAGAAACAAATAATTCTAATCCCCTGCAGAAAAGGAAAAACAACCTTCTAAAGCAAAATGTAACCAGGGATTTGAAATGAGAAATAATGCCACTTAATGAAACGGGAGGCCCTGCGCCTTTAAGTGCAGGGCGCACACGCGGCATGAACAGCCGAGAGCCGCGCACCCCCGGACCCGACCATGCGGTCGCGGGGGAAGGGCGCACAGAAGCCGAAGCTAAGCGGCAACAACGGGGCCCCTGACCCCTCCCCACGCTGCCCGTGAAGAGAATGCTGAGCGGGGATGCGGGAGGGACAGGGTAGCAAGTAGAGGATTCCCGCCCGGCTTCGAAAGACGGCAGGCGGGAATCAACATGTGGAGCCACCGGATTCTTTCTCCGTGGTCCCAACAGTCGGCACGGGAGGCGGTCGGGTGACCGCTTCCCGGCGACCGGCAAACAAGAACCAACAGGCAAAGGGAAAATGAAGATAAAGGGACAGACGGCAAAATAGAGCCGGAAAAGACAAACACGAAACAGGTGAAAGTGAGGCAAAAAAACGGCAGGCAGCCAGAACTGCCAAACAGAAATCACACAAACCCCAGAAAAAAGAGGCAACAAAACGAAAAAACTGTAATAACACACACAGCATAAACACAGAAGGATATAGGTAATAAAACACACAGCCACCTATATAAAAACAGGAGGCAGTGGTATTCTGACCTGTACTGTCTGCGGAGCAGCAAAGAAAGAGGAAATGGTGGCTTAGGAGGAGCCTTATATAGATACCTTATGTTTTTGTCTTTGGTGTTTATCTCTCTATGTTAATGTGCTGCTGTGGAGTTCTAGTAAAGAGAGACTTAAGCAAATATGAAGCCTCCTGTCATGCTATAAAATTACACCCATCATGACATACATACCATTTGCAAAAGTAGACAACCCAGCATATTCAGAATTGGGTATGTCCGGTCTTTTTTTTAGTAGTCAGTCACAAACTAGGCCAAAGTTAGTGTTCATATTAGTTTTTGGCATTTTTCAAACAAAAGCAAGTCTTTCACCAATTATATCAATGTCATTATAAGTTTTACTGCTCTAAAACACTCATATTTGTGTTCAGTGTCACATTGTTCTCCATGGATCAGCACAGCTAGGGAAGTGGGCCTTGACAGAGGCAGGAGGTAACATCCAAAGGAAGTTGAGTGACAGCTAATAAGCTGGGTTAGGCGGAGCTACAACGGGAGTATTTATACCGGCCATCTTATGAAGTAGCCATCTTAACTAAACTTACCTGTCAGTTGTCCCTCCCACCCTCCCTGATTTTGGTTAGGTTAGATAATGTTCCCGTTTTTTCACAGCGGCAGGGAATGTCCAGGTTAACTCGGGGGGTAGATGGAGGAGGAAGTGGGCATCCTGAGGTTTAGTGTGGATCAGGCAGTGTTACACGTGGTTGGTAGGTTTGAGCCCTTCGGTGGCTCCGAACCTGGGGGTGTAGCGTACACTGGAACTTGTGGGTAGCGGTGTCTTGGTGCACCCCTACAATTGATCTGGTGGGTAGCTGTGTCTTGGTACATCCCTACAATCGATATGGTGGGTAGCTGTGTCTCGGTACACCCCTACAATTTCATCTGGTGGAAATGTGGTCATATTGGACGGCCAGTTTCTGTGTTAATGTTATTTAAATCGTTATCTATTGTTATTATTGTGGGGTCATTGCCAGGGTATGTTATGTATGTGGGTGGATGTTGACTTTAATAAGATTTGTTGGTGATGACCCCATTTGTTATTCCTTAATTATTTAATTAATAAAGCTGTGGACTAATATTCCCAACAGTATAACCTGTGTACGTGTCTTAATTGGGGTTTAGGTAAGGTTAGCGCATATGCCGGCAAATCCGACTGTGCACCTGTCATAAGTACAATAGTATCCCCCATGTACTGGTTTTATGTGGTTTTTAAAAATGTACAGGGTCAAATATAGGGCTTGTAAATTTAATTCTCTGCACTTATTTAATTAATAAAACACATCATTATGTAAAAATAATACACAAAATACATTAATATACATTAAATTTAATATATATATAATTACATTCTAAAAGTATTTTGATATTTTATATATATATACAGTTGTAATAAAACTTATTCAGAAAACAAGCAAGACGAATAACTGGTTACCTGGATAGCATGTAGCCAGTGCACCAGGAGGACAAACCAGAAATGTCCTAGAGCTTAGCCCACAAATAATATTGAAAAACACTATCTTCACAGAAAGTGTCAAATTTGGTGGTATAAAAAAGGTGAATAAGCAAACTACTATCTCTCACCCAGCATAATCCCAAATTAATACCTAAAATGTATTCATATAACAGGTAATCCTGAATGAGACCACTAAATTGAGCCCGTATTTGGCTTTATTATCCAGGACTTGGTATTCACTTGGAATACAATGAAAAACTAAGTAGCAAATAAGAGCTATAGTGTAGCCAAATCTCTTCTCTATAGGCCTGTGGTAGGGATAAAACATTTGTACACAGAAAAAAGTACGGAATGTAACATGTATAAGTACTGACCTTCAACAGATAGATACCAATAATACTAATATATAGTATCAAAGTAATAGGTCATTATAGTGAATCTTGAAACTTTAAATTCAATATGAGTAAGATCACTATTATGACAAGAAAGGTCAACGCTGAGGATAGAGACTTTATAAGAATAAGAATTAATTTAACTTGGGCAAAGGATAATATTATATTCCTGGGTATTAAAATTCCAAAGAACCCGAATAAGATAAAATTTGCAAATAAAACATTGAAAGAATGGGTTGACAAGGATATATCTCCTGGATAGGATTAATTAATACGATACAATCTTATATCCTACCAAAGTGGAATTATATTTTGAGAACGATACCAATTCAAGTCCCTGTAGCATGGTAAAAATGATACAGGCAGCTTTCTCAAAGTTTATTTGTAAGGAGAAGAATCCCAGAATAAATTTTAAAGTACTATAAAAGAAAAAAGGGAGGATTGATTCACATGCCTTTGCTACTCAAAGGGAGGACACCAAAGAGGAAGCTTGGTATTTGATAGGGTCAGAAATTATGAGTCAATAATATTTTGGTAGTATTATGGACAATAAGCAGAACTGAAAACAATAAAGCTGACCTAGATAACTCTCTAGTCATAAATAATATTATGTGTGGCAAAGATTTAAAGGGACACTATAGTCACCTGGACAACTTCAGCTTAATGAAGTTGTTCAGGTGAGAACAATAGCTCCCTGCAGCCTTTCTTCTGTAAACACGGTATTTTCTGAGAAAATATAGTGTTTACTTTGGAAGCTAGGAACACCTCCAGTTCAGGGCTGCCTAACTCGCTTCATCACGTTTGGTGTCTTCACGCTTGGGTGAATAAATCGAATGTGATGAGAGGACACAGGAGGCACTGTGAACACGCCTCATGTTTCCTGTAGTAACCTAGAGCCTGTCTGTAAGCAATCAGAGCCGACAATGTTGGAGATAACTTCTCCTGCACACAGAGTCGGCTCGAGCTGACAGGCAGAAGGCAGGAGGCTGCAGAGATCTCCTGACTTCAAACAGTAAGTACACTTATTTTAAAAGTGAGTGTGAGTGAGTGAGAGATTGTGAGAGTGCGTGAGAGAGTGAATGTGTGAGTGAGTGAGAGAATGAATGTGAGAGAGGGTGAGTGTGAGTGAGTGAGTTAGTGTGTGTGTGTGTGTGTGTGTGTGTGTGTGTGTGTGAGTGAGTAAGTTAGAGTGAGTGTGTGTGTGTGAGAGAGAGATAGTGTCAGAGTGAGTGTGAGTGAGTAGGTGTGTAAGTGAGAGAGTGTGTGTGAGAGAGTGAGTAAGAGAGTGAGTGTGTGAGTACGTGTGAGTGAGTTATTGTGAGTGTGAGTGAGTTTGTGTGTGAGTGAGTTAGTGTGAGAGTGAGTTAGTGTAAGAGTGAGTGAGAGAATGAGTGTGAGTGAGTTAGTGTGAGAGTGAGTGAGAGATTGAGAGAGAGTGAGTGTGCGTTAGTTAGTGTGAGTGAGTGAGTGAGTGAGTGAGTGAGTGAGTTAGTGTGAGAGTGAGTGAGAGAGTGAATGTGAGTGAGAGAGTGTGAGTTAGTGTGAGAGCGAGTGAGTGCATGTGAGTAAGTGTGAGTGAGTTATTGTGAGTGTGAGTGAGATTACTCTCACTCACACACACTCACTCTCTCACACACACTCACTCACTCTCTCTGAGCGAGTGTGAGAGAGAGAGAAGAGTGAGAGGGATTAATGGATGGATTAATCCATCCCTCCCTCTCTATCCATTCATCCATCCCCATCCATCCATCCATCCATCCATCCTTCTTTATCATCCCTATCCATCCATCCCTATTCATCCATCCATCTCTTATCCATCCATCCCTCACTATCCATCCATCCCTCTGAATGGATGGATGAATAGAGAGGGATCGAGAGGGATGGATGGATGGAGATGGATGGATGGATAGGGACGGATGGATAGGGATGATAAAGAAGGATGGATGGATGGGGATGATAAAGATGGATGGATGGATGGATGGATGGATGGGGACGGATGAATGGATAGAGAGGGATGGATAGGGATAGATGGATGGTTGGATGGATTGATAGGGATTGAGGGATTGATGGATAGGGATGAATGGAAGGATAGGGATGGAGGGATGGATAGGGATGGAGAGGGATGGATGGATGGATAGGGATGGAGAGGGATGGATGGATAGGGATGGAGGGATGAATGGATAGGGATGGAGGGATAAGAATGGAGGGATGGATGGATGGGGAGGGATGGATGGATGGATAGGGATGGATGGATGGATGGATAGGGAGGGATGGATAGGGAGGTATGGATAAGAATGGATGGATGGATGGATTGATAGGGAGGGAGGGATAGATGGATGGAAAGGGATTAAAGGATGGATAGGGATGGATGGATGGGGATGGATGGATGGATAGGGATGGATGGAAGGGGATGGATAGAAAGGGATGGATGGATGGAGAGAGAGAGAGTGTGTGTATGTTTAACAATATTTACTATTTGTGTGTTTGTATACACACAGTTTTGGCTGGAGGGTTGCCGTAGGTATGCGAACTCGCATACCGCGCACATGCGCGGTAGAGCGCTTTCATTCATAGGGTGGCATTCAATGCTGCTCTATGAAGAAAGCTATTCTAAAAGGACTCTAGAAAGGAATCTAAAATAATTTTTAATAAGGGGAAGTTAATATAAAAGCAAGAAGGAAGGCTAGGGGACCTGTAGACTATATCTTATAAGCTCTTTTAAAGGAGCACTATAGTCTAAATGTAGACTATAGTGCTCCTTTAAAAGAGCTTATAAGATATAAAATAGACTATTTGATTTTCTGCCAATAGAGGTGATCCCAGGAAATATTATGGTTATTAACATTAGAAATTGGCAAAATGAAGGAATACAGACTGTTAGGGATTACCTATTAGAATCAGAAATGAAGTTGTTTAACCAGTTACAAGTGGAGTATGGGCTCTTGAGTAAAGATAGATCTTTACACACCTGAGAATTAAAAAAAAAAATTGGGAAAATACCTAGAATTTAATTTGGAAAAGAACAATAAAAGTCTGAGAACTATTCTCAGCAGTCCATTCCAAGAAGACAGGTATCTATCTAGGTGTTTAGACATTGTAAAATAATTAAAGATAGATAATAGTTTTAATCCCAAAAAGTCCCAGAAAATCTCCTAAAATATACAAAGATAGACATATTTAGTGCTGGAGATGTGATGTAAGAAATGTGTGATGTGTAAGTCACTAAAAAAGGTATGGAAGGGTATTAAAGACCAGATAGACATACTATGTGAAGTGAACATGTCCTTTACCCCAGAGAGCTTTCTCTTGCATTTGGACTGGCCAATGATGTCTATAGACAAAATAATGATTCTAACATATTTTGATGGCCTCAAAAATGGTACTAGCAAGAAATTGAAAATGTAATATGATACCAGAATGGAATGAAATAAAAACTCAAACACTATATCGATGTAAAATTTAATTAGGTACCACCACAATAATTCCCATGGAATGTCAAAAGTTAATAAATAGAAAGCTGTCCTTGATAGGTTTGAAGCTTAAATAGCAGACTAATAAACTGATAATATAGCCCAATACAAGTAGAATTTGTAAGATATCAGTAGGTGGTTAATTACTGGATATTAGAGTCTTGGCATGTCTTGAAATCAAAGTGCGTGTCCCTGCATGGAACTAGAGACGTGCCATTAGGATAGAATCCTACCTATTCGTGTGTAGCTGTAAAGTAGTCCAATAATCATGAAGAGGGAAGACAAAACAGAATTAAAGTTAGCAGAAAAGTCCCTCTTTCTCTGTAAAACTAACTTGACAGGTAGGACAGAGATAGAGTTAACCAATTATATTATATTATATAGAATAAGGTATAGAAGAGCTTCATGTGCATAAAACAGTGCACAGTGTAAATGGTAAGTGACGCAGACACTTGTTTTGGTGCATTAAAAGGTGCATCGGACGTCACTGACCCTTTACACTGTGCACTGTTTTATGGATAGGGATGGAGAACTTCTATACCTTATTCTATTGGACTACTTTGCAGCTAAACACGAATAGGTAGGATGTCTGATATTCACATGGTGCACATGAACTCCTCTCTTTGAAGGGCACATTTCTAGTTCCTATAGCTTATTCCTTACATGGACAATCTAGGTTAACTGCCTCTTAGCTTCAGACAGGTTGGGTCTCTTGGAATATCAAGTGTAAATTTGATACTATATATTAGCATTATTGGTCTCTATCTGTGGCAAGTCTGTACTCATACTTGTTACATTCTATACTTTTTTCTGTGTTCAAGTGTTCCCTGCTACAGGCCTGTAGAGAATGGATTTGACTACACTATATTTCTTATTTGCTACTTAGTTTTACCTTTGATTCCAAGTGTATGTGCACACTTAAAAGCCTGCCCCCGGTTAACAAAGCTACCTGCGATAGGCTCCATCTACTGGTCTCATTTAGGATTACCTATTACTTAGATAGATTTAATGTGTTAATTTGTTATTTTGCTGTGTGAGGGATAGTCGTTTTTTTTCATACAACCAGATTTGACACTTTTTCTGGTTCTGAAGATGGTGTTTTTGTGTGTTTTTCTAAATTATTTAATCCCCATTGAAAACCAGGTTTATTGACAAAATTTGCAGACTTTCATCTGTTTGCAATGAACAAATCAAACAAAAGCAATTGAAATAGCTCAACACAATGAATGCTTCAAGTGTTTTCCCCAAATTCAACTGAAAATGCAACTGATAATGACTTCTCCAGTCTCAAAATGATTCAACCCCTTCTTGGCAAGCATCTTTAGTACTAAGTAGAGCACACTTTTGCTGTGATGACCTGCTGCAAACAAGATCCATTGCTTCTGGCAGCGTTCCTAAGGAATCTTAACTCATTGCTCATGAGCAATGACCTCCAGTTCAGTAATTTTCTTAGGTTTGCATGAAAATCCCACCAGAGATTTTCTATGGAGTTTAAGTCAGGTGACTGAAATGGTGGCCACTGGAGAATTTTCCAGGACTTCTTCTGCAATAAAGCCTTGGTGGAATTTGAGGTATACTTGGGATCATTGCCTTGTTGGCAGGTCTTTTGCAGTCACTTGAGGGTTTTTCACAACCTGCCTTTTGAGAAATCTGGTTGCTGCCATTGATAGCTCCTTTTTCTGCCCCATCCAGGTAGTCACCACTGTTCCTTCAACTTTTAACTTGCAAACTATGCTTCCAACTGTATGTGTCTATGAACATTCAGTGCCTTTGCTATCTTTTTGTATCCTGTTCCTTGTTTGTGAAGGGTGATGATCTCTTCTCTTAACTTTGAGGACCATTCTTTTGCCTTAGCCATATTTTTAACATATAGAAACATAGAAACAGAGAAACATAGAATGTGACGGCAGATAAGAACCCTTCGGCCCATCTAGTCTTCCCAATTTTCTAAATACTTTCATTAGTCCCTGGCCTTATCTTATAGTTAGGATAGCCTTATGCCTATCCCACGCATGCTTAAACTCCTTTACTGTGTTAACCTCTACTACTTCAGCTGGAAGGCTATTCCATGCATCCACTACCCTCTCAGTAAAGTTCCTTCCTGATATTATTTTTAAACCTTTGTTCCTCTAATTTAAGACTATGTCCTCTTGTTGTGGTAGTTTTTCTTCTTTTAAATAAGTCCTGCTGTAGGACTGAAACGTCGATCACCTGTGGTTGTTGCTGAATAAAGCTAAGTTTATTTTCACCTATATGAAGTCCTTGGAGTGCTTTTCAAAACTACTATATGTATTATTGATGCCGACAAGCACCGGGCCACATAACTGATTACACTGGAGTGCAAGCATTTGGACATTGTTATATATATATATATATATATATATATATATATATATATATTTAATGATATTTTTTTATTCATTATATGTTAACCTATGTAGTCCCCTTGCAAGCAATCTTGCAATCCAGACGATCCGAGTGATGTGATTATGGTGTCATCGAAATCACATGAATCGTATTGGTGGGAGTGGCTGCAAGGAGACTGCCTTGGTTGCCGGGCAGTTCCCTTGATCTGATCCGGTGTGGAGGTTAAGTATAAAGGCATCAGGGAGTGCTCGATTGCTAGGACGTGCTATGCAGTGCTCATAGCGTTAACCCCTTAAGGACCAAACGTCTGGAATAAAAGGGAATCATGACATGTCACACATGGCATGTGTCCTTAAGGGGTTAAAGCCTTTCTTTTGTAGGATGGCATAGCATGTCGGGAAGGGGTTAATTACATCAACTCAATGTATAAAACCACGCAGTCATGATCTAAAGGTTCAATTGTTTAAAAAAAATGTAAATGGGGAAGAAATGTGATCTAAGTGACTTTGACCAATGATAGGATTGTTGGTGCCCAGCAGAGTGGTTTAAGTGTTCCAGAATGCACAAGGTGAAAAATTAAGTAAGCCTCACTCGTCAGCCCCTTCCCAGTATTTTTGGGGTCCAGGATACCCACACATTTTTTATATTTTAATTTTATATCCTGTATAATGTTGAGTCAGGGAGAGTTGCTCCGTTCTTTGTGTTTAAGCAGATTATCTCTGTAGTACAGCTCATTGAGAAGGAGGTAAGGCAGTCGGCTCTAGCACAGAAGAAAATCACTCTGGCTGTCTCAGTAACTTTTTATTGAACTCAGCACTTTTAGAAACTGTCACAAATATGACATACTCCAAAAGCATAAAGCTCTACGGCTTGCTTGTCTTGAGTATTCCTTTAATTATATTTGCAATGTAACCACTTCTTTTGTCTTCACATGTTATCCTCTTTGTAATATACATTCGATCACGGACAGGGATTGTAGCACCTTTGCTAAATCCATTGGAGTTTAAGGTTAACGCGGAGAGGAGATTAGGAGATTAACGCTCTAAATCACGTGAGTGTGATACCTTTCATCTATCTACCAGGTATATGTTATTTCTAAAAGTGATTAATACTATGTACATTTATTTCTTTCTCTTCTGGGTATTCTGCTACTACAAGCACTACAAGCAAGAATTCAGTATTCCCTTTCTCCAATTCAGGCCAAACTGTAAAGAACCATAAAAGTCCCCTGTCGGTTTACAGTTCCTTCAATATAGGCCACTATGACACCCTTCAAGTCTAATAGATGCTACCGACAGACGCCTGTTCCTGGTCATTCATAGTTTATAGCGTTTATAGTGTTTATAGCGTTTATAGCTTTTAGGGGTCCTGTTGCAAGTTCATTTTGATTAATTATTTTAGCTGACAACTTTTAACTATCACTACAATAATAATCCAATGTCCGAAGACCCAAAGGGCACGGCATAAATATTGTAACATAAATGAGGCAATGACAAATATAAAATATTGTATTGAATGAATATTACAGAAAGAAAAATAACAACTACAAATCTTACCAACAGAAATGATGTTAAGAATGGCAGCAGAATGTGTGGAGGGTGGAATGTGTGGGTGTATGGATGAATGAGTGTCTGGATGAATGAATGTATGGAGGAATGACAGTTTCCAGCTATCCCTTTACTGATTACATAGACTTTTCTTTCTCCCTAAAAGGTTACAGTGGCTCTTGACTTGTTCCCTGCGTACTGTATAGCTGTGGTCAGCAGATTCTTTAGTTAGCACTGTCTGCTAGCTCCCAAAAAAGTTTAAAAGGATGAGTAATAAGGTGTCTTATTTACCCTTTGATTGACATTGATAGTCAACATATGGCTTTTCCTAACTTAAACCTTTAACCTTTCCATTTCTGAGCTAACTTTTTAAAATGTTGTGTGTGTGTCAGCGGTGGCAGGGTGAATTGGTCCTTTAGTCTTAACCCTATAAAACATTGTAGTTTTTTAGAACTGTCATTTAGTCGAAAGCCCTCCAAGTGGGAAAACATGGATGTGGACTCACCGTGCATGCGTATAAGGTCCTCAATGAGGTCCCTTTATTAGGAGCATTGGTTTGGACCATTGTTGAGGAGGCAGTGAGGGAAACAGTACTTTAGAATCCTCAGTACTGTAAAAAGGTGAGCATCCTGTTTTGAGCTCTTTTTATTGAAAACAGGACACACACACACTCACCTATATTTAACAAGGGGCAGGGACACTAAAGTGTTAGGAATACAGGTTTGTGCCCTAGGATATGCACTGATCAGCCACAACATTAAAACCACCTGCCTAATATCCTGCCGGACCCCTCATGCTGCCAAACAGCTATGATGCGTCAAGGCATGGACTCCACAAGACCTCTGAATGTGTCTTGTGATATCTGACACCAATACATTAACAGCAGATCCTTTAAGTCCTGCAACTTGTGAGGTGGGACTGCCATGGATCAGATTTGTTGTTCTAGCACATGCCGTAGTTGTTCAATTGGATTGAGATCTGGGGAATTTTGAGGTCAAGGCAACACCTTGAATTCTTTGTAATGTGCCTCAAACTTTTCCTAAACCATTTTTGCAGTATGGCAGGATGCTTTATCCTACTGAAAAAGGCCACTGCCATAAGGCGCACATCATTGCCATGAAGGGGTGTACGTGGTCAGGAACAATCTCCAGGTAGGTGGTATGTGTCAAAGTAACCTGAACATTTCCCAAGGTTTCCCAGCCAAACATTGCCCAAAGTATAGTACTGCCTCCACTGGCAATCCTTTTTCCTGTTGCCATCCCCAGGTAAACAATGCACACACACCCGGCCATCCACGTGATCTAAAAGAAAATGTGATTCATCAGACCAGACAATCTTCTAACATTGTGCCATTGTCTAGTTCTGATGTTCAAGTCCAATGTTCCCTCTGATTTTTCTTAGTTGGCGTGTGAAGACATTTTCTCTTGTGCTAATTTTTTTTCTGATCCCAAATTATAATTGCACTGAATATTTGTACGAATGGAAATCTGAAATAGTTTCTTGATAATTTTGCAGTGCAGCCTCTCTCTCTCTCGTGGTTTATAACACAACATTACAGTATTTCTATGTAATAGTGTAGTATTAGTAGTTACACAACAGTATTACTGTATGCTAATGCCCATTTTGGTCTGTCAGACAGTCCATAGAAAGCAATAGGGGCAACTGCGTACATGGGTGCACACACCTCCACCTTCACCACAGTAAATAGCAATTTAATCCATAAAAAATTACCTTTTATTCAGCCAATGGATAATATTGGTAGCTTGTTGACTGTATTTGGGCAAACATGTTAATTCCCCAACTTGGGCAGAAACAGTGATTGCAGTCCAATAAATTGTAATATATACATAAATGCTTCTTACACATAAATCAAATTCAGACAAATATTGACACAAATTGACACAAATATAGCAAGCTTTAAATGGAAAGGAGGAGGAGGTCATGTCACCTACAGAATTTGCAAAAGGAGCTCTTGGCCAAATAAATGGTGACATATACATGAATGATTTTTAAGTACACAGACACACACTCTGAATGACACACACAATCTCACTGATTTAAAACACACACACTGAAAGACACACAACGACAGACAGACACACTCACTGGCAAATGCACTCACTAAAAGACACACACACAATGACACAATGATCTGCGCACAGCTCCTTACGGTGCCCACCAGAAAGTGGGGCACATCATAAGGAGCAGGTTAATGGCTGTCACAGGGATCCCAGGAGATAGCCGGTCTACCACCTTAGGGCACCTCAAAGAGAGAGGAAGAGTGGAGGAAGGTAGCAGTCACAGCGAGGGGTCTCTGTTGACGTGTCCCCAGTTACTCTTTGCTCCCTCTGTAGTGATGCCGAGAGCAGGAATATGATGTCACTTCAGCACTGATATCACTACAGAAGGACTTGATGGACTTGAGTATTTTTCCAACCTTTATTACTATGTAGTTAGGTAACCATGTAACCCATCCATTGCATTTAATTGCCTGTAAAATCACAGTCCATCTTCCTCTCTCTTCATTTAGGCATGTTGCCACATCTCTTGAAGTTGTTTTTAGTCCTGCTTCAGAGATTCATTATTTTATGTGATCCTGGAATATTGATATTTCCTTTTAAAACCCCAATCTCTGGACTTGTCAACCATGTTATTTCTACTTCTTATAGAAACACTACAGACTCATAAATCACTTTAGCTTGCTGAAATGCTTTATATATGAAGAATGTGTCCTATTTTTCCATTTTTCAAAAAGTGCAGATTTCAATAGAAATTTACACTTTTATAAATTAATCTGGTTACACCCCCATGGCTGTCAATCAGAAAACTGGTCCTGCTACTACCTGTTTTGGTTAGCTCAGTGGAGCTAAACTCAAGAGACAGTAGTTTCCTAAAGCACCTACCTTGCAAACACATCTCAGTGAGCTGCATTGGGAAGTCTGTGATTGGACAGTCACAGAAAGTTTGGGCGGGGTTACAAGAGGAGGGTTTGCAAAGATATCTGCAGGTTTTGCAAGTGGCTTTTAGATATACCACAATGAAAAAATGCATAATAAAAACATGGCAGTTTTCATTCGGCCTGCATATTTATGTATCTTGCTTTGGGCAGTGGATTATCCCTTTAAGAATGTTTTTTTTCTATGTGTGTAAAAATGTCTTAGCATACCTTGGAAAGTATATAAAAAGACACACAAATAGATATACACTATAGCAACTTCTAAGTTTGAATGGTTTCCAAGGGCTGAAAACAGATATAATCTATTCACAGAACAGGAAAAATGTGTTTGTTTAGAAGGTAAATGAATTACAGCTTTCACTGTGGTTTTAAGATTATAAGATAGGAAGGGCCCCTCCCTCCTGAGACCTTGTTGAACTACAGAAAAGATAGAAAAATAAGATTCCAGCTTTCCGAGAATGGGACTTTGGGGACTCATTTCATTTCCACACTCCATATGCAATCATACAAATAAAGAGGTTTATCACTCAGTGATAAACTTTCCACCACCTTGAGAGTGTATAAAACCACTTACATAATCATAAAAGCCTGTCACAAAGGCTCAGAAATGGCATCAAGACAGATATATTCTCCAACATCAATAGCCCAGCACACATTCATATGAAGATGTGGTATGGATACAGCTTAAGAACAATAATTTAGATAGCACATAGTGTAATATTGTACAGAACAAACTTATATATAATGCACTTACAATAAGGATAAGATATCCGGGCATTAGGCATGTGCATGGGGAAAATTTTCGGTTCGGTTTGGTTCGGCATTCCGAAATTCAGGATTTTCGCAATTCGGGACTTCGGCACTTCAACACTTCGGAACTTCGGCAACTTCGGAACTTAGGCACTTCAGCACTTCGGAACTTCGGCACTTCGGCAGTTCAACACTTCGGAACTTCGGCACTTCGGCAACTTCGGCAACTTCGGCACTTCGGAATTTCGGGACTTCGGCACTTCGGGACTTCTTTTGCAGCCACTTAGTAGATAACTCCCTAATTCCCACGGTATTAAGGAGTTATCTACCAAAAGGCTGAAAGACCTAAATTGGTCTTTCAGACAAATTTACTAATACTAAGTAAAAATGACTTAGTATTAGTAAATTTTGCCCCTACTCGCTATACCGCGAGTAGGGGCATGTCTAGTAAACAGTGAGCAAGCATGTGGCTGCTAACTGTTTAAAAAAAATTAGGGTCCCTCTTCCCGAGCCCCCACCGCTTTCAAACTAAAGGGGGACCTATTGCCCCCCCCCGACCCCACCCCTGAGCGGTGGGTGGGGGCCCTAAATTGGTGTAAGGGGGGACCTAATGTCTTCCCCCTGGCCCCCACCCCTGAGCGGCGGGTGGGGGCCCTAAATACTAAGGGGGGGACCTAATGTCCTCCCCCCTGGCCCACACCCCTGAGCGGTGGGTGGGGGCCCTAAAAACTAATAAGGGGGGGACCTAATGTCCTCCCCCTGGCCCCCACCCCTGAGCGGTGGGTGGGGGCCCTAAATACTAATAAGGGGGGACCTAATGTCCTCCACCCTGGCCCCCACCCCTGAGCGGTGGGTGGGGGCCCTAAATACTAATAAGGGGGGGACCTAATGTCCTCCCCCCTGGCCCCCACCCCTGAGCGGTGGGTGGGGGCCCTAAATACTAATAAGGGGGGACCTAATGTCCTCCACCCTGGCCCCCACCCCTGAGCGGTGGGTGGGGGCCCTAAATACTAATAAGGGGGACCTAATGTCCTCCCCCCTGGCCCCCACCCCTGAGCAGTGGGTGGGGGCCCTAAATACTAATAAGGGGGGACCTAATGTCCTCCACCCTGGCCCCCACCCCTGAGCGGTGGGTGGGGGCCCTAAATACTAATAAGGGGGGGACCTAATGTCCTCCCCCGTTGCCCCCACCCCTGAGCGGTGGGTGGGGGCCCTATATACTAAAAAGGGGGGACCTAAGGTCCTCCCCCCTGGCCCCCACCCCTGGGCGGTGGGTGGGGGCCCTAAATACTAATAAGGGGGACCTAATGTCCTCCCCCCTGGCCCCCACCCCTGAGCAGTGGGTGGGGGCCCTAAATACTAATAAGGGGGGACCTAATGTCCTCCACCCTGGCCCCCACCCCTGAGCGGTGGGTGGGGGCCCTAAATACTAATAAGGGGGGGGACCTAATGTCCTCCCCCTGGCCCCCACCCCTGAGCGGTGGCCCCCACCCCTGGCCCCCACCCCTGAGCGGCAGGTGGGGGCCCTAAATACCAATGGGGGTGACCTATTGTCCTCCCCCACCCCTGAGCGGCGATTGGAGGCCCTAAAAAAAATGTGTCCCCCCAGGTGACTAGGGGTCCCCAAACCCCTAGTCACCCCCTCCCCCCCAAAAAAATTATCCCCCCTACCTACCCCCCTCACCCTTAAAATAATGAGGGGGGACCTTTAACTAATAACCTGTAAAAAGAAAAAAAACAACTTACCATTCAATGTTTTCTTTCTTCTAAAATCTTCATTTTTCACCCCCAAAAAAAGGCCAAATAAAAAACCATAACAACCGACGCAATTAAAATAAAATAAAAATAATCCATCTTCACCCATGGAGGGCTCCGCGCAGGCTTATGAAGCCTTGCCCCTCCCTGCAATTAGCCTCAGAGCACTCTGATTGGTGGGTTTAAGCCATCCAATCAGAGTGCTCTGACAGGTAAATGAAGAGACTGACAGGTAAGTCTCTACATTTACCTGTCACAGCACTCTGATTGGTTGGTTTGAAATCCACCAATCAGAGTGCTCTGTGTCATTTTACACAGCATGGGAAATTTCTTTGGAATTTTCCCACGCTGTGTAATTTGACTCATAACTCTCTGATTGGTGGATTAAGTAACCAATCAGAGAGTTATGAGTTAAATTACACAGCGTGGGAAAATTCCAAAGAACTTTCCCATGATGTGTAAAATGGGGTCTTTTAAGGATAGCAACTTGTAGCTATGCGTAGAATATTGGCATGGGGTTGGCATGGGGTTATGGGAAGTATAATGTGATGGAGCATGAGCAAGATTGTGAAATGGGGGTATAGGGAAGATTGTAGCATGGTAAGGTAAAAGGAAGGATTGTAGCAAGGGATATGGGAGACATAATGACATACATGTATTGTATGCTTTGCCCATATAACTCAATAGACGCATCATGCATTCTGGTAAATATTTGTATATGAGAAACGTTCGGGCAAAAGGAACCCATTGTAATTGCATCCTTTATTTCCCGTGCTATTCTGAAATGAAGAAGGAGAGATATACGTAGCATACGATCCCTTACTGAATTCCCAGTGCACCTTAAACTCAATGTAATGGACATATGTGTGTGTCTTAGACAGAAATGGCAAGAAGACACTGAGCTTAATGAGGACATCTCACATTTTTAGACTTCTCTATTACAGGCTTTTTTTCTGAGCCCTGCCTATAGTTCATTGTCTCCCTGCCTTTAATGGTTACACTAACCAGATAGCCAAACAGCGAAAATATAAGTAAATACACTTTGTTTCTTCTACAACTCATGAGTTAAATACAGATATTGAGTTCCTCCTCAAAAGAGATGCTAAATAGTGAGAACCTTTATTGAAGCAGCTTTACAGTTAGGACTAGGTGGAAGTAATGTACTAATCTCATGTGTTTCATGCCCACTCTGGCACTTCTATAGAAACAATTGGTTTAATCAAGATTGGCACTATATAAACACATGTTGTTTCCCATATGTGGTCGATAGCTTGTTGAATCTGCTCTCTCAGAGGAAGTTGGGCATGACATTCGTCAGACTGATCGTTCCTTCCCCCTGTAAGACGTAGCTGTGATTTTGCTATAATAAAAGTTCCCTTTTTTCCTTCTCTCTTGTGGATTGAGACGTCATTTCTTTCTCCTGAGGAGGAATACGGTATCTGTATTTAACTTACATTGCAGCAGTCATAGAGCATGCTCGCACCTATCCCTGATTTATGATATATTCAAATCATGGAAAGTTTTTTTCTTTTTGCCTCTGTATTTTTTATTTTTTTTAGCCAGTATGCTACAAGTCATACTTGTCACCTTATGAAGCAATGTTCATTTCTGCCACTCCTAAATTTCACTAGGTATTGCATAACTCAGTTTCAGCAGTTCAATAAACTGAGCAGGCTGTTCAACCATGATAATGTTACACGTACAGAACACAGAAAAATGTTTAGTCACTTGGCAGATGCTATCTACATTTGCAAACACGTTTTACTGCTTTTTTTTTTAAATCAGCCTACTGGTTTCCTTCAATATATTATCTAGGGCCTAGATTCTCAGCAGTAGGTGTCCTCTGGCTGCCAGAGTGAACGTGTAATTGCACTCAGTTCTAGCTCTAAAGGAGAAGCAATTGTTCTCCTGATACCAGAACACTCCGGGCACCATAACAACTTAATTGCAATAAAATGTTTATGGTGTCAGGAGATTACTGATGTCGGCTTACCTTTAGGGGTTAAACCGTTAATAAACGGTTTAACCCCATAGTGTTGTATCCAGCAACGGTTAGATCTGCCTCTCTCCTTCTGCTTTTGTCCGAGGCTTGAATCAGGAAGCCTTGGGTAGCCTCAGACAGAAAAGTGGTTAATTGGCTGAGCGAGTCAGTGATGCTCTAAGCTCTTTATTCACAAAATGACTTGAGAAAAATATGTACGTTTCTGAAGCCATTTTATGACTAAAGAAATATTGATTATTTTAGAGCATCAGCTGACACTCTCAGCCAATCAGCTTCCTGATTAATGCCTCAGACAAAAGGAGAGAGGCAGAGCTAACTAGCACTTGGTGCAACACTGTTTGTTAACGGATTAACTCCTAAACGTAACGGATCTCCTGCTACCAAAACAACTTTTTCTGATGAAGTTGTTATGGTGTTTGGAGGACCCTTTAATGAGGAACTGTAATTTTTCTGGAATTTACACCATTGATAAATCACTGTTAACCATGTTATCACGAGGTGCAGTATTTTCTTTTACATTTATATTAAATATTTAGTACATAACATCATAATCCAGGTCAGACAAGACAAAGCCAGAGCAAACTTTGCAAAGAAAAAGAGATATAAAACCTTATTTCATTTCTCCTCTTTTCTATTTGCTGATTGCCAGCAAAGAGCACAGAGCTTATGACAATGGTTAACACGGAGCTAAGATGGAGGTGCACAGTTGCAGGCTATAGAGGTGTGAATTTCTACTTTTCTTTTTCACACCTCACAAATACACATTTTCATAGAGATAATTGAACAGAATATTAAAAATCCTGAGAAGGGAACTTCCCTCTATAACGTGATACACTTTCAGAAAATGCGTTTCATGTAATATAATAGAATAAACTGTCACACTATATGAAAATTTGGAGAGAAAAAAACAGACTGTAAGAAATGCTTACTGTAAAAGAACAGATGCTTAAAGAGACACTATAGTCACCAGAACTACTACAGCTTAATGTAGTGGTTGTGGTGTCTGTAGCCTGTCTCTGCAGACTTTTCAGTGTAAACACTGTCTTTTTTTCAGAGATAGTCAGTCACTCAATCATTCAGGCAGGTACTAGAGGTGTTTCCTAGTCCATTGCTGCAGCGAACTCTGATCTCCCTGCTCAGCTCCCTCACGCGCCTCCAGAGTGACGTCATATTCCGGCTCCGGCATCACTGCTGTGCGCGCGAGGGAGCTGAGCAGGGAGATCAGAGCTCACTGCTCCCTCGCAGCCCGCGGACATTTTAAAAAAAATTTTTTTGCAGAATCCCAATTAGTGTTCCGTGGAACCCTGTTTCAGCAGGCTTTGCACATGCCTAGTGTGTTTTAAGAAGGAATTTCAAGAATTTCCGTTGAGTTGCAATTCGGGCAGCAAAGCTAGTTGCCCATGAGTGGAGGCATGCTATTTGCCTCTCCATTCAGGGGCCATCAATGGCTCATAGCACCAGCTTAATGAAGTGGTCTGGCTGCCTGGTCCAGCTAGGTTTAACCCATTTTGCTGTAAACATAGCAGTTTCAGAGAAACTGCTATGTTTACCTATGGGTTAATCCAGCCTCTAGGGGCTGTCTCATTGACAGCCGCTAGAGGCGCTTCCGCGCTTCTCACTGTGATTTTCACAGTGAGAAGACGCCAGCATCCATAGGAAAGCATTGATAATGCTTTCCTATGAGACTGGCTAAATGCGCACGCGGCTCTTGCCGCGCATGCGCATTCGGCTGGTGACGGAAGAAGAGGTAGGAGAGGAGGAGGAGGAGAGGTCCCCACCCGGCGCTGGAGAAAGAGGTAAGTTTAACCCCTTCCACCTCCTAGAGCCCGGCGGGAGGGGGACCCTGAGGGTGGGGGCACCCTCAGGGCACTATAGTGCCAGGAAAGCAAGTATGTTTTCCTAGCACTATAGTGGTCCTTTAAGCAAGGGAAATATTTAAATATGTAATTAATGTATATAAAGGCAGGGATGTCCAAGGGTGAAAAGGGGAGGGGAACATTTATCATTTAAATCACTGTTCTGTTTGTCACTAAAAGTTTTAATAATTCCTAGTACATATACCCACCATCTTCTTTAAAGTGCTCAGTCACTCTACAGCTGAGACCTCAGGCACTCATGCTGTGGCTAGTTGAAAAATTGTGAAGCTTCAAACTGCAGGACTGGGGCTGTGACTCTGAGGACTGATCTGAATCTGATTTCATTCTGTTTTAATCTGTATTGATTTTTGCTTTTGTTCCTGGCTTAATATGGAGTCTATCAGTATCCTGATGCTTTAATTATTTGCAAAAACTATACAAAACTAGTAAAGATAGGTGTAATAAATAGCAAAACATAAAAAATGGGCAGCTACATACACCAGCCAGCGTCTAAAATGAGTGTAGGCTCATAAGTCAAAGCAGTATGTGCGCTCCTAAGTATAATAAAATAAATCTTTAAAGATAGAGATAAATTTATTGATAAAAAACATACATATAAATTGATTAAATCATAAATAAGTAAAAAAATATATATATAACCGCAATGATCTGATGCAGGGCCGGTGCAAGGATTTTTGCCGCCCTAGGCAAAAAAAAAATTGCCGCCCCCCCCCATATGTCCTGCCCACCATGTGACATCACAATGCCCCGCCCATATGCTCTGCCATATGGGCCAACGCCAGTCTTCACAAAGTGTCTTTTACATTAAAAAGCCTACAGGCACAGGCTATAGACACCAGAACCACTACATTATGCTGTAGTGCTTCTGGTGACTATAGTATCCATTTAATGTGAGGTAAATTAGAGATTAGTGCCACTAATAATATATTGGATTGCCTACTTACCACCAGATGAGGACAAGAGGCTGATGATGGGCTCAGTCTGGCTCCACAGGTCTGGTGTAGAAGAGGCTCTCTGGAGACTGATTTTAACAGTGCTCACAACAATTAATGAACAGGAAGCAGCTCCATTTTTTAGGGCCCCTTACACAGCTCAAGGTCTGGGCCCCCAGGGGGCATACGCCTACAATGCCCACCCATAAATACATCTACATGGCCCATCCATGAGTTGGGGATGTTTTATGTGTGCAATTTGTGTAAGGGATGTAGTGTGTTTATAGGGGATGTAGTGTGTGTTTGCGTGTAAGGAATGCATTGTATGTTTCTGGGTGTGTGTGTGTGTGTGTGTGTGTGTGTGTAAGGGGTGCAAGGTTTGTTTCTGTGTATGTAATTGAATGCAGTGTGTGTCTGTAAGAGGTGCATTAATTATGTAAGAGAACGTAAGAGATGCATTGTGTGTTTCGGGTGTGTCTGTGTGTTAGTATAAATGATAGGATATTTTAGGGATTCTGCTGATGTACCTAGAATAGAGGATAAAACATAGTGCAAATATTGTTTGATACTCAGAGGTAGTGTACTGGTATATATGCACTCACAGATTCCAAATGGATTTAGCGTTTTAAAGGTGCCACCCCACGATGTGAATGGGGGGTATCAGTCAGTGTTCCTCCTCGAGTGGTAGCCACTGGGGTATCAGGGTCAGCTAGATGGTTCAAAACAGACTCCGACCAGAAGAATTCCTCCAAGGCAATTTATTCACTCATAAGATCAGGAGGTGTACAAAATAAGTAAAAACAAATAAATATGAAAAATAAAACAGGTCACCGGTCCTACGCGTTTCGTCTTTGAACAACAAGACTTCCTCAGGGACCTTTTCAATAAAACCAGCAGTAACATGTACAATAGTTTGCAATGACATCCTAAAAAACGCTAACACATAAAATCTTATATAGGGCTAATCCCTCCAAGTCATTGGTGGAATAGTGGGTGTCTTCTTTCCTCTCAAAATTCATTCGCTGCCCGGTATTTTCTTCAGGTGTGGATTCTTGCCGGAGATTGAAATTCCTCCTTGTGTGATTTTCCTATCGCTTCCGCGTACGTCACGCGTTACGTTCCGGTCACGTGACCCGTATGCGTTCCACACTCGGGGAAAAAAACATGGCCGTGCGTTCCACCATAAAGGAAATGAGTCCGTTTATTACTTGATGGTACTTGAAAATCTAAACGAGAGGGCTGTTATACATTGCATACAAAATACCCATAATGCCAATAGGGACATTGATATGTCCTCTCTAACTTATTATAAGAGCAGAAAAGTGCAAAAAATGAAAAAAATAAAAAAATAATAATAAATGCAACAGCTTCTACCCATAATGTCAATTAGAACATTAATATATCCTCTATACCTTATAATAAAGACGAAAAAATATATAAAAAGGATGAATGCAACAACTTCCTATCCAAGTGTGCATACAAAATTAATTCTTAAACTATATCTAGCTGACCATCTAGCTGACCCTGATACCCCAGTGGCTACCACTCGAGGAGGAACACTGACTGATACCCCCCATTCACATCGTGGGGTGGCACCTTTAAAACGCTAAATCCATTTGGAATCTGTGAGTGCATATATACCAGTACACTACCTCTGAGTATCAAACAATATTTGCACTATGTTTTATCCTCTATTCTAGGTACATCAGCAGAATCCCTAAAATATCCTATCATTTATACTATCCTACTAAACGGTTATCAACTGGGAAATAACCTTGGGAGCTGTGTACCCAGAAGTTAAGTTTTTTAATCACTTTGTTTCACGGGTGATTTTGTTTGTGTGTCTGTGTGTTAGTAGGAATGCATTGTATGTTTCTGTGTGTGTGGGGGGGGGGATGCATTGTGTATGTGTGTAGTGTAAAAGAGAGGTTTTGTGGGGTAGGATAGGGACTGAGAGGGGAACAGCTCTTTATTTAAAAAAAAAAATTCATAGTGCTCTCCCCTCCGGTCAATTATTGATTTCCCCTTCCCTTCTGTCCCTCCGTGTTCTCCCCTTCTGTCACTTAGTGCTCTCCCTTGGCCCCCTGTCCCTCTGCAGTCCCCCCTTGGTGGTCTTCTCACTCCCCCTCCCCCCTTAGTGGTCCTCCCTCTCCCAAACCCCTTAGTGGTCCTCCCTCTCCCAAACCCCTTAGTAGACCTTCCCCTACTACCCACAGCCCCTTAGTGGTAATCTCCCCCCCCCCCCTTAGTGGTCCTTACCCTCCTCCCTTCTCCTTAGTAGTCCTCCCTACTTACCCCCCTTTGGTGGTCCTTCCCCCCCTTAGTGGTCCTCCCTCTCTCAAACCCCTAGTGGACCTCCCCACCCCCGTTCCCTCTGTGTTCCTTCACCCCCTTCCCCCAGTGGTCCTGACTCACCCCTCCCCTAGTGGTCCTTACCCTCCCCTCCCCTAGTGGTCCTTACTCCCCCTCCCCTAGTGGTCCTTATCCCCCCTCCCTCCCCTAGTGGTCCTTATCCCCCCTCTCCCTCCCTCCCCTAGTGGTCCTTATTCCCACTCCCTCCCCTAGTGATCCTTATCCCCTCTCCCTACCCTAGTGATCCTTATCCCCCTCCCCTAGTGGTCCTTATCCCCCTCCCTCCCCTAGTGGTCCTTATCCCCCCCTCCCTCCCATAGTGGTCCTTATCCCCCCCTCCCTCCCATAGTGGTCCTTATCCCCCCTCCCTCCCATAGTGGTCCTTATTCCCCCCCTCCCTCCCATAGTGGTCCTTAACCCCCCTCCCTCCCATAGTGGTCCTTACCCCCCCCATAGTGGTCCTTATCCCCCCATCCCTCCCTCCCATAGTGGTCCTTATCCCCCCATCCCTCCCTCCCTTAGTGGTCCTTATCCCCCCCCATCCCTCCCCTAGTGGTCCTTATACCCCCCTTCCCTCCCTCCCCTAGTGGTCCTTATACCCCCCTCCCTCCCCTAGTGGTCCTTATACCCCCCCCCCTCCCTCCCCTAGTGGTCCTTACCCTCCCCTCCTGCCTATGTAGCGTGGCCGGGCAGCGCAGAACGCGGGACAGGAACCTCTGTTTCCTGTACCCGGCCGCCGGCAGAATGACAGGAAGTGCTCACTCAGTGTAGTGATAGTAGTGATAGTAGAGTTCTGATGTGTGAAATAAATTTAGCTGTGGTGAGTGGGTGTCCTTGGAGTAGAAGAGTGTCTGGAGAGTGAGTGTGGTGAGATAATAGGAGCAAATCCAGAATATGTACTGGGCACCACAGATTGTCGGTAGGGTAGAGGGGAATGATATTAGGATAGGCAGAGTGATTGGTTTTAGTGGAAGGTAATGAGAGTATGTAATGGTCGTCTACTTTCTTTAAGTGAGAAAGTTTTAGACATTGGACTGTGTCTCCTTGACGTATCACGGTGAACTCTCTAGGTCTCAGGAAACTGTAGAAAGCCAGAAAGATGGCGGATTTAATGATCAAATTAGTACTATGGTCAAACAGGGATTTGTTCAATAGATCGCTAAGGAGCCTGAAAATTGGACCGTCTATTGGTAACCTAGTAGTACTAGGAGGAACTGTGACCTTAAAAATACCTTTGAGGATTTTCTTGATGGGGTAGGAAGACAGAAAAGGAGTGTGGTTAGGGAAGGTAGTGAGGATGTGGTGTTGTAGGTAAGGTAGAGTTTAATAGTGTTGTGTGAAAGTTTTATGTGTAAATGGCAAAAGGAGGCAAAAGCCACCATGGTCACCTTGTAAGATAGTGCGTGGTGCGCGAGTGCTTGTGCATGGAGTAATAGCTTGTTTAAACCAGGATTTTACGGTGGAACAGCAGTGTCCTGGATGGTTGGAGGTGGGCGTAAAAGAGTGTAAAAGTAGAATGTAGGTAAAAACAACAAGAACTATATGTCGGGTATGAGAGAGCAAAAAGCTGGATCTGGAGGGAAAGAAAAGCGATACGAAAGGTCAAATAACAAACTTTTATTACTTGGAGTGCAAGTAAGTAGCCCCCCATGAAGGGGTAGGTACGCTTGGGATGAGACATGGTTTAGACTTAGTGTTGACGTATGCTTGTGGACAAATGGAGGTCCCCCGTACGTGATGCCGTAACATGCGGGTAACCCCTGGTTTAAATCGTGTGATTGGAAAGTGAGTGGAAGGTTGTGAGTCCTGTGTGAGAGCCTGTGGGAAGGACCCGACACCAGATAGTTCGCTGGTGGAGAGTGCGGGTAGAACCAACTATTTGTTGAGTGTCAGACTGGTTGGTCTTGGTGTGGGCTCTGAAGCAGATGGAGCAGATGTGCAACAACCTGCATGTGCTGTAGCTGCATACGCCTGTGTTGAAGTTATTGCACACCTGCGACTTACCCAAGAATATGATGGGTCTGCCCAGCTTGTCTCTCTGGCCGCCTTCCTGTCTTTGGAGTGTGGTGAAGGAGTGGTGGGGTGTGGAGGTGGAAGTGGAAGGGTCTGCATCTCCTGGGCATTGGTTCGGTGGAGTGTGAAGTGGAACCATAAGAGGCACAAGACGGGGGCCTCAAACCAGCGAAATGACGGCAAAACAACTCGGTATCTATCTGGCACCAATCAATTTTAATATTGAACTGTGCCAGATGAGTTGCTGCATTGGCCAAAACGGATTTGTGGTAATCATAAAATGAGGACCCTCCGTACTTGATGCCCAAATCAACTACCTTGTGCATGTTCAAATCAAGCTCTTGTCTCCTATAGTGGGTACAGCGTGCAAATAACATCTCGATAAGTGCCAAAAGCTATAACAAACTTTGGAAAAAAATTTGTGCAAACGTGGATCTCTGGCCCTTACGATTACAGAAATGTCCCCATAGTTGTAAGCTCTATTCTCTAGGATGTCTTGTGAGGCTATGAGGAGGGACATTATATTGACGCTCTTTCCATCAAGAATATCTTTCTTGATGAAAGCTGGGACAGAGTGAGCTGGTGAGGCGTGGGCAGTGGGAGTGGTAGTGGCTGGTGGGGGAGGGGGACGGGGAGGGGAGATGAGGGCTATGGCAGTCTGAGCGGTCGAGGCTACCGGAGTAGGGACTGCTGGGGCTGGAAAGTCACCTGGAGTGGCTATGGCTGATTCCACCTTCAGTAACCTGCTGTTTATGGCTTGCAGATTGGCCAGTATAGCAGCCAGAGTGTCCTGGGTGGAATCAGAGTAGCCAACTGGAGGCCTTTGTGAACTCGTGCCGGGTCTTGGGTCATGAGTTGGCCTGAGCTGTCAGAAGTTTGTAAAGTTCAGCCTTTCTAGCGGTGGCTGGAAAGGGGATCCCCCTGAGCCTGAGCTCAGCCGATATTTTTGGGAATAGTCCAATATCTTAGAGATCTGGGAGTAGAAGGAGTGAGGGATTCCTCCAGAGACCCAGGCCTGGCTGGCATGCTGGGTACATCGTCTGATGGGGGATCGATGGTTGGTTCTTGAGACATTCTGAAAGGAATAATGATATGGATAAGTAGGGCATAGTGGAGGTGGGATGAGACCTCCGGAGAACTGGCCTACTACCTGGTGCCGAGGCGAAGAATTTACCTAGAGCCAAGTGACAGGTAAGGCCCTGCTATTGCCAAATAGCGGTGAGAGGCTCTACCTGTGATTTGGGCCGAGGGGGTTTTGTGGCCACCAGAACGAGGTGGCAGGATGTTGGCCTCTCGGTGACTGTAAGAAATTCAAAAACGTGTGGCCGTGACATGGGAAGCCCTAACTGTAACCCAAAGAAGAGCGAGCGAGGTGGCTAGCTATGATTTGGTCGTGGGACTGAACCTCCATGTATGAGGTGGGGGTATAGACCTTGCGGAACGCAGAATTATTTGGGAAAGCTAGGGCCAGCGCCTGACCCTGAAAGCCAGTTCTCTAACCTGGCGGGGGCTTGTCTCTTGACGGAAGTATGTAACATATGTAGATACTGACCTTGAGTGCTTGACCTGTATATTAAGACAATGCTCAGGGCGACTTCAATATATATATGTATAAATATATATATATATACACTGTGAAGAACAGGTCCAGTCCAGGAACCTAGGGGTAAAAAAGATGCTAGCAGGCTTGATGCATGCCACTGGTATTCCAAGTGTAAAAATTTAGATCATATGGAAAGGTGTGTAACAGTGAAACTGTAGCGTAAGCACCTGTGTAAGCTGAGGGACCTGAACATTGGTCAACATTTTTGAGACAAGCCCCTGGGATCCCATAAATGTGTAACTATTTGTGAACGATATGAAGGCAAAGTGAGGCCTTAGAAGGAACGTAATCGTAGTGAGTAAGATTACTGATACCTGATACTGAAACGTCAGGGACCAGGTAGCCTGTTGGACGTTGAAGTCGTAGTGAATCCACTAAATGAATGGTGCAGGTCTAAGTAATGATATGTTGAAAAGAGAAACCAAATTAACATGTTAGTATAATAGTAACATGGCGGGTGAGGCATCTTTAGACCTGGTATGTTTGAAGTTTTGAACCCACTTTGGGAGGTGGGAGGTGATTTGTAAAAAGGCTGTGGAGGCTGAATGAGGCCTCTGGAGAAACGTAAAAATGTTAACCTTTTTTACCTGATACCGTGAAACGGTATACTGGAACCACCTCCTGGAGTTTTCTTGAAGAAGAGTAGTACAACCTGAAACATATTAATTTTAGTAAGAATACGGAACCAGAGTATAGCGTTTATAATACATACAGAGATTTAAGAAAAAAGAGCTAATGAACAAATTGAGTGTGAAGCTGGATAAATTTAAGAGTCAACTGTTTCTTTAAGATAATACCTCTGGGAATTTATGCATAATTAAAAGTGACAATGGGCAGTGAAAATTTAAGGAAAACGTAGGACACATGTTTCAAAAATAATTTTGAAATTAGGGGAACATACTTAAATTATCAAAATTAAATGTTTAAACGTCATTCGTATAATATAGGGAGCCTATCCCCGCGTTTTTAGGGCTGAACGTGGGAAATAGCCAAATGCTATTTCCAACGTCGATGCTTATGTGAGTGTGCCGGTCCCATGAGCGGAAGCCAGATAGCTGGGTAACAAGTGAGAAATACAGCGGGGCAACCGGTGGGCGAGCCCGGAGGTCGGCGGCAGGAGCTGCTGAAGATAGACTGAAGATAGACTGTTTGTACGAGGCAGGACTGGCGGGAACAACGAACCGGAAGTGCAGGTAACTATGGAGACAAACCAACTTGACCGGCAAAGGTAAGTAGGGGGTAGGGTTTATATAGGGTCATAACTCCTCCCATAAATTCAGGCCAAATGGCCTTCCAACATATATTACTCAATCATCTGGGATGGCAAGACATAGCCTTACAACATGCGACAATACATGCGCAATGACTTATGGGGCTAGCATAGATTTTTTTCTTCCGGGGCTCTTTTGTATCCCCAGTCCGGACCTGAGTGTTACCGTAGGGACTGCACTCCCTTAAAAAGCTATTTACTTTTCTGGTAAATGTGTGTGTTTTAATCCTCATTTAATAAAGTTTAGTGTTTTAACAGAGAACACTATGGTATCCTGTTTTCTGCTTTTCGGGTACTGCATCTAAGAAGCCCCCAACATACTATATTTTTACTACCTAATCTATGATTAAAAGTGAATTTCTAAATTTTGTATATTGGATGTTTATGCACTGTTGTCACTACCTAACTGAGTACTAAAATATAAAGCAACAGTGTGTATTTACTGTGACTACAATCTATTTCTATTTTGTAGCACTAGGCACAGCTTGCTGTAGTGTATCAACTTTTCACTATCTCTGTTGCTAAAAAATTTAACCTTATTGAAAGGGGTTTGACAGAGCTAAGAGGCGGGCATATGGTGAAGGCCCCCTTGGGATTGGAGTTAGAGTGTTAGGGGGTTGGCAGAGGATAAATCGGAATCCATTTTAGAATTAGGCACTTTTAATATGCTTACCTGGCCTAAGTTGTCCCTCCCACCCTCCCATTTGAAAGGGCAAGGCTAGATAGAGAAAAGTTAGGGGACAAACAGGCTCAGGGTTAGTGTAAATAGAATAGGGCAGTTAGGCTGCTGGTTTGTTTGGTTAAATGGTTCATTATGAAATTTTGTAGGTTTTGAGCTCGGTGGTGGATCAGAACCTGGTTATTTAACAAAGTTTGGCACTTATATTACGTTTTAGACATGTGCAATTCGTTTCATTCCAAATGAAAATACGGAGGAATTTCGGAAATTCGGATGCTTCCGAATGTCCGAAGTGCTGAATTTCCGAATTTCACAAGTGCCGAACCCTATACCTACCCCTAACCCTACCCTACCCCTAACCCTACCCTAACCCTACCCTAACCCTACCCTACCCCTAACCCTAACCTTACCCCTAACCCTACCATAACCCTACTACTAACCCTGACCCTGCTCCTAACTCAACCCTACCACTAGCCCTACCCTAACCCTAGCCCTAACCATACCCTAACCCTGCCTCTTACCCTACCACTGGCCCTACCCTAACCCTACCCCTACCATAACACTACTCCTAACCCTAACCCTGCTCCTAACTCAACCCTACCACTAGCCCTACCGTAACCCTACGCCTAACCATACCCAAACCCTACCACTAGCCCTACCCTAACCCTACCCCTAAACCTACCTCTAACCCTACCCCTAACCCTAACCTTACCCCTAACCCTACCATAACCCTACTACTAACCCTGACCCTGCTCCTAACTCAACCCTACCACTAGCCCTACCCTAACCCTAGCCCTAACCATACCCTAACCCTACCTCTTACCCTACCACTAGCCCTACCCTAACCCTACCCCTACCATAACACTACTCCTAACCCTAACCCTGCTCCTAACTCAACCCTACCACTAGCCCTACCGTAACCCTACCCCTAACCATACCCAAACCCTACCACTAGCCCTACCCTAACCCTACCCCTAAACCTACCTCTAACCCTACCCCTAACCTTAACCCAACCACTAGACTTACCCTGACCCTACCCCTAACCCTACCCCTAACCCTATCTCTAACCCTAACCCTACCACTAGCCCTACCCTAACCCTACCCCTAACCATACCCTAACCCTACCTCTTACCCTACCACTAGCCCTACCCTAACCCTACCCCTACCTAACCCTACCCTTAACCCTATCCTAACCTATCCCTACCCTAACACTACCCATAACCCTAACCTACCCCTAACCCTACCTCTAACCCTACCCCTAACCCTACCTTTAGCCCTACCCCTAACCCTGCTCCTTAACCAACCCTAACCCTACCCCTAACCTAACCCTATGCCTAACCCTACCCTCACCCTAACCCTACCCTAACCCTACCCCTAACCTAACCCTACACTTACCACCAGTCCCGAAGTTTCGAAGTGCCAAAGTTCTGAAGTGCCGAAGTTCCGAAGTTCAGACGTGCCGAAGTTCCGAAGTACCGAAGTGCCAAAGTCCTGAATTTTGGAATGCCGAACCGAACTGAATATTTTTCCCATGCACATCCCTATTATGTTCATGATGTTTGTTATTACTGTTGTTTATTTTATTTATATTTACGGAAATGATGGGTCATTGCCTTTTGCTTCAGGAACATATAATGCTATATGGCGGGCTGGGGGCTGGGCAATGACTTTAATTTGTTGTTATCAACATAAATAAAGCTGTGGACATATTGACCCATACATTAGTGTCAGTGTGTTTTTGGGGTAAGTTTCGGGGGGGTAATTCCACCTGCCCATGTGGCGACTATGCCCCTGTCAAGGACTTTTACGTTGGGACTTATTTGAATGAAACTTGTTACTTCAAGATTAGTTTATGCATATGTTCCTCAATGTAGTTTTATTTGTTTCTGGTCTCTTAAGTAATCATTTTATGTTGATAACTTTTTTAGAAGTTTTTATCTTTTATTGACATTTTACCAATACTTTACTAAAATTTGTGTATTTGACCTTCAATCATATTCTATTTTACCAGCTCCTGACCACTTGAGCAGTTGTTTTAAGTAATAATTTCTTGTTGTTTGATGTATTTTTCTAGAGGTTTAGTATGGTGACCTTATGACCACTTTTTATAGTGACTGTTGCTTGTATCTTGCCCCTGGTAGTGTGTTTTTTTTTCTCTCTCTCCCTATTTACCTCTGCTACTATTTTATATGCTATTGTTACCCAAGAATGAATCTCCTTTACTGATTCATCCCTTTTGTATCTAATATAACTGAGTGCCTTTCAGCCGCCACTGTTGAGTCCAAACATTTTCTGTAACAGAATTAGTCACCTTCTACATTTAAACCCACGAATATCCTGTGCCTTGAATATTAAACATTTACACAAATCATTTAAATGCAACTGTTTTCTTTACCAAAACTCCTTTTACTTTTAAATATTAATGGGTTGATGGTCCCCTAAGTTTCCATAAATCCCCAAATACTTAACCTTTTTCGATATTAATTACAGGAATTCCCAACTAGTTCAGCCATTTACATTGAGTCCTCAATTTCAGTTCATGAAAATAAGTGATGAGAAATATAAAAAGTAGTGTTTTCTTCTCTGGTTTGATATCCACACCATAGTACTCTATGCGCACAGCCATTTTTCCTTGACTGAATCTCATGGTACCCCTAGGCACATCATCTAGTAGACACTTCCCATGTTTTCTTTGTGTTCCAAAGTTACTTGAAGTGATTTCTGTTTTAAATCTTTTTTTTTTCTTCATATTTTTCATATTTCTGTAGGCTTCAGTGTCTGTCTCCTGACAGCTTTATCATGCTTTGCTGCATGCTGACGGTCATCCTTAAAACATCTCTTGTTTTTTTGTTAATGTTTGGCTGACATTTTGCCATTATTTTTCAGGTGTTATCTTTACTTTCACAAAACAATTTCTAAAACAAGTTTTTCAGGCAGAACAAGACCGATTTTGCCTTTAAACTCTCTTGTTATTCTCACTTGGCGCAGCAGGTTTAAGAAGCAACTTCCTTGTCACAGCTGCTTAGAAGTGGTCAGATCTAGCACATGTAAAGACGACAAAGAGATCCATTGATTGTTACTGTATCACACAACACTGCAGCTGCCCCATCATACTACTATGGAACGAAAGGTTACTGTTTCCCAAAGGAAAGGGATTAGCTGGGATATTAATGACATGAAACTTCCACAGGTACAGTGTTTGGGTTGGCAAATAAGATGATTCAGGATTTACTTGTTTTCATTTACCCACTTTCTACTAAGCGGAATTCATGATTAATTAAACTTTGAGGAGCTCTTATGAAAATATTTTGAAACAATTGCTTTATTAAATTACTTTTTTTTTTCAAAAAGTTGTACAAAGCTGTATGTAAAAAGAATAGCTAACATGCTTTTTTACTTAGTACCTATGATAATAATACTGCATTGTAACGAGCAGTTATAGTACTTGTAGTTGGTTGTAGTTGGTAGTTTTTGTCCAGCTTTGCATATGTTTGATAGTATGCATGGAGTGTCTTAGTCAGCACGTTAGTTAAAATGAAAAGAAAGTCAGGGAATGTTCATGGGTGTCAGCACCATGGGGTGAGTGGGGCAGCTGCCTCCTCTAAAAATTACTCTTCATTAAAAAAAACAAAAATTTGAATGCCAAACATTTTCTATTTACTCATGGTTGTGGATGAGACAGAAGAAAGCTAATTTTGTTGCTCAGGAAACAGACATCAAATTGTATGGTTTCATTCCCTTCTCATCATAGCTGCTTGCCCTGATAATAGGTTGGCATATGGAATCATGCAGGGAAATATGAAATGAGATAATAGTCTATGACCTACTATATTATAGGATATATTATAGCACGCTATATTGTATCACAGTCTGTACAGATGTTTAAACAGCAATTGGATAAATACTTGCAAAAACATAATGATCAGGGATATGATTTTTAATTAGTGTGTAATAGCTTCTTGATCCAGGGAGATATCCGACTGCCATTCTGGGTTTAAGAAGGAAATGTTTTCCTAGCTTGTGGCAAAATTGATAGCACGTCAAACTAGGTGTTTTGCCTTCTTTTGGATTAACAGCAACAACAAATTTGAGAAGGTCTGAATTGATAGACGCATGTCTCTTTTCAACTATGTAATTATGTAACTATGATTAAAATGTGGCATGTCGCATATGGGACTTTCCAGTGACATAATATGTAGTCTATCTAGTCTGCCCAATTTTCTAAATACTTTCATTGGTCCCTGGCCTTATCTTATAGTTAGGATAGCCGTATGCCTATCCCACGCATGCTTAAACTCCTTCACTGTGTTAACCTCCACCACTTCAGCTGGAAGGCTATTCCATGCATCCACTACCCTCTCAGTAAAGTAATACTTCCTGATATTATTATTATTTTTTTTTTTAATTCTTTATTTTTGGTGCAAATAGGATTAACAAACATTCCTGTGGTGCCACGACAGCAGGCACAGGTGGAGTAATGCATACAAAGTCATGGTCATATACAGTTGCACATTTTTTGTTATGAAATAGGATAATATGCTAAGGAAACAGGCTAGAAACATAAACTTATTTCACAAGATCCGCATAATAACAGTGAGTTGGATCATAGAAATCTGTGCTTAGAGAGGTCGTAGTCAAATTCTCAGTAAAGTAAGCAGATTGCTGCAGTGTGCATACAGACAAAAGCTTTAGACTCATCAGAACGTACAACAGATAGCATGAGTGAGCAAAGCAATATAGTATAACGATTAGGCACAGATATAGCATGAATGTCAATAGTGCTGCACATGTTATAGCCAATAAACATGTCTTGTGCAACAATAACTTAACGATTGGGGAAAAATAATATACAATATAACAGTAGAGTAGTGTCATATGCGTGGCTTTTTAGGGAAATAAACACACTAGAACCCTTGCTTATACCCAAAAGCTGGATCTCCCTGTGGCTGCTATGGAATATAGGGAGAAACCAGGCCTTATGAGACTAAGTAAGATATAAGAAATGCACATTTTATATTATATAATACGATAATTTCAAGAGAAATCTCAGTGTCAGTTATAGAATAGTATAACAGTTATGCTAAGCCTATTAGGAGAGGGAGCGTATGTGCAACTTGCTATAGTAGTTTAGCTTGGGTTTGGAAAAGCATTATCGTGAGTGTGCACTCTGTGTTAGGTATAAACAGGTGAGGTATGCACAGGCTGAGTGTGCGTGGTCATGGATCATACTGCTGTAGCTCAGCCGATAGGACGATACAACAGTATGGTTGAGGCCAATATGTGGTTCGCTATCTACCCCTGATGCATGCAGGTGTGTCGCATTGCGAAATATTAGGTGTGTTGTGACCAAGGGTAGAGCATAGTGGTAGTGTTAGCAGTGTGTTGCAAGCAGTCTCAGAGGCATTAGGAGGTATGAGGGGTTGGGCGGATAACTTCTCTGTGGTGGTAAGTGTCCCAGTCAGCCTACTCCTGCCTGTGGTATGTTACAGTCCCGTTTAGGAGCCTCTGCCTCTTTTCCACTGCTTGGGTACAGGCTTGGTAGGTGAGCTCGTTCCTTGGGGCAATTTGAAGCAGCAGTGTTGCTCCCCTCCTGTTGTGGCCCCGGCGATCCTGATATTATTTTTAAACCTTTGCCCCTCTAATTTAAGACTATGTCCTCTTGTTGTGGTAGTTTTTCTTCTTTTAAATATAGTCTTCTCCTTTACTGTGTTGATTCCCTTTATGTATTTAAATGATTCTATCATATCCCCCCTGTCTCGTCTTTCCTCCAAGCTATACATGTTAACCCCTTAACGCCGTTACGGCGTGCTATGCCGTCACGGGTTAAGTGGGCTTTAAAGCCGTTATGACGGCATAGCACGCCGTAACGGCTTGCAGCCCCAGGAGGTAAGTTATACTTACCTCCGCCGCGATCCGCTTCGGGAGGACTGCCTCACAGCCCAGGCAGCCCTCCCACGGCAAATGAGGCCCCCGGGGGCCATGTGATCGCTCTCAAAGAGCGATCACATGGCCCCCTATAGCTGGCTGTGGATCTGCCAGCAGGGGGACTGTTTGAAATATCAGACAGTCCCCCTGCTGGTGGGAAGAATTAAAAAAAATAATTAGACATGTGTAAAATTAAAATAAATGCATTTTTATATATATATATAATATGTATGTATATTATATATATATAATATATATACATATTATATATATATGTAACGTCATACAAAGTGTATTTTAATATTAATATAAGTATATATATTAATATTAAAATACACTTAGAATGACGTTACATATATATAATATGTATATATATTATATATATAATAGATGTACATATATATATTATATATAAATACGTATAATTAAAATAATAAATAAATTAAATAATAAAATAAATAAATAAAATATTGAAACAAAATTTAATATAAATTATATATGCATATGTAATTTCATTCTAACTGTATTTTGTTATTAATATATATATATCGGTAACAAAATACACTTAGAATGACATTCTATATATATCTATATATATATAAAATACAAATAACCGCAAATATATATATATAGATAAATACATATAATTACATAAAAGATTACATCAGTATACACGTAGAATTTAAATACCTATAAATGCATATATATTAAAATTCTACATGTATATTTAAATAATCTTTTAACGTAATTATGTGATTTGATTAATTAAAATTTGATTGACATGCATGACAACACAGGGAGAAAGTGCAGAGAATTTAATTCGCAAGCACTATATTTGACCCTGTAACTCTCCAAGACACCATAAAACCTGTACATAGGGGGTACTGTTTTACCCGGGAGACTTCGCTGAACTCAAATATTCGTGTTTCAAACTGGTAAATTGTATTACAACGATGATATTTTAAGTAAAAGTGATGTTTTTTGCATTTTTTACAAGCGAACTGCACTTTTATGGTCTATATTATTGTTGTAATATGTTTTACTGTTTTAAAACACTAATATTTGTGTTTAGTGAAGTCTCCCGGGAATAACAGTACCCCCCATGTACAGGTTTTATGGTGTTTTGGAACGTTAGAGAGTCACATATAAGGCTTGCATTTCATTTTTTTCACATTGAAATTTGCCAGATTGGTTATGTTGCCTTTGAGAGCGTATGGAAGCCCAGGAATGAGAATTACCCCCATGATGGCATACCATTTGCAAAAGTAGACAACCCGAGGTATTGCAAGTGGGGTATGTCCAGTCTTTCTTAGTAGCCACTTAGTCACAAACACTGGCCAAATATTCGTTTTTTGCTTTTTTCACACAAAAACAAATATGAACGCTAACTTTGGCCAGTGTTTGTGACTAAGTGGCTACTAAAAAAGACTAAACATACCCCACTTTCAATACCTTGGCTTGTCTACTTTTTCAAATGGTATGCCATTATGGGGGTAATTCTCATTCCTGGGCTACCACACCGTCTCAAAGGTAACATTACCAATCTGGCAAATTTCAATTTGAAAATGGAACGTTCTATATTTGACCCTGTAACTTTCCAAAACAACATAAAACCTGTTAATGGGGGGTACTGTTGTACTCGTGAGACATCGCTGATTACAAATATGTGCATTTTTTTTGCAGTAAAACCTAACAGTATTATGACATTCACAGTTAAAATGTCAGACGGAAATGCAAATTTTAAAAAAAATCTTATTTTCTCACATTTTTTTTACTTTTATTCATAATAAATGATGTTCCATATATGAATAGTTAATGATAGATTAAAGCCCTGTTTCTCCTGAACAAAATGATATATAATAAGTGTGGGTGCATATAATTTGAAAGAGGGGAACTACGGGTGAACAGACACATAGCGCAAATTCCAGTTTTTGTTTACGTTTTGTTTTGATCAGAACGTGCACTATTGACTCCGTCCTGAAGGGGTTAAGATCCTTTAACCTTTCCTTTTATGGGGTAAAAATGTGTGAACTCAAAAGACCAATGTAAATACTGTATTTGCCCCCCTTCCCCCACATCTAAAAAAGCTTCTATGGATGGATGTCCTCCTATTCTTAACTCTAACCAAAAGCATTGTAAATGTTTAGATATACTGTTCAAAAGGTATACAGTTACTTAAGTTTAAATACACCTTCTGTTACATTTGCTATTGCAAAACACCAAACTATTTTGTGTGTCTGCTACTAGTCATCTGTGGAAATCAAACTATAAATATGGGTATAATGACTCCTTCAATCAATGCATGTTGCTAATGACATAACCTGTACAATATATATTGTGACCCCACAATTCCAACAGAATATGAATTTGTAATTTATATGTTTTCTGGGGCTATCATGGGGCTATAATGGTGGCAGGATTGGGTCTGTAGTGGGGAAATGGGAGCTGTAGTCTGAAAGGGGATAGTGGCAATAGTGGGAGGACAAAGGCCTGTAGTGGGAGTTCTGGCATTGTAGAGTGGAGAACAGGGCTTACTTACAAACATGTTTGGCTAAAAAAAAAAAACCCTAAACTGTATTCCCCCCTCCCTGATGCTTACCTTGAACCAGTGGGCAGGTGGGAACAGGCAAATCCTTCCGGCCAGTGCCGAGAGATTGTATCTGAGTGTTGGCACAGTAACCCACTGAAATGCTCTCATACAAGAAAATCTCCTCTGTACTTGAGTGCTGGCCCTGCAGTAGATTTCTCCATCAGTTTGGGCCCACAGCTGGAGAATCAGCTGGCAAGTGAGGATGGGGTTTGATCTCCCCACCACCCGTGCCACACTGAGGCCATGGCCATGTCCTTGGTGGCCTTAAGGCAAATCCGGCCCTGTGTGCACTGTTATTTTAATATAGTAGTTATTCTAGTAGTCACGGTTTCATAAAAATCAGTGCTTGCTAGTTAAATATGGGTGTAGTTGAAACAATAACCATTGAAATGCTATGTAGTAAAATCAGTGTTTACAACTACTTTTATATTTGTCAATGCTGAGAATTTTTCTGCATGATGTACACATGCATTTACAGAATTCAAACTTTCTTGCTTTTTCGCATTTGGTTTTGCTTTTAATCAACATGTCCATGTGGCCAAGTTTGAAATTTGCACCAACATTTTTAATACATATTTGGATGGCTGTTTTACTTACCTTGTAATGCTACCATCTTTGGTAAAAGAAAAACTCAGATGCCTGTAATACATATGCCTTTTGGTTCATGTTATTATTTGTATACTTATTGCTACTAAGTTAAGTAGTTCAGTGGTGTATCCTGGTTTTGTGCTGCCCTAGGCAGGACAAAACTCAGGTGCCCCCCTCACCCCCACACCACTCTTTGGAATTTTCCCACGCTGTGTAATTTGACTCATAACTCTCTGGTTACTTAACCCACCAATCAGAGTGCTCTGAGCCTAATTGCAGGGCGAGGCAAGCCTTTATAAGCCTTCCCCAGGCCTGCAGACCTCAGTGTGCGCGGAGCCCTTGGTCCCTTCCCTTATTCTACTTTAGGGCCCCCACCCACCGTTCAGGGGTGGGGGCCAGGGGGAGGACATTAGGTTCCCCCCCCTTATTCTTGCTTAGGGCCCCCACCGACCGCTCAGGGGTGAGGGCCAGGGGGTAGGACATTAGGTCCCCCCCAATTTGTATTTAGGGTCCAAACCCACCGCTCAGGTGTGGGGGCCAGAGGGGAGGACATTAGGTTCCCCCCTTATTCTTGTTTAGGGCCCCCATCCACCGCTCAGGGGTGGGGGCCGGTGGGGAGGACAATAGGTCCTCCCCCCTTTTTTTACTTTAGGGCCCCCACCCGCCGCTCAGGGGTGGGGGCCGGAGGGGCAATAGGTCCTTTTTTTTTTAATAGACATGCCCCTACTCGCGGTATAGCGAGTAGGGGCATAATTTACTAATACTAAGTTATCTTTACTTAGTATTAGTAAATTTGGCTGAAAGACCAATTTAGGTCTTTCAGCCTTTTAGTAGATAGCTCCCTAATACCGTGGGAATTAGGGAGTTATCTACTTATTCATTCCTGTCATTACATGACTGGCCAAGTAACTTACATTTTATATGAATGTATGTTACTTGATTGTTGTAAGTGTTGTAACTGCTTACAGCTGAATCCTGTCTATTTTTGTATACTTTTTATTTGAAATTGTATACAGTGTAACATTCTTCTTCTTTCACTGGGTAAGTATATTAGTACTTAGGCAATACTGTGCTTCGGAACTTCGGAACTTCGGCACTTTGACACCTTGGAACTTCGGCAACTTCGGCACTTCAGCACTACTACACTTTGGAAATTCGGTAATTTCAGCACTTCGGGACTTTGGCAATTCGGCACTTCGGCAATTCAGCTATTCGGACATTCGGAAGCATCCGAATGTCCGAATTACCCGAAATTCGGCCGAATTTTTTTTTTTTTTTTTTAAATTCTTTATTTTTGATGTGCAAGTGATACACACGAGCCTGTGTTGCCACAACAGCAGTCGCAGGCGAAATAGGTTCTTACAGTGTCAAACATGGCATTAGAAAAACTGCACAAATTTTATATATTATTATTAGTACTGAGGCATTGTTCAGACGAGATAACAATAATAGAAATAACGACGTTAACTGAAAGAACATAAAAGTAGGTCTAGAGGTTAAAGCATTGGTCGTCCTGCTTAGAGTGCTAACATTGCTTGGGTAGGTAGTTATTATAGTATGGTATCGCATTAGATAGGCATTGAGGAATGCATAAGGTTATAGGAATAGAATGTTTCACAACATGCTAGATATCTCATATAGTTCTGGCTAGTAACTGTGTGAACCTTAAAGTAAAATAACTGATTTTAAAAGTGTAAATAAAATCACCTGGCAACACTAGTATCCTAGTTCAACATGCAGACCTCGATTCTGGTTACAAGGGGACAGTGCTTACGTTAGTCTAGTGTCAACACGAGTTATATAGGTATATAATGCTAGGCACAGGTTCTGGCTGGTGCGTTTAAGCCTTGTAGCAGTGGTATGGGTATACAAGCTAGTCAAACTTTAAGTCTCACATACAGTGGGGGCAATAGTGATCAACAGTTGCTAGTGTGAGCTGTTTAGAGATAATTAAAAGCATACGTTCCAACAGTGTAGACAGATTCAAATAATAGTAAAGTGGGGAAAAAAAAAAGAAAGTTAGTTATGAGTCCGCAAACCAGTCCCTTTTAACCCATGCCGGTTCGTGGCAAGTTGTCTCCAGGGGTAGAAAGGCAGCGGACATCGGAACGTTGCTCGCATGCCGGGGGTCCCCTCTGACCCCAGACCTGTGTAGAGGGCAGCAACTTCGGACCGCCGACCGGAGGGCTCCGTGTGTTCAAAGCATTCCTATGTCTGGTGCAGCGGAGAATGCTGGTGGTCCGTCGCCGCCCGAGGCGGGCTTTCTTCCTGCAGGGTGGTTGCTGTCGCGGAGGCAAACTCCCCATGACCCTCAGCCCGGGCGGGCCGCGTGCCTGCATAGCTAGCGTGGGGATGGTTGCTGCGCCAGGAGTAAGGCGCCTCTGATCCCTCTTTCTCGCTGCAGTAGTCGGGTATGGATTGTATAGCCGCCATTTCGGAGCTTGTTTTTGAGCGGGTCGAGTGTTCATGTGGCGTGGGTCAGGCTGTCGCTTCTGTGGCAGTTTAGCAGTCGAGTGGGTCTGGGTTGGATGGTGTATCTTTTCCATCAGTTTTCGCCAGAAGTCGTTTTTCTCCAGTCTGGCCGCACATCCAGGTTCGTCCTGGCTGCTGATAAGCCGTGTGGTCGCCGCCATCTTTGGCGAGTCTCTTGGCCCTCCGATGGGTGTTTTTGTGCCCACCGTGGCTGAGGGGACTCCTAGTAGTGGACCGGGATCACCCCCGCCGGTCCATAGAGGGGGGTTGCGGGGTACTCGCGGGTGGCGCTCAGCTCTCGGGTCGCTCCGGACTGGGAACTCGGCCGCTGCTCCCCGCCATTGCGCTCCCGGCCGCATGCTTCCGCGGGTCAATCCTGGTGCCTGTTGTCCGTTCACGGTCCGCATCACCGGTTCACCGTGTGGACTGAGAACAGGGTCGTCGTTTAAGGTCATTGTGTGCCGGTTCATGAGGTTTGGAGGTGCCTTTTTAGCTGTTTTTCGCAGTTTAGTCAGGAGCAGCAGTTAGGCACGTCTTCCCTCCATGGCAGTCAGGCCCCGCCCCCTTCGGCCGAATTTTAATTCGGACCGAAACGAATTACACATGTCTAGTGGACAAGTCATGATGGCTTTCTTTGTGTATTTATATATTAATATATATCATTATGTGTGTGTGAATATATATATATATATATATATATATATATTTTTTCCTTAGGAAAAGATGCAAAGCCAGTGAACCACTCATGGACAGCTGTTTCATTATTAATGGAAAGCATCAGCATGAGGTTGGTTACTGGCTTGCTATTGAGTCTTGTTAGTACTTGCAAAGCAAAACCCCAAAAAGTTATGGTGGGGAAAAATTGTGATTGAAAACCCCTTCCACCTGAAGTCTGTGGATAGTCAATACAATGTTAAGCTGGTTTTTGCTTCGCAAGTACTGCCAAGCCCCATCATTCGCAAATGTAATGCCATGATGGGGGTAACTTCTAGGGGCTGCCTTTTTCTCCTGAGCAAAAATATACACAATGAGAGTGGGTGCATTTAATATAGAAATAGGTGAATAATGGTTGAACAGACATATATTCAGGGGGGTTTGGTTGTGTTTCTGTCAGAAGTGGTTATCATACCACTGGGACATAATTTGTGGTGTGGGTAGATCTGCAGTAAACTTGTCACCTATCACCTATGCAGAGATAGCGACACACTTGAAATGGGGTTTTTACCTGAAATTTCACACAATACTGTACAAATGTATATGATCATAGAAAACATCCCAAGGACTACCTAGCTGTTTGAGCCTTTAACTATTCTGTTTTTTTTTCTGGGAGATTTAGGAAGCCATGTCAGGGTTTTAGTTTTAGTTTGTTTTATGATCATGCTCTTCATTGGATAGTGTTACACTTTCAAAAAGCTCAAAACTGTATTTCGTCTGACAACTCTTCTGTTTACTGGGGGACTGCTACTTACTGTGACCATTTTTGATATGTGATACCAGATCATCCATGATCAGAGCATCCATGGGTGCCCTTCAGATAAACATATGAGTCAGTGAGTCTGTTACCTCACTGTTTCTCAAAAGCCCATTGTAATTCTGAACTTTCATTGTAACTTTCATAGTAATGAAATCTCTAGACGGATGTGCTATCTATAAACAATATAGACAAATGTGCAGTTAGCAGTTTTCGTAAAAAACATATTTTGCACAGTTAGTTTTTGCATTTTTTCTTTTTTTTGTACACCTGGGATAAGTTTACCTATGAGAATAAAAAATCAATGTGATGCTTGCATGGCTTCTGGGAAGGGTAAAAATTCCCAAAAAAAACAATGTGGTGGGGGGAGCGGAGCTTACCAGCCGAACGAGCAAGACGTACATGGTGGGAGCTCCCACACCTGAAGCCCTGATTCTGGGCATTACGCCCGACCACCGCTTTGTGCCCGCAGCAGACAACTACCCTCACACCCAGGAGGTGATGCGGAGTCCGGAGATACCCGATTCGGGGCTCCCCGCCACTAAATTGCCCGCTTCACAATCCGCGGCCTGCACGGGTGGGAGCCGCGGAGAGACGGCCGCTCTCCCGGTTCTCAGGCTGAAGAGGGGATACTCACACATCGCTCCCCCCCCCCCCCGGACCGGCGGGGGATATCCCGGTCCCCACCAGCACGGGACACAACACACAGAGGCATCATAGCAGATGAACCTCCAAGCAGAATGGAAGCAGCAGTGCCCAAGATGGCAGACAAACCGCGCACCACTACATGTGGCCTGATGCAGCCACAACGCAGCAAAGAAAGGCACACAGCGAGGGAGTTAAAGAAGACGAAACATGGAACAAGCAACACCCTTGCCAATCCACCCAGACACACCCGGGAGTTCTTTGACCGACTCTGCTCCAACTTATGGTCAAAACTCCGTTACAGGGTCCGGGCCTTTAAACAAGCAGTTCGAGCGGCAGCAGCATGGATCCGACCAGCTACCCGGCGGCACCTGAGTGAGTACCCACAACAAGCCCCCAGGGCGCCCTCCAGAAGGGGACGAAGACAGAAATTAAAGCAGCGAGTAGCGACGGCTCGCCCCTCAGGCGCCAGCAATCACCCTCTTAAGAGTCCACAACCAGCAGAGAAAATCCCCGGACGAACGACTGCCCACACCCAGCAATGCCCCGACGCAAGCAGACAAGCTGGGGGACCAGCTCAAGAGACTGCTCGCAGCCGGAATTGTACAGCCGCAGCACAAGAGATGACCCCCACGTGGAAAGCCTCGGACTGCTCTCAAACCTATGCTAACAGCCTGCCGTCCACTGGTATTGAAGCCCATGGAACAACGCAGTAGGAGGAGTGGGCCTTGACAGAGCCAGGAAGTGGGCAGGTGCTAGTGTTTGGGGGTTGGATTAGTTTAATGGAGCTTGGGGGCGGAGACAGGGAGTATAAAGAGCAGCCATTTTAGAATAGGGGCCATTTTAACCAGAGCCTTTCTTACCTGTAAATTGTGTCAGGTCGGCGAGGTTCTTTTCTTTGTCGTTTCTGCAGGATTATGGCGTCGCTAGATGAGATCCTGGATGGTGTTCGGGCAGCTGTGAAGGACAGAGGACTGGATTGGCTTCATCAGCAGTTGGGGACTGCCGGGCCTGCTCCTGCGGTACCGGCCCGTCGACCGGCGAGGAGGACGAGACCACCTCAGCGTTTGAGCCCGGGCACTGGGCCTGCAGCGCGGCGGAGGAGGAGCCCTTCGGCGGGATGTGGTGTGACCGACGGTGAGGCCCGGTCAACAGAGCCAGGCAGGCGCACGGCTCGCTCCGGTGGGCGCGGCAGCGGCCTGGCGAGGACGGCCGCACAGCGCATGGTGGCGGATGGATCTAAGCCACGCGGTTCCGCGGCTGGCAGGAGGAACGGTCCTGGCGGATCTCGGAAGACGGCCGGGACGGAGGCCAGGCCGGCTGGGAGTCATGTGAGCGGCGGCACGAAGCGGACACGTCCCGGTGAGTCAGCCACTAGTGCGAATTCTGGAGGGCAGGGGTGTGATGGTGATGGCGGATGTATGACGGCCCCTCAAGCTGTGGGGGGAGGCCAGGACAGCAGTGTGAGGGCAGGGACGTCTCAGGCTGAGGCAGGTCAGGGAGACAGATGCAGGGACAAGGGGACCTCACAAGAAGCGAGTAGGTCTGGGCACACGGCAGGCTGCCAGGATAGCGGAGATGAATCGGACATGGGGCAGACGGCCGAGGAGAGGCCAGGCTCGGCACTGACAGTTGAGGGACAGGGTGCTCAAACTGTTAAGCTGGTTAGGGATGTCAGCGGTAGGCGGGAGGGCCCATCTGGCCGCTCCCAGGGTCAGCTTCATGACAGGGAGGCCTCAGGGAGTGAGTGGAGAGCAGAACGACGCTTCTCTGGCGTCAGGCGCAGCGTTTCGAAGAGCAGAGCAAGGAGTTCAGGGAGCAGGGAAGGATCACCTGCGCGGAGCGGGTGCAGCTTAGCAGGCTCATGTTGCAGGAGGCGTGATTCCAGGGATAGCATGAGGAGGAGTCAGCGGAGAAGATCGGGTTCGCCGGGAGAGAGGCTCAGTGATCGGTGGAGGGGATCATCTCGTGAGGGCAGTCGCCCTGCGAGACGCAGCGTTGCGGAGGAGGATTGGGAGGAACGTAGGGAGGAAAGGCGGGTGAGGAAGGTTCAGGACAGACTACCCAGATTTCCTTCTCCCTACAGATCTCGGAGCAATACCCCTACGGTCTCGAGGCGAGTCCAGGCGGATGGGAGTCGGCGACAACGGGATTCTCCGGTGCCTGAAAAGGTGGACGGAAGGACAGCGCCTCTGCAGCCAGTTACGGCCAGAGGTTCGAGTGGTGAGTTCTCACACACACGACACCCAGGACAGTTGTTGAATGATTTAAGAACATTTTTAGATTCTTGGTCTGGGAAAGAGGGGTCGCCTGCGCAGTTCGGGAAGGTGTGGGCACGAGAGAGTAGCCGGGACATAGCTACAGGGCTCGGGGTTACACAGCTGTCCGTGCATGGCGGAGGTGAGTCCGGAGCCGGGGCTGATTTGTCTGGGTTGGAAGGAGGGGGCGAAGAGCGGGAGGTGGGTGATGTCCCGGATGCGGCGCGGCAGAATGTGCACGTGTCCTTCGCGGGCCCCCTCGGATGTCATTTAAAAATAGAAGTGAAGGAGAAGATATGGAAAGGTGAGTTTGTGGAGATATTTTCCCTCCTTCCCCTAGAAGAGTTTTTAGACTTGAAGGAGGAGGATAAGAAGGATGCTAAAAAGGAGGAAGAGGAGAAAAGGCGGAGGTATCGCAAGATACCTAAGACCTTTGGGAATTGGTTGAGGGCCTTCTGCATTCTAGCTAGCGTAATCGGGGAGAAGGCGCCGGGGCGTTGCTCAGAACTATTTTGTTATTTGGACGGGATAGGTGACGCGTACCGGACCTACGGAGGTTTGGCTTGGTGGAGGTACGACGAACAATTTCGTCAGCGGCTGGCAGCGAATGCGAGCATGCGGTGGGACCAAATGGACCTGCCGTTATGGATGCGCCTTATGATGGCCCAGAAGGCGGCGCCCTTTCCTGGGGCAGCCGGCACGGCCTCAGGGGCCGGGTCGGCTGGGCAAAAGAAAGGTTTCTGTTGGATGTTCAACGAAGGACATTGCAAATGGGGAAATAATTGCAGGTTCCGGCACGAATGCTCAGGCTGCGGGGGGTCCCACGGTGTCAACCGTTGTTTCAAAAAGGGTAAGTCTGGCGGGGGAAGCGGGCCCGCAGGGGCGGCAGCCACCGCAGCTCCCGTTGGGAGCGTCTCCGGTGAAAATAGACGCGATGTTGCCTTGGCTAAGGCGATACGTTAACAGGGAAGATGCTATTTTCTTGTGGCGGGGTTTTCGGGAAGGGTTCTTTATTCCCTACGTAGTTAGGGGACCTGGTACGTTATGTGGGAATCTTAAGTCAGTGCGGGAACACCCAGAGGTGGTGAGGGACAAGCTAAGTAAGGAAGTGCAACTGGGGAGGATGGCAGGGCCGTTCTCGGCACCGCCATTGCCCGATTTGCGAATATCCCCGTTGGGCGTGGTCCCCAAGAAGGAGGCAGGCAAATTCAGGTTGATTCACCATTTATCGTACCCAAAAGGGGCTTCGGTGAATGATGACATCGACACGGCTCTTAGCTCCGTCTCTTATACGTCATTTGACAAGGCAGTCGAGTTGGTTCGGAGGCTGGGGCATGGTGCACTGATGGCAAAGGTGGATGTGGAAGCGGCATTTCGACTGCTCCCGATACACCCGGACTGCCATCATCTGCTCGGGTGTTGTTTTGAAAGGGAATATTTTGTTGATCTGTGCCTGCCTATGGGGTGTTCGATCTCGTGCGCCTATTTCGAGAAGTTTAGTACCTTCTTGGAGTGGGTTGTGCGGACGGAATCGGCAGAGGGTGCGGTGGTGCATTACCTAGATGATTTTCTTTGCGTGGGCCCGAGGGATTCGGACCGCTGTAAACAGATATTGGACGTGTTTCAGTGGGTGGCGCATAAAGTAGGGGTTCCCTTGGCGGAGGACAAGACGGTGGGGCCTACGACGTGCCTTAGTTTTTTGGGCTTAGAAATTGACTCCTGTAAATGGGAATGCAGGTTACCGGGGGACAAATTGTCACGGCTGCGGGAGCTGGTGGCCACGGTAGGGAGGGCCAAGAAAGTGACACTGCGAGGGCTCCAATCGCTGGTGGGGAGCCTTAATTTCGCGTGCCGGGTCATACCCATGGGGAGGGTTTTCTGTAGGCGCCTCGCGCAAGCTACGAGTAAGGTGCGGCTGCCGTCGCATTACATTAGGGTTTCGGCGGATATGAAGGCAGATTTAATGGTGTGGGACCGGTTCTTGCAGGATTTCAATGGAACGGTGATTTTTCGAGAGCCGGCGGCATCAGGGGAGGTTGTTGGTTTATACACCGACGCTTCTGGTAGCGTAGGCTTTGGGGCTTACCTGGGGGGTCACTGGTGCGCTGAGCCATGGCCGGAGGCCTGGAGGCAAAGCTCGCTGATTAAAAATCTGGCGTTTCTGGAGCTATTCCCGGTAGTGGTAGCGGTGAGTTTGTGGGGACGGGTGTTATCCAACAAGCATATTATATTTCACTCAGATAACATGGCGGTCGTACAGGCGATCAATAGTTTGTCGGCGTCGTCCCCCCCTGTTTTGTGTTTGCTGCGGCGTTTTGTCCTTCTTTGTATGTCTTCTAATTTGGTGTTTAGGGCTAGGCACATCCCTGGTATGTTGAATGTGGTAGCTGATGCGCTTTCTCGTTTTCAGTGGGAACGATTTCGGGAAGCGGCGCCGGAAGCTTTGGCACAGGGGCAGGCTTGCCCTGGCGAGATGTGGCAGCTCGGGACCGCATGCTTGGGGAGTGTATAAAGAATTCTCTTGCGCCGAGCACGTGGTCTGGCTATGTCAAGGTGTGGAAAGAATGGGACGAGGCGGTACAGCAGGTAGGGGGTGACAGTTCGCAAGGGCAGAGGGTGGACGTGCTGTTGTGGGTACTGTGTCGCTTGTTTGCTAAACAAGCGTCGCCGGCCGTGATAGATAGGTGCATGTCCGCCATGGCGTTTTTGTTCAAGTTCAACGGGTGGGAGGACATTACGAAGAATTTTCTAATACGCCAGGCTTTGAAGGGCTTTAAGAAGGGTAAGAAGCTCGCGGACCCGAGGCGACCGGTGTCGTTTTCGGTTTTGCAAAACCTGTTAAGTGTGTTGATTGATCTGTGTAATTCCCCTTTCGAAGTGACACTATTTTCCGGGGCGTTTGTCTGGGCGTTTTTTGGGGCTTTTCGCATTAGTGAGCTGGTGAGTGCCAACAAGTTGGGGAACGGCGGTTTGATGTTCAAGGACGTGGTCGTGGGTATTGATCAGGTGCAGATATGGCTGCGCCGGTCTAAAACGGACGTGTACGGCAAGGGCCGTGCGGTGGTACTGTATGAGTTGCCAGGATCAGAGGCTTGCCCGGTGGCTTGTGGCAAAAGGTACTGTGAGGTGCGGCCAGAAGGTAAGAGTTGTTTCTTTTTACACGCCGATGGTTCAGCGTTGTCGAGATTTCAGTTTCTGCGGATGTTTCGAATGGGTCTGCAGAGAATGGGTTTAGAGCCGAGTCAATTTGGGACGCACTCCTTTCGCATTGGGGCAGCGATGGAAGCTGCGCGTTTAGGTCTGGGGGACGAGAAGATCAAGCAAATTGGGAGGTGGGAGTCCGTGCGATTCCGCTCGTATGTAAGGCCTGATATGTTGGTGTAATTGCTAGGGTGCAAGTATCTGGGGATGGGGACGTTGCCTTTTCTGCCACTAACTTTGTCTCTTTTCAGGTTTGGAAGTTTGGTTGCTGGGCCACTCGTATGTGTACTGGGCGGAGAAGAGGGCCGCAGTTCGCAGAAGCGGATCACAGCTGGGCTTTCCTTTGGAACGAGTGACTCTATGTTGGTTTGGTTTCAGGGGAGCAAGTTGGCAGAGTTTGGGTAATTTCTTGTTTCAGAAAGTGGTTGGAGGGTCGGTCCCGGATGTGGTATTGATTCATGGAGGAGGGAACGACCTAGGTGGGATTCCACAAAGGGAATTGGTGAGAAGGATGAAAAGGGATGTAGATCGTCTGAGGGAGCTGGTTCCTGGCGTGGTGGTGGTGTGGTCTGAAATGGTTCCGCGTTTTGCGTGGCGGCACGCCAGGGACCCGGCTGCAATAGCTCGATCGAGGGGTAAGGTGAATAAGATGATGTCAGTTTTCATTAGACGTTCTGGGGGCGTAGTGGTGCGTCACAGAGAGTTGGAGGGCATGTTACCTGGGTATTTCAGGAGGGACGGTGTACACCTGTCAGATGTGGGGAACGACTTGTTGAACCTTGGGTTCCACGAAGGTATTGAGCAGGCCCTGTTTAGGTGTGGTGGGGGTCGCACATGCGCTTAAGGAGGTCAAGCCATGTGCTGTGGCGGAACAGGGCATAGTAGAAATTGGAATTTGGCGTAGAGTTTGGACTGGACAGGCCGAGGTGTAGGCCTGATGGAATTAAGGACTGGTTGGTTCTAGCTCTTCGGTGGCGACGAACCTGTGGGTGTAGGGGTGTCTGAGGTACACCCCTACAGTTAACAATATGATGTGGGGCCTCTTTGGTAGGCCGTGTTTCAAGTGAATTGTTATTTGTTATATATTGTTCAATTGGTAGGGTCATTGTCAGGGGTACTGTGTGGGGGGTATAGTAATTTAATGTATAGTTGGACAATGACCCTAAATTATGTTAATTTATGATAATTTAATTAATAATTTAATTAATAAAAGCTGTGGACTTTATACTCCAACAGAATTAACTGTGTCCGTGTCTTATTCAGTTTAAGGTTATAGTGCATGACGAATATCGTCTGTACAAAGGTTTATATAAAAGTTTAAGCACATGCCGAATAACGTCTGTGCAAATGTCATGAAGCCCATGGAACAACGCAGTAGGAGGAGTGGGCCTTGACAGAGCCAGGAAGTGGGCAGGTGCTAGTGTTTGGGGGTTGGATTAGTTTAATGGAGCTTGGGGGCGGAGACAGGGAGTATAAAGAGCAGCCATTTTAGAATAGGGGCCATTTTAACCAGAGCCTTTCTTACCTGTAAATTGTCCCACCCACCCTCCCTAGGTTTAGCAGTTCCGTTTCAGTCACAGCGGCGGAACAGGGCATAGTAGAAATTGGAATTTGGCGTAGAGTTTGGACTGGACAGGCCGAGGTGTAGGCCTGATGGAATTAAGGACTGGTTGGTTCTAGCTCTTCGGTGGCGACGAACCTGTGGGTGTAGGGGTGTCTGAGGTACACCCCTACAGTTAACAATATGATGTGGGGCCTCTTTGGTAGGCCGTGTTTCAAGTGAATTGTTATTTGTTATATATTGTTCAATTGGTAGGGTCATTGTCAGGGGTACTGTGTGGGGGGTATAGTAATTTAATGTATAGTTGGACAATGACCCTAAATTATGTTAATTTATGATAATTTAATTAATAATTTAATTAATAAAAGCTGTGGACTTTATACTCCAACAGAATTAACTGTGTCCGTGTCTTATTCAGTTTAAGGTTATAGTGCATGACGAATATCGTCTGTACAAAGGTTTATATAAAAGTTTAAGCACATGCCGAATAACGTCTGTGCAAATGTCAAGGGTAAAAGGGGACATTTGTATCGAGATGGCATACTGAAATGACAATATGCGCGACTAATAGGCTACCTAGCTCTTAGTATACTACATGCTATTTTACCTACATATCCCATCACTCGCAGCCATAACAGAGGCTATTAAGCTAAGATGCTAAGGTAGATAGGGGGTTTTACTTATAACTTACTTTTTCGTGTTCCACACAATCAACCCTCTGGCACTGCTCTTGCTTAACGTGCATATTTTTCATAAATTACGCAGATTTAGCTACCGAGTCTAATTATAACTTGTAGTCAAAAAATGTCTATACTTTGTTTGCATATTTAATTTAAAATGACCTGCACTCGCCACTGAGAATAAGCATTGTGCAGCCTGTTTCCTTTATGTCTTTATGCCAGTCAGGCTATTCTAGCATGCCATTAATGTTTTAGCCTGTATAATGTTCCGAATTGTGTGACCTGGGGCGAAGCGGTTCTGCCTGTTTGGCCCCTCTTTAGTCAGCAAGTTCACGTTGAGCACATTACGACAACGCCAACTTAAAATCTGCCTTCATTCTATGAATAACATCCAGCGGCTACTAAGCTACAGAAATAGATATAATTCATAGATTCACTTATTTTAAACATTATTATCGCTAGTCTTCTCGATATGTTTAACTTGTGCTTCCTACCATCTCATTATCTGACTTACTTTGTTTCTGCTTGTTTGTTACTCTTGAGAAAAAAAAAAAAATGTGCACCCTTTCTTAATTGCCACAGAAATATGTCTTTTGAAATGCCTGTAACTATTGTCGTGGCAAATTAACATGTCTGTCAAGCTTTTGCACATCAAAAATAAAGAATTTAAAAAAAAACAAAAAACAATGTGGTGATTTTTACTTTTCAGGTATTCAGGAGGAATTGGTAGTACTTTTTGTGGCGGAACCAACCTTGCCACTGTGAACTGGAGAAGCCTGGTTGCTAGCCTCCTGCCCTGCGACTATGGCCCTGGGGTGTATTAACCCTTTAAGAAGTATATTTGGGCACAATGGATTTTTGTATGCTGTTCCTGGCTCTTTAAATACTTGGGAGCAGTATTACAACTTTTAAACTGGCACTTTGAATGCAGTCGAAGTGCCGAAGTCGTCGAAGTGTCGAAGCGCCGAAGTCGTCGAAGTGGCCGCCATTACAGTTGAACACGTGGCGGCGGCCATTTTAATCCAGTCGAACGCGGTGAGCTGTACCTTCCCCTACCCTTTGACACTGCGGCTGGAGACACACGTTCAAACGGGACTTTGTCATTTCTGGGTGTAAAATAGACCTCTGGTAGACAAAATAACACCACGGAAACACAACCCCGGTTTCACTTCGACAAAAGTTGAAAGTGAGTTTGACGATTCGAACGCTGCCTTCGGATGGGACTTTGTAACTTTTCAGGGCAGAAGTAGACCGACCGCACAGCCTGAATCTGTGGAACTGTTTTGGGCATGAAAATGTGCTTGCAGTTGGTCATAAAGGACTTCCAGCTAACTCTTTAACCTCTGGGTGGAATTAGCTGAATTTTGGATATGTTTGTAAGTAAAGTAGGCTGATTATTAATTTGTGCTTTTTTATGACGATTGAATGTATAGTTTTGGAGTTATAAAAATGTATAAGTTTTAGCTTGGAGATAATTGAGTAGATACAGTAAGAAACTCAATTATCTCCCAGGCAGAGGGGAGGGAATATGTGGGATGTAGCAGATATGTGATTGGTTAATGCTTAATTGCCTGTGGTCCAGTGGCGTACACATGACCCATGGGGCCCCGGTGCGAAAATTGATCCGTGGGCCCCCCCCCCTCGCGCTTACTCTGCGCGGGCCGGGGCAGCAACACATGGCGGCGGGCACCTGGTCGCAGGGGTTGCGACCGCGGTATGTACGCCACTGCATGCAGATGCATACACACTTAAAGGACCACTACAGAAGCCCAGATCACATCAGCTCAATGAAGTGGTCTGGGTGTCAGGTCCCTCTAGTTTTAACCCTGCAGCTGAAAGCATAGCAGTTTCAGAGAAACTGTTATGTTTCACTGAGGGTTAATCCAGCCTCTAGTGGCTGTCTCACTGACAGCCGCTAGAGGCGCTTCCGCCATTTTAAGACACTGAACGTCCATAGGAAAGCATTGAGTAATGCTTTCCTATGGGCGGTTTGAATGCGTGCGCGGCTCTTGCCGTGCATGCGGATTCGGAGCTGAGAGGCGGAGGGATCCCCAGCGCCATGGGAGTCCGGCGCTGGAGAAAGGTAAGTGCTGAAGACACACACACACTCTCACGAACAAATGCATACACACTAGCTAACAGACACACACATTTACTGACAAAGACACACTCAGCGGCAGACATACATACACACTCACAAAACATACACTCTCACTGACAAACACACACTCACTAACAGACATCAAACAGACTCACTAACACACACACTCAGTAACAGACACACACAGTAACACACTCACTGACACTCACTAGCAGACACACACTCTAACACAAACACCAACACTCACACTAACACACACACACACACACTAACACACACACACGCTCACACACACACTAACACACACACACACACACACACACTAACACACACTAACACACACACACACTAACACACACACACACTAACACACACACACACTAACACACACACACTAACACTCACACACGCTAACACTCACACACTAACACACACACACTAACACACACACACTAACACACACACACTAACACACACACACTAACACACTCACACTCACACACACACACACACACACACACTAACACTCACACACACTAACACTCACACACACTAACACTCACACACACTAACACTCACACACACTAACACTCACACACACTAACACTCACACACACTTACACTTACACATGGTTTTTTTTTAATTTAATCCCCCCAGCCTCCTTACCTTTTGGAGTGCTGAGGGGATTCCCTGGGGTCCAGTGGTGCTGCTGGGCTCCTGGGGGGGCCGGTCACCCGGCGGGCTGGCTGGTCCTGCGGGCGCGCGAGGGAGCACTCTCCCCTGAGTGCTTCCTCTTCAGCTCCCTCGCGCGCCGCGTACTGATACCGGCGCCGGAAGATGACATCATCTTCCGGCTCCGGTATCAGTGCGGTGCGCGAGGGAGCTGAAGAGGAAGCACTCAGGGGAGAGTGCTCCCTCGCGCACCAGCCGGCCGCCGGGTGTAAGCAGGGCCAGCCTCGGGGGGCCCAGAGGTGGCCGGCTCCTGGGCCCCCCAGGAGAAGAGGCTGGCCCAGAGCGTACATACCGGGTCGCAGGGGCGGCCGGGCCCCCTGGTGGGCCGGGCCCGGTCGCAGCCGCGACCCCTGCGACCCTGGTATGTACGCCACTGCTGTGGTCGTCTCCCTTGCAGGGGAGCACTGCATGAAAGCAGAGTCCCTGTCATTAAAAATCAGAGTTCTTCTTGACCCTCAATACGTAGCCTTGTCTCGTTATTGGAGGGAACTGCTATATCACACTGGGGATTGCTATGCTCTGCATATTCCCTTGAGCTTTAATCACTTAACTCTTGTTCCTGTTACGCTCTCCTTGGAGGAGAGGTCTTTCCCACACGGTCCTGAATGCTGGAGGTTCATTCAGGGTGGAAGGAAGACGGCGCGGCTCCAGTTAAGCTACGGCGGTTGTCGAGTATGAGGTGGTTGTGGTGTCGTCTGCAGTGCTGGGAGTCCTCAGGAAACGCTAGGAGCATCCGTCAACGGAAGGCGATCCGTTACACTTTTTAATGTATTTATGTGAATCTTTTCGAAGAACAAGGCAGATAAGAGCAGACCAAACAGGGCAAACAGGTTAGATTGTCATCTTTATATTATCAGCTTACTTAGCAATGCGTCATTTATTAGTTTGTGCACTCAAAAAATATCCCAGCTCACTGTAATTTTAATTCTCCTATGTACTGTCTACATCCATTCCACTATACAACAATAACTACTTTCTGTTGCTTTTATGCAAGTATATTTTTGTCACTGTGATGATACTGCTGCTGTGTATTGGAAATCTCTCAAGCAGTTTTAAAAATTAAACATGTTTTTTTTCTGAAAGGATTAAAGGGTCAGTCTAAGCACACAAATCACCACAATGTGTTGATGCCAGGATTGCCCTTGTGCTGTCCCATAAAAAAAGAGAGAAATATGGACAAAAGTCCAATTAGGAGGATAACAAAAAGGAGGAAGCCCTACCTTTAATAATACTAGGGATGCTCCAGACGATGGCATGCTGACACGCCGAAACGCGCGTCGAGCTATTTGTTTATTTTCTTCACCTCTATTCACTAGGTAGCACTATGCACTATTTTTAGTTAGTTAAGTGTGTTTTTCTTAGTGGAGGAAAGGATAGAGGTTTTGGTAGGCACTAGTGGACGTTCCACTGTGCCGAGGTATCTCAGGGTCAGCCTGGCTTCTCTATTTATATTTGGCTTTGGGGATTTTTGCAGGAGGGGAGGGTGGTTCTCTCCCATCTCTGCCTGTGATTTTATTTATATCACCCTGTTTGGCCTTATTAATCTGTATAGGCAGGCTGGCATTATTGCAGTACCTCTTTAGCTTTATTAGCAGTAAACATGTGCAATTCGTTTCGGTCCGAATAGGAATTTGGACGAATTTCAGACAATTCGGACATTCGGGTACTTCCGAATGTCCGAATTACCGAATTACCGAATTTCCGAAGTGTCGAAGTTCCAAGCACTGTATTGCCTAAGTACTAATATACTTACCCAGTGAAAGAAGAAGAATGTTACATTGCATACAATTTTAAATAAAATGTATACAAACATAGCCAGGATTCAGCTGTAAGCATTTGCAACACTTACAACAATCAAGTAACATACATTCATATAAAGTGTAAGTTACTTGGCCAGTCAATGGAATGACAGGAATGAATAAGTAGATAGCTCCATAATACCGTGGGAATTAGGGAGTTATCTACTAAAAGGCTGAAAGACCTAAATTGGTCTTTCAGCCAAATTTACTGATACTAAGTAAAGATTACTTAGTATTAGTAAATTATGCCCCTACTCGCTATACCACGAGTAGGGGCATGTCTATTAAACAGTGAGCAGCCTGTGGCTGTGGTCCCCCCCCCTCCTATTGCCCCCCCAGCCCTGAGCGGCGGGTGGGGGCTCTAATGTAAAATAATGGGGGGGACTTATTGTCCTCCCCCCGGGACCCCACCCCTGAGCGGTGGGTGGGGTCCTAATGTAAAATAATGGGGGGACCTATTGTCCTCCCCCCGGGCCCCCACCCCTGAGCAGTGGGTGGGGGCCCTAAATCAGAATAAGGGGGGGGACCTAATGTCCTCCCCCCTGGCCCCCACCCCTGAGCGGTGGGTGGGGGCCCTAAATTATAATAAGGGGGGACCTAATGTCCCCCCCTATTCTAGTTTAGGGCCCCCACCCACCGCTCAGGGATGGGGGCCAGGGGGAGGACACTAGGTCCCCCCCTTATTACAATTTAGGGTCCCCACCCGCCGCTCAGGGGTGGGGGACAGGGGAGAGGACATTAGGTCCCCCCCTTATTAGTATTTAGGGCCCCCACCCACAGCTGAGAAGTGGGGGCCAGGGGGAGGACACTAGGTCCCCCCCTTATTCTTGTTTAAGGCCCCACACCCACCGCTCAGGGCTGGGGGCCAGGGGGGAGGACATAAGGATGTCCCCCCTTATTCTAGTTTAGGGCCCCACACCCATCGCTCAGGGGTGGGGGCCAGGGGGAGGACATTAGGTTTCCCCCTTATTAGTTTTTAGGGCCCCCACCCGCCGCTCAGGAGTAGGGGCCAGGGGGGAGGACATTAGGTACCCCCCCTTATTAGTATTTAGGGCCCTCACCTGCCGCTGCGGGGTGGGGGCTTGGAGGGGGCACTATTTTTTTGTATTTATTTTTAAACAGTGAGCAGTCACAGGCTGCTCACTGTTTACTAGACATGCCCCTACTCGCGGTATAGCGAGTAGGGGCAAAATTTACTAATACTAAGTAATTTTTAGTTAGTATTAGTACATTTGGCTGAAAGACCAATTTAGGTCTTTCAGCCTTTTGGTAGATAACTCCCTGATACCGTGAGAATTAGGGAGTTATCTACCAAGCGGCTGCAAGAGAAGTCCCGAGGTGCCGAAGTCCCGAAATGCCGAAGTTCCGAAGTGTCGAAGTGCCGAAGTTCCGAAGTGTCGAAGTGCCGAAGTTTCGAAGTTCCGAAGTTCGGAAGTGTGGAAGTGCCGAAATGACAAAGTTCCGAAGTGCCGAATTGCCGAAGTTCCGAATTGCGAAAATCCTGAATTTCGGAATGCCGAACCGAATTTTTTTCCCATGCACATGCCTAATTAGCCATTTAAATTTACTGACTAATTGCAGCCTCTTTAAGTTTTGCCCTTTCTCTTTTTGGTATATGCTTTTTTACTGTTATCCCTAGTATTATTCTATAATGGGTTACTCCCACATTGAGGATAATAAGTGGGTTTTCTGTGGAATTATCCAATCTATCCCCCATTGGTAGGGATTGATTGGAATTTTTTTCCTCTGTTCTCTCTTTTTATCAAATTCCTCATGTAGATGTTTTACTTGTGAAAGGACAAGATCTCGCATTCTAACTTTTTGTGACAATTATTTGTAATGGGGTTTTTACTCATTGTATATTCTGATGTCTTCTAAATAAAGATAATATTGCAGCCATGCTCTAAATGGAAGCAATTGTCAAAAGCACAGTGGACAGCTGGTGGAACTGTTGCAAATATAATTACTTAGTTGTAGCAGAAGTATGTTGTCGCTTACTCCAGAAAAGTATTTTTGTGTGTATGTTCAATAATGTGACTATTCTATGTTTGTATTTTATGTATGTGGCTGTATAGGCTGACTGATACATTTGTGCTAGAACAGTGAGTGGAGATGTGGAATAGTCAGTGGCAGACAGGAAAATTATTATACTGAGCACTTCAGCAGTGCTTTCTCAATTTGGCAATTTTTATTGACATTCAGGTAGCAGCAGTGGATAATGGCAACATGGTTAAATGGTAATATACGCATAGAGACATACAGGTGATACTCGAAAAATTAGAATATCGTGCAAAAGTTAATTTATTTCAGTAATGCAACGTAAAAGGGGAAACTAATATATGCGAGAGACACATTACATGCAAAGCAAGATAGTTCAAGCCATGATTTGTCATAAGTGCGATGATAATGGCTTACAGCTCATGAAAACCCCAAATCCACAATCTCAGTAAATTAGAATATTGTGAAAAGGTGCAATATTCGAGGCTCACAGTGTCCCACTCTAATCAGCTAAGTAAGCCATAACACCTGCAAAGGGTTTCTGAGCCTTTAAATGGTCTCTCGGTCAGGTTCAGTAGGAATCACAATCATGGGGAAGATTGCTGACCTGACAGTTGTGCAGAAAACCATCATTGACACCCTCCTTAAGGAGGTAATTGCAAAGGAAGTTGGAAGTGCTGTATCAAAGCACATTAATAGAAAGTTATGTGGAAGGGGAAAGTGTAGAAGAAAAAGGTGCACAAGCAGCAGGGATGACCGCAGCCTGGAGAGGATCGTCAGGAAAAGGCCATTCAAAAGTGTTGGGGACTTTCACAAGGAGTGGACTGAGGCTGGAGTCAGTGCATCAAGAGCCAACACACACAGACGGATCCTGGACATGGACTTCAGATGTCGTATTCCTCTTGTCAAGCCGCTCCTGAACAACAAACAATGTCAGAAGCGTCTTACCTAGGCTAAAGAAAAACAGACCTGGTCAGGGACGGACTGACAGTGGTCAGGGCCCCTGGGCAAAATTAGGACCTGGGCCCCCTGTAGACCAATATAAATGTTGGTGTAGATGTACCGTGTATTTGATTGAATGTGCATGTAAAGTGAATGAATGTTTCTGTGTGCATATTCATTGTGAGCTCTGGTGTAAGTCTTCAGAGTATAGTTAAATACATGTTTTTTTTTTTTTTTTTTTAAATATGGTAGTAATTTTTATGTGTTTACGTAGCAAGGGAGTATAGGGGATCAAGAGGGTGCGTAGGTGGGAGGGTCTGTAAAGGGTGCACTGGGGTAGGGGCTGTAGTGGGTGCAGAGCGGTAGGTGCTGTAGTGGATGTTAGGGAGGGGCTGTAGAGGGGGCAAGGGTTTAATAATGACTTTAAGGGGTAAGGGGGTATGGGCTGCAGAGGGTAGTGGCTGTAGTGGGTGCTGAGGGTATAGGGGAATGTAGTATAGGAATGGGGAAAATAGGGGCTTTACAGGGAGCAAGGAGGTATTGGCTGTAATATGTGCAGGTTGGTAGGGGCTGTAGTGGGTGCAAGGGGAATAGGGATTAAGAGGGTGCCTGGAGTTAGGGGCAGTAGTGGGTATAGGGGTCTGTAGTGGGAGCATGTGATAATAGGGGCTGTAGAGGAGGAAAGGGGGGTATTGGTTGTAGTATGTGCAGGGTGGTAGGGGTAACAGGTACAGGGGGTATAGGGATCTAGATGGTGCTTGGGGGTAGAGACTGTAGTGGGGTAAGGGCTGTAATGGATGCAGGGGGTAGGGGCTGTAATGGGTGAATGAGATGTAATAAGTACAGGGGCTGTAGTGGGTGCAGGGGGTATAAAGCATCTATAGGGTGTCTGAGGGTAGGAGTTGTAGTGGGTGCAGGGGGCTGTAGTGGGGGTATGGAATAATAGGGGCTGTAGAAGAGGCAAGTGGGGTAATGGCTGTAGTGGGTGCAAGGGGTATGGGGACCTAGAGGGTGCCTAGGAGTAGGGACTGTAATGGGGTAAAAGGTGCTTAGTGGGGGCATGGGATATTAGGGGCTGTAGAGGGGGCAAGGAGGGTATTGGCTGTTGTATGTGCAGGGTGGAAGGGGCTGTATTGGGTACAGGGGGTATGGGGATCTAGAGGGTATCTGGGGGTATGGGATGTAGTGGGTGCAGGGGTTGTGGTGGTACAAGGGGTAGGGGCTGTGGTGGATGCAGGGTGTAGGTGTTGTAGTGGGGGCAAGGGGGTATAGGGGGCTGCAGTGGGTGATAAGCAGTAGTTGTGGGTGCCTTGGGGTAATAGGAGTTGTAGTGGTTACCTGGGGGTAATAGGAGTTGTAGATGGATCAGGGGTATATGGGGTGTAGAGGGGTAGTGAGGCTGTGGTTGATGAGTGGGAGAAGTATAGGAGCTGTTAAGGGGCAGTAGTGGGGGGATAAATGCTAAAAACATTATTAATTAAGAAAAAAAAACAGATTTAAAAAGGATATATATTCCCCCCTCCCAGAGTCTTACCTTTGGCCAGGGAGGGAGGAATCTTTATCCTGGGTGGGGGGATGCTTCATGTGCCTCATGCTGCCTGTAACACTGATCAGGGCAGCTCCGCATGGCATGATTTAACTTCCTGCAGAACCAGTCACACGGAGCTGCCCTGAGCAGTGTTACTGACAGCCTACAAGCTCAGTGTGGCTGTGCTCCTCTTCTGGCAGAGGCTCTGCTCCTGGAGCCTCTGCCGAATTCACACTGAGACAGGCACGTTGAGGGGCAGCCTAGTGGGGTCTTTGGAAGGCCCCTTAGCTGTCTCTCAGTGTGCCCTGCACGGAGGATTATATTTTTAGCAGCAGGGGCCCGCGGAAGGCTGTGCGGGCCCCTTGCTGAGTGCAGGCTGGCTGGGGAGATTGTTTAACTTCCCAGCTCAGCCATTACTTACTGCAGCAGGGGCGGGCCCCCCAGAGCCTCGGGCCCTCGGTCCATGACCGATTTGCCCGAGTGCTCAGTCCGCCCCTGGACCTGGTCTGTTGCTCAGTGTGTCAAAGTCCTCTTTTCTGATCAGAGCAACTTTTGCATCTCATTAGGAAACCAATGATTCAGAGTCTGGAGGAAGAATGGAGAGGCACACACTGCAAGATGATTGAAGTCCAGTGGGAAGTTTCCACAGACTGTGTTGATTTGGGAAGCCATGTCATCTGCTGGTGTTGGTCCACTGTGCTTCATTCAGCCGTCTACCAGGAGATTTTGAAGTACTTCATGCTTCCTTCTGCAGACAAGCTTTATGGGGATGCTGACTTCATTTTCCAGCAGGAAAAACCTGCCCACACTGCCAAAAGCACCAAAGCCTGGTTCAATGACCGTGGGATTACTGTGCTTGATTGGCCAGCAAACTCGCCTGACCTGAAACCCATAGAGAATCTATGGGGCATTGCCAAGAGAAAGATGAGAGACATGAGACCGAACAATGCAGAAGAGCTGAAGGCCGCCGCTGAAACATCCTGTTCTTCCATAACACCTAAGCAGTGTCACGGGCTGATAGCTTCCATGCCATGCCGCATTGAGGCAGTAATTGCTGCAAAAGGGACCCAAACCAAGTACTGAGTCCATATGCATGCTTATACTTTTCAGAGGTCCGATATTGTTCTATGTACAATCCTTGTTTTATTTATTGCATGTAATATTCTAACTTACTGAGATTGTAGATTTGAGGTTTTTATGAGCTGTAAGCCATAATCATCGCATTTATGACAAATCACGTCTTGAACTATCTTGCTTTGCATGTAATGCGTCTTTCTCATATATTAGTTTCCCCTTTTATGTTGCATTACTGAAATAAATGAACTTTTGCACAATATTCTAATTTTTCAAGTATCACCTGTAAGTAGTTATGTGTACAACAAGTAGTCAAGACAAGTAGTATACACAACTGTTTTTTGTTTTTGTTTTTTAAATTCACCACACAAACAATGTATAAGGTTTAGGAAAATACATTTCTTTAACCCCTTAAGGACACATGACATGTCTGACATGTCATGATTCCATTTTATTCCAGAAGTTTGGTCCTTAAGGGGTTAATGCCATCTCAATCCCTAATCTTATACTTCTTATATGTCTAGTGCAGTGGTAGGCAACCATTTAGCAGTACTGTGCCAAAATAGATTGTGATATCCTATAGTGTGCGGTCCTATTTTTTTAAATTGAAGTGTGTATGTTGTCATATTCTGCTTGTCTTATTTATATTGTAGGTGCTTTGTATTGTTGTATTTGTGCGTATATGAGCTGTTATGATGTATATGTTCATGAATAGTTTGTGGTATTGTGTATGATACCTATGAATGTTGGCTGTGTATGGGGGCTGCTTGTACAATTGAGTTTTGATGGACATGTCACATTGTGTGTTTGGTGGGGTGTAAATGTGTGGGGCTGCTTAGGGTATTGCATGTGACAGGCTGCTTGTGGGGTTTTGTGTGTGTATTTAGATTGTTAGTGGTGTTGTGTTTGTGCGGAACTGTGTGTGTGTTTGTTGTGTTTGTTGTGTGAGCTGTTCGTATTATTTGTATGAGAGGAGGGTTATTCTGCATCTCTGTGTATATCTAGCAGTGTGGATGGCTTCCCTGGGGTCCAGTGCGGACCGTGCTGGCCAGGTCAAGGGCAGGAACTGCGATAGCTGCTGAGGCCTGCTCTACTCCAGTGTGGATTCCCATTTACAAGTTCTGGGAGGAAGTGATCTGAGATTGAGATTGTTCCTCACCACCTTTTCGCATTAGCAGATGTCTGAAGTTCCACAAGGACTCCTGATAGGCCAGAGAGGCCTGTTTGGCTCTAGCAGCCTTGAGTTCCGTCCAAAGATACCACACATGCCATAGGTTACGTACCCCTTTGTTTAGTGTGTTGTGCGTGCATATTTTATTATGCAGAAAGTTTGTGGTGAGGGGAGATGTGCATTAGTTGTCTTAGTTTACATTGGTGCCACCTGCCTTATGCAGCTCAGTAGGTCCCCCTATTGTTATTTAGGGCCCCCACCCACCGCGCAGGGGTGGGGTTCCGGGGGGGAGGACAGTAGGTGTACCGCCTCATTCTTATTTAGGGTCCCCACCCACCACTCAGGGGTGGGGGCCGGGGGGGAGGACAGTAGGTCCCACCTCAATCTTATTTAGGGCCCCCACCTTCTGCGCAGGGGTGGGGGTCAGGGGGAGGACAGTAGGTCCCTGCCTCAATCTTATTTAGGGCCCCCACCCACCACTCAGGGGGAGGCAGGGGGGAGGACAGTAGGTCCCCCCCCTCATTGTTATTTAGGGCCCCCACCCACCAAACAGGGGTGGAGGCCCGGGGGTGGACAGTAGGTCCCACCCCCTCATTGTTATTTAGGGCCTCCACCCACCACGCAGGGGTGGGGGCCAGGGGGGAGGACAGTAGGTCCCCCCCATTGTTATTTAGGGCCCCCATCTGCCGTTGAGGGGTCGGGGCCAATAGGTTTTTAGGTTTTTCCAGGACTTTTTTACAGCTATTTTAGTGCCCAAAAGTTCGGGTTCCCATTTACTTCAATGGGGTTCCGGGTCAAGTTCGAGTCCCGAACTCGAACTTTTGCCGAAGTTCGGCCGAACCCAGCGAACCCGAACATCCAGGTGTCCGCTCAACTCTAGTTATCTCTTATCCTAGCTGCTAGGGGTTTTAAGACCAGGACTTACAGTGAGAGGGATAGGGAACACCCATGCCTAGTGACGTTTATTAGATTGAACAGCTCAGATAGAAATCTGGAATTTAGCACTTAGGCCATCGGCGAGCATTATAACGTCTCCACCGCCGATAAGAAACCCTTTGGGATACCAAATTTCATTAATACCTCTTCCAGTGTAGGAGGTCAAATGCCTTCTCCGCATCGAAGGAGATCAGCAATCCTCCCTGACGCTGTTTTTCTATGCCGAATGTTGAGGACCTTTCGTGTGTTGTCTGTCTGAGCCCTGTGGGTCTGTGACGAAGTCAACCTGATCCTTATGTATGATGTGGGGTAGAATATTCCCTAGTCAGGTGACATATAATTTCGCGAAAAGTTTCGCGTGTGTATTGGGCTTAAAGTTTTGTGGAAGTAGGCAGTCTACCAGGCTTTGGTAATGTAACGATATATGCAAGGAACACTTCTCTATATAAAAATTTGTTCATGTTGAATGACCAAGCCAAAGTTTTACAAATTTGTAAATTTTGTAATATAGGTCATCGAGACTGTCTGGACCAGGGGATTTACTCATCGGCAGGAACCTGATAGCAGTTATTATTTCCTTTTCATCGAACAGCTGTGTGAGGTCTGTCTCTTGTTGTGTTGTTAGCGTTGGCAAATGGATTTTATCTAAACAAGAATTAATGCCGGACTCAAATGGTTGGTGCGTGTGATTTCTTTAAATTATAGAGCTCTGTATAATAATGGGCAAACTCATCAATAATGGCTTTTTTGTTGGGAGTTTAGTCCCATTGCATGAGGTAAGATAAGACATTTTCTGAGTGGCTTGTCTCGCTTTCAATTTTTGTGCCAGTAGTTTGCTGGCTTTGTTGCCTAGGGAGTATTGGTTTATATTAAGGCTTCATAAGGACCCATCTGTTCTATTGCCTGTTGGTGAAGACATATGGTGATTGGTGTAATTTGTTTGATTTGGTCCCTCAAGGCTTCAAATGGGGTTAATTGATTTTGAATGTTCAATTTATAAAGCTCCTGTTGCCAGGTCCTAAGCTGTATTTGTGTTATTTTGCTTAAATAGGATGCCCTCCGTATTCTAAAACACCTTACTACCAGTTTATTGCCATCCAAACCATGCTGGATGATACCTCCTGTGTAACGTTGTCTGTTAAATAGTGTTGTAATTCTGTGTTAAGGTCTGTCTCTAAGCCAGAGTCATGTAATAGAGAATCCTTGATTCTCCATGGATTGCAACTCTTTTAATCATAAAGACCTTATAGTTCCATCAGAACCGGTGCATGATAAGACCACATGATTTGTTTTATAGTGCAGGTAAGTAGTTGGGTGAAATTGGAGCCTAGGAGGAGGAATCTGTCTATTCTGGAGTAGGTATTGTGGACTTGTGAATAGTGTATAGATCCCCTCTCTGTTGGTTGTGTGATTCTCCATGTGTTGTAAAAATGATTAGTATTGAAGAGTTTCTGGATTGCTCTACATTGGTGTTTGATGTACCTTTGGCCTTAGTAGGTGAGGTCAAAATTATAGGGTCAAAATTATAGGGTGATCACGGGTTCTAAAATGGGTCTCCTGCAGATAGATGATGTCTGCTCCCTATAACTTGAGTTCACAGCTCAGGAGGTGTTGTTTAGCTGGGACATTAAATCCCCTCACATTTAGGGTGAATAAGGTTACGGCTGTGTTGAACGGTCAAATGAGACGGGGTTGCCCACTTGCCCACTCTTCACAATGCAATCAAACTAAGTGGCAAGTCCCTTAAACAAAGAGGTTGCATCTCTAGTGAAAAGCTGTGGTGATAAATGCAAAATAGTGTGTATGTACAGGGGTGTACCTAGAGCATTTGGCACCCGGGGCGGGTCCTATTCTTGGCTCCACCCCCAACTTTAAAATGTAAAAAAACAACCACTATTTTTTTTTTAAATGTATTTAGCACTAAGCAGTGTTTATGCTTTTAAATGTAAGCATGTTTTTGTATGGAGTATGTTTGAGTGAATGTAGGATGCATTTTTATGTAGTGTGGTTTTTGAAGGCAGTGGTGTGGTTATATATAATGGTGGAGTTTGTATGTAGTGTTGATGTTGTGTAGTGATGGCGAGATTCTGAGATGTATGCACATATACACATACACACACCTAAATACACACTGACACACATGCAGATACATAGACACATAGTCACACACAGATACACAGACACACATGGAGACACAGTGGCGACTCTAGGAACAATATATAGGGGGTGGGCACATAAGATACAACAATCCAAACTGGGGGGGCACTAAAACGTTTCACTAGGGGATGGGGTAATGTGCTGCCATTGGCTGCCTGATGCCAGCATGCAGTGCACATTGGCATCAGTCAACAAACTTGCATATAATTCACATTAGCCACCCAGATTTCTTGTTCGTGGGCTAGCTGACACCTCTTAACGTCGATCTTTGTTTATCAGATAACTCCCTTATTTGCTATCCTTATGTGGGATTGCCATATTTAAGGACACCAAATAAGGATAAGGGAGCTATCTACTAATTGTATGTGTGTGGGTCTGTGGTTGTATATGTCTGTGTTTATGTGTGTGATTGTGTGTGTATCTCTATAGTTAAGTGTGTGTGTGTGTTTATACAATTACAAACACACATAATTAGATATACACACGCAAACATCACATACATAAACACATTTAATAATTAAGATGTACACCCAGCCTCCCTACCTTGCTCTGGGAGGGCTAGAGTGGATCCTCAGTCCCTGGTAGTCAGTGATTGCTGCTGGGATCTCTGTGCTCTTCATGCACACGTCCCTTGCACATCCTGTAATATGACGCCGATGCTTGGATGATGTTATGTGCCGACTCACTGCAGGGCGAAGACAGTCAGATACAGTCAGATGTACACAGTTATACGCATATACTGTCAAATACAGCCACATGTACACCGTACCAAACACATAGTCACTTGCACACTGTCAAACGCACAGCTGCAGGTAGACAGTAACACACACAGTTACAGACAGACAGTCACACACACACAGCTACAGGCAGACAGTCACACACACACACACACACACACAATTACAGGCAGACTGTAACATAGTTACAGGCAGCACACAGTCACACACACTCAGTGACATGCAGACAGTCACACACAGTCACAGGCAGACAGTCATACACGGTCCCAGATAGACAATCACAGGCAGACATTCATAAATACAGGCACAGGCAGACAGTCACACACACAGTCACCAAAAGTCAGTCTCACGCACAGTCCCAGGTAAACTGTCACAGGCAGACATTCACAGGCATAGACAGTCCCAGTCAGACAGTCACAGATGCAGTCCCAGGTAGACAGTCACAGGCAGACATTCACACACAGTCACAGATAGTCACAGGCAGACATTCACACACACAGTCACAGATATTCTCAGGCAGACATTCGCATACACAGTCACAGATAGTCACAGGCAGACATTCACAAACACAGTCAGTCAACTGGTGGCACCCGGGGCGGACTGCCCCCCCCCCGCCCCACCCCTTTAGTACGCCACTGCACAAGGCTTATAGCATTAAAACAGTTCTGAGAACATAGTATTACACAACAAATTAACAAAAATTGTGGTTGCTAGTTGAATGGCATGGCAATGCATTGTAGTGCCTTGGGGGTTGAAGCACTAGCTTGTCATCATGATCAGACTCCCCTTGTGGAGGCCTCTGTACATTTTAGAGACGCACAGAAAGAGCTGTGTGATGTAGGCACTTTAGATATTTCACAAGAATAAAGGTGTGTCGCTTCAACAATCTAGTGGGGATCCCTCTCACCCATCTTAAATATATGCAACCAAAAAAAGGATAGCCGCTCCACTCTTGAGGTGATCTGCTTTTTTGGTTACCTCTCTACATTTTAGACTGAAGTAAATTACCCTTTTGTGGCAAAACATTAAAGTTTTTGTTTGCTTTTTTTTTTTTTAGATGTAATTTCTTTAAGGTACAAGCATTCTACAAGCATTAAAAATTGGAATTAATGCCGGACTTAAATTCCTGGGCGTTCTTTTCTCAGTGCAGAAAAATATAGCCGTCATGATAGGCAACTGCAATATAGATGTACCTGAGCAAAAGGCTAGTGCACTTATTGGCTGTGCTCACGGTACCCATTAGGCTTCCGCCATACTGGTAAAGTCCCTCCAGCCCACCCCAAACATGGTGGGAAATTCCAACATATCACTAGTTGCCGCGAGCAAGACAACAGCACACATTGGCAGAGTATAATTACATCACTGTGCTGCTAATACTGTGTCCGCCATATTTGGGTGGCGACATTTCACAGTTGGTAATATTACAATTGACAATTACAGGTGGATAAAACATGCATGGTTATAATAGGAAAGATCTAAATGCTGCCATTGTAGGTAAAAAAAAATATTTTCCCCTTTCTATTAAAGACTGGTTCCTTAATCTATTCCCAATTCAGGAAAAGCTCCACGCCAATGCAGACTCTCCCTTCGGCCTCGCACCACTCATTTCTCCTTGGCCAGAGACAGATGCTCAACCAAAACACAGAACCAGAACAATTCCCTTTTCACCCTGAACATATAACCAATGATAAAGTATATTGATAATACATAATAAACTGTTGTTGTGGACAGAAGAATTAAACCAAAATAGCTATTTACTAATGTCTATTTATTCTGTGTTCACTATGTTAAAACTGGCTGCTAGAGTAAATATTCCCTTCCCCCTTTATGGTTCAGTCATTATTTCCTCTGCAAGTTTCTTGTTACACATTCTTGTGTTAATAGGTAGCCTCCTTTGCTAACTCCTCCCCCACTTCCTTTGTGCCAATTCCACGTGCAACAAAATGGAGAATCACTGTTAAAGTAACAAAGAAACTACTCACTTCCCCTTTCTTCATGTATCCAAGCCAGAGCTGGAATATGGGGGGGAAGAGCTCTGTAATGATGACATCACATCCTGTAGGGTGGGACCCTTTTTGAATGTTAACCAATTGTTGAATTGATATTGTATGTTTAAACTGTGACGTATTTTTGCTTTAAGAAGGAGACCCCCCTCTGGGGAATAAAGCATTCCTTAGTATTTCACTGATCAGAAACTTTGTCTCCGGTGTGAATTACTTCTAGGGAAAGCGTGCACGCATTCATCAATCAATTTGGAAGGTGTAGATAGACAAATAATCAAAGTTTTCTTTGATCCAAAACACTGTAAAGCAACCGTGTGCTTGAACAATACTTGCGGTTCCATGGTAGGTCTTGTAAAGAGTCGGATAATCCTGATTGTAGATATTGCTTATTTCTTCTTAGCTTTCTTCCAGTCCAGTGAAAGTCACATGCTCCATCTTCTGTGGTAAGTATCAATGTACAGTTTTGCCTGTGCACTGCACCAAGAGCTTAACTGGGAATCCCCAGCGGTGCGCTATCCGGTTGGCGCTCCGAGTTGTTTGGTGATGACATGAAAAGTCTGGTATTAGGAAGTTAGGCATTGTGGTTCTATGAACTCAGTTTAGCAGTAGAGTGTCCTTTGGCAGGTCTGGGGACAGTGTGTGAAAAAAAGCTGACATAGTGACATACAGTGAGGGGAAAAGTATTTGATCCCCTGCTGATTTTGAACATTTGCCCACTGACAAAAAAACGATCAGTCTATAATTTTTAATGGTAGGTTTATTTAAACAGTGAGAGACAGAATAACAAAAAGAAATCCAGAAAAACGCATGTCAAAAAAGTTATAAATTGATTTGCATTTATAAGAAGCATTTTGATTTGCATTTATAAGAAGCCAACCCAGTTAGCTGCTGAAGCCAGTCCACAAGAGGCAGACATTCTCCCAGGAACCTGGGTTAACTACCTTAGCCACGCATAGCGTAGAAACCACTGGTCAGGCACCCCTCAGACAACCCCCTTACCATATTCCTGAGGCTGTTAGAGAGGGGATGTGGGGAGAAATACAGGAGATGCTGAAACTAGGGTTTATAGAACCCTCAGACAGTCTGTGGGCCTCCCCTGTAGTCCTCATACCCAAGAAAGATGAAACCACCCAGTTCTGTGTGGACTACCAGAGACTAAACTATCGGACTGTGACGCCTATCCAATGCCCCAGGTAGATTAATTATTAGAACGTATCGCCAGGGGAAAATATCTGACCACAATAGATCTCTGCAAAGGTTACTGGCAGATTCCTCTGGCCGAGGAGGCTATCCCCAAGTCGGCCTTTGTTACCCCGTTTGGCCTGTACCAATTTAAGGTAATGCCATTCAGGATGAAAAACGCCCCAGCTACCTTTCGATGCTTGGTGAATAGACTCCTCGATGGCTTCCAGGATTTCGCCTGTGCATACCTGCATGACATTGCGAACTACAGGGAGTCCTGGGAGAAACACTTAGTTCATGTAGGGGCAGTGCTGGATCAGATTCAGGCAGCCGGCCTAACTCTGAAGCCAGACAAATGTCATCTTGGAATGGCCAAAGTCCAGTACCTGGGACACCGAGTGGGGTGTGTGGAACAGCAACCTGAACCTGCTAAGATTGAGGCAGTCGCTAAGTGGCCCACACCCCGCACCATGACCCAAATACTGGCCTTCTTGGGGACAGCAGGATATTATAGACGTTTTGTGCCCTACTACAGTGCTAAACCCCTGACTGACCTGACAAAAAAAAAATCTACCTAGGCAGGTCCTGTGGTCTCCCGCCTGTGAAACTGCATTCCAAGCCCTAAAGACAGCACTAATCCATGCACCTGTATTGGCTGCCCCAGCACCTAACAAACGCTTTGTTGTCCACACAGATGCTTCTATGTTTGGGCTGGGGGCAGTCCTAAGCCAAGTGGGAGAAGATGGAGCAGAACACCCTCTCGCGTACCTCAGTAGGAAGCTGTTACCCCGAGAGGTGAGCTACGTGGCAGTGGAGAAAGAATGTTTAGCCTTGGTGTGGGCCTTGAAGAAACTGACCCCTTATCTGTATGGCCGAGAGTTCACCTTAATGACTGACCACAACCCGTTGGTGTGGCTTAAAGGACCACTCTAGTGCCAGGAAAACATACTCGTTTTCCTGGCACTAGAGTGCCCTGAGGGTGCCCCCACCCTCAGGGACCCACTCCCGCCAGGCTCTGGGGGGAGGAAGGGGTTAAACTTACCTCTTTCTCCAGCACCGGGCGGGGAGCTTTCCTCCTCCTCTACTTCTTGCTTGCGACGTCATCGGCTGAATGCACATGCGCGGCAGGAGCCGCGCTCGCATTCAGCCGGTCGCATAGGAAAGCATTTACAATGCTTTCCTATGGACGCTTGCGTGCTCTCACTGTGATTTTCACAGTGAGAATCACGCAAGCGCCTCTAGCGGATGTCAATGAGACAGCCACTAGAGATTTTGGAGGCTGGATTAACCCTCAGTATAAACATAGCAGTTTCTCTGAAACTGCTATGTTTATAAAAAAAAGGGTTAATCCTAGAGGGACCTGGCACCCAGACCACCTCATTAAGCTGAAGTGGTCTGGGTGCCTAGAGTGGTCCTTTAACCGGGTCACAGCCGACAATGGCAGACTATTGCAGTGGAGTTTGGCACTCCAGCCCTACAACTTCACCATCCAGTATCAGCCTGGTAAACAAAATGGCAACACCGACGGGTTGTCTCGACAAACCGAATGCAGCAACTAGGAGAAGAGTCTCGCCATCCACAAGTTGACCTGGGGGGACCACTGTGACGGCTCACTATAACCATGGATTACCATTCCCTTTTTCTGCATTCAACTATGTGCTCAGGACATTGCATTCCCCATTTATTTCGTTTCTCTCTGTCATTCCCTTACCAAACAAACCACCTGTACCAGAAGTGTGCCACCTATTAACATTATGTACTCAGTACATTTCGAACTCCCGGACAGTCAAAACAGTCTAAAGTGAGTCGAAGTGATCGCCATTCGACATTCGAACACATGGTGGCGGCCATCTTAAGCCATGATCACAATGAGCAGTGGTCGTCGAGTGTATGGAACTTAAATCGGACACTCGATGGCGCGAACACCGCTAAACATTCACCTTTCATGGATATTCGAATATTCGAACGGGAGTCAAACGGCGTTCGGTGAAAATAAACTCCCGAATGAGGTAAATAACCTAAGACAACGTCTGAAGCTGTATGTTCAATAATTTATGTTTTACTTAGAATTTCTGAACCGACCGCACAGCCCAAGACCATGCGTGCGGACGGTGAAAACGTGACTTCCATAAAATTCCTGAACCCCTGAACTGATCTGGGTGATTTTATTAAATGTTGGTCACCCATATCAGGGCTATCAGGGGATGTAACAATTGTTGGTATTTTATGTGTTTCGGGGTACTTTTGGGATTTTATAAAAATATGTGTTTTTTTCTGCCTGGAGATAATTGAGTTAATACAGTATCTGACTCAATTATCTCCCAGGCAGAGGGGAGGGATTGTATGCCATGTGTGGGAGTGCCTTATATTGTATCACTGTTATTATTGGTGTATAAGTTTGTGTCACAGTCCCCAACAAGGTCCATGTGGGTGTCAACCTTGCATGGGGACTTGCATAAAAGGCCAGTGTGGCTACCATTAAATCAGACCTGCTTTACCCTCAACATAGAGCCTCGCCTCGTGTTTGTAGGGACCTGCTATACAAGCTATAACCACCAGCTCTTATAAGAGCTTCACAGCTATATCTACTCTTCACTGCTTGGATTGATGGTTGGCAATACTGTTTAGTAGCCACAAACACTGGCCAAAAATGGCGTTTTTTTGCATTTTTCATACACAAACAAATACTAACGCTAACTTTGGCCAGATATGCTGACGCTTATCTGGAATGCTCTAAGAAGTCTTGAAGATACACCTCCAAGTGTCCAGTTATATCCTACATGTGGGGAGTATTAAATACCACTGTATGCTGTTTTACCTAGAGCTGGGCATAGCTCTTTAAATTGTGAGTTGGCACCAGGGCCGGCGCATCCATAAGGCGGCACAGGCGGCCGCCTTAGGGCGCAACAAGAGGGGGGGCGCAAAATCCGAATCCTGGGCCCTTTGCCTGTGACTCACATTTTAAAAATATTTCCTGCTCCTGATTTGCTGCCCGGTTCCCAGTGCTGCTCTGATATGTCAGAGTAGTATGATGGGCGGGGCTTCCTCCTCCCTGCATTCCAACTCCCCGGCGGTCTCAGCTGAACGGAACTCAGGCCCAGTGTGCAGCTTCCCTGCATTGAGTCACTGCTGCACCTGGACAGGACACACACAGAGCTGTTGATGGGCCTGGCAGCATCACCAGTGAGCAGGTAAGGAGAGCAGCATGTAAATTTTTTAAATTAACCCCCTCATTACCCCATTCCTCTAGCTGTGTGTCACTTTGATCCCCTATAGCTCTGACAGGGGATTAGGGGGAAATGTGAGACAGAGTGAGGTTAGAGTCTTTAATTCCCTGTCATTGTTTGCCTAAGCCCTGTTTCAGTCTGTCCCAATAATTCCCTGACCACTAGCCCTGTGTCACTGTACCCCTAATCCCCTTAGCACTGTGTCACAGCCCCACTAATCCCCTGCCATGTGTCACTCTGCCCCCCCAGTCCTGTGTAACTATGCCCCCCTGCCCCCTAGGCACTGCCCCACTAATCCCCTGCCCCCTAGGCCTGTGTCTCTGTCCCCCTAGCCCTGTATCACTCTGTCCCCCTAGCCCTGTGTCACTATGTCCCCCTGCCCCCTAGGCCTGTGTCACTGCCCACTAATCCCCTGCCCCTAGGCCTGTGTCTCTGTCCCCCTAGCCCTGTATCACTCTGTCCCCTTAGCCCTGTGTCACTATGTCCCCCTGCCCCCTAGGCCTGTGTCACTGCCGACTAATCCCCTGCCCCTAGGCCTGTGTCACTGTCCCACTAATCCCCTGCCACCTAGCCCTGTGTCACTGTCCCCCTAGCCCTGTATCACTATGCCCCCCTTCTCCCTGGCCCTGTGTCACTGTCCCCCTGCCCCCTAGGCATGTGTCACTGCCCCACTAATCCCATGCCCCCTAGCTCTGTGTCACTCTGTACCCCTGCCCTTTAGCCCTGTGTCACCCCTAGCCCTGTGTCCTCCCTGCCCCCTAGGCCTGTGTCACTGTGTCACACTGTCCCCCTAGCCCTGTGTCACTATATCCCCCTGCACCCTAGGCCTGTGACCTCCCCACCAAACCCCTGCCTCCTAGCCCTATGTCACTATGTCCCCTTGCCCTCTAGGTCTGTGTGACTGCCCCACTAAACCCCTGCACTCTAGCCCTTTGTCACTATATCCCCCAGCCCCCTAGACCTGTGTCACTGGCCCACTAATCCCCTAACCCTGTGTCACTCTGTCCCCCTGCCCCCTAGCCCTGTGTCACTCTGTCCCCCTAATCCCTGCCCCATATTACTATTTCACTCTGTCCCCCAATCCCTACCCCCATAATCCCCTGCCCCCGTAGCCCTGTGTCACTCTGTCACCCTAGCCCTGTGTCATTGTAGCCATAATTCCCTGCCCTAGCCATGGGTCACTGTCTCCCTGCCCCCTAGCCCTGTGTCACTCTTTCTCCTAATCTCCTGCCCAATAAACCCTGTGTCACTCTATCCTCCTAATACACTGCTTCCCTAGACATGTATCACTTTGTCCCCCTAGCCCTGTGTCACTCTGTCCCCCTGATCCCCTGTCCGCATAGCCCTGTGCTAATCTGTCCCCCTAATACCCTGCCCCCCTAGTCTTGTGTCACTCTGTCTCCCTAATCCCTTGTCCGCCTAGCCCTGTCACTCTGTCCCCCTAATCCCCAACCCTGCTATCACTTTGCCCCATAATTCCCTGTTACTCTCTGTCCCCCAACTTTGAGTTACTCTGTCCCAGTAACTTTGTTACTCTCCCTTGTGTCATTGTAATGCCCCGTCTCTCTAGCATTTTGTTCCCTTTGTTTAAATTTTTTTTTTCAATATATTACAAGATCAACAATTTAATAAATAAAAATTTAATTCCTTGTGAGCCGTAGGTGGAGTGCATGGTATGCACCTGTGTCTGGTGCAGACTATTATAATTACTGTCTCATGGTTTTGGTGCCCAGTTATAGAGTCAATGCACTCACACTGGGATTCCTAGCCTGAACTTTGACTCATAACAAGCACCAGACTAGAAGGAGGGGTCTGCAGTGCACCAGTCATAAGTACAGGACATGCGTTTTACCACCAGGCCACCAGGGAATTTAGTTCCCTCAATACAAAAAAAAGTAAACAGGAGTAGAGGTAAAACATATTTTTATTATATGAATTAAACACCCACTACACACAGCCAACACATAAAACATATTACACACAAACCAAACACAGCCATCACACATTACATTACATTATTATGAGGTTTATTATAGTGGAGCTCTGTGATAGTGTTATACAAAATGCACATTCATTTTTATAGGTGTGGAGCTCCGATTTGTGATACACTCAAAAAATACATTTTAGTTTTTTTTGCTGTGGATCTCTGGGATTAACTCATACACAACACACAATACTGTGAATGTTAATGCCCAGGATCAAGGTAAATGAGGAATACCCAGTCCAAAGCAATAATCTTTGTGTTTGTAAGTGGCGCCTCTGTATACATCAAGGGAGTGATGGGGCGGCAAAATGCATCTCCGCCTGTGTACCTAAAAATTCTTGCACCGGCCCTGGTTGGCACTTCTCTACTTCTATGTTGTTCGTGAACCACCTTTCCTAAAATGGTTTTGCACTATTGGTCTCTATTTTTGCTTTTGTATTTCATATTTACCACTTAGGATTCAAAGCAAGAACTGAAGAATATACACTCCAGGTCTTCGCTGTACTTTGAGACTCTTTATATTCTTTTTGTTTATTATCTCTCATTGTCTTACTTAGCGCACCCTGTATTTGTTGTATCTTGTTCTCTCCATTGATTCTCTTATCCTCTACTTCTCTGAAGTATCTGCTCAGTCTAGTATGAGTGTGGCGAGATTAACCTCGCCACTGGTTCTTGGAGGGGCCTGTTTGCCAGCCTCCTGCAAAAAGGCTCATAAAAGACTTTGTTCATGCCTCTTTGCTATCCTGTTCGGAAACCAAACAGATGCACGAACCAGGGACCACCCGGGAGCTTGTTAAGCCTTATCATCACCTCTTAACGATTCTAACCGCAGCGTTCTAATTGTTCATGTAGATGGCGCAGTTCGCATTGTCGACCATGAGGTGGCGGCCATCTTGTTCCTGCGAATGCAGGCAGCGGTGCGTGCATTCGGTCAAAATATGACTTTCATGGAAATCCTGAACCCCTGAATCGATGTGGGTGATTTTTGGATATGTTGGTCACCCAGATTGGGGCTATCAGGGGATTTAACATTAATGGGGTTTCCTTGGGTTTTAGGGGTACTTTCGGGGTATTGCTGAAATGTGTGTTTTTCTGCCTGGAGATATTTGAGTTAGTACAGTCCATGACTCAATTATCTCCTAGGCACAGGGGAGGGATGGTCTCATTATGTATGGGAGTGTCCTGGATCAGAGAGTCAATGTAATTGTGTATTTGTTTCTACTGTGGTTTACTCTCAGGTCCATGGGGGAGTGCCCCTTGCATGGGGACTTGCATATAAGGCCAGTTGTGGTTACCAATAAACGAGTTCCTGCCTACGCTCAAGATAGAGTCTCATCTCATGTGTGAGGTGAAAAGCTGTATCTGCTCTGGGGATTGCTATATCACGATACTTCCCTGGGCTATAATCACTAGCTATTGTAAGAGCTACACTGCTATACCTGCTATACTCTCTTGGAGGAGAGGTCTCCTACTTGGATCCAGTAGTTTGGTCCAGAGTGAGAAGGGACAGCGAGACCCCAGTCAAGCTGCGGCGGCTAAGGAGCTGCAGTGCTTATGGTGTCCGTTGTGGTGCTTATGGTACTCAGCGATTGGCAGAGGCACCCAGTCGGGATTCCAGGTGGTCCGTCACAATGGGTATAACCTTGTACTTCCTCAGTAGCCAGGATATATCCTTGATCTTTTTACCTCTGTGAAGTTGATCCAGCTTACTAACTTCCTTCCATGTTGTCTTAGTCGTAGTCTCCATGATGGGCATTGCTTCTCTTTGAGCCTGATCTTGTAGTCAAGCATCTCAAGGACCACTAATGCTGTAGCATATATTAGCCTTTTGGTATATGTGATGGTGCAGGTTGAGATTGGGGGCGGTGCCTCATTAACTGTAGTTAGCATGCAGTCTGGTGGCAGTTTTCTAGTGATCTTTGGTAGCTCTGTTCGCTGATCAAGAACTTCTAGGATAATTTTTCTTGTGCCATGTTTTTTTACCTAATTGTGTGATTTTTTGTAATTACAATGTAACCCTGTAACTTTCCAAAACACCATAACACCTGTACATGGGGGTACTATTGCACTGATGAGACTTTGCTGTACACATTTATAAGTTTTTTAGAGCAGTAAAATGGATAATAATAAAGATATCATCAGTGAAAGTGCAGTTTTTGTGTGAAAAATGCAACAACAAAAAACATGAACACTCATTTTGGCCAGGCAGTGTGGTTAAGTGGCTACTAAAAAAGACTGGTCATAACCCATTGTGAGTACCCTGGGTTATGCCGAGATGGGGGTAATTCTCATTCCTGGGCTGCCATATTGTCTTAAAAGCAACATAGATCCAGTATACTAATCTGGCAAACTGAAATTGTCAAGCCCTTAATTTGACCCTGTAACTTTCACAAACACCATAAAACCTATACACAGGAGGTACTGTTGTACTTGGGAGATTGTACTGAATTCAAATATGTGTGTTTTAGAACAGTAAAATGTATCATGATGATGATATCATCAGTGAACGTGCACTTTTTCTGTGACAAATGCAAAAAAACCATATATGGACACTAACTTTGGCCAGGGCTTCTGACTAAGTGGCTACTAAAAAGACTGGACATAACCTATTTTGAATACCTTGGGTTGTTTACTTTTGCAAATGGTATGGCACATCATTCTCATCAAATATTTTAACGATAATTTCCGGGGACTTGGTCCATTAGTTGAATAATTGAGTTGCACTAGTAATTTGGCCTAAGCTTCTTTAATCTGTAATGAATGAAAACCCTCCATGATCCCATGTAATTATAGCTGCATTTCGTATGATTGTTCGTGATGATCCAGTTATATATATTTTTTTACTTCTGATAAAGCAGTAGGGCATACACTATAAAAAAAAAAAAATCATATTAACAGTTATTGTTGCTATTAATGTAGAGTGACATTATATTGTTCCAGTACCGTGGTGAGATGACTGGTATTTACAACCTGTCGTAAGATCATGATTAAGTTACAAGATCGTTAAACAAGTTCAGCACAAATAGAAGAGGGAAAAGTTCAAGGAAATAGAAAGAGAATGTGTAAGATATAAAAAAGATATAGAGATATTCTAGCACAACTAGAATGGACAGGGGCTGGCAGAAGCAAACAGCAACAAAGTAGAAGGGCGAAGGGTAGAGGCAAGACTAGTTAACAATGTAGTTGAAAGATTTATGAATCATGTCATACACTCGATGCAGAATGTGGTGTTGTGTGCCTGTAGTTCTGCTTTAGATAGACTGGGACTGTTGGATCACTCAAGTCCAGACAGTCTTGGTGTTTTATTCGCTGTTAACTGATACCAGGGTAAAAGCCCTGTAAACAATAATATTGGGAAGTTTGCTGTTTAATGCTACTAACTAAGACACATTACTACCAATTAAAAACACTGACTATGCTATACTTAAAAGAGTAACAAGAAAAAAAACTTGAATTACTAATAATAAATATATGGGTCCTAAGGGAAATAGAACTTTACATTAGTGGGAGCCATATTTCATCACACTTGAAAACAAACCATTGTGCCAAACAGTCAAAAAATTATTTTAGAATAGAGTATGGAACAATTCTCTAAAAAGAGATTTGTTGAACCGTGCACAGAGTTTACTGATCGATTACCTTTTATTTTTGTCATATTTCAACCATCAATTCAGAACAAAAAAAAATCACGAGAGGTGCAGTCCATAGTAATTCTAGCACAATTTAGGGAGGATACAGTTTTCTGCAGTTTTCTACGGGCAATATTATATATTATCACTAGGGAGTCGATCAATAGAATCGTAGAACCGACTGTTTTAACATAGTTACATTTTTTGATAAAAAATGAATTCGCATGAAAACCTCAGAGTGTACAAATGGTGAATATAAACAGGCAGAGACAAGAAATTGATAGCCTATAATAACCAATCACTGAATAAACCTCATTGTCATGTTTGAAGCATATGGGAAATATATCACTGAGCATGCTCCACAAGATATATTGGGTTTATGTTTTTTTTATTTTAGGGAGAATGTGTCCGTGGTCAGAAGATGAGACTTCTGCAACAAGGCTGGATATTATAACAATGGCATACTTATTTTATTGTATTAATTAAAACCAAATCATGTAAGGTCCATCCCCCTGTTTGATAATAATTATTAGGTAGGGCCATGTGTTTTTTATTTATCCTGGAGCCAGGGTTGGGAGATCAAAGTGCTATTTATACAGGGGGAGAGTTATCAAAGTTTTCTGCTGCAAAAGAAAATGTTCCAAACTACTAAAAGTGAGGCAATCACTGCGAAAAACCAGCAGGTATGTTTTAGGGTTGACTCCATCCCCTTCTACATTTATGCACCACTTTTTTCATAAAAGTCCCCCAAAGAATCCTCTGGTTTTCACTTGGGAATATAGGTTTAGAAACCAGTGAGGATGGGGACGACAAATCCCCTAGAACATCTGGTATAGCTTTTAAGAACATATATTAGAACATATATTCTACTGATATTCCTAATCAATATATATCATTTTCCATGTACAAAATTTCAGAAAACTGTGTTCTCCTTAAGTGGGGCTGGGGTTATCATGGTCTTCCATACCCCCACGTCCCCCAATTTTCATTCGTTCCCACACTGATTAAGAGGCAGTATCACTTTATGAAAGCTAGGGGGTTTTCCTCATTGTCATTCTCAAATACATATAACACTTCTATCCCAAGTGTGAGGTGAATTGGGTATGTGCATTCATCAACAACTGCCCAATATATATAATTTATTTTATGTAAATTTGTTATCTGGTAATGTTTAAGGTGAAGGAAGGGGACGCTTCCTGTCCAGTTTTCTACATGTTATGGGTTTTAGGAAACCACATCAGTTTGTTGTGAAGCAATGTGACGAGCTGAATTTTTGTTCTTTTACTTTGTATCTATAAATAAATTGATTACAAGGAACTAATGTCATTGTAATATATCTTTGCTCAAAATAATCTTGCATTGTATCTCTGCTTTCAGGATCCAAAGCAAACAGACTGGTTTCAGGAATGGCCTGATTCCTACGTGAAGCACATTTACAGCTCTACAGATAGAAATGCACAGAGACATCTGAGTGGCTGGGCAATGCGCAATACCAATAACCACAATTCTCGAATACTGAAGAAGTCCTGCCTTGGGGTTCTTGTCTGCAGCAATGACTGTACAGCACCAGATGGCAGAAAAACCTATCTCAGGCCTGCGATCTGTGACAAAGCACGTCAGAAGCAACAGAGTAGGTGTATATATTATTCAGAGAGGATCTCCTTGCAATATTCAGTTGAGGGATACTAGACCTCACAAAACAATAAAGAAATAGTACAAATGATTGCCTAAGAAAATCTCAGTGTAAATGAAACTTCAAATCAAGTTATTTGAAGTGTTATAGCCACACCAAAAAATCATAAAATCATAAAAATCAAAATTTTATTAAACATAACATTAGCCTGCATTATATCTTCCAATCATAGCATAGACTCAGTGGGGTTTCAGATGGTAATACGGATTGTGTACCAAAGTTCTAAAAGTGGATGAATCAGTGGTGAAACCATGGAATCAGTAGGGTATAGGGATATTCAATTATTTCCATGATAATTGCTCAAGTTTTAGAACGTTGTCCCACAATAACATTAAAAGGAAGGTTTGAGGTAAGGGAAGAAAACTTACGGGTACCTGGATTGTCTTTAAACTTGGAAGCCCAGTGTCCAAATTTTTGCTAAACGCACAGAAGTTTAGCAAAATGGAATAAAAAGAATGTCCCTAGATGCTAGATGTATAAGTCTATGGTAGAGATAAGTGATACTTGTTTTGGTTCTGGTAACATACATTATTCAAGATATTGTCATCAATGAGCACATTTCATATACCATCAACAGAGCACACAGTAAACATTAGAATTAGATGGAATCAAGCTAAATTAATATTGGGGAACTGAGTTATGACAGACAGATGCCAATGTGATGGGTTGATTGGTGGAGGGTGGACATAATTTGGGACGAGGTAAATGAGGTAAGATGAGTTTGACCTAGAGGAACCATTGCGTACTTTAGATGAGTTTTGGAAGGATTCTGATCTATAAAGGCTCAAAAGAGAAATTTTAAATTCATAAAAATAAAATAAATACAAAAATAATAATATCAATATTAATTTTATATTATTCATAAAGTGGGGGTAATCAGCTGAACATAGTGCAGATATTAATAAACATACAATATAACCCTTCCCAGTTTGATGGGCACTTGGGCAGCAACAATTTCTTCTCTAAGATCATTGCTGATGTCTTTCCTCCTTGGCATTGTGTTAACACACCCCTGAATGCTCCAGACCAGCAAACTGCTAAAACTCCATATGCAGCCAGATGGCTTTGCCCTATTTGGGATGGTGCCATTCAGAAGTTAGTGAATAACCCAATTAATAGGATATCATCAACAAAGATATTTAGCTTGCACATTTAACCCCTTAAGGACACATGACATGTGTGACATGTCATGATTCCCTTTTATTCCAGAAGTTTGGTCCTTAAGGGGTTAAAGGATACATATAATCTTTTTGACGTTTGTGTTGCATTGAGAAGGATAGGTTTTGTTAGAGAGTCTCTGAAGAGTGTAAAAACCAAGTAGGTAGTAGGTAGTGTCTTTAACTGGAAATGAAGGGTAAGAGAAAGGCATGACAAAAAATGTCCAACAATCCATGTTTTTTAACAACACTGGTAAAAGCTAGTCAAGCTGTGCTGGAATTAGCAGTCTCATGTCGATTTACAACTCAAGGTTTAATTCCTAAAATTAAATCTAAATGGTAAAAAATGATGCTAAAATAGCCAACCTATGATTTCAGAATTTTAGCCTATATTTAGCCTGATTTAGGTTAGAATAAAACTGTCTGGTGGAGAAAGTAATGGAAACCATGTTAAAGGATAGGATTGTTGAACATCTAAAAACACATGTATTTCAAGATCAGAGACAGCATGGGTTTACTTCAGGGAGATCATGCCAAATTAATCTTATTTACTTTTTTGATTGGGTAACTAAAATAATAGATCAGGGTGGTGCAGTAGACATTGCTTACCTAGATTTCAGTAAGGATTTTGGCACTGTTGCACATAGAAGACTCATCAATAACCTGCAATCTTTAAGTTTGGATTCCAATATTTTTGAATGGGTAAGGCAGTGGCTGAGTGACAGGCAACCAGTACTTGGACCCATTCTCTTTAATATTTTTATTAGTGATATTGCAAAAGGTCTTGATGGTAAGGTATGTCTTTTTGCTGATGATACTAAGATATGTAACAGGGTTGATGTTCCAGGAGGGATAAGCCAAATGGCAAATGATTTAGGTAAATTAGAAAATGGTCAGAGTTGTGGCAACTGACATTTAATGTGGATAAGTGCAAGATAATGCATCTTGGACATAAAACCCCAAGGGCAGAGTACAGAATATTTGATACAGGCCTAACCTCAACATCTGAGGAAAGGGATTTAGGGGTAGTTATTTCAGATGACTTAAAGGTAGTCAGACAGTGTAATACAACAGCAGGCAATGCTAGCAGAATGCTTGGTTGTATAGGGAGAGGTATTAGCAGTAGAAAGAGGGAAGTGCTCATGTCATTGTACAGAACACTGGTGAGACCTCACTTGGAGTATTGTTTGCAGTACTGGAGACCATATCTATTGATACTTTAGAGAGAGTTCAGAGAAGGGCTGGTTCATGGATTGCAGGATAAAACTTACGAGGAAAGGTTAAAGGATCTTAACATGTATAGCTTGGAGGAAAGTGTCATGCCTTAATTATATTATCCCCTTACTTCCTGGTTCCACGGAGCTTAGCCACACCTCTTCATGACCCAGTCTCCCTATTTAATCTGACCGCACCAGCTGATCGACGCTGGATTAATGAACTACGTTCTGTACTCACGAACCGGCTGCAACTTAGTTGTGAAAACCTGCTGTTACCGGACCGGAATAGAAGACTTCAAGTTCCCTTCGCCTCTCCTCATCCACGGCTAAAGCTGAACTCTATCCATGCAGGATAATCCACCTCTGAGGAATCTCGGGAACCAGTGTTCTATGTGCCGGAAGCTAAGTAAAACTTCTCTGATAAGCGTTGCATCTAAAGCTGTTATTTCCTGTCTCCAAAGTCCTTCGTTAAAGCCAACCGTTACAGCTAACTTCAACTCATACTTGTCTCAGTTAGCTGCATCTATCTTTCTTCAGTTAAAGTCTATGGAACAGCTATTGTAACTTCTTATCATCTAATTAATTAATACTACTAAAGGACTCTTGCTGCTTCAGTTACCGTTTACTCCTTAAAGCTACAGCGCATATAATTGTGAACTTCAGTTATCGTTTATTACTTAATGCTACAGTACCTGTAAATTGGAATTAAAGTCAATACCAATTACTTTCTAATAAATATTCGAACTATAAGAAATCTGCAGTTGTGTTCCTTCATAACAAATGTTTAAACGTGACAGATTAATCCAGCCATTGTAATGGATCCAGCAGATTTCGATTCTACTATAACTACGCTGAATCAAAGAGTTGATACACTAACCCAAGGTGTGCAAGACCTGCAAGTCACTAACGAAAGACTTCTCACTTATGTCAGAGATTTACAAACTCGTACTCCTCATACTACTCTGCTCTCGGCTAGCGATCCTGCTGTATGTAACCCTGAAAAATTCTATGGTGATCGTTCCAAATATAAGGAGTTTTTTTATTCCTGCAAACTATTGATTGCTTTAAAACCTAGAGCTTATCCCACAGAAAGATCTAAGGTTTTTTCAGTTATTTCCTTTCTAAGAGGTGAACCTATGTTCTGGGCCCATACCTTTTTGGACAATGATGACCCCATCTTAGGCTCACTGGATGAATTTTTTGAAGCCATGTCTCTTCTCTATGAAGATCCTAACAAACAAGCTACAGCTGATTTAACAATCAGAACACTACAGCAAAGAAATAGACCCGTTGAAGATTACATTGCTGAATTCAAAAGATGGGCTATAGAAACGCAATGGAATGACATCACATTGCGCAACCAGTTTCGAATTGGTTTATCGGAAGCTGTAAAAGATGAATTATCTAGAACAGAACTCCCTACTAATTTGAACGCTCTAATTCGCCTATCAATCAGCATTGACAGAAGATTAAGAGAAAGAAAGGCCGAAAAAGCCCTTTCACATTCAAAAGACCGCAAACCTTTCACTCCCTCAAAAGCTCCAGATAAGAATTCCATACCACGTGAACCTATGGAAATAGGGGCTCCAAAGCCTCCTGACAACCCATCTGAACCAATCGAACCTATGGAAATAGGGATAATAAGAAGTCCCCTCACTCCTGAAGAGAAAAATCGAAGACGTATGTTAAACCTCTGCATGTATTGTGCCTCTCAAGTTCATTTAGTCTCTGATTGTCCTTCATTAAAACGGATAAAAGGCAGAAGGCAGTCTCATGCCTCTTCCATCCTAAGTGTACTTCCCTCTACAGCAAATACTCAAATGTCCCCTATCGTTCTTGTATTACAGTGGGACAATAAAAGAATCATAACCAAGGCTGTTATCGATTCCGGTGCAAATGGAGTATTCATCGACTCAGCCTTTGTAACAAAGAATAAAATTCCTTGTGTTCGTAAAAGAACTTCTGTACCTGTTAAAGTGATTGACGGGTCCCTCATCTCATCGGGACCAATACTTCATGAATCCGTCCCTCTAAAAGTAACCATCAATCATACTCATACGGAAAGTCTTATATTTGATGTTATCTCATCACCATTTTTTCCTATTATATTAGGGATCAACTGGTTAAGGAACCACAACCCTCAAATCTCATGGTTTCCTTTCTCTCTCACCTTTAACTCACATTATTGTAAAGAAACATGTTTACAGCAAATTCCAATTCTTCAGTCTACGAAAGAACCAGCTAAAACCTCATGTTGTTCTGACACCGAACTGGAGTCTCCTCCTCCTACAGTCATTGGTGAATTAAAGAGAAAGTTTACAACAGCTCCTATCCTTCAACTTCCAAATCCTTCATATCCTTATGTCCTTGAAACGGATGCTTCGGAATTTGCAATTGGAGCTGTCCTTTCTCAACACAAAACTCCTCAAGAACCTCCTTTGCCTAAAGTCATTGGAATCTTATCTTCTCTTATTGACGACATTAAAGGTCTCAGTGAAGATGCTCTTGAACTTCCTAAATCAATGAAATTATCCAAGAAAAACGGTCTCTACTATTTTAAAGACCGGATTTATGTACCTCCCTCTTTCAGAATTAAAGTACTTGAATTTATTCATGATTCTCCTCTGGCAGGTCATCCAGGTATGAAAAAGACACTTGAATTGTCTAAAAGATACTATTGGTGGCCTCGTCAAGACCAAACTATTGAATCTTATGTCAATTCCTGTTCTGTATGCCAAAGATCCAAACATGTGTCCTTGCTAAAGCCTTATCATCCTGACCCTTTCCAAAGAAATGTCACTACTTCTCCTGATCCCATATTGGTCCAGGGTGAAGAAGAATACGAAATTCAAAGTATACTGGATTCAAGGATCCATCGTGGCTCCTTACAATACCTCATCAGATGGAAAGGATATGGAGTTGATGAAGATACATGGGAAAACTCCTCTGACGTTCATGCTGACAAATTAGTTTCCAAGTTTCACAAACGCTACCCTTCTAAGCCAAGTCAATAGCACCCAGAGGTTGCTCATTAAGGAGGGGATACTGTCATGCCTTAATTATATTATCCCCTTACTTCCTGGTTCCACGGAGCTTAGCCACACCTCTTCATGACCCAGTCTCCCTATTTAATCTGACCGCACCAGCTGATCGACGCTGGATTAATGAACTACGTTCTGTACTCACGAACCGGCTGCAACTTAGTTGTGAAAACCTGCTGTTACCGGACCGGAATAGAAGACTTCAAGTTCCCTTCGCCTCTCCTCATCCACGGCTAAAGCTGAACTCTATCCATGCAGGATAATCCACCTCTGAGGAATCTCGGGAACCAGTGTTCTATGTGCCGGAAGCTAAGTAAAACTTCTCTGATAAGCGTTGCATCTAAAGCTGTTATTTCCTGTCTCCAAAGTCCTTCGTTAAAGCCAACCGTTACAGCTAACTTCAACTCATACTTGTCTCAGTTAGCTGCATCTATCTTTCTTCAGTTAAAGTCTATGGAACAGCTATTGTAACTTCTTATCATCTAATTAATTAATACTACTAAAGGACTCTTGCTGCTTTAGTTACCGTTTACTCCTTAAAGCTACAGCGCATATAATTGTGAACTTCAGTTATCGTTTATTACTTAATGCTACAGTACCTGTAAATTGGAATTAAAGTCAATACCAATTACTTTCTAATAAATATTCGAACTATAAGAAATCTGCAGTTGTGTTCCTTCATAACAAATGTTTAAACGTGACAGAAAGACAAGACAGGGGGGATATGATAGAAACATTTAAATACATAAAGGGAATCAACACAGTAAAGGAGGAGACTATATTTAACAGGGCATGCGTGGGAATTTCATAGCGCTATTTAGTGTGGGCAGGGCCTTCATCTGCCCACACAAAGATGGTGGTGCCCAGGACCAAGGTCCAGGCATAAAATAAAGATTAAAAAATAGGTGATATGACGGACTTAGGGGCATTTGGGGATTGCTAGGGGGGGCAATTAAAGGTAGTGGAGTCGGGAGGGGGGTTAAGAAAAAAAAACAGATGCGGCCATGACAGTGCCACTTTAAAAGAAGAACAACTACCACAACAAGAGGACATAGTCTTGAATTAAAGGGGCCAATGTTTAAAAATAATATCAGAAAGTATTACTTTTTTGAGAGGGTAGTGGATGCATGAAATAGCCTTCCAGATGAATTGGTAGAGGGTAACACAGTGAAGAAGTTTAAGCATGCATGGGATAGGCATAAGGCTATCCTAACTATAAGATAAGGCCAGGGACTAATGACAGTATATAGAAAATTGGGCAGACTAGATGGGCTGAATGGTTCTTATCTGCTGTCACATTCTATGTTTCTATAGTAACATATTGTTGAGGCTGTATTTTCTCAGCCTAGATGTGATAAACACACTAACATATAAATAAGTTACATTATAATAGATAATTACCCAAATAGCATATGAACTATAATTTATGTTAATAATAATTTGAAATAATGCATAGATATTATTCAGAAACACATGATGATGATAGCATAAAATCAATTTCTCGTCAATATCCACATGTGGGTCCTATATCTTTTCAGGCAAACGCTGTACAAATTGCAATGGACCATTAAAACTTATTTCTTGTCGAGGACATGGAGGTTTTCCAGTGACCAATTTCTGGAGGCATGAAGGACCTTATATATATTTTCAGGTGAGTTTTCCAAAATATTAAGAAGCATAAGGGGCTTATTTCAACCTATATAGGTCCATGCAAACTGACTGCAGCTACAAAAATGTGGTGCCTTATTGTGTATCTTGTTAGGGTTTACTCAGCAGGGGTGACATTACATGTCTTCATTTTCTGCAGCCCCTGTTCATTCTGCTTTTGTGAAATAGTTTTTTTGTTGCATTTTTCCAAGACTGATGGAAGCATTTATTCCATTAAGGGATTCAACATTATGCTCTGTATAAAGGTTCAAATAAAAATGAAAATGAAAATAAAGGCATATTACTAATTAAAACAGTTAGAGCTTGATGATCAACATGTAGGAGCAGTAGACTCCAGCTAGTAGTCCACTGAAAAAAGGAGCTGGCTAACAATAACCCACAGCCTCATAATCAAAAGCTGAAAAGGCAAATGTTCATGCTTGTTGGTGAACAGCAGCTGCTGAGTATCATTAAAGGAACACTATAGTGTTAGGAATACAAAACTGTATTCCTAACACTATAGTGTCCCTCTGCTAATAAGTACAGGTCCAACTTTCCCTCTCGGCAAATAACCCCATTTTTCATTAACCTGTTGCAAGTGCTGAAGTCACTTGGCTCTGGCTACATCTCCTCCTCCGATATCATGCAGGAAATGTAATGTACATACGCGGTGAGTGCTGCACGCACGTTAGGACTTTACTGTGGGAATTTTGATGATGCTGGACATCCTCACACAAAGCGTCACACATCACTCTTGAAAATACAGGAAGCACCTCTAGAAGCAACTAGAAGTGGAATTAAAACTGAAATGTACACATTGTGGTTTCGCTAAAACATTGCAGGGCTCAGAGGACAGGGGCACTGCACCCAGACCACTTCAATGAGATGAAGTGGTTTGGTGCCTATAGTGTCCCTTTAATATAACAAGGCAAAATGACAGCAATGCTATTAGATTCACAGTGTAAACAAGGTGCTACCAGTGATTTATTAGGACACAAGAAATATTTCGGGTTGCATTCTGTCCTTACACTTATAGGCACACTCACCATTATATATGCAGAGATTGTAGTGCAATCAAAGCGCAATATACGCCACTCAAATAGTGAATCTTTGATTTCACTATAATCTCTATATGTATACGTATGGGTGATATATGTGATATTGTGCTCATAATAGCCATTAGATGCTTGTGCCAGGTTTCCACATTCAAAGCATGTATTTAACATCTGCATGCTACTCTTTTCTCCTCTACTGATCTGTCCACCAATTAGCCCTTACCATTTTGCAAATTGTTCATCAAAAAAATTCAAATTTTCTAAGTTATTGCCATGGCAACTCAACAAGGTTCTCCTCACCCCCTCCTCCCTCCCATGTTCTCCTCACAACCCCCCTCCCTCTCTTAGTGAACTCTTCCCCCCCCCATTCTCCTCACCCTCCCTCTCATGTTCTCCTCACCACCCCCCTACCTTAGTGGATTCTCCCCCCCCCACCGTTCTCTTCATCCCCCCTTCCCTTAGTGGTCTCTGCTCTCCCCCCACTTTCCCTTAGTGGTGTCTCCTCACCACCCCTCCCCTTTTGGTCTCTCCACCAAACCCTCCCTCCCTCAGTGGTCTCTCCTGCCCCCCCCTATTCTCCTCCCCCTCCCCCCACATTCTCTTCACCCCCCCCCTCCTTTAGTGGAATCCCCCACGTTCTCCTCACCCTCCCAAGTTCTCATCACCCCCCTCCCTTAGTGGTCTCTCCCCTCACGTTCTCCTCAACCCCCCCACATTGTCCTCACCCCCCTCCCTCCCACGTTGTCCTCACACCCCCCCTCCCTCCCTTAGTGGACTCTTCCCCCCCATTCTCCTCACCCTCCCCCCATGTTCTCCTCACCCCCCCTTCCCTCCCATATTGTCCTCACACGCCCCCTCCCTCCCTTAGTGGACTCTCCCCCCCCCCATTCTCCTCACCCTCCCCCCATGTTCTCCTCACCCCCCCCTTCCCTCCCATATTGTCCTCACATGCCCCCTCCCTCCCTTAGTGGACTCTTCTCACCCCCCCCCCCCTTTCCTTAGTGGACTCCCCCCCGCTCCCCCCCCCACTGTTCACATAATATATTTGTTTACATGTTCAGTCAAAAAAACATACTTATGACATTTACAAATAATGATACATTTCTTCAATGGGGGCAAATTCATTTTTTTATTGCAGCAGAAAGGGTGACTGTGAGTGGTTGAACTTGTCTAGACAGGCGGACCTACATTACATTACAGCCATTTCCCATAGATGTTTTTTTCTTTCCTTAAAGACAAAAGGAATTCATGACCATCCAAAACCGGAAACAAAACTGGAATCAGATACCAGAAAGACAGGACAGAAGAAGCGCCCAGCAATTTTAACCAATTCCCTGGGGTTTAAAAGGACTAGAACTGAAGAGGTATGTGATAATAATGAAAACTACATTCAGTCATGATCTGTATTATCTACATTGACCTGGGTGTGTATATATACCTAAGAATAATAGCAAACTGGCATGTGTACATTGAAATAATTATAATTCTGTGGAACTAAATCAAAACATCCTTTTTATATGACAAGACATTAAAAATGATACAAAAGTAGTAGTAATTTAAATCATAATTAGTACAATATGAAACCAAAGAACAGAATTGTCCTTATTCAGAGGTCAATGCTTCATTTAACAGACCATGCTATCTAACAGGTAGAATGGGTAAAAGCCATCAATTGTGAGATAGTTCTCTTAGATTTCCTTAGCATAACACCCCTAGACCCTGTCACTTCTCTCAGAAATCATTGAAGTTGGACCTAGCAACTTTAAATACATAAATCTATGAACAAGCTTGCCCATATGTAGTCCTATTGGTTCCCTTGTTTCACCTCCAGGGAGGGTGTAATTTTTCTACTCTACCCAGAGTGAATTGCTGCCATAGTGCAACTTACATTATTTAGGACAGCTTCTGACTCTGTGTCCCTCCCACCCCCCTTTTATTTTTCACTATGTAACTTTGCAGTCCAGACCAGATTTGGAGGTGGCCACATATAAGTATAAATGTGAGGAGGTTTGGCATAGTAATGTCACTTTAATTATAACTTTTATTTGGAGTAAAGCATATATGTAATAGGCATTATGAGCATATACATCAAAGCACTATCACTTTAATCACTTTGATACTGCGTTTTTGTGGGGGGGTTTGTGTTTTGTATCACACTCATTTTGCATTATATATTTATTCACAATGCTTTTACAACAGATTTATTAGTGTAGGACCATTTATATTGGGGTACTGTGAAGTAATGGTGGGTTTAACAGAATATGGCTCTATGGTGGAACTGAATCCCCATATTTGTTTGCTGAGACAGGTGATTTTAAGTAGCTTTATAATATTTAAAACTATATTTATATGTAAATAACTGTTTATTGCTGTTCCCTAATCTGTTATGACAAGTTTTAGTCAGTTCTGAATTTAAAATAACTCTGCCAGTCCGGTTACTGAAATATTTAAACCAGGGGTGCATAGAGAGCTCTACATATTAGGTACATGTTATCAGCTTGATAAACCATTGTGAATAAATTTAATTATCCTAGTGATTCACTCTTCAGTTGTGATATAATACAAAATAAAATAAATTATCCATCTATAAAGGACAATGGACTTAAGAAGGTGAGAAATAAACAACCTATTAAGACTAGCTTCGCAAGAGGTACACAAATTATTTTTAAGCCAACCATTGGGGACCAGAATGGAGACTAGAATCCATGGTTTAAGAATCCCTAGTTTAAATTTTATCTTTAATTACAATTAAATTATATTTTTATGGAAGGAGGAGTGTCCAGGTACTTTTGTACCCTTTTGGGTTAAACTGTGTTGGTTTTACCCCTAAAGATGTCCTTTCTTTCAGCCACTGCCATGATAGGAAGGTTTGCCTGGTGGCCAATGATTGAACTGACGGTGTCAGCTACAGCCTCAGGGCACAATGACATCATGGGAATTACCAACAGCTGCATGACACATAATTTATATAGACTTTGCTGGGCATATTAAAGAAGTTTATTACATTATGGTTATACAAATCCGTTCCAACAGGTTGAGAATATTAACTATGTCTTAAGTCACAAGAACAGTAATACCAGCAATAGATATGTTAACAGGTGTTGTCTTTGTATGGGAATTTAAAAGAGAAAATGGTTTTTAATCCACTTTGAGTGCTTTTGCAGCTTTCTCCAGACTTGATGAACAATCATTCGCATCATACAAATTGACATAGATTCTGTAGTCTGGGGTTATCTTTAGCCATTAGACAGTGACCACAGTGTGTAATTACAATATCCCAGATCGTACCATGCTGTATCAATACATCTCCTTTTAAACATTTACAGATATGTTAGGACCGTTTAGTCACAACAGATATTCTACATATCTGTTTTGGATCAAATCTAGTATTAAAACACTAAATGGAAGAACATCTACAAGGGATTCCAGCCAATACAGTCACTTTAATGAGATGAAGCAACAGTGACTTCAAGTCATATGCTCATATATTAATAAGTAATTAATGTCCTAAGTAATACAGATTTACTCTACAACATTCCACAAGCTGACTATGTAATCTTATTTAACTTGGAGCCATAAGCCACATTTACATCATTTTCATGAAAGACTTTCTTGTACGAAATTATGAAGAAATCTGTGTAATAAACGCCTAATGAGTGAACAGGCTCTGCTGCATTACACAAAGTAAACTTGAAAAGCAGTGGATACAGCGCTAACTTATAAGGCAACAAACTCTGATAGTTGGGTTACCCTCAAATAATTCCAACAGCAGAAATTGCACACATGCACGATAAAGGAACAGGTTGTGCCCAGAAGTAGTGAGTATATGCAAAGAAAACATATAGTAATAAATAATATATTCCGCAGCACAATATGTAGCTATATATAGAATGCAAAAAGTCCATAAAGATGGTGGGGTTTGCCTTATTATAAAACTCCATGGTAGATTTTTATGTGTGGATACTTCCTGTAGGATGGATAGTATTCAATGACAAGTTTTCCTCAATACGTCAGTATGTGGAATGAGAATAAACGCAGAAAAGGCCTCTCATTGTGTAGTATTTTCAAATAAATGGAAATATTCGAAAAAATGAAATGCACTCACAAGTAAAGAGCTACCAACTACATTGTACCTTTAAGGTTTACATGTCAAGCCCAAGCCCTCATGTGTTAATTATTGTCCTGAGTAATACAAATTTACTGAACAACATTCTGCAGGCTGACTATGCAATCTCACTTAGCTTGTAGCCACGAGCCATTTTACATAATTTACAAGTAAGAATTTCTTGTACGATGTTATGAAGAAATCAGTGTAAAAAAAGTTGTGAACAGGCTCTGCTGCATTACAGGAATTCACTTTTCATCTCTGCCTGGCAGCTGTGCAGTGTTGGCTTATTTTCACAGCGTAATGCAAGGACATGGGTTGAATTGTGCTAACTTGGTTGCTTTCGATAGGTTATTATTTATGTTTTCTACAATACACTGGACTTGGCTAGTCTTGTTTGTGTTTTACACATGTTGAACAGTTACCTATGGGCCATATGGTTATACTCAGAGTCTTACATTTCTTCCACAATGCAACCCTTAAGAGGAATAATTTCAGTATGTTCCCTGTAAACTACGGTTAATGGGTCCCTCTTTCAATAAACCTACATGAACCTTAAAGGGACACTGTAGGCACCCAGACCACTTCAGCTAATTGAAGTAGTCTGGGTACTATGTCCCTTTTGCACTTTACATTGCAGCTCTAACAGACAGTCACTAGAGGGCTTCCCGGAATCTAAACGTCTTGTGGTCCGTAATCTGACGCTGGACGTCCTCACGGACCTCCAGTGTCAGATTTTCCCCATAGGAAAGCATTGAATAATGGTCTAATGCACGTGCGGCTATAGCCGCGCATGCGCATTAGGTCTCCCCTGCCAGCTGACATCGGCGGGGGAGGAGCGTGGGCAGAACATGACCCAGCGCCGAGGGACTGGATTCAGGAAAGTGGCTGAAGGGGTTTTAACCTCTTCAGCCCCGTGGGAGTGGGACCCCCGAGGGAGGGGGGCACTACAGGACCCTGTAGTGCCAGGAAAACGTGTTTGTTTTCCTGGCACTAGAGAATCCCTTTAACTGGAATGTAAAGATGCATCCAGGTCAGCTTTAAGGCTTAGCTGGTAAGGGCAGTTGCTTACGTCATTTTGGAGAAAGTGGAGATAACATTTCTGCAGAAGTAATATATCAAACAAGGTTAGATGGATAATGGGATCGGGAATCACAGGAGATAAGAGATTATAAAGTGAAAACCATACATTATTATTTTAAGTATATTGTGAATACCTTAATTCACTAATATTAATTTTTTTGTTTATTTATTCTTTTTATTAACTGAAGCATAGCTAAATATTAAATGCATCCATTAATTTGAACTTGCAGTAGTCATGTTTTAATGCTAATACTCAATCATACATTTTTGTCAGTCCTTCACAGGCGAAATACAAAATCAGGAAAACGAGTCCAGTGGAGTACTGCAGAATCCTCCTTTTTATGATTTTAATGACATGGACATCGATCAGTCATCCGAAGGGAACATGCTGAATAACTGCTTTTCCATGAGCAAGAGCTACAGTTTTGGGAAAGCTACATATTTCATGGAACCACTGAGTGACGCAGACTGGAGTAAAAGGAGATCCAACCAGTATGAGAGTGGAGACTACAGTGACCATGATTGGATAAATTCAGCTGTGAACTTTGACCTGTTTAATGAAGACCAGCAAGCATGGAACAAAGCACTGTGTGTTAAAGGTCAAAACTTTTCGAGTTACACACAATCCATCGAAAACTGGGATATTGCATCTTTATATCACTGTCATGACTCACTGGTTCAACAATCCCCAACTCTGGAACCTACAACGAAAGCCTGTATCTCTCAGGAAGAGCCATACCTATTTAGGTATAATCCAAATCACTTGTCCCCAACCTTATCACAGTAAAAGTGACATGAGAGGCATATAAAACGTCTTTGATCCTATAACTCCATACATATATCATGAACATTTGATGAACTGTTTGAATTTCTACTGTTGTAAAAAGGTGTTCTGCATTTTTTTTTCTTCTGTTGCCTGCCAAGTATTTAGGGACAAGTTATTCTTTAAAATTGTAGGGAACAAACATTTTAAGGAATGCAGTATCAGACTGGGGCATAGAGGTGTTTAGGGAAATGTAATTACGGGTCAACGTCTAAGTCAATATTTGATGTACACAAAAGCCTATACAATGTTTAATATATAAGATTTGTTCCTGCTCCAAGAGTTTTGCTGACATGTTGGGAGTCCAAGATAACCCAATATGATTATATTTACAGATTTCATTACTTTATGGTTGACCATTTGTGGTTTCAAATTGAACAAAAACCCTGAACAATCATGTGGACAATTATTATATGTTCTATGTTAAATATAATTTTAAAATGCTGAGTTTCCATACTTGCTCTGTTTCTTGAAAGTTGAAGTTAATATACATTGTGCCTTGTTAAGTCCATAATAGCCATAGAGCTTATGTATAATACATTCTGGAATATTACACTTTTGAATTATGTAACATACGTGTATTTATGCAGAAATATAGTCGTGTTTGTCACAATTTCTTTCTGTAATCTATTATTACAGATTTTTTTTTAATGAAAAATAAAATGGAAAAAACATTATAGACATAATAAATCACGTGTAAAGGGAACAAGGGGGCTGCACCCCGTTTTAAGATCTAGACGATGTCCCATTAACCACCTAATCATTGATGTCAAGGCCTGTAATGTAGGCCGCTCTTGCCTAATACTGAAGTTTCCCCTCCACCTATTGTACTGGCTCAAATTAAGCAATATCGCTTCCTCCCTCTGAGCAGGGAACACCAAAGCAGATGCGAGGTGGTGACCACACTGCGTGTCACAAAACCGGCTGCAAGCAGTGTGGCACACAGTCTCCATGGCCTACCAACCCACTGCAGGCCTCCCTTCAATTGGAGCTTCGCATGAGCTTCTCTCTGTCAGTGGGCTCCAGATATTAACACTCACTGCACCGCGGTGGTAACCACACCAGGCACTGAATTACATGCCTCTCACTGCCTCACATGAGGACTCCATGACACATTAGGCCTTACAGGTCCTACACCTCTAAAGGTTCCAATGTATCACTTGGGGTAACCCACACCAAATACCTGGGACGTCATCTCTTCATACCACATTGAGGGTTTTATTTTGGGTTCTGGGCCATTGCACGAATCCTGCCAAACCTGGTGTGCACATAGGTGATGCCCAAGCTACTCTAAGGAATCAAATCTTACCCTACTCTCTGACAGGGATTCATCCATGTCTCCTACATCCATGTCTCTTGCTTATTTTTTCTTTTGTTTTGATATTTTTCATTTTTTTCCTTACTCCCTCTGGGGAATAACAATAACTAACAAGGCACGCTCCAGCCTGTCCTTCACTGTTGCTCAATAGACCATGGAAACCATATTTTCCTGAAGCCTACTATTCGGTTTACCACTTAAAAAGTTACTGAATTTCTCATCTACCTGATACCACTGTTTTATCACAGTTCAATCCCTCCTAGTTATAACCCTGAGTAACCCAACTCTACCTTGAACAGAAAGGGATTCGTTCTTCCTCCATTGCAGAACAGATTAATCTCATCAATCTCTCCCTCCCTGTGTTACACTTCTTCAGGTGGGAACACACCTTTTGACACTTCACTCCTGATGGTTATCCAAACTAACTCTGCATTATCCCTTCTATCTCTCGATCTGTCTCTCTTTGTATTCCTCTCTGTTCTCCTCACATCTTCAGACACGCTCTCACAGTTCCTGTGCCACAGCCTCCTACACTACACTTCTCAAAAGAAATATATACAGAAAAGAAACGAGGGAACCGGCTGATATCTAAGGATAAAAAGATATACAAAATATAGTGTAAACCCACATAAAACACAATAATTGCGCTGTTATAGAATGCACTCAAAAGATGGTAATATTTTCAAGAGTGTATGGGGTGCCTCCCCCAATGATGATGGGGGCTAAGGTCCACTTCTCTGGACTTTCACCACTGAGGTGCATGACTACAATATATAATTATAGTAAAATAATAATAAATATATGGTCGGTCCTACGCGTTTCGTCCCAAACAAATATAGGACTTCCTCAGGGACCAATCAGTAAAAACAGTAAGCACAATCGTAAATGCAGCAAAAAAGCAGCCTAACAACCCCCTCCCACAAGTCTCTTAAATAGGGCGAATCCCTGAGTCCATATGTGATCCGGTGGGCGTCTTCTTTCTTCTAATTGGACCTATGTGGATTGGAATCACCTGTTCAGGTTAATGCTGTCTTCCTTCCATTCATCCCAGCTGTTATTTGCATATATTCGTGTAACTGGAAATGTTATGCGTTCCAACATTATACTTCCATGTGTTCCATATAACCGGAAGTGGTATGAGGTCCAACTGTAGTTTTCTGTGCATTCCATATCAGTCTTGCGTCTATATTACCTAATAGAAGTATGAGGACCCACTGGAGATTCTCTTATAGAACAGTACTAAAGGAAAAAGACAATTAAAATATGATACTTAACTTATGAAAAAGTGCATATAGTAATTTGAATCTACTTCCGTTGATCAAAAAAATATTAGTTAATAAGTGAAAATGTTATTTACTATGAATTGAAATATCACTTGTGATAATTTGATCTCATTTGATTTATCAAGTGACAGGTGCCTTATAATTTTGATACATTACAAAAAATAAATTTATACAAAAATAACAATAGTGAAAAAATTGTACATAAATAACCAATGTATAAAATAATCTATAGAAAATGGTTATAGCCACACATATCCACCCTAAAAATGTAAACCTTCAAAGGAAACAGACCAGATCCACATTTAACCCTTTTGGTTCCAAAGTCTGCAGTTTGTGGATCCAGTATGTCTCCCGATAATTTCTGCACCTTATGGCCCTCAATCCAATGGGGCAAGACTTTTTTCACTCCCAATACATTTAAAATTGTCAAAAGAAAAAAAGGGACAGTTGTTACAATGAATCAGAACAGAGTGTGTTACAAGACCTTTCTTGATATTATTAATATGTTCCATCAGTCTTATTTTAAGTATTCTTTTGGTTCAGCCGACATATTGTTTGCCGCACGGACATTGTAGAAAATACACCAAAAAGTCCGTGCGGCATCCCACTTCTGATCTAATGTTGAAAGATTCACCTGTGACAGAACTAGTAAATCGGTCTGTTCTCTCCATATGTACTGTATGACATGCCTTACAGGAATTACAACCCCCAAAATGGCCATTCTTGGAGGTTAAAGTATCCTTTGGATCCTTAATGGCATAACTAGGTGCCAATACATTTTTGAAATTTAGATTTTTCTGGAAATTAAGTTTAGGATGTTCCGGTAGGAGGGTGTTAAGTATAGGGTCTTGTAAGAGAATGGACCAATGTTTCTGTAAACCCCTCTTTTTTTTAAAATGGTCTGAACTGTATTACATTTTGAAAGCAAAACTGAAATGGTCACCGGATGATTCGACACAGGGTTTGTCCATTAAATAATTACTCCTATCTGTTTGCATCGTTAATCAAATTTCCCTTTCCAACAAGTTCTTTTTAAAGCCCCTCTCTAATAATGTATTATTTATGTGAGTTGATTGAGATCTAAAATCCTGAATGTGTGAGCAATTACGTCTCACACAAGCAAATTGCCCCTTCGCAATTCCTCTGTGCCAAGGATGGTGGTGACAGCTTTGGTGGTATATGTACCCATTGCCTTCGCTAGGTTTAGAGAAACATTGTGTTCTTATTTGATCGTTTTCACAAAATAAGGCTAAATCAAGAAAATTTATTTCTTTTTGGTTCCATATACACCCTGTTCCAAATTATTATACAAATTATATTTTTCTCATTTACCTAAATAATTGATGTAAATAACAGTCAGCATAATTCTCATGTTATCAACTATTAGGAGTACAATTCAAATTTTATTGAACAAACCTCCTAATGATAACAGTATTTTTTTTAAACATAAAAAACGTACAATGCACTGTTCCAAATTATTACGCACAGTAAGTTTCAAAACACTTTATAGGTTGTAAAGAACGGAAAATTGGCATTTGTTGTGTTTGCAGCATATTTACTGAAATCAAAAGCTATTTCAATCAAACTTATCACAACATTTTAACTTTTTAAACATTTTAAAGGACCACTATAGTGCCAGGAAAACATACTCATTTTCCTGGCACTATAGTGCCCTGAGGGTGCCCCCACCCTCAGGGTCCCCCTCCCGCCCGGCTCTGGAAAGGGGAAAACTTACCTTTTTCCAGCGCTGGGCGGGGAGCTCTCTGCCTCCGATCCTCCTCCGTTCCGCTCCGTCGGCTGAATGCGCACGCGCGGCAAGAGCTGCGCGCGCATTCAGCCGGTCGCATAAGAAAGCATTTACAATCAAAGGATCTATGATGGTGGGAGGCAGTTTACATCCAAACAGCAGCTCTGGGAGGCTATTCTGACATCTTGCAAACAAATTCAAGCAGAAACTGTCCAAAAACTCACAAGTTCAATGGATGCAAGACTTGTGAAACTGCTATTAAAAAAGGGATCCTATGTTAAAATGTAACGCGACCTGTTAAAGGACCACTCTAGGCACCCAGGGCCGCCATCAGGGGGTGACAACCATGACGGTTGTCATGGGCCCAGCGGCCCTTGGGGGCCCGGCCTGTTCTGGCAGTCCTGGGCCCCACTTTCCCTTTCTGCACACATAGATAGCGAATCGCTATCTATGTGTGCAACTGCGGGCCCCCGGCTCCCTGTTACCACAGAGGGGGCCCAGCACACTGCCTGTTCTCCTCTCTTCTCTCTTCTAATAACTCTCGCGAGACCCGGTTGCCATGGCAACGCTCCGCGGGTCTCGCAAGAGTTATTGTAAGAGAGAAGAGAGTAGAACAGGCAGTGTGCTGGGCCCCCTCTGTGGTAACAGGAAGCCGGGGGGAGGGCCCCACCGGACCACCAGGGATGGAATCTTCCCCCTCCCTGGACCAGGTAAGCAGGGAGGGGGGAATAAAATTTTATTAAATTTAAAAAAAAAATTAATTTATGTGAGTTGATTGAGATCTAAATCATACACTGCATACACTAACACAACACACTCTGCATACACCAACACAACACACACTGCATACACTAACACAACCCACACTCTCCATATACTAACACAACACACTCTGCATACACCAACACAATACACACTGCATACACTAACACAACACACACTGCATACACTGACACAACACACACACACTGCATACACTAATGCAACACACACTCTGCATACACTGACACAACACACACTCTGCATACACTAACACAACACACACTGAATACTCTAACACAACACACACACTGCATACACTAACACAACACACACTGCATACACTAACACAACACACACTCTGCATACACTGACAAAACACACACACACTACATACACCGACACAACACACACACTGCATACACCGACACAACACACACTGCATACACTAACACAACACACATTCTGCATACACTGACACAACACACACTGCATACACTAACACAAGACACACTGCATACACTAACACAACACACACTCTGCATACACTGACACAACACACACTGCATACACTAACACAACACACACTGCATACACTGACACAAAACACACTGCACACACTAACACAACACACACTGCATACACTAACACAACACACACACTGCATACACTGATAAAACACACACTGCATACACCAACACAACACACACTCTGCATACACTAACACAACACACTCTGCATACACCAACACAACACACACTGCATACACTAACACAACACACACTCTCCATATACTAACACAACACACTATGCATACACCAACACAACACACACTGCATACACTAACACAACACACACTCTCCATATACTAACAAAACACACTCTGCATACACTAACACAACACACACTGAATACACTATAACACAACACACACTCTCCATATACTAACACAACCCACTCTGCATACACCAACACAACACACACTGCATACACTAACACACACACTGCATACACGAATACACTAATACAATATACACACTGCATTCATTAATACAACATGCACTCTGCATACACTACAAACTAACACACTCACTGCATCCACTATACTAACACACACTCTGCATCCGCTACACACTAACACACTCTCTGCATTCACTACACATTAACACTCTGCATTCACTACACTAACACACACTCTGCATCCGCTACACACTAACACACTCTCTGCATTCACTACACATTAACACATTCTGCATTCACTACACTAACACACTCTCTGCATTCACTACACATTAACACACATTCTGCATTCACTACAAATTTACACACACACTTCATTCATTACACTGACACACTCTGCATTCACTACACCCTAACACACACTCTGCATTTATTACACACTAACACACACTCTGCATTCACTAAACTATGCACACACTCTGGATTCACTATACTGACACACACTCGGCATTCACTACACTAACATACACTCTGCATTACCTGTACACACAACATCCACTACACAAACATCCTGTATTCACAGTACACACACTACATCCACCACAAATTGAAACACTCTGCATTCACTATACACAGACACTGCGTCTAATACACACACTACATCCACTACAGACACTTCATCTGCTAAACACATTTCATCTAGTACATACAAACACTACATCCACTACACAAACACACACTACATCACTGTACACACACTACATCCACTACTCAAACACTCTCTGCATTCACTACACATTAACACTCTGCATTCACTACACTAACACACACTCTGCATCCGCTACACACTAACACACTCTCTGCATTCACTACACATTAACACACACTCTGCATTCACTACACATTTACACACACTCTGCATTCACTACACTAACACACACACTACATTCATTACACTGACATACTCTGCATTCACTACACACTAACACACACTCTGCATTCATTACACACTAACACACACTCTGCATTCACTAAACTATGCACACACTCTGGATTCACTATACTGACACACACTCTGCATTAACTGTACACACAGCATCCACTACACAAACATCCTGTATTCACAGTATACACACACTACATCCACCACAAATTGAAACACTCTGCATTCACTATACACAGACACTGCGTCTAATACACACACTACAGACACTGCATCCACTAAACACATTTCATCTAGTACATACAAACACTACATCCACTACACAAACGCACACTACATCACTGTACACACACTACTTCCACTACTCAAACACACTCTGCGTTCACTATACACACTGCATCCGCTACACAAACACACACTCTGCATTCAGTGCACAAACAGTATCTAATACACACAAACACTACATCCATTACACACTTCCACTATACACACCACATTCAGTCCTGCATCATTGTCAGCGGACTAGGCTGGGCGTGGGCGGGCCCGGGAGGGAGTGGGCGGGGGGGGGGGGGGGCCCAGACGTTGTGCTTTGTCAGGGGAAAAAATTTCTGATGGCAGCCCTGGGATTGAGGTCAGGGGAGGATGGGGGCCACACCATGACTTTCTTTCCTTTTATCCCCATAGCAGCCATTGATGAAGAGGTATTCTTTGCAGCATGAGATGGTGCATCGTGAAGATGATTTTATTATGGAAAGCATAGTTCTTATTTCTGTACCTGGGAAGAAGGTGGTCAGTGAGAAACTCCAAATACTTTGCAGAGGTCATCTTTACACCTTCGGGGACCCTAAAGGGGCCGACCAGTTCTTCCCATGATTCCGGCCCAAAACATGACTCCACCACTGCCTTGCTGACGTTGCAGCCTTGTTGGAACAGGGTGGCCGTCCACCAACTATCCACTACTCCATCCATCTGGACCATCCAGGGTTGCACGGCACTCATCAGTGAACAGGACTGTTTGAAAATTAGTCTTCATGTATTTTTCTGCCCAATGCAGCCATTTCTGCTTGTGAGCATTGGTTAGTGGTGGCCAAATATAAGGTTTATGCACAGTTGCAAGACTCTGGAGGACTCTACACCTTGATGTCCGTGGAACTCCAGAGGCACCAGCAGCTTCAAATATCTGTTTGCTGCTATGTAATGGTGTTTTAGCAGCTGCTCTCTTGATCCGATGCATGGATCTGGCAGAAATCTTCCTCAATGTGCCTTTATCTGCACGAACCCGTCTGTGCTCTGAATCAGCCACAAATCTCGTAATAGTGCGATGATCACGCTTAGGTTTTCGTGAAATATCTAATGTTTTCATACCTCGTCCAAGGCATTGAACTATTTCACTCTTTTCGGCAGCAGAGAGATCCTTTTTCTTCCCCATATTGTATGAAAATGGTGCTCTGCTTAATAATGTGGAACACCCTCCTTTAGTAGTTTTTCCTTAAATTGGGCTCACCTGGCAATATAATTATTACAGGTGTCCGAGATTGTTTTCAGCGATCAAAAGAGCCCTGAGACACAATGCCATCCATGAGTTAAACTGAAAAACAAAATATTTAATCTTTGTGACACTTAAATAGAATTTGCATAATAATTTGGAACAGGGTGTAGATGAAAATTTTTAATTATATTGGTTCTGATTAAGATAATTACTACACTTCTCACACATCTTGACTCAGCTCACATAACTCAATCACCTCTGCATCAATGCCCTTCATATAACCGCACTCTGCCTCGCCTTCTCTCTTTCACACTTCCTGTATATGTGATACCCAAAAGCAGGCCAGAACTTCTTCTACTCTATTCTTCCTAATCTTCTCATCTTCCCCATTATGGATAACTTCATCAACAAATCACCTCTAAAAGACATAACAGCAAACCTCAAAGACCAACCAAGAAACAATATCTTACAGAATCCATGCCACCATCCACCCCAGCCCTTACCCCTACTCAGTGGTTTTGTGCTGCCCTAGGCAGGACAAAACTCAGCCCCCCCCCGCACGCCACCCCCACCCAACCTTTACCCCACCCCGCATTCTAAATACACACACACACATTCACTGACAGATACGCATACACTAGCTAACAGAAACACACACTCGCTAACAGAAACACACACACTCACACTCAGTAACAGACAAACACACTCACTAACAGACACACACTAACAGACACACACTCACTCACTAGCAGACACAAACTAGCAGACACACACACTCACTAACATACACACACACTCACAGGCAAACACACACACTAACAGACACACACAGTCAGACACACACACTAACAGACATACACAGTCAGACACACACACACACACACTCACTAACAGACACACACACTCAAAGGCAAACACACTAACAGAAACACACTAACAGACACACACACTAACAGACACACACACACTAACAGACACACACACACACGCACACTAACAGACACACACACACTCACACTCACTAACAGACACACACACTCACTAACAGACACACACACACACTCACTCACTCACTAACAGACACACACACACTCACACTCACTAACAGACACACACTCACACTAACAGACACACACACACACTCACACTAACAGACACACACACACTCACACTCACTAACAGACACACACACACTCACACTAACAGACACACACACACTCACACTAACAGACACACACACACTCACACTCACTAACAGATACACACACTCACACTCACTCACATTAACAAATTTTTTTTTTTACTTCAACCCCCCCGGCCTCCTTACCTTTGGGAATGCTGGGGGGGGAGGGGTCATCTTTCTCCCTGGTCCAGTGGCTGCTGGGCGGTCGGGCGGCACTGGTGGGCGGCTGGAGAGGGAGCACTTCCTCTGAGCTGTCTGCTCAGCTCCCTCGCACGCCGCACAGTGAGGCTGGGAGGCGGAGCCGGAATATGACGTCATATTCCGGCTCCCAGCCTCACTCTGCAGGCGGCGCGCAAGGGAGCTGAGCAGACAGCTCAGAGGAAGTGCTCCCGCGCCAGCCGCCCACCAGCGCCGCCCGACCGCCCAGCAGCCCAGCATGTCTGTTAGCCGCAAGGCTAACAAGACATTTGCCTTGGGCATTTGGGGGCGGCTTTTTTTGCCGCCCCCTGGAAAATGCCGCCCAAGGCAAATGCCTTGTTTGCCTCGCGGCTAATACGCCCCTTCCCCTACTGGCTCTGTGGTGGAGGAGACTCTTTCTCAACCCCTCACAATATCTACTCTTATATCAAACAGACATACATACAAACAGACATACATCCAGACATATATACATACTGACATTCACACACACACACATACTTACTTGCAGACACATAAATATACACACACAAACACACACACCTCATTTATCAGCCACCCTCCTCTTACCTTTAAGTTGTAGTTTTAAAACATCTGGAGATCTACCTTGTAGGCACCCCTGCTTTACATAGCGATTTCTTAGGGGGCAGTGGGTGGTTAAGGATGGCAGGTGGACTGGTGATTACATGTAGTTATAGACATAGACTGTTTAATGTTAAACCTAAATCCTTTTGTAACGTGGATAATGTGCATAGAGCTTGTGTGTTTTTCCATTAATTTGGTTTCATTGCTTTTGTGTTTCTAAAGTTTTCTAAATGCAGCACAATGTTTATACAATGGGGGGAGTCCGATAATGGCTTGATCATGCCTAAATACTCTTTTGTAGAACAACGAAGGCAATCGCAAGAGAATCTGCACCATTCAATGCCAACTTTAAAATCAGTGTTGTTTTGCATCAGAATCTTATATAAAGCAATGACAGCTTGGCAACACTACAGGTGCTTGAATGGGTGGTTGGAGGTGATGGAGGTGAGCAGTCTATCGGGCTGGTCAGTCTGTGCAGTGGTATCCTTCCCTGTGTGATCGATCACACCAAGGTTTGCCATGATCCAATGTGTTGTAGTGGTTATGGTGCTCTGCTTCCCCTCCAATGTAAGTAGTCTAACTGTTTGCTATCAGTTCGCAGGGCATCCATCACTTCCTTGATTGAGAGTTGGAAGCTTCTGATAGGAGCTTCTGTTAGCATGCTGTAGTGGCAAATGTGCTAGGAGTGTTTATTTAAGGTGTCTTTTATAAAGAATTACATGGGAAATCCCGAGTACCTCTACACATACCTACACTTTCTAGCTTACATTTTATTCCATTGCTATCCAACTTACCATTTTTGCTTGACAAATGTAACTAGACACAGGCATTGGGACTGTCAACCACTCTTCCCACTGGTGCTTTGTTCTTCCTCTTGTATTCACATATATACCGAGATTATAAGAACATTTAAATAAAATCCTCTTTATCTCTTTTTTCTTTCCACATATTTTGTTTTTCAATTGCTTGTTGCCTGTACTCATTATAAAATGCTGCAGAAAGTGTCAGTACAATAAAAATGAGAATAATCTAAATCAGCTGCACACACTGACAGATGAATTACATCCTATAAATCTTTTCGGTGGCATCATGCTGCAAATTTGGAGGCTGAAATGATAGATTAATACTATATATGAAAAACACAGATACAGTAATAAAAAATCTAAACATCTAAAAAAAACACAACAAAAAAACATATAGGCACAACCTTTAGCAGTTGTTACAGGTTTGTTTGATAGCAGTTGGATGTTGTTTTCAGAGTGCATGCTTGCGGAAGCTCTGATATCCTTGGCTATTCCACAGTTGCAGAGTTCTGTAACAAAGTATTCCCAGCTACTTTGCAATGAGTAAAGCTATTAGAAGTGTATCTTATAAGCAATAGAAAAAGTCTATTGTTTAGATAGTATGCAAGATTTACCTGAGAAATAGTAATGATGCTGGCAACAAATGTGAGCATCAAGCTTTGATTCCAATGTAATTACTTTCCCTGTATTTTAATATATCCGAATTAAGGTATTGTAATAACATTAAAGGATCACTATAGGGTTAGGATACACAAACATGTATTCCTGACCCTATAGCGTTAACACCACCATCTAGCCCCCCTGGGCCCCCCATGCCTCCATAAATATAGTAAAAATCTTACTGTATTCAAGCCTGAAGCTGTAACTCTGCATGCTGTTAGACTCAGAAAAACAAGCAGTCTGCTGACATCATCAGAAGTGGAAGCCTGATCCAATCACAATGCTTCCCCATAGGATTGGCTGACACTGACAAAGAGGCAGATCAGGGGCAGAGCCAGCATGATTCAAACACAGGCCTGGCCAATCAGCATCTCCTCATAGAGATTAATTAAATCAATTAATCTCTATGTGGAAAGTTCAGTGTCTGCTTGCAGAGGGAGGAGATACTGAATGTTTGGAAGCATTTTAGGCAGCCATGACCCAGGAAGGATCTCTAACATCCATCTGAGGAGTGGCCAGTGAAGTTATCACTAGGCTGTAATGTAAACACTGCATTTTCTCTGAAAAGACAGTGCTTACAGCAAAAAGCCTGAAGGTAATGATTCTACTCACCAGAACAAATTCAATAATCTATAGTTTTTCTGGTGACTATAGTGTCCCTTTAAGGGGCAAACTGACAATTCTAATTATACAGAGTTATTAGCTTACTACTTATATGGATTTGAGGTGTAGGTGCATACACGCCATGCTAACTACACTCACTGAATGACATCTGGAATCAAAATCGAGAACATCCTCATTAAGGGTTAAGAGTAGGAGTGACTTTCAATAAAAATAGATCAAAGTGCTTGAGACGGTTTATTGATGCATTTATATGCAAACTCATGGACAAGTCTTACTGTTGACACATGTGACATGCTGTAACGCACAACTGTAACCAGGTTGGTGATTACCATCCACTCAAGATGTTGTGGATGAGAAACAGAATAGGACAGCAAACAAGAGTATTGCAAATATAAAGACATAATGAATACAAATGAAATATGCATCCCTAAGCAAATGAATAATAATAAAATATGAGTATGTAGATGACAGATCTTTCAACAGTAATTTTCAGTAAACTTTTTTAAATGTTATTTATAGTGATGTACCGAACTGTCCGCGCGGAACAGAAGTTTCTGTTTCCTGTACCCGGCCGGACTGACAGGAAGGTGCACACTCAGTGTGTGTGCACCTTCCTATCAATCCGGCCGGCACCGCGGACGCAGAGCAGCTCGGCCACGCTACGGGGAGGGGGTTAAAAGAGAGAGAGAGGGAGGGGGGGGTTAAAAGAGAGAGGGAGGGGGGGTTAAAAGAGAGAGGAGGGGGGGTTAAAAGAGAGAGGAGGGGGGGTTAAAAGAGAGAGGAGGGGGGGGTTAAAAGAGAGAGGGGGGGTTAAAAGAGAGAGGGAGGGGGGGGGTTAAAAGAGAGAGGGAGGGGGGGTTAAAAGAGAGAGGGAGGGGGGGTTAAAAGAGAGAGGGAGGGGGGGTTAAAAGAGAGAGGAGGGGGGGTTAAAAGAGAGAGGAGGGGGGGTTAAAAGAGAGAGGAGGGGGGTTAAAAGAGAGAGGGGGGGGTTAAAAGAGAGAGGGGGGGGGTTAAAAGAGAGAGGAGGGGGGGTTAAAATAGAGAGGAGGGGGGGGTTAAAAGAGGGAGGGGGGGGTAAAAGAGGGAGGGGGGGTTAAAAGAGGGAGGGGGGTTAAAAGAGAGAGGAGGGGGGGTTAAAAGAGAGAGGAGGGGGGGTTAAAAGAGAGAGGAGGGGGGGTTAAAAGAGAGAGGAGGGGGTTGTTAAAAGAGAGAGGAGGGGGTTGTTAAAAGAGAGAGGGAGGGGAGGTTAAAAGAGAGAGGGAGGGGAGGCTAAAAGAGAGAGGGAGGGTGGTTAAAAGAGAGAGGGAGGGGGTAAAAAGAGAGAGGGAGGGGGGTAAAAAGAGAGAGGGGAGTAGGGGGGGTAAAAAGAGAGAGGGAGGAGGGTAAGAAGAGAGGGGGTAAGAAGAGAGAGGGAGGGGGGTAAGAAGAGAGAGAGGGGGTAAGAAGAGAGGAGGGGGAGTAAGAAGGGAGGGGGGAGTAAGAAGGGGGTAAGAAGAGGGGGAGGGGGAGTAAAAGAGGAAGGGGGGAGTAAGAAGAGGGGGAGGGGAGAGTAAGAAGAGGGGGGGTAAGAAGAGGGGAGGGGGGAGTAAAAAGAGGAAGGGGGAGTAAGAAGAGCGGGGAGGGGGGTAAGAAGAGCGGGGAGGGGGTAAGAAGAGGGGGAGGGGGTAAGAAGAGGGGGGAGTAAGAAGAGGGAGGAGTAAGAAGAGGGGGAGGGGGGGTAAGAAGAGCGGGGAGGGGGTAAGAAGAGGGGGGAGGGGGTAAGAAGAGGGGGGAGTAAGAAGAGGGGAGAGTAAGAAGGGGGAGTAAGAAGAGGGGAGAGTAAGAAGGGGGAGTAAGAAGAGGGGAGAGTAAGAAGGGGGAGTAAGGAGAGGGGAGGGGGGAGTAAGAAGAGGGGGAGAGTAAGAAGAGAGTGGGAGTAAGAAGGGGGTAAGAAGAGGGGGAGGGGGGAGTAAGAGGAGGGCAATTGCCCCCTCCCCTGTCCGCAGGCACCGTGCGGGCAGCCGGCAGGGGAGGGAGGAAGAGAGGACCCGGGAGCTCAGCCTGCAGCTCCTCTGGGTCCTTCTTGAGCGAGCACAGATCGTTGCCGCGGTTACCACGGCAACGTTACGGCTCTTGCGAGAGTAAACTCTAGCCCTGGAGCTACGGGCTAGAGTTCACTCTCAACACTGTGACCACCAGGTATTCCTGGTGGTCGCAGTGGTGAGAGTGAACTTTAGCCCCATAAACACACTGCCCCCACACACCATACACATTCACACACTGCCCCCCATACACACACACTGCCCCCACACACACCATACACATTTACACACATTGCCTCACACACACACACATACACTGCCCACCCACACACACACAGCCCCCCATACTAACATTGCCACACACATACACAGCCCCCTCGTACACACATTGCCCCACACACCCTACACATTCACACACTACACCCCCTCACACACACTGAACCTTTCACACACACTGCACCCCTTACACATTGCACCACTGCTCCTATACCCAGCAGACCCCAGGTAAGTTGTCAAACTGTTCTTAAACGGTTTGACTACTTACTCTGGGAGGGGGGCCCGGCCCTCCTGGCACCATAACGACTACACAGAGTAGTAGTGGTTATTGTGCATGGATTATTTCTTTAAATAATCTACGAGTGCCCCAGTAGCCAGCAAGCCAGCCAACCCACAGGCTGGCCAGTAGACAGCCAGCCAGCCTACAGGCCACCAGTTAGGCTTAAAGCCAGCAAACCCACAGCCTGCCAGCCAGCAAGCCACAGCCAGCAAGCCACAGCCTGCCAGCCGCAGCCAGCAAGCCACAGCCTGCCAGCCGCAGCCAGCAAGCCCACAGCCTGCCAGCCGCAGCCAGCAAGCCCACAGCCTGCCAGCCGCAGCCAGCAAGCCCACAGCCTGCCGGCAGTAGCCAGCAAGCCCACAGCCTGCCGGCAGTAGCCAGCAAGCCCACAGCCTGCCAGCAGTAGCCAGCAAGCCCACAGCCTGCCAGCCGCAGCCAGTAAGCCCACAGCCTTCCAGCAAGCCCACAGACTGCCAGCCAGCAACAGTAATTAAGGTAAGAGGAGCCAACTTGGCCTAGGTATCAGCTATGTTGTGTTGCTATATTGTGAATAGGAACCAGAGTGTTGCAGAGACCCCCCTCCAGGCCCCATTAGACTCCATTGTAGTCTCTAATGGGACCTGGAGGAAATTCTTTCTAACACACTCTCTCTAAAGGACACTGAGATAGCCTCTGCTAGAATGCTCCCCCCCTCCATGGCCCATTAGCCCTCAATTGTAGTCTCTACTGGGGCCTGGAGGCGACTGTTTCCAGCAGGGACACAGAGATGGCCTCTGTTAGAAAGACCCCCTTCCAAGCCTATTAGACTCCATTGTAGTCTCTAATGGGGCCTGGAGGGGATTCTTTCTAACACACTCTCTAAAGGACACTGACATAGCCTCTGCTAGAAAGACCCCCCTCCATGGCCCATTAGCCCTCAATTGTAGTCTCTACTGGGGCCTTGAAGGGATTATTGCACTTTTGTTCCTTGTGTCTAAAGATTGTGTAGGGTGTGGCTGGAGGCAGTGCATGGAGGCGGGACATGGGTGGCGCTTGCTGCGGAGTATGGGTGGGGCCTGTAAGGGGGCCCTTGATTTATTTTGCCCGGGGGCCCTGAGGGTTCTCAGTCCGCCCCTGGTTGGATGCCTTGCCCATTTGCACAGTCAGTGCCACCACTCATATCTGTTTTAACAATAGCTTAAGCTTTAGATTTTAAAGAAATCATTTTTTTTCACTGTAATAGAAGATCAGTTAGTTGTCTGCAAGCGTCTGGGTGTCAGGCCTACTTCAGCATGTGCTCTGTAGACCTGTTCCAGCGTGCTTTGACAGTTGCCAATCATATTTGGTGTCTCTATAGCGTGCTTTTAAAACCAAAATTTGTTTTTCACTGTTATAGATTGAATAGCAGTTACTTGTCTTCAAGCGGCTCTGTCAGTCCTTCCTTCAGCGTGTGCTCTGCAGAACTGTTCCAGTGCACATTGCCAATCATATCTGGTGTCTCTATAGCGTGCTTTTAAAACCAAAATTTATTTTTCACTGTTATAGATTGAATAGCAGTTACTTGTCTTCAAGCGGGTGTCTCAGGCCTACAGTGTGTGCTCTGCAGAACTGTTACAGTTCACATTGCCAATCATATCTGGTCTCACAGTAGCTTGCACGCATAGTACCACTAATCCCAAAAAAAATGACAGGCAGAGGCAGGCCACCCCGCAGGGGCCGTCGTGGTCGTGGTGCTGTGATTCCCTTTTGCCCTAGAATAATGCCCAGTTTTCAGAAGCCACGTACCCTGAACTTGAAAAGTTCTGAGGACATAGTTGACTGGCTAACACAGGACACCCAATCTTGTACAGCCTCCGCTCGGAACCTTGACGCACCATCCTCCTCCAACTTAGCTTCAGGCACCTCTCAAGATAGCACTCACCCGCCTGCCGCCACCACCAAAACTAGCACCACAGCCGCTTTACTTGGTATGTCAGAGGAGTTATTCACACACCCGTTTGAAGAAATGAGTGATGCGCAACCATTATTGCTAGAGGATGTAGATAACAGGGATATGTCTCAGGCAGGCAGCATTAAACACATGGAGGTACGGTGTGATGATGATGATGTTGTACCCGCTGCTGCTTCCTTTTCTGAGTTGTCAGATACAAGCGAAGCGGTTGATGATGACGATGCGTCCATGGATGTCACGTGGGTGCCCGCTCGGCAAGAAGAAGAACAGGGCGAAAGTTCAGATGGGGAGACAGAGAGGAGGAGACGAGTTGGAAGCAGGGGGGGGTCGTCGCAAGGAGCTAGTGGCACAGTCAGACAGCATGCATCGGCACCCGGGGTCAGCCCGACAGCACGCCAATCAACGCATGCTGTGTCCACCACCAGAATGCCGTCATTGCAGAGCTCAGCAGTGTGGCATTTTTTTTGTGTGTCTGCCTCTGACAACAGCGATGCCATTTGCAACCTGTGCCAAAGGAAACTGAGTCGTGGGAGGTCCAACACCCACCTAGGTACAACTGCTTTGCGTAGGCACATGATCTCACATCACAAACGCCTATGGGATCAACACATGAGTACAAGCAGCACGCCTACTCTAAGCCGCCATCCTCCTCCTGGTCCAGCATCTTCAGCCACGTCAACCACTGCTGTCCTTCTTGCCCCCTCTCAACCATCCGCCACTCCGTCTCCCGCCTTGAGCTGTTCCCGCTCATCTGCCCACAGTCATGTGTCTGTCAAGGACATGTTTGAGCGTAAGAAGCCAATGTCACCAAGTCACCCCCTTGCCCAGCGTCTGACAGCTGGCTTGTCCGAACTATTAGCCTGCCAGCTTTTACCATACAATCTGGTTGAGTCTGAGGCGTTCAAAAAATTTGTAGCTATTGGGACACCGCAGTGGAAGATACCCGGCCGGAATTTCTTTTCACAAAAGGCAATCCCCAACTTGTACTCGATTGTGCAAAAGGAAGTCATGGCATGTCTGGCACACAGTGTTGGGGCAAGGGTCCATCTGACCACTGATACCTGGTCTGCAAAGCATGGTCAGGGCAGGTATATCACCTACCCTGCGCATTGGGTAAACCTGCTGACGGCTGACAAGCAAGGCATTGCAGAGGAGTTGGTGACACCGCCACGAATTGCAGGCAGTCTTGCTGCCACCTCCTCTACTCCTCCTATTCCATCCTCTTCCATAACCTCCTCGGCTGAGTCCTCTTGTGCCGCTGCTTCTTGCTCCACATCAACGGCACCCCCTCCACATCCCGGATACGGCAGTGTCACGCCGTCTTGGGTTTGACTTGCTTGAAAGCAGAGAGTCACACCGGACAAGCACTCCTGTCCGCCCTGAACGCACAGGTGGAAAAGTGGCTGACTCCGCAGCAACTGGATATCGGCAAAGAGGTGTGTGACAACGGAAAAAATTTGATAGCGGCATTGAAGTTGGGCAAGTTGACACATGTGCCGTGCATGGCACATGTGTGTAATCTGATCGTACAACGCTTTGTGCATAAGTACACAGGCTTACAGGATGTCCTGAAGCAGGCCAGGAAGGTGTGTGGCCATTTCAGGCGTTCCTACACGGCCATGGCTCACTTTGCCGATATCCAGCGGCGAAACAACATGCCAGTGAGGCGCTTGATTTGCGACAGCCCTACACGTTGGAATTCAACACTCCTAATGTTCGACCGCCTGCTCCAACAAGAAAAAGCTGTTAATGAATATTTGTATGACCGGGGTGCTAGGACAGCCTCTGGGGAGCTGGGAATTTTTTTGCCACGTTACTGGACGCTCATGCGCAATGCCTGTAGGCTCATGCGTCCTTTTTTTTTTTTTTTTTTCAACGTATATTAAATTTTTTAGTATACAAATGTAAAAACATATCCCATGCTTTACCCATTTTACAGTACAACTGTACACATGCAACATAAAAGAAATCACTGAAATTCAACAACACAAAGCTTACATGGGCTTTGAGGTGTTTGCCAAAATGCATGTATTTGTAGCCCAGATATAACAGTGGCTATAATTAACCTATGTAAACTTGTCACATCTGGCACACTTATACATTACTAAACACAGAATAGTAGTGAACTAAAAAACAAATTAAAAAATTCTGGTATTTGAAGAATATATTCAAATCATTCGTTTTCTGCCTACATTTTGTCATTCAGTTTTCAATTCAGTACAAATAGATGTTCAGTGAATAAACAGCTTAATATGGGGTTGTTGCTTGCTAAAAACAGACAGTTATGCTTTCTTCAGAAAACAATTATTGAACATTTGAAACTCCCATAGAAAGTATGGCTTTCAACTTACTGAGACAAATTAAAATATCAGCTTTGATGTTCAGCACATTACATGTATTTTTTCAATATTTCGCTAAAACATAACAGTTAAAAAAAAAAAAAAAACGTAAATATAACAAAACTACAACATTTATGCAAAAGGTTGAGGTCCTGCAGTAAAATGTTGATCAGATAAGAAGTTAGGTGGTATTATTTGTGAAAGCGGGTAAGAGAAGAGATTGGCTGGGTCAATGGACAATGGATTTACTGCATGAGTAGGGGGCAACATACCATGCCAGCCAGGGTAGGCTGCTTCTGGATACAATGGAAAAGATGGATATGGGAGACCTGCTGGAACAGTATTTGGCACATGGAGAGGTGGCATAATATTAGCACCCTGACTCTCTCCTATAATTACAGAGAATTCTCCTGGGAACTGAAGGCCATTGCTCAAATTTTGGAGCATATTCATGATCTCAGGCATGCCAACTTCCTCTCCTGTATCCTCAGAATTCTGATTCCACTGCTCAAAATTTGGGAAACCTGGAGGAGGGAGCCCTTGCTCGGCCATTTGTCTCTCCTCTCGTTCAACATCTGCTAATATGTCAGAGAAAATATCATCTGGGATATCCAAACCTTCTTTATGTTTCTTGGAAGATTTTTGGGGATAAGCTGTCCAGGAAGGATGGCTTGGAAGAAGCAAGATCAGAAGCAGAATAGGATGGTTGTCTTCCAAACCTGGACTTCCCAAAGGACGCAATCTTTGAGGGATGGGTTGGCCGGCAGGTAGAGGCACTAGGAACGCCTCCATGCCATGACTTCTGATGATTGCATATCTCAGCTTCCGATTAAGATAAGAATACAGCCGAGCATATGAAACTGCATCACTTGACGTTCTTTGATTCAGTCGGATCACACACATGTCCTTGGTGCACTCTGGCCAGATACGATCCACATATTCCCAAACAGACTCTTGCAAAATGCATCCTTCGGATGTTAACACTTTTGGTAAATCCTGGCAAAGATAACTGCTATAACCAGACTCTGGCGTGGCTGTAACTTTAAACTGCTTTATAGAGAACATGTGAAGGAATCCCTTCCACACACTTGAGTCTGCTGGATCTGTGAGTCTAGTATCTGGATTATACAATTTCTTGTTCTTCTTTTCAATGCATGAAGAATGTTGATTGCCATTAGTTATATGGTGTTTCCATATTTTCTCTGGTTTCTTGGTAATTACCCATTGGCTTAAGTCAGCATCACCTGGGGGGTTTATCAGCCCTTTGCATATAAGGCAGTCCTGATCTAAAAGGTGGCTCTTGTGTTGGGATGTTGTGTCCCTTTTCTCTGAGATGCAATCCTGCTGAGAATCCTGAGGCTGCCACACAGAATCAGACAGATCCTCTAGGGTCAAGTTCTGATCGGGCACGGTATCAATTTCAATTAACCCCTTGTGTGTCAGCTTTGTCATCTGAATCTGGTATGGCTGTCTTTCCTCTTTCTCGATTAGTTCCAGTGCATGTTTTCTCTTTTGAATTCTCCAGTTGGCCAGCTCCTGTGCAGCCATTTACGTTGCACTCATTAGAACCAAACACTGTGGGGTGATTTCACCAAGGACCACACGACGGAACAGGATCTGATTTTTAGGGTCCTTCAAATTGAAAAGGAGGATCCGGTATTTATTCTTATATCTGCTGTCAGTACACAGGAAAAGTTTAAATATTTCTTGTTCTACGTTCTCTGCAACTCCACGCACCGACTCATCCAATACGTGAAGATCTGGGGTTTCTCTGACTCTCCTCAGTAGTGTATCAAACAGAGTCTGCACTGTGGTAACACGGACATCTTCAGGACATAACTCAACTATTTGCAGATAGGCAGTCTGCAGCTTCTCTTTTTCACCTGTTCTCTTCTTTCTCTTATGCGTATTCTTGTCTATATGCAGGTGGTCTCTTGCCTTTCTTTTAACCAATTCGTTCCTTCCATATGGTTTCAAAAGATCTCTGGCATCATTACTTTCAACGCAAATAACGTCATCATAGTTAGTCTCCTCATTATTCACCGGGAAGAGAGTGTTTGCAATGACTACCCACAGCATGCTCTTGCCATTGCCTACTCCACCTTCAACGACAGGGTGCAAGTCCCAAGGAGAAGGATCATTCACTTTATTATCTGTCTTTATTTCACAAGTAGTGCCTGGAACATCCTCATGGGTCACTAGATGTAAATCTGGACTAATGTCAACCCCAGGGTCTGGAAAATCATCAATTTGAAATTTTTCGAATAATCCCAGTGGGCTGCCACATTCTTCCTCCTCTGATGGTATTAAAGTTTGCAGAGATTCACTATGGGGTGGTGTCAAGCATTTTGGAGAACAATTAAGCATCTCCATCCCAATACGTTTCAGATGTCCTATCAGCTCTTCCACCCTATGCGATACTATGGGCAGGCTACCCGTGACGTCAATACTCACGGCCCTATTTCACGCGGACACTCTGTGCCAGTGTGTATCATGGTGTCTGTGGACAGGGAACAGTCTCTATTCTGCTCTGTGTCAGTGTGTATCATGGTCTCTGTGGACGGTGAACAGTCTCTATTCTGCTCTGTGTCAGTGTGTATCATGGTCTCTGTGGACAGGGAACAGTCTCTATTCTGCTCTGTGTCAGTGTGTATCAGGGGCTTTGAGGACAGGTGTCAATCCATACCTGCCAAGTGACCCTATGTAGGGGGGACAGTCCCTATTCTGCTCTGTGTCAGTGTGTATCATGGTCTCTGTGGATGGTGAACAGTCTCTATTCTGCTCTGTGTCAGTGTGTATCATGGTCTCTGTGGACAGGGAACAGTCTCTATTCTGCTCTGTGTCAGTGTGTATCAGGGGTTTTGAGGACAGGTGTCAATCCATATCTGCCAAGTGACCCTATGTAGGGGTAACAGTCCCTATTCTGCTCTGTGTCAGTGTGTATCATGGTCTCTGTGGACGGGGAACAGTCTCTATTCTGCTCTGTGTCAGTGTGTATCATGGACTCTGTGGACAGGGAACAGTCCCTATTCTGCTCTGTGTCAGTGTGTATCAGGGGTTTTGAGGACAGGTGTCAATCCATATCTGCCAAGTGACCCTATGTAGGAGGAACAGTCCCTATTCTGCTCTGTGTCAGTGTGTATCAGGGGTTTTGAGGACAGGTGTCAATCCATATCTGCCAAGTGACCCTATGTAGGGGGAACAGTCCCTATTCTGCTCTGTGTCAGTGTGTATCAGGGGTTTTGAGGACAGGTGTCAATCCATATCTGCCAAGTGACCCTATGTAGGGGGGACAGTCTCTATTCTGCTCTGTGTCAGTGTGTATCATGGTCTCTGTGGACAGGGAACAGTCTCTATTCTGCTCTGTGTCAGTGTGTATCAGGGGCTTTGAGGACAGGTGTCAATCCATACCTGCCAAGTGACCCTATGTAGGGGGGACAGTCTCTATTCTGCTCTGTGTCAGTGTGTATCATGGTCTCTGTGGACGGTGAACAGTCTCTATTCTGCTCTGTGTCAGTGTGTATCATGGTCTCTGTGGACAGGGAACAGTCTCTATTCTGCTCTGTGTCAGTGTGTATCAGGGGTTTTGAGGACAGGTGTCAATCCATATCTGCCAAGTGACCCTATGTAGGGGGAACAGTCTCTATTCTGCTCTGTGTCAGTATGTATCAGGGCTGGGCTTTGAGGACAGGTGTCAATGTTAGGTGATTTCTGCCCTTTATGGATTAAAAGCAGACTCTGCATCAACTGTGCAATTTTCCATGGGAGTTTTGCCATGGATCCCCCTCTGGCATGCCACAGTCCAGGTGTTAGTCCCCTTGAAACAACTTTTCCATCACTATTGTGGCCAGAAAGAGTCCCTGTTATTTTTAAAATTCGCCTGCCCATTGAAGTCAATGGCGGTTCGCGCGGTTCGCCGGTTCGCGAACATTTGCGGAAGTTCGCGTTCGCCGTTCGCGAACCGGAAATTTCGGGTTCGCGACAACACTAGTTATTTATAATCAAAATTGAATAAATAGAAAAGACGCCAACAGATCACCATTACGGTATGACAACTGTGAGTCCTGCAGTCTTGGGGGGACGGACTGCAAAGGCACCGGTGGGTAGAGAAAGTCAGACTGATTTGGACCTTTGGAGCACCAGGGAATCAATATTGCTGCATAAAAGCTATTAGACTGTGGGGAGGCTGGTCACTGAAACACAGCTCCCCACACACTGTCACCTTCACCTCCGTACACTGTCACCCTCACCCTCTCACACACACTGTCACCCTAAGGGTGTGTGTATATGTGAGGGGTGCAGTGTGTATATATGTGAGGGGTGGTGTGTGTGTGTGTGTTTGTATGGATGTGTTTGTATGGGTGTGTGTGTAACGGATCGATGGGCACCCTGACTGGGTACCTCCATTGAAGGATGCTCCTATCGCTTCCTGAGGACTCCAAGCACTGCAGCAGACACCACAACCACCGAACCGGAGAAGCATACGAATGCCCTCAAGCATATGAATGCTGTAAACAGCTGAACAGGAAAAGCATACAATCAGCTTACACTCCTGGCAATCAGCATACAATCCCATTCCCCCAAAGACGAGACTTCGTTTTGAGGTCAAGCAGAACTGTCTGTACTGGCACATACAGCCTCTTTTATTCCCAATCCACCAACATAGTACTGCCCACAGGGTTTTGAAATACAACCAATCAATCCGTACAATACACACAGACACTCCCACACAAAATCCTCCCCTCTGCCTGTGATATGATTACTGAACACAATGGTTAATATAGTTATTACAGGCAGAGAAATACAGTTTATGCAACACATTAATAACCAAAATATACATGCCACAAACATAAAAATATTCGAACTCAGCACACTTTAATTATAAACATAGTCAAAATTCTGCCAATTCCATCCAGGGGTTAAAAAGTTAGTCGGAAGTCCTTTATGACCGACCGCAAGCACATTTTCCCCACCCCTCAGCGGCAGGTGGGGGCCCTAAATACTAATAAGGGGGGGACCTAATATCGTCCCCCGGCCCCCACCCCTGAGCGGTGGGTGGGGGCCCTAAATACCGTATTTATCGGCGTATAACACGCACTTTTTCTCCCTGAAAATAGGGGGGAAATGATGGGTGCGTGTTATACGCCGATATACCATATTTACTTACCTGTCTTGAAGCGTGGGCCGGTGTTCAGCGCGCACCGCGGTACTGGAACTTCAATTTCAGGTTCCGGTTTCCGGCGGGACTGAAAGGAAGTGTGCACACTATTGTGAAATTGAAGTTCCAGTACTGCGGTGCGCGCTGTGAAGCCGGCCCACGCTTCAAGACAGGTAAGTAAATATGGGACAAGAGGGAAAGTGCACTAGGGGACACTATGGGAGGGGGTGGAGAATACTATGGGGGGGGGAGAATACTATGGAAAGGGGGGGGAACACTATGGGATGAGGGGGGGAACACTATGGGAGGGGGTGGAGAATACTATGGGAGGGGGGGGAAATTACTATGGAAAGGGGGGGAACACTATGGGATGGGGGGAACACTATGGGAGGGGGTGGAGAATACTATGGGAGGGGGGGAGAATACTATGGAAAGGGGGGGAACACTATGGGATGAGGGGGGGGAATTCTATGGGAGGGGGTAAATTTACTGGAATTTCCTTCTGAAAATGAGGTGCGTGTTATACGCCGGTGCGTGTTATACGCCGATAAATACAGTACTAATAAGGGGGGGACCTAAGGTCCTCCCCCCTGGCCCCCACCCCTGAGCAGCGGGTGGATGCCCTAAAAAAAATGTCCCCCCCAGGTGAGTAGGGGTCCCCAAATCCCTAGTCACCCCCTCCCCCCCAATAAAAATTATCCCCCTACCTACCCCCCTCACCTTAAAAACTAATGAGGGGGGGACCTTTAACTAAGTACCTGTAAAAATAAAACTTACCATTCGATGTTTTCTTTCTTCTAAAATCTTCCTTTTTCAGCCCCCAAAAAGGGCAAATAAAAAAACATAATAACCGACGCAATTATAAAAAAAAAAAAAAAAAAAACGAGCGCAAAAAAAAATAATCCATCTTCACCCATGGAGGGCTTCACGCAGACTGAGCTCTGCAGGGCGGGTGAAGGCTTATAAAGCTTTGCCCAGCCCTTCAATTAGGCTCAGAGCACTCTGATTGGTGGGTTTAAGCCATCCAATCAGAGTGCTCTGACAGGTAAATGAAGAGACTGACAGGTAAGTCTCTACATTTACCTGTCACAGCACTCTGATTGGTTGGTTTGAAATCCACCAATCAGAGTGCTTTGTGTCATTTTACACAGCGTGGGAAAGTTTATAAGCCTTACCCCGCCCTGCAGAGCTCAGTCTGCGCGGAGCCCTCGCCGGGTGAAGAAGGATTATTTTTTTTGCCGCTCGTTTTTTTGTTGTGTTTTTTTTTATAATTGCGTCGGTTATTATGTTTTTTTATTTGACCTTTTTGGGGGCTAAAAAAAGAAGATTTTAGAAGAAAGAAAACATTGAATGGTAAGTTTTATTTTTTTTTACAGGTACTTAGTTAAAGGTCCCCCCCCCTCATTAGTTTTTAGGGTGAGGGGGGTAGGTAGGGGTATAATTGTTTTGGGGGGAGGGGGTGACTAGGGATGGGGGCCAGGAGGGAGGACCTTAGGTCCACCCCCCTTATTAGTATTTAGGGCCCCCACCCGCCGCTGAGGGGTGGGGGCCAGGGGGGAGGACACTAGGTCCCCCCTTATTTTACTGTAGGGCCCCCACCCACCGCTCAGGGGTGGGGGCCAGGGGGAGGACATTAGTTCCCCCCCTTATTTTACTGTTGGGCCCCCACCCACCGCTCAGGGGTGGGGGCCAGGGGGGAGGACATTAGGCCCCCCCCCCTATTATAATTTAGGGCCCCCACCCACCGCTCAGGGGTGGGGGCCAGGGGGGAGGACATTAGGTCCCACCACTTATTCTGATTTAGGGCCCCCACCCACCGCTCAGGGTTGGGGGCCCGGGAGGAGGACAATAGGTCCCCCCCATTATTTTACATTAGGGCCCCCACCCACCGCTCAGGGGTGGGGGGCCAGGAGCACGGGAGGGGGGAACTTTTTTTTTTTTTTTACAGTGAGCAGCCAGAGGCTGCTCACTGTTTAATAGACATGCCCCTACTCGCGGTATAGCGAGTAGGGGCATAATTTACTAATACTAAGTAATCTTTACTTAGTATTAGTAAATTTGGCTGAAAGACCAATTTAGGTCTTTCAGCCTTTTAGTAGATAGCTCCCTAATACCGTGGGAATTAGGGAGTTATCTACTTATTCATTCCGGTCATTACATTGACAGGCTAAGTAACTTACATTTTATATGAATGTATGTTACTTGATTGTTGTAAGTGTTGCAAATGCTTACAGCTGCATCCTGGCTATGTTTGTATACTTTTTATTTAAAATTATATACAATGTAACATTCTTCTTCTTTCACTGGGTAAGTATATTAGTACTTAGGCAATACTGTGCTTCGGAACTTCGGCACTTTGACACTTCGGAACTTCGGAAACTTCGGAACTTCGGAACCTCGGCAATTCGGACATTTCGGAAGTACTTGAATGTCCGAATTGTCCGAAATTCGTCTGAATACATATTCGGACCGAAACTAATTGCACATGTCTAGATATTACTAAAAGTAGGATGCAGATACTTAAGAGACTTATATGTTAATAATGAATTCCTTCCATTTGACTATATTCAGTCTAATTTTAATATTACATCCAGGATGTGGTTGGAATATAATAGGTTAAAATTAAGTATCTACACGTCGAGTTATCGCCCTAAAAGAGTTTAGACAGCAAACTCCATGTGAAAAAATAATATGTTCAACAAATAGGAAGCATGTGCTTTCAACATGTTTTAGTGTTCTGAGAGATAGGGATTGGAACACCAAAAGTTTAAATATGAGAATTTGGGAAGAAGACTTAAACCAATCCTGGCCCATGGAAATATGGTTGGCTGCGTCCTTTTTAACGGATAAATTAATTAAACATGTCTCATATAGGGAGTTGTACTTTAAAATTGTAAACAGATGGTATGTAACGCCACTCAAACTTGGGCAAATAAAGAAACATGACACTTCTAAATTTTGTTGGAGAGGCTGTAACCAAGTAGGCTCAGCGATACATATGTGGTGGTCCTGTTCTCACATACAAAAGTATTGGAAGGAGGGAAAATATGGGATATCTTGGATTATTGGGGAAAAGATTGATTTAACCCCAGAACTGGCTCTGTTTCACTTCATACCTAGTCACTGCACAAAAAACTAAAATCCTTCCTGCTTTGCATTTTTTCAATAGCAAAATGGTTGATCGTTGTAAATTGGAAAGCAGGGTGGTTGCCAAAATGGTCAGATGTGGAAAGAGTGATGCAGAGAAACAGAACATTAGAAAGAGAGGACGGACACTTAGGGGTTTATATAGCTCTGAAGTATAGGTGGGCCATTTGGGACGATTATTGTTTATCCCATGGACAAAATTCTTTATAGTTTTTTCTCCTCGTCAGCTCACATACCCATGGAATTTCGGAACATTATATGTATGTGATATGTGAGTGTTTGTTAAACAGGGGTATTGAGGGTTTTGAACGGATTTATTCCATTTTATTCAATACATAGCTTTATGTATATCTCCTCACTCCTATTCATTTAGAGTTCCTCTATCTTCCGTACAGAAGATGTTCATATGTTACGACCAATACGTGGAGTTGGAGTATGCCTCTAATATAAGACAATGGGGAGATTGGAGATAAAAGCTGGGTATAGTACCCCCTGGGTAGAATGGTGAAAAATACAGGTTATTACCTGTATTTTAATTTATTAGTTTATCAAAATACTTTGTATTGTTTGATAGATTGTTGTATGCCTTTTCTGTAACCTGTGCCAAACCAATACCTATGTAAAGTGTGTTGTAAGTAAATTAATGTTATGTATGTTGTGATAAAACTAATAAAAATGTATTTAAAAAAAATTCCGGCCACAGGAATCTAGAGGCAGCTGTGGTTGTCAGTTCCAGCGGGGCAGCTGCTGGGACTGGTAGTTTCAGCCGCGTGGGGGCCACACCGCATTACAAGAGACTACGGCTCACCCACGGAGAAGCAAGGAGGTGAGTAACAGGGGTGGGGAGTTTCAAATGTATCTTCTTTAGTCCTTTCCACCACTGTGTCTCATGGCTATAGGGGAGGTCTGCAGCGAAATAGGGGTTCACCTGAGGGGGTATTTTTCTGGGTCAGGGGGCACCAGTCGGAGTTTGGGGGGTACCTCTCAGCCTCTCAGGGGGAGGTGGGTTGTGTGTGGAGGGGTTCAAGTGGGGGCCGATATGTGTTCCGATAATGGTAGCAGTTGGGAGGGGGGCCAACGGAAGGGTTTGTATGTCCCACAGCGAAGGATGTTCGCTGCACAGGGTAGTTAGGCTTTCCCGCAATGTTTATTACATTTGGATAGGTCTGAGTTTGGCGTTGTAGGCATTTCCATGCCCTTTCTGGGAGTTCTCTGGTTCAGTCCAGGGGTGGTAGTATTTCCCAGGATAAGCACTGTGGGGCTACGAGAAAACAAGCCAAGAATAAGCAGAAAGGCAGGTGTTCGGGCAGCATTCCTCAGGTCTGTTTTCTCCTGGCAGGATGGTCAAGTTTGGTGGAAACTGCAGGATCCCAGGAATACAGATAAGGATGCAGTTGTTTTGGCGGTTCAAGGCTCACAGGATCTCAGAGCACCACTTTGAAGGTCCCCATCAGACAGAGTCAACAATGGTGAAGGCTCTTTTTTAACTTTTTATACACTCATGGGGGAACAGTGGGGGGTGACCAGTTTACTTGCAGGACTACAGGCATTATTACAATCCTGGAGGGATTGGCATTGCATTAATTTTATAAATACCATCTGATAAGTGCAAATGTTTACAGAATGGATGATACAAGAAACCCACTGGAAGTTAATGCCATACCAAAATCCAATAGAAAAATTACCAAATGGGTATACTGAATAAATTATTTGTGTGTTATATTCAAGAGTATCTCAAATCTACTAGACTGTTGTATAGATTCTCTCCAAAATCTCTTATTTGTCTATATCTGAAATAATTTCCTGGGGTTAGAAAAGTACAGCATTGGAGTTCTCAAAAGAGCACCACTGAACCATTCATATATAACTGAGACCATGCCCCAAAAATCTATTGCCCTCATACTGGCGGGAAGGCCCTAATTCTTAGTAATGTGATCATGGGGAGGAGGTGAAAGAGAATTTGCTGATGGTAGCATCATAGATCTGCAGAGTTTGACATTCTGTGTGCAAAAGCGTTCTGTGTTCCTTTTGAATCCACATACAGAACTGGGGCACATCTGCACCAATCATAAGAGACTCCAAATCAACTTATCTCCTTGCCTTCAGGGGAGCATGCCACATCACAACCTGGATTGCGTAATTGTCAAGGCCAGATTAACAACCAAGTGGGCATGGTGCTGACAATTATGATGGGCCTAATTACAGAACCTTATTGACCAAAAACACTAAAACACTCCCAAACGTCATGTATGGAGATGGTGCTGGAGGGAAAGAAAACAGCAGCTATAAGAAAACACATACCCTATGCTAATCTCTGTCTAATTTATGTTTTCATCTTTCAAGTAAATTCATAACCCCTAAGAGCAGTGTCTAGTGAAGCAGGAAGTCAATGGGCACGGTAAAAGGGTGGGCCACTGACGCAATCAAGTAACCTGCCAAAAGGGGCGAACATGCCCAAAGAGAGGGCTTGTCTGCCCAAAGAATTGGAAGGCCGGCCTGGCATGAATGCATGTCAGGCTGCCTGCCAATCATGCAGGCTGGCCAACTAAGGGCATACTATGCGACAGCACCCTGAGCTTGGCATAAATGCGTCTAACGATGCGCTCGCTCAACGCTTTCTAAGGACTGTCCCCTAGCACTCGCTGGTCCATTTGTCTCCTTACCTTCTTACTTACTAACAGGCAGAAGCTCCTAATATACAGTCTGGGACAGAGAAAAGCTGTATGTAGTGAGTGTAGAAGAAAGGGAACATGCCACAGTGTTAGAGAAACCAAAGTCATCATTACCTTAACTATATTCATTGTCAGCCAGTCCACACAAGCTTCGTTCCCATACATCCCTCTTAAGTTTCCATACTTAAGCAAGAGTATGTGAAAAGTAGTTAGGGTTGCCACCTTTCTTGGAAAAACATACCGGCCTTACTAATGTGTATAATTAATTATGTATGGGTGACATCACATGATGTAAATCACAAGGAGTGACGTAAGAGAAAATGCTGTAAAATAACCAAAAAAACTACTTGGTTTGATTCTGCTGTATAGATGGATTGATCCCAGTGTCTCAAGTCTCCCACTGTCCCCATGTCTCCCAGTGCCCTCATGACTCAGTGTCCCCATGTGTCGATTACCCCAGATCTCAGTGTCCCTATGTATGTGTGTAGGGGGGGTCAGTCTGTGTGTGGGGGGGGCCAGTCTGTGAGTGTATGGGTCAGTCAGTGAGTGTATGGGTGTGTGGGGGGGGGGGGGGGGGTCAGTCTGTGTGTGGATCAGTCTGTGTATGTATGGGTCAGTCTGTGTGTGGGCGGTCAGTCTGTGAGTGTATGGGTCAGTCTGTGTGTGGGGCTTCAGTCTGTGTATGTATGGGTATGTCTGTGTGTGGGGGGCAGAGTGTGTGTGTATGGGTCTATCTGTGTATGGATATGTCTGTGTCTGTGTATGTGTATGGGTCTGTCTGTGTATGTGTATGGGTCAGTCTGTGGGTTTGTATGGGTCAGTCTCTGTAAGTGCTTGAGCTCCAAGAGACAGAACTCTCATCTCTCATGTCTCCCAATGTCCCTATGTGTCTGTGTCCCCATGTCTCCCAGTGTCCCCAAGTGTCTGTCATAATGTCTCCCAATGTCCCTGATGGAAACCCTAAGTATAGTGTGTAAATCAGCCCCTATGTTAATCCGGCCCTGGTAATTGTAGAGCTGCAAGTGTTTTTAAGCCACACCAAGCACGGAGATTTCAGGCAGTACAATATGTTTGAGAGGAGATGAAAAATTGTGAGAAGCGCCTTTGAGGGGTCCTCAAATTCCTAGTTACATATAGTGGGAAAACAGAGGAAAAATATATGGTGCAGTATGTCAAGTTTCCAAATTAAAAACAGAAGGAAATACACTTACATTGTGGGGGCTACCTCTTAGCTCTAGATGTAGCACCTGGGAAGTAAAATCCCTGTCGATGGATATAATGATGAAATCTTGGTCCGATTGAGTCAGGTATGCATTTGTAGCATAAACACAAGAGCAAAAAAATAGTGCAATATGTCAGGAAACCAAAAATTAATAAATAGTAAATACTCATATTTGTTAAATCCCTCTAATGGCTCCTTGCTGGCCTGGAGTGGAATAATCCCAACTCTTGGGATATAGGTGCAGACATGTTTCTTTCTATTGCTAGGTCAAATCTTTTTTGAGAACAAAAAGAAGGTTTTGCTCAATCCAAAACGGTTGGGTGGTAAAATCAGGAAGATCCAGGAGTATAATATGGTTTAAACGTTATTAGTATTCACATAAAGAAAAGCAAATATAGGAACAAGTAGACATGTGCCTATGGCTGCTCACTTAAAAAAATAAATAAAAAAATCCCCCCTCCCGAGCTGCGCGAGTGGGGGCTTCTAACCTGAAGGGGGGACCGATTGCCCCCCCCTGAGCAGTGGGTGGAGGCCCTAAATACTAATAAGGGGGGGACCTAATGTCCTCCCCTCGGCCCCCACCCCTGAGCGGTGGGTGGGGGTCCTAAATACTAATAAGGGGGGGGAACCTAATGTTCTCCCCCCTGGCCCCCACCCCTGAGCAGCAGGTGGTGGCCCTAAATACCGCTAGGGGGGGGTAAATGGTAAGTTTTATTTTTTTTTACAGGTACTTAGTTAAAGGTCCCCCCTCATTATTTTTAGGGTGAGGGGGGTAGGTAGGGTTAATTTTTTGGGTGGGGGTGACTAGGGGTTTGGGGACCCCTAGGGAGGACAATAGGTGTTGGTATTTAGGGCCCCCACCCGCCGCTCAGGGGTGGGGGCCAGGGGAGAGGACATTAGGTCCCCCCTTATTCCAATTTAGGGCCCTCACCCACCGCTCAGGGGTGGGGGCCGGGGGGGCAATAGCCCCCCCCCCTTATTTTTTTTTAATAGACATGCCCCTACTCGCGGTATTAGTAAATTTGGCGGTATTTAGTAAATTTGGCTGAAAGATCAATTTAGGTCTTTCAGCCTTTTGGTAGATAACTCCCTAATACCATGGGAATTAGGGAGTTATATACTAAGCGGCTGCAAGAGAAGTCCCAAAGTGGCCGAATTTCCGAAGTGTCCGAATTTCGGAATGCCGAACCGAACCGAAAATTTTCCCCATGCACATGCCTAGGAACAAGAATACAAAGCACAACGCGTTTCACCTAATAGGTAGGCTTTTTCAAGTGCACAGTACATGTTTCAAGCTATATGGTGTTGTTTGTTTTGCCAAATGAAGCTGTCTATAGCTATCTGTAGTGGTGCCAGATCATGTAATTTTACACAGAGTAGAAATGTAACAGAGTGGAAATGCGAGGGAATACGAGGGAGTATGTTCATTTAATAATAAAATACAAGGGAGTATGTTCACTTTAACTGTGTGATCCCTATCAGCCCATGAAATTTGGTTTATCAATCTTCTGTTACAAATCATCTGTGAAGGCTTGTAGGTCATCTGATACATTTTTGTTGGGTCTGCTATTAGTTTAATTCTCATATAATTGAAGGGGAAAAATATCAATTTAGTTGTTTAAAGTAATTGACTGAAAGTAGGATTGGGTAGTATTTGGTATAAATAAATAAACTTGGGAAGAATGTTCATTTTAACTAAGGCTACATGCCCTATTCAAGACAGATACAGTTTATGCAATGATCCAGATTTTACTCTACCCAGCATACAAGAGGATTGTAGTTTAAAGTGTACATTCTAATAATGTGTGCCGGTAATAGGCCTAAGTACTTAAACAAGTTCAAGTTTTCTAGCTTCATAACTCAAATCCTGCATTCCCCTTAATATTATAGACCACCTCTGCACTTCCAGGTCCAATATATTTTTCTTTAACCAGGTACCCAAAATTGCACTGCAATTTCCAATCAGAACTAGCTTTATTAAAGGGACACTATAGTCACCAGAACAACTACAGCTTATTGAATTTGTTCTGGTGAGTAGAATCATTACCTTCAGGCTTTTTTGCTGTAAACGCTGTCTTTTCAGAGAAAATGCAGTGTTTACATTACAGCCTAGTGATAACTTCACTGGCCACTCTTCAGATAGCTCCTTCCTGGGTCATGGCTGCCTAAAATTTATCCATTCAGTGTCTCCTCCCTCTGCATGCAGACAGTGAACTTTCCTCAGAGATTCATTGATTCAATTCATCTCTATGAGGAGATGCTGATTGACCAGGGCTGTGTTTTAATCATGCTGGCTCTGCCCCAATCCGATGGGGAAGCATTGTGATTGGATCAGGCTACCACTTCTGATGAGGTCAGCAGACTGCTTGTTTTTTTTCTGAGTCTAACAGCATGCAGAGTTACAGCTTATGGCTTGAATACAGTAAGATTTTGCTAAATTTATGGAGGCATGAGAGGCCCAGGGGGGCTAGATGGTGGTGTTAACACTATAGGGTCAGGAATATATTTTTGTGTTCCTGACCCTATAGTGATCCTTTAAATAAGAGAATTGCCATTACAGTCAGAATAGGGAGCCCGGCGCTGGGGGAAAAAAAAAAGGTAAGGGATTAACCCCTTCCTCCCCCTTCAGCGCCACGGGAGTGGGACCCTGAGGGTGTGGGCACCCTCATGGCACTATAGTGGTCCTTTAACACTGACTTTGGCCAGTGTTTGTGGCCAAGTGGCTACTAAAAAAAGACCGGACATACCCCATTTGCAATACCTTGGGTTGTCTACTATTGCAAACGGTATGCCATCATTGGGGTCATTTTCATTCCTGGACTACCATACGATCGCAATGGCAACGTAACCATTCTGGCGAATTTCAATGTGAAAAAACTGAAACGCAAGCCTTGTATTTGACTCTAACTTCTGAAAACACCATAAAACCTGTACATAGGGGGTACTGCTTTACATGTGACACATCGCTGAATAGAAATATGTGTATTTTACTGCATTAAAAGCAAACAGTATTATGACATTCACAGTTAAAATGTCACGTAGAACTAAAAAAAAATTAATCTTATTTTCTCTTTCTATTTTATTCATATTAAATTATGTTCAATAGCTAAATATTTGATGTTAAATGAAAGTGTTTTGATCACAACGTGTACATTTGGCTCAGTCCTTAAGGGGTTAACATTGCTAATTTTTTTTTAAAGCATTCTAAGTTTACAGCATACCGCACCTGCCTAAAAGTTTGCACAATAGTGTGTGTAACTATATAAAATTTCACGCAACCATTACCCATTGGTGAATAGAAATTCAGTCTTGACAAGTGAAGTCAGTCTTTTTTGTGGTGTTGCAAGGAAGAAAAATTTGCAAGCAAAAAGATCTGAGTCACTTTGACATGTGCCAAACAGTGATGGCTAGATGACTGAGTCAGAGCCTTTCCAAAACAACAAGTCTTCTATGGAGTTCCAGTATGCCAAAGTTCATACCTACCGAAAGTGGTGCAAGGAAGGACAACTGGTGAACTTGCGTCATGGTCAGGAGCTCTCAAGACTTGTTGATGCACGTGCATAGACTGGGGAATGTATGTCCTTATTCTACCTGTAGTTAAATGTCTCCCCATCGCAGACTACATGGAAGTTATCTGTGTATTGACACAGATCAATTTATCCCCATACTTACAAGGAAAGCATCACGAATAACGCAGCATGGAGGTTAAAAACATGATCTACCCATTGAAATAACCAGCAAACAATGTTAAAAGAAATAGGGCTAGCAGCACATTAAATGAGCTTAAGGAGAAAGAAAGGATTAACACATTTATACACAACATCAAGATATTCCTTTAGTAGTCATGATTCAGGAACTGCAGTGTGCCACGCATTGCTCCATACAGTTTATTTGCCAGGTGACAAGCTCCACAAATGAGAAACAAATACATGTACCATTAATTGCATGGACAACATTTATTGTCAAGCACAATTTCAACGATTTGAAGATGTAACCTTTACAGAAAAGAAAGCCTGATGCACAGCACATTCAAAACTGTATATTTTGGTTACATTAGGACATTTAAATTGGGACAATCCCTGAATGCAACCTTTTTTTAAAAACAGACAGTTACAGAAGATTGAGACAATTCAACTCTTTATTAAAATAGCATTTGTAACCCCCAGAGCAACAAGCAATATTAAATAAAAAAATTTCAATACATTTCTCACCAAATTTTCATGGAAATAATTTTACAAAATAAGTGGTTTATTCCCTAAATGGCAAATTAGAAGAAGTGAGAATTTGTTTAATTCCCAGGTAGCAACTTAAGAATTATTGTCATTGTTACTAACTGAATTCCACTTCCGCTAAACTTGCCAGCTGAGCATATCCATGGGTACCTAAAAACCTGTGTGGATCAATAAGCTCATGGTGACATATCCGGATATAAACATCTATTAGGATGTATATAAATATGACATGGTATCAATTTACAGACAATGCAATTCATCTATGAAGCTTGGTAGCCTCTTTGCTACAACTTACAGCATATAATGAAAGTGTCTGTCACCTCAAACTTACCTTTCTCCTATTGTATTCTCTTCTTCATTCAGTCTCTGTCCTTTTCTTAACTTCACATTTATTTTTTTATAAAACAAGACAAAGTAGAGACTACTTTGACTTATGTAATTTTCCTATTTAACAAAGGGTGAAGCTTGCCCTCAGCTCCATCCTTTAAGATTTCCAAGTGTAGGAAAAATACAATATGAGAAGTTTAAGTTTGAGGTGACAGAGCCACAATAACTCTATACCCATAATGAGTTTTACTCCCAGTTATGTTGAAGCAAATGATAAAATTTAACTGCAGGTGTGGAAGACTGCAATTATATCACCCCAAACCCAAGTGTAGCATCATAAGATGCCTACTGTCTGATCATAAGGTAAATAATTATGGGATATGCTTGGCACTGTGGGAGCTACTTATATCCCCAATAGTTATCACATAGGTTACACTGATTTCCATCAGCCTTTACCTAACTCCCTCTGGACCAACAAACACCAACAGGTATTTTCCCCCATGTCAGACTTTAAATGTTTGTTGGAGATTTTCAAAGCAATACATCATGGAAGAAGTTATACATTAAGGGGATCCTGATATACACATATGTTAACGGCAGTTCTACTTTAAATACATGTACGCCAGGTTATGCTTAGGGCTACATAAATGCTCCTTATTGGAAGCAAGTTTCATCTATCAAGTTACATAGCTGAAACTGAAGGTTTAGTGAATAAACCACTTATATTTAATCTTCTTTCTATTAATTCTATACTCTTATATTTACAGTGTAATTACCAATATTTTAAGTTGTCATTAAAAATGCATAACATAGGAAGCAGCATTCATATAAGAAAGCATTCACATTCATACAGGAACCAAAAATTTAAAATTGGTGTATAGCCCACAGCAAGCTGTGTCAGTTCCCCACAAAAAAAGAACATAAAAGATTTGCCTCATCTAAGTGAGAAGGGCCTCAGTGTCATGTCATTCTAAATTATGAATGTTTAACACTGTAAGTACTTGAAAAGTAACAGCTTTGCTGTATAATATGATGCAATTTAATAGACACAACATTCAATCCTTTCATGTGAATGGACTAGAAGCACGATGCTTTATAGTATATACTTTCCTCTCACAGAGTAAAAATAAAAAGCTCTGAACTACCAAACAGCTATAACCTATTCAACAGTCAAAGCAGAACGTGTCCATTGCCTTATACAGTCTGCAAAAATGCAACCTGCACAATATGCATATAGCGTTAGTCACGAAACTTGGGTATTGAAGAATTGACATGAGTGCATATTTAGGCCTGCTTAGCAGATCTGGAAACATTCTCCATATTTTTTCAGTTTGGCTACTATGGCCTATCATGTGCCATGTGAAGGTAATTAACAATTACCAATTTTGTGAAGGAACCCATTATATTTAAAGGTTAACTGTGTCAGTTAAGCATAACTATATTGTACAAAGATGGAAACAGAAAATGTGCAATAACTGAGGGAACGAATAACATATAAAGTTCAAAAGCAACTTAATGTATGGTAAAATAAATCCCTATAGCCAACTGGTCTTAAACCACACCCCTAGAAAAAATGATCACATTCTGAAAACATGAGAACAGGGTACCTTAGTGCGTGCAGATACAGAGATAATTACCGCTGCCACTATCCATTCATTGTATGCCATAGGATGTTAAAATAACTCAATGTCTACATAAATATATTGTATAACAAACATTCCATTACCTTGGAAATCAATAAGCATAATGTGTATGTAGTATGCAATGCACTTATATAGTGATGACTAAAGTGACTGAACAAATTTGCTTCAAGTCTGCAGAACAAAAAGTTATTTTTTGTAATCTTTAAACAAAGAACATAAATGACCTCGCTAGTGAGCTTTTCTACAGCAATATATCAGATCAACGAAGAAAGATATCAAGGTAACAAAAGTGAACACCCGAATTTCCAGTAATGTGTGTCTTAATGTGGGTGATCTGTTTACTTCTTAAATTATTTACAATTGCCAGAATATAGTATGCTCAAAATGTCTATTATATGAAAAATAAAATGCAGCATAAGAAGAAAAAGATGGGTGTTTTCCCAACCCCTAAATTAAAACTATTTGCCATATCATAGAAAACAACTGTCACTTGCAGTAAAATTAAAAAAGAAATCAGAGTGTGTATGCTTGGTTATTATCTGTAATTCATGCAGACGTTAAAACAAAAAAGACCTTAAAGAGGCCTTTCTGACACTGCAGTATAACTTTTCACACGGGCAAAGAACAATGGGGTGTACATCTTGTCAATGTCAAAGGCTGTCACTGCAGTTTCTCCAGTTGATCTGAAAAAGAATAGCACAGCAGGCAGAACATTAAGACCAGCACTTCCATAGCCTGTTTATAGAAGATATTTTTTTTTTTTTAAATTCGACACCAAAACATAAATACAAACAATATCAGAAACAGAGGTATTGCACACAAAAGATGTTCTATTTCAATGAGAGCGATTGAAATTATTTCCCTGGTTATTCATTGACACACATTTCGACCAAATGTTCTAGTTAACCCCTTAAGGACACATGACGTGTCTGACACGTCATGATTCCCTTTTATTCCAGAAGTTTGGTCCTTAAGGGGTTAAAGGGATTCTATAGTATTAGGAATACAAATATGTATCCCTAATACTATAGAGCTCTCTGGTATAGAGGGGGCACATATAACTCTGTTCTGGGCTGTCTAATGTCAAATCTGTCCATATTTTACATCTAATCAGTGCGCACTGCACTTTATAATAAAAAAAAAAAAAAAAAAAAAAAAAAAAAAAAAAAACACTCCATCTATGAGAAGCCAGTGTTTGGACTATGTGAGAGTGGACAAAAGAGAACATATACTCCCCCAAAACAACTTATTTTTAGGACTATAGGCTCCTTTTAACATCCCAGTATGGCAAATCAATAACAGACAATATCATCATATAGTTTATTTAAAGAGACAGCTATGAAAGACACACATGCCTCATTCTGTAAGCTGAAAAAAGCAGGTAAATATATATTTTTTTCATATTTAGCTGCTTCTTTATCATGCTTCCACATCCACTCCAGGGGGACACTGATTTAACCAGTGTCCTATCTCTAGGAAAGCTGTAAAAGTGCATTGGTCATTCCTGACAGATTTACACATGTTCAGTTGGACGATATCTTCACCTTAGAACATCCTAACTGTCATCAATGGACTGGTCTGAAACAGAGCTGGGTCTGTAAGGGGATGGGGGTGAAATGCTGAAGAAACTCCCTTAGCTAAGAGGCTAACAAGGAAAACACAAGCATGTTGGAAAGCTTTCTCTACCAGCACTATTTAATTAGATTTAACGGGAAAACTGATTCTGTCTTGGCGTCATACTTGACTCTGGTCTCACCTTTGAGTCTCACATCCAGTTTGTTGCCAAGTCCTGTAGGTTCCAACTCAAAAACATAGCCCGCATCCGCCCCTTTCTTACGCAAGATGCTACCAAGGAGCTTGTCCATGCTCTAGTAATTTCCTGCATGGATTACTGTAACCCTCTCCTGATTGGTCTCCCCAAAAGCCGTACTGCCCCGCTACAGTCTGTAATGAATGCTGCAGCTAGACTGATTTTCCTCTCCAGTCGGTCCTCTCACACCTCGCCCCTCTGCCAGTCCTTACATTGGCTCCCTGTATCCTATAGGAGTCAATTCAAAGTGCTAACCCATACATTTAAAGCACTGAACAATTCCAGCCCCTCTTCACTGATCCAGAGGTATGCCCCTCCTCGTACCCTCCGCTCTGCCCGCGACCACCTCCTGACCGCTGCTCGCACCCGTACGGCCAACTCGCGCTTGCAGGACCTCTCACGGGCGGCTCCTCTCCTTTGGAATAACTTGCCTACTGCCATCAGATTCTCCCCTAGTCTTCAATCATTTAAGAAGGGCCTTAAAACCCATCTCTTCAGGAAAGCGTATGGCCTCCCAGAGTAATCTCTCTCTTGCTCTCTCCTATGGGATAGTGCTTTGCTCTCTCCTCTAGCTCTGCTTCACTCCTACTTGATATTTTCTATACTAATGTTTCTAATACCCCACCTCCTATAGACTGTAAGCTCATTTGAGCAGGGTCCTCTTCAACCTATTGTTCCTGTAAGTTTTCTTCTAATTGTCTTATTTATTGTTACATCCCCCCTCTCAAAATATTGTAAAGCGCTACGGAATCTGTTGGCGCTATATAAATGGCAATAATAATAATAATAATAATTACAGGCTAACATGCACAACAAATGCAACTGATAGCTAACTTTTGAAACAGCAGCTGTTCCAGAGAAAATCTGGGAAATGCTGTAGTCATACAAGCATAAAGGTAATAAAGTTGGTTATTTACTTACTTATACGTAATGTGGCAAGAATGATGAATCCAAACTAGCTTATTGAATTTATGGCGACCACTTGAGCATATTTGAAGCCCCAGATGAAAGCTGCGGTCAGTTTCCTGAACTGGGGAGCGACGGAAATAGCGATACCTTTGGTATTCTGTTGGTTTCTGTATGGTCAACAGCAAAATAAATTGAATTAGCCAATAGAAAATATCAGAGGATCATACACTTTTGAACTTTACCAACTATCAATAATAGTATACTAAACAAACAAACAAAAACAAAAAACACACAAACAAAATATACCATAATATAATGGAGACTATGGGGTGTGCCATTAAGACTAACTACAATCAAAACCAGATTTATTTTAATAACACACAGATTTTAGTTCAAGTAACCCTTTAATAATGGAAAACAATGGAATATATTTCAGCAGACTGCCCCCAATTGCTTATAAAAAGGACCCACTGTTTCCTCAAAAATGACCACACATATATTGCAGCCAAAACTATAAAAACACGATTACTTAGAAAAATATATAAAACTCTTGTATCTTAAACACCTTGCAACCTCTAGCTCCCCTTTTCCAAAACGACGACATAAGCAGACTAGGAAACATATGCCAGCTTAAAAAAGGGAAATACCACCACTCCTAGGAATTCTTTTTAAAAAAACAAAAATTTTCTGTGTGCAAAAATGTAAAAATCCACTCACCCAGGCAGATGCTAGTTCATTAACTTATTTAAAAAAACAAAATGTTGCTACAGCATTTTAACCCCTTAAGGGCTGAGCGTTGTGATCAAAACAAAACGTAACCAAACCTGGCATTTGCGCTATGTCTGTCCAACCGTAATTCACCCCTTTCATATTAAATGTACCCACACTTATATATATCATTTTATTCATGGGAAACAGGGCTTTCATTTAACATCAAATATTTAGCTATGAAACATAATTTAATATGAATAAAATATAAAAAAAGGGGGGAGAATTTTTTTTTTATTTTTTTTTTAGTAATACGTAACGTTTTTACTGTGAATGTCATAATACTGTTTGCTTTTACTGCAATAAAATACACATATTTCTATTCAGCGATGTGTCACATGTAAAGCAATACGCCCTATGTACAGGTTTTATGGTGTTTTGGGAAGTTACAGGGTCAAACATAGCATGTTACATTTTTCTCACATTGAAATTCGCCAGATTGATTACATTGCCATTGAGACCATATGGTAGCCCAGAATTGAGAATGACCCCCATGATGGCATACCATTTGCAAAAGTAGACAACCCAAGGTATTGCAAATGGGGTATGTCCAGCCTTTTTTCGTAGCCACTTAGTCACAAACATTGGCCAAAATGAGCGTTCAAATTCTTTTTTTTTCCACACACAAACAAATATTAATGCTAACTTTGGCTAGTGTTGGGACCAAGTGGCTACTAAAAAAGACTGGACATACCCCATTTGCAATACCATGGGTTGCCTACTATTGTAAATAGAATGCCATCATGGGGGTAATTTGCATTCCTGGGCTACCACACAGTCTCAAAGGCAAAGTAACCAATCTGGCAAATTTTAGATGAAAAAAATGAAACTTTATATTTTACTCAGTAACTTTTGAAAACACCTTAAAACCTGTACATGAGGGGTACTGTTATACTCGGTAGACATATTTGTGTTTCAAAACAGTGTAACGTATCATAGCAATAATATCGTCAGTGTAAGTGACGTTTGTGTGTGAAAAATGCAAAAAACGTCACTTTCACTGACTATATCATCGTTGTAATACATTTTACTGTACCGAGTAAAACAGTAACCCCCCATGTACAGGTTTTATGGTGTCTTGGAAAGTTATAGGGTTAAATATAGTGCTAGCAAATTAAATTCCCTATACTTTCGGCATGGGTTGTCAGGCAGGTCCCGCAAATTGTAATTAATAAAATGACCTAATTATGTAAAAATATTACATACATATAATTGTTTTAAATAATTTTTATTTATATTAAGAGATATATACGTATATATATATATATATATATATATATATATATATATATATATATATGTATATAGATATAGATATATTATTTTGTTCTACGTGTACTTTGATATATATATATATATATATATATATATAGATATATATTATATATATTTTATTTATTTTTTATATCACAATACAGTTAGAACAAAATAACACATTTCTTATTTATTTTTTAACATTTACATATTTTTTTATATTATAGAAATATATATTCTACATGTATTTGGAAATTTATATATATATATATATATATATATATATATATATATATATATATATATATATATATATAATAATAATATATTAAAATACACTTAGTGTATGTGTGTGTATGTTTATGATCTACGTATAGATTATATAATTTTTAACGTTTTTAATCTTTTGTTTTCCATTTTACAGCCAGCAGGGGGACTGCCTGTAATTCCGTGAGGTCCTTGCGATCACATGACCCAGGAGGGCCGGATCGGAAGCAGGGGGACTCCATGGGATGCCAGGTGAGTTCCCCCACCGCAATCGACTAGGTAAGTAGAAAGGATGGCGGGGGCGTTCTATGCCGCCCGCCGGAGTTTAGTACCTGGTCCCCAAGGACGGCATAGAACGCCCGCCGTCCTTAAGGGGTTAAATAAAAGCCACGGTAGCACCAGTATTAGCTGAGGAACCCTCATCCATGTTTGGTCTCTACATATGGTTCTGCATAGCATAGAATTATAAAATGTTATATGTACGAGTGGCAAAAACACATGTGCGCGAGCACACATACAAACACACAGTCATTTACCACTAGCATGTGTCAAAAGATAAACTACAAAAAATTATTATCTTTTGACCAGAATCTATTAAAACATAAAATTAAAATGATGCAAAATAGTGTGGTATGTTTCACATAATGTGCTAATCAGCCAAACCAACCTCTTCCTTCTTGCTGGTTATCACTGCAAATACTTTGGTTTGGTTATCAGTTTCTTGAGACAGACGGTAATGGCCAAACAGCACTGCATCAGCTCTACATGGGAGGGGAATAAAACCAAAACATCTATTTTGTTACAGAGAGTAGCAGACTAGAAGCAAATGTGTAACATATGAGAGCATCAGGTATATCAGGACAAAAAAAAAAAAAAAGAATTAAATCCATAGGTTTTATGCTCAGTTGAGCCTGATCTTTAACGCAATGACTGAATGTCTGCCTTAACATGCATATATGATAATGAGCAGAATTTTTGTAATTGTGCATTTTAAATTAACACAAATAATGAATATTACCCTTATATTCAATTGGAGTCCTGTAAATATAAAATCAGGAGAAAAACATAGGGTAATAACGTCAAAATAAATTTTAAGTGATGAATAAATTATCAAAATCACATATTACTGAGTCACTCAAAAGCGGACTCAGACTAGAAGCGTTGAAAGGATCAAAAGTAGTGGTGGCTGAAATCAAATGCCAACTGTTTGCTTGTTCCTTCTTTAAAATTCCCAGGATGCAGGTTCTTTTTTTTTTAAAGGTTTTATTACATAGTAAAAACAGCAGCAAAGATTAGAAGACAGCAAGCCCATTCTCCACACACTGACGCGTTTCAGCCAAAGCTTTTTTAAAAGTGTCACCCGAGTATAACAGTACCCCTCATGTACAGGTTTTAAGTGTCACTTTGAAAAAAGCTTCGGCTGAAACGCGTCAGTGTGTTGAGAATGGGCTTGCTGTTTTCTAATCTTTGCTGCTGTTTTTACTATGTAATAAAACCTTTTTAAAAAAAGAACCTGCATCCTGGGAATTTTAAAGAAGGAACAAGCAAACAGTTGGCATTTGATTTCAGCCACCACTACTTTTTATCCTTTCAACGCTTCTAGTCTGAGTCAGCTTGAGTGACTCAGTAATATGTGAGTTTGATAATTTATTCACCATTTAAAATTTATTTTGACGTTATTACCCTATGTTTTTCTTCTGATTTTATATTTACAAGACTCCAATTGAATATAAGGGTAATATTCATTATTTGTGTGTGCTCTCACCGTCTATTATTTTGTTTTCACTGATTTTATGTGTGGTTGAGTGACCCCACAGGTGATTGAAGCAATACTAATTTATTGTATTTTAATCCAATATACGCACCATTCTTTGCATTTTAAATTAAGCCTAATAAATTTTACATATTGTGACTGGATTATAATATTACACAACAGCACAATATAATATAATTTCCATGAGTTCTGCTAAAATGAGCACACCAAGATTGCAAGATCTCATAAATGTGTATTTTTCTCGATACAGGAACATTTACTAATCTTAAATCTTGAGGGTGTGCTACATTTGTATTGATGTTAACTCGAGAGAGACATAGCTATAAAGTAAAAGTACCTTCACCTACCAAATGAGGTCTACAACTGGTGAAACTGTATACATGGGGTAAGTGAACTCCTTATGCATATGAGCAAGCAATTATTAGTTTGGGTTAGATTATGTAATGCGAGATGTGCTGAAAAACTGGAGTACCCCTGAATAGTGACAGTGCCAAAGAATAAGTTAAATGAACACAAACCTGTATTCCTGACACTAGCAAAAATACAGTTTAGGTTCCTAGCTTCCCTCTGCTTACTTTAAAAAGATGTTTTATTCACTTTCCCAGCGACGCGTCAGCCTCGATGTGGCCAGCCCCACCCAGCTCCGTCTTCTTGGCTGAGATCAAACATGACAAACTCAGCCAATCCAATGCTTTCCCATGAGAAAATATTGGGAGGCTAATACGCGTGCGCAGCAAAACACCGTGCTGCACAATCAGCATCTCCTCATAGATCTACTGAATCAATGCATCTCTATGTGGAGTGTTCAGCGTTTAGACGCTGAATGTCACTGCTTTACACTGTGCAGCAGTGACCCAGGAAGCACCTCTAGTGGCTGTTTGAGTGACTAGCGATGTTCTGAGGCAGTAATGTAAACAATGCCTTTTCTCTGGAAAGGTAGTGTTTGCATTAAAAAGTCTGCACATACAGTCTGTAGACACCATAACAAGTACATTAAGCGGTATTTGTTCTGGTGACTATAGTGTTCCTTTAAGAGATATCAATTTGAGGTATCCATTGATGTATTTGGCATGGCGATACAACATACCAAACAGAAGGAATCATTACAATACCTTGCATTTTTAGTTCGCAAACGAGGTACAATTGCTTGGGGCTCCTCTGGAGTGGTAAACATCATAATGTAACCATCAGGAAAGAATCTTATATACCTAAAAATATAAAGATAAACATTATTGAAGTACTATTAAATAGATGAGTAGTTTAGGATATGTAAATTCACTCTAAATAGACCAATATCACTTTGAAGTAACAACACATTTTAAATTATGATTTTTGTAAAGGAACAAACAAAAACAAAAAAATACCTGAGCACAGACATTGGTGTGTACCTCCTACTCTCTAATGAAACTTACAAGGCCAGTTACTAAAATGAGTATTGCAAGGAATTCACAGTACATTTTAGAATATAGGCCTAACAATTTGAAATTCACTTTCAATTTCTGGCCACTTCGTTTAGAGAAAAACCCTGTTATACTTTGCAGCATAGTGCAAAAAAAATGTAAGAAAGAGGGTAACTTCAAGAAACAATCATATCTAAAAAAAATACAAGCTAGGGAAAGAAACTAATAGTCAGCATCTGTAAAATACAGGTGACAATAGTATCAATGACACTAAGAAAAGCTTTTTTTTTTTTTTTAAATGGCATGATTAGTTCTGGTACAAGTGACTTACTATAAATCTGTACATTTTAACCATGTGCAATAAAAAAATAAAGCACTTATACACACTATAACCTTTTCTTTTTTAATAAAAGGGTAGTTTACTACTGCTTTAAAATCGAACAATGGCCTTGTTTAATATTTTTGGATAAGCTTTCGAAATGATTTAAAGGACCACTCTAGGCACCCAGACCACTTCAGCTTAATGAAGTGGTCTGGGTGCCAGGTCCCTCTAGGATTAACCCTTTTATTTTATATAAACATAGTTTCAGAGAAACTGCTATGTTTATAATAGGGTTAATCCAGCCTCCAAATCCTCTAGTGGCTGTCTCACTGACAGCCGCTAGAGGCGCTTGCGTGATTCTCACTGTGAAAATCACAGTGAGAGCACGCAAGCGTCCATAGGAAATGCTTTCCTATGAGACCGGCTGAATGCGCGCGCAGCTCTTGCCGCGCATGCGCATTAAGTCGAAAGGGAGGATCGGAGGCGGAGAGCTCCCCGCCCGGCGCTGGAATAAAGGTAAGTTTTAACCCTTTACTCTCCACAGAGCCCGGCGGGAGGGGGTCCCTGAGGGTGGGGCCACCCTCAGGGCACTATAGTGCCAGGAAAACAAGTATGTTTTCCTGGCACTATAGTGGTCCTTTAATATCTTTGAAAAAAACGTAAAATGCCTTTTCAGCATATTTAAAAATATATCATACGTACAAACATAGCAATATATCACAATTAAAATATTTTGATACTATGAAGTCATTTTGTTATACAAAAATATTAAAAGATCACTATTGGGTCAGGAACACAAACATGTACTCCTGACCCTATAGTGCTAAACCCACCATTTAGGTGGCTTGCCCTCCCCATCAGCCCCCTTAAAAGGAATTAAACCTCACCTTATTTCCAGCGACACGCATGTCCACTGGCACTGGCTCCGCCCCCTTGGTGACATCAGAATTGCGGATTTTTAGCCAATCCAATGCTTTCCCAATTGCATAAAATCGGCAAGGGGTGGGGGCAAATGCTGTTTTGGCCAATCAGCACCTCCTCAGAGATGCATTGAATCAGTTGAGGAAAATTCTGCATCCCCATGCAGAGTGTGGAGACGTTAAACGGCATGGCTGCCTACTGTGCAGCACTGAGCCAGGAAGCACCTGCAGTGGCCATCTGAGGAGTGGCCACTTGGAGGTGTCCCTAGGGGCAATGAAAAGGCAGTGTTTGCATGAAAATGCCTGAAGGCAATGATTATACTTACCAGAATAACTACATTTAGCTGTAGTTGTTCTGGTGACTATATAGTGTCTGTCCCTTTAAACCATTTGGAAAGCTTGTGCAACAATACTGAATTGAGGACATTGTTAGCAAAAAGACACCCACAGTAATTACACATTAACTTTTTGAATGTGGTGTAGACAAAAATAAGTAAACCTGTAATATTCCACTTGGTGCCAAGCCCTGTAAAATCCATCCAAAGACTGCTCTCCCTGGCGTATATATGTGGTCTTGCTGATATAGACACCTGAAATAAATGCAGTCCGTTACATATGTTATTGCTGTTTTACAGTGAGTAGTGAAATTGTTTCTGTACAGGATTGACACTTACTACCAGAAAAGACATATCAATTTCTAGCATATTTGGACAAAACTCAATGGCAGAATCAGCTGAGGTTCTCACTCAACAAATACTGTCTAAGCAAAGACAGAATTGACATCACTAACACAGAACTAAGAACTTCCACATCAGTGCGACTACAAACTTGATTACATTTAAGACACCTGGCACTCTAACCACAACCATACTCTGTAGTATTTATGGCTCTTAGACCTGAACAACTCTTCAGTCACCTGAACAACTTAAGCTTAATGAAGCAGTTTTGGTGTATAGAACATGCCCCTGCTGCCTCACTGCTCAATCCTCTGCCATTTAGAAGTTAAATCCCTTTGTTTATGAACCCTAGTCACACCTCCCTGCATGTGACTTGCACAGCCTTCCATAAACACTTCCTGTAAAGAGAGCCCTATTTAGGCTTTCTTTATTGCAAGTTCTGTTTAATTAAGATTTTCTTATCCCCTGCTATGTTAATAGCTTGCTAGACCCTGCAAGAGCCTCCTATATGTGATTAAAGTTCAATTTAGAGATTGAGATACAATTATTTAAGGTAAATTACATCTGTTTGAAAGTGAAACCAATTTTTTTTCATGCAGGCTCTGTCAATCATAGCCAGGGGAGGTGTGGCTAGGGCTGCATAAACAGAAACAAAGTGATTTAACTCCTAAATGACAGTGAATTGAGCAGTGAAATTGCAGGGGAATGATCTATACACTAAAACGGCTTTATTTAGCTAATGTAATTTAGGTGACTATAGTGTTCCTTTAAGAATACAAACATTTATTCCTAACACTATGGTGCTAGAATACTGATTTAGGTTCCCAGTCACACTCTATGTGGAGATAAAAGCTTTTAAACGTACCTTACCTTTATCCACAGTTGTGCTGGTCTCATCCTGCCTCCATGGCCGGGATCATCAATCTTGATGATCACAGACAATCCAATGCTTACCCAGAGGAAAGCATTGGGAGTCTATTGTGCATGCGCAGCAAAATACTGTGCTGCGCAAATCAGCATCTAGTCATAGAGATGCACTGAATCTGTGCATCATTATAGGGAAGGTTCAGTGCCTAATGCATTCAAGATTGTATTACTTGAGAAATAATTCACTAGACTCAACTAAATACCAAAATGCAAAGAAAAACAAAAAAGAAAAAAAGTACAAGAACTGATGAAAAATTATTACATCATGCTATACAGCATGGTTACCTTGTCCACATATAGACACATACCATCAAATCGAACACGTGGTCTTTCTAGGAACATCTGTCTCCATGTAGTGTAAGGGACCAGCTTCACACAGCTTCTTCCCCATATCTTAAAACATGCCCGGCGCCAGATCTCAGGATCCCTGAACATGAAATAAACTTTTTAAAAAGGCCTGAATTTAAAAATAAATACAAAAAAATATGAAAATGACATTATTCAAAGATAATATAAAGTGTATTATGAAAATTTGGAAATAGATTAATTCACTTTGTTTTTGCATTGTTTTGGATCAACAGCATAAAGGAATATGTTTTAAAGGTTGAACTTGAATGACTTTAGTCTTTTTCCAACCTAGATTACTATGTAACTATGACAGATTCACTATCATGGATAATTAAAAATGTGATTATATTAAAATTATTTTCAACAAGAGAAAGATAAATGTAATCCTATCATAAATTGCTATAATAAAGATTATGCTATGCTAAATTACTTAGACAAACTGGTACTTTAAATGTTTGATTAACTAAAATGTCTGGATGCTTGATTGTATGGGGTCAGTTATGCGATAAAATTAACAAGACGATAAAACAAAACTAAAGTCCTGGAAGAGCTTAGAATAATGCATTGTATGTCTTCGTCTCCCTCCAGCCCTCCAATTCTGCATGTGTAAATAATGAAAAATATATTATGTAAGTTACAAAACTAACATTCTAATAATGTGGCTGTTTTGCAGAAAAGGAGTCGGAAACATTACACAGATATTGGTTATTATGAAGAAGGGTGATGAAGATTCAATCGAAAAGTTCAAATCTTGAGAGGAATACCTTGAACAAATATAAAAACCTTTGCAGACCAAAGATAGCTGCTCTAATGATCTGAGATCAAGATCACTTGAAACCACCCAACGGAAAATATACATCAGCACCTCCATTGGGAGCGCTAAAAAAAAAAAAAAACAAAGAAAAAAAACACATTAATGTAGTAATTCATAAACTATAAGCAAAATGTACAGTAATATGTTATAATCTTTTTATGAATGGTTACTTCATTATTCACATCTACTTGGCCAAATATGCAGTACACACCAACTTTTTGGTAATATATTAATACTTTGGAATGCAGTTTATCCTTTAAATCGCTTAGAAGAATTTGTCATCAAACATCCAGACAAACACTATAGTGCCCCAGGCCCTATATTTACACAAGTCCTATCCCTGGGTACCTAATTCGTGGAAAATGGCGAGCATGTTTTTACCGTAACCCATTTGAAAGCATTAATTCAATGCATTCCTATGGTGCCTTACACATCACATGACTGAGTTTTACTCAGTCAGTAATGCAGGAGCGCCTCCAAGTGGCTGTCAGTGTCACATACACTGGAGGTGGATTTCAGCTTACAATATAAACATTGCAGTTTCTAAAACAAAAACATATTTTACAATAAAGGGTTAAAACTAAAGGACCACTGCACTCAGGCCACTTCTTTGAGATGAAGTGGCCTGGGTGACTTTAGTGGACCTTAAAGTTATACAACAGGTTCACATTTAAAGATAGCATGTCCTAAAAAATATGCCAGAATATATAGATGAACTTTTGAGGACTTTTATTTTATATAAAGTAGCGTATACCATGACAGGTGCCTTAGAAACTGCCATATCCAAGAATGGAGAAATTGAGCCGGAAAGGTCAGTCTGATAACTGCCAACTTTGGATATTCAATGAGTTGTTTCAAAAAGGCACTTTTGAACAACTGAAGACTTAAACCAACCTAGGAAAGTCTTGCCTGCAGGAACCCTAAAACATAACTACCCTCCTTGAGCAGCTCTGCTTTCATTCAAGGAATTCCCATGGAATAAACTGGGTATTAAACTTGGGAAATTATAAGTGACATGGCTTGTACAGGTGCTGCCTGGCTATCATTCATACCAAGGAAATCACCATACCTGAAATATGAGTCTGACTGAAATCATAGTCTGGCTGACAAAGTTTGAGGGTGGATTCTTGAAATGTCAGCTGCTGCTGGAAATAAGATAACAGGTCAGCCATCTTACTGTCATCATTTGCATCTTCAATGCTGTAAAGAGAAAGGCAAAAGTATTAAAAAAAATTTTTAAAAAAATAATACTGCCTACAAGTGAAGCACTGCTGCTGACATTCCTAAATGAACTTTCAACTTCTGTTTTACAAAACCTCACTAGTGTAAACACACACACTGTGAATTGATACATTATATCAAATATCACATACGTACAGGAATACTTTATTCACTAACAAAGTTAACTAGTTACTTCGTAGGAGGTTTCATGGCTTAACCCCCTGTGTACACCATGCACTGAAACAGCAATACAGCAAACTGATATCTGGCTGTTATGTTTTATTGTCAATAAGTTAATGTAAGCATCGATAACTATCGGCAATCTATCGTACTTAAACACACCATCGAGCTTTAGCCTTCTTATCTCCTCGACCTTAGGGTTTCCGGTAACGTCTTGTGTAATGTCACCAGGAATCCCAGCTGCACGCCCATCACACCTATCTCCTAACTAGCCGGTGTTCTCCCCGGAAGTGACGATGGTATAGAAATCTGACAGGTATAGCAGAATGATAGAACACCTGCTGCCGACTGTGTTGGAATCTCCGGAATGTTGCGATCTCCGGAACTCCGTCCCCCGGGACGTTGCTGTGCGTGTCCGCCCCCTCCTCCCCTCTCTGCATCCAATTTCGTAAGGTAAACGCCCATCAATCCATCAACTCTGCCCCCTCTCCCCCAACACGTCATCATTTCGCCTCCTTATCATAACCCAGCCCCAAAGGAAAAAAAAAAAGTTTGTCTGCAGCTAGTAATACCTAGTCTGAGTGTCAGCTCTCCACCTAACCCTGCAGCACAGGCTGTAAACACAGCAACACTCAGCGTGCACTGCGCTGTACATGTATCAATCCATCAAAACTCAGCGTGCACTGCACATGTATCAATCCAGCAACACTCAGCGTGCACTGCGCTGTACATGTATAAATCCATAAACACTCAGCGTGCACTGCGCTGTACATGTATAAATCCAGCACTCAGCGTGCACTGCGCTGTACATGTATAAATCCAGCACCACTCAGCGTGCACTGCGCTGTACATGTATAAATTCACTCAGTGTGCACTGACTGCGCCGTACATGTATAAATCCATCAACACTCCGTGTGCACTGCGCTGTACATGTATAAATCCAACACTCAGTGTGCACTGTGCTGTACATGTATAAATCCATCAACACTCAGTGTGCACTGCGCTGTACGTGTATAAATCCATCAACACTCAGTGTGCACCGCATGTGTATAAATCCATCAGCACTCAGTGTGCACTGTGCTGTAAACCTACTGTATAAATCCAGCAACACTCAGCGTGTACTGTATGACTGGTGTTGGATCAATCACTCTGTACTGTACATTACAATGAATATAAACTGTACAAAACATGAATCCAGCAATTGTAGTGTACATGTATCCAGAACCAATAACTGTACTGCACTTTACATGAATCCAGCAAGAATAACTGTACTGTAAGGTACTGTACATGAATCCAGCAACTATACATTCCATGAATCCAGCAACAATCACTGTACTATACATTGTATCAATGTAATGAAGAAATGAAGTGTACTGTATTGTACATTGCATGAATTCAGCAACAATCACAGTGTACTGACTTCCTATGCATTGCATGAATCCAGCGCACACAAACACACACTGACACAGCACATAACACAATCACTGTATATTGTGTCCGTATACATTGCATTAAAGGGACACTGTAGGCACCCATACCACTGTAGCCCATTGCTCAATGAAGTGGTCTGGGTGCCAGGTTCCCCCTAATTTTAGCCCTGCCGCTGTAAACATAGCAGTTTCAAAGAAACTGCTGTTTACATTGCAGGGTTAATCCAGTCTCTAATGGCTGTCTCCCTGACAGCCACTAGAGGCGCTTCCGCGATCCTCAATGCAAAAATCGCATTGATCACGCTGAACGTCCATAGGAAATGCTTTCCTATGGGCGGTTTGAATGCGTGCACGGCTCTGGACGCGCATACGCATCCGGCTCCACTCGGGAGCTGACGTCGGCGGGGGAGGAGAGGTCACCAGCGCCTAAGGAGCCCGGCGCTGGATAAAGGTAAGTGGCTGAAGGGTTTTTAACCCCTTCAGTCCAGCAGGAGGGGGACCCTGAGGGTGGGGGAACCTAATAACCCTATAGTGCCAGGAAAACCAGTGTGTTTTCCTAGTGCTATAGTGGTCCTTTAACCCTGCAAGTGTAATTATTGCAGTTTATATAAACTACAATAATTACCTTGCATGGTTAAGTCCTTCTCTAGTGGCTGTCTACCACTAGAGGGACTTCCGGCTTCTTATATGACTTTTGGTTGTCTAAACAAGCCTGGACGTCCTCACGCTATGCAGGAGGACCTCCAGCGTCGCCGGAATCCCCATAGGAAAGCAGTGAATAATGCTTTCCTATGGGGAGGTCTACTGCGCGCGCAAGGCCATTGCGGAGCGTGGGCGGATTTAGGCAAGTGTCTTAAGGGGTTTTAACCCCTTCAGCGACGTGGGGCGTTCCAGGATTCTCCAGTGCCAGGAAAACAGGTTTGTTTTCCTGGCACTAGAGAATCCCTTTAATTCTCTACACAAATGTTAGTACAGTGCATGAAATACAGGACAGTTAGGAGAACCTTTTTGAGCACATGGGGAAGAGGTACATTCCAAATCAGACATGGGGAATGTCACTGATCACACAGAGGACAATTAAAGGAATCCTCATCAATGTAACCTCTACAGCTTAATGTAGGTGTTATGGTGCAAAAAGCTAGTCATGTATTTGCTGCTCTGTTAACACGGCCTTTTCTGTGCTAAGGCAGTGTTTACATTTGCCCTTAAAGCAACTCAGCACTGCTCAAGGAAGCACCTCTAATAGCCCATCTGAAGAATAGTCAGTGGAAGTATCCATAGGCTGTAATGTAAACACTGCATTTCTCTGCAAAAAGCCTGCAGGGACTGACTATACTCACCAGAACAACTACAATAAGCTGTAGACGTTCTGAGGACTATAGTGTCCCTTTAAAGTTGGGTATTAGATTAGGGTATGGTTTAGGATTAGATTTGGTATTTGATTTAGAATTTGGGTTTAGTTTAGGATTATGATTAAGATTATTACTTTGTATAGGTATACATTTGGGGTATTGTACTCAGGAGATGTTGCGTAGTACACTTAGAATAATTTTACTGCGAGCAGCTAACCAGAGCAGACGTGTGACAGACGATCTCCGCTAAAATAAGCCTGAAATAAGCAATTTTCAAAGTTATATTGATAATAATTGTAACGGAACCGCTGGCACCCCGACCGGGTACCCTCCGCCGACGGATGCTCCTAGTGCTTTCCGAGGTCTTCAAGCACTCTGCCTAACACCATAACCACTGCAGACCCCACGAACCGCCGCAGCTTGGTTGGGGTCTCGCCGACTCCACCCACTCTGGACCCAAGACCAGGGTCCAGCTTCCAGTAGGTGGACCTCTCCGAAATCCAGAGAGCTGGAACAGGAACAAGCTCTTAGCAGAGCTCAGCGATTATACCCTGGGGAGTATAGTGATTATAGCAATCCCCAGAGTGTAGTTCTCCAATCCCCCAAACATGAGCCAAAACTTCATGAAGGTACAAGATGATCTGAGGTGCTAGCACACCCAGTCTGGCTTTTATTACAGTTGTTGCAAATACAGGACCGCCCACAGGGAGGGATAAAACAACCAATCATATCACAGTTACATCCCACAGATTCCCTCCCCTTATCCTGAGAGGAAACTCAATTATACATACAGTTAAACATACTTTTTACCCAACTTTCATAACTCTAAAACCATACATCCAATCTCCATAAAAATTACATATTCACAATCAATCCATTCAGGGGAACAACATATTAAAAAAATGACACGAATCAGACCAGTGGTTTAAAAGTTAAGGGAAAGTCCTTTGTTACCAAATGAAGCATGGCTTTTTTTTCCCAAAACAAGTTCCACAGAGTCTCTATCCTGGAGATAATTGGGAAGTAATCCAATTATCTCCAAGGACAGAGGCAAAACTCCATTAGCCACATGGCAGACAAAGGACAATAAAAAACGTAAAAGTACATACTGTTACATTTATCACATAGAACCTACACATTTACAATTTACCTAACACATAATAGCATACATAATATTGAAGACAGCCTGAATGCAATCTGCTACACAGTCTTAAAGGGACATTGTTCCTAAAAGTCATAATATGTCCACGGATGTTTTTTAAAGGGCCAGCAGCAGCACCATACAAATCCAATATGCCCAAATGTTGCACCTGAAAGGCCAAATCTCCCAGGGACCATAGTCAACAGGTAAGAGGCTGGCAATCAGGCTCCTCCAACAGCCAGGGGTAAAGGGCAGCTTGTAACCAATAAACCCAGTGACAAAAGGCATTTCGTCACACATCTCCCCTTTGGGGGGGAGACTAACCAGTCGATAAACCCACCCACAGTGAACAAGTACATGAGTAGCCCACCCACAACACACATTTACTGCACCTGGTGGTTCCTCTGGTGCTGCTGGGCAACACGCTGTGGAGACTGGGGGTGCAGAGGCCAACTGCGCTCTGCCCCGATGCCAGCGCTTCTGCTGGGGTAGCCTGGACGCAACTTGGTTGGGGAGGAGAGACATCGCTTACCTCTTCCGCCCAGTATTCTTGTGAGGGTAGTTGGGGATCTGGATAGACCATCCAGCATCCCTGTATGTCGGGTGCATAGACTACGGTCTCATCTGCACCTTCTGGGGGATTAGGGTCTCCCCTTTGTGGGGTAAGTTGCCACTGGGAAGGGAGACCGGTTGCCTCCTCCCCCCCTGGAACTCACTCTGCCGCTGGGGAGTAAGGACAATACTTTTGGCTCCCTGGAACTCACACTGCCGCTGGGGAGGAAGGACGGTACCTTGGCTCCCTGGAACTCATACTGCCGCTGGAGAGGAAGGACGACACCCTCTGCTCTCTGGGACTCACACTGCCGCTGGGGAGGAAGGACGACACCTTCTGCTTTCTGGGACCCACACTGCCGCTGGGGAGGAAGGACGACACCTTCAGCTCCCTTGAACTCACACTGCCGCTGGAGAGGAAGGACGACACCTTCGGCTCCCTGGAACTCACACTGCCGCTGGGGAGGAAGGACGGCACCTTCGGCTCCCTGTGATGCTGGTTGCTGCAAGGACGAGGGACCGATAATCTCCTCTCCCTGGGATGCTGGTTGCTGTAGGGAGGAGAGACCGATTGGCCACAGCCCCAATCTCCGAAATCGGAGCTCCGATTCTCCTCATCCAACTTGCGCACGGTGGCCAGGAGCGTCTCTACCGAAATAGTCGGGCCATACCTGGTTAACCGCCTCTCTACCTCCTTCCTGTAAGCCTCGCCCTCAAAGCGATAAGTCATGTTTGCTGTGAATAGGGGCGCTGTACGAATACTAGCGTTGCCCTCAAATTGCAATTCCAAACGAACTGTGTCTCCGAGCTGCTTCTCCTCGCACTAGGACGCCATCCCACCGCTGCCACCACTGTAACGGAACCGCTGGCACCCCGACCGGGTACCCTCCGCTGACGGATGCTCCTAGTGTTTTCCGAGGTCTCCAAGCACTCTGCCTGACACCATAACCACTGCAGACCCCACGAACCGCCGCAGCTTGGTTGGGGTCTCGCCGACTCCACCCACTCTGGACCCAAGACCAGGGTCCAGCTTCCAGTAGGTGGACCTGTGTGACGAAATGCCTTTTGTCACTGGGTTTATTGGTGACAAGCTGCCCTTTACCCCTGGCTGTTGGAGGAGCCTGATTGCCAGCCTCTTACCTGTTGACTATGGTCCCTGGGAGATTTGGCCTTTCAGGTGCAACATTTGGGCATATTGGATTTGTATGGTGCTGCTGCTGGCCCTTTAAAAACCATCCGTGGACATATTATGACTTTTAGGAACAATGTCCCTTTAAGACTGTGTAGCAGATTGCATTCAGGCTGTCTTCAATATTATGTATGCTATTATGTGTTAGGTAAATTGTAAATGTGTAGGTTCTATGTGATAAATGTAACAGTATGTACTTTTACGTCTTTTATTGTCCTTTGTCTGCCATGTGGCTAATGGAGTTTTGCCTCTGTCCTTGGAGATAATTGGATTACTTCCCAATTATCTCCAGGATAGAGACTCTGTGGAACTTGTTTTGGGGAAAAAAAAGCCATGCTTCATTTGGTAACAAAGGACTTTCCCTTAACTTTTAAACCACTGGTCTGATTCGTGTCATTTTTTTAATATGTTGTTCCCCTGAATGGATTGATTGTGAATATGTAATTTTTATGGAGATTGGATGTATGGTTTTAGAGTTATGAAAGTTGGGTAAAAAGTATGTTTAACTGTATGTATAATTGAGTTTCCTCTCAGGATAAGGGGAGGGAATCTGTGGGATGTAACTGTGATATGATTGGTTGTTTTATCCCTCCCTGTGGGCGGTCCTGTATTTGCAACAACTGTAATAAAAGCCAGACTGGGTGTGCTAGCACCTCAGATCATCTTGTACCTTCATGAAGTTTTGGCTCATGTTTGGGGGATTGGAGAACTACACTCTGGGGATTGCTATAATCACTATACTCCCCAGGGTATAATCGCTGAGCTCTGCTAAGAGCTTGTTCCTGTTCCAGCTCTCTGGATTTCGGAGAGGTCCACCAACTGGAAGCTGGACCCTGGTCTTGGGTCCAGAGTGGGTGGAGTCGGCGAGACCCCAACCAAGCTGCGGCGGTTCGTGGGGTCTGCAGTGGTTATGGTGTTAGGCAGAGTGCTTGAAGACCTCGGAAAGCACTAGGAGCATCCGTCGGCGGAGGGTACCCGGTCGGGGTGCCAGCGGTTCCGTTACAATAATAATAGTAATTATTATTATCCAAATTATACTAATTTTGACCCAATTCAAGCTATTACAAGATGGAAAAGAAATCTAAGCACCAGGGAACATTACAACCAGCAGGGCCCGTGACATCAGGGACCTTTTCCTCCATCCCACTAAGGCCAAAGAAAATGGCGACACAACCTCGGCCTCCTCTGAAGAACCAGCGTTGGATGAGCTGGACGAGTTCCCAAATGCTGGGGGACTACACCACCGCTCCTCAGATGCGGAAAATGAACTGCCCTCCACTAAAGGAGATATAAAAGTTCTTCTCCGCCATTTCCGCAAGATGTTTGCAGCAGACCTAGCCACAATGTGGGAGGAGATACACGCTGTGGAAGGGCGAGTCAAGACAGTAGAGTAGGACACGCAGGGCCTCACTACACAATGTATACAGATAGAAGCACAAACTGCTGAGTTACATCGAACCCAGTCCCTGCTTACCAACCGCCTGGACGCAATGGAGGATCGGCACAGGAGCCGGAATGTCAAAATACAGATTCCAGAATCCCGGAGACGGTGACCCAGGAAGAACTGACAATATACCAGGAGGCTCGACACCTCACTATTTACGCCACAGCAGGCGAAACAAGCCATGATCGACGGGGTCTATCGCATCCCGAGAGCTACCAGAGCCACAGCAGGCTCCCCAAGGGATGTCATACTACAGCTCCAGACAAGGTCAGCCCAAATAAACTTCATTGCAGCAGTGTGAGGAAATTCTACTCACCCCTTCGAAAATGCCGCTCTGTCTTTTTATCAAGACCTGTCCAGGCCTACCTTGGTATGGAGAAGACTGTTCAGACCGCTGACCACCGCGCTCCGCCAACATTTTATCCCTTACCGCTGAGCATTCCCCAGGAGCCTGGTCATCACGCTTGGTGGTGCAACATCCTGCATAACCGATGCATGGGAAATAGAACTGTCACCAAATTTGGATCAGACCACTCACGCACCGAGACAAAAGCCCACACACACCTGGGACATGTCCAAAGTACAACCATTACAGCCAGCTGGACCCACCACCCCACCCTCTACCGCATTCAAAGCGCAAAGGGCTAACTGGCACCTGAGAACCAGAAGGGAATGCATAGGAGCTGGCTGAAAGCCCTAAATAGCTTTATGCATGTACAAAATGCGAAAAAAGAAAATATCATAAACTTTGAAAGAAATTGGTGCAAAATCATCAAGCTCAATGATCTCAGGTAAGAAGGCAGAGCCAGCAGCAGCAGATGCTCACTTTGTACACTTGAAAAATGTTTTAGCTGTAATTGATCCTCAAGACAGACTGCTCACTGTAGCCTTAACTGCCCTCACTGAAGTTACACACTATGCATCATGACACAAAGTTATAACGTTCAGTTATTGAATCATGGGAATTATAAACAGTGCCATTTTTCAGAAACAGCCCTGATTTAATCTGCAAGGCTGCAAAGACAGCAAGCAATAAGATTAAGTCATTCTGGGGCTTAGACTGCCCATTTAATTTATTTGATATAACCTAGGCTTGCATTATTACATTTAACCGTCATAAAAGAAGCATAAAACACTTAACTACAAACATTTCATTTAAAATTAAAGTTGGTACATACAATTTTTTCCCTACTCCATCACCATCAGGAGACATGTTATAGTTAATTTTAAACTCAATGTCTGGCACCAGCTGCATGGCTTGACGGTAAAATTTGATGGCTGAAAAAAAGGGGGGGGAATTGTATTTAATAAATTACATAAAACTAAAATATAATAATAATTAATAACTAATAATTTTCATAAACTTTTCTCTAGAGCACTGGAGCTTACATTCATGTCAACATTTACTTAATCAACTAACAGGATAAAATAATGAAAGGGTTAAATATTCAAACACAATTTAGAGCATTGGAAACAATCTGTATTGGGCATTATTTTATTTTTTTTTGCTACATTTTCAGTAAGTTTACTAAACCTAGCCAAATAATACTGCACAAATATATCCACATAGCATTAACTATAGATAGACGTCCCTAGCTATATTAGGCTGGAACTTAAGGGATCCTTACACCTGGTAGAGAAAAACAAAAACTCATGTTTGGGCAGAAGCACTATTAAAGAGAAATTTCTCCTATTGGCTAATATTGGGGCGTTATCTGCATCCTGCAGTTCATGAAAAGGAAGCAAAAAACCATATCAAGAGGCAGCCTTAAAATAAACACAGAAAGGGTTGTTTATCAAATAGAGAACTCTTGTTAATTCAAAGTGAATTTTAAATTTAAGGCAACAGTATCTAAAATGAAAACATCTCTGGCTTAGATAATTAATAAAGTTTGGCAATTTTGAACTTAAATTTGAAATTCAATTTAAAATTCTCACTTTAGTAAATAAAGAAGCCACAGGCACTAAGCACGGTGGCATATATGTATGGTGGCAATGAAGGAGTTAATCCGTTTTGTCTAGGACAGGGATAGGTAACCTTCGGCACTCCAGATGTTGTGGACTACATCCCCCATAATGCTCGTACACACATTATTGCTGGCAAAGCATCATGGGAGGTGTAGTCCAAAACATCTGCAATGCCAAAGGTTGCCTATGCCTGGTCTAGGATTAGAATGTGAGGAATTTTACATCTAGTGGTAGATGGTCAGTTAGACAGGTATCTGGGCAGAATTGATGACACAGCTGGCATAGCATTGGTTGAAAGTTGCAAGCAGAAAAAGAGTGGGAAACGGGAACAGTATAAAAGAAGCAGCACAAATTTAATCCTGTCAGACTGAAGCAGGAACGGTGCGGACAGACACCCCCTCCCTCCCACCCCCCTTTACTATTATTTAATTGTATTGACGTGGTGTTATGAAGCATTGGGGCAAAAGTCATCTTCAGGGTCAAGTTCTGAGGAAGGATATGGTGGTAAATGTTTTTAAATAAAAGGCGGTCAGGTTAGTTATGACTGACTTGCAATAAAGTTGAAATTTTTAAGTAAAACGCGGTCAGGTTAGTTATGACTGAATGGCTATTTGGTGGTTAATAACGTTAAAAGTTTAAAAAATTGGTGAACCATATTTTATATGGTTATGGTTACAAAGTTATGGTTGTATGCCCCTTGAGCTTTGAATAAACACCACTGCCAAGCCCATTGAAAAGTAATTAAACGTTGTCTGTGGTTATTGTGTGTCTCGTTTTATTTATACGAATATTGCCTACCATGCATATAGACTGATTAGACTAAACAAAATGAATGTTACTTTGAGAGCAGCCTAGACTCCTTATGCCAGGCTATGCCAAAAAGATATTGGAATACCTAAACCAAAGTCATTACACTTTGGTTACCTGACAAGCGTACTTTTAAGCATTGAAACACATGCTGGACCATGTTTTTTTATAATGTATTTTAAAGGCGATCACTTTAATCATAAAAGAAGTTGTAAATTGTTGATCAATTAGAACAGATTAAATAATACCTTCATAGAGTGCTCCATTTTGTTCTTCCTCTGCAGCTTTAAGAAAAAGTTCTCTTGCCTGTACAGGACAAAATATACATTAAACATTTATATTTCATTGGGATAAATATGACAATTACACTGATAGTCTAAAGAAGTCCATATTGACTTAAGAGACTAAAAAGGTATATACATTTGATAAGTGCTCGGGCTATGACTGTCTCTCTGAACCTTGGGGACATCTGGTTTTAGTCAAACCACTGAAAAATTACCTCACATAGAATCAGTGGACAGCACCCACAGAGCCAACTAGCACTATAACCCTAACAGATTTAAACTATGTCACTATCATTTATCCCACAGTATAGGGACTAATAGGTTCAGTGAATCTGGCTCGTCCACATAACATGTTGGCTGGACTTAAAGGGAGAAAGTATGTGTTTAAATTGACACTCAATTTCTATTTTAATTATAGTGGATCAATAGATAAAAACAAATAATATGTACTGACTTCTGTTATAATGAGTGGGTTGCTGGAAACAGTATAAAACATTAACATGTATGCACTAGATAATGAAGCGTGCTGCTCACTTTCTCCTCTTTTGCCAACTCAAACTTCACTTTGGTATCTGTAATCTTTCCCACAGTCCCTCTAGCTGCCGCCTTGCGGGACCCAGAATTTGCTAATCCCGAACTCAATCCGGGAGTGAGTTCAGACATCCAGCGTGCTCTGAACATTTGAAGTTCTTCCTGAAACAAAAGAACATATATTTAAATTTAAATAAAATATTACCATGAGCAATGCAGGCTGCAGAGATACATGGAAATGTTTGGAAGAATTAGGCTGTAAATATGACTGACCAGTGGTAGTAACATTATGTTGATGAATTAATACATTTTACATTTCTGTATATACTGAATAAAAATAAAGAAACATGAGCTTCAGAGAGCTACTATTCAAGAATCTTTTCTTAGTACTTACTGCAAGAATGTCAAACTGTCAGCAGTCAGAAGTAAAGGTTTCTTAAACATAAAATGGATTTGTAATTTGAACGTACATTTCTTGCACATGACTACCAGAGGTATCTAGAAAACTGGGTAACAAAGGCTTAATTCTACAGTGCTCGTAAATCTCCTAGATAGTTCTACTGGCAAAAGCTGGAGGTAACTGAAACAAAAAAAACCCCAAAAAAAAACACTTTTTTTTTTTTTAACTAGAGACCCTCATGATGAATTACATAAAAGATGCAAAACATTTTTCAAATTATTTATTATTTATTATTGCCATTTATATAGCTCCAACAGATTCCGTAGCGCTTTACAATATTCTGAGAGGGGGATTTAACTATAAATAGGACAATTACAAATTGTCGAATTGCGTCCTAACAGAATGAAAACAGTTTGTTAATTAGTGTAAGGACGTAATTCGGGACTTTGTTCATATTGGAATTTTATTCTAATGAATGAAACTCCGATCTGATTCGTGCCGCGGCTGCATCTTGCAGCCGCTTAGTGGTTAACTCCCTAATTCCCACGGTATTAGGGAGCTACCAAAATCTTTATTTAGTATTAGTAAATGTGTCTGAAAGACCAATATAGGTCTTTCAGCCACATTTATTAATACTAAGTAAATATTACTTAGTATTAGTAAATTCTGCCCCTACTTGCTAAACCGCTCACTGTAAAAAAACAAAACAAAAAAAAACCTAGTGCCCCCACCCCTGAGCGGCGGGTGGGGGCCCTAAAGGATAATGGGGGGGGGGGGGGAGAAGGACCTGTTCTCCTCCCCCTGGCCCCCACCCCTGAACGGTGGATGGGGGCCATAAAGGATAATGGGGGGGGAGGAGGGCGGACCTATTTTCCTCCCCTCTGACCCCCACCCCTGAGTGGTGGGTGGGGGCCATAAATAACAATAGGGGGGGGAACCTATTGTCCTCCCCCACCGGCCCCCACCCCTGAACGGTGGGTGGGGGCCATAAATAACAGTTACAATAGCCCCCCCATTGTTATTTACGGCTCCCACCCACCGCTCAGGGGCCGGGGGGAGGGTGGGTGGGAGGACAATAGGTTTCCCCCCCATTGTTATTTATGGCCCCCACCCACCACTCAGGGGTGGGGGGGACAATAGGTGTCCCCCATTGTTATTTATGGCCCCCACCAGCCGCTCAGGGGTGGGGACCAGGACACACAAATAGGGATGGGGGGGGGGGGGGGTGCTAGTTTTTTTTTTTTTAACAGTTTAGTAGACATAGCGACCCCCATAGAGTGAGGGAGGACGTGGGGGGCTTAGGAAGTGGCAGGGAGCACTGCTCCCTGCCGCTTCTACCTTTACATTTTACAAGGAGGGAGCTGCACGCCACGGGATTCGGCCATGACAGTGCCGCTTTAAATATCTTGCCCATAAGTATTTGTAAGGATCCTGAAGGCATTACTAGCAATGCAGCTTACTAAAAATGGCAACAGAATGTAAAAAGAATGTCTGCAATTGAGCACAAAGCACACATATAGCAAATATAGTTAAATCATACATTTCTTAAATAAAGATATTTAGAACAAATTGCTTTAATCCCTGGAATGTTAACCTAATGCTAACAGTGAAATGGTCCATTCACTCTTCCCCTTTTCCTGACTGTATGAAAAAAATTACTCATTGTTTGCAAGTACTGTATGCATGTATGGGTTTAGCTTACATTATCAACACATTATTTACACCTTACTGGTTCTATATGTATATGATTTAATCCAGATACACTCTTAGAATTGTGTGTGTGTGTGTATTACAATTATTGTGTTATTTTTTTTTATGTTTCATTTAATTTTGTAAAAAAAAACACAACAAAAAAAAACACTTTTTCAATAAAACAATATTTTTGCACAATTCTGTATTTACCTTATGTGTTTTGTATGTTTTACAATCAGGAAGGGGGGGGAGGACTTTAAGCAATTCCAAATAAAGATATTTACTTTAATACATGATCTATATATTATCAATATAATCCACTAAAATTACAGTGTCGCTTAAAGAAACATTATTGTACCTGAAGATTGGTTTCTCCCGGTCTTCCATTTTCATCCGTTTTCAGGATGTCAGAGTAACAATCCTTATCACCTTCCGCCTATGAATAAGATAAAGAATTTTTACTTGTGCAGGGGGTACTCAGAGACATGGGAATATCTGTTAGTACAAGTACCGTATATACTCGAGTATAAGCCGAGTTTTTCAGCCCATTTTTTGGGCTGAAAAACCCCAACTCGGCTTATACTCGAGTCATAGTCTGTATTATGGCAATTTGCATTGCCATAATACAGACTGGGGGGAGAGGGGGGCTGGCAGAGCTGTAACTTACCTGTTCTGCAGCTCCTGTCAGCTCTCTCCTCCTCCGCGCCGTCCGTTCAGCACCTCGGTCAGCTCCCAGTGTAAGTCTCGCGAGAGCCGCGGCTCTCGCGAGACTTACAGTGTGAGCTGATAGAAGGAGCTGCACGGACGGCGCAGAGGAGGAGAGAGCTGACAGGAGCTGCAGAACAGGTAAGTTACAGCTCTGCCAGCCCCCCTCTCCCCCCCACTGAACTACCACTGGACCACCAGGGAAGGAGAGCCCCCCTCCCTGCCATATATCAAGCAGGGAGGGGGGACGAAAAAAAAATATATATAAATAAAATAAGAAATAATAAAAAAATAATAATAACAAAAAAAAAGGGGTATAAGGACCACTATGGGAGGGAGGGGGGGTATAAGGACCACTATGGGAGGGAGGGGGGGATAAGGACCGCTATGGGAGGGAGGGGGGGGGATAAGGACCACTATGGGAGGGAGGGGGGATAAGGACCACTATTGGAGGGAGGGGGGTAAATGGACCACTATGGGAGGGAGGGGGGGGTATAAGGACCACTATGGGAGGGAGGGGGGGGGGGATAAGGACCACTATGGGAGGGGAGGGTAAGGACCACTAGGGGAGGGGTGAGTCAGGACCACTGGGGGGGGGGGGGGGTGAAGGAACATGGGGGTGGGGAGGTAAGGACCACTGAGGGAGGAGGAGGGGAAGTCAGGACATATGGGGGGGGAGGGGGCGGCAAAAATTGTTTTGCCTACGGCGGCAAATATCCTTGCACCGGCCCTGCACACACTGCATTCACACACTGCATTCATACACACACACACTGCATTCATGCACACACACGCTGCACTCATACACACACACATACGCACACACTGCATTCATTATACACACACTGTAAATAAATATTCAATTAATATATTTTTTTTAGGATCTAATTTTATTTAGAAATTTACCAGTAGCTGCTGCATTTCCCACCCTAGTCTTATACTCGAGTCAGTAAGTTTTCCCAGTTTTTTGGGATAAAATTAGGGGCCTCGGCTTATATTCGGGTCGGCTTATACTCGAGTATATACGGTAAATAGAATTTTCTGTATTCTAAGAATCTAAGCAATGCCATAGTGTGCAAAAACAACAACTGCAGTGTTGAGAGACAAAAAGGGTAAATGAAATCCAACATAAACCCATATCTGCTTGCTTGACATGTCCTTCCTGAAGTGAATAAATGCGGTTGATGAATCTCCAAATCAATTTAAAGAGTAAATGTCACGTCCCAGAATTTTAAATATTATCTTTATATTTTACTTATCTAAGAGGTATGACATTTTTTATATATATATATATATATATATATATATTCACACACACACACACACAGTATAAGTAACCTTCTCTAAAAATAAAAAGTTAGGTTAGTACCTCCCTCCGGGGTCATTCAATCATCATCAGCATCCCCAGGACCCTCACAATAAAATCAAGCAAAATATAAGTTTAAAAACAGGAAGAGAATTCTGTACTGCTGTTAATGCAAAGGAAAAAAGAATTTACATTAAGTTAAAAGGTCTTATTTTTCTGATGTATAGCAGAAATACACTAGGGACATAGCAAGATCCTACAAGGGTGGGTCTTCCATCACTGCTGCTTGTAACAACTTCTCCCCAAATGCCCCTTCTGCTGAATACCGAATGACTAGCCTATAACATTTGCTAACATGCTAAATTAAGACTGTGGCAGCTTTTCATATATATTCAGAAGAAGCCATTGCTTTTCTTGCCCACAAAGCAGCCATAGATCATGTTCAATGTTATTTAATTTTGACAGGAAGTGACAAGTAGTGACTCTCCTCTAGCTTTACATGTAATCATAATGGTTTCTGTGATCCATTGAGCAATTGTGAATTTAGAGGCTGCTTTACCTGCAGAATTTCCTCTCAAGTTAAAGAGGCACTGTCCAAGGGCAGAGTCTAAAAAGTCAATTCTAACAGCCAACTGCTGCAGGGAATCTTCTGTGTCAACGGAGGATCCTGTGGTCTTGTGTGATACTCCATAGACCTCAAAGCTGTACTCTTGCACATGCGCGAGAGTACAGCAGTGATGCCGGCTCTGAAGAGGGAAGTAATCCTCTCCAAATATATCTCCACATCCAATGAATTAAGTTTAAGAGAGGAAGGCTTCTCGTATAATGAAGGAAGTATAGTAGTCTCAGATGTAAGTAGGGCTCAGATGTAAGAAAACCGTATCCTAATAAAATACTTAATATTTTGGTGAAGATGAGAGTGCGTGGATCTCGCTTTACTGAAGTGATTGCAATAAGGAATGCTACTTTTTAAGTAAGACTATATTTTGAGAGAAACATCTGTAAGAAGTTCAAATGGTTCCTCACATACTCCGTTAAGCAAAAGACAGATCCCATATTGGGAAGATAGTTTTGTGGTGGATGGAGCTGCCAAAGCACTTTAAACAAAAATCTCCTGATCGCTTTAAAAGATCTTCAATGTGTTGAGATGCTCATACTGCAAGAAATTATTTCTCTCAAAATATACAAAAAGTTGGCATAGCAGGGTTCATAAAGTCCGTCCTCCTTGCATCAATATAAGTATCTATTCCCTATACGCAAGTAAATCTTAGAAATTTTGTAGATTTCAGCAATACATCCATTTATTCTTCCTCTAGACCATGACTCTTGAGTATTACCCTTGCAGAAACCAAGCAGTTGAAAAAGTCTTTAGTGTCTTCAATGTGATTCCTGTTTTCCAAAAGCTGTACTATGGGAGGTAGATACCCAAATTCTTCGTTCCGCCATCTCCAGAAGTTCTGAAAACCAGCTTCTGTTTGGCCAGTAGGAAATCATTGTGATTATCCATGAGACTGAATGGATTTTCCAGATTACTTTAGTATGGATTGCTACAGGTGGAAATACATATCTCTAGGAAAACGTCCACTTAATTGATAGAACGTACAGATAATCTGAGTAGTCCGTTCTTTAAAGAAAGGCAAACCTGCACACCTTTCAGTTTTTTTCATTGCAGTTGAAATTGTTTGGGCTCAGGGATAGTCTGCATGTCTCCATTTGTTTCTGCCAATATCATCTACTATAATGTTGTCTATATCTTTAATATAGACAGCTGTGATTACAGATACGGTAGGTTTATTTCTGACTATTACTATTTCTGCATGTTTAGCACTTCAAGGTAAAACACTACTGTTTTGCAGAAAAGGCACTGTTTACCTTGAAGAGTTAAACACACCTCTAGTAACGCATACTAACAGCCACTAGAGGTGCTTCCTCTGCATGGATCGAATTAAACTTGGTCATGTAACATTGCAGCTCACAGGAAAGCATTGAATTTAGGGAGGTTTTTCTAGGAGAAGCATGAATGTGCACCTTGGTAGCATCTTTATAGCCTGCCTCCCACTTTTCTCAAGGCATCAGAACTTTTTGCATTTGTCACTACTTGCTGATGTGTTCTTGTCTCAGAATCGGCTTTCAGGTTTTTTTTTTTTTAATACATCTGTCCTCCTCCTATGCATAGTTTAGCTTTTATTCACACTAGTAAGGTATTCTATTCCCTTTAAGCCTCTTTTCCTGTGGTAATAACTTTCTGGTCTTAGACATATACTTAATGAGATTATCCAAAGCAGATCCAAATAACTTATTTTCTTTGAAAGTTAACTCACAAAGGGCACTCTTACGAATCTACAGCCCATGACTTCAACCAGTTCACTCAAGTCACTAATGATAAACCCATGTTTCTCAAGGACCGCTTTATGGACTTTTGTCATCAGATAAAAACTTCCTAACCAACCTATTTTTTAATGACCAGACTAAATCTTCAGAAGAATCTCCGGACAGATTATCTTCTAGACTCTAGAAGACACCTTTTGGCACCCAGGGAAGCCAAAAGGTGTCCAACCTTTTTGTTTCCTTGTGCCGCAGTGAGCGCAGAGGAATTGCCTTGGGCTGCACATAAAATCTATAACATAAATAATTTATATAAAAAAACTTTGAAGGCCCTTTCCTTGAATTTGTTTAGTAGATAATTCCCTTAGTTGTTATCCTTATGTGGGATTGCCATATTTAAGGATACCAACTTAGGGAGCTATCTACTAAACACATACATATGCACACGTTGCCACACACACGGTCACTGACCTATAACACAGTCACATACATACAGCACACACAATCACAGACACACACAATTACAGACCTATACACACACACACAATCACAGACCACACACACCTATACAACAACGACAAACAATCAAACCCACACACAAAAGCACAGACCCAAACACATAATCATTGACTTACACACACAAAATCACTGCCCCCCAAAAAAATATACCTAAGAAGTCTAATTAGTGCTTTGCTGTGGTAAGCTGCTGTTTGAAATATCCTTCTGTAAGAGGTTTCTGACCTTTTATCCATCAAAACATTAAAGCCCCCCACCCCCTCGCTAAAATTTTAATCCAGTTAAAAGATATAGTAAGATAATGTGGAAACACTAACATGGGCTCCCAGCAGATGAAGTGCCAGGATCTGAAAAGGGCCAAGCAAATGAAGATAGTGGCTGCCACCCTGGACAGGTTTAGTTCGGTTAAACTCATCTTCCTCTGCACCCCACAGTCATCGGACACTAAGCAAAGCAGCAAAATATGCAAAGTTTCCAGACAGTGACAGGACCACTATAAGGCCTTGCTACTTTCCATTCTCTTCAAGTTCCACAAATGTATCTTGGCATTGAAAACCTTTTCCTTTCTTATCTTTTATTTTATTCTCTTCCATCCTTTCATAATACATACAAAAATCAGTCAAATTAAGCTTAAAGAGATACTATAGTGCCAGGTATACAAAACTGTATTCCTGGCACGATTGCTCCCGCTTCCTCCCCCCCCTTACCCCCACCCCATAATTGAAGGGTTAAAAATCCTTTATTTACATCGCTGATTTTCCTCAGCGCTGGCTGCGGCTCCGCCTTCTCAGACGTTACCTGATGAGGGGGCACTAATGTGCATTAATTAATGCTTTCCTATGGTGAAATAGTTGACGCTGATGTCCTCATGTGGAGCGTGAGGACATCCAGCATCACTTAGCGGACCAAAAGTCTGGTAACATTCCGGAAGCTCCTCTAGTGGCTGTCTAGTAGAGTGCATTGCTGCACTAAGTGCAATATAGACAGTTTTGCTCTTTGAGTATCATGGCACTTTTACATTTGTGCATACTGGAGGGTGGGAAAATTATAAGCATTTTGTACTTTAGTATAAGTCATATTGATTAAAAACATTACATTTAATATACAGTGTTTTAAAAGGGCAATAGGACTTTTTTTCATACCATATAAATTAATAACTAATCTTTAAAGTGAATGAAAGATATATTAAAAAAAATAAAAAATAACCTGAAAATAAAAATAGAGCACATAATAAGGTCTAATGCTTTTTCCAAGTTTGCTTATATCCCCCTTTTTTAAGTCACAGAGAAGGTTTCAGAGCGGGATGGTGTTGGTAGGTTTTCCAAGTCCATGTCACTAGTTTCGGTTTCTATCAACAGACTGCACCCCACAGTCCAAGGCAGGCAGTTTTGCAGAATTGAGGTGGGAAGCGAGCTGTGATGTCAGGAGCCGGAATACGACGTCACTCCAGCCTCGGCATCACTAAACGGCGCGTGAAAGAGCATAACAAGAAGAGGATTTTAGCGATAGTAAGCTTGCCACTGGTTCTTGGGAGGGGCCTGTTTGTCAGCCTCCTGCCTCAGGACTATGGGCCGTGCAAAAAGGCTCATAAAATACTTTGTTCATGCCTTTTTTGCTAGTCTGTTCGGTAGATTGCATTCCCCTCTGATTTTACCATTGTCACGTTCGACTACCGAACAACCACACGAACCAGGGACCACCCGGGAGCTTGTTAGCACATATTAACAACTTGGAACGGTTCTCACTGCAGTGTTTTAATTGTTTGTTTGAGTGGCCGCAATTCCTATAGACAACCACGAGGTGGCGGTCATTTTGTTCGCATGAACGCAAGCAGCGGTGTTTGGGCATGAATCTCATGGAAATAAAATCGTACACAGAAACTCCCGAACACCGCTGGACTTCCATCATCGCCTGTGTTCGGTTCTATATAAGTTAGAAGGGCACTATTCGGTGGAATCGTTCATCTGGATGAGGGGAACAAGCTCCGGGGTAAGAACACTGACTCTGTTTGGTAGCTTATTTGTTTTTAACTACCTAACTAGACCGACCGCAAGCCTTGATTCTCTGAAACTATTTTGGGCATTGGACCATGCGTGCGCCCAGTCAATTAAATGTCTTCCAGGAAAATCCTGAACCCCTGAACTGATCTGGGTGATTTTTGGATCAGGGCTATCAAGGGATGTAACATTCGTGGGGGTTTTGTATGTTTTAAAGGTATTTTGGGAATTTTATAAAAATGTGTGTTTTGTGTTTGGAGATAATTGAGTTTAGTATAGTGCTTGACTATCTCCATGGTACAGAGGAGGGATTGATCTATTATGTGTGGGAGTGTCCTGGATCTGAGAGCCAATGTGGTTGTGTAATTGTTAATACTGTGGTTTACTCTCAGGTCCAGGGAGGAGTGCCCCGTGCATGGGGACTTGCATACAAGGCCAGTTGTGGCTCCTATTAAACGAGTTCCTGCTGTCACATCCTGTTTCTGGCTGTGGATCATTTCTGGAAATGGCTTCTGGTATCCAGTACAATTCATGTTTAGTTTTTCTTGGTTTCATTCCTTTATTCCGTTCTTGGAATTCCCAATATCTTGGATTCCCTTTAACCCCTTAACGCCGTTACGGCGTTCTATGCCGTCGCGGCTTTAAAGCCGTTGCGGCTGCATAGAACGCCGTAACGGCTTGCAGCCCAGGAGGTCCGGCGGTACTCACCTCCGCTGCGATCCTCTTCTGGGGGGCTGCCTCAGAGCCCAGGCAGCCCCCCCACGGCAAATCAGGCCCCCGGGGGCCATGTGATCGCTCTCAAAGAGCGATCACATGGCCCCCTATAGCTGGCTGTGGATCTGCCAGCAGGGGGACTGTCTGAAATATCAGACAGTCCCCCTGCTGGTGGGAAGAATTAAAAAAAATAATTAGACATGTGTAAAATTTAAATAAATGCATTTTTATATATATAATATATGTATATATATTATATATATAATATATATACATATTATATATATGTAACGTCATGTGTAATGTATTTTAATAGTAATATTAGTATATATATTAGTATTAAAATACACTTAGAATGACGTTACATATATATAATATGTATATATATTATATATATATAATAGATATATACACATATATTATATATATATACATATAATTACAATAATAAATAAATAAAATTATTAAATAAATAAATAAAATATTGAAACAAAATTTAAAATAAATTATATATTCATATGTAATTTTATTCTAACTGTATTTTGTTATTAAAAAATATATATTGGTAACAAAATACACTTAGAATGACATTCTATATATATCTATCTATATATAAAATACAAATAACCGCAAATATATATAGAGAGATAAATACATATAATTACATAATAGATTACATTAGTATACACGTAGAATTTAAATACCTATAAATGCATATATATTAAAATTCTACGTGTATATTTAAGTAATCTTTTAACATAATTATGTCATTTGATTAATTAAAATTTGATTGACATGCCTGACAACACAGGGAGAAAGTGCAGAGAATTTAATTCGCAAGCACTATATTTGACCCTGTAACTCTCCAAGACATCATAAAAGCTGTACATAGGGGGTACTGTTTTACTCAGGAGACTTCGCTGAACTCAAATATTACTGTTTAAAACTGGTAAATTATATTACAACGATGATATTTTAAGTAAAAGTGAATTTTTTTGCATTTTTTACAAACAAACGGCACTTTTATGTACTATATTATTGTTGTAATATGTTTTACTGTTTTAAAACACTAATATTTGTGTTTAGTGAAGTCTCCCGAGAATAACAGTACCCCCCATGTACAGGTTTTATGGTGTTTTGGAAAGTTAGAGAGTCACATATAAGGCTTGCATTTCATTTTTTTCACATTGAAATTTGCCAGATTAGTTATGTTGCCTTTGAGACCGTATGGTAGCCCAGGAATAAGAATTACCCCCATGATGGCCTACCATTTGCAAAAGTAGACAACCCAAGGTATTGCAAATGGGGTATGTCCAGTCATTTTTAGTAGCCACTTAGTCACAAACACTGGCCAAATATTAGTTTTTTGCTTTTTTCACACAAAAACAAATATGAACGCTAACTTTGGCCAGTGTTTGTGACTAAGTGGCTACTAACAAAGACTAAACATACCCCACGTTCAATACCTTGGGTTGTCTACTTTTTCACATGGTATGCCATTATGGGGGTAATTCTCATTCCTGGGCTACCACACCGTCTCAAAGGTAACATTACTAATCTGGCAAATTTCAATTTAAAAATGGAACGTTCTATATTTGACCCTGTAACTTTCCAAAACACCATAAAACCTGTTAATGGGGGGTACTGTTGTACTCGTGAGACATCGCTGATTACAAATATGTGCATTTTTTTGCAGTAAAACCTAACAGTATTATGACATTTACAGCTAAAATGTGAGGCGGAACTACAAATTTTTAAAAAAAATGTAAAATTTCTCACAGTTTTTTAAATTTTATTCATAATAAATTATGTTTCATATATAAATATTTGATATGGAATGAAAGCCCTGTTTCTCCTGAACAAAATGATATATAATAAGTGTGGGTGCATTTAATATGAAAGATGGGAACTACGGGTGAACAGACATATAGCGCAAATACCAGTTTTTGTTTACGTTTTGTTTTGATCAGAACGTGCACTATTGACTCCGTCCTGAAGGGGTTAATGTTTGTTTTTTGTTGCCACACCCGTTTCTTTCCTACTAATCCTTTTGTTTCAGTCTGGTCCTGCAGGCAGTGGTTTCTTTTCTTTGCAGGTAAGTGTTGTGTGTGTTTTATTATTGTTTATTTAGGCATGCATATCTAGGCAGTTAGGATCCATCGTAATTGGAGTACTTTGGCGCAGTGGTGGGCTGCATACATCTTGGCCATTTATGTATGTTTAAATCTCCAATGTTTATTGCACATATTAGTACTTCGTTATTTCTCCTTGTATTTCTTGTTTTCTTTTGTCTTGTATTCCCAGTTCATGTAAAGTCCTGTCCATGTTTCCCTTATGTATTGTGTACATGTTCTGCTTTCTGTCCTTCTCCAGTCCTGGGTTCTTCTAGTCTCGTCTTGCTATCTTCTTTGGTGCCTGTTCTAGTCTTGCCCTTTTTCTAGTACTGGATTCATATCTGCTGCAGAGCCTGCCTATTCTGATCCTGGGAGGTCTGCATATTGTAATCTGGCACCTGGGATCCGCAGAAGCTGCATCAGTGCCCTGGTATGTGGCCGCACAAATGCTGGTGCTCATCACCAGGGGGCGTGTGATAACCCTGCACCAGGCCCTGATAATCCATTTCCACACAGTGACTCCTATCAAGATCAGGCATACTGGGTCCCAGTCACTGGACCGCCACCCCAGGCACCTGCTTACCCTCAACATAGAGTCTCATCTCATGTGTGGGGAAAATGGCTGTATCTACCCTGGGGATTGCTATATCACAATGCTCCCCTGGGTTATAATCACTAGCTCTTATAAGAGCTGTTCCTGCTATACTCTCTGGACTAGGAGAGGTTCACCTACTGGAAGATGGATCCTGGTCTAGGGTCCAGGGTGGGTGGAGGACGGCAAGTTCCCAGCCAAGCTGTAACGCTGGACGTGGGGACTACGGTGCTGATGGTGTCTGGTGAAGGGCTGGAAGTCCTCGTGAGCACTAGGGAGCATCGACTGGCGGAGGCACCCGTTCCGTCACAAGCAAGAAGATGACAGAAGCCACACTGGACCCCAGGGAAAGGATCCACTCGAGCTCTCCCAAAGGTAACGAGGCTGGGTCGACGTAAAATGAAGTAAATGTTAAAGGAACACTCCAGGCACCCAGACCACTTTTGCTCATTGGAGTGGTCTGGGTGCCAACTCTCACTACCCTTAACCCTGCAAGTGTAATTATTGCAGTTTTTTATAAACTGCAATAATTACATTGCAGGGTTAACTCCACCTCTAGTGGCCGTCTTCTAGACAGACACTAGAGGTCACTTCCTGATTTATGGCAAAGACTCCGCACATGCGCATTAGGTCTCCTCGGCCGATGGGCAGGATCAGTCTCGCCCACCGGCTGACGGAGGCAGTAGGAGGAGCGGCGCGGAGGAGAAGACCGCGACGAGGGACATCGTTGCTGCCTCAGGTAAGTGACTGAAGGGGTTTTCACCCCTTTAATAACCGGGGATTGGGGGTGGGAGGGAGAGGGTACCTCCAGTGCCAGGAAAACACTGTTTTCCTGGCACTGGAGTTTTCTTTTAATTCTGTGAATAGTTTGTCTTCAACGCACAAAGATGTGGTTAGCTTCTAGCCTTCCCAGCTGCAAAGGAAGGTTGATGGTCCATTCCATCTCTTGGTACGCTGCTCCATACCCTCCTCCTTCCATTGCGTGTGATTCATTTGCACTCTATGCCTTCCGAACGCTTTTGACTGGAAGGCAGCGATGTCGGACAAGGTGTAAAAACCAGCACAGGGATTCTAGCTTTATTTGAAAACTTTATTAAAGGGACTCTCCAGTGCCAGGAAAACAATCAGTTTTTCTGGCACTGCAGGTCCCCTCTCCCTCCCAATCCCCGGTTGCTGAAGGGTGAGAACCCCTTCAGTCACTTACCTGAGACCCCCGCCAATGTCCCTTGGAGGTGGTTTCAGGTCGCCGCCGCTCCTCCTCTTCATTACATCAGCCGGTGGGCGAGACTGACCCCGCCCGCAGAGACCTAATGCGCATACGCGGCAATGCTGCGCATGCGCATTAGAGCTCTCCAAAGGAAAGCATTGAAAATGCTTTCCTGTGGGGAATTGAGCGACGCTGGAGGTCCTCACACAGTGTGAGGACGTCCAGCGACGCTCTAGCACAGGTTTTCTGTGCTATGGACCAGTAAGTGCCCTCTAGTGGCTGTCTAGTAGACAGCCACTAGAGGTAGAGTTAACCCTGCAACGTAATTATTGCCTGCAGAATTAAGGGTAGTGGGAGTTGGCACCCAGACCACTCCAATGGGCAGAAGTGGTCTGGGTGCCAGGAGTGTCCCTTTAAGGTGGACCTAATCACTAATGCCCAATATAGTACTCTAGATGAAAAGAAACGGTTATTTGAAAATAGTTGGTGTAATGCTTTAGTAATAGCTCTATTAAAAAAACAATAACTGTTTGCATATTGTTCCAAATGATTTAATCAATTACTTAAAAAGACAGGAAAACTCTATAAATTAAATTATATTTATGCCATTAAAATATGTAAATAAATAGTATCAGCATGTTACTATTACAGATAAAGAGGATAGCACAGCATACTGCAGAATATTATGCAGTCTGGGAGGCTGCCAAGTTTTACATTTCACTGACAGACATACCACACCCAATATATACTACCTACAAGCAGATTAGGAAGAACTATAAATATCGTAGGCCTAAAATGCCTATGATTCAGCACCAGCTGTTACATAGAGATATAAGCTTCCCTGTAGACATTTACTATTTAACAGTAAAATACATCAACTTTTAGCTCTGATGTTAATACTTGAATAAACAATCAACGGGTCAGGAGGTTCCTTCACTAGTAACTTATCACCCGTCGGTGTTTGATATTTGGAGATACATATGTGCAGTTAACACGATTCTGTAATTATTGTTCCAGTTGCAATCAACTTGTACCTATAGAAACCAGCAAATAGTGTGAAATAACTAGCCGTATCTGCTACAGAAGTTAAACACAACAAACTTTTGTTTCTATTCATGTGTAGAAAAATCTAACTAAAAGACAGTGATAATTACAGCCCAGCTTGCCAGCATGTTTTATTCTCTAATCAATACAATCGACTCTGAAAATAAAAGGATTATTTCACATGCAACTATTCAAATTAAATGTAGCAGTCCTGTTCACACGGTTTCTTTGCTATCACTTTATACAACAAAAATGCTATTAGATTTAACCACTTAAAGGTAAAAAATATAGTGCCAAGAAAACAAACTCTTTTACTTGGCATTGAAGCTTCCCCTTCTGTCAAGGACCACTCCTCAGGTGCAGAAGGGGTTAATAACCCATTCTGTCACCTTCCTGGGTCCAGCGCCGATGGCCCTCAGCACTGGCTCAGCTCCACCCATGCGCCTCCCCAGCCGGTATAATGCTTTCCTATGGGGATTCTGGAGACGCTGGAAGTCCTCATGCATAGCGTGAGGACGTCAGCGTAGTTTAGACCAGTGTTCCCCAACCCAGGTTTTGTCAGTATTTCCATTGGAATAAAAGAGGGAAATACATAAATCCTAGACTATTGGTGGTCCATTAGGACTGGGTTAGGGAACGCTGGTTTAGATCAGTGCTCCCCAACCTTTTTATCGCCGCGGACCGGTAAACGTTTGATAATTTGCCCGCTTGTTTTGATTTAAGAATTTTAATTTAATTGTATTTAAACATGCCTTCAAAATAATATACAGCTACACCAAAAAATGAATATAAAGTGATTTATTTTATTTAACTCACTAGAATGCCAAATCAATGAGAACCCTGAGCTTGTTTCTTTGCAGACGGTGTGTGTATGGGGGCAGTGTTTGTGGGGCAGTGTTTGTAGTGTGTGTGGGGCAGTGTGTGTAGTGTGTATGGGGGCAGTGTTTGTGGGGCAGTGTGTGTAGTGTGTGTGTGGGGGCAGTGTTTGTAGTGTGTGTATGGGGGCAGTGTTTGTAGTGTGTGTATGGGGGCAGTGTTTGAGGGGCAGTGTGTGTAGTGTGTGCATGGGGGCAGTGTGTGTAGTGTGTGTATGGGGGGCAATGTTTGTGGGGCAGTGTTTGTAGTGTGTGTGTGGGCAGTGTGTGTATGGGGGCAGTGTTTGTAGTGTGTGTATGGGGCAGTGTTTGTAGTGTGTGTATGGGGGCAGTGTGTGTAGTGTGTGTATGGGGGGCAATGTTTGTGGGGCAGTGTGTGTAGTGTGTGTGGGGGGCAGTGTGTGTAGTGTGTGTATGGGGGCAGTGTTTGTGGGGCAGTGTTTGTAGTGTGTGTATGGGTGCAGTGTTTGTAGTGTGTGTATGGGGGCAGTGTTTGTAGTGTGTGTATGGGGACAGTGTTTGTGGGGCAGTGTGTGTATGGGGGGGAAATGTTTGTGGGGCAGTGTTTGTGGGGCAGTGTTTGTAGTGTGTGTATGGGGGCAGTGTTTGTGGGGCAGTGTTTGTAGTGTGTGTATGGGGGCAGTGTTTGTGGGGCAGTGTGTGTAGTGTGTGTATGGGGGGGAAATGTTTGTGGGGCAGTGTTTGTAGTGTGTGGGGCAGTGTGTGTAGTGTGTGTATGGGGGCAGTGTTTGTGGGGCAGTGTTTGTAGTGTGTGTATGGGGTCAGTGTTTGTGGGGCAGTGTGTGTAGTGTGTGTATGGGGGCAGTGTTTGTGGGGCAGTGTGTGTAGTGTGTGTATGGGGGGCAATGTTTGTGGGGCAGTGTTTGTAGTGTGTGTGTGGGGCAGTGTGTGTAGTGTGTGTATGGGGGCAGTGTTTGTGGGGCAGTGTTTGTAGTGTGTGTATGGGGGGCAATGTTTGTGGGGCAGTGTTTGTAGTGTGTGTGGGGGGCAGTGTGTGTAGTGTGTGTATGGGGGCAGTGTTTGTGGGGCAGTGTGTGTATGGGGGGCAATGTTTGTGGGGCAGTGTGTGTAGTGTGTGTATGGGGCAGTGTTTGTGGGGCAGTGTGTGTAGTGTGTGTGTATGGGGGCAGTGTTTGTGGGGCAGTGTGTGTATGGGGGGCAATGTTTGTGGGGCAGTGTTTGTAGTGTGTGTGTGGGGCAGTGTGTGTAGTGTGTGTATGGGGGCATTGTTTGTGGGGCAGTGTTTGTAGTGTGTGTATGGTGGCAGTGTTTGTGGGGCAGTGTGTGTATGGGGGGCAATGTCTGTGGGGCGGTGTGTGTAGTGTGTGTATGGGGCAGTGTTTGTATGGGGGTAGTGTTTGTGGGGCAGTGTTTGTATGGGGGCAGTGTTTGTGGGGCAGTGTTTGTAGTGTGTGTGTGGGGCAGTGTGTGTATGGGGCAGTGTTTGTAGTGTGTGTGTGTATGGGGGCGGTGTTTGAGGAGCAGTGTGTGTAGTGTGTGCATGGGGGCGGTGTTTGAGGGGCAGTGTGTGTAGTGTGTGCATGGGGGGCAATGTTTGTGGGGCAGTGTTTGTAGTGTGTGTGTGGGGCAGTGTGTGTATGGGGGGCAATGTTTGTGGGGCAGTGTGTATGGGGGGCAATGTTTGTGGGGCAGTGTGTGTAGTGTGTGTGTGGGGGGCAATGTTTATGGGGCAGTGTGTGAAGTGTGTGTATGGGGGGCAATGTTTGTGGGGCAGTGTGTGTATGGGGGGCAATGTTTGTGGGACAGTGTGTGTAGTGTGTGTAAATGGGGGGAAGGAGGGTAGGGAGGCTTTTTAAAAAAAAAAAAAAATAATTAAATATATACGTTATGTATATATATACGTTATATTATGTTATATTAAATATATACGGGGGTCCCTTCTTACCTTTACTGGGAGGAGGGGGGACATCTTTCGTTCCCTGGTGGTCCCAGTGGGATTCATTGGTGGTCCCAGTGGTAGGAGTGAACTCTAGCCCGCGCTCCTGGGCTAGAGTTCACTCTCGCGAGATTTGGAGCGTTGCCGTGGTAACCGCGGCAACGCTCCATGCTCGCGAGAGGAGGACCCGGAGGAGCTGCTGGTAAGAGCTCCCGGGTCCTCTCTCACTCCCTCCCCCCGCCGGCTGTCAGCATAGTGCCTGCGGACCGGGGAGGGAGAGCTCTGATCTCCCAGTTCCTCGGGCGGCCTGGTACCGTTTGATCCACGGACCGGTACCGGTCCGCGGCCCGGGGTTGGGGAACACTGGTTTAGATGACTGGAGGTCCGTCTAGTGGCTGTCTGGTAGAAAGCCAGTAGAGAAGGACTTAACCCTGCAAGGTAATTATTGTAGTTTATAAAAACTGTAATAGTTACATGCTCAGGGTTAAAGTTGATGGGAGTTAGCACCCAGACCATTTCAATGGGCTGAAGTGGTCTGGGTGCCTACAGTGTCCCTTTAAGGACCACATAATGGTTATGACATTATGCAGTGCAGGTTCTTAAAGAGACAATACGGTCACCAAAACAACTTTAGGTTACGGAAGCAGTTTGTGTGTAGATCATGCCTTTGCAGTGTCACTGCTCAGTTTTCTTCCATTTAGGAGTTAAATCACTTTTGCTTATGTAGCCCTAGTCACACCTCCCTGTATGTGACTTGCACAGCCACCCTAAACACTTCATGTAAAGAGTCATCTAATGTTTACACTTCCTTTTATTGCAAATTCTGTTTAATTTAGAATTTCATATCTCCTGGTCAGTTAATAGCTTGCTAGACCCTACAGGAGCCTCCTGTAAGTCATTAAAGTAAAATTTCAGAGCAGTAAATACAATATTATAAAGTAAGTTATATCTGATAGAAAATTGAACCATTTTGTTTTTATACAGGATGTGTCAATCATGCAGGGAAGGTGTGACTAGGCGGGCCTCATAAACAGAAACAAAGGTTACTTAACTCCTAAATTGCAGAGAAAAGCACGACTTACACAGCAAAACTGCTTTATTAAGCTAAAAGTTGTTTTGGTGACTATAGTGGCCTTTTAATCTCGTTGCAGATATTAAGAAGCATTACTAAAGTATAATACAGAATGGGACATGGTAGTAATGCTTAACTTTTAAGTCTCAGCACTTGGAGTCCAGGTTTCCAATGCCTATAGTCATAACTAAATAATATACATGTTGTGCACAACTCTTCGCAGTATTTCTTTTTATCATGTTTACTTGCCACTATCTTTAACAAATATGGAATTGTGAAAGATAAAATTCACTTTAGTTATTGACATGTCTTTATCATGCAGCACCTCCTGTCTTAGCTCACTGTTGGTCATTTTATAAGCTCTGTCCTTCACACCTGGCAGTCATCATAGGAACAAGGAGACACTAAACAATTGTTGAGATTAATTCTGCATGCTGTAATGTGTAAGCACACACACAACTGGCACAAACTGTGACATAGTCTGGATTAACATGCCGGCACACCATACGGTATATGTGACGGTGTGGAGAGCCGCTCCCGCGGATGTTACAGATTGAGTGAGTGAGTGAGTGATTGTAACGGTCACAGTGTAAGCCCCCCGCCCCCAGGCCATGGCGTCCCCTCACGGTCACCGTGTAACGGGCTCACCATACTGAGCGGAGTCGGCAGCTCCCGGGGTTCAGCACAGTTCTCGGTCGGAGAAGCGCAGGACGCAGCGGGAGTCAGCGCGGGACCTGCGGGCGGCGGCCATGACTGTGCTGTGCGTCCCGGGGAACCGAGGGGGGAGTACAGCGGGACCGAGAGCGCTGCACTTCGACAGGAACCGAATCGCTACAGCGGAACCATAGAGCGGGGAGGCTAGAGCGTCACCGGCCGGAACTATAGAACTCGGGAGGATAGACTGGCACAGACCGGAAGTAGACAATGGAAAGAACAGCGCACTGATTGTCTATAGAGCACGGAAACAAGACAGCTGTCCTAGAGCGGCACCGGAACCAAAGAGATGAAACAACCAGAGAGCGGCGCGGCTATGGTGTAGCTCGCTGGCTGTGTGTACCGGAACAAGCGAGATGGGGAAACGGGATAGACAGTGGACAGGACTCATAGAGACGAGGTTCTCTCCCATAGAGAAGTAGGGGAGAGAGCGGAACCAGTTAGAGGATAGGGAAACCTAGTCACCCAGGAGTGTGTGAGGAGGTAAGTGTGTGCTCCCCTGCAGGAGCTGATACTCTATAAACAGAACTACAACTCCCATGATTCTTGAATTACATATATAGCCAGAGAATCATGGGAGTTGTAGTTCAGCAACATCTGGGGGGGCGGAGTTTGAGGACCCCTGCTCTATAACTAACTCATGGAATATTATGATAAACAAACTCCACTAACTGACCCACCAACAGGTTGGACATCCCTGCTATCAATACCAGGACACTGCCTGTCTGTCTGTCTGTCTCTATATTATGGGGTTCAGTCAATAAATAACAGTGTGGGGGATTTAAAGCCCACAGTGCACAACTCACACTACAACAATCCAGCTGTGACTATAGTTCAACGTTGTAGGATTTTGTTTGTTTTTTCGTTTGTGGTGTGTCAGGATGCATATCGGAATTTGAAAAATTCTTTAGGTTTTTGTTTGTTTGGATTTTCCTCCAATTGGACTGGTGGCCTAAAATGAGAAATTCTCTTGTTAAAAAAAAAAAAGTTTTCTGCTTGAATAGGCATGAAAGTGTGTGTGTGTGTGTGTGTGTGTGTGTGTGTGTGTATATATCAAGTAGCTTTACATGATTAGAGTACAAACATATATGTATATTTTTTTAATATTTCAATATGCAGTTTGGTCAAATCAACGCTATAGCATTAGTAACACACCTGTATTTTTAACTCTGTAGAGTAATAGTAACTATTTAGAATATCAGGTGACGGCGTCTCTGCAGACTGCGGTCATCAATCCTAAAGATCTCTGCCAATTCAACAATTATTCATAGAGAAAATAGCAAAGCATTGGAATAATAGTGCACATGCATGGCAAATCACTAAGCTGTGTAAAAGGAACACTATAGTGTTAGAAATACAAAAAATGTGTTCTTAACACTATAATGCTGGAGTATGTTTAGGTGACTGGGCACCCTCAGAATGGAATGCAAAAGTTGTTTAACTTGCCTTTTCTCTATCTCCTCAGTGGTATAGCTGTGGCTGGCTGAAATAATCTTAAAGGAACACTATAGTCACCAGAACTGCAGCCTATTTCATTTGTTCTTGTGAGTATAATCATTCCCTTCATGCTTTTATTCTGTAAACACTCTTTTTAGAGAAAATGCAGTGTTTACATTACAGCCTAGGGCCTGGCCACTCCTCAGGTGGCTACTAGAGGTGATTTCTGGGGCAGTGCTGCACAGTGAACAGCACTGACATTCATTTGTTTACCCTCTGCATGCAGACACTGAATTTTTATCATAGATCTACATTGATTCAATGCATCTCTATGAGGCGATGCTGATTGGCCAGGGCTGTGTTTGACTTGTGCTGGCTCTGCCTCTGATCTGCCTCTTTGACAGTGTCATGCAATCCTATGAGGAAGCATTGTGATTGGCTCAGACCTCCACTTCTGATGATGTCAGAGGCAGACAGGGGCAGAGCCAGCAGCTGCAGAATTGAATAGAAGTAAGATTCAAGGAGGGGGGGTAGATGGTGGTTTCATCCATGTTTGTTTGTGTTCCTGACCCTATAGTGTTCCTTAAATGATCTCAGCCAATCCAGTGCTTTCCCATAGGAAATCATTGGGAGGCTATACCGCATGTGCAGCAAAACTCTGCGCAGCGCACATCAGCATTTCCTCATAGAGATGTATTTAATCGATGCATAATTTTAAACTGTAGTGGTTCTGGTGACTATAGTGTCATTTTAATCCGCATCTCCTCGTAGAAATGCATTGACTCAACACTGCCTTTTCACTGATCAACCTCCAGTTACAGGGTCTATGCCAGTGAACCATTAAATTAGGTTGTAGTGGTATTTGTGCCAATAGTGTCCTTTTAATAAAGATCACATCTGTAATTTTGTTAACGTTTTATGTGTGGTGTACTGTACATCACAGAAATAAACACATAGAGTAGGGGAATATCTGCTAAATACAGACACAATGGAGAAACATAGCGTTTAACTGTGTGTGGGACAGATATTAGTATGTAATCACAATTGGTCACTCACAAATTCGTAGAATTAAAACAGCCTTAAGCAGTATCTTTTCTTTCAGTGTCCAATGTGGTGTTGTCCCTCCTCACACGTTCATCATAAAGTAGATGTATGTATCTCAAAAGAGAAAGATATATACAAAAATGTAGTGCACTTCCAGAGTAAAGTAAAAAAGTATTTAATGACTTACATTGAAATATAAAAACAAACAGCTTGTCACCATACGTCCTACGCGTTTCGTCCCAAGTCTGGACTTCCTCAGGGACTTGGTGCAGTAAAGTGCAATGAAAAATAGCAGCATGCTGCGTATGGTGACAAGCTGTTTGTTTTTATATTTCAATGTAAGTCATTAAATACTTTTTTACTTTACTCTGGAAGTGCACTACATTTTTGTATATATCTTTCTCTTTTGAGATACATACATCTACTTTATGATGAACGTGTGAGGAGGGACAACACCACATTGGACACTGAAAGAAAAGATACTGCTTAAGGCTGTTTTAATTCTACGAATTTGTGAGTGACCAATTGTGATTACATACTAATATCTGTCCCACACACAGTTAAACGCTATGTTTCTCCATTGTGTCTGTATTTAGCAGATATTCCCCTACTCTATGTGTATATATCTATTGAAGACAAGAGGAAGTCTTCGGGGATCTACCGGGAAAACTTCACCTAAAAAATATTAAGGGAAGTCCTGGTTTGTTTTGAACTATTCATTTTTTCACTGGGTTGTGTTCACATATATTGTTGTTTTTGTTTGCACATCACAGAAATAACTTGGGACTTGGTTCTCTCTTCTCCCAGAAGAGCGTTGACATGCAATTTGGCTCTGCCATTATGTAGCTCTGTTTACTAAACTGTGAACCAGGTTATAGGTAAACTATGAGCAACCATAGTGCTGAGTCGATTTGACCCTGCGATCACTTTGAAGGTATTTAAATGCCTATTTAAAGAGCCACTTGCAGCGATTGTTTCCAGTGCTGCAAGCAGCTCTTAAAAAAGACTCTGGCCACTAAAATTGGCACCAGCAAGCTTAAGGGAACCCCAAATATCCATTGATACCTGGTGTTAGTGGTGTGAGCATGGATTTAACCCTGCTCATGATCTTTTAATACGGTTTTAAATGCTTATTTGAAGAGATAATAACAAGAGTAAAATATAAGGTTAAAAATAGGCCAAATAGAACAGGTGCTACAATAACCTATGTGCGTCACATAAAACACATAAAAGTGAAGAATACAAAAGATAAAATTGGTGAGAGCACACTAAATAAAACTAGACATTACCCTTATCATACACTAGAATGAACCTCTATATACCAGTGCTTCGGTCGATCCTGTAGATAAAATATAAAAACAGGAAGGACGCCACATAGGGTAATAAAGTAATGAATTATGTGTAACTTAGATCATAAAAGGTCACACTCACATGGTCATGAGCCACTTGGATATAAGCTGGCTCAGACTACAGGTGTAAATTGTGCATGCACGTGGTTGTCAAACCCCCAACTTCTCTCTTCTTAAATGTAAGTATATTTAAATGACCGGGATACAAGAAGATGAAAGGACTTTTGATAAAGGCTCAGGCCGAAATGCGTCAAGTCATATTATTATTTTGCACTGTGGACCTTTTAGATATATTGATATATATTTATTGTTTTTAATCCCAGCTGTTTTAGTGTGTCCAATAAAGATTTTTTTCATGTGATTTCCTGCATCCTGAAATAATTTAAATCCAAAAAATCTACAGGACCACGGAGAGAAAGAAGTTGGGGGTTTGACAACGACGTGCATGCACAATTTACGCCTGTAGTCTGAGCCAGCTTATATCCAGGTGGCTCATGGCCATGTGAGTGTGACCTTTTATGATCTAAGTTACACATAATTCATTACTTTATTACCCTATGTGGCGTCCTTCCTGTTTTTATATTTTATCTACAGGATCGACCGAAGCACTGGTATATAGAGATTTATTCTAGTGTATGATAAGGGTAATGTCTAGTTTTATTTATTTGAAGAGATGTTTGCAGAGATTGATTTCAAAACTCTGGTGTTAGTAGGGATTTAACTCTGCACACACCAAATCTGCAAGACTTGTCATTACATCGTAACAGCATTAAAGTCAATTATAGTTAGGAGTTAATGACACGTTTTTACGATGTTTAAGGGATTAAAGGAACACTGTAGCAGTCTCACTCACAGTCTATGAACCATCTGAACGAAATCTGAATAATGCCGATATTTTCACTTGCAGTGTTGGGTAGGGGGAGGCCGCACATGGCACCTAGACTACTTCATTAAGATGAAGTGGTCTGGGTATCTGTAGTGTCCCTTTAATGGAAAAAACTAAACTATTATGTACTATCCCACAGTAGACCTCTTGACATTGAAGGACAGTAACCAGTTTTGATGTCAAAGAGTTTATTTGTTTTTAACACCTTTTTATATCACATATGTGATAATTGAAAGGTTCATATTTTTGATTGTGCAACCAGGGGCGGACTGAGAACCCTCAGGGCCCCCGGGCAAAATAAATCAAGGGCCCCCTTACAGGCCCCACCTATACTCCGCATCAAGCGCCACCCATGTCCCGCCTCCATGCACCGCCTCCAGCCACACCCTACACAATCTTTAGACACAAGGAACAAAAGTGCAATAATCCCTTCAAGGCCCCAGTAGAGACTACAATTGAGGGCTAATGGGCCATGGAGGGGGGGGGAGCATTCTAGCAGAGGCTATCTCAGTGTCCTTTAGAGAGTGTGTTAGAAAGAATTTCCTCCAGGTCCCATTAGAGACTACAATGGAGTCTAATGGGGCCTGGAGGGGGGTCTCCAACACTCTGGTTCCTATTCACAATATAGCAACACAACATAGCTCGCTGATACCTAGGCCAAGTTGGCTCCTCTTACCTTAATTACTGTTGCTGGCTGGCAGTCTGTGGGCTTGCTGGAAGGCTGTGGGCTTACTGGCTGTGGCTGGCAGGCTGTGGGTTTGCTGGCTACTGCCGGCAGGCTGTGGGCTTGCTGGCTGCGACTGGCAGGCTGTGGGCTTGCTGGCTGCGACTGGCAGGCTGTGGGCTTGCTGGCTGCGGCTGGCAGGCTGTGGGCTTGCTGGCTGCGGCTGGCAGGCTGTGGGCTTGCTGGCTGCGGCTGGCAGGCTGTGGGCTTGCTGGCTGCGGCTGGCAGGCTGTGGGCTTGCTGGCTGCGGCTGGCAGGCTGTGGCTTGCTGGCTGGCAGGCTGTGGCTTGCTGGCTGGCAGGCTGTGGCTTGCTGGCTGCGGTTGGCAGGCTGTGGGCTTGCTGGCTGTAAGCCTAACTGGTGGCCTGTGGGCTGGCTGGCTGGCTACTGGCCAGCCTGTGGGCTGGCTGGCTGGCTACTGGCCAGCCTGTGGGCTGGCTGGCTGGCCGGCCTCTGGGCTGGCTGGCTTGCTGGCTACTGGGGCACTTGTAGATTATTTAAAGAAATAATCCATGCACAATAACCACTACTGCTCTGTGTAGTCGTTATGGTGCCAGGAGGGCCGGGCCCCCCTCCCAGAGTAAGTAGTCAAACCGTTTAAGAACAGTTTGACAACTTACCTGGGGTCTGCTGGGATATGAGGCTGTAGTAGGGTATAGGAGCAGTGGTGCAATGTGTAAGGGGTGCAGTGTGTGTGAGTGGGTGTAATGTGTGAATGTGTAGGGTGTGTGGGGCAATGTGTGTATGAGGGGGCTGTGTATGTGTGTGGCAATGTTAGTATGGGGGGCTGTGTGTGTATGGGTGGGCAGTGTATGTGTGTGTGAGGCAATGTGTATGGTGTGTGTGGGGGCAGTGTGTGTGTGTATGGGGGGCTGTGTGTGTATGGGTGGGCAGTGTATGTGTGTGTGAGGCAATGTGTGTAAATGTGTATGGTGTGTGGGGGCAGTGTGTTTATGGGGCTAGAGTTCACTCTCACCACTGCGACCACCAGGAATCCCTGGTGGTCACAGTGTTGAGAGTGAACTCTAGCCCGTAGCTCCAGGGCTAGAGTTTACTCTCGCAAGAGCCGTAACGTTGCCGTGGTAACCGCGGCAACGATCTGTGCTCGCGCAAGAAGGACCCAGAGGAGCTGCAGGCTGAGCTCCCGGGTCCTCTCTTCCTCCCTCCCCTGCCGGCTGCCCGCACGGTGCCTGCGGACAGGGGAGGGGGCAATTGCCCTCCTCTTACTCCCCCCCTCCCCCTCTTCTTACCCCCCTTCCCCCTCTTCTTACTCCCCTTCTTACTCCCACCCTCTTCTTACTCCCCCTCCCTCTCTTCCTACTCCCCCTGCCTCTCTTCTTACCCCCCCCCTCTTCTTACCCCTCCCTCTCTCTTCTTACCCCCCCTCCCTCTCTATTTTTACCCCCCGCCTCTCTTTTTACCCACCCTCTCTCTCTCTTTTTACCCCCCTCCCTCTCTCTTTTTACCCCCCTCCCTCTCTCTTTTTACCCCCCTCCCTCTCTCTTTTTACCCCCCTCCCTCTTCTTTTTACCCCTCTCCCTCTCTCTTTTTACCCCCCTCCCTCTTTACCCCCTTCCCTCTTTACCCCCTTCCCTCTCTTTTTACACCCCCTCTCTCTTTTTACCCCCCTCCCACTCTCTTTTTAACCCCCACTCTCTTTTTACCCCCTCCCACTCTCTTTTTACCCCCTCCCACTCTCTTTTTAACCCCCCCTCCCACTCTCTTTTTACCCCCCCTCCCACTCTTTTTAACCCCCCCTCCCACTCTTTTTAACCCCCCCTCCCACTCTCTTTTTACCCCCCTCCCACTCTCTTTTTAACCCCCCCTCCCACTCTCTTTTTAACCCCCCTCCCACTCTCTTTTTAACCCTCCCTCCCACTCTCTTTTTAACCCCCCTCCCACTCTCTTTTTACCCCCCTCCCACTCTCTTTTTAACCCCCCCTCCCACTCTCTTTTTAACCCCCCACTCTCTTTTTAACCCCCCCTCCCACTCTCTTTTAACCCCCCCCCTCCCACTCTCTTTTAACCCCCCCTCCCACTCTCTTTTAACCCCCCCTCCCACTCTCTTTTAACCCCCCCCTCCCACTCTCTTTTAACCCCCCCTCCCACTCTCTTTTAACCCCCCTCCCACTCTCTTTTAACCCCCCCCTCCCACTCTCTTTTAACCCCCCCCTCCCACTCTCTTTTAACCCCCCCTCCCACTCTCTTTTAACCCCCCCTCCCACTCTCTTTTAACCCCCCCCCTCCCACTCTCTTTTAACCCCCCCCCCACTCTCTTTTAACCCCCCCCTCCCACTCTCTTTTTAACCCCCCCAATCTCTTTTTAACCCCCCCTCCCACTCTCTTTTAACCCCCCCCACTCTCTTTTAACCCCCCTCCCACTCTCTTTTAACCCCCCCTCCCACTCTCTTTTAACCCCCCCCTCCCACTCTCTTTTAACCCCCCTCCCACTCTCTTTTAACCCCCCCCTCCCACTCTCTTTTAACCCCCCCCCTCCCACTCTCTTTTAACCCCCCCCTCCCTCTCTCTTTTAACCCCCCCCACTCTCTTTTTAACCCCCCCCCCACTCTCTTTTTAACCCCTCCCCTGTAGCGTGGCCGAGCGGCTGTGCGGTCCGCGGTGCCCGGCCGGAGTGATAGGAAGGTGCACACACACTGAGTGTGCACCTTCCTGTCAGTCCGGCCGGGTACAGGAAACAGAAACTCCTGTTCCGCGCGGAACAGAAGTTTCTGTTTCCTGTACCCGGCCGGACTGACAGGAAGGTGCACACTGAGCACCTTCCTATCACTCCGGCCGGGCACCGCGGACCGCACAGCTACAGGGGAGGGGAGGTGAGAAGCTGTAGCCGCCTGAGGCTCTGAAGAGAGCGCTCAGGCGACTGCAGCATTTAAAGGGGCGGCCGGGCCCCCTGATGGCGGGCCCCCCTCCCGGCCGGGCCCTCGGACCATGTCCGAAGTGCCCGACCGGTCAGTCCGCCCCTGTGTGCAACGCATGTTAACAATTATTTTGAATCCATGCATCTCTCTCATCTCATATGAGTGACTGCCACTAGAGGTGTTCTTAGGCAGCAATGCATACCCTGCCTTTATTTCTGAAAAGGCGGCATTTACAGTGCTATGACTTTAAGTACATCCTATAGACACCAGAATCACTGCATTAAACTGTAGTGGTTTTGATGACTATAGTGGCCCTTTAAGTACTGTGCTGGGATGTTTACATTAGTAAGTGTTACTTTAAAATATGGAGCATATGTAATTTGATTTAATAGGATCATTGTTCTTTATTGATTTTGGCTGCTGTTCTTCCTTGTGCATTCAATCTAACCTTGAGTGTTGCTAAGTGAGACTGCACATAATAAACTCTTTGTTAGCTGCATTGTTATTCAGGTATTTAGCAATGTACATCCCAGCCCTCGCTACTAATTGCTCATTTTTTTGTTTGGTTTTGATGCTGCTGTTCGAAAGACTAGCTCCACTCAAGGGCAAACATAATTACCTAGTTTCTTTCCTCATGTTTATCCCTGTAAGTCCATAAAAACAAGGTAAAGTCTACTTAATTGTTCACAAGTGTTTAATTTTTGGGGGTGGGGGGCTTGTAAATAATAAACATAATACAGAAACCTTTTAGTGTACTGAAGGCTTCTGTATTATGTTTATTGTATTATTTTTTTTTAGTATAGCTTCTGACTGGAAATGTTTTTATACGATGTCTTTATTATACTGAATGTTATGTCGTTTTTGATACACTTTATGATCTCTCAAGTTTTAATATAAATTTATGACTACATATTCCAAAGCATATGCCAGGAGCAATCTGTAATTTTATTTATTTTCCTTAGGCATACTTTCATTATAGGAGTGGAATTCATATCATCTTATGACTTTGTTACCGGTATACTAAATTCATATTGATTTTAGAACGGTTATGCTTCTGATGTCTCACTTTCTCTATTACATGGAAAGCGGTAACTAAGTACAAGTTTCAGCTGTGTGAGAATTGCTAATATAAAGAGTAATCATTTTCTGAAGAAAAATCTTGAATCTATATAGTTACATATATAGTTACATTGTTGAGCATAATTAAAGTTCCTGTGTTTTATTTTTCTAGGTTGAGTGTCACACTTCCCTCTTAGACTGTCGGTGATGCCTTCTTCGCCCCAGCATAACACCCACAGAGTGTGCTGCTGCTTCTACTTTGAATTTACTCAAAATAAATTTGTCTGTAGAGGGACTCTACCCTCCTGTTGACATGTCCCTTCCATCTCCACTTCCTCACAATGAACCGCTATACAACAATAAAACAACTTGGGGATGGTACTTATGGCTCTGTCCTTCTTGGAAGGAGTGTGGAGTCGGGAGAGCTGGTCGCCATCAAGAAGTTAGTATCCAGATTTGAATGAGATCTAAATTTAAAATTGCATTTTTGCATTGCCATAGTTAAATGTCAGATAATAATGTATGTAGTGGGGCTCAAATTTTCCACACACACAAATTCATACCTCACTGGAGTCAAGACAAATGCTTGTGAAGCTGTCTAGAGCTATAAATCATTTTCATTTTTTTACCCTTAACTACTATTTACCACAACAAACCGAAAATAAAAACAAACTACTATCCTGTTGCACTGTTGATAGAACTCAGCTGCTAACTACAATGAGTGCAGTGAGATGCACTGTGACTGGCATATTGTAATAGTAGCTAGCATTGTAATTCTCACAAAACGTGCATTCAATGCTTAAATTATCCATAAGTTGCCCATATATGGACTACATTTTGCCCTTCCCTTTACCGTCTATTCATAGCTTCTCTGGCTGTATTTTAAAGGGTTGTTTTTTTGGGGGGTTTTTTCTTTATTTTCCTACTGCATGGAATGCATTGAAATGACAGTTTGGGCTTTCGCAGAAGCCGTTTCGTACCATTTTAGTCATAGTATTTACAGAAGGGAAAAATAGCGGTTAGAGCATATATGTGGCAGTGCGTTTACAGAAAAGAAGTAGTCATTGGTTAGCGCAAGGAACTTTCTGCATCTAGGTATTTGACTTGCATTCCTGCAGCATTTTACCTCTTAGGCCCACAGAATGTGTGGGTCGCCAAGAGTGAAACAACAGAAAAGTACAACTTAATAACAAAGTAACGTGTACACTTGTATTGATCCGAGTCCTGTGACATGTGGTGTGTCTCTGAGAGTCTTCTTAGGCGTGGTTGGGGTATTCCCTCCCCTCGGGCTCCCCTCCATGCGGGTTGTTTGTTTTTTGTGTAGAGGGAGTGAAAAACATAAGTACAAATATTCAGTCTGTGAGGGTCTAAACATCAGCATTCTACGTTTTCTCAAGTAGTGTTTCCAAATCCAGTCCTCATGGCATAACCAAAAAGACTTGAACATTTTTCAATTCTGTTCCATTGAGTTTCTGAGAAAACTCTGACTGTTGCTGGATTGTTCACTGAAGTGTCCTGGAAAATTTTCAGGTTTGGCAATTGAGGCCTAAATTTAGAATTTCAATTAGAATTCCTATCAATTCTGACATTGGGAACAGCCGTGTTGGTGTGTCTTGAGAATTCAGTTGGGAAAACAACTCTCCTAGATTGCACCAACAGGACTTTTTTTGCTGCTGTTTTAAATTATTTGAAAACTGGGTAGCCAGCCTGTCTATGTCCACAGTCCAGGTTGGATTAGGTGGAAGGGGCCATCGAGTTTTAATTTATACATTACTTGCATTTTCACCTACTCTTTTGACTGGTCATTCCAGGAACTCACATTAGATCCTGAATTGCTTTGCTCCTATACAGCTGTATATGATGCTATGGTTTTCATTAATGATTGTTTCGGATGTTAGCCTTTACAATGTAATTTGGACAATTGAATAATCATATACAGAAACCCTTGTTGTGACCATAAAGCTTTCTTTATGGGCAACGTTTTAACAGTGTTGTAGAAAATGACAGTCATAGTTTTCGTACTTTTGTGTGAGCTCATTGTAAATCCTGCGGTGTCTGGAGGTTGCCAGGAAATTATTAAACTTGTAATGTGCGCATCATTTCTTTTAATTATTTTGCATGTATTTTTTTATTGTTTTGCATAATTTATATAATATATTTTTAAAAATATTCCCTCCCTCCAACCCCATCCCATGTTGCTGAAGGGGTTAAAACCCCTTCAGTGAATTACCTGAATCCAGCGCCGATGTCCCTTGGCACTGGGTCAGACTCCGTCCACGCTCCTCCCCCGCAATAGTCGCGCGCATTAGACCTCCCCATAGGAAAGCATTATTCAATACTTTGAATAATGGCAACGCTGGAGGTCCTCATGCATAGCGTGAGGATGTCCAGCATCGTTTAAAACACTTTTTGTGTTTTGAGAAGCTGGAAGTCCCTCTAGTGGCTGTCTTATAGACAGCCAATAGAGGAGGACTTAACCGTGCAAGGTAATTATTGCAGTTTATAAAAACTGCAATAATTACACTTGCAGGGTTAAGGGTGATCGGAGTTGACACCCAGACCACTCCAATGGGCAGAAGTGTCGTGGGTGCCTGGAGTGTCCCTTTAAATGGTTTACCAGTGAATGTAGGCACAGTGCCTGGGTCTAGTCACTATAAACATTATCATGAGCGGAAATGGTTATAGTGCCTATTGTGTGCCTTTAAAGGACCACTCTAGTGCCAGGAAAACATACTCGTTTTCCTGGCACTAGAGTGCCCTGAGGGTGCCCCCACCCTCAGGGACCCACTCCCGCCCGGCTCTGGAAAGGGGAAAGGGGTAAAAACTTACCTTTTTCCAGCGCTGGGCGGAGAGCTCTCCTCCTCCTCTCCGCCTCCGTTCCTCCCCGTCGGCTGAATGCGCACGCGCGGCAAGAGCTGCGCGCGCATTCAGCCGGTCACATAGGAAAGCATTCATAATGCTTTCCTATGGACGCTTGCGTGCTCTCACTGTGATTTTCACAGTGAGAATCACGCAAGCGCCTCTAGCGGCTGTCAGTGAGACAGCCACTAGAGGAAATAGGGGAAGGCTTAACTAATTGATAAACATAGCAGTTTCTCTGAAACTGCTATGTTTATAAAAAAATTAGTTAACCCTAGAAGGACCTGGCACCCAGACCGCTTCATTAAGCTGAAGTGGTCTGGGTGCCTAGAGTGGTCCTTTAAATTATGATGGAATTTCTCCTGTTTTGTCTCCATATTAAATTAAATTAAATGAAATCCTCTCTCTCTCTCTCTCTCTCTCTCTCTCTCTCTCTCTCTCTTAGAATGAAACGTAAATTTTACTCCTGGGAAGAATGTATGAACCTTCGAGAGGTTAAGGTAAAGTCCTTTAAAACACATACCCCTGTCCAAGTTTGAATACACATGAGATTAGAAACCATCCCACAGGCCAGAACCAAAGACTCTTGATTGGCAGATTGATCTGCTGTTTTTGCTTGCAATGAAATGTCAAGAGCAGTAGGCGCCATGAAGGTCATGGATTGTTTAGGATATTTGGAGGGGCTCTTCCCCTCCATTTCTTTCTTTATATTTTCATTTATGATCTATAAATGCTTAATACACAAAAGCACATAAACATCTAAAGTGTCCCTTGAAATTTGCACCTCACTATTATTCGTGCCAGGTGAAATCTAGATACACTGTTAACTTTAGCCAAAAGTATCTAAACTGTTTATAGCATAGTTGGGCAAATAGGCTCTCATTGGGTTTCCAGAAATCAGAAATTTCCAGCAATTGATTTCCCACATGCAAGCAGCCAAAACTAATATGGGAAATCAATGAAACCTCCTCCCACCACCTACGTCGACCACTCATGTCCTCATTGCAGTCCACACAGAATTTTGAAGAGATGGTTTTGGTCCTCGCTCACACAGCCTATGTAAGTTTATTTTACAAAATGATGATATTGCAAAGACAGGCACAGAGTATTGTTGAAGTTCTAACCTTTCTAGGACAATACTTGGGTTGGGGTGTGTTGCTATGGAAAGTCTGGTGCTTAGGGGAAAAGTACTGCAGATGACCTGGGGAAAAAACAACAATCTGAAATCCCTGACTACAATGCAGTAAAAATGACCACATTAAAGTTTTTCTTTTTGCTTTTAAGTCTTTGAAGAAGCTAAACCACTCAAATGTCATCAAACTGAAGGAAGTTATCAGAGAAAATGACCACCTCTATTTTGTTTTTGAATACATGAAAGAGAATCTTTACCAGCTAATGAGAGATCGGTATGTGATAATATAACCATTCTATATTCTAGTTAGTCATGTCTACAGGCCATTACACCCTCCTATTGCTTTTTTTTTGTTGTTTGTTTTTTTTCTGTCTCTCATTTTCTTGCTTTACTTCCCATAGTTGTGCATCATCTTTTCCAGTTGTTTCTGGCCATCAATTAATCTTTTGGTTTTGGTCTTTTTCCCCACACATGGCTTTAGTGACAATGCAATATATATATATATATATATATATATATATATATATATATATATATATATATATATATATATATATATACACACACACACACTAGAATGGTTGTATTAACTGTGGATTGCTAAAATGACAGTACAAAAAAAGTGTGTGTGTGTGTGTGTATGTGTATGTGTGTGTATATATATATATATATATATATATATATATATATATATATAATTTATTTTTTATTTTTTTGCACTTGTCATTTTAGCTATGGTTGTCTGAGTAAAGAAAGCAGAAAGGGGATAGACAGAGAAAAGTGCAGGGATATAGACCCAAAGACAAGTGGCCAGACAGACAGACATGTGTGTGCGCCCTCTCATGTGTGTGCCATGGACCATCCAGGCTTGAAGTAGTGTAGGACTAGTTTGAAAATCTGATTTGATGCTTTGGGACAAAAAGGAATAAACAACTGAACCTAACCATTCATAATTGGAAAAAGTGTGAATGGTGCGCATTCTATTAATTTATACATTTTGAGCAGTGCTAACTTACCAGTTTGTAGTAAATTAGTTTACTACCAACACCTCAATAACCCCCATCCCCGCAACTTCTTCTAATTTAACATCTTTTACAAATACCTGTGAAATATGAAATTATCTCTCACTTGTGATTTTAACAGTATCCCATGGATTATTATCAGCACATACAAGTAACCATGCATTTCTCTACAGGAACAAATTATTTCCAGAATCTACAATCCGGAATATAATGTACCAGATACTCCAAGGGCTTGCTTATGTGCACAAATACGGTAGGGTTTCACATCTATCCACAGTTAATACAAACATTCTTGTATTTATGTTTCATCTGCTGATTTATCCACTCCTTTCATTTATCAATATTGAGTCTTTTTTTTTTTTTTTCCTTGGAGGGGGAGAGTGAGTGAGTGTTTGGGGGAAAATATAACATGGGTATATTTCAAAGGATTTTTTGGGGGGCTGGGATAGAAATAATGTGATACAATGCAATTAAGTATGCATGTTCTATGAAACTGAGTTGTATAGCCAGCAGTGTCCCCTTTTCTCACCTAAAGATGGATATAAGCAGATGACTTGCTCTTCCGCCTACAGGAAATATTCTTAGTATTCTACGTCATCCAACACTCTACTATTGTAAACTCTGTGACAGGTGGAGACCATTGGTTTCTGTATTTATAACAATTTGTAAACAAGATATTACTATTTAGTTAAAGGGACACTATAGTCACCAGAACAACTACAGTTTATTGTAGTTGTTCTGGTGAGTATAGCATGTCCCCACAGGCATATTGCAGTAAACACTATCTTTTCAAAGAGAAGGCAGTGTTTACATTATAGTCTAGGGACACCTCCAGTGGCTACTCCTCAAATGGCTACTAAAAGTGCTTCCTGTGCTGCAGTGTCTCCATCCTCTGCATGCAGACACTGAACTTTCCTCATAGAGAGGCATTGATTCAATTAATCTCTATGAGGAGATGCTGATTGGCCAGGGCTGTGTGTGGCTCTGCCCCTGGCCTACCTCCTTGGCTGAGATGATGAGAATTGATCATCTCAGCCAATCCAATGCTTTCCTATGTGAATTATTTGCTCAGATCATCACTTCTGATTATGTCAACCAAGGAGGCAGAGTCAGCACCAATAGTTGGAATAAAGGTAAGATTTTACTATATTTAGTGGGACGGGGAGCTAGATAGTGTTTTTAACACTATATGATCAGCAGTACATGTTTGTATAGTGTTCCCTTTAAAGAACTGTATATTTTATTTAACAAACCTGAAAAATCGAGTCCGGAACCAACCAAATACCTCTAAGATTCTTGCAGGGCTATTTACTTAAATGAGAATTATTGGGAAGTCAAAGTAAATTTCAAATTAAAGGCCAAAGTAGTGAAACTGGAATTATAGCCAATTTTTTATTTCACATTGAGTTCCTGGTAATTCTCAATAACCCTGTCAATGTTCATGTGTTCACAGTGCCTTATGGTTAAGCTGATTAAGCAAGCACATTCAAACTGTTTAAATTGATTAGACATTGGTTCTTGCTTTGAGTACTCTGATTAATTTAGTGCTTTTCCTAATTCAACAATAGATATGGAAAATTTTGTAATTGTGCCGGTGCAACATTTTCTCATGTGTCCTATTTGAATTCTAGGGTTCTTTCATCGAGACTTAAAACCTGAAAACCTCCTTTGTATTGGACCAGAACTTGTGAAAATAGCTGATTTTGGGCTTGCTCGTGAAACAAGATCAAGACCACCTTATACTGACTATGTGTCAACCAGATGGTAAAGATGCATGATTTCCACTTCTGGATTAATCCTTGATAATGCAAAAGTGTTATTTTTGAATTATTTTAGTTAAGCTGCAGAAGGTGTACATACTTGAGTAACGTCCCTAGACTTCACTCGATTACTACCCCCCACCACCACCACCTGATAATCGTACTGCTCTGTGGAATATCTTTATACTGTAGTGGAATAAAGGCTTTAATAAAATGTTGGTTTTTAGTGGGGTTTTCATTACTAAAATGTAAAAAGCTTGAGCTGTCTTTTTGACGAAGTAGATTTTTTTTTTTTTTTTTTTTTAATGACAGGTATAGAGCACCAGAAGTCCTTCTTAGATCCACAAATTATAACTCTCCAATTGATATTTGGGCAGTCGGTTGTATCATGGCTGAAGTGTATACCCTCAGGCCTCTCTTTCCTGGATCCAGTGAAATTGATACAATATTCAAGATTTGCCAAGTCCTGGGAACACCAAAAAAGGTATAATGTCTCAACGGACACAGTAATTCCAGATTTGTTGTTTTGGATTACTTCTTTTTCTGTTCTTAACCCCTTAAGGACACATGACATGTGTGACATTCATGATTCCCTTTTATTCCAGAAGTTTGGTCCTTAAGGGGTTAATGAATTCACCAAAACACAGTATGAGTAAATAGAGGAAATTTCACGTTTAATGGCATTGTTATATTTCAGGGAAACTCTTAAGTGCTATAACTACTACAATCTGTTACAGTGAACATCACTGTAATTTTGCTCACTCTTATAAATGTACTGCCATCACAATTTAGACTAGAAAGGGGCATCCTATTTAATGAATACCTGAAATTTATGCTAATGTTAATTGTGACATAATTTGATTCTAGAATATATTGTTAGCCAAACATTTACTAACTCTGTGTCCAATGTTATTTTTCAGAGTGACTGGCCAGAGGGCTACCATCTAGCTAGTACAATGACCTTCCGCTGGCCTCAGTTTGTACCAAACAACTTAAAAACTCTAGTCCCCAATTCAAGCAGTGAAGGTATCCAGCTTATGCGAGATATGCTGCAGTGGGACCCGAAAAAAAGACCAACAGCAAGCCAGGTGAGCATGGGACCCGTTCTGAGAGGGTAGGGGATCTCTACTGGTCAGGGCAATATCACTGCATATATATGCACTTACTTGAACATGTAAAGATCTCTAGAAATCTGTTAGCACCTAGTATGTATTGTTGTGATTCCACCTTCAATGTTACCATTAGTACAGAACTGGGCAACAGTTAAGTCCTGGACTTTTGACTGTTGTTAAGAATGGTTTGGGGACTATTTATGTGACCAATATCACTGCATTTTTTTCGATGAACCAATACACAGACAGTGCTCAAACTCTACCAGACAGGCCTAAAATGTATTTGCCAGTGCAAGCTTAGAGGGTCCATAGCACATCTTTATTTTCCACGAATGTATTTTCCCTCACCAGTTGCTAGTGGAAGAGTGGACACTTTTAGCCCTCTTCTAAAGATTCTGGTCAATAACTACTGAATGGCTGCTGGTCATCATATTGCAGCTGATTGAGATGAATGAGTCCAATTTAGGTATTTCTTAAAGGCAAATTGGATTATTTCAACAGAATTTTGTACTTGCATTTGGCCGGATCTCTATGTAGCATTGCTGATTTGCTATAACTTTTATAAGCACCACAACCACACTTTAATGCGAAAACAATAACCCAAACCTAAATCCACCCCAAACTTTACTCTTCTCTTTGCAATCTATTTGATAAAGAATACAGTGGGCTGCAAATGCATTTTAGCAAATAAATGCTAGAGAATTGAGTCAATTGGAAGTAGCTGAATTTGCTTTAGACTATTAATTTAGTGAATAGACCTCCAAGTACTTTACCACCTTGAAATGCGTTTTCACAAGCTGATTATTGTGTGTAAAATCAATAGTCCATATGGTAAAATGTTTGTCTATTGAGCATAGAATATACTATTGACTGAATACATTTAATATTCCAAATGTGTCCTATACTGATCTGGAATCTCTGCACTCATTATTAAGGTTATTTGCTAAAGTGAGATTTCCACGTGAATTTCAAATTTAAGTTCAAATAGCTGAACTGGAATAATTCTGAATAATTGGAAAATGCTTTCTGTTCAGCTACTCTGACCAAAACAACTTAATAAAGCCGTTCCTGTGTGTAGATCAGGACTCTGAATTTTCACTGCTCAATTTACTGCCATTTAGGAGTTTAATCACTTTTTTTTGTTTCTGTTTATGCAGCCCTAGCCACACCTCCCCCATTCTAAATTATACGAACTGAGCAATAAAGGAAGTTTAAACATTAGATGACTCTTTACAGTACATGTTTAAAAGGGCTGTGTAAGTCACATGCAGGAAGGTGTGCCTAGAGTTGCCTAGAGTTGCAAAAAAAAAAAAAACTGTGATTTAACTCCTAAATGACCAAATTGAGCAGTGAGGCTGCAGGGGCCTGATCAATACACCAATACTGCTTTATTAAGCTAAAGTTGTTTTGGTGACTATAGTGTCCTTTTAAATTTTCCCTTCATGAATAACCCGGTTTGTCTGTCTGGGAGGAAAAAAGTACTGCTTTCATCATGAGGATGCATCCTACTTTTGGAGTAATATGTAGACACACAAGACTAAGACTCCATAGAATATGATCCTCTGTATGATTAAAACCATTTAAGAGAATGTTGCCTCTGCTGGATTGGAGCAAAAAGAATCCTCTTTTTCCTGGAAAAACTGCAAAAACCACATTGGTGAGAGGGAAAAAAAACCTCCCTCTTGCTATGTAATTTGTAGAATCTGCTGTTAATAGTGGGTGGAAGTATCACATGCCTGTATTGCCTAAGTTGTGTATTTGGGTCTTCATGTAACAATACTTGCATCAGTATTTTTTGTTTAACTTTTTCTTTGTTCTTTTTTTATCTTCTTAACTACTTAATTTTTGGATTTGATCATATATTAAAAAAAGAAATTGTGTTTCAGGCTCTCCGGTACCCCTATTTTCTCATTGGCCAGACTTTAGGCACATCTCGAATTCTGGAATCATCCAAGACCACAAAAGACCATCATGAGAAGCAAATCCCATTACTTATCAAACCAGTTCCCCCTTCTCAGCCACCACCAAAGTGTCAACCACACCTTGCATCTAGAGCCTTACAGCAAACACAGCCAAACAGCCAGCAATTCAAAGTTTCATTGACAGATTCAGCAAAGGGCTCACAGGACAATGGTAAAGTTGAGCACACGCATCTGCCTGCATTAATCACCAAGGACCCTCAGCATGTAAGTAGTAATGGGGAACAACACTCTGTATTTAAATCATGAACAGGAGTTTTTCTTTGAGTTTCAGTCTTGTTTGTAAAATTATCTGATCCAGTTATGAGACATTACAGAAAATTATTAAAGGACCACTTTAGGCACCCAGACCACTTCAGCTCAATGAAGTGGTCTGGGTGCCAGGTCCATTTAGGGTTAACCCTGCAACTGTAAACATAGCAGTTTCATAGAAACTGCTATGTTTACAATAGGGTTAATCCAGCCTCTAGTGGCTGTCTCATTGACAGCCGCTAGAGGCGCTTCCGCACTTCTCACTGTGATTTTCACAGTGAGAAGACGCCAGCGTCCATAGGAAAGCATTAAGAATGCTTTCCTATGGACTGATTGAATGCACGTGCGGTTCTTGCCGCGCATGCACATTTGGCGGATGGCGTCAGAAGAGGGAGAGTCCCCAGTGCCGAGGGAGCCCGGCACTGGAGAAAGGTAAAAATGTAACCCCTTCCTCCCCATTCAGCCCGGCGGGAGGGGGGCCCCAAGACCCTATGTTCCTTTAAATACATTTGTATGGATACTTCTTTTAGTTTGCTGAGGTGATTGTCTTCTTTTGTTGTATTGGCTTATTTCTGTTCGCACATCCACATGAATCATCACTTACAAAGCACAGATTAGGTGGCCTTGGTTATGAAATACTTTTAATGTGTATGCAAGCGATTGTCCTACTCCATGCTTAGGCTGCCTTAGATCTGCCATGTATTGTATCCATTCCTTCTTAATATATGTCTAGATGTAGCACAATCAGTCATCCGTGATAGTAGTAATTGAGCAAAGATCACAATGTCAATTTGATCAAGTAGCCTCTGTACAGAACGTTCATATTGTTTTGAGTCTGCTAAAGGGCATCAGTTCTAAACATACTGGTAGTTGGTGTACCAGGATGTGCTGCTATGCTCATGGACTTATATAAAGGATTCAGTGAGCTAACATTTACAAGGTTATACACGAAAGTGTGAATTTTTTAAAGTAAATTGCAAATTTAGGGTAACATTACTGAATCCGAGAAATTCTCAAATTCAGCTATGTTGTTAGTTTAGCTACTTTGTCATTAAATTTGAAGTTCACTTTGAGTTCGCGTTTTAATGAATAACCCTATGAGTTTTCGATCCTTCATTATGCTCTTTACTTTAACTTTCTTGGGGAAGCTATTTCACTTTACATTACCCTGCTGCTGTAAATTGCACATGAGAGCAAGATGTGAAACCTCCCTGGTTCAGCTTATACATGAGGTCTGATCTGTACCTGCCAGGAGTTGACTGCAGATCATTGAAGAGATTGTCTGGCCCAAATACACTTCCCAATTTTTGTTTGGCTTTATGTGATATCACGTCTGTCCTATAAAAGTTTTTATATTCGCCTCTTCACTATATGTTTCTTCTAGGGAGGATGATACGGGCAGTAAACACAAACCGTTCTGAAGTAATTTTAAATAAGGCCTTCCCTTTCCCTACTTAGTTAAATGTACTGTTGTGGGGTCACTGATATCATGTCTCCCTTGGATGAACGTATAGAGCCAACTGGCACCCTTATGTTTATTTTAAAAAAAAAAAAAAAAGGAATGTATAAAGCTTGCTAGAATTTTCAGACTAACCACTTGCATCACAAATGAAGGAAACAATACAAGTGTCCTAGCTCTTGCATAACATGGGGGGGAAATAATACAGTGTCTGTGAAGGCTGAACCAGTATCCCCTGGGTTTTTGGTTCACAGCTAAATCATTTGCTTGGTAAGCATTTTTAACTTTGTTAAATATACTTACAGATGCAGAAAGGAGCATCTGACCCAACAAGCACCAATATGGATTTGAACCTGAAGAATAGGAGAAGATGGGGTGTTATTACCAGACCGATCATGGGATCTAGCAAGTGGGATGATTTGGAAGATCTCAATGTCCATTCTTCAAATACCAGAACCGAAATGAATGAAAAAAGACCAAGTGATGAAACTCTTTGTAGGTAAAGTGAGTTGCTTGTACTTTGTAGAAGCAAACAATGCTTTTTTATTTAATGTATTACCACTGTATGTTAATTAGTATCTTCTTATATAGTCTGTATAAATGTACTCCATTATTGTTGTTTAAAGGAACCAAGTCAAAGTATTAAAATAAATATATATTTTAACATGATCATACAAAACTAAAGGGACACTCCAGACCAATACGTGTTTGCCCTATACGGGACAAATAGCTTAAAAAAAGATTTCATTAATTAGGCAAGCTCCCCTTTATTCCACCCTACTATCCCTAAAAACATTCCTTACCAAACATAGAGGCCTTTCCTTGCCAATCCAGCATGATAGGTAGCAGATTGTAAGAGGGTAGACACAGTTTGCTGCTGGTGGGAGGGTCATGTCAGAGCTGTCTAAGTTCATATCCTGGTTTTCATCAATTCTATTCTATTCCAATTTCAAGTCTTTGAACTGAAATAGGTTTAACTTCATTAATCTTCTGAAAAGCCTCAGAAACAACACAGTTCAATTTTTCCGGACCAGTCCAACCTGTGCTGGAAGTGTCTCGCAAAATATGCCACTATACTTCTCCAGCTATAGACATGCCAGACCATTTTAGTGTTTTTGAAGGTAATCTGTAGATGCATAAAGGAAACTACCGGGCATGAAGTTCTTTTTACACCAGACATGGTATTGCTGCAAAACACCACTGGACTCTACAACCATACAAAGAAAATCCCTCCTGAAACACTAACTGCTGCAAGGAGTCTGATCCCGCTCTTCTGGCGTTGAACCACTACACTAGGCGTCCTGCAATGGTTGTAAATAGTGGAGGAAACCCACACAATGGAAGCTATGGTTACTGCGGCTTTTTTTTTTTTTTGCCAAGGATCCCATGTTTCTCCTGACTGAATTGACATAGCCCACTGACTTAAAGATCCTGTGGAAAACAAATACACGCTCCTTCTCTCCACCCCCCTTTCTTCTTTTTTTTTTTTTTTTTTTTCCCCTCTTTCTTAGTGTCTCCTCCCTTCTATCTTATCTGAGCTCACCCCTTTCTCTCCTCTTTTGGAGCTGGGCCGCTCCTGCATGACTGGGAACTTGGTATGTTGCACTCTTGAGATATGGAATAAGAAGTCATTGTTGGGACTTTCTTATATTGCGCTGTCCCTGCGGAGATGCATCCACCCCTGACCTTCTTCTCTATTGTACACTTGAACAATGTATAGGTAACCCTGTATACATGTGATAAACTCAAACATATTAATTAAGAAGAGTCGAAAAGTTTCCCTGAAGAAGAGACCTGAAAATTCATCACAGAAATAGTGATGGTTATGTATGCTGACCAGAAAGAACGTTTTAAAGGGTTTACTGTACACCTTAACTGTTATGATATAATGAAAATGAAACCAGAGAATCCAGAAAAGAAACCCTTTTATCTAAAAAATATTAAAATGTTGTTTGCTTTGCACAGAGATTAAACTCTATCATGGGTTATTTTGCTAAATGGTTACAATTCTGGGGCTCACCTAGCTAAGAAAAGATCCTTACACATAGGGGAAGCAGCCAACATTTGTGTCCCCAAGAAAGTGTAACCCTCTTCCAGGCAAATATACCTGGGAGCTGCTGCTCTAGTTAAAACCGTGATTTCAAGAGCTTTTGTTTTTGGATTAACAAAGTAGAATACTGCCGGTCAGGGAATTCTTCAGAAGAACCTTTCAGTACATTACAAAAGATCAAATTTTAATACTGCTGATTTTTATTTGTGTTGTAATTTTTATGTATTGATGTATCTATTATAAATATCCATATGGATTTATTACACTTGACACTTGTGCTACTCCACCTAGTTTTTGTCTTGTTTTTATTATGTTCAGGTAGTCACCCTTTTATTTAAGTTGTAGTTTAAAATGGCCATATCTCATTATTACATAATTATACATTTTTCTATGATTTTTGTGCCTTGTCTGTATAGTTTTTTGTTTTGTGTAGATATACATAGTGCGGGAGTAGCATCAGTTAGGAGAAGAGCCATTTGGCTTAAATCTTGGATGGCAGATACTGCCTTGTAATTCCCAGTTCTTTCAACATTTTCCATTTCTTCCATTAACCTTTTTTTTATCTAATGGGAAGTCAGGGGAGTAAACAGGGGAGTAGTCCAGAGCAGCAGTGTTTGAAAAGTGCTCACCTGAATTAGAGCCTGTTATACTAGGCTCTATGTGTCAACACCTATGTGTCTTTAAGGGAGGCACTACCCCTCTTTGATCAGGATGCAGGAAGCAGTGGAAGGTCCACACGTCTGGTATATATAAAATAACTATTTATTACAAAAAAATTAAATAAAAACCACAATGGGTAAATACCAATAATAGAATCAATGTGGGGGACTTCCAAGGTGCTCCGAGACGCATTTCGCCAGTAGGGCTTTCTCGATCGGATAAATCTGCTTCTTGAATGGGCGGTGCTTAAGTTAAAGCGCCACAGTGCCGACCGCGCCTGCTGACACAGGCCCACCGGGTGGCCCTTAGTGCATGGGCCCCCATAGTGTGCAAGCCCGCTGCCCACAACAATTTATTTTTGGATCGTCGACCCCTAAAGACCTTGTTGCGGGCAGAGGGCAAATGGGGCAGCTGCCTTGGGCCTCCCAGCAGTGACAGGGCCCGGGGCAGCTGCCCCATTTGCCCCGCGTTAAAGACGGCCCTGCCTATGAATGAACTCAGCCCTCTACCGTGCATGTGCAAGCTGAGTTGACTGACAGCTCAGCTCGCTTTTTATATTGCCCCCGGCCTACCGCAACCCTCCTCAGCCAAACTTTGTGTGTTTGCATAGAAACACTATATATAGAGATCTCTCTATATATCGTGTTTGTATACAAACACACAAATAGTAAAAAAAATTACAAACATACACACACTCTATCCACATCTATCCATCCATCCATTTTGATGGAGGGATTGATGGATAGAGAGGGATGGATGGATGGACCCTCTCTAATCTTAGTCAGCCGCCCACACTCTGCCAGCCAGCCGCCCGCCCACACTTTTTTGACTTGTCTCTGCTATTTGAGGAACAGTGGATACAACTATTTCGGGCATGTTTTCAGGATTTTTAGTGCCGAACAAGTAGAAGTAGTAATTTTTCTCTGAAGAGTTCCCTACTTTAACAAGCTTTCCAAATTTATGGTTGTTTATTTGTTTAAAAAAAAAAAAAATTTGAACACCCTGAAAAGTTACAGATCTCACAACTTGACTGAAAAGGATGCTGATTTTGATAACGCTCTTAGAAAGAACTGAACTTATGCAGGATTTTTGAGTTTGGCGTGAAGCAAAAAGATTTGAACACTTAACAGTTTCTTGCCCCTCACAGGGTCATTCAATGCCCCTGGCAGAGCCTTTTAATGTCCCTCAAACAGTCTTTCAATGCCCCTAACAGATTTCTATGTCCCTACCTAACAGAGCTTTCTATCTGACAATAAAAGAGCTTTAACTATCAGCTCCACTCTATCACTCCTCTAGCACTAGTGATAGAAAATGGCTGACGGCTGGGCGGGCTCTCTCACAGACGAGCTAAGTCTAAGTGGCTGGCTGATGGCAGGGCGGGCAGCCTCTGATGGCAAGGCGGGCTGACGTCAGGGAGGGCTTAAGATTGCGCTCCCGCGATCTCATATGAAATCGCAGTTGTGCGATCCCTGCTGTTTCCAACCTTTTGGGACCAGCAGGTAGCGGCGGCCGTGTTGGATGGGGCAAAGTGCTGCAGAACCCTTGCGATCTCTTATGAAATCGCGGTTGCGCGATCCCTGCTGTTTCCGACCTTCCAGGAACAGCAGGTAGTGGCGGCCATGTTCGATGTGGCAAAATGCAGCGGTACACCAATTGGGAAACGCTGCTCTAGGTCTTTCCAACCTCTCACTACTCCCACCACTTGTATTCAGTTTTAGCACATGTTTTTATGTTTGTTGTGTTGTTGGGTTATTAGGCTGTAAGTTGTATTAAGGACAATTAAGAGCTTCAAGCACAGGGAAGTGTGCAGTTTAGTTATAGGGTCCCCCCTTCGTGTTATATTAGAGGGTCGTTTCCTTTTGCCTAGGGGGGAGTTTCTTAACCTTCAGTAGTGCTACAATTCATCTTTATGTTACTTTTCTGAATAGATCCCCCCTCCCCACCCCCCTAAACCCCAAGAAGCCTCCACTCAGATTAAACAAATACAATAAACGTTGCTTATCTGCACTCCTCTGTTTGTGTTTTCATTTATGGTCTTCCTTCCAGCTGCTCGCCCGATTTTAGGCTACTGCATCCACGTTGCCAGTCAATATCCCCACCTTCCTCTCGCTACCTCTCACACTCTTGCAGCCACAAAATTGTCTCCCTCTTGCTCCGTCTTTTTTGCTTCCTACCTCTCACTTGCTCCAGGGTCCTACCTTCCTACTGGTCCTCGCAACCCCTCTCTCAAGCTCACGCCCTACGCGTGCGTGCACACCCTCACGTCATCACATCTCCTCCCAACGCCCCATACTACCAGAGTTGCTCCCACTTAATTGGCAGAAAAGGCAGCTGACACTCTTGAAATGTTTTATAAAGTGAAAACCTGGTCCTCAATGCACATCTTCAACAGACATTACAGGCTTGACATCTTGTCCTCACCTGAAGCTTCTTTTGACTGTACTAGAGCAGTATTTACCCACCATATTTGGATATGTCTCACTATATTGTGTACTGCCGCTTTACGACAGACAAAAACAAAATTTTACTTACATACATCTTTTCCTTAGTTTAAGCAGTAGTATAGTATCGCTCCCTATTTAAAGGGTTACTATAACCCTTTTGAGAGATTCCTATTGGGCACTCTGGAGAAGGTCCTCCCTTTCAATTTGTAGTAAAACCTGCAAAAGAAAAAAATAAATAGTTGCACTTACCTGGAAACCTTGGCCAGACAAAGCTCCCAGGTGTGATCTTTCTCACCCCTCCTTATGTCACTGGGACTGAGCATGGTCTAATTACCGGATTGTCCTTGAGAAACTTGTAATTGGACCATTTCCCCAGAATGTTCGTGTTCCGGGCCTACGAGGGTTGAACGGATATAGTCGGGAGGGAGTGCGGAGTGGGTCAGAAGGTAAAGATAGCTTTACCTTTCAGGTGCTCTGCCTGCAAGGGGAAGATTTCTACTTCTGCTGTCAGCGTGCAGTACGCACTCACAACAGATGTATTTTATGCACAGAATTTACATTCGGTATCCCGAAACAGAGTTCTGGACTGCTAATGTCAAGTTTGCCGGTAGTGCAACTAACCCCTAGCACATAATTTAAAATATCTCTATGTGCAGTGTTCAAAGCTAAAACCCTGAAACTATTGACTCCTACCACCGTGACCACTTCCTATCACTAAAGTGGTTGGAGTAACCCTTGTTTCTTTGTTTGGATAACTGGCCTCCAGCACTCTGGCAAGGGGTGCTATTAGGGGTGGTAGGTGGGAATAAGGGGAGGAGCTTGCCTAATCAGTTCATTAATTAACTATCTTAAGTATATTTTAACCCCTTAAGGACCAAACTTCTGGAATAAAAGGGAATCATGACGTGTCACACACGTCATGTGTCCTTAAGGGGTTAAACTACCTGTCTGGTATGGGGAAAACACTGTGTACTGCCACTAGAACAAAAGTTTAAAAAAATTTAGTGTTTACATTAAAAAAAAAAAAAAAAAAGATGCAATTTGCATTTCCTAAAATATCTTTTTGGTCTATGCAGTTTTGAAAGTATTGTGGATTTGAAACAGTCAGGTGGCGCAGCTGGTGCTACGCATACACCATTCTTTCGGCTGGACAGTGCAACATCCAGAAGAGCATCAGCAGCCAAGCAGCATTACTTGAAACACTCTAGGTATCTACCTGGTCAGTATAATAATGCTTCCAATAATTTTTAACTTTTTGTGTGTGTGTATAGACTTATAATTGTATTGCGGGACCCATTCATACATACAACATACAGAATCCAGCACACTCACTCAACTATAAACTAGCTTCAAAGCCCACAGGATTTAATGTGGACTTTGTTGTTGTGGCTTGTTTTTTTTTCTTTCTTTTGTTCCTACTGTCTATTCTGCCATGCATTAAAAGTACAAGCAGGGGGGAAATCCCTCTGTCGAAGTCAGTACTGCCATCTGCGAAAGGAATCCCTTGAGAGGTGGGATTAGGACTAGGATTATGGGTTAGATTGAGGTTATGTGTTTGATTAGGTGTATTATGATTCATGTGAAGTATTTTTGTACTCGAGAACAGCAGCAGAGTACAAATACGAAATGTTTGTAGTAGTGGGACACATGTGGTTTGAATTTCCCCAAAATACACTGTATGGGGAAAATAAAAACTAAAATGTTTAAATGAAAAGGAATGATTATATATCATATTTACATGGTGCTATGAATATATTCTTGCTTCTGGGACAGTGGTAAGCAGCTATCTTTGTCTGTTCGTAGGTCTCACCATCAAAAATGGTGCATTGGACATACCAAGTCAAGAAACTATAAGTTCCAACAGTCATTGGCCGAATGTTCGTCAGCCTCTCAAACCTCTTGGTTTGGTCTCAGGTGTGAGCAGCAAGATTTCTGGTGAGATATCTGGTATCATAACCCATGCAATTTTTAGAATTGCCTATTTTATTTTTAATGTCTTAATCATCAGCTTATTTGTTTTTAACAAAAAGCATTTTTTCTTTCCTTTTAGCTCCTGCAAGATTTGCTGTGCTCTATGCAGAGCAACATGACTTCCTGTTCCTAACACTGTCGTTCTTGCACACCACATGGGCTACTAGAGCAATCCAAAGTATTCATCCACAATGTGCAGTTTAGTTATAGAGGTCCACTAGTGCTGTTCAAATTTATTCAAAGAGCTTTCAAAGTACAGATGTTTTGGGACCCCCTGTCCCTTTATCAATGATAAATACCCTTGGTACTTTGAATGTTCTTTGATTAAATTTGGGCTGCACTCGTGGGCCCCTATAACTAAGCTGTGCTTTGTGGAAGAATACTTTGGATTTCTATGTTTTGCTTGCTGTTGGGGCTACAGCACCTTATACACAATAACTGCACTAGGTTTAACTATTTTGCCTTTTGGTATTGTGCTATACCACAGTCTTAGATCATATTTTTGGTCTACTAGAGCATGACTGTCTGGGTCTGGTTAAAAATGTAATCCAAGTTCGCTTGAAAAAGAGCAGGAAAGAATGCTTTATCCAAGTTTAGAGAAACCGGTTTTGTAATTTTCTGTCAATTTACATTTAACGTAATCTTGCCAATGTTGCATTTTATTTTTTTTTAAGCAGGTTTGTTAGTTCACTCTTCAATCCGTATATAGTGTGTGTATTCTACTAACTGTTTGCTCTGGTCATATACAAAGCAGAAGTTTTATACAGATTCAACTTACCTCTGACATGACTGGGTACCTGGTGCATCCATTTAAACAGATTGCTGCTCAGATTTTCTCACTTCTTAGCACTGTAACAATTCCATGTTATAACTTATTTACTGGGATTTTAGATCTTATTGATTTCTGTTGGGACATAACTTTTTGGCCAAATTTTTTTAAATTTAAAAAACATATTTACCAAAGATTACATACAGTTAGATCATGGAAAATATAATTTGACATTTGTTTGTTAATTTGCATTAGCTCAGTAGTGAGAATCTGTGCGTTAAAGGCAAACTATAGTTTTTCCTGGCACTGTAGCTTCCCCTTTTGTCAAGGGCCCCTCCCGCAGCACTGAAGGGGTTAATAACCACTTCAGTCACTTACCTGGGTCCAGCACCGATGTCCCTCGGCTCTGGCTCAGCTCTGCCCACGCTCCTCCCCGTGGCGGGGGAGACCTAATGCGCATGCATGGCTATGACCGCGGACGCATTAGGATCTCCCCATCGGAACGCGTTATTTAATGGGGGTTCTGGCGACGATGGAAGTCCTCATGCATAGCGTGAGGACGTCCAGCGTCGTCTAGACGACCAAAAGTTTTATAAAAACTTAAATAATTACCACTGCAGGGTTAAGGGTGATGGGAGTTGGCACCTTGATCACTTTACTGGGCTGAAGTGGTCTGGATGCCTACAGTGTCCCTTTAATTCATCTGCTTTGCTGTATGTTCAGAAATTGCATGCTCATCTCAGTTTTATTCTTCTGAATACCGTAAAATTACTTTTCTGAGAAAAGGTGTTGTTTACATTGAGCTGCAAAAACACCTCTAGAGGCTGTCACTCAGAGAGCCGATTGTGGTCCAGCACGCTCTGCATGATGACACTGAATGCTCCTCATAGAGTTGCTTTAGTATAATGCTGGTTAGCACGACATTAACACATTGGATTGGTTGAGATCATCAGATGCCTGTTGGCTAAGGGAGATTTTTTTTCAGGCCCCCCCACCCTTCTCAGTTTCAGACCAGTTCACTAATCAAACAGGGTATTATTGTGCAGTAGCAAAGTAGAGCATCCTGACACTGGAACATACCCTGCATGATTCACGCTGATCAGACTTTCCCTCTTCTCACCCTGTTAGTATGTTGCAAGGTGAAGAGATCTTCCAACTTTACATATTTAAATCTGTCAGGCATGCCCCACACACTCTTCCAGCATCCCGGGGGATAGAATGCAGATTGGTTAGATCTGAGCCCCCTCCCTCCCCCCCAAAAATGGCTATGGAAACCATAATTACAAGAAGCCAGTACGTTTTGGTAAAATCAGATTACCTGCTTTTTTCAGCCTGCAGAGTGAGACCGCTATTTCATTTAAAGCTAGTTTTTGAATGAGTTCATTGTCTCCAAGTGATGCATGTCCCTTTAACGTAAGAGTGTTCCTTTCCTTTATGATGGTTCATCAGAAAATACATTTAACTTTTCCGTCTTTCAGGGCATACTGGGAGCAGCGGATCAGCTGTTAATTATACCCCATCTTTTTTAAAAAAAGAAATGGGTTTTGCAAGTCAGAAGGTTCATTTAGCTCCACTTACAGATCCAGCTCCAAGTAAGTGGTTGTGTTCATTCTTTTAAAAAATAAATAAATAAAAAGACCATTATATTACTGTCATAATATAGTATTATAGTAAATATAGGGTTCAAATGTTTCACTCACCCACTAGTCATTGCCATGCCCCCCTCAATGATGTTGAAAGCAGCAGCTCTTTCCAAAGGACTTTACTATCTAACTAGCATATAAAGCTTTTGTAGAGATCTAATAGTCAACCCTGGTACACTAAAAACATGTTCTGCATGATCACATTTTTATCTAGTCTATTTGGTCTGATCTGATTTTAAATTATACACACAAAACTATATTATATACACACACACACACACACTTTTTTTCCTATATATGTATAATATATTATAACATGATTAAAGCATTTTATAATATTTTATATATATATTATTAGATTAGAAGTGTATTTTCAGATGTGTATATAATAATGAAATCATATATGTGCATTATATATGTATAATATATTCTAAAATGTTTGAATTATTTTATAATATATTATACATATATAATATATGTACAATATATTTGATTATTTTATTTTTTTCACTTTTAGGTGTTAGGGGGACTGCCTGACAGCTCACACAGTCCCCTGCAGTCAGCTCTATAGATTTCTATTGCGGCCATGTGATCATAGCGATCACATGGCCCTGTAGTTCCAGGGTGGCTGGAGCTGCTGCAGGGGGACTGCGGGGGTCTCAGGCAATCCCCCTCACCGGGATTGCCGGTCCAGGTAAGTGTTAGCACTCATGTTTGCCGCGGGCTTACTAGATATGTCCGCGGTCCTTAACGACTGTTTGATTTTTGTTGGTTATACTCATTCACAGGGTAATGCAACCTCCTACATGACTAAGGAAGGCATCTCGATACTTTGTTCGTAACCAGCATTCATTTTAGAAAATACAATAAAAAGTATGTCCTGTTAATTCCTTATTTCTATAAATGTTAGCTATTCCTTCCCACTTGTGAAATTTTTTTTTGCACTTCACAGGTTCTTTTTATGTCAGTTAAATAAAATGTATAAACTCTTACACAGAAAATACAATTATGCTGGTGTATGATCTAGCTTCTTACTGACCATTATTTTTCTAGATTATGGATCTCTGAAATCTGTTGGAGCATACTTGGGAAAGACTTCATTCACCTCTCCTTCCAAAACTACCACAGGCCTGTCACCCAGACCCCCACCTCCCATTCAGCCGATTCATGGGAGAACAGACTGGATTTCCAAATACGGGGGCCGGAGATAAGGGGCCTTGATGGCGTTTATATTTTGCACTCAACACCTGCTTTGGATTGGTAATCTGACATGGAAGTAACTACCTTCATATCCCTGTCCTTTTAACCCCTTAAGGACCAAACTTCTGGAATAAAAGGGAATCATGACATGTCACACATGTCATGTGTCCTTAAGGGGTTAAGCTGGAGGACGACAAGCAACTGGCTGAAATTTCAACATTTTCTTACAAAACTTATTTTGTCACCAAATGAAAGCCTTTTCTGATGGGCATAATTATAGATACATATTAGGTCTTTATTTTAGATTGATGCCATTTTATTACTACTGTATTTTGGTAACAATTTATACTAAGTTAGAATACTAACCAAGCAGGAAATTCACTAACTGGAGAGAAAACTAATGCCTGATCATTTTATGGAAGCTTATATTTGCTCTTTCCAAGGACCACAAGAGTCAGCTGAACAGCTGGAGAGACCATTACGATGCTCTCATAAGGAAGCCTTTATCTTTGCTTTTTGAATCTTTCCCAGACCTGATTTTTGTTATTGTTTGTTTTTTAGCATATCTGCAATGCATTGCTGAGCAATACTTTGCAGTACCTATCTTTACTGAAAAGGTTAATATTTTATGGTCCTCTGAATTCAATGGGATAATAACCAAATGTCCCGACAGGCAGTGAGTAATAAACTATATTTTATAAGACTCCTATGCCTTGTCTTAAAGGGTCTCTGTCACACCTAACACATCAGTCTTTTTTGCGTGTAAATAATTGAATACATAAGTAATACTTGCCAAATGGATAACACATATAGTAAACTATAATTGGCCCTATACTAGTCACAAGAGATTGCTGAAAAGAACTCCATTGGATGCCTGCTCATCACCTGGCATCTGCTCACATCTGTCCCAGAAAATTTAGCTTTCTGATGGGTCAGATAGAATGCTGAGAGAGACTTCTGCATGACTGCAGACTATCTCTGTGACAAGATTTCATGTAAATAGATTTGCAAATTAAAAAAATATGCACACTTGGTATCTTCCAGGTTAAAATACAGTTAGTTACTCATGACAGAGTCCCTTTTGTGTATTTTTTCCTATTTGAAAGATATGTTTAATTTTTTGTTTACTTTTTAGAACCTAGTACAACGCAATACAACCTCAAGTGCTTTATGTAATTGTGGCATTTAAAACTGCATTTTGCACATTCTCCACAATCATAGCTGACTGACAAAAGTGTGTCAAAAATAGCAGCGGGAACTGACTAGGATAGTTTTCATAAACTACTGTTATGGCCTAAATTTTAAAAGTCAGACTGTTATGATGATTTGATAATGATTTAGTGAATTGAACCGAAGGTGTGGATTATATGTACCCACAAAGCCCAGCATTTAGATAAAAAACTTAAAATAAGTGAAATGGTAGAAAACAGTGGTACTCGACCAGTTTAATTGATCTATATATGGGGCGAATAGTCTTTCTGGGCTTACACTGCTGCATAAACCCACCTCTGGTGTTTTTCACTCAGTCATTAGAGGGACATCTTTGGTTCCGTCCTGCAAAAATTACAGAACTGAAGTTCAAAGTCTCTATGCTCTGAACTCTCCATGTACAGATGCATTAACTTAATGCTTCTCTATCAGGAGATGCTGATCGGTCGCAGTGTGGCGATTGCCACGCATGCACACTAGCCTACAAATGCCTCTCTATGGGTTCATCAGGATTGATCTAAGCAAGCTGGGTAGGGGGCAAGGGTGGGGGGGTAGGATAACTGCACAGAGACCTGTGTGCTGGGGCAATAAAGATAAGTAAAATGTTTTGGGGGGGAGGATGGAGGTTTATTGCCTAAGACTTGTCCGATTGTTAGGTCAAATTTGGCTTAAGATATTTTCTATCATGCATATTGCAATAAGTATTGTGTGGTTTTGGATAGCATCTAAAACAAGTTTTAATCTATTTATAAATGTGAGGCTTAAGATTGAAGTTGTACTTTCACCTGAAGAAAAAAACATGTATATGTTTGCTAGGTGCCATAAAATAGTATGAATATGACAACGTTGGGGGCATTACCTGCTGCCTTTGGAAAATACAGGTTGTAGCCACCAGTGGTAAATACACACGGTTACTCTATTTAATTTATCCTTGACAGACACTATATATTTCAGGTGTGCCAACATATGTAAAGAATAATTTTTTTTTTTTTATAATAGTTGTTTAAAATACTTGTGTTACATGTATCAATAGGATTTTGAATGTTATTTTTTGTATTTTTATAAACCTCAATTATACCCATGCAAAACTATTCTAGTGAATAATAAATACGGTTAAATGACCCATTTTTTTCTTCTTTATTTTTGCACTGATAGACATGCAACAGTATGACATAGCAAGCTTATGCAAAAGCTAAAATGCAGTAGTGGTATCTTGTGGGTTACAGAAAGGAAAGTTGTGTTGTTTGTGTAATGATCATCTTACATACATTGATCAACAGTTGATGACTAATCCATTTTTATCTCCATAAAGTGTTATGTATACCCATCCAATATAATGTTTTGTCATATGTTTGTTTTGAATCACATTATTTTCTGTATGATCGGAGAAATTTGTAGACTTGCAAAGCACCAGTAAAGGAATTTGAGCCCTGTGAAATAAAATTGTTTAAATGCAGAACCTTACGGATAAATATAGAACTCAAAAGCTCCATTGTCACAATCCAACATCTAACTAAAAATAAGCTATGGATTGTGCTTTGGTCTTTTATTTTATTTTTTTCATTTGCACTACACTGCCTATACATAGTGTGTAAGTTTAAAGGGACACTATAGTCACCAGAGCAGCTACAGCTTATTGTATTTGTTCTGGTGAGTAGAATCATTCTGTTAAAGCTTTTAGCAGTAAACACTGTAGTTTCAGAGAAAAGGCAGTGTTTACATTACAGCCTAAGGATATCTCCACCGGCCACTCCTCAGATGGCTGCTGCAGGTGCTTCCTGGGACAGTGCTGTGCAATGTGCAGCACTAGCATTCAGTGTCTCCACCGTCTGCATGCAGACTTTGAACTTTCCTCCTAGAAATGCATTGATTCAATGCATCTCTGTGAGGAGTTGCTGATTGGCCAGGGCTGTGTTTGGCTTGTGCTGGCTCTGCTCCTGATCTGCCTCCTTGACGGTCTCAGCCAATTCAGTGCTTTTCTATGGGAAGGCATTGTGATTGGCTTTGATAAACACTTCTAAAATCAGCCAAGCAGGCAGCTGAGAGGCAGAGCCAGCAGCAGCAGGCTGGAATAAAGGTAAGATTTAGACGGATGAGAGGGGCTAGATAGTGTTTTTAACACTATAGGGTCAGAAACACAAATATGTATTCCTGACCCTAGTATTCCTTTAATTTACCCCATACAGGGCAGGATGCCAGTCTTTTTCACTAATGAAAGAATGCTTTTGCGTGCATAACATTTCTCTGGTGATGGTGCAGCTAGCCTGGTGCATCCTGAGTTGATGACTTTGCCCATGGCACGGAAGTGCTGCCCCCTCACCCCATTACCGCTGCTGCACTAGTTATACCAGTAAGTCCTTCCAGTATTATCCAGAATCTGTCTCAAACAAACAAGTGACGTTTCCACTTAAAGCAAATTTAGAATATCTCCGGAATCCACATATAGAAGAGAATGTAAATGATATAAAATATGAAGTATTGTTTGGTCTTTTGTATATTGAAATTGCAGTGTATGTTTACAATACATTACATGTGACTAGGTTTTGTTTATTCAGAATAAGTTAGAACACAGTGAAATCTTTTATAGAATTTCATCTATAAATATAAATGATATATTTTTGTTAGATACTACCTATTGAGAACTAGGTTATGCGCAGAGCCAAAGAAGTATGGCGGTACTGAGGATGGGCAGCTTAAAAAAAATGGACGATGCCGCTTTAATAAGTCTCTGATCCAACTTCCTATATCCCACATGTTATGAACACATGCTTCTGCCACGTATCATCCTTTCATCAAAATGAAAGGTAATGCCTACTGTGCTGTATGTTCAGCAGTCAAGATGACAAAACTTGACAATGGGTGGAGCTTAAAACAAAACTTTCAGTTGCCAATAAAATTTACCCACAATCCATCAGTAAAATCAGTCCCACAGAAGGGCAAACCGTCATGGGAAGATGAGAGCAAAACAGCTGCACCCAGATATTGAAGTCTGGCACAAGGAAAAAATAAAGTAAAAAAACAGTGACAAGGGAGGGTGTATAAACCATTAAGATACAGGAGGCATAAGGAAAGGAAAAGCCAAAAGGAGGAGAAAAAAAAAAAGACCCGGCCGATGTGTGAAAATCTATGATAAAGGATCCACAAAGTATTTCACTGGACAAAAACCTATTAGATACTCCTTTTTAATTGGTTGTTTCATAATTTTTTTGACAACCAAGGAATTAATTCTGATGTGATGAAGCGGCATTGAGATGACCAGCATTGACGGCTTTAAGTCTAGGGTAGTTTGTGTCCAACAGAACTGCAGTTTTAAACCTTGAAATATTGTCACAAACAAAACTAATTACACTATATAAAACTTTTTATAAATGTAGCTAGGCACTTGAGAACCTCCTACACCCCGTGAAAAAAAAAAAAAAGAATATATTGATTCCGTGAAAACTATTTTGCACATCTTCGTTTTGATTACATTTTTTAGACTTGTTTCCAATTCTAGGAGGCCTTATCTGTGAATTTTACAAAATGACAGGAGGCTTTGTATTTTGCATAATCTCTCTTTACTACTCCACACAGCAGCAAAGAAACACAAAGCGTTATCTGTCCAGTATATATAGTCTAATTCATAAGGGTGCTATAGAGAAGACTGTCCCTTCATTCCAATTGAAATGGACGCAAGGTTTGAATATTCAAATAAACAGCAATGACTGGGGATGAAGGCACAGGTGAGCACCTCTAGGAAAATATTTTTTTTTTTAAAAGAGTTACTAGATGGTACAATATTCCGGCTCGACTTAAAAAATACGGAGTGCTGGCTTCGGATGGTTGTTGGAGATGTGGAAAAAGAAAGGGATATCAGGTGTAGCGCTCTAATGGTAGTGGATATATAGAAATGATCAAAGGAAACCTTGCTGTACCTTGATAGGTCATATACACTTATGGGTAGTCTCAATATATTCAGGTCAACCTTAAACAAAAAACACAAATATACAGAACATAGTGTAACCTGTATACAGAGTGTAAATGAAAATAAATTGCGTTGATCACTAACTCACACTTTATAGAGCTATCACACTAGCTCAGGTATATACGCCTTAGGGTCCGTAGAGGCGACCCTCACCCTCCTTTAGGTCCAAGTTTTCTTCAGGTGCAGTGTCCTAGGTAATGGGTATAGGAGGGAACATATAGCGTAGTACAGTCTATGTATATAGGGGGTATAGTATGAGGTAATGTATATATACTCACAAACCCTGAGCCAATATATCGGCTCGCTTCATAAGGTGTATGTGGTTAAGGACCACATTCCTTCTTTGTAAAAGCAGGTAGGAATAAAAGCCGTAAGTGTGAAAAATATATATATGTAATTTATGTATAAAAAATAGTATACAAATAAAATAACACTAGTGGCTATAGTCCAAAAGGCAATTCTCTCTGCTCACTGTTCATCCAGGACGCGTTTCACCAAATTGGCTTCCTCAGCTGGAAAAATGTTCAGAAGACATTGTGGACTCCTTCCTGCTTATATACCTTTGTTGATTGTGGGCTTCAGGCTTGTATTTTTCGCAGGCAATCTCCATGGCACAGGACAGTTCTAAAATGGCCATATAAGTGGAACGCACCGTGGAACGCATGATGCTAATGGAGCCGAAACCGGAAGTGATCATACCCGGAAGCAGCCAAACGAAGAGGAGGCTTGAAACGCAGGGCATCTCCGTTCCCATGGAGATTGCCCGCGAAAAATACAAGCCTGAAGCCCACAATCAACAAAGGTATATAAGCAGGAAGGAGTCCACAATGTCTTCTGAACATTTTTCCAGCTGAGGAAGCCAATTTGGTGAAACGCGTCCTGGATGAACAGTGAGCAGACAGAATTGCCTTTTGGACTATAGCCACTAGTGTTATTTTATTTGTATACTATTTTTAAGTTACATGTTATACTATTTTTTATACATAATAAATTACATATATATATTTTTCACACTTACGGCTTTTATTCCTACCTGCTTTTACAAAGAAGGAATGTGGTCCTTAACCACATACACCTTATGAAGCGAGCCGATATATTGGCTCAGGGTTTGTGAGTATATATACATTACCTCCTACTATACCCCCTATATACATAGACTTTACTACGCTATATGTTCCCTCCTATACCCATTACCTAGGACACTGCACCTGAAGAAAACTTGGACCTAAAGGAGGGTGAGGGTCGCCTCTACGGACCCTAAGGCGTATATACCTGAGCTAGTGTGATAGCTCTATAAAGTGTGAGTTAGTGATCAACGCAATTTATTTTCATTTACACTCTGTATACAGGTTACACTATGTTCTGTATATTTGTGTTTTTTGTTTAAGGTTGACCTGAATATATTGAGACTACCCATAAGTGTATATGACCTATCAAGGTACAGCAAGGTTTCCTTTGGTCATTTCTATATATCCACTACCATTAGAGCGCTACACCTGATATCCCTTTCTTTTCCCACTATCTCTGATAGAAAGATAAGCACGGTGGTATAGCAGCTCACGAAAATATATATCTTTGGAACTATCCAGATTGTAAACCTATACACATAAGCGCTTGTACTTCCCATTCTGGTTGTTGGAGATGTGGTGAGAGGGGAGCGAATATGGAACACATATGGTGGGAGTGCAAAATTATTGGGAGCTATTGGCTACAGGTATTGTGTGTCATTTATAAAAAATTTCCAATGCTCGATCAATTATCCCCATCCAAGATTCTGTTGGGTTGGCCAGCTTCCTTTAAGGAGGATAACAAACAGATATTGTTGAGTTATTTATTGAATGAGGCAAATGCTCTGATCCCGCTGTTTTGGCTTAAATCTAGTATTCCGATTAAAGAACAATGGATTCTTAGAGTGGAAGCTTTAAGGGAATTCGAAGAAGTTCATTGGGCCACTCAGGGGAAGAAAGACCATTACGATAGGATATTGGAACCATGGCTAACGTACTGGGCAGAAACACCATAGTAAGACAATACCATAGTAAGACTACGTTAAGACATAATGAAGACAAGCTAACAGACCACTAATGATAGAGAAGTTTTGGCAGAACCTTCTTTTTTTTCTCTCTCTTTTTTTTTTTTTTTCTGTTTTTCTCTTTTCTTCTCCTTTTGGGATTATTCTAAGCAAATGATGATATGGGATCTTGATAATGTTATTTGGCAATGACATAAAGCGGTCCCAATATCTGACGCAAAAAAAAAAAAAAAGAAACACAAAGTACTAGCAGTCTCCCTGCTAGTGTAAAATCAAAGAAAAAAATAAAGTTAATGTTAATAATAAAAAAAATATATATGTGTGTATATATATGATATATAGACATATATTATATCTATATAATATATGTCTATATATCATATATAATATCATACTATGTGTATTTTTATATTAATATGTACATATATTAATATAAAAATACACTTATAATTAAATTACACACGTGTATATATATAATATATATAATAACTATATATATATATTATTATAAAATACAAATAATAAGTAAATGAAACATTTTTTTTTTAAAAATAATAATAAAAAATTATATATCTATATGAAATTTTATTCTAACTGTATTTTAACCCCTTAAGGACCGGCCTGTTTTTGCGATGTTTGTACGTTAAGGACCAGAGCAGTTTTTTTTTTTTTTTTTTTTAAATTCTTTATTTTTGAGTTCAGGTATGGAGCGTTACAATTTTCACACATGCTCATTATCTTCCTTACATTACAGTGGCAACCAATCACTGTGTACCTTTGCATTAACACATCGCGTTATTCTGATTTTACGAGCAATACAAGTGTGTAATCCACCCCTCCTCCTCTGCCATTCTCCCGTTGATCTGTTACTCCTAGGTGTGTACCCCGGTGGATTATCTATCGATGTGCTAATAAGCTACCTGGCGTGCCCATGTCCTGCGTTGTATTGTTAGAGATCTGGCTTTAGTGAGCATACGCCCAGGTATAACCTTGTTCATGAAGCCTACTACTGCTGTAGGTCCATTCTATCAACGTATGAGTAGGGGTCTGTTGATTTCACTTGATGCCCCTGTTACAAAGAGTGCGTCTTGCTTTTGGCCGTTTAGGCTGTCGCTCCAGACTGAACTTGATTTTAGGGTAATTAGGGAGGAGGGGGGGGGAGAGAGGGGGGGGGGGGGGAAAGGGGATCCCACCGGGTGCACCCGCCGCACTTATGAGACACTGTGTCGTCAAGCCTGTCTGGTGTGTCTCATGGTGTCTGTATCGTCCTATCTACATAGTCCTCCCATGGTTGCCACACTTTCGAGAAGGTGCCCATGGTGTTCCGTATTTGTGCTGTCAATTTGTCCATCAAACAGTTGTCTTTTATTTTGTGTATGACTTTGTGCATAGGAGGGGTGTCCGGGCTGAGCCACTGCTGGGTCAGCGCTCTTCTGGCTGCTAAGGTAATTTTATTGATTAGTTTCTGTTCTCTTGCCGTCAGGTTGTCTAGTGGTTTTGCTAGGAGATCGGTCCATGGGTCTTTGTGTATCGGTCGAGCTAGTACTGTCGTCAACAGTGTCTCAATGTCCGACCAGTATCTTACCACTTTGGGGCATGTCCACCACATGTGGATGTAGGATCCTCGCTCTCCACATCCCCTCCAACATGTGTCCGTGGTGGTTTTCCCCATTCTATATAATTTGGCTGGTGTAGTGTACCACCTCAGGAGGGTTTTGTAAGCCTGTTCCTGAAGTGTTACACATATGGACACCTTAGCTGCGGCTTCCCAGATGTCCCTCCAATCCTCCCCTTCCAATGTGTGTTGTAGGTCCTTTTCCCATTGGGTGATGTATGTAAGGGGCTCTGCGTCTCTTTCTGGGGCGCTGAGTTGTGCATATAGTGTGGTGATCAAGCCCTTGCGTGGTGATTCTGTGATGCATAATTTCTCATAGCTGGTCAGTGGGGCCCTAGCTGCCTTTCTTATTTCGGGGTGTTTTGCGAGATCGCGTAATTGGATGTACCTGAAGAGGTCTCTTGTTTGTAGTGGTGCATTTTGTTTGAGCTCCTCAAACGTTTTAAATGTGTCCCCATTGTATAAATGGTGGTACCTTTGTATGCCCGTATGTTCCAATCCTTTAAAGTCGCTTGCCCTCATGCCGGGTGGGAATGCTTTGTTTCTCAAGTAAGGGGTGAGGGGTGAGGGTGTTTTGGTCAGTGCGTATTTAAGGGCGGTGGCGTTCCATATTCTGATGGAATTGGTGATTGCTGGGCAGGTTGTGCGTATTGTTGGTCTGTCTGGTTTTGGGACCCAGATCCAGTATTGGGGGAGGTCCGATCCCATCATGAGTGATTCCAAGTCCGCCCATCTACGTGTCTCGGGGGGTGAATGCCACTCTATTATTTGGGCTAATTGTGCTGATAGATAGTATAAATGGAAGTTGGGCAGCCCCAATCCCCCCAGTCCTTTTGGTCTGTAGAGTGTACGTCTGGCTATTCTGTGTCTTTTGTGTGCCCAAACAAACTTATCTATTGTGGTTTGTAGGAGTTGAAGATCCCCTTTCGTGACTTTGATGGGCAGTGCCTGGAACAGGAATAACATCCTCGGCAAAACATTCATTTTGATAGCGTGAAGCCTACCGATCCAGGAGATCGGCTTTTCATGCCATTTTTCTAAGTCCTTGATTAGCGTTTTTATCATTGGCGTATAATTTTCCTGGTATAGTCGTGTGATGTCCGTCGTCAGTCGTACTCCTAAGTATTTTATGTGTTGTTGGTTTAGTTTGATATGTGTTGTCGTCCCTATCAGCGCCGCGTCCTCTGCCGTCAACCCCAGCGGCATAGCCTCTGACTTCTCTAGATTTATTTTATACCCCGATACCTGTGTGAAGTCCTCTAGTAGGTTAATCAGGCTTGGGAGGGAACTTTTCAAATCAGTGATCGTTAGCATGATGTCGTCTGCGTATGCAGAGACCTTATATTGTTCTGTTGCTATTGTCAGTCCTTTTATTTTAGGGTGGTCCCTGATCTTGTGCAGGAGGGGTTCTAGGGCCAATATGAAGAGAAGCGGCGAGAGCGGGCAGCCCTGTCTTGTGCCATTACTTAACTTGAATGGTTTCGGGGTCGCTCCTGGTATGGCTATCTGAGCCTGTGGGGATGTGTACAGTGCTCTTACCGCTGTGATGTAGTTGTCTGGTAGGCCTATATGGCGCAGGAGGGCGAACAAGTAATGCCATTGGATCCTGTCGAAGGCCTTCTCTGCATCCAAAGACAGGACGAGAGAAGGCGTTCGAGTCTGTCCGGCCCACCAGATCAGGTCCACCGCCCGTCTAGTATTTTCGTACAGTTGCCTGGTTGGCACGAAGCCCACCTGGTCTGCATGGACCAGTCTGGGCAGAATATTTCCCAGCCTGTTGGCCAGGAGTTTAGCGTAGATTTTAGTGTCCACATTGATGAGGGAAATGGGGCGGTAATTGGTTACTTTCCTGTCATCCCGCCCTGGCTTTGGGATTAGTATCAGGTCTGCCGTGGCCAGCTCCGCATTGGGCCGTCCCCCTTCCATCCAGTCTTGGTACATAGCCGTAAGGTTTGGCACTAGCTCTGTCTTTAGTGCTTTATAATAGGCCCCGTCAAACCCATCGGGTCCCGGGGCCCTATTGCCCTCTATAGCCCCTATGGCCCTTTCCACCTCTTCTATTGTAATTGGTGCCTCCAGGTCATTTAGGTCTTCCCTATTGGGCCTGGGGAGGTTTACCCCTTCTAGGAATTTTGCGACTGCCTCAACGTGTTGTTTATTCGTGTCATCCTTTCCGGGGGAGTGGTTATACAGTTTTTGTAAAAAGTTAGTGAATTCTTCAGCTATGTCCTGCGGAGATGTAAGGGTTTGGCCCCTGTCGTTGGTGATGGACGTAATGTGTTTATGTTTTTGTTTGGGTCTGAGGGCCCTAGCTAATAACGTGTCCATCTTGTTGGACTTTTCATAGAAAAGTCTTCTCGACCGGGTGATGTCCCTGCTCACCTCGTCTAAGAGGAGGTCCCTCAGGGTTCGTCTGATGTTCTGTATTTCGTCTAGTTTGTCTTGTGTGGGATTCTGTTTATGTTGCATTTCCTTTGTGCGTAAAGCCGTCTTCAGGTCTATGAGCTTTGCTAGTTTTTGTTTTTTGTGGTAAGTTGCTATTTTAATTAATGTCCCCCTCAGGACTGCTTTATGGGCTGCCCATATTATGGTTGGGGATAGGTCCTCGGTGGTGTTTAGCTGGAAGTAGTTATTTATTTCTGTCTGGAGCTGCTCCAGGACCTCTGGGTTTTTAAGAAGGGAGTTATTTAGTCTCCATCTCCCTGGGGTGTAGGGCCCCGGTGTTTTCAGGGTAATGGCTATATCGGCATGGTCTGACCACGAAATTTGGTTTATTGCTGTTGACTTAACCCATCTCATGCCCTGCTGGTTTGTGAGGAATAGGTCGATTCTAGAGTATGTGGAGTGTACTGCTGAGTAGTGGGTATAGTCTAGCGAGCTCGGGTGTTGCAGTCTCCAGGGGTCCAACAACCCCGTGTTCTGGATAAATTTGTTAAGGAGGCGGTCCTGGCCGCCCATACCGTGCGATCTGGGCTGACCCGCCCTACCGCTGCGGTCGACCGCGGGACACGGCGCTGCGTTCATGTCCCCCCCCAGGATCAGTATGCCCCCTGTCAGTGAGGTTATTAGGGTTTCTAGCGTCTTCCAGAATGTTGCTTCTGGGGTGTTGGGGGCGTATATATTAATGAGGTGGTATGTTGTGGAGTTGATTGTTCCCGTGATTATGATGTACCTGCCTTCTGGGTCTTTTTGTGTGGCCTGTATCACCATTGGACATCGTTTGTGTATGACTATTTCTACTCCTCTTGTTTTGCGGAGTGTTCTGGCTGCGTATGCTCTTGTGTATATGTGGTCTGTGATTTGTATTTTAGATGTGTTCGGTATGTGGGTCTCTTGAATGAACGCTATATCTGCCCTCTGTCTATGTAGCTCCCGTAGTAGCAGTCTACGTTTGTTCGGGACATTGAGACCGTTGACATTTATTGAGGTCAGTTTAAGCTCCATGTTGTGTTATGGATAGTGTGCTTTTGTACCTTGTGCTTGCTGACGGCTCGTAGTACTGTGCGTTCTCCGTTGTGCGGCGTGCGTCCCGGCGGTCCCCCCCGAGTGGTTGTCGGGTGAACCTTGTCTTCGTGCGGGTGAGGGTGGGGGTAGGGAAAGACACAAAATGGGGTAAGAAAACTTGCATTGTAACAAGGAAACATAACATTTACAACCTTGGCCCAGGCCTGTCCTGGGTCGTTTCCTCCTCAACCTCCTTCCCATCGAATCCAATATCCCGGTCTTATTGTCCGCCAGGCGATCGGGGGTGGCCACTCGCCGCGTCGAGAGGTAGTCTCAGGCGGGGCGAGTGTACAGCCATCGAGCACCGTGGCAAGGCTCTTAACATCTTTCTACCTAATGTTGTATGAACATGGCGTGGGGTAGTCCCGGCCTCTGGCCCCCAGAGTCCGGCTCTCTATTAGATTGTTATCCCTCTCGGGGGGAGGGGGGGGGATGTTTTCCTGACGTTTATCCTGACATTTGAGTGCTGTTCTTGTGGTACTGTCTCGGCCTAATGACCCATGACCCCCAGTCTCCGGGGAGGGGAGGGGGGGGGAGGAGGGGAGGGAGGGGGGGGGAGGAGGGGAGGGAGGAGAGGGGGGGGAAAGGGCGCATTCTACCCAGGGAGGTCCCTTGTGCGTGCCCACCCCCGCCCCGTCCCACGAGCCCCCCCCCCACCCCGCCCCACCCCAAATTGTGGCATAGAGCCGGCTCCTCCCCAGCCCAGGTCCACGGGGGCCTCCTTCTCGTCCACTACCGGCGAGACCCATGCACGGCCGAGGGAGGACAACTCACGTCTGTCCCTGAGTGGGACCACAACCTAAATATTTCTATATCCCTTTCCAGTGTGTGTGTTTTTTTTTTTTATTTTTTTTTTGGTTTTGTTTTTTTTTTTAGTTTTGTTTTTTTTTATCCCCCTCATTACGGTATTTTGTTCCCTCCCCCCCCCCCCCCGTGTCGCGATCCCCATGCCACTTCTGTTCCCCATGTCCTTAGTGCTGTATTGCCAGCCTTAGTGTCTCAAATATGTAAAACAAATAAAGTCAACATTAAACTATGAATCAACTTGCGTGTCCCAATGTCCGCTGTTTAAGTCCCTCCAGTGCGGACCGCCGCCACGGCTGCTCAAGCGTGGTGCGCCCTGTGCTCCGACCAGTCCCTGGGGAGGAGGTCTAGTGCCCTGGGGCCTCTTGTTGGCAGGATGAGGTCTTCTGGTACTTGGATGCCCAGTTCACGAAGGGCTCCCCTGGGGTCCATAGATGGTGTTAGGACTGTAGGTCTCGGGCCATTGAATATTAGCATCTTAAAGGGGAATCCCCAGGCGAATCGTAGGCCTTTTGCTCTGACGAGGTCTGCTATGGGTTTCCATTCCCTTCTCCTTGCCAGAGTTGCTGGGGCGATGTCTTGATAGATCTGGAGCACCACTCCTTTGTACTTGTATTGGTGATTTCTGCTCTGCTTAAGTATTGCTTCTTTCGTGGAGTAGAAGTGCCATCTGATAATAATATCTCTGGGTGGGCTATTTTGTGGGCCCTTGGCACGCAATGCTCTGTGAATCCTGTCGATGTGCCATAAGTTGTCCGTGATCTGTGGCAGGCTGGCGCGAAAGCACTCCGCCATTACCCGCTCCAAGTCGCCATCTTGTACCTCTTCTGGCAGGCCGCGTACTCTCATGTTGTTGCGCCTTGTTCTATTGGAACTGTCTTCTAGTTCCATTTCGAGCTCTGCTACCCTGGTCAGGATCGCATTGGTGGCAGTGGTGTTATCGTTGTGTGCTGTAACCACAGTTTCTAACCTGCTTTCCAGGGCCTCCGTTCTGATGCCGATTGCCTGTATTTCGGCCTTCACTTCCCTGGCCGTCCTCTCTATCTCTCCTGCCAAGTACCCCTTTACCTCCTCCAGTGAGTGCAGGATCGCACTTTGAGGGTCCTCGGCATGCCCATAAAGCGATGCCGGAGTTGCTGGGGGGCTCGGGGAGGAAGCGCCCGCCGGGCTTTCAGCTCCGTGAGTACCACGTGGCGCAGGTCTAATGGCGGACAGCATGTCCGCGACGGAGGGATTATCCCCTCTCTGTTTCTTCGCTGCTTTCCTCTGTGACATTGTTGGAGGATGTGAGGGTAGCACCGGTGTTCCGCTCGTGCTGGCTTCACTTTTGGGGGACTGAGCTGTCGTTAATCGCTGATTACAGGGCTGTTTGCTGAGCCTTCGGTGCGGAGCTCCGGAGTCAGGCTGCCATCACTCTCGGAGTCCAAGCCACGCCCGCCAGGACCAGAGCAGTTTTAAAACTTTTGTGGTGTTTGTGTTTAGCTGTAATTTTCCGCTCTCTCATTTACGGTTCCCATACAAGTTATATATTGTTTTTTTCACGACGAGAAGGGCTTTCTTTACATACCATTATTTGTATTATGTCATATATTGTATTAAAAAAAAATTAAAAAATATGGTGAAAAATTAAAAAAAAAACATGTTTTTGGACTTTTACTTGAAAAATCTTTTACTTATCTACAAAAGCTAATGAAAAAACTGCTAAATTGATTCAAAATGTTGTCCCGAGTTTAAAAACACCCAGTGTTTACATGCTTTATTGCTTTTTTTTGCAAGTTATAGGCCTATAAATACAAGTAGGAAATTGCTGTTTCAATATATATATATTTTAAGTGTATCAATAGTGACATTGTAACACCGTTATCTGTCATAAATGCCCGAAACACACCTAACATGTACATATTTTTTTAAAGTAGACAACCCAGGGTATTCAAAATGGGGTATGTCCAGTCTTTTTTAGTAGCCACCTAGTCACAAACATTGGCCAAAGTTAGCATTTATATTTGTTTGTGTGTTAAAAATGCAAAAAACGCTAACTTTGGCCAGTGTTTGTGACTAGGTGGCTACTAAAAAAGGCTGAACATACCCCATTTGCAATACCTTGGGTTGTCTTCTTTTGCAAATGGTATGCCATCATGGGGCTAATTCTCATTCCTTGGCTACCATACGCTCTCAAAGGCAACCTAACCAATCTGACAAATTTCAATAAAAAAAAAGTAAAATCAAGCCTTATATTTGACCCTGTAACTTTCACAAACACTATAAAACATCTACATGTGGGGTACTGTTATACTCAGTAGACTTCGCTGAATACAAATATGAGTGTATCAGAACAGTAAAATATATCACAGCAATAATATCCTTAGTGAAAGAGCTGTTTGTGAAAAATGCAAAAAACTTCACTTTCACTGACAATATCATCACTGTGATATGTTTTACTGTTTTGAAACACTAATATTTGTGTTCAGCGAAGTCTCCCGAGTAAAACAGTACCCCCATGTACAGGATTTAGGGTGTCATAGAAAGTTACAGGGTTAAACACAGTGCTAGCAAATTAAATTATCTGGACTTGCGGCCTGGGTTGGCAGGCAGGTCCCTCGAATTGCAATCATTAAAATTACTTAATTAGGTAAAAATATTACATAAATATGCACGTATAATTTTAATATATATACATATTTATATATTTGACGTCTACGTGTATATTTATGAAATTATTTATGTAATTATGTATGTGGACATATGTATATTTCGTATTATTTTTATTTATTTATTTAACAGCGCCGAAACAGACGTTAGGTCGTTTTTTCGTTTTCATTCTTTTAAAATGTTTCACCAGCACGGTTGAAGTGACCACTGAGGGAGGGCTGAGGGTGTTTAGCGATGCCTAACCCACGTCAGAGTTATCTTGCTGTAGTGTAAAGTGTAGAAATCCTCTTTTCTTTCTCAGCAGCAGCATCCTGGCTAACTCTCTGAACAACCAAACGCACCAAGCTGAGGTTATTTGCACAGAGCTTAGGCAGATATGAGTATAGAAATCTTTTTTCTTCCCTAACAGGTCCACTACAGTCCTCTATGGGAAAACAGGCAACGTTTGCAGCTATTTGATCCTGCTAGCCCTGAACCTATATTGGGCTGACACGTTAGGTACTTTATACAGAAAGTTGCAACTTTGTGTCTCCTGGTTCACAGAAAGATACTGTGTTCCCTATAGGCTGCAACCTGACTTGAACTAACTAGTGAGTACAGAATCCACATAGCTCGAAATTGGGCTAATATGAATCAGGTCGACTACAACCTTTATGATTATTAAGACAACTTTTGCAGTTATTTTACCCGGCTAGTCCTTAATCCACATTGGGCTGACGCTCTGGGTCTCACGTGTAATAAGTTGTAACAAGGTGTCTCCCTGTTCATTAGAGATACCCTATTCTCTTAGAGGTGGTAGCCTGATTTGTATCTGTCTCTCTAGCGGGGAGTTTTCTACACGCTGTTGTAAAGGGACCTTAGACAGCTACTGGTTGGTTGTGCTTTTCAGGATTATCAGTCCTTCATGCACCACACTGTGTAAGCAGTCGCTGCGTCCCCTGCCAGCGCCAACTACACTACGGGTTGCCTACGGGCCACTCTCTATTTTCAGACCCACCCTTATGTGTATAGTACGGTGATGGTATTCTAAGTTTTATTTGTGTATTTATTTATTTTCATTTGGGATCATATTTTGAATGATACCCGCGATTAAATAATTTTAGACGTTTATTTAAAGCAGCACAACAGCTGCAGAGCTCCTTCCTCCGGCGCTCCTTAGGCCTTTCCTGCCAGGGAATACGCCTGATTCTCTCTATAGATATATATATCATTACATTCTAAGTGTATTTTGATATAAATATATATATATCAATATCAAAATACTGTTAGAATAAAATTGCATATATATATAGAATTTTTTTTTAATTATTAAAAATTATTTTTATTTTTTGTTATTTATTTTTATTAACATATTATTTGTATTTTATAATAATATATATATATACCATATATATAGTTATTATATATATTGTATATATTCGTGTGTAATTTAAATATAAGTGTATTTTTATATTAATATACGTATATATAAATATAAAAATACACTAAGTATGACATTATATATATGATATATATACACATATTATATATAGGTATATATAGATATAATACATGTGTATATATATATATATATATATATATATATATACATATTATATTTTTTTTTTACACTGATTGTTTTTTTTTTTTACTTTATTTTATGATTTTACACTTGCAGGGAGACTGCCTGTCAGCACAGACAGTCCCCCTGCAGGCAGATACACAGACACCTATTGCGGTCATGTGATCGAGTGATCACATGGCCGTGGGGTCCTGATCTGCCGAGGGGGGACTGCCCGGGCAGACAGGCAGTCCCCCTGGACCGGGAGGAGAGCTGATCGCCGCCGTGGGACCGACGGCGATCAGGTAAGTTGCCCAAAACCGTTATGACGGTTCAGGACCGTCAGCGGTCCAAACGCACGTTTTACCGCTGACGGTCCTGAACCGTCAGCGGTCCTTAAGGGGTTAATATTAAAATATATACATTTATATCAAAACACACTTAGAATGAAATTGTATATATATCTATGTATATATAAATAAATAAAAATAATACGAAATATACATTTGTTTATATACAAAATTACATAAATAATTATATAAATATACACGTAGACTTCAAATATATAAATGTGCATATATATTTAAATTCTACGTGCGTATTTATGTAATATTTTTACATAATTAAATAATTTTATTAATTGCAATTTGAGGGACCTTCCTGACAACCCAGGCCGAAATTGCAGAGAATTTAATTTGCTAGCACTATATTTTACCCTGTAACTTTCTAAGACACCCTAAAACCTGTACATATGGGGTACCGTTTTACTCGGTAGACTTTGCTGAACACGAATATTAGTGATTCCAAACAGTAAAACCTATCACAGCAATGATATTGTCAGTGAAAGTGACTTTTTTCAAATTTTTCACACACAAACAGCACTTTTACTGATGATATAATTGTTGTGATACGTTTTCCTGTTTTGAAACCCTAATATTTGTGTTCAGCAAAGTCTCCCGAGTTTAACAGTACCCCCATGTACAGATTTTATAGCGTTTTTGAAAGTTACAGGGTCAAATATATGGGTCAAATATTTTTACATTGAAAATGGCCAGTTTGGTTACGTTGCCTTTGAGAGTGTATGGTAGCCCAGGAATGAGAATTACCCCCATGATGGCATACCATTTGCAAAAGAAGACAACCCAAGGTATTGCAAATGGGGTATGTCCAGTCTTTTTTAGTAGCCACTTAGTCACAAACACTGGCCAAAATTAGCGTTCAATTTCGTTGTTTACTTTTTCACACACAAACAAATATGAACGCTAACTTTGGCCAGTGTTTGCAACTTGGACGCTTCTAAAAAAGACTGGACATACCCCATATTGAATACCCTGGGTTGTCTACTTTAAAAAAAATATGTACATGTGGGGTGTTATTCAGAGAATTTTGACAGATAATAGTGTTACAATGTCACTATTGATAAATTTGAAAACAATGTATGTTTTGAAACCACAATATCCTACTTGTACCTATAGCCCTATAACTTGCAAAAAAAAGCAAAAAAGCATGTAAACACTGGATATTTTAAAACTCAGGACAAAATTTCGAATCTATTTAGCAGTTTTTTTTTTTATTCGCTTTTGTAGATGAGTAAAAGATTTTTCAAGTAAAAGTCAAAAAACATGTATTTTTTTCATCATATTTTTTTTAAATTAAATTACATGAGATTATATAAATAATGGTATGTAAAGAAAGCCTTTTTTTTGTCCTGAAAAAAACAACATATAATTTGTATAGGAACGGTAAATGAGAGAGCGGAAAATTACAGCTAAACACAAACACCACAAAAGTGTAAAAAGAGGCCTGGTCGCAAATGTACAACATCGCAAAAACAGTCCAGTCCTTAAGGGGTTAAGGGTTCATACCCTGTGTTCCTAGGGTGAGGCCCTACTATATGTGTACTGCTGAGTGGAGGCATGCTATTGCAACCTCTATTTACTCGGTGAGCCCCAGTCTATTTTATTTGGCCACTGTTCAGAGTACAACCCTTCAGGGGTTTCTGTGAACACTACCTACTACAATGGTAGGCTGATCTGTTTGCCCTGCATCCTGAGAGTGCCTACTGGTTTGTGCCTTCTACAGGGGTATCCTATAACGATAAAAACTGCCTGCCTATTTCATTCTGGGGGATCCCCAGGTAACTAAGATGACGGTGCCATGCACGCCAACTGGTCAATGGCTGTGTAACCTACACATCCTTCACCCACGTTCAAGAGACTGGTTTCCTCTCGATCGCCTGGCTACTTTATGCACCTGCGGCTTTGTAGCCTCTAGCTAAGATGTCTGTAAACGCTTTGGGTCGGATGACCCATGCCCTTCCCTACCGGACGAAGTGACACAGACGGCTGCATTTGACCAGCAGATGATGTCCTTCATGGCTCTGGGCGACCGCGACTCCGCAAGGGAGTCAGGAGAGTTCTCAGGGACACCGAAGACTAACTGCTGGACTCTATTGACCCTATCATAAAATATCGGTAAAATACCGGTAAATGCCAACACAGTCCGGGAATGGACTCCCGATATTTGTGAATGGACTCAGAGATGTGTCTGTTTCATTAGAAACCCCAGTGTTCGCCTCTCTTATGGGAAGCGCATAGCAGCACTCCTCCGTATTGACGGATGGTTGGCGGATCTGGGCGCCAAATCATTGGGATCCCAAGCTCAAGGTACACTTTTCCCCAGGGAACTTATTACACATGTTTATGGTCCAGCGGCGCTCATCAAGACCCACACCTCCAGGAGGAAGGTGTTGTGGTAAACCCCCAAAGGGGTGTTCTTCGGGACCGGCTGACAGTGGGGCTTCGTCACCAACCACTTCGGGACATCTAAACCCGTACCCCGCTATCACTAACTCCATTACCCGGGAGGAGCGAGAGTCAACCTCTGGGCTCCAGACAGTCGGACAGAGAACACAGAACGTACAGATACGCTAGATACCGTTTTTCCTCAGTTTAAAGCCTCTAAGGTACCATCAACTGTACTTTCTACTTCACCCACAGAAATTTCCCATCGTATCTATGCGGAAGGCATTCAAACCTAATGAGGAACCTTTCGCATGGATGACTGGCCTGACAAAACTGGATATGAAGAGACGTCATGGTGATCCTTTTCCATCCCTCTTGACAACATTATCTAGGTCTCCTGTGACACGATCACCTCTGCTCTTCACCTGGCCCCTCAGCTCGGGCTTAATGAAACTACCGAAACCAGTGATCAATTATGTGTGAGAAAGAAGTGGCGTGATCTTCCTGGAAAATCTCCTGCGGGTCGATTTCAAGGAACTCAAGACTGCGCCAACACACGAGATTCTCCGTGGTCCAGCTGGAATCGTCGTGTTTCGTGCTGGATGACCTGCTTCTTATGATTAGTAAGCAACTCTGCTCCTTGCACACAAAAGTTTATTCCTTCATAGGTCTCCTCTATCCTCAAGGAATTTTGACACGGTCCTTGACTGCAACACCGTGACCCTACATACACTCGCCCGGATCGTGGGATACTGCTCTCCTCCATCCGGGCTATCTTCCCAGACTCGCTATGTTACCAGGACATGCAGTGAGGCCTGGTCGGGTTCACTCAGACAGACCCTGACCCCTACGTTCAACCGGACTTCGTTCGGAAGTCTGATACTAGCTTGTGGGGCAAGGGGCTGCGAGGACAACCTGCGAGACCACACCCACAAAAACAGGTTCACAATTCAGGAATCCTCCCTTCACTTTGCAGATCTAGAATTCTTTGTGCAGTACTTCACTATCCACAGCCTGGTAGAGGAGTACTCCATCGGTTGCATCCTACTACGGTTTGACAGACCGGTATACTAATCGCCTGGACGGAACTAACTCCCGTCTTCTATCAGACATCATGAAAGACATCTTCGATTCCTGCCTTCCTCGCAGAACCCTGAGGTCGGACTATCTCCCAGAGGAAACACATATCAGAGGGGAACGTATGCTTTTCCCTCCCATGCGATGATTGCGAAACTTCTCCATCTCGTTGTTCAGCGAATAACACCACCTTGGCAGTCCCACTGTGACGGAGTAAACCTTGTTCCGGACCTTTCAGGACTGACTGGTGAGGATCTCCTCCTCCTACATTCATATCTTACTATTCTCATGGATCCTAAGGAAACCGGCATCTTCTATTCCTGGAGGGTCAGCTGACCCTGGTGGCTGGGACTCTTTCTGGGGTTCTTGGCAGATCGGTGGACTATCGCAGACTGCTAGGGACCTCTTACACTGGGCCCCAGGGACGTGACAATCCTACCTCTCCATCTGGGCGTTCCTGGTCTGATTGTTGTTTGGAACTGTACATGATCCATTATGTGGTGGTTTGGATGGCTCAATGGCCTAGTTCCCGGTCTGGGGACTCCCGATGGACAAAGACCCTCCTATGTACCAGCTACCCAATGACATCCACCTCCCGCTTATGGGATGTGGAGGTTGTTCTCTTTTTTTTTCTACGGGACTGGGCATCTACTGACCGACTTTTATGCTTGGATTGGTGGCTTGCTGTAAGGTACCGGATGTTCGGGCGTTTGACGAGAAGGTTTTCTCCCGTAGACCCGACTTGCTAGGTACCTCATCGCAGTTTCGGATTTTTCATTAATTTTCTATTCCTTTCTCAGCGTTAAAAATGCAAAATACGAAGCCTCCTGTCATGTTGTAAAATTGAAGATTATGCTAGCTTTTCTGTACTAATAATCTTAATTTTAGTAATGACAGGAGGCGAGTATTTTCCTGCCCTGCTTCGCTAACCCACCCTTTCTGTTCGTTTTTCTTTGTATGTATCACAGGTCTAAGGTAGGTTTGGCTCTGAATGTTTTGTGTTTACATTGATGATTGTATTTCCATTTATCTGAATTTGTCATTGGAGTTTTACATAATCGTTATTCAGTTATCAGATTGTAATTAACAATTTTATTCTATGGGATGATGTATACGGTGCGTTAATTGGACTTACATGTTCATGACTGTGTCTAAACCTGTCACATATTCTCTTTTTAGTATGATTAGTCTCTGAAGACATTTAGTTGTCCGTGTGAAACTCTTTGGAATTTTGCTCCTTCTGATTTGATTCGTCCCTGAACACATTTTCGTTGTTTGTGTGGAATTCATGGGGAAGTTTACTCCTTCAGATGTTGGACTTAGAAGTTATTGTTATCATTGTTACTGTTTTTAGTTTTGTTTCATATCATTAGTTTTTTGCTGAACAGTGAATTGTTAGGTCTTGACTATAAACTGCAGAATTCATTACATATTGCAATTCTCTGATGAATAACAAAGTGCTAGATTTACTAAGACCTGAGTGTGCAAAATGAAATATTCAACTTCAGCTGCAATGTGTACAGTTTTCTCCATTCACGGGCTGGCAAAGGACCTCATTTTCTGTGACTGGAATGAAAAATTTTCACTTCATACAGCTTTTTGTGATTAAATATTCCATTATTAACTTTTTTTTTTAATTCTTTATTTTTGCATGTGCATATAGGTTACAAACAAGCGTGCAGGGCCACGACAGCTACTGCAGGCATATTCATGGCATTTCAATGAGTGGCATTATGATACAGCACATATTTTATTTTATTTTTTAAACATGAAAACATCGAGTTTAGCTACAGATTAGGCATCTCCATTATTAACTTTTATCTTAAAGAGGCACCATAGTCAACCGAGCCACTATAGCTTAATGTAGAGGTTCTGGCATCTATATCCTGTCCCTGCAGGTTTTTCAATGTAAATGTTGCATTTTCAGATAAAGGTGCAGTGTTTACACTGCTGCCTAATAACACCTCTAGTGACAATCACACAGATGGCTTTATATGTCAGTGTAGCACTGCACCTATATTCAGCACCTCCACGCTCCCCATAGAAATGTATTGTTTCAATACATCTCTATGAGGAGATGCTGAATGGCGCAGCACAGTGTTTTGTTGCGCATGTGCAACAGCCTCCCAGCATAGCATTGGCTGTGATCATCAAGATTGCTTATTGACCAAGCCATTTAAATGTGTGTGTCTCTTAATACCAGCCCCTTTCTCTCTCTCTCTTTCTTACCAGCACCTCTGTTTATCTCTTTTTCCTTCCCAGCTCTTCTGCGTGTCTCCTTGCCTAACAGCATTTCTGTGCGCCTTTGCCCCCACAGTCCTCTGTCTGCCTCCCCCCCCTTCCCCTCCTTCTTTGTTGTGCCCTACCTGCACCCACTTCCCGTCAGACAGAGCTCGGGATGCAAAAGCTCCTTTATTGTTGTTCACATCTCAGCCATGCTATATGCAGTGATAGGCAGGAGGGGAGTGCTGAGTGCTCACTTCCTGTCGGTCACCTGAAGACTGCACCCCCAGGGCCGGTGCACCCTAGGTGGCTGCCTTATCCGCTTAGCTGTTGAACCGATAACACTACACTTAAAACTAAAGATAACCATAAAATAATATAACAAGGCTATAATTAGCATGCATATTACAGGGGCATATAATTTTGCTATATTAGTAATTGGTACTCTATAACTAAAGAGCATAAATTTGCTTAACAAAACTTTATTTAAAACATAAGAAAGTAGCCCCCCTCCATCAGCCATATAAATTAAGCAGCAAGATTCTTCCCTTACTAGAAGAATGAGCCTTCATCCAATGATCAGGAAGCAAGCATAAAGCCCACCATGGGAGCTTTATAGTCAACGTGAAGTGCCAAGGGATGCCAGAAATTGCATTCTGCCAGTTTAAAAGAAAGGGCTGTGTATGTTGGCCCAACCACGCCTTTGTTTTCCACTCCTCCAGGCCATAACAGGAACTGGCACACCATGTCCACTGATCCCTCTATGCCAGGTGGAACCCCGTCAGGTTCCTGGCCCACATAGAGAGTAATGGGCTAAGACTTCTCCTTGATTCAGTACGATGACAGTTGAGGTTAGTTTGGGTTCACTTCTAAATATTCTTTGCCAAAACCACTTACACACCATGTCAAATGCCATGTAGAATGTGTCTTTGCATCCCCACAGGGAAGTCTCCGCTAGCATGGATGGTGTAATTGGTGAAGATGCGATTTTGGGTGCACCTCATGTAGCCAGATTTCCCAAGTAGAAGATTACTCACTGAGTAGGTAAGCATAAAATCAAGCCTCTCTGGTGGGGTCTGGGATAGCCCCCACCGGTCCAAAGTGGGGATAAGGCACAAGCAGAGTCTCAAAGACCAGACCTCTTCAGGTCAGTATATCGTGCTACTCCTGCTTTCTGAGTATGCCAGGTGGACTAAGCCACAATCCCATGAACTTTGCTTTCTACCCAGTTTATCCGCAATCTGAATCAAATCTTTTGCTGAATAGGTGCCAGATGGTCTCACAGTGCAGCCACTCCAGCCAGAGTGCAAAATTAGTGTAACTGATGTCAAAAGGTAGCCTAATGGGGCGGAACCTGCGCTCGGGCTGGCTGAATGGTCGCATAGGGTTTGAGCTCCCCGGCCGAGCTCAAACAGTGTTACAGCAGCATAACAGCGGGAGAGGGTCACAAAAGGCACACAGAGATCCGGCGAGAATGGGGGACCGTTCGACATCCGAAAGCACCCAGGGTCGCAGAGGTCCAGTGAAAGCTGATTGAGGCAGACATTCCCATTTTCCTTACGCACCTGGGACTTTGCTTCATAAGGAAGCGTAAAGAACATTGCTTCGCACCAAGTCTATCTAAGGCTGTGCAGTACGGTGCAGACATGACATCGTTTGGGAATGGATAATATGCAATCCCTCACTGCTCAGATATTTACTATTATTCTGCAAGGGAAATATCCTGCAATGTTTTGGTGCATTAGGAAGGAACCTTAGGGAGCACACAATTTAATGGGGCATTCTGATAACACCTCTTATGCTCTGAGACAGTCTAGGGTCCTGACAAGGTTACCAAGGAGGCCAATCTTCCCATCACGTAACGCCCTGTGAAAACGAGAAGTTATTTTACCTCCTTGCCCACAAGCAATGTGAAGTGGGGATCATACCACCAACGCCTTATCTATAGAGCATTGTATCCTGCTCTAGACTTGTGAGTATAATTTTATCTTATACTGTATTTTATCTTATTGAGAACACTGTTGGTGCCTTTTGTTAGTTGTTAGTATGTGTGTCAGTGAGTGTGTATGCGTGTCTGTTAGTGAGAGTGTGTGTGTCTGTCAGTGAGTATGTATATCTTTTAGCTAGTGTATGTGTGTCTGACACTGAGTGTGTATGTGTATTTAGAAGGGCAGGGGGGGAAGTGCCTGAGTTTTGTCATGCCTAGGGCAGCACAAAACCAGGATACACCACTGGGCCTGACGCCTTAGATGCATTCATTAACATGGAGCTAGCAGGAATAACATGCCAGCACAATAACAGGGGCAAACACCCCAAACACAATAGGTAAGCACGGGTAGATCTGTACATATTGTTCATACTGCATAGTGTAACCAATCTTTGTAAGTAGGCTATACCTTTCATTGAACCGCACCTAACTGATTCAGTCTTAGACGGTACATACAGGTTTCAAATGAGCTGAAAAGATTTAATTGTCTAGCCAAGCCGAAGGACCACTACCGTGGTTCCTGACGGTGTTTAGAAAATAAAAGGTGTTAAAGACAATGTCACATGTTATTAATGATGTATTGACATTTGGCTGTTTCAGTACAATGTTACCCCTTCCCCCTTTTTCTTTTCTGTGTCCCATTTAACATGTTTTACTTTTTGGAAAACAATAAAAATTCCAGATTCCAGCGATGGATATTTTACGGACATACCAACATGATATTACTGTGGATAATCTTGCTGTTTTGTTTGAAAACCCCAGGATCCTGGCAGTAGCTTAAGTGAACTATTTAAACTTATGGCCCAGGGGAGGGTGGGAAGGAGTAAGATTTAGAATATTATTTTGCAAGTGTATCGTTACATAAACAGCTAAGGAACATGGTGAGGGAACAATGCCATACCTGTGGAAAACATTTTGTGAAAACAATTGCATTCTCTAAATATTTGTGATAGATAAAAATAGAAATGTGGAAGTTATTGAGAATCTGAAAGAAATTGCTATCAGGAATGGAATGCTGGTTTCCTGCAGTTTCCTTTTAACTGTCTCCAGGATTCATATTTAGGGAGGGCTCATAAGGGTCCAGGGACAAAAGTAGGGGGGCAATTATAAAATGTGGATACAGTCATGGGAAAAAGAAAGTACACCTCTTTGAATTTTATGGTTTTACAGATCAGGACATAACAACACTAATCTGTTCCTTAGCAGGTCTTAAAATTAGGTAAATACAATCTCAGATGAACAGCAACACATGACATATAACACCATGTCATGATTTATTTTACAAAAATAAAGCCAAAATGGAGAAGCCATGTGTGAAAAACAAAGGACACCCTTGTTATAGGAGGATTCTGAAGAAGCCATGCACAGAGAGTCCGGACACGGGTAAGTTCAGGAAGCAAAGGTCTTTATTCTCACCGATTGGGTCTCAGCTGAACTCATGTTCAAAATGTCTGAGCACATGGAGTACAGGCTTTTTATAGACTACACATCCCCCATCTGTACCCGTACACCAATCGGCAATCAGCAAACCGCATTTACAGCATTACCTTATATGGATAGGCAGTATGGCACTTGAGGAGAATGGAATGTGTTTTTTTCAAATGCAGCACATGCTCAGTACATTGTGTGGCGAAACCGACCTCGCCACGTGTCCTTGGAGGGGGCTGCTTGCCCGCCTCTTGCCTTTGGACTATGGCCTTGGGAGATTGGGCCCTTTTACAAAACGTATTCGGCCCTAACAGAGTGCATGTCACTCATTCTGGCCCTTTAAACACAGTGGGGCCATTCGGTACTTGCCCTGTGTGAGCAGTGATACCCCCAGATAGCTATGCCATGGAGCCTATTCATATAATGAAAGACTATGGGAAAGACTTTGGCTCCATGGCAATTAAACTGTATTTGTGTGGTCTGCGTGCCATTCACCTAATAATGTGCACGCAGACCTGAGCTATCTGGGGATATGTTACATGTCTGTGTTTAATGTATAAAAAGTGACTTTATATATTTTAAAACATAATCCTGTATTTAGGTCCCCACATGTGTAATGGAGTTTTGTCTTTGACCTGGGAGATAATTGGATTACTTCTCCAATTATCTACAGGGCAGAAGGGAGGAAGCCAGGATGCATTGTGGGGATGTTTTACTTTTACTGTTTGAGCCAGATTTTGCCATGCTGCCAGCCAGGGCCCAAAAGATACTTTTACTAACTTTTGAACCCCTGGTCTGATTAATGCCAATTTTTAATATGTTGTTCCCCTGAATGGATTGATTGTGGATATGTATTTTTATGTGAATGTGATGTATGGTTTTAAAGTTACAGAGTATGTGTGGAAACTGTATTTTTACTGTATGTAATAAATTATGTTAACTGCTTATCTGAGGGGAGGGGATGTGTGGGTTGTACTGTTACTTGATTGGTTATTTTATGCCTCCCCCTGGGTGTGTCCTGTATGTGCACAACCGTATTAAAAACCAGGCTGGGTGTGCCAGGACCTCAGATTCTGCTTGACCCTCAAACCAATGTGTCGTCTCGTTTTGGGGGGAATTGGATTGTATGCTGACTGCCAGGAAGATGTGTAAGCAGATTGTATGCTTTTCCTGTTCGGCTGATTCCAGGGTTCGTGTGTTTCCAGTTCAGGAGTTTCCAGAATTCGTACAGTTTGCAGTTCGGGAGATTGGTGATTGCTGTAGCTGCTGGTCTAGGAAAAAGGGGATTATCGCCTAAACTGGGTTTTATCCTCTTGTAAGTGAAACGGTCCGTTACACATTGATGACAGTATCTTAGCTACACGTAACTAACTAACTAACAGATACCTGTACTTGTATATGCCACATGGAGATTTTAGGTCTACTAAATTTTGGGCCTAGCTGAAATCCCATCACATTTCGACCCCCTCCTCCCCCCCCCCCCCCCCCCCATTTGACGCTTCTGATACTGAGTACTCCAGATGCATCACTTACCATACTTTGCCAATACCACTCAGGTAATTACAAAACAGGAGAGACCTGTGAGCATTCTAGCTGAATGTTACAAATTATGTCTCTTTGGGCTAGAGGTTCATATCTCCAGATGGCCATTACGTGAGCTGCTGTCTTCCTTTCTATAGTGCTCTCAATAACACTACGTATGGACCAAATTATTAATGGAATCAAGCAGGGTAGTAAGAGGCATAAGATAATAATAAATACCACTCCTCCTACCAGTGCTTTTATCTCTCCAAACTGTTTGTAACCAGCTTCCAAACCAACTGCCTGGATTATACCCGTTCCAGATCTGAGTAGGTACGTGCGTTAATTTAACCATGTGGCTAGTAAGGTCAACCACAGCTTATTTGCAGACAGCGATTACTAAAATAAAATTTTCCGCACACACCTCCTTCTACCGCTAATAAATAGTGAAGGAGCAACCTATTTTGGTAAATGGCTGACCTCATACGGGTATTCTGTTTTGCCAGGAGGTTAAGTACGTCAGCTGTCTCATTGGTTATGATCTCAACCGCCGCCTGTAATCTTATGATGCGGTTGAGCATGTATATGGGGGTTTGATAACCATAAGTACCATCTTCAGCCCAAGTAGCAGGTCCATAGTAATTAATTCGCTGGGATGGCCATTCATCATCTTCCCAATTACCTATATTTAATGGTACTCGCTTCTTCCTGTGGTTTACATCATAGACCTTAACTCCCAAGGTCTCTCCTGTTTGGATTGGTAACAAAAAGTAGGATGGTTTGAGCCTAGCACACATGCCCCTGCCCAATCTTGTGTTCATTTTGAATATTCCTTCTTACCACAAATCCAGTATAAATTTTCTGGGGCTCTCCAGTTAGATGTAGCCGATAGATCGAACCATACCACTCCTTAATTGGTGTAATTAACAAAAGGATTGGTAGGCTCTGAGACATTTGAAGCTGACCACCAGGTAGTATTATGGCTACTAGCATTATTTGCTTTCTGCCCTAGACAAGTAAACTTGCCTACAGTTGTGTTATACATTGGGCCTGCCCTAGCTAAGCATGCATGCTTTTTCCCGTATGGTTGCTTGATTACTGGAGTGAGAAGGCATCTTCCATACCCTACTTCTCTCACTTCCCATGGCCATTGGTCTCCCATATTTGTACCTCCACATACAAAGCATTTGGCTATATTAAGACTACTTGCAATACTTTCAGCCAGACCGATGAACAGGTTTTTAACAGTTTGGGGAACTTCATCTTGAACACTCATCTACTCATAAAAGGAATGGAATACCTGATGAGTTTGGGCATTCATGGTCTCAGTTTCAAGACCTTTATATAGAATGGCTCCTGGGTCTGTCCCTGTACCATATATTTGGAAACCGAAAAGATTCCTAAATGTATTAATACATTGCTGTGGGTTATGTGTACAGGATTACGCAGATTACACTCTATTGATTTACAATGAGTAGTAGTAGGTAACCTCTGAATTTTCAGGTATTTCTCTACTGTTTTTCCCCACGTCGCCCAACCTACACATGACTAGTATTGGCAAATGTTGAAGTCCCTATTTGGACAATCGGGGTCAGTGGTTCTTTTACTAGGGCATAGGTTCGTTCCCACTTAAGATTACCATATATGTTCCAAGGTTTTCCACTACCAGAAATTGCTTTGCATGCATCGAATTGTAGGATGCCTAGGGAAGAGGTGGTACTTAACAAAGTTTTATTTATCAATGCCCCCTGAGAGTAAGCATTTCGAAGAACCAGCCAGATTGTATGGGGTTGGAATTGGGTATCAAAGCACTTGGGTTCATCTGAAACTGGCTGACACACACTATAATCAATGTCTGCATTTAGACACAGATCCTTTATATAATGTGAGTGCCAAATAAAAAAGAGTTTGGGATATCTGGTTACCTGTTTTTGTAGTCTTAATACAACTATCACAGCCTTGTATGTCATCACCTTTGCATTCTGTATATATAGTAAAAACACTAAAACACACAAAGAAATACACTATGATGGAAGTCTTCATCCACATTTTCAACCACACGACGGCACCTCAGCTTCCTGCTTGTGAAGGCTGCAGGGAATGTTGTCCATCCGATACCCTCTTCCCTTCACAGAGGTCCCTTCGAGACACTCTGGCTATGAAACGTTGACTTCCTCTTTCTCTTCCTCTCTAACCACCTTGTCCCCTTTTCTCCTCTTGTCTAAAACTTGCTTTATATTCCCTCTGTGGGCAGTCACTTTTCCAATGTCCTTCCTCTCTGCAATACGCACATTGATTTCTGCTTAATGTTAGCCTGTTAATCCTATTCTCACCTCCCCTTCCTATCTTTCGTCCCTGTCTACCCATGCCTGTAATAGCTACTGCTAGCATATTTACTTTCTTTTTCATCCTGCGTTCCTCCTCTCTCTTCGTTTCACCTTCCCTATTCATATAAATCCTATTTGCAACTTTCATTAGCTGTGTTATGGACATCTCTGCAAATCCCTCTAACTTTTGCAGTTTCCTTTTAATGTCACTCTGGGGCTGGCTGACGAATGCCAAATTAATCATACGAGAATTTTCAGAGGCTTAGGGATTAAAAAGGGGTATAATCTCTTTCTGATTCAAGCAGTCTCTCATAAAAGGCACTGGGAGATTCATCAGTTTTTTTTAATACTTCAGCTGTTTCCGACATATATATAGCCTTTTTCCCACCTGCTTTCATACCCATAATAATAGCTTGTTGGTAGGCTTTCAAATGAGTAATATCAGCACCATTCATGTTCCAATTAGGATCTGTATTGGGCAAATTGGCAGCAGCCCCAAGCTGCTGGATTTGCTTAGTTTTGGGTACGGTCAGCCTCCTCAAGAGCTTTAAGGGCCACTTGATTAATACACGTCCTTTGCTCAGAATTAAATAGAGTTAATAGTAAATGTTGACAATAAGCCCAAGTAGGGTTGTGCGTTTGTATGATCGATGTGACCAAATCAGTCATAGCTTATGGTTTTTCCGTATATGAGATTGGTATATACGGTATACAAATACAGGGTCTCCCAATTGCAACTGGACATTGCCATCAATGTGTGTTGGGCCAGGAGTAAGTCGGAGAGGCATCTGTAAATGCCAGGTTGGAGGGTACCAGTAGTCATATGTGTTAAAACAGGACTACGGATATTTGTAGAATATTGCGGTCTAACAAGCACCTGTTGGGGGTTGTCAGGTGGGTAGAGGAAGGCAAATCAATCATATCAGTTTGTAAATTAGTAAGGGGAATATCTCGGACAGGGCTGGGAGGGGCCCGTCTGGTAACAAAAAAAAAAAGGGTAAAAGTGTATTCTAGCGTTTTATACCATTGACCATTTCGTCCAGGTCTATTTTAGACTCAGTTACTGTTACCGAACGCACACAGGGCTCAGTAGTTATAGTGCTGTGTCAGTGGTTATGGTACTATGTCACTGCTGAGAATTATCTGGTTTAATGGAGTTAAGAATTCTCCTCACAATTTTGACTAATAATAAAATTTAACAATAATAAAATACGCTAAAATACACTCCTACCAAATAGAACATAAGGTCAGGGTACAAAGAGCCAGTGTGGGTAGGCACAGGAATAGGTGTGCCCAGGACAGATGAGCTGGTATCTGCGGTGGGTGAGTGGGTAGGTAGACACAATGGGGCAGGGGAAGTGGAAACACCAGTTACACCAGTTCTAGCTCAGAAGTCAGAGTAGGGGGTTGGTGAAGGGGAGATCAGATTCAGGGGGCTGGGTGTCCAAACTAGGTGAAGTTGAGGCCTTAGTGAACAAACGAGTTCTGGCAACCATGAGGCGACATTGTTCCTCGTGGCACAGCTTGATCCATTTAGGCTGGTTTTCAACAATTTGTTTCCAACTATCTATATACGGAAACAGATCATCCGGCATACTAGTTATAACATTGTGACCTGCTGTATTAAATCTGGATCAAGGCTACCACAGGAGGGCCACTGGTTACCAGAACAGGCCATCCTCTGATACACAGAGTATTTAATATTTTGGGGGACAGTGTTACACCATAATCACAAACAGCATATCCCTTAGCAAAGTTTTTACCATGCAAGACAAAGGATCAACAATCTTTGAATCAGACGCACCCATGATTTCAATGGAGTCTGATTCAAAACAGTACAAATATACAAATACAATTATAATCGACACACAAGGCTTCTTGTCAGTAACACCACAGGCCAGAACACACACATACACACACACAGGATCCTCACACGTTTCACAATATTAATGATGTCTCACACATACAGAACAAAGTCAAAACCCACCAAAAGCTATACAATTATCCATACAGTTAATCAACATCTAAACCAACTGATCACCTAATATGACTACATCCCCGTATCAATGATCAGTGGTTATGGTGCCAGTGGTTATGGTGCCCGTGGTTATGATGTTGGTGGTTATGGTGTCAGTGATTATGGTGTTGGTGGTTAGGGTGTTGTGCGTAATTAAACACTATCTACACTCCACTATCTACACTCCGCTAAAGTCCGCTAAACAGCATATACATCAAAATTTAGCAAGACATACACATTATTAACCAAAGCTTAGCTAGACAATATTTACACCTGAATCTAGATAAACAATATATATAAATCAGGGTTTAACTAAACAGTATTTTTGGAGACTATGTTCTAAACTGAACAGAGCTTATACTGGAGTTCAGTTAATCAAATCGATCCACACTTCGAGATCTAGTGAACAGTGGCGTCTCTAGGATTCATTTTTTAGGGGGGGCACATGGTGGGCCAGGGACAAAAGTAGGGGGGCACATCTAACCCCGTCCTCGCCGCAATTTGACCCCGCCCCTGCCGCATGTTAAGCCCCACCCCCGACACAATGTGTTTTGTTTTGCTTTTTTATATTCCCTGGTGGAGGATTCATTATTTTCCACCAGGGATTATTAAAAACCAAACACAGTCCATACACACACACACACACACACACACACACACACACACACAGACTGCTGAGTCCATACACACACACACACACACACACACAGACTGCTGAGTCCATACACACACACAGAAGCTTCCTCACTAGCAGACACACACACACACACACACACACACAGACTGCTGAATCCATACACACACACTGCTGAGTCCATACACACAGACACACAGACTGCTGAGTCCATACACACACACACACACACACACAGACACACATAGACTGCTGAGTCCATACAGACACACAGACTGCTGAGTCCATACACAGACACACAGACTGCTGAGTCCATACACACACACACACACACACACTGCTGAGTCCATACACACACATCCACAGACTGCTGAGTCCATACACACACAGAGACTGCTGAGTACATACACACACACACACACACAGACTGCTGAGTCCACACACACACACACACAGACTGCTGAGTCCATACATACACACACCCACAAACAAGCATTTCAAGCCTACCTCTCACTGGAGGCTGTTTCTGGGTGGTCAGACAGCCATCTTCTGGCCTTCCCAACAGCAGCAAGGTGTGCTGCTTAACGGCGGGGCTTGGTTTGAGGGCGGGGCCTGTTCCAGGGAGCCTGTCAGTGCCCCAGCATCTCTCCACAGACAATACCCAGCACTGCATTCCCTCGGGCTGTTACAGTCCGAGGGAATAGAATTTAAGAACATGGCCAGCAAGTTGCCGGCATTTGGGGGGGCACAGCATGATGTAGGCCATTGCCCCCCCCCAGCGACACCACTGCTAGTGAACTAAACTTACAAAAGAATTCAATCAGTCTGCTCACTCCAGAATCTGCAATCTAGTGAACAGAATTTACAACAGAGTTCAACTAGTTCAGAAACCGGAATCCAACTGAACATATATGCAGGGACGCTTTAGCCGCAAGGCAAACAAGGCATTTGCCTTGGGCAGCATTTTCCAGGGGGCGGCAAAAAAAAGCCGCCCCAAATGTCTTGTTAGCCTTGCGGCTAACAGACATGACGGCGGGCTGCTGGGCGAGGGAGCAATTCCTCTGAGCTGTCTGCTCAGCTCCCTCGCGCGCCGCAGAGTGAGGCTGGGAGCCGGAATATGACGTCATATTCCGGCTCCCAGCCTCACTCTGCGGCGCGCGAGGGAGCTGAGCAGAGTGCTCAGAGGAAGTGCTCCCTCGCCAGCCGCCCGCCAGCGCCCCCCGACCGCCTAGCAGCCACTGGACCACCAGGGAGAAAGATGACCCCCCCAGCATTCCCAAAGGTAAGGAGGCTGGGAGGGTTAAAGTAAAAAAAGTGTTAATGTGAGTGTGTGTGTGTCTGTTAGTGTGTGTCTGTTAGTGTGTGTGTGTGTGTGTGTGTGTGTCTGTTAGTGTGTGTGTGTCTGTTAGTGTGAGTGTGTGTGTCTGTTAGTGTGTGTGTGTCTGTTAGTGTGTGTCTGTTAGTGTGTGTGTCTGTTAGTGTGTGTCTGTTTCTGTTAGTGTATGCGTATCGGTCAGTGAATTTGTGTGTGTGTATTTAGAAGGCGGGGCGGGGGAAGGGTTGGGTGGGGATGGCGCGAGGAGGGGGGAGAGGGGCGCCTGAGTTTTGTCCTGCCTAGGGCAGCACAAAACCAGGATACACCACTGCATATATGCACCAGAATTCTGCCAGACTGGCCAGAATTCAACAGATCCTATGCTGAACGGGCTAGCTACAGAGCGTTTAGCTTAAGTAAGTGATCGGCCCACTCTTCTTTCCAATTGGGAAAGGTCAGATACCAGATACAGTTTCAACCCCTAATGGGTTTACCTTCAGTTCCTGGACCATAGATTGGAATTCATCGATGGGACACCCCAATACCCACTAAACAGAACTATGGTCTTTTGGACAAGAAGGACCAATGGCGCCGAGATGTAAGGAAGTCCATGCAGTATCGGTCCAGAGGTGGGTAAAATTTATACCGTCTTGGCGGTTTCTGCGATGACTTCCCGACCAATAAGCACCAGAAATGTTATAGGAGAATTCTGAAGAAGCCACGCACAGAGAGTCCGGACACAGGTCAGTTCATGAAGCAAAGGTCTTTATTCTCACCGATCGGGTCTCAGCTGAACTCATGTTCAAAATGTCTGAGCACTAAGCACATGGAGTACAGGCTTTTTATAGACTATACATCCCCCATCTGTACCCTTACACCAATCAGCAAACAGCATTTACAGCATTACCTTATATGGATAGACAGTATGGCACTTGAGGAGAATGGAATGTTGTTTTTCAAATCATACACATGCTCAGTACATTGATGACAGTATCTTAGCTACACGTAACTAACAGATACCTGTACTTGTTTATGCCACATGGAGATTTTAGGCCTACTAAATTTTGGGCCTAGCTGAAATCCCATCAGACCCTTATTGCTTCCATGAGTGCAGAGAGGTGCTGCTAATCAAATGCCCTTGCTTAATTGATCATCAGAAAGTGGTGAGCAATGGAGGTGAGCTAACGGGGGGGGGGGGGGGGACATAAAAAAATCACATAAAGGCTAAGGGGAAAAAAGAGACACACATGGACCGGGGGGAGAAAGAGCAACACAGGGGCTGGGGGGGGGGGGGGAGAAAGAGGCACACAGGGGCTGGGGGGGGAGAATGACACACAGGGGCTGGGGGGGAGAATGACACACAGGGGCTAGGGTGGGAGAAAGAGGCACACAGGGGTTGGGGGGGAGAAAAAGACACACATAGGCTAGGGGGAGAGAAAGAGGCACACAGAGGCTGGGGGGGAAAGAGAGAGCCACGCGCAACACAGGAGCTGGGGGGGAGAGAGGGGCACACAGAAGGCTTGAGGGATCAAAGAGACACACAGATGGGCTGGGGGGGTCAAAGAAACACACAGAGGGGCTTGGGGAGAAAAAGACACACAAAGTTGATCATTTTTGTTCAGGGGGAGGGGGGTAGAAGTAGCTGGTCTTCGCTAGAGTGCTATATAGTCCTGGGTGGGTGTTAATACAATACCAAGGAGGAAAGACATGAGCAATGATCTTAGAGAAGCAATTCTTGCTAACCCTCAAACTGGGAAGGGTTATAAGGCCATTTACAAACAATTTAAAGTTCATCATTCTACAGTGAGAAAGATTAGTCAAAAGTGGATCATTCAAGACAGTTGCCAATCATCCCAGGAGAGGACATCCCAGCAAATTCACTCCAAGGTCAGAATGTGCACAGAGAAATTGCAAAATAAACCCAAGATCAATGTTTATATTCCTAATACTATAGTGCAGACATCCCAACATGCAAAAATGCATTTCAGGGAGGTTTCTTCACAAGATACTGCCCCCCTCCTCCCCCCTCACACACACACACACACACACACACACATACACACATACATACATATACTGGCGCATACACACACTATGGCACATACACACTGACATACAGATACACACATTGAAACACACATTGGCACATCACTCAGAAACACATTGACACACACTAACACATACACACACTTACACAGATACACACAATTAAACTCAGATACACATACTGGCACATACACTCAGATACACACAGTGAAACACACACACTGACACATACACTCAGATATACTAACACAAACTGGCACATACAGGCATTGGCACACTCAGATATACACACAAACACACACTGGCACATACACTCAGATACACACACACAATCTGACACACGTCACACTTTATATATTTGTAGTCACCCTCCTGTTAGCTTACCTTTGTGTCCAGGAGGGTGGCTTGCTTGAAGTTATGATGGTGGCTGCGGCTGATGGGGGTGAGCATGCAGCAGCAGCTCACTCCAGCCTCTCCTGTACATCCATGCTGCTCTCTTCGCCTCTGCTGCCTCCTCCCTACAGTCCTCCCTGGTGGTTCTCTGTGAAGCAGGGAGGAAGTTGCTATCACTTCCCAGGGGCTTGGTCGGCTCTTAAAGGGCCCTCACCCGACCGTGCCCGTGATTAGTGGGTAATATGGTGGTGTTAGGTGGTGTTGATTCAAGGATTAACTGCTGACTGTCAATTAAAGGTAACAAGCATGCACTGTAAGACATACTATACAGGGTAGGAAAAAAAAGTACCTTTACATTTTATACTTGAGGAACATATATATAACTTGATTTTACATAAAATTATCATGCTTGACATATCAAATAAGTTTGCAGTTTATTTTATACACTATAAAACCTGTACATGGCGGGTACTATGCTCTGGAGACTTCGATGAACACAAATATTCATGTTTTAAAACAGTAAAACGTATCACAATAATGATATCATCAATGAAAGTGCTGTTTGCATGGACATCTTTAACGCTGTGCAAACGGGACAGCTGCCCCGGGCCATTGTCTGCTGGGGGGCCCAAGGCAGCTGCCCCGTTTGCTCTCTAACTGCAACAATGTCTTATGGGGTCGCCGATCCCAAAATAAATTGTTGTGGGCAGCGGGCCCGCACACTATGGGGGCCAGTGGCGTACATACCAGGGTCGCAGGGGTCGTGGCTGCGACCGGGCCCTGCGACCCAGGTATGTACCCACATTGCCAGCCTCTTCTGCTGGGGGACCAGGAGCCGGCCACCTCTGAGTGTGTGTGTTAGTGAGTGTGTGTGTGTGTGTTAGTGAGTGTGTGTGTTAGTGAGTGTGTGTGTTAGTGAGTGTGTTAGTGTTAGTGAGTGTGTGTGTTAGTGAGTGTGTGAGTGAGTGTGTGTGTTAGTGAGTGTGTTAGTGTTAGTGAGTGAGTGTGTTAGTGTTAGTGAGTGAGTGTGTTAGTGAGTGTGTGTGTGAGTGTTAGTGAGTGTGTGTGTTAGTGTTAGTGAGTGTGTGTGTTAGTGAGTGAGTGTGTTAGTGTTAGTGAGTGTGTGTGTTAGTGAGTGTGTTAGTGAGTGTGTGTTAGTGAGTGTGTTAGTGTTAGTGAGTGTGTGTGTTAGTGAGTGTGTGTGTGTGTTAGTGTTAGTGAGTGTTAGTGTTAGTGAGTGTGTGTGTTAGTGAGTGTGTTAGTGTTAGTGAGTGTGTTAGTGTTAGTGCGTGTGTGTGTTAGTGTTAGTGAGTGTGTGTGTTAGTGTTAGTGAGTGTGTGTGTGTGTTAGTGTGTGTGTTAGTGTTAGAGTGTGTGTGTTAGTGTGTGTGTCTGTTACTGTGTATGTTTGTGTGCGTCTGTCACTGAGTGTGTGTCTGTCAGTAAATGTGTGCGTCTGTTCATGAGAGTGTGTGTGTGTGTGTCTTAAGCACTTACCTTTCTCCAGCGCCGGACTCCCTTAACGCTGGGGATCTCTCCGTCCCCATCCGCCTCTCAGCTCCGAATGCACATGCGTGGCAAGAGCCACGCGCGCATTCAAACCGCCCATAGGAAAGCATGACTCAATGCTTTCCTATGGACGTTCAGCGTCTTCTCACTGTGATTTTCACAGTGAGAATCGCAGAAAATCCTCTAGCGGCTGTCAATGAGACAGCCACTAGAGGCTGGATTAACCCTCGGTGAAACAGCTGCAGGGTTAAAACTAGAGAGACCTGGCACCCAGACCACTTCATTGAGCTGATGTGATCTGGGTGTCTGTAGTGGTCCTTTAAGTGTATGTGTTTATGCATGCACTGGCATACATACCGCTGTCGCACGGGTCGCAGCCCTGCGACCAGGTGCCCGCTGTCATGTGTTGCGGCCCCAGCCTGCGCAGAGTAAGCGCTCGCGCGGGGGGAGGAGGGGGCCCCGGATCAGTTTTCGCACCGGGGCCCCATGGGTTGTGTGTACGCCACTGATGGGGGCCCAACGGGTGTCCCATGCACTTAGGGCCACCCAGTGGACCTGTGTCAGCAGAGGCCCTGTCGGGCGCTGTGGCACTTTAAACGTGCGACCAGGTCCCTTGCTTTTTGGCAGCCGGCTGGGAGGAAGGGACAGCCGCACAGAAGGACAGGAGGAAGGAGCACCAGCTGTTCCGGAGGGGGCCAAGCTGGGAGAGAGTGAGAGCTTAACTCCCAGCCAGCCCACTGGACCCCAGGGAAGCTACCCTCCAGGAAAAGGTAAGAAACTGGAGGGTGGTTATCAAATTTTGCATGAGTGCCTCAGTGTGTGAGTATCAGTTTGTATGTATGTGTTTCAGTATGTCTGTCAGTGTGTCAGTATGTCTGTGTGTGTATGATTCTGTCAGTGTCTGTGTGTTTCAGTATGTCTATGTGTGTGTGTGTTTCAGTATGGCTGTATGTGTGTATGTCTGTCAGTGTCTGTGCGTATGTGTGTTTCAGTATGTCTGTCTGTTTGTATGTGTGCCAGTATGTCTGTCAGTGTGTAAGTATGTCTGTGTATGTGTGTTTCAGTATAACTGTCTGTGTGTGTCAATATGTCTGTATATGTGTATGTCTGTCAGTGTCTGTGTGTATGTGTGTTTCAGTATGTCTGTCTGTGTGTATGTGTGCCAGTATGTCTGTGTGTGTGAGTCTGTCAGTGTCTGTGTGGTTCAGTATGGCTGTCTGTGTGTGTCAATATGTCTGTCAGTGTTTGTGTGTTTCAGTATGTCTGTCCTTCTGTGTGTATGTGTGCCAGTATGTCTGCCTGTGTGTATGTATGCCAGTATGTCTGTGTGTTTGTGAGCATGTCTGTGTATGTGTGTTTTAGTATGGCGGTCTGTGTGTGTCAATATGTCTGTATGTCTGTCAGTGTCTGTGTGTTTCAGTATGTCTGTCTGTCCGTGTGTATGTGTGCCAGTATGTCTGTGCATGTGAGTCTGTCAGTTTCTGTGTGGTTCAGTATGTCTGTGTGTATGTGTGTTTCAGTATGGCTGTCTGTGTGTGTCTCTGTGTCAGTACATCTGGCAGTATGTGTCTGTGTATCTGTATGTTGTCCGTATGTGTTTATGTGTCAGTGTGTATATATGTGTGTGTATCTGTACATTGTCAGTTTGTGTATCTGTATGTGAGTCAGTGTTTGTATCTGTATATCTGCATGTGTGTCAGGTTGTGTATCTGTGTGTCTTTATGTGTGTCAGTGTGTGTATCGGTGTATCTATATGTAGTCAGTGTGTGTACCTTTGTATCTGCATGTATGTCAGTGTTTGTATCTGTGTATCTGCATATATGTCAGTGTTTGTATCTGTGTGTCAGTGTGTCAGTGCGTGTGTGTCAGTGTATCTATATGTAGTCTGTGTGTATCTGTATGTTCTTGTTGTGTGTATGTGTCTATATGCGGTCATTGTGTATCTGCATGTGTGTCAAGTAGTGTATTTGTGTGTCTGTTTGTGTGCATCTATATGTGGTCAGTGTATGTATTGTTGTATCTGTGTGTGTGTGTGTGTGTGTGTATCTGTATGCATTGTATGTTCTCATTGTATGTATGTGTGTATCTATATGCGGTCAGTGTATATCTGCATGTGTCAGTGTGTGTATCTGTGTGCCATCGTTTGTATCGGTTTGTCTGTGTATCTGAATGTGTGTCAGTGATGGTATCCATGTGTCTATGTATCTGTATGTGTGTCAGTGTGTGTATCTGTATATTCTCATTGTGTCTATCAGTGTATCTATTTGTAGTCAGTGTGTGTATCTTTGTATCGGCATGTGTGTCAGTGTGTGTATCTGTATGTATCTACATGCGATCAGTGTGTATATCTGTATCTGCATTTGTCAGTGTGTGTATATGTGTATTATTGTTTGTATCTGTCTGTCTGTATCTGTATGTGTGTCATTGTGTTTCTGTATGTTCTCATTGTGTGTATCTGTGTGCCTGTGTATCTGCATGTGTCAGTTTGTGTATCTGTCTGCATGGGTGTCAGTGTATGTATCTGTGTATCTATATGTAGTCAGTGTGTGTTATTGTTTGTATCTGTGTATCTGCATGTGTGTTTCAGGTTGTGTATATGTGTCCGTCTGTGTATCTGTATACATACATGTGTATCACAGTGTGTGCGCAGTGTATGTGTATATGTGCATACATCTCAGTATTCAAACACACTCCTGCAATGAAACACTAACACTACATACAAACACACCTCTGTGTTAAAAACACCAAAATTATATATAAAAACACCCCTTTATACACATAAATCCATGCTTGCATTCAAATGCCAGCATCACATACGAACACACCCCTACATTCACACAAACATACTCCATACAAAACATGCTTACATTCTAACACACAAACACTGCTCATTGCTAAATACAAACCTGAAAGCATGGGACAATGATAGATCCCCAGCTGTCAAAGCATTGTTGGAATTGTATGACAGTTGGGGATCTACCGTATGGCCACCCTTGCGATAGCGGGGCCCAAAAAAAGCATTGCACCAATACCTTTTCTAGTTTAGTTCCGCCACTACATGGTGGTAGAGGGTGTCACGTCTAAACATTTGTTATGAAGGAACACAACTGCAGATTTCGTATAGTTTGAATATTTATTATAAAAAGTAAAAGGTATTGACTTTAATTCCAATTTACAGGTACTGTAGCTTTAAGTAGTAAATGATAACTGAAGTCCACAATTACAGGCACTGTAGCTTTAAGTAGTAAATGATAACTGAAGTCCACAGTTACAGGCACTGTAGCTTTAAGGAGTAAACGATAACTGAAGTCCACAATTATAGGCACTGTAGCCTTAAGGAGTAAACGATAACTGAAGTCCACAATTATAGGCACTGTAGCTTTAAGGAGTAAACGATAACTGAAGTCCACAATTATAAGCACTGTAGCTATAAGGAGTAAACGATAGTAAATTGCAGACACTGAATGAATAAAGAGTCTCTTAGTAGAGTTAACAGTTTAGGTGATAAGTAATTACAATAGCTGTTCCATACTTTAACTGAAGCAAGACAGATGCAGATAACTGATATGAAGTATGAGTTGAAGTTAGCTGTAACGGGATTGTTTTTACCGACTTAGCTTCCGGCACATAGAACACTGGTTCCCGAGATCTCCTCAGAGGCGGATGAAGAGTGTTTAATCTTTAGTCGTGGATGAGGAGAGGTGAAGGGAACTTTTGCAGAGTCCTTCAGTCCGGTCTGGTAGCAGAGGCTGTCACAACGAAGTTGTAGCCGGGTTGTGAGTAAGGAACGTAGTTCAATAATCCAGCCTTGATCAGCTGGTGCAGTCAGATTAAATAGGCAGACCGTGTCATACAGGGGTGTGGCTAGGCTCCGTGGAACCAGGAAGTAAGAGGATACCATAGTTAAGGCATTACAGTACCCCCTCTCTAATGAGCAACCTCTGGGTGCTATTGATTTGGCTTAGAAGGGTTATGCTTGTGAAATTTGGAAATCAATTTATTAGCATGAACAACAGAGGAGTTTTCCCATGTATCTTCATCAACACCATATCCTTTCCATCTGATGAGGTATTGTAAGGAGCCACGATGGATCCTTGAATCCAGTATACTTTGAATTTCGTATTCTTCTTCACCCTGGACCAATATGGGATCAGGAGAAGTAGTGACATTTCTTTGGAAAGGGTCAGGATGATGAGGCTTCAGCAAGGACACATGAAAAACAGGATGTAGCTTTAAAGTAGGTGGAAGTTTCAATTTAACAACATTACGGTTGATAACCGATATTATTGGAAAAGGACCAAGAAAAAGGGAACTTAACTTCTTTGATGGACGGTTTGTAGAGATGTTCTTTGAGGAAAGCCAGACAAGATCACCGATTTCATAAGAGGGTGAAGGTTGTTCCACCAAGAAGTCCATAGAAATGGATTGCCAAGGCTGTTCAGGAATCGGTAATTTCAGTAATTGACCGAATGGTCGATGATGGACATGTTTGGATCTTTGGCATATAGAACAAGATTTGACATAAGATTCAATAGTTCGGTCTTGACGAGGCCACCAATAGTATCTCTTAGACAATTCAAGGGTCTTTTTCATACCTGGATGACCTGCCAGAGGAGAATCATGAATAAATTCAAGTACTTTAATTCTGAAAGAGGGAGGTACATAAATCCGGTCTTTAAAATAGTAGAGACTGTTTTTCTTGGATAATTTCATTGATTTAGGAAGTTCAAGAGCATCTTCACTGAGATCTTTAATGTCGTCAATAAGAGAAGATAAGATTCCAATGACTGTAGGAGGAGGAAACTCCAGTTCGGTGTCAGAACAACATGAGGTTTTAGCTGGTTCTTTAGTAGACTGAAGAATTGGAATACGTTGCAAGCATGTTTTCTTGCAATAATCGGAATTAAAGGCAAGCGAGAAGGGAAACCATGAGATTTGAGGGTTGTGGTTCCTTAACCAGTTGATCCCTAATATAATAGGAAAAAATGGTGATGAGACAACATCAAATATAAGACTTTCAGTATGAGTATGATTGATGGTTACTTTTAGAGGGATGGATTCATTAAGTATTGGTCCCGATGAAATGAGGGACCCGTCAATCACTTTAACAGGTACAGAAGTTCTTTTACGAACACAAGGAATTTTATTCTTGGTTACAAAGGCTGAGTCGATGAATACTCCATTTGCACCAGAATCGATGATAGCTTCAGTCATAATTCTTTTATTGTCCCACTGTAATACAAGAACGATAGGGGACATTTGAGTATTTGCTGTAGAGGGAAGTACACTTAGGATGGAAGAGGCATGAGACTGCCTACTGCCTTTTATCCGTTTCAATGAAGGACAATCAGAGACTAAATGAACTTGAGAGGCACAATACATGCAGAGGTTTAATGTACGTCTTCGATTTTTCTCTTCAGGAGTGAGGGGACTTCTTATTATCCCTTTTTCCATAGGTTCGATTGGTTCGGATGGGTTGTCAGGAGGCTTTGGAGGATGAAATGATTTTTTCCCAGTTGAAGTTGAGAGAGCCTTTTCGGTCTCTTTCTCTAAGCCTTCTGTCAATGTTGATCGATAGATGAATCAGAGCATTCAAAGTAGTAGGGAGTTCTATTCTGGATAGTTCATCTTTTACAGCTTCAGATAAGCCGATTCGAAACTGGTTGCGCAATGCGATGTCATTCCATTGCGTTTCTACTGCCCATCTTTTAAATTCAGCAATATAATCTTCAACGGGTCTATGGTTTTGTAACAAGGTTCTAATTGTTAATTCAGCAGTATTTTGTTTGTATGGATCTTCATAAAGAAGAGACATGGCTTTAAGGAATTCCTCCAGTGAATCTAAGATGGGGTCATCATTGTCCAAAAAGGTATGGGCCCAGGACATAGGTTCACCTCTCAGAAACGAGATAATTGAATAAACCTTAGATCTTTCTGTGGGATAAGATCTAGGTTTTAAAGCAATCAATAATTTGCAGGAATAAAAAACTCCTTATATTTGGAACGATCACCATAGAATTTTTCAGGGTTACATACAGCAGGATCGCTAAGTGATTGCAGAACAGTATGAGGAGGATGTGTCTGTAAGTCTTTGACATAAGTGAGAAGTCTTTCATTAGTAACTTGAAGGTCTTGCAAACCTTGGGCTAGTGTATCAACTCTTTGATTCAGCGTAGTTATAGTAGAATCGAAATCTGCTGGATCCATTACAATGGCTGGATTATTCTGTCACGTCTAAACATTTGTTATGAAGGAACACAACTGCAGATTTCGTATAGTTTGAATATTTATTATAAAAAGTAAAAGGTATTGACTTTAATTCCAATTTACAGGTACTGTAGCTTTAAGTAGTAAATGATAACTGAAGTCCACAATTACAGGCACTGTAGCTTTAAGTAGTAAATGATAACTGAAGTCCACAGTTACAGGCACTGTAGCTTTAAGGAGTAAACGATAACTGAAGTCCACAATTATAGGCACTGTAGCCTTAAGGAGTAAACGATAACTGAAGTCCACAATTATAGGCACTGTAGCTTTAAGGAGTAAACGATAACTGAAGTCCACAATTATAAGCACTGTAGCTTTAAGGAGTAAACGATAGTAAATTGCAGACACTGAATTAATAAAGAGTCTCTTAGTAGAGTTAACAGTTTAGGTGATAAGTAATTACAATAGCTGTTCCATACTTTAACTGAAGCAAGACAGATGCAGATAACTGATATGAAGTATGAGTTGAAGTTAGCTGTAACGGGATTGTTTTTACCGACTTAGCTTCCGGCACATAGAACACTGGTTCCCGAGATCTCCTCAGAGGCGGATGAAGAGTGTTTAATCTTTAGTCGTGGATGAGGAGAGGTGAAGGGAACTTTTGCAGAGTCCTTCAGTCCGGTCTGGTAGCAGAGGCTGTCACAACGAAGTTGTAGCCGGGTTGTGAGTAAGGAACGTAGTTCAATAATCCAGCCTTGATCAGCTGGTGCAGTCAGATTAAATAGGCAGACCGTGTCATACAGGGGTGTGGCTAGGCTCCGTGGAACCAGGAAGTAAGAGGATACCATAGTTAAGGCATTACAGAGGGCATGACTGCATCCCAGGGAGTGGGGTGGGGGCAGGGAGCCCAAGCAAATTCTTGCATAGGTTCCAATCAATATTAAAGACGGCCCTGGCCGTTTGTGTGTGAAAAATTAAAAAAAACTTTACTTTCACTGACAATATCATCGCTGTGATATGTTTTACTGTTTTGAAACACTAATATTTGTGTTCAGCAAAGTCTACCGAGTAAAACAGTACCCCCCATGTACAGGTTTTAGGTTGTCATGGGAAGTTATAGGGTTAAATATAATGCTCTCTCCTTAATCCCTATGTATATTTAAACAAATGGAGGTAATTTAGTTACTCCAATAGCTATTGGAGGGAATGCCCGCCTGCCAACGTCAAGGCAGACCCCCCCTAAGCGGGTCCTACACTGACCCTTCACCTTGCTTCCTTGAGCGTCTTTATTATTTTTTTTTACTATATATATATATATATATATATATTGGGGCTGATGTGTACTGTGGTTGTTGCTGCCGCCCAGGAGTGATGGGAGTGAGCGCAGGACTTATCTTTCTATATTTGTGTTCACTTTTTGTATCACACAGCTTTGTTACAATGCTGCCGCCCATCCCATGTGTTCCCTATTAAGGGTTAATAAGTATATAGGGGTGTGTATAAAAAATACCCCTATCTGTCTCATTAGAGATATCTTTGCCAGAAGCTCAAGGAAGCAAGCTGAAGGGTCAGTGTAGGACCCCCTTAGGGGGGGTCTGCCTTGATGTTGGCAGGTGGGCATTCCCTCCAATGACCATTGGAGTAACTAAATGACCTCCATTTGTTTAAATATACATAGGGATTAAGGAGAGAGCGCAGGTAAAAAAAAAAAATCTTTTTTTTTCTTTGGTTTTTAAATATAGTGCTAGTAAATTAAATTCTCTGGACTTTCGGCCTGGGTTGTCAGGAAGGTCCCTCAAATTGCAATCAATAAAATTACTTAATTATGTAAAAATATTACATAAATATGCATGTAGAATTTAAATATATGTACATATTTATATATTTTAAGTCTATGTGTATTTTTATGAAATTATTTATGTAATTCTGTATATGGATATATATATTTTGTATTATTTTTATCTATTTATATATACATAGATATATAATTTCATTCTAAGTGTATTTTGATATAAATATATATATTATCAAAATACAGTTAGAATAAAATTACATATATATATATATAATTTATTTTTATTTACTTATTATTTATATTTTATAATAATAATAATAATAATATATATATATATATATATATATAGTTAATATATGTGTATATATATATATATATGTGTGTGTGTGTGTGTGTGTAATATATATATATATATATATATAAAATATATAGATATTTATTATATAGATATAATATATGTATATATATTTTATATATAAATATATATATATATTTATATATAATATATATATACAAATTTCCGATATACGATTCTATATATCGTATATATATATATATATATATATATATATATATATATATATATATATATAATGTCATACTAAGTGTATTTTTATATTCATATATACAAAAAGTTAATGAATCAAAATATAATTATATACGTGTGTATATATAAATATATATATATATATATATATATATATATATATATACATATATAATTATATTTTGATTCATTAACTTTTTATTTTTTATTTTTCAGAAGCAAGGAGACTGCTTGTCAGTTAGGCAGTCCCCTTTCAGGCATCACTGACAAAAAGTGCAATCATTTCAAGTGGCCAGGATTGTCCACCTAGCGCTGTGGAACTTTGTGCTGGATTGGAGGACAGTTGCGGCCCAGGCAAAATATTACTTCTAGCTAACTCGGGTAGACACCTCCAATCCGAGCACTTTTTGGACAGAGTGAGCAATCAGGAGAGTGCTTTTCAAGGATGGAGTTTGTTTGGGGATGTGGGCACGGGAATCCTGTTTTTATTATAAAAATGTTAATCGGCGCTGAGGTGTCTTGTCACTAATAAAATGATCTGGTCAGGTACAGAACCCTAGGTGCGAGGTTTTTTGTAGCACCCTTTTTTCCCCTGGTGGCCCCTGTTGGGGACCCAGGTATAAAAGAGTGGCATTTGTCCCAAATAAATCACTTCTTCTTCACCCTTCACTAAGTCTCAGCTAATGTTTGGATGAGCTTGCTGCTACACAGCTATAATCACAAAAGTAAAGGGAGTCCTTGGTGGCGACATGTGGGTCCCCTGCGAATAGGTCTCAACACATTATTTACCCCTCCAAAAATATAAATCTATATGCTTTATTAGAAAACAACTCTTTTTGTATCTGTGACAATTTAACACTCAATACTAATAAAATCTATTTTGAATTATTTTTATTTAGTTGCAGTAGTGCTATAGCAATTATTATTAGCAAAGCAGTGAACTGTGTGTTTTTCCCCCCAATTTTTGCTATTTTTTTCATATTTGTCATCGTGTATGTAGTGTGTCTGAACAAAGCCCTATCTGTCCTTAGTCATAAAGGGGTAAAATCACTCTATTTTATTTTTAAGGAAAACAGAGGGACAACTGCATACATAATTATAGTTATAGGCTCTTTAAATGGCTGAAAGGTGTGCAATTGCTCCCCTCAGCCCTCTGTATGAGATGTTAAATGTTTAATTGATTTGCATTGACTGTTAACACTAACCCCTATTTCTAACAAATCTCTCCTCAGTTGTCTGCCTCCTGTCCTAAAACAAGCACTTTATGTTAGGAACTATGGCTTCACAGAAGGCCTTCTATGTATGGGGCACAGTTTACTCCATTTTTATAACACGGTGTTAGCTGTGCAGAGCTTGTGGTAAATCAGCTTTTGTCCAGGAGTGAATATGATCTGTATGGCTGGAGAGACACACCCCCTGTCTGTGCCTCTCACACACAGACCCTCCTGCTGGCAGCACCGTGTACTCAGTATATATACTGGCAGTCCATCTTATCTCTCAAGACGATACTGAAGAACTACAGTCCCTGCTCAAGTAAGTGCCTTGCCATTTTCATTTACACTGGAATGCTTCAAATAGATTGCTTGATATGTGTTTCCTACTAAACATTGAGAGCAAAATCGCTGTCTGCTGAGGCGGTGCTCCAAAAAGATAAACAATGATTTACTAAAGTTAGTATTCAAAGTGAATTTCAAATTTAAGGCTAAAGTAGCCAAACTGGAATCATAGTTTATTTAGAAAATGTTTCCAGTTGGGCTATTTTCACCTTGATTTTAAAATTTACTCAAATTCTCGTTTTATTTAATAACCTTGATTAAAATGTCTGCTCTTTGCCTGAGTACCTTCTCAGGTTGCACTAAAGAAAAATAATTAATTTATTTTTCATAAAATTTGCAAACTGGAAAATATCTGAAACTTTGCTATTTTTCCTGCTCAGATATTTTGACCTACATTTTGAAATTTCTTGTTATTTTTGCATAGCTTTTTCCCAAAAGTTGTAAAACTACCTTCTAGCCTAGCATAGATCTACAACTTTTGGTCACAAGTCATTTGGACATCCTGGCCATAGTGTTAGTAGTTGAGAATTTAAAATGGAATTCAGAGATCTAGCAGTCTTTGAAAAAGTTTCACGTTTTTGAAATGTTGACCTGAAGTCTAAAATTTGCTTTGAATTAACAATTTAGAGAATAACTATAATGCATGCCAAAATGTTATTTACTAAACCGTGAATTAAGAATGAAGGACACATGACATGTGTGACATGTCATGATTCCCTTTTATTCCAGAAGTTTGGTCCTTAAGGGGTTAATATAACCAAGTTAGAGAAATTTATTAAAATCCGCTGCTTCTGGAAATTGAGTTGCTCCACAGTCCATAAGATGTGCAAATGGGAATTTTGGATACCGGTGGGGCCTTATGATCATTAAAAGAAAACTGGCTGGGGGATACTCCCCAGTTTTTAAAAGATATTCTATTTAAAGGACCACTTAACCTCAATGAAGTGGTCTGGGTGCCAGGTCCCCCTTAGTTTTAACCCTGCAGCTGAAAACATAGCAGTTTACACTGCAGGGTTAATCCAGCCTCTAGTAGCTGTCTCCCTGACAGCCACTCAAGGTGCTTCACACTTATTTGACGCTGGACGTCCTCACAGAGTCCAGTGTCAAAAAAGATCCCCAGGGGGCGGAGCCTGACAGCAGAGGCAGCCAGACGTGCTCTGTAAGAGCTCCTGCTTCTGGCCCGAGCTAATAGAGTTTTACGCCCGGCTACCCAGCGATCAAGCTGCAAAAAGCACGCATCTTGCTAAGGGGTCCTCGGTGCACCGGAGGATCCCCGCTGTGAGCCTGTCCGTCCCCGGTCCATCCTGGTAGTGGTTTGCGGCCTACACGAGCCTGAACTGGGGGAGACGGCCGCTCTCCTAGCTCCTCGGACGAATGGAAGGGACTCTGGAATAAATTCTCCCCCCCCCCCTCTGGACCGGCGTGGGTTATCCCAGTATCCACTGGCTGAAGCCTATACCGACCCTAAGCGACTATCACCCCACGACTCCTAATCGCGGCTGACTAATCTGAGATGCCAGCCATACCTCTGCCCCACCAAACAAGCCTGAAACAGCCGATGGAGCCACGAGGATGGGCTGCTGAACTGGTGCTGGAGCGCTTGGACGAGATCTTTGCTAACTTCTGGGCCACGTTGGAGGCTCGTATCACAACGACCGACATCCTGAGGGAGAGCAGCCCAAAGAGCTACCCTATAAGCTCGCGGAAAGCCCGGCAGCTACCGGGGGCCACCCTGCTACACACAGCGACAAGAACAAACATCCCTCCCCGCATGACTACCAAAAGAAGAAGGCACAAGAAACCTCAGCGGCGGGCAACGCTTTACCGAAAAGCCCAGCAGCGTGGACCTTTCTACCCACCCCGACCACAGAGCTCCAGACTCACCCGTCAGGGGCAGCGCGACCCATAGAAAGTCCCCTTAAGCCACATGGCAGATGAGACCGACGGCACACGGAGGACACACCTGCTCATGCCTCTACACCGCACACAGAGAGAGAGCAGGTGGGGGAAACAGAGAGAGTGGTATCAGGCGTCCTCCCTGTACTTGGACTTTAAGCGGCATAGGCTAAACGCCATAAACAGACTCACACCAGACCCAGTATAACCAGGGTATCAGCCAGTTATATTCTACCAACATGATTTAACGTTGATTACATTTTTTTTTTTTTTTTTTTTTTATATATATTGCCCCTGTTGAAACTAGCAATCCTACTTAAAGCACCCTCAGGCGATTTTATAATATTATATTGGTTACTCATAACAACGAACAGTATAATCCTGTTTTCTCATACCTAAATGCGCCTTGCGCCCAAGCGTAGTATTACTCTAATTCAAGCACGTTGTATTTTACTTTATTTTTCCATTTGTTATAATCTACTGTCTGTCTAGATGGCACACCCTCGAGTAAATATGTATGACCTGCATAATCTAGACTGGTACCTGTGGTTTATAAAATAATCCTTTACTATAACAAATGTACACTGTATATGAAACCTCATTGCCTGATTATCGTTAAAAAAAAAAAAAAAAGTGCAGTACTATCATATGCCTGTTTTTACTGTCGTGGCATGAAAAGCCTGTCTGTAACTTTTTTGCACACAAAAAAAAAAATATTGAGTAATGCTTTCCTATGGGCGGGTTTGAATGCACGTGTGCCTCTTACTGTGCATGCGCATTCGGCTCCAGAGGAGGAGAGGTCACCAGCACATAGGGAGCCTGGCGCTGGATTAAGGTAAGTGGCTGAAGGGATTTTAACCCAGCAAACCAATCTGGCAAGTTTCAATGGAAAAGCCCTATATTTGACCCCTATAAGTTTCCTAAAACTCATAAAACCTGTACATGGGGGGGTACTGTGGTACTCGTGAGACATTGCTGAATTCAAAAATGTGTATTTTATTGCAGTAAAAACTAACGGTATTATGACATTCAGAGGTAAAATGTCATGCAGAACTTGAAATCTAACACATTTTCTTAATTTCTCATACTTTTGATTTTATTCATATTCAATTATGTTTCAAATATAAATATTTGAAAGTACATGAAATCCCTGTTTCTCCTGAACAAAATGATGTATAAGTAGTGTGGGTGCAATTAATATGAAAGAGGTGAAATATGGTTGAACCACATATAGCGCAAATTCCAGGTTTTGTTTACATTGTAAAGTGGGTAATAAGGATACCTGATCCGAAACGTACCAGGAAATTACTTGTGAGAAAGATGAAGTAATTAATTCAGTAAAGAAATCTAAAAATAGTATAGATGGAGGGATATCCAGGAAAAGTCATGCCCACAGTGGTGCAAAGGGGCACTGTTAACTAAACAGTGAACTAAAAAAATATAAAAATCTTTCCGGCATTGAAATAATAAAATACTACTTCATATGTCACTGGAACGAAAGGGTAGAGGTGATAGTCCACATCAAAGGATAGTTCGTGTAATAACAGTCTGTGGAAATGAGGGTAGCAATGTCTTATGTAAATATGTCTCCCCTATCAGGATAGACGACTCCTGTTATATAGTAACATCAGAGGCTGATGTACTATAACCTATAAAGGATAGTAAAAAAATAGGTACCGTATATACTCGAAAAACCCCAACTCGGCTTATACTCGAGTCAATAGTCTGTATTATGGCAATTTGCATTGCCATAATACAGACAGGGGGCTGTGGGGGCTGGCAGAGCAGTTACTTACCTCTCCTGTCAGCTCCCTCCTCCTCCGCGCCGTCCGTTCAGCACCTTGGTCAGCTCCCAGTGTAAGTCTCGCGAGAACCGCGGGGTCATAATGCGGCTCTCGCGAGACTTACAGTGGGAGCTGACAGAAGAACTGAACGGACGGCGCGGAGGAGGAGAGAGCTGACAGGAGCTGCAGGAGAGGTAAGTTACAGCTCCCTGCCAGCCCCTCCCTCCCCCCCACTGAACTACCAATGCCACTGGACCACCAGGGAGTAAGAGCCCCCCTCCCTGGCCAGCTAGCAAGCAGGGAGGGGGGACGAAAAAAAATAAATAATAATAATTAATAATATAACAATCAAAATGCCCACCCCCACCAACACATGCATCACACACACTCACACTTCATTCATACACGCACTGCATTCATACGCACACACTGCATTCATTATATACACACACTGTAAATAAATATTCAATTAATATATTTTTTTTTTTTAGGATCTAATTTTATTTAGAAATTTTACCAGTAGCTGCCTCATTTCCCACCCTAGTCTTATACTCGAGTCAATACGTTTTCCCAGTTTTTTGGGGTAAAATTAGGGGCCTCGGCTTATATTCGGGTCGGCTTATACTCGAGTATATACGGTATATGTTCTTCCTTGTCAATATACAGTATCCGACCATGTAATGGTATATTGTGTTGGAACATTGTCTCAAGGACTACATAAGGTTTATGTTTTGTTTTGATTACAACTTGTACAATTTGGCTCCGTCGCCTATACCTCGGGTAACAAACAATTAAACATACGTAAATTTGTACTTATAGTCTTATGTTGTGTTGATGATTACTGCTATATGGCGATGCAATACTTGGCCTCTGCGAAGGCACATGTAATCTCACCATAAAATTCCATGATAAGACTCTGCATAGGCTACAGTGCAACAAATTGCACCCTTGTTATATGCTGGTTAGACTGTTACCAACGAAATAAAAACTATTTAAAACAATTTGGCTCCGTCCTTAAGGGGTTAATAAAAGTCACTTGAAAAGAAACGTGTATTGTTGAAGCTATATATTTTTTTTTTTTTTTTTATGCGGGAGTCATCGATTTGGTTGATTGTGTAAACTGAACTCTCTGAGCCAATAGGTGGCGTCACTGCTTAATTATGCAAGAGCCTTCCAGTTTGAAGATTTTGAGAAAACAGGACAGAGCAGCAGGGAGATTTGGTGCTGGAACACAACTTTTGTGTTTAGCCTCTTAAAGCGACACTGTCATGGCCGAATGCAGTGTTTTTACCCTCCTCTCAACTCCACTACACCTAATTGACCACCTAGTCACTCCCAAATGCCCCTCAGCTGCCCATATTACCTACGTTTTAAACTTTATTTTCTGCGCAGAGCTAGGTTCTGGGCACCGCCATCTTCTCAATCTATTTGCAGATGATATTATCACTACAAGCTTTGCATACTTTGCTCAACATATTTGGCAGTCTTTCCTATTACAAACTAAACACCCCCTAAAACACAATTACCACCCATAGCATTACCACAGGAACAAATGGTGGCATTTAAAGTTGGCATATCTATATGATTGGAGAATTCTTTGTGTTAAATATTTGGGGACAAAGATCATGTCAAAAATGGTAGGCTCTGTATAAACTATTGTTTGCCTCTTATTTCTCAAGTCAAACAGGATATACTTTCCTGGAAGCATGCATAATTATCATGATTTGGTTAAATTAGCGCTGCCAAGATGATCCTCCCAAAACTTTTTTTTTTTTTAAACTCTTTGTTTGCAGTCAGTGTTAACATCTTGGCACATCTCAAGTGTAAAGCGAAAATATCAGTGCATATATAAATGCTACAACAATCACAAGTATAGAATCGACCTATTTTTAAAAAAACTGTATATTAACTGCAAAACCCTGCGTGCCAAATTGTAAAGGTGAATTAGGGGGACTGGTACAAGGCATTATGTGCCTGCGGCTTGACAAAGTAGTGTACTGACTGCGTGTTGCTCATACGGCAACGGTTTGTGTTAAATTACTGTAAGTAAGCTTAACCCCTTAAGGACCAAACTTCTGGAATAAAAGGGAATCATGACGTGTCAGACATGTCATGTGTCCTTAAGGGGTTAAAGTAGCTTGTAACTGTGGCCGACTGTCCATGGGGTTATATAAGAAAAAGGTTCTGAGCTTAGGCTGAACGCGTAATGAAACGTGCACTTCAGTAAAGGGGCAGCTTGACACATTCAAACGTGGCTTGAGGAGGGGTTAATCGCTAGACTAATGTGCAAGCCAAATGCTTACGAAGCCAGGGTGTCTGGGAGACCTAAAGTATAACACCTGAACTGAACAATAATATATTTGACATTGCCTTCCCTAGCGGCGGCAACGGCCGACCAACTTGACGAGCCCATATCCATGGAGGAATTAGCACTCGCAATCAAAACCACAAAGCCAGGTAGGAGCCCGGGTCCCGACGGCCTGCCCATCAAATACTATAAATGCTACGCTGAGACCCTGTACCCCCCACTACTAGACATGTTCAACGCCATCAGGGAGGGACACGCACTTCCTACACAGGCGCTTACGACTCACATTACCATAATTCCGAAAGAGGGCAGGGACCGGGAACACTGTGGGAGCTATCGTCCCATCTCCCTCATAAATAATGACATCAAACTGCTGGCGAAGGTCTTGGCGACCCGGCTCCAGCTGTACATACCCTCCTTGGTTCACGCGGATCAGGTGGGATTCGTGATGGGATGCGAGGCCAGGAACGATACTATTAGGGCCCTTACAATCATGCACAGGAAATCGGGGGCGGATACGGGCCTTCTCCTGCTGTCTACGGACGCGGAGAAGGCTTTCGACAGGGTTTGCTGGGCATACATGTTTCAGACGCTGACACATATGGGTATGGGGCCATACCTGAGAGGATGGATTGAGGCCCTATACACTCATCCGACAGCACATATTTTGGTCAACGGGGCACCCACAGAAGCGTTCCCAATACATAACGGCACCCGGCAGGGGTGTCCCCTGTCCCCGTTGCTATTCGTCCTAGCGCTGGAACCCCTGCTAAACGCCATCAGACACCACCCGGACATCAAGGGAGTACACATAGGGGATACTTGGTTGGTTGGTTGCTTCATCTAAGTGTTGCTTCTAAGTGTGTGTGTGGTTGGAGATATTCTGGAGAGTTTTACAGAAGCTTCAACTGTCTAAGAGCTGTGCTAAGAGTTCTTTTTTACTGTTACAGGTAAGATTCATCTGTAGGAAAAGGTTACTGACTGCACAAGGTTTGATTTCCTGTTGGTAATTATAAGGCATTTGATTGGATTAGGTAGCTACTTGCTATTGATTGCTATTTAAATTAGCTATTGTTTGCTAATAAGCAGAGGCCTACCCAGGTGTTAAACATTCCTAGTGGGAGGTGATTTTAGGAGTATATAAGGGTAGTTGTCATTAGCTTGGCTAATAGAGCTTGGTTGCTTCATCTAAGTGTTGCTTCTAAGTGTGTGTGTGGTTGGAGATATTCTGGAGAGTGTTGCTTCTAAGTGTGTGTGTGGTTGGAGATATTCTGGAGATAAACAGGAGGTAATCCGAGGTATTCAGGAGGATAAATAAAAAGTTAAGGTTTGTTTGATTTAAATTATTCACCTCATTGGAATGGCAGACTTAGTTCAGTGTAATAGTTGCTTTGCATTTGTTTCACGTTCCACTTTTTGGAGGTTTGGTTGTTGTCTAATCTGTAGACAGTTCTCTATTTTGCGGCAGGAGATTGTATTTTTGAAGTCTGAGATTTGTAAATTATCTGGTAAACAAACTCAGGCTGGAACTGCTGCAAAGCCACTGCCGCAGAGACATACTAGGAATGGCAGATGGATTACTGTAGGATCTGGTAGACTTGGAGTTGTGGATAAAAGGCATATTGCACAGTCTGTTGCTCTACATAATTCATTTTCTGCACTTTCAGAGTGTAGTGGTGTCGTGGAGAGAGGCACTGAGGCTAGTGGTGTTGTGCAGAGAGGCACTGAGGCTAGTGGTGTTGTGCAGAGAGGCACTGAGGCTAGTGGTGTTGTGCAGAGAGGCACTGAGGCTAGTGGTGTTGTGCAGAGAGGCACTGAGGCTAGTGGTGTTGTGCAGAGAGGCACTGAGGCTAGTGGTGTTGTGCAGAGAGGCACTGAGGCTAGTGGTGTTGTGCAGAGAGGCTTGGTGAGGCCTAATAGAAAGCAGTTGTTGGTGGGGGATTCCATCATAAGAGGTGTGGAGATGGACAATGGTGGTCTTGTGAGGTGTCTTCCCGGAGCTACTGCTCACAGAGACAGGAGACGTATCGGTAATATTGTTAAGCAAGCAAAGCAGGAAGGGGAATTGGATGTACTTGTCCATTTAGGGACAAATGACTTGGCTTGCAATGAGGTTTCAGAGGTTAAGGAAGTTTTTAGTGTTTTTGCCAATGATATACGGCAGGTTGCTTCCACATTGTCATTCTCTGAAGTTCTGCCTGTGCATAACACTCAGAATGACAGGCGGATGCGTATTAGGGACTTTAACTTGTGGCTTGGTGAATGGTGTCGGGAGCAAGGATTTGGCTTTATTGCTCATGGTAGCTCTGTTTGGAATGGAAATAAACTGTACAAAAAAGATGGTTTGCATCTTTCTCAAAAGGGAACAAATGTTCTCAGTGAGCAGTTCAGAGGTTTTGCTAGGATGTATTTAAACTAGGAGGGGGGGGCAAAAGGGTGATAAAACATCAATCCAATTGTCCCCCAAAACAAGGACAGAAGGTGCCTGTAGCAAGTGTGTTAAAAAATGATAAGCTTAGAGTCATGTCTACAAATGCTCGCAGTTTAGGGAATAAGATCCATGAACTTGTGGCAATAATGGCAACTGATAGTGTAGATTTAGTCGCTGTTACTGAGACATGGTATAATGAGAAAAATGACTGGGACATAGCAATACCAGGGTACTCTTTATATAGAAAAGACAGGGAAGGCAAGAAAGGGGGAGGGGTGGCCCTGTATGTAAAGAATAGCATAAAATCTAGCCTAATAAAGGTTAGTGAGGCGAACATAGAGTCAGTTTGGGTTACGTTAGAATTTGGTAATCACACAGTAACTCGTGTAGGTGTGATTTATAGGCCCCCAGGACAAATTGAAGAGTTAGATAATCTACTAGTTGAAGAAATAGCTAAAATGACAATGAAGGGGGAAGTTATCATCATGGGTGACTTTAATCTTCCTGATATAAATTGGAAAACAAAAATAGCTACTTGTGCCAGGAGCACACATATTCTAAACTCCCTACTGGGATTGTCTCTAAAACAAGTCGTTGAGGAGCCAACTCGTAAAGAGGCCATACTAGATTTAGTGTTAACAAATGGAGATTTGGTATCAGATATTACTGTAGGTGAAAGTTTAGGATCCAGTGATCATCAGTCAGTGTGGTTTAATATAAGAACAGTGACTGAGTCACACCACACAAAAACAAAAGTTTTAGACTTTAGAAAAACAGACTTTTCCAAAATTAGAATATGTGTAAAGGAGTCATTATCAGACTGGAGCAATTTAAATGGAGTCCAAAAGAAATGGGATTATTTAAAAGTTGCACTACTGAAGGCAACAGAAAATTGCATTAGGCTTGTCAGTAAAAGCAAAAAATTCAAGAAACCACTGTGGTACTCCACAGATGTAGCCAAAATAGTAAAAAACAAAAAGTTAGCATTTAGTAATTATAAAAAAACCCAGAGTGAGGAAGACAGAATGACCTATAAGATTAGGCAGAAAGAGGCTAAGCAAGTTATAAGAGCTTCCAAATCACACACAGAAGAGAAAATAGCACAGTCAGTAAAAAAGGGGGACAAAACCTTTTTTAGATACATAAATGAGAAAAGAAAAGTAAAACAAGGATTAGTTAGATTAAAAACAAAAGAAGGAAGGTATGTAGATGAGGATAAAGGTCTAGCTGACTGCCTCAATGAATATTTTTGTTCGGTATTTACAGATGAAAATGAAGGAAAGGGACCTCAGTTAAGAAAAAGGATAAATGAGTCATTTATTACACGTGAGTTTACAGAGGAAGAGGTTCTATTTCAACTGTCAAAAGTAAAGACAAATAAGTCAATGGGACCTGATGGAATACACCCAAAGCTATTAAAAGAGCTTAGTGGTGTACTAGCAAAACCATTAACAGATTTATTTAACCAATCATTGATAACAGGAGTAGTCCCAGAAGATTGGAAGTTAGCGAATGTTGTGCCCATTCACAAGAAAGGTAATAGGGAGGAGTCGGGCAACTATAGGCCAGTAAGCCTAACTTCAGTAGTGGGGAAAGTGATGGAAACCATGTTAAAGGATAGGATTGTTGAACATCTAAAAACACATGGATTTCAAGATCAGAGACAACATGGGTTTACTTCAGGGAGATCATGCCAAACTAATCTTATTGATTTTTTTGATTGGGTAACTAAAATTATAGATCAGGGTGGTGCAGTAGACATTGCTTACCTCGATTTCAGTAAGGCTTTTGACACTGTTGCACATAGAAGGCTTATCAACAAACTACAATCTTTGAGTTTGGATTCCAATATTGTTGAATGGGTAAGGCAGTGGCTGAGTGACAGGCAACAGAGGGTTGTAGTCAATGGAGTATATTCGAAGCTTGGGCTTGTCACCAGTGGGGTACCTCAGGGATCTGTACTTGGACCCATTCTCTTTAATATTTTTATTAGTGATATTGCAGAAGGTCTTGATGGTAAGGTGTGTCTTTTTGCGGATGATACTAAGATATGTAACAGGGTTGATGTTCCAGGAGGGATAAGCCAAATGGAAAATGATTTAGGTAGACTAGAAAAATGGTCAGAGTTGTGGCAACTGACATTTAATGTGGATAAGTGCAAGATAATGCATCTTGGACGTAAAAACCCAAGGGCAGAGTACAGAATATTTGATAGAGTCCTAACCTCAACATCTGAGGAAAGGGATTTAGGGGTGATTATTTCTGATGACTTAAAGGTAGGCAGACAATGTAATAGAGCAGCAGGAAATGCTAGCAGAATGCTTGGTTGTATAGGGAGAGGTATTAGCAGTAGAAAGAGGGAAGTGCTCATGCCATTGTACAGAACACTGGTGAGACCTCACTTGGAGTACTGTACACAGTACTGGAGACCCTATCTTCAGAAGGATATTGATACCTTAGAGAGAGTTCAAAGAAGGGCTACTAAACTGGTTCATGGATTGCAGGATAAAACTTACCAGGAAAGGTTAAAGGATCTTAACATGTATAGCATGGAGGAAAGACGAGACAGGGGGGATATGATAGAAACATTTAAATACATAAAGGGAATCAACACAGTAAAGGAGGAGACTATATTTAAAAGAAGAAAAACTGCCACAACAAGAGGACATAGTCTTAAATTAGAGGGACAAAGGTTTAAAAATAATATCAGGAAGTATTACTTTACTGAGAGGGTAGTGGATGCATGGAATAGCCTTCCAGCTGAAGTGGTAGAGGTTAACACAGTAAAGGAGTTTAAGCATGCGTGGGATAGGCATAAGGCTATCCTAACTATAAGATAAGGCCAGGGACTAATGAAAGTATTTAGAAAACTGGGCAGACTAGATGGGCCGAATGGTTCTTATCTGCCGTCACATTCTATGTTTCTATGTTTCTATGTTTCTATACACAACATAAACTAGCCGCATATGCGGACGACCTATTGTTTTTTGTGACGACCCCGGAAGTCTCCCTCCCTAACCTGGTGCAGGCATTCCAGACCTTTGGAGGGTTCTCGGGCTTTAAGATCAACTTCTCAAAGTCTTATATCCTAAACGTCAGCCTACCCCCAAGGAGAACCGCTCAACTCCGCAGGAGTTTTGCATTCCAATGGGCCACAGATAAAATCCGATACCTTGGCACTTGGCTGACTGTAAAGGAATCTGAGCTTTTTTCTGCAAATTTCACCCCGATGCTAGCTACTTTTAGTGCGGAGATGAGGGAGTGGGCCCTTCCGCACATATCTTGGCTAGGTAGAATCCAAGTTGTAAAAATGAACTTCCTACCAAGACTACTCTATCTCTTCCAAGCCCTGCCCATTGCAATCCCATCCTCGTTTTTCATCGCACTCCGAAGGGCACTGGGGACATTTGTCTGGGACGGGAGGAGACCCCAATTGAAATATGCACTACTCACACAACCCAAGAACAAGGGAGGTCTAGCCTTGCCCGACTTCCGACTATACTATAAAGCGTGCCACCTGCAACGCGTAGTGGAATGGTCCAAGACCTGGGTAAGCAAATTATGGAAGCAGGCAGAAGAGGGAGAGGCAGGGCTCCCAGCCGCCCTCATCCCGGGGGGACAGATGGCAGGGAGAAACACTACACTACATACATGAAGGCGACACTGCGGATCTGGCGTGGTAACGCCAGTAGATACGCACTCTCCACATGCCCATCCCCATTGCTTCCCCTTACACACAATCAAGAATTCCCACCGGGCAAGGACCCTAGAGCAATGCAGGCTTTGGAGCAGGACCCCCTGCCAAGGCTGAGACACGTGGGCTCTGGACAGGGGTTGCGAACCTTGGCTGACTTATGTGGAGGTCCAGACCAACCATTCTCGACTCACTTCCGCTACGCGCAGCTGACGAGCTACGTCAGGACCCTACCGCACACTAGGGCCCGAATTCGGGCGCTTACCACCTTTGAACAACTCTGTGCGGACCCTGACCCGCTGCCACATGGCATCTCGCACCTCTACTCCCTACTGCAAACACACACGCCCACGGCCCCGCCATGATTTATGGGGAAATGGGAGGAGGCCCTTAATCAAACCTTTAGTAGCGCAGAATGGGAAAAGATATGTGATATCACGCACCACTGCTCCGTATTCAGCAAAAGCCAAGAAACGGCGTACAAGGTGCTAACGCACTGGTACTGCACACCGGACACTACACACTACATACACGCTCATGGGTCCAGCCTCTGCTGGAGGTGCGCATGGGCAACGGGCACACCTATACACATCTGTTGGGAATGCGAACTTGTACAAACATTCTGGAGGACTATCCATAAAATAGCCTCCCGCTTCACGGACAACCCACCACCGCTAGAACCGGCAGCAATGCTGCTCCACCACACGACAACCCCGACATCAAAATACAAAAAATCACTCACAATTCGGATACTAAACATAGCTAAGCAAACCATACCACAATATTGGAAGAAAAACGAGACTCCCTCAATGCTTAAGTGGTTCGCCCAGATGGAAGAACTGCGAGCAATAGAAGAGCTTACCATGTTGGCGAACGATAAGCAACGCCAGACATACTTAGATATCTGGACACACTGGATACTGACCACGACGAAACCTGACTTTTTGACGCAACTCCAAAACTGATGACAGGATAGGTCACGGGCAGGACTGACGCGTAGACGGTAGACAGACCCTCGTCCTCCTTCCCTATCCTACCCTACCCCCCATTCCCAACTCCTAAAAGCAAGAGACACCGAACAGGGGTCCCAACTGTTAAACAGGCACTGTGGGTAAGAGTACCTCTAATCGTATTCCCCAGTAAAATGTGACACCTCTCCACTCCAACACCACTGTCAGCCGGCAATCAGGATCATGAATGGCCGAGATGCCAATAGCATACAGAAGGGCTGAAACATATCCGCCTCTCCAGCACGCATAATCATACCACCCGTGACATGGGGGGGACAATAGCGGAGAGAGGGACAGGCAACATAGAGAGAGACAACCTGGGAGCCCATACCTAGGTAGTTAGGGAGATGAAGCAGAAGAGGGTACCTACATAAAATACATAATACAGGGAATAAGAGAACACTAAGTACTCAAAAAGAAAAAGAACTAGAGAGACCACCCGCAGTAAGCTATTACAACTGTTGATACACGGGACCTGCGTGTCCGACTTGTTGAGGGGCCTGCGTGCCCGCATTATGAATGTTATTACCCACCTGTTGACTTAAGACTAGACCTGCGAGTCTACAAGTTACATGTTTTTCTTTCCCAGATGCAGGAAATAAAAAGTATATTTACAAAAAAATAAAAAATAATATATTTGACATTGATATTAACCGCCCTAGGCGTCAGAGTTGGTAGTCTCCGGTGCTGCTCTTCTGGGACCAAAGGGAGTAATTGTCTCCACCGTCCAAAATGTCCGTGTGTCCTTTTGAACGATCTCCGTTGGTAGACCTAGGGACTGAAGGAATGTTGTTGCCTCTGAAACGTGTCGGTGCGGGCCCCACTTGTATGGGATGGAATGTTCTTGTAGTAGTTGTGTAACAGGTCGGAACGACCTCCGCCATGTGAGGGTACTTCTAGAAAAGTCTCTGTAAAAGACCAGGTGTGCTCCCTCGAAGGGTAGTGTGGGAGAGCCTTTAACAGCGCCCATGAGGGCCCCTTGGTCAAAGTCCTATACAAACTTGAGAAATATATCCGTTAGTGCGTCTTGGGGCAGCCTTTAGGAGATGGAAGCAGGCATCCACCACAAGCTGTTTTGGCGGCAGGAGTGTGGCAATAAGCCTCCTGCAGTAATTCAGCGTTTGAGATGGTTTCAGGAACGTATTCTTACATTGCTTGCTTTAGCCCTGTCTTCTATGCTAGCCAGTTGTGCTGTCAGGTCGTCGCATTTCTTCTGTAATGAGCCTAGAGCAGCATTTGTGGCAGATTGGGCCAGTTTGGTCCTTCCCATGTCTCCCTCTACCGCTTCCACTCTGCTAGTGAGTGTGGTAACTTCCTCCCGGATTAGCGCCATATCTGCCTGAAACATGTCTTTGATATCCTGCTTCAATGCTTGTATGTCTGATTTAGTAGAGCAGGCAGAATCACCCTCCTACAGAGATGCCCGGGGCACGGAGTGTACCTCGGATGAAGTAGGAGGCAGATCTTGGAGGCTGTCGTCGTTGGTATGGTATGCTCCTGGAAGGAGGGGTGAAGCAGTTTTTGCTTGTCCATGCTCCATTGGAGTTATTGTTATCACTGAGCCCCACATCCCTACCTTTTAAATATTAATTTAAAGTATTTTTTGTTTTGTTTTTGCAACATGAGGAGTGAAAACCATACCATATTTATTCTGGCTTGCCTGAAAAGCTTACGTGTGTGTGTGTGTGTGTGTGTGTGTGCAAGGAGTGACTTGCTGAAAACCATTTTTAATATGCCTAAAATAGGGATTACAGCTGTGTCCTCTGTATTGCAAACCTTTATGTTAATAAATGTAGCAATGTTTTTGGTTCTATACTGTACTACAATCTGAAACTACATTCGGTATGTATGATTCACGCGCACATATTTTATTTTTAGAATCCTAAATATGGCTGAAAAACCAAAGTTATATTACTTCAATGGAAGAGGGAAAATGGAATCCATACGCTGGCTCCTGGCTACAGTTGGTGTTGAGGTTTGTTAAAAGATCATTGCTTTTAGAGAAGATATATAGATAGGAAATTGTATTCTGTGTGTGTGGAGTGAGAGGTAGGGGATTGGCTTCTGTTGTGCTTGTCAGTTCTTACTGTGCACATAACACAGTCCACACTAAGGTGTGCACATCATGTTGTATTGCAGCAGAACTATAACGAACAGCAAGCTTCTCTCCTTCCGGCTGAGCGATCATGCGGTTTTGTGTTTGTTTATTTTTTTATGAATGGAGTTAAAGGTCTCTTTGACAGAAGACCCTGGCTCGTGGAGGGGCTTGGAGGCCAGCCTCCTGTCCACTGAATAAGGGCTTGGTCCCATGAGCCCCTAAAAGGCACTGGATGCTTATTCTACCTCCCTGCATATCGAGCGCCAGCCTGGAGGCTGTTGAGCTGTTCACCAGATCAGGACTGTGCCAGAATCTTTTATTGGGTTTCAGCACTGCAAGTAGCTTATCAAAATGTCTGGAGCCACTAAAAACTGGTGCTCACACCAAATCTGCAGGGTGTTCAGTGAGCTAACTAAACCTGCAAGTTTGTCTAATATAAGTCTACGGGGGTGTAGCCAGGTTTTATCCATAAAAGTGCCAATTTCTACTGAAATCTTCACTTTTTGTAAAATGAAAGGGCGCACACAAACAAGGCATTTCAGCACATTGTCATGGGAATTGGCCAGACTCTGACATCTCATTTTGACCCGTGTGTGTGTGTGTGTGTGTGTGTGTGTATATATGTGTATATATGTGTGTGTGTGTGTATATGTATATATATATATATATATATATATATATATATATATATATATATATATATATATATATATACAAACCTCAGATCTGGCACTCTGTTAAAGGACCACTCTAGGATTAACCCTTTTATTTTTTATAAACATAGCAGTTTCAGAGAAACTGCTATGTTTATAAATGGGTTAATGCAGCCTCCAAATCCTCTAGTGGCTGTCTCACTGACAGCCGCTAGAGGCGCTTGCGTGATTCTCACTGTGAAAATCACAGTGAGAGCACGCAAGCGTCCATAGGAAAGCATTGTAAATGCTTTCCTATGAGACCGGCTGAATGCGCGCGCAGCTCTTGCCGCGCATGCGCATTCAGCCAAAAGGGAGGATCGGAGGAGGAGAGCTCCCCGCCCGGCGCTGGAATAAAGGTAAGTTTAAACCCCTTCCTCACCATCCAGCCCGGCGGGAGGGGGTCCCTGAGGGTGGGGGCACCCTCAGGGCACTATAGTGCCAGGAAAACGAGTGTTTTCCTGGCACTATAGTTGTCCCTTAACGCATAACTATGTAATTCATTGAACAAAGACGTTCCACCTCTCTTGTAGCTGTAGAGGGATTTGGGAGGGGTGGCTAGTTGACCCCAGATAAGAAGTGAAAGTATGACTACTTATAATGGGGTTTGACAAAGGCCCTGTTGTGAGCTGAAACGTTGCTTTACATCTGCTTCAATAAATTAAATTTGCTCACTGAATTTAACTTGAGTGTCTGGACCATCCTTATTACTTTTCTGCAAATTATATTGTGAGGATTGGCCAACCTCCGGCCTGGTTGCACCCTGGGATCCAGGAGAGTGCGGTATCCATTTCGGTAATTATACTTATAATGGGGGAGCCTGGGCACTCTAGGCACCATAACCACTAAACTGTGCTGTTGTGGTTATGGTACCAAGAGTGTTCCTTTTAACATGAATGAAGAGTTTCTACTCCTTTCATTGCTACTATCAAAAATGAAAGTAATACACGTGAAATAATTTCAATTAAATTTCAGTTTAAATATGCAACCTTGTGACTGCATTGCCTGTGATCTCAATTTTGAGCACAAGAGAAACAACAATGCATTTTTCAATAAGTAAGTCTGTCATATAATTTCATGTTTAAAGCAGAGGGAGTACATACGGTATATGAATGGATTAAGCTTTTGTTCCTTATTAGACCTGCTTTTCTTTTGTGTTGTGGTTTCTTTGGTGGAGGGTGGGGGGGCTGTTTAATTTATATACGGTACTTTATAATGTGTTCTTTTATGATTTATTTTGCAGTTTGAAGAAGTGTTTTTAGAAAACCGAGAACAGTATGACGGTCTGCTTAAAGGTATGGCAGTAACACTATAGACAATCTTTTATATTTTATCCCGTTGATAATGCATTAAAATAGTAATAAAAAAATAAAATAATAAAAACTAAAAATATGATTTCAGAACTTCCCAGCCAAATCCTAGTTCAGAATGTGCCCTTCCATAAGAAATGTCTCGTTCTGGTGTATGGGGTCTGCTATTATTCCATACATATCTGCTGGTCTGATGTTAATGGGAGATGTATTTTATCCACAAAAAACATTTCCACTCCTTGCTTAGGCTGAGTGGAACTACGGTACTTTAAAAACCGATAGCATCTATATTGTGGCTCCTATTAGTCTGGTTCACTAAACTGTGGACCTTGCGATTTATAAACTCTGTGCATCTCTTGGCATTGTGCATGCTCCATGAGATCAGCTTAAGTCTGTGAAGGCAGAGCCTGTACTTAGACAAAACTGCTAAAGGCAATCCAAACATGTGACATATAAATATACAGTCAACAGGAGACCGCTGTTTTATGTCCTGGTATATTTTTATTTATTTTTTTTCTTCCCAGAGGGCGCTTTGCTTTTCCACCTAGTGCCAATGGTGGAAATTGATGGCATGAAGTTGGAACAAACTAAAGCCATTCTGCAGTATATTGCTGGGAAGTACAACCTTTATGGGAAGGATCTAAAGGAGAGGGTATTGTATGTCCTGTTGATTTACTAAAATGTTGAGTTGTCACTAATTGTAAATGATTGTTAAATGTATGTTTGAAATTATTAGGTTTGCTCATTCTACTTAATGTGGCTGACTTTGAGTTTTTAGAAGCCAGCGTGTGTGAGTATCTATCCTGAATAAAGTTTATGCTGTCAAACAGAAACGTTGATCAAATAAATAGCAGGGTTTTTTTTTTTTTTTTTTTCTTCTTTACAAAGAAGTCCCTGGAGTGCCGTTCTTATGTTGTATTTGTTTGTGTGTGTATAAAAGTCCTAGTAGTCTTGCACTCCAGTTGTGTAAATGTAAGTATATCACCGGTGCTATAAAATTCCAATTTAAGCCAGCGCTCCAGAGATTTTCTTTCATAATCTTCATTTGGTATCCAAAAACTTTTACATAAAAAAAAAAGTTGACGTTTCCGTTCTTAATGAGAACTTTTCTCAGGACACACACACTTTTCACCATCTGCTTTGATGTTCCCGACTGCCAGATCCCATGTCTGCCTGGAACTTTAAATAATGATGTGGGAGAGGATAATATGAAAAACTTTTTCCTTCTGATGGTAAATAAAAACAAAACAAAACAAAATTCTCCCTTGCAATTCACAGAATATGATTTGTGACATGTTTGCATTCTTCCCCCATATATATCTGTGAGTGGGTAGTGAGCATGTATGTGTCTTCATTTAAAAATCTCTTTATTCATTTCTATTTTCCAATGTAAAGGCTGCAAGGAGCTGTATTGTGAATAGTCCTGTTACTGTTTGACTCCATGACATACTAGCCTGGGGAGAAAGTTAATAAGATTCACGTTGACTAGAATTGCCTGTAGTCTCTGTATCTTCGTTTTTGAGAGTTAGGTTTTTGGTAAACTTATTTATTTAATATAAAACTGCACTTAACTTACAATGGTGGTCTGTCTGCGTACAGATCAAGAGTTTTTTTTTGTTATACAGGTTACAAATGTATTAATATGCACATGAGTTCTAAAATGTAGTCAACTTTTTCATCAAACCCCAAATAAACTAGTTGAGTCCCAGAGGGTAGACCAGTGCATTCTTTTGTTTACTAGTTTGACACTCAACAGGATGAAAAGACCGTATATTGATACCAGATTGTTTATTACACTACAAAACATATCTGGCTTGGTAAATGCAAGCATTTTATGCTTTTTATTTTCCACCCTTGAAATCTGAATTGAATTGCAATATTTTTATTTTTTTAGTATTGATATGTATGTGGAAGGGACCACTGATCTCATGGAGTTGATTATGTCTCATCCATTCCTACTGCCAGAGGATAAAGCAAAGCACATTGAGGTTATTATAGAGAAGGCAAAGAAAAGATACTTCCCAATTTATGAAAAGGTGACTCTTTTCTTTAATACTGTATTTATGACTGCCTATTGGTGAAATGTTAAAACTTGACTGTCACTGAAGTTATACACTAGGTATGTGGAAGCACACGCCAAACAGGCAGCCCTGTCGCCAAAGGTGTTTGTGTGTGTGTGTGTGTTCTTCAACATACTTCAATCACAGTTGCATGTTTTGCCCATTATGGTTTCCCTTTTTATAGAGCTAGTCTCTATGTAGGTATCCACTTATTTGGTTGGCTTAATGTTTCCACTACAGGTGCAAATTGTCAACTTTTACCTTAATGAAGGCAGATTTCCACTGTTTCTAAAGAAGACCTGTTTGTGTGTCTCCCTCTCCCTCTCCCTAGCCATGTATAAGTTTCCCCATTTACAGTATATTGCACATGCCACATAAGCGTAAGAACCAACCACGAGCGACCCATGCAACTCTAGGCGAGGATACCAGCTACACACCCATAATCATCAGAGCCACTCAGGGGAGACGTGAGGTACTGATTGGATTGAGTCTTGTGAGACTGCTGGTGTTCCCACGACGACCTGATTGCGAGTGTTCACTGGTCGCCTGACCTCGGTTCAATCGGGTACTCTTGGTCTTCTTCCACGGGACCGTGCGTCCTTGATAGGTGGGCAGGATCCCAGGCCCACAGGTGGCCTCGGGCTTAGTCTCTACCCAAACGCTATCTTTCCTTGTGACTACATATACTACACTTTATTTTACTTCTGTCCCCTACCACACTTCCTTCCCCATCACCCTTCAGACGTTTGACCGTTGACGACCCTCAGACACAGACCAGCACCAAACATGTCCCTGGCGCCAGCCAACCTCACTATAGTTTCCATCAACGCTCGAGGGCTGAATAAACCAGAGAAAAGGTTGAGTGCCCTGCGGGAATTTCAGTCCTCCCAGGGCCACCATAGTTTTTATCCAAGAAACACACTTTAGGGAAGGGATGCGGCCCAAGCTCCATAACCATCACTACCCCAAGGGATACTTTAGCGACTATCATGGGGGCAAGGCTAGAGGCACAGCAATCTTTTTTTTTTTTTTTGTGTAAATATATTTTTATTAGGTATTTTCAATTATTTTCAATTTTTAGCGCTAGCAAACAGTGCGGACGCGCAGGTCCCAAAGGGTAAGATCCAAAACTTTTAGATATACATTTGAACATGTAAGCACAAAGTGGTGACACGCAGGTCACGTATTGTCAACAATGGCGGTTACTTGTTGGACTCGCAGGTCCCATACACCCAAAGTAGTTAGCAGTTTTTTGCTATGATAAATTGGTAGATAGTGTGGACACGCAGGTCCCTTTGTACCCAGGGTTGGAGGTCTTAGTGAGGTACTACAAGTCCTATTCAAGCGTCGTTGCAGGTGCATGTGTTTGTCGACTTGGCTCGTTGGCCTGTGGACGGTATGCGGTGGTATGGTAGGGTTACCTGTGGGGCGGGTGCGGGGGCTAGCGAGGCTGTCAGGTTTCTGTGCGGCACAGCAGTCCAAGGCCTCATGCTTTGTGGGTCTCGTATCTGTCGCCTGTCGTGAGGTGTATGTTTGTAGGGTATGATAGTGTTGCATGGCTCGTAGACCAGTGTCGCAGTGGCCAGTTGGCCTGGGTACTATGTTTAGGTGTGTCTCAGGTGTCTGGGTTGGTGAGGGTCACTTCTAGTCTCGGGTCTCCTGCGCGTGTTTGTCGGTGATTGTGATTGATGGGTACACGGTGCTCGGACCGTGTCTGCTTCGCCACTTACTGCCGTGTGGCGTCATACCTGTTACGGTGCCGTGTGTGTGCGGCTGGGGTCCTACTTGTCAGTTCTGCCCTCGTGTGTGACCCCTTTCTGTGGGTAACGCTTCTGCGTGATGTTGTGGACCTGCGTGTGTCACTTTGTGTGCTGGTGGAAGTCGTAGTTGGTCGTACACCAGATCTAAGTGTTGGATAGTGTGGGCTGTAGCGGTGTGTGTGTGTGTGTGTAGTGTGTGAGGGTTTAGGGTGGGGGTTCTGTCTGTAGGGGGTCGGGTCTCTGTCGGGGTGTGTCATCGTCTGCAGTCACTTGGGCCTCATATCTGAGCCTATGTGCAAAGTCCGGTTTGGAAGTCGTCAGGAGCCAGTGTGTCCAGATTTCTAGGTACTTGTCGGAGGCGTTGGTGGCGCACATGTTGAGTTCTTCCACTGCTCTAAGTTCCTCCATTTGGGAGAACCAGGTCGTCAGTGGGGGCGTAACTGTCTGCTCCAGAACTGTGGGAGCACCTGTTTGGCTACGTTTAGGATTCGTATGGTTAGTGATTTCTTGTAGCGTGATCTGGGGGTCTGTGTGTGGTGTAGGAGCATGGCCTCGGGTAGGAAGGGTGGTGGTGCGTCGGAAAATGTTTGGAGGAGACCGTGTATGCCCTTCCAGAAGGGTCGGATTGCCTCACAGTCCCACCAGAGGTGAAGTGTAGTGCCTGGTGCAGTGTTGCATCTCCAGCAGAGTTCTGAGTGCTCTGGGTTAATGGCGTGGAGTGTGGTCGGGGTGCAGTACCAGTTTGTAAGGAGCTTAAATGCCGTTTCCTGTGTCTTGCTGAAGACTGAGCAGTGATGCGTTAAGTAACACATCTTCTCCCAGTCTCCCTCAGTGAATGTTTTGCCGAGTGTCTGTTCCCATGTCCCCTTGAACTTCGGTAGTTCTGTCGGGGTTTCCCTCTGAAGTGTGGAGTAGAGGAGGGAGATCCCGTGTGGTTGGGGGTCTGGGTCCATGCAAAGGCGTTCAAACGTGGTGGGGTTTCTCGTCAGGGCCGTGCCTCCTGGAAGTGTACGTACATAACTGCGTAGCTGACTGTATTTGAGGTGGTGCAATAGTGTGGGGGTGGTTCCCTCCATTAAGTCAGGGAGTGGTTTGCAGTCCGTCCCGTCAAGTAGGTGGTGTAGTTTGGGGTTGACATGGTGTAGCAGGTCTCTGAATGCGTTGGGGTCTGAGCCTGGTGGGAAGCTGTCGTTGTAAGTCAAAGGGAGGAGTGGGGACGGGTACGGCGCTAGTCTGTATCTTTTTGCCACCCTTCTCCACACCTGCAGCGTTGCCGCCGTGTAGGGAGAGCATTGTCCTCCCCTCCCCCCCCCCCCCCCCCACCTGCCATGGTAGCGTGGACAGTGGCCTCCCGGCCTCTGCTTCTTCCGCCTCTTTCCAAGGTTTGAGAACTTTCTCTTTGGACCACTCCATGACTCTCTGGAGGTGGCAAGATTCGTAGTACAGGGTAAGGTCTGGCATAGCCAGGCCTCCCCTGTCTTTAGGTAGCGTCAGCGTGGACATCCTGACTCTTGGCCTGCGTTGGTTCCAGACATATCTGCCCATTGCTTGTCTCAGGGTGGAGAAGAAGTGTCTGGGAACAATGGTCGGGAGGGCCTGCAGAAGGTAGAGTAAGCGCGGGAGAAAATTCATTTTTATAACTTGGATCCTGCCTAACCAGGAGATATGTGGGTGCGCCCAATCTGATAAGTCTCGTCTGAATCTATCCAATAATGGGGCAAAGTTTTCTTTGTAGATGTCTGTAGCCTTCTTGGTCAGCCACGTACCAAGGTATTGGATCTTGCGGCCCGCCCATTGGAACGTGTGGCTCTGTCTCAGTGGGACGGCCCTAGCTTCGGGTACGCTAATATTAAGGACATAGGACTTAGAAAAGTTGATTTTAAGGTTGGAGATTGCCCCGTACTCCCTGAACGCTCTCAAGATGTTTGGTAGCGTGATCTCAGGGTTGGTGACAAAAAACAAGAGGTCATCGGCGTATGCCGCTACCTTATGCTGTGTGCCACCCTTTGTAATGCCCCCTATATCCGCGTTGTGCCGCACATGGGCTAAAAATGGCTCGAGTGCCAGCACGAATAGTAGGGGGGACAGGGGGCATCCCTGCCTCGTGCCGTTTTGTATCGTTAGTGCTTGTGTCACAGCCCCGTTGACAATGACGTGTGCCGTGGGCCCGTCGTATAGTGCCTCAATCCAGTTTCTAAAGTGGGGTCCCAGTCCGATGTGATTCAGTGTATGGAACATGTATTGCCAGTTAACCCTGTCGAAGGCCTTCTCCGCGTCTGTGGACAGCAGGAGAAGGCCTCCGTCGCTGCCCCCCCGACCGTGAACAAGAGTCAGTGCCCTAACCGTGTTGTCCCTCGCCTCCCGGCCCATTACGAATCCCACCTGGTCCGGGTGTATCAGGTGTGGGACGTGTGTTTGGAGGCGTGTGGCAAGAATTTTCGCCAGTAATTTACCATCACTATTGATTAGTGAGATCGGTCTAAAATTACCGCAGTGTTCCCTGTCCTTGTCCCCTTTTGGAATGAGTGTGATGTGAGCGGTCAGTGCTTGTTTGGGGAGGCGATGTCCCTCTCGTAGTGTGTTTAGTGCGTCTAGCAGGGGGGTGTAGAGGTGTTCGGCGAACGTTGTGTAGTATTTCAGTGGTAACCCGTCTGGGCCTGGGCTTTTGCCTTTCTTTGTCATTTTAATGGCCAGGGCTAGTTCGTCCATTGAGATGGGTTCGTCCAGTTGGTTAGTGGCGTCGGTATCTATTGTCGGGAGGGGGTGTGACGTCAAGTAGTCAACGATTTTCGTCTTGAGATCGGCTTTCGCCTTGTCCGATTGGGGCTGTGGGAGGGCGTACAGGTCTGAGTAGTAGCCCCGTATTATGTCTGCGATTTTAGAGGGCAGGCGTTGCAGGGTGCCACTAGTGTCCCTCATTTTGTCTATATATGTCGTCTGTCTCTTTTTGGCGAGCATTCTGGCCAGTAGTCTCCCGCTCTTATTGCCATGGAGTAGGAAAAAGGCTTTGTCTGACCACATCTCTGTGGTGTTTCCTGTGGAGGAGGCTGGTCAATTCACGTCGCAGTTGCAGCAACGTTGCCTGGTGTGTCTGGTGTTGCGAAGTTTTATTGAGGGAATCGAAGGTTTGTATTTCTGTCAACAGTTCCTTCATACGGCAGTCAGTCTGTTTTCTGAGGGCAGCGCTCTGTCTGATAAAGTGTACGCGGACTACACTTTTGTGCGCCTCCCATCTAATGGTCGGCGATGTGTGTTCGGCCGTGTTCGTCTCGAAGTATTCCTTAAGTGTGTCTCCTATGTCAGCTGTCAGGTCCGGTCTGGTGAGAAGATAGTCGTTTAGTCTCCACTTAGTGAACCTCGGTCTGTAGAGAGGGGATGCGAGCGTCAGGGTCACGGGGGCGTGATCAGACCAAGTCGCTGTGCCGTGTTCCGCGCTACGAGTTAGTGGCAGGTGATAGTGCGTGGTAAAGATCTAATCCAGTCTAGTGTATGTGTTATGGGGGTGTGAGAAGAAGGTGTAGTCCTTCTCGTCGGGGTGGTGCGCCCTCCAGCAGTCTACCAACTTGTGGCGGGTCAGGAGTGAGTTGAGTTGGTTGAGTTGTTGTGTCGGTATGCGGGAGGTGCCGGAGGATGTGTCCCAGTGTGGGTGAAGTGCGACATTTAAGTCGCCCCCCACTATGAGGATCCCCTCCATGAAAGATTGCAGTTTTTTAAGTGTAGTTGCGAGGAATCGATGCTGCCCGTGGTTAGGAGCATAGATGTTCGCGATAGTATAAGTCTGGCCTGCTATTGTGCCCCTTATGAACAGGTATCTCCCTTCCCTGTCCGTCATCTGACCCCCCTCCACGAAAGGAATTCGTTTATTGATCAGAATAGCTGTGCCCCTGGATTTCCCTGTATGGTAGTCACTATAGTATCCTGTCGGGAAGTGGTGGTCAGTCAGTTTCAGTCTACACCCCTCTCTAAAATGTGTCTCTTGTATCAGTACAATGGATGCTCTGTGAGCGTGGAAGTCCCTCAGCGCCCCAGAGCGTCTCTCTGGTTTGTTGAGGCCTCTGGCGTTAATAGTGAGGACGGTGAGGTCGTCCGGTGTGAGAGCCATTTGCGCCGTAGTGGGGTGGTGTGTACGTCGGTGGGTCTATGTGTCCCGGTCCGGTCGAGGGTGTCAGGGAGTGGAACGTTGGGTGTGTCTGTCTATGTGGGGTCAGTGGGTGAGGAAACGGTGGGGATGGGAAGTGTATGTGTGTATGTGGACTTGTCCCCTGTGGGCGACAAGGAGGAGTCAGCGACGGGGAGTGGGAGGCCCGCGGCCACCTGTGGTCCGCGGGTGCCACTCACCTTTTTGTGAGTCGCTGTGTCCTACAAGGGTGTAGGAGGAGGTGAGGTGAGTCCGGGTGGGTCCAGCCCTCCCCGTGTCTATGTAGTCGGCAATTACCTGAGAGTAGTGTCTCGGTCCCTGTTCGTCGGGTCCCTGTGAGTTCCCTGGTCGGCTCTATATGTGAGGGTCGTGCTCATAGTATGATCCTCGTCTGTGTGTTTTCCGGGTCATGTGGCCATGGGCTGGCCGTGGGTGTCTGCCTTGAGAGTGGGCAGGTGAGAAACATCATAACTGTGCACAAAAACAAATGCAACAACATATAAACCTATACATATATAAACAGCATATTCCACATTACAGGAGTCCCTTCCAGAGTGTTCGGGCGGTTGCTCCCTGTCTCCCATCCCCCCCTCCCCCCTCCCCCAGGCGAGCATGACCCTAACTCTGTATGGTTCCCGGGTTCCCCATGGGGCAGTCCCCTCATCTCTAAGTCTCCCCAGGTGCTGAGGAGGGGTGTGTGGCGTGAGGGATGAGTCATCCGATGTCCGCGTGCTGCGGAGGTGGTGGTCAGGGCTGTTTTGTCAGTTCGCCTGTTGCGTCAACTCTCCCCCCCTGAGGGTCACAGGTGTTTTCGGGCTGTGGGTGATTGAGTGGGCCCCCCCGGCCTGCTCGCCCGGGTCATCACAGGCCTGCAGGGGCCCCAGCGGCGTGGCCCAGTCTGAGCTCCCCCCCCCCCCCCCCCCCCATGTGGCCAGAATAGGCCGTTCAACCTAGCCCTGTCTGCCCATGTGTGCCTCCTCCCCCCCCTGGGGGCTCCCCAGGCCCTCTGCTTGGTCAGTGAAAAGTGGCCTGGCGCCACGCTGGGAACCAGAGCAACAATAGTTGAGTAACCTGACCACCTCCCACCCCCCCACCCTCCCCCCCAGAAGTACTTCGGTTACCACATGTCGGCCGGTGTAGGCCTCAGAAAGTCAGTATACAGTTGCAGACCCGGATGAAGAGAGAGTCCCATGGGGTTTTACTTGCGGTTGTGCGTTGCATTCGCCTCCGGGCCGCTTAGGCTGCAGTCCCGGAGAGCCTGGTGGCCTGTTGGCGGGTTCCCCTGCTCCTGCAGGAAGGGGGTGGGGGCCCCCGAGTGTCGGAGTTCGCTATGTAGAAGGCAGCGGGGTCCGGCCAGGCCATGTGGATGGGAGGGAGTTGCAGTTCCACAAGTAGGTCAGATAAGTCCTCAGGTTGGCGGACCGTGAAGGTGCCCTCGGCAGTGATGGCTTGTAGCCCGGTCGGGAAGTTCCACCGATATCTAATCTTGTGAGCTTGGAGAGCTCTGGTAAGGGGCCTCATCGCCCTCCGGTAGGCCAGGGTAGCCGGGGATAGGTCAGGATAAAGCTGTACCTCCACCCCGTGTAGTACGATCTTCTCCATGCCGCGTGCTTTGCGCAGTATGTCCTCCTTGAGCTGGAAGTCTGCCAGGCAGCAGATCGCGTCCCTGGGGGGGGCCTCCGGTGGGCCTCTCGGTCGTAGTGCCCGGTGTGCTCTGATAAAATCAATCTTAGTGGCTGCAGGGCGGCCCAGTATTTTGTTAAATAGTTCTTTGAGAGTGTCCAGGATTGGTGCCGTTTGATCTGTATCCTCAGGGATGCCCCTTACCCTGATATTCTGTCGTCGGCCACGGTTATCCAAGTCCTCCAAATGTAGGGCCATTTGTTGCAACAGGCCCGTGTGGCTCCGCATGGTGTTCGTTGTGGCAGACTGAGTGGCCGTTAGGTGGTCACAGTCCGCTTCCAATTGTGCCACTTTGGTGTGTAGGCCTTGTATGTCCTCCCTGAGGGAGTGCAGCTCCGCTGTAATGGAGGTCCGCAGTTCGGAGTTAGCCTCCCTAAGGTCTTGCTTAGTCGGGAGCGCTCGGATGAGTTGCACCCAGTCTGGTTGGGAGTCCAGGGGTGCCTGGGTCGGCAAGGTTTGGCGGTCACCGCGTGGTGAGGCTGGGCGGGAGGCGCCAGATGCCTCTGAGCCGTTAGAGGCCTGAGATGCCGTGTCGGCGTGGGTTAGCAGGTATTGCCGCATGGAGGATGAAGTGGCACCTTTCGGTGTGTCGGCAGACTTGGCAGAGTGTGTTGCCCGGTGAGTTTTGCCCATGGTAGCTAGATTAGTGGTGCTGGAACGAGGATTTTAGCAGAGCCTGCGAGGGAGCTCCGGGTTTACGCCGCCATCTTCCTCGGCCTCCAAGCCACGCCCCAGGCACAGCAATCTTAATTAACAAGAAGGTACCGTTCAGAGGTGGAGGTTCAGACGGACAGGGAAGGCAGGTTCCTGTTCCTGAGTGCTGGGAGGACTTGCACCTTCACTAACCTTTATGCCACGAACCAAAGACACTATAGATTTTTCCCATATGCTCCACAAACTACAAAAATTTGCAGAAGCGGTTTTGATCCTAGGAGGGGACTTTAACCTTGCACTAGACCCAAAATGGGCTCTTCCTCAGGCACATCCCAAGTCCCCACCCAACATCTCTCGACGATCAAATCACTTCTAGCAAAGGCCATGCTAGTAGACTGCTGGAGAGCATTTCACCGTGACAAACAAGACTACACATTCTTCTCACACCCGCATAATACATGCACGTGCATAGACTATTTCTTCATGTCTCACTACCATATTCCCTTAGTACTACAAGCTGAACAGGGCACTGCTACATGGTCTGACCACGCCGCGGTGACTAATACACTCTCATCACCCCTTTATAAGTGGCGCCTTAACAAATATTTTCTTTCACAACAGACGTAATATCGGACATCGGCATAGTATTAAGAGAATATTTCACAACCACACACAGACCCAAACTTCCCCGACAATTCTTTGGGAAGCACACAAAAGTGGTCGCAATGCTTTCTCTTTTCGCGGAAATCCAACAGATAACCATAACAAAGATAAACCGCACCCCACACACAAAGCCAAATTACTACAGCGGAGGACGTAACTGACTACTGGTTCAGGCTCAGTACCATAGGGACACTCTGAGACATAAGGTGTCTTTCTCTCTACACGGGAACAAAAGCGGCAGGTTAGTGGCCCGGATGTTGAACAAACGCAGACGGGTGACATACATTGACCGTATAAGGGATAAACTCGACATTTTTCACCGACTTCATACGACAATACAAAACATGATACGGTTCTATTACTCAGATCTCTACTCTCTCCCGCAGCCCAAGTCACCGACGACGGACAGCTGCCTACTAGACTCTATCAACACATACCTTGCCGAACGCTCACTACCCTCCCTAGACAGTACCACGGGGGAAATGCTGAAATACCCTATCACTCCAGAAGAACTGGCCATAGCACTGTTATTACAAATGCTTTGCAGACGTCTTATATGCACCATTACTAGAAACATATAACGCAATTTGAAATGGTCACTGCTTCCCCAAGCAATCCCTGACTGCAGATTATGGCCAAGGAGGACAAGGTCTGAGCGCACAGTGGGAACTACATACCCATTTCATTGATAAATTGTGACCTTTAATTGATGGCCAAGACCCTCGCCTCCAGGCTATAGCCTCACATACCTACACTTGTGCACCCGGAAAAGGTTGGGTTTGTGATGGGGAGAGAGGCGAGAGACAACACAATACGTACCCTTACATTGATGCACGGACGGAGGGAGGGACCTGGAGGCCTTCTGCTATCCACGGACACGGAGAAGGCCTTCGATCGGGTCTGTTGGAAATACCTATTTTGGACATTAGCACATGTGGGGTTGGGTCCCAAGATGAGGGGATGGATAGAGGCCCTGTACGTGCAACCCACTGCGCAGGTGATGGTTAACGGTGCTCTGACCACGGTCTACGGTCTTCAGAGCCTTGTCTAATCTTAATTAACTTTTCCAACTCGTTCACTGTAAACGTAGACGTCCCAAAAGACAGGGCTGACATAATACGACAGAACTACAACTTTCAATGGGTCGACCATAAAATCAGATATGTGAGCATATAGCTAACATGGAAAGATGGAGATTTATTTAAAGAAAATTTCTCCCCGATGCTTGCTGCATTCTGTACGGAAATGCAGGAGTGGTCCTACCCACACATATCCTGGCTGTGTAGGATACAGGTGGCTAAGATTAACTTCCTTCCACGTCTGCTGTATGTATTCCAGACCATTCCCATATCTATTCCACTAACCTTTTTCATCTCTCTGCGCATGGCCCTGGGAGCTTATGTATGTAATGGCAAGAGACCCCGGCTAAAATACACTCTTACTTATGCAACCTAAGGATAGAGGTGGTCTGGCGATGCCGGATTTCTATCTTTACTACACGGCCTGCTATATCCTACGGGTGATGAAGTGGTCCAAACAAAATGTGCACAAATTATGGAAACAGGCAGAGGAGAAAGAGGCCGGTAAACCCATTGCTCAGTTGCCCTGGCTACCACCAGGAGAGGCAGGGAGGGTGGGGAACGGGTCCGTATTTGTCAGAGCTTCACTACAAGTGTGGCAGACAGTGATACAACCACTGACCTCATGGTTATCCCTGATGGAGGAAATACGGACAGTGGAAGACCTACAAGCTAAGGCAGCTGACACCCATCAATGCTACGTGAATACCTGGACACTGATAAACTACAGTATTGACAACACATGCCAGGACACCAACAACAATCTTGACAACTTCACACCCACCCGCCCCCCTGTCCCCTTTCTTTTTGTGATCTCACAGCTGCTAGTCAGATTACACACATGAGCCACTATGATGGGCCCTGAAGCCCATTTCCGTGGGCCTCTGATTGTACCGTATGCAATGTAAGGGAAGAGAATATCAAGACCCTGATATGTAACTGCTATTATTGCTGTTTTAGTAAATTGATCTGATTATGGGACCTGCAAGTCCATTTACGCTTGGGGCCTGCGTGCCTACATAAAAACTGTGGATCTGCAAGACTGCTTCACTTATCTTTACTTGTTTTACTCTGGACCTGCGAGTCCTGCAATACCTCTTTTTGTCAAAATGAAAACGTTATGACTGATAAAACAAAAAAAAACTGGCAATCCTACTGTTGATATTTCATATAAAGTGACACCCTATTTAGTAAAGTGGAAATAACACACCATATGTGGATAAAACCTTACAGGGTAATTTACCTATAGGGCAATCTTCAAAACTGTAGAATATGTAACAGAACTCCTCCCAGACCTCACAATGTATACAAACAAAAAAGAATCTACAGTAAAAGAGAACAAAAACTCAGAGTAGTACAGTAAAAAAAACTTTCTAGTGGTAATTTCAAGGGTGCACTCACAAACGTATGTTGATTGTTGGCATATCAAGTGTTGTTGAGGATTCTGTATCATCTCTAAAAGAGAATAGGCATGTAGGAGAAAGTGTATAAAACAGAACAAATAAGTGTAGACCGTTTTAAAAGCTGTATTTTGCTTTGGAGTATGGAGATTAACCTGTGGGCTACAATTGATGGAAGATACCTTTTTAGATTTTAAAATGGCTGAATATCACTTACATTTTGTAAGGGTTATCTAGTAAAGCGCAAAATACAGCTTTTAAACCGTTTACACTTATTTGTTCTTTTTTATACTTTCTCCTACATGCCTATTCTCTTGTTGAAGATTCTGTATCATCTCTAAAACACTTGATATGCCTACAATCAACATTGTAGACGGTTTAAAAGCTGTATTTTGCGCTTTACTAGATAACCCTTACCTTTTAGATTTTGATATGGCTGAATATCACTTAAATTTTGTAAGGGTTATCTAGTAAAGCGCAAAATACAGCTTTTAAACCGTCTACAATGTTGATTGTAGGCATATCAAGTGTTTTAGAGATGATACAGAATCCTCAACAAGAGAATAGGCATGTAGGAGAAAGTATAAAAAAGAACAAATAAGTGTAAACGGTTTAAAAGCTGTATTTTGCGCTTTATTAGATAACCCTTACAAAATGTAAGTGATATTCAGCCATTTTAAAATCTAAAAAGGTATCTTCCATCAATTGTAGCCCACAGGTTAATCTCCATACTCCAAAGCAAAATACAGCTTTTAAACCGTCTACACTTCTTTGTTCTGTTTTATGCTTTCTCCTACATGCCTATTCTTGTGTTGAGGTTTCTGTATCATCTCTAAAACACTTGGTACGCCTACAATCAATATACGTTTGTGAGTGCAACCTTGAAACTACCACTAGAAAGTGTGTTTTTAGTGTACTACTGAGTTTTGTTTTTGTTTTTTCTTTTCCTGTAGATTCCTTTTTGTTTGTCTACTGGTTGTTGAGTAGTTTAGTCCCCATACTGGTGTAGTCAGCGTGGATCCAGTGTTCTGTTTACCAATAATTTTAAAGTTTCTTGGGAAAAAATGTGTTGGGGAATTTTTTCTTTTCTTTCTTTATGCGATGCTGAACCAATGTACCTGTGTAATTAAATGTAAGAAAACCTGTGTCCATGTTGCAGGTGTTACAAGATCATGGAGAGAACTTTCTAGTTGGCAATCAGTTTAGCTGGGCAGATGTGCAATTATTGGAGGCAATCTTAATGGTGGAGGAAATATCTGCTGACATCCTATCGGAGTTCCCTCTGCTCCAGGTATGCTATGCTTAAAACCTATTTTTTGGAAATGTATAAAATGGCCATGGTCGTAGTGAAATTCTAGAGATGACAGAGAAAATGCTTATATGCAAAATATTGCATTATCTCAATAGTCCCCACACACCCAATAACAAATTATTAATATAATTTTAACAGTATTCAGTATGCCTTCCTGGGACTTATCAGCTAAAACAGAACTTTTATTTTACCATGATTAACGTTTCAGTTTAAAAATCATAAGTTTTCATCAGGACAATTACATGTTAGAATCATATATATATATACACACACACACACACACCCCATAAAGCAATGTACTCCTTCCCCACCAGAATTTAGCAATGCAATCAAAACCAAGGAAGCAGGAAACGTGGGTATCACTTACAGAAAAAGAAAGTGACTGACTCCCTTATACAACTTGTCTAATATATCAATACCCAGTAATTCTAATAGACTTTAATGTGTGTGTATATACACTCACAAAAATAAATCTCTATATACAGTGCATTGTCTATACCGTAAGATCCTCACTCAGTCTCCACTCTTTCAAAAAATCATTAAAAGCCCACTTCATAAAAGCATATCAATTAAACTGTTAATAGCTCCTGACTGATTCCTCTCTTGCAACTGTCATTAGTCTAATACTATCCTCACCTTTTGTCACTCTACCCCACTCCCTCTAGCATGTAAGCTCATTGAGCAGGGCCTTCAACCCCTCTGTTTCTGTGTGTCCAACTTGTCTGGTTACAACTACATGTCTGTTCGTCCACCCACTGTAAAGCGCTGCGGACTTTGTTGGCGCTATATAAATAACACAATAATAACAGAAGGCGGCAATACATATTTGTAATGTTGACTAGCAAAGTATATCAGGTATATTGCTAGCTAGAGGGAGAGAAAAGCATAAATAGTAATTGTTGTTAGAGGTAATAAATCTCCCTAAAAAACACACATCACTTTAATACTGTGTTTTTATTTAACTTGTTCCCAGTATTTTGCTAGATTCTAAGGGAAAGAGGGCTGGTATGTAAGCTGACAGCGTGTGTGCCCTGTTAGCTGTGGTTTCCTTGTCCCTTTCACCTATCTTGGTGTTTGCATATGTTGCTTGACTATTTTACCTATACTATGTACCTATTGCTTATTAAGTTAGGTGTAATTAAGTTTTTTTTTTTGCTATGGCACTGTTACAATTTACATACAGGAATGAGTTGATACTGTGAGCATTTGGTTAAATTCCTTATTTTAGGGGGGATTTACTATTTATTTATTTTTAATGCGCTTTCCCCCTCTAGCTAGTAATAAACCTGATATAATTTGTATTCATTACTAGTTAACATTACACAGATATATTCCCACCCTTCTGTTCAAATGTAGGCAATGCACTGTATATCGGGACTTTTTTTTGTTACACATACCAGGTGGGAGAGTTTGGCCGGAGAATTATAAAGCCTATTACAAACTATTTAGGTGATCTCCCCCCTTTTTTGCATGCAGACATATAGGGAATAGAGGACAGATCACTGGGTATTGATTTAATAGACAATGTGTATGACTGTTATCTAGGCATTCACTTATGTCTTTGAACATTTATAATTTAGATAATCTGGAGGGATCCTACCATCACCAGGTTGGACCACTCCCATTGTAGTGAATAAAGTCCCTCTTTCTCTTTTTGTATCTGTGTAACTTGGGTCCAAAGCCTCATTTCCAGCAAGAAGTTCTGTATAGCAGCTTTTCTCACTGCAATCACTAAAACTAATACAAAATGCATTAAGCTTTGCTTTCCTCAGACTAACTGGCTACACCGCATTATCAGGTACAGGTACCATAATTTTTATTTTTTTTAGCTCCCATTAACTCAGACCTCCCTAACACAGACCTATAGTCTGCAATGCCAAACACCTATCACAAATATTCCTTTAAGTCTGTTGGATCCCATCGGTTGTCATCATTATCAAACCACATACTTGGATATTAAAAAGAGTCTCTCCTGAAAGTGTCTCACGAACACCCAAAATAAAATAAACCTATACAAGTATACAATAATGTATAACAAAAAGACACACCTAAGTGTATAGAAAAATAAATAAAATATATAATTTCTCCTTCAAAGATGTACAGAATAATATCTAGAAACAAATGTTGAATATAATGGTGTAATATGTACAGAAAATGGACACCAGGTGGGGGAAGGAAAGCACATGAGATGGAACTGGAATGCAGGCCCATCTCCACAAACAGGAGTAATTAATCAATTCAAGATTGAAGATGGTGTGAATTTATGCTCCACCTCTGAAGTGTATATATTAAAGTGTGGTGTACAAAAAAAGACCATAAATAGTGCAATATTATAGGTACAAAAGAATTTAATGGAAATATGCACGTACTATTTTTTTATCTTACCTTTTGTAAGTGTAAGTAGATCAATGTAGAAGCCCTTCACGGCCAAGTAATCTGAACAGTACTGGAGCCAGGGTAAACCGCAACAGAGATGTTGAATAAATACAATTAAATGGGTTTATTTATGATTATATTTTTAGGGTGGCACATGGTCTATTGCCATAAATTTCAATGTGGGTAATTAATACCTTTTTGGCTATGGAAAATGTATATATTTACCATTTTTTTTTTTTCCTGGCTATTTCTCATCACAGCATTACTTATGGGTAGCTCTGTTACAACATTTCTTAGCCACTGACAACCAACCGGTATTTTATCACACCTTCTCTCACATCTAATTGATGGAGTTTATTTTCCAATTACAAGGAAGGATTCAGCTAAAACAACGTCTTGATGAAGATGAAAATTAGAAATCTTGTCTAGGTCTCAAAACTACTCTGTAGTAATCCACTTGGGTTTGATTGTCATCATAGGAGACTGTATTTCAAATATCCGTTTAGGTGAAGTGACCGCCACCAGAAATGGCGTTTTGTATGTTAACAAAATTAGGCTCCGTTCATGTAATGGGGCAAAGGGGAAATCAATCAGCACATCTAAAACCTTTAGATGATTCCAAGGAGGTGCATAATTCCTAGTAGGAGGCCTGATGCAAATGCCATCCTAGAAAGATCTTGTTATAGGAGGATCTTATGCCCATGAGAAGCCAGGTAAAGCTGACGTTTGAACTTTTAAAGTACGAAGGCTCAATCGCTTTTCCAGACCTGCATAAAGAAATTCCAGTATATGTGATTGAGCAGTATGAAGGTAGCCAACAGATGTATCCTTAGCCCAAGATGACAAGGTTTCATATGAAATCATATGATGGCAATCCGACATGGATTTTGTCCTAGATTTCAGAAGAGTCTACAACTGCTTCTGACAACCCTTGGTGTAGGAGCCTCTCCCTTGTATTATCGGTGGGGCAGGAAATGCATACCTCAGATTAGATTCCCATGGCTGAGAGAGCATCTTTTCCTGCTGAAAGAATCTGGTTGGAGTGAGCGTTATATGGAAACTTGGGTATTGTTGGAGGCCATCAATTCGATCTGGTGTGTGCCCCACTTTAGACATATTGCTCAAAATACTTCTGGATGTAACTTCCACTCTCCTGGGTGAATGCTGAGATAATTTCTCTGGACCTGGCAGTAATACTGCTTCCAGAACCTGACGACTGATCTGAGAACCATTCGTGGAGGCAATTCTCTTTAATAGATTTTTGGTTTGAGTGCCACCTTGGTGGTTCACATAAGATGCCACTGCTCTGTCTGTTTGGATCAGTACTTACGAGTTTGTAAGATAGGGTATAAATACCTGTAGAGCCTTGATATTGCTCTCAATTCTCTGAGATTGGAAAAAACTTCCTCTTCTTGTGTGACAATATCCACTGATCCCATGCCATAATGGGCCCCCATCCATGTAGGTTCACATCTGTGGTAATGGTGCACCATCTTGGTTCCTCTAATAGGGAAGCCTGAAGAGAGGTGCATCTTTTTGACCCACCACGTCCAATGTTCCCTTATGAATGTAAGGAGTAGTATTCTCTGTTCCCTGTTGGGTACCTTTTATTGATGAATTGCCTTCAAGAACTTCATCTGAATTGGACATGTTTTCAACTGGGCTCATCTTACTAGTCCTATGGTGGATGTGAGTGAGCCCAAAAGACTCTTTAAAAAGTCCTTTGCGGTTAGGAATGTCTTGTTGTGAAGATTCAAAATTTTCTACTTGAATTCTCTTCATTCTCTCTGGAGATAATGTCACAGTTTTCCCCAATAGTGTCTATCACTGTCTCCTCTTTTGAGACGGAAGTAACAAACTCTTCTCCATATTTATCTTCCACCCGTGATCTTGAAGACAATTGAAGGCCGTGTGGCTATGTAGCAATAATGTATGACAAGACAAAACTATTATCAGGAAATTGTCTAGGTGGTGGAATGTTTCCGAAGAAAAGCAACCAGAGTAATGCGTATCTTTGAAAAGGTCCTTGAGCCAGACTCAACCTAAAGAGGAGACATCTGAATTGATAGTGTTTCCCTAAGATCCAGAATCGCAGGAACTTGATGTGACTTTTTGTGAACTGAAATCTGATAATATGCATCCTTGAGATTTATGTACTTCGTCCAATCTTCTTTCTTCCATTTGGAAGTATGCTGGAGATTGATTAAATATTAAATGCTCGATATTTTCAACATGGAGTTCAGATTTTTTTTATTTTATTTTTAGATCTAATAAGTCCATTTGCCTAGAGGTTGTGGCGCCAGGAGCACAGTAGAATAGTGGCCAATCTCTCATGACCCTGATATAGATTCTTTTAAGCAAACAAATAAGTTTGAATGACTATCTGTTCCTGTCCAAATTAGAGATGATTAAATTGCGTATACGCAGAAGTAAATTCACACTGACACATGGAGTTCAGGTTAAAAGAACTTCGAGAGAATTTAATGGCATCTGGTTAAAAAGCGGGCTCGCAGACCCTTATAAAAGCAATATTACATCATCATAGAATATCAAGATAACAACAAATAAACATTATTAATTGGATTAGGTGTTAAGTGGTTAAGTCAATACCCTCCCATCAATATTATTAATTGGTCTAGGTGTTAAGTGGCTAGTTGGGCATCCTCCCATCATGGGATGTCGTCATCTTTGACACGGGAGTGGACATAAGATACAAGCGCCATTGTTGTTTAGCACGAGGCTCGCTCAATGGGAGGGGGAATCTGGCAGCCAGCCATTTTGAGTACTTGGCACCATTTAGCTTCAAGGTTAGTTTCTCAAGCTTTCGTGAATAGACATTTTATTAGTACAGTTCTCATGATCTAACTATGGCATACAATGTTTCATACTACAGGAACTTGACTGTTCCGGTGCTGCTCATAACCTTCTAGAAAAGCATTTCCTTCTAATATTCTAAATACTGTTAGGAAAATCAATAATAGGTAATTTAATAATTCTACAACAACCCTCTCCTTTTACTATTCAGGATAGTTTGAAGAAATTCTCTGCTGTAAATGTTACAAATTCTATCCTGTATCCCTCTTTTATAATCGACAGGACTACAGAGTAGTTATTTTTGCCATACACGTTACTGCTGTGACTAGTATAATTTTTTTGAACAGAGTTCTGACTTGCAGTCATTTGGCGCATTGGGATATGCCCTAGCAGCTTTGTTTTAAGCGTTCCCTTTTTCTCTGGTATGTTCCATTCTTGATAAATCACCTCTTCATTGGTAGAGTGAACTGGAAATGTAGGCCTGCTCGATTTGAGGTCCTCAAAATCTGTCAGATTCATTAGTAGTCTTCTGAAATCCTTAATGTATCCCTTATCATTGCTATTAATTTGTTCACTGACCTCGAATCTATTATTATTATTATTGCAATTTATATAGCGCCAACAGATTCCGTAGCGCTTTACAATATTATGAGAGGGGATTTAACTATAAATAGGATCTAGAGATCTGGAAGAGTAATTCATTTCGTCATATTCCTCTACTGATATTTCTTCCAGAATATCATAATTTCCGTTTGAATCCGAAGATGCTGGTACAATTCTGGTGTGTTTTGTTGGGATTAACTCTTCTGTAGTGTATTTAAAACCTTTCGACTATAGCCTGAGATATCAATTTCTTGAGGTCCTCCTGGGTGGAGCTCCTTTTACTTGGGTCAATTGCTTCAGCCATTTTTTATTTATTTATTTTGTATTTATTTTTTTTATTCTGGTTCAATTTGATTGCAGTTTATACACCGATTTGACTTTTCCATATGTTTTCTGGGCGACAGATCATGTTTTGCTGGGGCTGTAAAAGGCCATTTCTGATATAGTATGTGCCCAATTGGCTCTTTTTAGACACCCCAAACATTTATTGACTCACCTAGTTCTTCTAGATGCTGAATGGAAATCAAAAAGGAAGTATAATCATTCTTACAACAGAAATAAAATAGAGAACTATGTTAATAATTACTTCTGAACACTTGGAAGAGACACTTGGCAGCACACTTAAGCAGATTCTCTGAAGGAGCCAAGCAGAAGAATAGACCGCAAGAAAAAAACTAATTCTCACCCTCCTTTTAAGTGGGATCAAGCCGAGCACATGCTCAGACAAAACTCACTGACGCTACTGTGAACCCTCCGTCAGAATGAAGCGCACAAGCTGCTGGAGGGAGGTGTGAGAGCCAACTCAAACTGGAAGGAGGAGGGGCCTTTTTTGCCTAAAGGTTTTTCCTAATTGTTTAATTTTTTATTTTTTTGCTGGGGGACGAAACTACCCATAAGTGATGCTGCCATGATTAGCCAGGAAAGTCTATTTTAAAGTCCAATAATGCTGGTTCCAAATATTGCTTCACACAAGTAGCCACTGGGTGTGAAAAAAAAAAAACAGACCCATAGTGCACACTGTAATAAAACTTTTAGTATCACATGCAAAAAGTTTAAACTTACAGAACTGAGCATCCCATCTAGAGTAATTGATAGAGATCACATGCAGGTATTGGCCACTGTGAATTAGCTCAAGTGTCTGAAGTGTGTGCTCGCAGCTTCCTGAAGTGAAGTCATCCTCATGAAATGTGTTGGGCAGAATAATAGTGGAGAATCCTCCATATGGAGTAGTTGGAGCACAGGAGGCGGGCTAACTGTGGTACATCCGGTGGGAGACCTTGATCGTGAGCTGGCACTCAAGCAATTCACTTCACTGAGCACAGCAGTAGATATCTGCATGTGGACTCTTTAAAGTGCACACTATGGGTCTTGGATACATTGATATAGAGATATATTAAGTTTGTAAATGGCATTCCTTGCACATACATTTATGTACATATATTTATAATGGGGGTTTTACCCCAGCCTATATACATCTGCAGAATATTGTTTATTATAAATAATTAATTTACATGTGATGTCATGTTGGATGTTGCATTGTGTGCAGTGGTAGTCTTCTATATATCATCATGCTAAACAAATTGAACAAGCAAATATTAAAATAAATGTTGTTATCCATGTGGTCTTTTCATGCTTTCCATTTACACTTAAGACTAATATTTTAATTGAAAAATGTCCATTTACTGACACTGCAGAGCGTAAAGTACGTTATATTACTGATCTAGTCTTTTTCATCCCTTCTAAATACTCATCTGATCAACTAGGCCTTTAAAGAGCGAATAAGTGAAATCCCAACTATCAAGGCCTTCCTGCAGCCTGGGAGTAAGCGGAAACCCCAACCCGATGATACATACGTGACAACCGTGAGGAAGGTCTTCAGTATGTACTACAAGGTCGCATTCAATTAAAGCAAATTTATATCCAACAGCGGCCTGTTTGATGGAAGAAGTATAGCACACAATTCATTCCGTATTTTGAATCCCTTCTTCATAGTTTGTTAAATTGTCCTGCTTTGCACAAACATTAAATGTTGTTGTATACAAACAAATTGCTGTCATTTTTATATATATAATTTTTTTTGTTTTGTTTTCATATTGTTTAATTGGGTTTATTCTAAAAGTTGTGATATAACCGTTTTAACTCATGTCATCTGTTTAAGGGAAACTGTGCAATCAGGATCTCGTGGATTGGATTCATATTCTAGCCATCCTGTGTACCTTTAGTTTTTAAACTCGGTTGTATGAACTCTGCATTTAAAAGTTCTGGTTTTCTGGGTATGTAGCCTCGAATAGTTTTCCATTTCAGTCCCCTGCTGTATTCAAGAAACGCTTTTATTTATTTTTATATATATTTTTTTTTTTAGTATGTACACTTACATACTTTTAAAAAGACATTAAGGGTTTAGTCCCTTAAAGGAACCCTATAGGTTTAGGAATACAAACATATTCCTAATGCTATTGTGTTAGACTCAAGATTTATATTAATGAGCTCCACCAGAACTAACAAAACTCTTTTTATTTTATTTTTTTTATATACTTGCGTTTACTCCAGTCCCCTGGCATGCCTGCCTCCCCACTGAGATCAACAATCCTGATGAACTCAGCCAATCCAATGCTACCCCATAAGGAAGCATTGGGAGACAAGTGCATGTGTGTGATAAATCCTTGCTCCAATCCGCATTTCCTCTTTGAGATGCATTGACTCGGTCAATACCTATGTAGCACATGCAGTACATACAAGACCCTGATCATCATTACTGCAATCTTTTGAAGGATAAAACCCTGGGTGTCCCTCTTGTGGCTGTCTGAGCAACTGCCACTAGAGATGGTTTGCCAGGGATTTCCATTCACTACAATGCTGTGTTCGGTGATTTTTTTTTTTTTTTTTTTTTTTTTTTTATTCTTTATTTTTGTAGTGCGTAAGCATATAGCATTTGCATATGAGGTACCCCAAAGGCAATCCTCTAGCATACTACTAACATTTGAACATAGAGGTACAAGTTAGATCAAGCACAATTTTATATATAAGGTTAGAAGCAGAGTAGCTTTACTTTGTTTAGGCATTTGCATAACATAGCAGAGTGGTTCCGCTTAACTTTTTTAGACAAGTGATTATTTTGCTGTGTTAAGAGTTAATTAGGCTATGAGTTGGTTACCACTGGGGTCACATTCTAACAAGGTTCGTTTTGTAACACAGTTAACAAGACGGAACAGTAGCTTTAGATAAGGGGTAAAGGGATAAAGCGGGTAGTAGGTGTAGGCACAACACATGGGCTATGGTCACACTTATGCTTATAAAAGTAAACAATTTGTAAGGAGATATCTATGCTGAACGTGCATACAGTGGTGGCTGTGCTCAAGGCTAGACATATATGGCTGTGTGAGTTTACCAAAAGCTTACATTTACCCTCATCACAAAGCAACTATATGTTTAGTGGCACACCTTATATTATAGAGCATCATAAAATTCGTAGCGTGAAACAGGCTAGGTTAGAAGATGATCTGTAGGTTCCTATGCGTTTGCGTTCCGAAAGTACATGATAGTCCCATTGGGTCTTTGGTTGCCTCCTCTGGGGCTTGGGTATCAGTTGGTTTCTGGTAGTCCCTTGGGGTAGCAGGGGTCGGCGGCGGGTATGCAGGCTGTTTCTTTAGCTGAGACTCTTCACCCTACCCCCCGTCTGGGTACCACCTGGGAGTAGCTGTTGGGTCCTCCAGAGGGTGTTCTGCTGCGCCTACTGTATATGGTACAGAGTGGCGTCCTGCTCTCTCTGGGCTCCGTGGTTTCTTCTGCCTGGTAACAGTCGGAGGTGGCGGCACATTGGGGACCCGGGAACCTTGATGGGCCGGGCCCCCCCTGGAACGGGGGTGGCGGGGGGCTCTGGTGGTGTACCGCCGCCTGCGGCGGGGCGCCCTCCGTCGGTGTGGCCGATGTCTTGGGGTTACACCCCTGATGGCCCTCAGCCCGGGTAGGCCTGTAGGAGGTGTCTGTATGCGGGTGTTGGCTAGGCCCGAGGGGGCACCCTTCATCCCCCGACTCTCACCCTCCTGTACGTCCACCGGTGTTTGAGGTGGTGATCTGGCTCTGTGGTTGTCCAGAGCTTCCCAGAAGTGCTGGAGGTGCTCATCGAGCCTCTGCAGGAATCGCTCTATGGGGCACCGATAGTTGTCGTCAGGCTGTTTCTCAATGCGGTTTGGTTGTTTGCCTTGGTTCCATTGTCGGCCCTGCACCTTAGTGGCATTGTCATCCGCCATCTTGTGGGGTTCGTTGTTCGCCGGTCGGGCGTTTGGCGCTTGGAATAGGGGCAGGTCCGTTCAGTGGGGACCGGGTTAACCCCCACCGGTTTTGGTACAAGCTGGTGCGGACCGGGATCTCCCCCACCGGTCCGGGTGGGGGGGGAGCAGGGCTGTGTTGTGCGTTTGGGAGGGTACTAGGTCGCGCAGAGCGGGGGATCGGCCGCCTCACCCGTCTGGCAATACTACTAGGCCTCACTCCCGTCGGACGCTCCGTGCACCCACGGGCGGCAGACCCGGGGCACCTCGTCTGGCTTCTGGGGTAAGTCGATTCAGTCTCCTCGGTGTTCTGTGTATTCTGGCTGGCTGGAGTGCTTTTATTTGGTCTCGATTAGCAAATTGAGCTCGGAGCTCCCACGATGCACGTCCAGCCGCCATGAAGCCCAGGCGATTTAACCCCTTAAGGACCGAACTTCTGGAATAAAAGGGAATCATGACATGTCAGACACGTCGTGTCCTTAAGGGGTTAAACCCCAATAGTGTGCGAATTTGTGAGTTGCAATATTCCTTGTTTACAAGGCAAGAAGGAAATACATTCTTTGAAAGTCTGTAACATTTACTTGTTCTAAGCACCTGTCTTGCACAATGATCTAAATACCTTTTTATTCACTGGTGGTCCAGTGTGGGCTCCTTGGTTGTCCGGTGGCCTTAATATCCGTTCTGTAGACCATGAATCTCGGTAACCCATGGCAACGCTCTGATCAGATCTCACGGAGCTGCAGACCAGTGTCTGCGATGAGCGCAGGAGGGGCATCTTACCCGGCCGCGTATCGAGCAAGTCGCCGGGCCCCCTCTTGGTGTCGGGTACAGTTAGTGACCCAGGACCCAACACAGTCTGCCCCGGGCACCCCCTAGTGAGTGGCACCCGGGGCGGACTCTTTCCTCCCCCCCCCCCCCCCCCCCTTTTAGTACGCCACTGCACTACAGTCACAGGAATGTTACTGACATGAAACACTACATATGTGAACGGAATGTTGGGCACGCGGACTGAATAAGGAGCAGTCTCATGAGGTTTGATGGAGCGGAGTTCGTTTGTAAGTATAGTTCGCGGTAAGGGCAGCGCACGCTAGGGTTAAGGTGCAGGGCAGCTTGCGCTACCAAAGCGGGAAGCTCGCGGCCAGGGCAAGAGCCCTGATTGGTAGTTCGCAGCGTGAGGTTCACAGTGGAGGGAAATTCGGGAGTATAAATTTAAAGGCACCAAAATTATTTACCTCCGCTTGTGCCAGACAAATCTGAAGGTTGACTGTTTTAAATATTTGAGCTGCTGCTTTTTACCTGTGGAGATGTCTGGCACATTTGAGGCTTTGTTAGAACAGCTTAAACAGAAGGCCATTGGCTGTTGTGATACTGAATGGCTGCAAGCATATTTGGAGTCCGCCCCTGGTACTTCTGGTCTGATTGAAGTGGAAGAAGAGGGGGCTGATTTACAGGATGAGTTAGTAATGGAGGAGGGAGCAGGATATTATCCTCTGACAAAGCGCCAGTTCAAACGAAAAAATCTGGTGAGAGTTACTCCTGCAGGATTCATGAGGCGAGAACAAGAAGGTCCAGGGAAACTTTCTCACCGTTGAGCAAGAAGAGGATGTGGAAACAAAGCAGAAAAGGCGAACAAAAGAAGAAGTATAAAGAGGCTGAGGACAGATCCTAGGCTGTTGGAAGAAGGTGAAGCTGCTCAGGATATCGTGGGTCACAGTCATGAGCAGGGTGAGTTACAAACAACTGTGAATAATACTGTTTTAGGTGAAGTGGTGGCTTCACTTGAAACACGTACTAAATTATTGCAGACTCCTAAATTAGCAAGAGTGTGGGAGCAGGGTACAGAAGTGGTCGCAGTTAATCCGAAAGTGACACATTCTCTGAGGGAAGAAGTTAGAGTTAAAGAGACATGCATGAAAGAAGCGTTGGGCTGTGAAAGCTTACCTTTGAGTTTTCATTTGAGCAAAACAATAAAAGATTGTATAGGAAGGGGATTATATAAATATCTTGTCATTGTTGCCCACAGCAAAATAACTTATTAAACCGGATAAGGAAAAAGGGGACGATGAAAGAAATGTTTTACCTAGGTCATTCAATAATTGGCTGCAAGCTTTTTGCGTTTATTCTAGCATGTTGGGTGAAAAATATGTGGAATTGTGCTGTGGTCTTTTTCAACATGCAGAAGATTTTTTTTTTTTCATGGTTTTATTATGACTAACAATTTCAACTGGGGGGGGCAGAGCCTGACCGCCAAGCTGTGCAGACATGTCTGGCACGAGCTCCTGTCTGACCAGCAAAACCCAGGACAAAAGCGGGGGCTATATGGGCAAAAAATCCTTGAGGGTGCACCACCCACGTCGGGGGTGCCCCCCTGAACCAATTGATGCCACTCCGGGTCCTGTCAGAGCCAGGAGAGCGGACAACCAAATGCGGCCTACTGGGGAGAAAGCCGGGGAGAGGCGGCCGCTGTCCTCGGCACAGAGCCCCGTAAGCAACTGCACCACGGCATAACCCCCCCCACCCCCTGGACCGGCGGGGGTCATCCCGGTCCCCACTGGACAAATCGACCGCAACGGAAAGCAGATATGCTGACTAGACGGCAAACGAGGGCACCAGGCCACAAAGGCGCACCGAAAATGGCTACCAAACGGAGGGCTAAGGAGCGAAGCACACTCAACCAACCACCCATGACACACCTGGGGTTCCTTGATCGGCTCTGCACTATCTTCAAAGAAGTGCTGCTTAGCCGCGGAGTAACCTACCGCCGGGCAGAACTAACGGTAGCCTCCTGGATCCGACCAACGAAGCGCCGCCGCTACTACAGGCGAGTACCCCTGACATCCAGAGAGGCCGTCCGACGGAGCAGGTACCTGAGATCTTCAAGGCGGGAAAAGGCGCCATGTTCCTCCAGCGCACGCTCCCACTCACTGACCGACTACAAGGGAACCACAAACCGAGCGACACATATGAGCACTTCACGCGGCCAAAACCAAGGCATCCAGTATCACAGGATTGATCGGCCTTCAGACAAAGCTACAAAACCTGGGGCTGTGTGGCAGAACACCCCACAGAGCTCTACCGGAGCTGCCGCCCGACGCAGAGACACCATGCCCAGGGGCAACACAGGAGGGAAACCCAATGACAGCAACCGGGACTTACCGAGTTTGGGCATAGGCTGAAGCACCCATCATACTGCCGTATAAGGGTATACTTAGCCTGGAAAGTTACCAACCACCATTACGGTTAAATACCCAGACTCTGATAATGATTACATGTCGCATGTTTATACCGTTCCTATGCCCATATTAACCCTTACTTGCAATGGTATATTTCCTGTTAAAATGTAACTCCAGTGGTATATTAAGCCATTTATGTTATATATGTTGTCACCTCGCTAGTTACCTTTACTATGAGCCTTCATTAAGCGCCCACTAACGAGGGCGGCAAAAGAAGCGTCTATGCAAACTGCCTTAAAATCTTTCCTTTTTTTTTTTTTTCTTTAAAAAAAGCGCAACACTGTTAGGCAAACGTAGTTCATTTATATAATGCAAGGCTAACCAGACTAAAGCTGTACGTATGTTTAATCTCTTGAAAAACACTGCCTAACAAACATAACTTTAAACATTAATTTTGCTGTTGTAGACATGTCTAGCCTAGCCTTTTTGTACACACCTGTCCTTTGAAGCATCGCTTGCAACACTAACGGTAATGAGCAATAGGGAGAAGCATTTCATGTCACATGTCAGCAAGTTCTCTTCACAAAATGTCGAAGCATGTTATTATTATTTTATTATAAAATTGTGCAGTCAACTCTATGCCACAATGATGTTTAACACTGTTTACTGTCTGGCTTTTTACAGCTGTCGTGGCTTTCACAAGCGTATTGTTATGCTATGCACAGAAAAAAAAATAAAGAATTTATAAAAACAATTCCAACAGAAATTAGCGGTTCATAGCAACCTTAAATGGGGTATGAAAGATGTCGGACTTTGGGTGAGCATGATGTTGCCTCAGACAGCCAACTTATGTTAATAAACAGGTCAGTACTACAGTGCTACACAGAAAAAAGGTTTTTGCTGGGCTTATTATGAATCTCCATGTAAGTGGCTAAATAATTGCAGATTCCGTCACGAATGCGCTACCTGTTCAGGTACACACCCTAATTTTCATTGCTATAAATGAGGTTAGCAAAGTAGTACATTGTCAAAAAGCTCAGGAAAACTGGAAAGATTACTACCTTATTTCGAAACTTATCCAGATCGGCAGAAGGCAGAGTTAATTAAAGAAGGCTTTGAAAATGGTTTCCGGTTACCTGTATATAGTTCTGTTGAATTGTTTGGTTGAAAATTTTAAATCTGTTTTAGAATTACAAGTTTAGCTTTGGAAAAGATTTGTAAAGAGTTAGAATTAGGTAGGTCAAAGGCCCTTTCAATGTTCCACCATTTAGGAGTTTTCGGTTATCTCCTCTGGGTTTAATGCCAAAGAAAGAGCCAGAGCCATATAGGCTAATAGATCTATCATACCCTAAGGGAGGATCTTTAAATTACATGATTTTTAAAGAAAAAAGTTCAGTGTCCTAATCAACTTTTGATAACGCTTTAAACTTAGTAAGAAAATGTGGAAGGGGTGCATTGATGGCAAAAGGAGATATAGAAGCTGCCTTTCGACTCTTACCGATTCATCCTGAATCTTTCAATACGCTAGGTTTTCAGTTCGAATGAAAGTATTTTTTTGATAAGTGCTTGCCTATGGGTTGTGCTCTAGCATGTTCTTATTTTGAGTAATTTGCGATTTTTATTGAATGGATTGTTCTGTATGAATCAGGGCGGAGTCAAATAATGCATTATTTGGATTATTTTTTTATTTGTGGGCTTTGAGGATAGTGACAATTTGTAAAAACGTAGAAACGTTCCAAAAAGTGACTTGCAGGTTAGGTATTCCGTTAGCAGAGGCTAAAACGGTTTTAACAACTTTTTGTTTGCAATTCCTTGGTATAATTATTGATTCATCAAAAATGGAATTTAGGGGGCGGGCCCTGACCTCGGAACAGAGCAGTCTCATGGTATCGCAGCTCCTGCTCCCGGAGACTTTTTTTTTTTTTTTTTTTTTTTACCAATTACTGGTCGAAACAAGCACCCACTGACCCAAGGCCAGCAGGGTACCAGGGGACAGCATAAACTACCCACTCATGCCAAATACTAACTTCTTGTCAACCACGCAACTTCTGGGGCCTACAAGCCTGGCCAGCGTGGGAGAGACGGCCGCTCTCCCGCCGAGGCAATCAACAAAGCCTCTTGGTAAGGGCACCAGTTCCCCCCCCCCTCCCCCCCAGACTGGTGGGGGTTATCCTGGTCCACACTGAGACAAGCATAAACTCACCTGGTGAAAGAAGCACCCACACGGTCCAATATGGCTGCCGACAACCCCGCTACTCAGTATGTTGAATGGGCCACTGCCCAGGACTGGGAAACTTAAGTTCCTGATGGCATTCAACTAAATCTGCCAGCGGTTCTGGAGGAGAGTGGAGGCACGGAGTCGGTGACCGACTACACACGCTCCCAAGGTGCAAACGCCAGGCAGAGCTCTGGCTTGGTTCCCCACTCCCAGGCGGAGGATCAAGAGGCTCCGAGTACCAGCCTGCAGAACGCATACACTGCCGCCCGAGATTTATGCCTCACAGCGACACGACGGTGGATCCTTCCAAGAGAGGCACAGGATCCTGCCCGACCAAGGCTAGAGAGGGTGAGATGGCATGGAGAAATCAATGGCCCATTGGAACACCCATTGGAACACCAACACAGCAACACCTCTTCCCACTGCCTTAAACTACCATACCTGGGGGCCAACACACTACCCTCCGCAGGCAGCGGCTAAAGGACCCTGTCGACAGACAGCAGGAACTTCACAGTCCTAATGATCTTACTGGACAATACCCTGCCAGCACAACACTCTGGGTCGGACTCTGACTCCAACTCCTATAACTGCTACCCAGTGGCCAACACAGAGTATTGGCTTTCCCCATGTCCCCCACAGGGGTGTCTCCCACAGAGTTGAACCATACTAATCTATGTCTCAATCTGTTTCTTGTCCAGTAACCAATGGCACTCTATATGCTTTCCTACCTAACCTGCTTTCTCTGCCTAGTCTGCTACATATGCTTAGGCTAATTTACTCTTTTAAAATAATCTACTACTTGTCACACCATACTAGCTTAACTCTTAACTCATGACATCCAGGTCTAGCATAGAGTATATGGCAAGCACACAGCTCGCAGTTTTATTCATAGTTTCTTGTACAACTTGGGATGCCTCGAACGGTCTCTTATCACTATATGACACGCTGCCTGTACTGGGCACTCTTGCAGACATGTTATTATTTACCTATATGCTACTTAATGCACGACTGATTTTTCTTATGTAAAAAAAATGCCATACTACCACCAATATTTGTTGTAATTAAGCTTGTGGATGCTGTTGTGGCTAGACAAACCTGTAATGTTGATCTGAGCACAACAAAAATAAAGAATAAAAAAATTTAAAAAAAAAAAATGGAATTTAGGTTGCCAGAGGATAAGATACTGCAAATGAAGACGCCGATCCAGCAGGTAATGGGCTGTGAGAAGGTGACCCTAAAGGTGCTACAATCGTTATTAGGTCTGTTGAAATTCGCATCAAGGGTTATCACAATGGTGCGAGCTTTCTCTAGGAAGTTGGGTATGGCAATGGCTAACATTAAGTCCCCATTTGCACACATTAGAGTAACAAAGGAATTAAAGCAAGACCTAAAAGTATGGAAAGTCGGGGGCGGGGCTTGCCCAACATGGCGAACAGTCGCACACTACCAGAGCTCCGGGAGCAATCTTGATAAAACAGAGCAAATATACCGACTTTAACGCCTCTCATACCCACACCTGGGTTTATCTAAAGTCATCAAACTCCCAGCTCACCTATCTGACGGTCCGCAAGGTAACTCCCGCAGGACGACCCACAGAGACCACACGGTGGCCTAGTGGCGGCCTGGCTGCGCGGGTCTGGGAGAGACTGCCGATCCCCCAGCCCACGATCCGTTCGGACCCACGGCGGACTGGCCTGCTTACCCCCCACCGGTGAGGGTTATCCCGGCAACCCCAGCCACTGATCCACATCGGGGTCTGCCCTGCATACATCCCGCCAAAATCCACGGGCTCTCAAAATGGCGCTGGAACACGGCACCGAGAAGCCGGCGAATACTGCTCAGGACTTCATGACAGCATTCGACAAAATATGCGAAGCCTTCTGGGAGTGGCTGAGGCTCCGAGCAGATCAAGCCCACAGGTACTGACCTAGTATGCAGAAGCACCCACATGCTCCCTCAACCCCACCGACGCTAACGAGGGCACCCAAGAGAGCGAAGCAGCAAAAAAGGCCATCGGCACCCTCGGGAGGCCGCACACACACCCGGCAGAGAAGGCAGATCGGGAAGCATGCCGGTGAGAGCCCCCCGGAGCCGACCCCCGTCTCGCACTGACCACCTGACGGTGAAGGGGCCACAGCAGCAGCAGGTCGGGCCCGGGCCACCACAGAGGCCTGACAGGCAATTGCTTCCACGCCCTGGAAAGAGGCACCCATACGCAGCACCTGGTGGATCCAACAGCAACCCCCGAGCTGTGCCCAGCCAAGGCATTGGGTGAAGTGCCCAAGAGGGGAAACTGACTGCCACCAAGTTGCCGAAGCATAAAATATGAGAAATACCTCACCCGACTACTCTTTTGGCTAAGTGACTCCACTCATGTTTCCAATATAGGAACAAGCTTTTATATATGCTCTTTAGTTCATTTTAACCAGCGGTATTTTTTTCCTTGTTTTTCTTTAAGTTTTTTTTTTTATATATATATACTCCTCGTGTCCTGCACTCACTGCTCCCGGTCTTGTAATGCCTTGGTGCTAATCCTGGCCATTATATAGAATACCTTGTATGAAAGTGCTCACAGGACTTGATATGGTTCAAAAATAGTGCTTCTTTATTGCAGCAAAAATTTCAAGTAAAAAGTGTCAACGTTTCAGTCCCATCTGGACTTTTATCAAGACAATTAAACAGTGAAAAAAAAACGCCTTTTAAATATGCAGTGATCAGATGTTCATTGGAAGGTGAAAACAAGGTGGAGTGAGGTGATAATTGACGTGTCTGTTTGTAAATAACGTAATCGGGATAATTGGTATGTCGATAGATGGAAAATAATAAAAAATACAAACAACACATAATAGTACATAATAACATAAATACATCCTATATACATAGTATACAAATTGTTATAGGGATAATACCATGGCACCAGCATGTATGCTAAATTACTCAGGAGTAAAGGGAGTTATATAAAATCTTTGGCTAGTAATTAAAGTGCCACATAGCTAAATAATCCCAAATAACCAGGGAGTATCACTCCCATCACTAAGGACTCCCACGCCAGGCCGTTGATGCACATTAGACTCAATGTAATGGCTTATTGTCTTTAAGTTATAATATCAGTGGCTAGCTTAATTGTAGCCCTCATTAATCTGAAATGTGACTACTTTTAGCTGCTGCAAGTAGATAATACTTAATCCTGTCTTGATAATTACATAGTCAATTCATTAATACACAGAGTTCACCATTTTCAATTCATAATTAATGGAACCATACATGGTTAAAGTTGTTATAATCTAATTAGAAATCAGCTAAGATTACTCAACATAAAGCCGAAAATAACTAAATCATAATCTATAATGAACTAGATATACAAACTCCTAGAAAATATCACGGATATATACAAAATATGTTAAAGACATTTTTACCACTGATGTATTGTACGTAACTATATATTATAGTAATGATAAAAATATTTATCTTTTAGGTAGAAAGCAATATAATGGATTTTTTTCATTGAGTCCATGTGGGGACATAGTGTCTGTAGCGGTACTTACCCTCTCCAGGGGCCGGCCGGGGTCCTCCCTTCTCGCCGCGCGCGGTCCTGCTCCTGCACGAGCCGCGCGCGGCTCAGCCAACGATGGGATCAGTCTGGCGGGCAGTGACCGCGAGAAGCGGTCACATGTCCCGCCCGACACTAAGAGCGCGCCGCGCGTCTCGGGCGCGCTCTTAAAGGGACAGTGGGAGACTAAATTAGAATCAGTCTCCCATTGGCCCCTGTCAGGCCACATTCCCCATTCACTCACGTTTTGGGGGCGTGGATATGACAGGAGCCAATCAAAGTGAACCTTAGGGTTTTTATACTCACTTGTTTCCCCTTGCTCCTTGCCCTATCGTGGTTTCTGTCCAGTTCCCTTTAGTGCTTGTTTCGTTCAGTTGGTTTATTGGTCCTTTTCGTATCTTGCATGTGGTTAATCCTGTCTCGTATGCATTGGATCTTCCAAAAAATCTACGCATTCCTAACGTGTTTCATACCTCCTTGTTAAAACCCCTCCTGTGCAACCGTTTTACTCGGCATGTTTCCCCTCCTCCTCCGGTTTCGGTGGAGGGCCATGAGGAGTTTGAAGTGGCGGCTGTAATTGACTCTCGCTTGCTTCGGGGTCGCCTCCAATATCTGGTACATTGGAAGGGCTATGGGCCTGAGGAACGCAGTTGGATTTCCGCTGACGCTGTTCACGCTCCTCGCCTTGTGCGTTCTTTCCACGCTCGTTTTCCTGCCAGGCCTGCTCCTCCCCGCCCGGTGGGCGTGTCTTCAGGGGGGGGTACTGTAGCGGTACTTACCCTCTCCAGGGGCCGGCCGGGGTCCTCCCTTCTCGCCGCGCGCGGTCCTGCTCCTGCACGAGCCGCGCGCGGCTCAGCCAACGATGGGATCAGTCTGGCGGGCAGTGACCGCGAGAAGCGGTCACATGTCCCGCCCGACACTAAGAGCGCGCCGCGCGTCTCGGGCGCGCTCTTAAAGGGACAGTGGGAGACTAAATTAGAATCAGTCTCCCATTGGCCCCTGTCAGGCCACATTCCCCATTCACTCACGTTTTGGGGGCGTGGATATGACAGGAGCCAATCAAAGTGAACCTTAGGGTTTTTATACTCACCTGTTTCCCCTTGCTCCTTGCCCTATCGTGGTTTCTGTCCAGTTCCCTTTAGTGCTTGTTTCGTTCAGTTGGTTTTTTGGTGCTTGACCTTGGCTTTGTTCCTGACTCCGCTCTCTCTTTATCCTTGCTTGCTTATCCGCTGTTTGTCCTCTGTGTACCAGTCCTCGGCTTGTTCTACGTTACGCTGTCTCTCAGTTCCCTTGACCTCGGCTTGTTCTGACTCTGTCTTTCTCTCGTCCTAGTCCGGCCATTCTAAGGTACACTGTTTCTTGTCTCTTGACTATGAACTATTCCTGCGTGTTGGGGTATATTACCGTGACAGTGTCAAGGGTGTAGATCCAATACTCTTCCCTCTGTAATAAACATGTATATCTGTCACCTCCTCTGGATAGGGCAGGGACATGATCAATGCCCATGAATCTAAGGGAGGGAAGTGTATGTCCAGCCTACAAAAAAATGCCTTGCCACAGGGGTATTTGCTGTATTATTCTAAATAGCCAAACGTATAGCGAACCGATGTCCCCTCATCCTCTCTCTCAAATCATTTCAAGTTTTTCCCACATAGACTAAGCCACATGGGCACACAATCTGATATACCACATGAGTTGTTATACAAGTAATTCTGTATCTAATTTTGTACTTCCAGTTCTTGGGTGTGAGAACTCTTTGCCAGGGGTCATAGAATTGCACGCAGTGCAATTGAGACATCTGTAGCAACCAAGATTAGTATTATCCGCTTTCTGTACGATTTTAGTAAACTGATCCGTATGAACTAAAAAGTTCCTTAAATCTCTGTCTCTTCTGTAACTCATAATTGGGCTTTGTGAAAATGAAATTGGTAATGTTGTATCTTTGCTTAATATTCTACAATTCTCACGCACCGCAGAAGCTACTTGAGATGATTTAGTATGAAAAGATTGAGGAAAGATCAAATGATTGTCGACTCTTGATGGTATCAGTTGCTCTGTAGTTGATTTTTTTTTTGCCTGCTCCAGTGCACGATTTAACACCATTTTTGAATAACCCCTTTCTAAGAATTTCTTATACATTAGATTTAATTGGTTTGTTGCTAGTGTAGGGTCTGAGTTATTACGTATTACCCTCAAAAATTGGGAAATGGGTAATGATTCCTTCAATCTCTTCGGGTGGAAACTGGACGCATGCAAAATAATATTTCTATCAATCTCCTTAGAATACGGTGTATATCCGAGTATGTTATCTTTAACAAAGATTCGAACATCCAAAAAATCGATTTGAAACTTGCTACATTGGAATGTGAATTTCACTGGAGAGTTCATCATATTTGCTGTATACATCATAGACGTAAATGATTCCTCATCATCCCTCCATAATATTAGGATATCGTCGATAACGTGTGTTCCCTGCTGCTCATAGCCCTTAAGCCTCCTTGTGTAAAGGGCCTCAACTAGATAATCCCTTTAGCATGCTAGACTAAGGGCAAGTTAAATACTATACACAAGCTGAGGGTAAAATCAGCGTTAGTTAACCAGCCCGTTAACTTGACTATACTACTCTGACAAGCTGCTTAGGACCATTTTGTCAAACATGTATACCTGCATTTCAATGTTAACCTGGAGTGAGCTAGTAACTTGATTATCTACAGAAACTAAGCAGTGTACAGCTATAACACATTAACTACTTAACCAAGCTGAATGTCGTTATGTTTGTTCAACATTCAATATACCGTATATACTTGAGTATAAGCAGAGTTTTTCAGCACATTTTTTGTGCTGAAAAACCCCAACTCGGCTTATACTCGAGTCAATAGTCTATATTATGGCAATTTGCATTGCCATAATACAGACAGGGGCTGTGGGGGCTGTCAGAGCTGTTACTTACCTCTCCTGCAGCTCCTGTCAGCTCCCTCCTCCTCCGCGCTGTCCGTTCAGCACCTCGGTCAGCTCCCAGTGTAAATCTTGCAAGAGCCGCGGCTCTCGCGAGACTTACAGTGCGAGCTGACAGAAGAGCTGAACGGACGGCGCGGAGGAGGAGGGAGCTGACAGGAGCTGCAGGAGAGGTAAGTAACAGCTCTGACAGCCCCTGTAATGATATTGATGTTACAAAGTTTTGGAGTCCAGTAGCCAGATCAGCAATGTTTTCTGCCAGAGGTAGCCACTCGTTACCCAGGTGGTTGAGCCCCTGAGCCTTGAGTGGCCTTCTGGTCTTAAGCAGAGATGGGAGACTGGAACAGAGAGATGATAATCGTAGTGAGGCAAGCCGAGGTCAGTGGGAAAGAGAAGCAGCAAAGTCAAAACGGTCCAAAATCAGCAACAGGTAGGAGAAACAGGAACAAGCTTGATTAGAGAGTACAGGAACCACAATAATCTGGCAAAGGTACAGAGACAGGAAGTGGCTTTTATAGGCCAAGAACCAGACACATGACCAGACACAGCTGAAGAGACTTGTCACTGATACCAATGCTTATAGAGTCATGCTTATACACACACACACACACTGCACTCATACACACGCACTGCACTCATACGCACACACTGCATTCATTATATACACACACTGTAAATAAATATTCAATTAATATATACACACACACTGCACTCATACACACACTGCACTCATACGCACACACTGCATTCATACGCACACACTGCATTCATACGCACACACTGCATTCATTATATACACACACTGTAAATAAATATTCAATTAATATAATTTTTTTAGGATCTAATTTTATTTAGAAATTTACCAGTAGCTGCTGCATTTCCCACCCTAGTCTTATACTCGAGTCAATAAGTTTTCCCAGTTTTTTGGGGTAAAATTAGGGGCCTCGGCTTATATTCGGGTCGGCTTATACTCGAGTATATACGGTATATAAAATGTACACGCCTATCTATTGCCCTATTGTGACTCTTGAAACCAAGCCAGAGGAATGCCGTTGGGGTACCTCAGGCATGTATGTACAAATCTTTGCATGCCGTAAAATGTAAATAAAAAAAAAGGTATGGAAAGTTTTTCTAAAAGTTTTTAATGGAAGATCAATGTGGCAAAAGGGTTCATAGATTCTGATAGTTTGGAGCTGTTTACAGATGCATCAGGTGCTATTGGTTTTGGCATATATTGGGATGGGCAATGGTGTGCACAAGAATGGCCGGATCTTTGGGTACAGGAAGGCTTAACCAAAAATTGAACTTTGTTGGAATTATTTCCAATTGTAGCAGCAATATATTTATGGGGAGATGCATGGAAAAATAGGCGGCTGATTGTCACATGCAAAGATCTAAGTGTAGTGATGGTAATGAATTCTTTACAGTCTAGGTGTAAGAGGGTTATCAATTTACTTAGACATTTGGTGTTAAGGTGTTTACAATTGAACATTTGGGTGAAAGTTAGAAATATACCAGGCAAGATGAATAGGCTGACTGATGCTCTTTCACGATTACAATTGCAGGAATTTCGGGAAATGGCACCGAGAGCAGCTTAGGAAGGAATCCAGTTTCCGTCAGACCTTTGGGAATTGATTGGTGACAGTTAAGTGTCATGCTGATGAATTCGGTAGCAGTTAACCATCTGCCTTTGCAGTTAACCATCTGCAGTTAACCTTTCCCAAACTTACACATAACAAAATAATAAGGATGAACACTATTTTGTCTCTCTAATCTACAAAGATCATATGCTCTAGATTTCCTTATGCTGACTGAAAAGCATTATGCATACTAAAGAGCCGATCTTCTTAAGACTACTTAGTTCATATCTTCGAAGTGTATGGGGAATTTGCAAAATAACTACATATATACACTTACTGTGATTGACAAGCAAGTGAATTAGTCAACCCTCTTTACACTTCTACGTAATAAGGGTTAAGGGCGCACACTACTTGGTCTTTCCAACCCATAGAGATTATAGGCTCCAAATCTTGTTTCATGCTGATTGATAAGCATGATGTAAACCAAAGAGCCGTCTTTTCTTATATTAGTCTAATCCCCTAAGTATATGTCAGTGCCCCATAATTACTCTCCGGAGTCCATACTTGGATACATTGGGAGTCATGGCATAGAGGGAGTTAATCGAGCTACCAATCATTTTGATGCGGTTCATCCCGCCCACAGCCACCCCACGTGACCGCAATAGCGATACGTCACCAATGATGGACCTCTGATTGGCCAGCCTACATTTAAATACCGGGGGGGGATCGGGCGGCAATTTTCAACCCCTGACGAAGGAGTCTAGTACTCCGAAACGCGCGTCGGGTCTCCACACTGGATCCCTCTCTCACTGAGCACTCACCCGGCACTATGCACGAGGGATTCCATTTTTGATACATCACTTATTCATTTATTATTTTTTCTTCTTTTCGTTGTTTAGACTGACGTTCATGTACCTGTTCAAATAAGTAGTACCAGTGCAGTAACGGCAGTGTCTTATGGGACAGAGCTTAGCAACAGAATAAGGATAGAACACCCACGAAGGTGTTGGGGGGAGTGTATAGGAAAGATTAGATACAGTGTTTACTTGTGGGGATTTATACTCCTTATCCTACTATCAATCTAATCTTTTACCTATTATCAGTATCCTGCTGACCCTCCATATATATATATATATATATATATATATATATATATTGTATATATTTTTATATACTCTATCCTGTCTTTTCTTGATAAGTTTAGAGTCTATCCTTTAGACATTTATTTATGGACACTTTCATGTCCCTCTCTATAATGTGCAAAGTCTGTCTATGTCCCACCTGCTGAACCTCCTTAAAATTTAAAGGTATCAACCTCGACTTTTTTGGTTTTTTCCTACGTGGATTGTCCAAAAGGCACACCTGGAGTTTCCAGTGTTCAATATGCCTTACGGCTTAGCTGGATATTAAGATACATCCACAGGAAATTCGCTCAGTAACTAAGCATCTCCTAGGAATTGAGATTTTGTATCCTTTGTTTAATTGATTTAATAAAGTTACAGTGTGTTCACTGTGTTTGCCAGGATACACATCTCACTAGTTTCTTAATACGAGTATGCGTTATTTTTGATACCTTTATCCTTATTTGGACACATCTATAGGTATAGCACCATAACTGTCCTTTTTCTACTCTATACCAGGTTGATTGGGAGCTTTTTTCCCCCCTCTTTTTCTAAGGGGGAGACGCTACCCAATCTATTCATTTCTTTACTGAATTCGGTAGCAGCCTCTACTTAGAGTGCATATGTTAGGGCATGGAATGAGTGGTTCAATTGTAATAATGGAAATGGAAAAGATACGTTTTGTAGAGGATAAAGAAAGTGCAATACAATTTACATTGGTTTCCATGCAGAAAGGTTTTTATAAGTCTGTTTGCCTGTAGTTTAGCTGGGGTGGATTTCTTTCGGAAACTGTGCGATTTGTAAGCCAATCAAATGGTATTTCATAGTAAATCAGTTAGTTCGAGGCTATAGGAAACCTATATCGTTTGCAGTTCTTTCAGTTGTTTGAAGTTTTGGAAGAGGTATGCTCTTCTTCGTGCAAGGTTACTTTTATTTAGATGTTAGTTTATAATGGCATTTTTTGCAGCTTTAAGAATTTGTGAGTTGGTTGCTAGGAGTAAGTTTTATTTATCAGGTTTGCAATGGGAGGATATTATAGTTAGCGATGTGATGGTATTTATAAGCAAATCCAAAACAGATCAAGAAAGCAAAGGCAGATGGTTATCATTGCTGGAGATTTAAGGATCCCCCTTTTGGGCCAGTGAAAGTGACTGAAGAATATTTGTCAGTAAGGCCGAGGGTGGAAGGTCAATTTTTTTTTATGCATTTTGACGCCATTCCTTTGACCAAGTTTCAGTTTACAAAGGTCTTAAAGATATGCATGGATAGGTTAAATTTAGGAGATAAGCGTTATTCATCTCATTCATTTAGAATTGGAGTGGCAACGGAAGCAGCAAGGTGTGGTTTAAGTGATTAAATAATTCAAAGGTTGGGAGGATGGGAGTCTAACAGATTTCAATTATATTTTGCGCCTCTTGTTTTTTTTTTTTTTTTTTATTCTTTATTTTCAAATGACAGAATTGAAAGGCACATGTGTGTTGCGCAAAGGTAATGCATGGGCTTATGCAAAAGACAAATTTCAAACATTTCGACAGTACATCATTATACACAAAAGTTTGAAGAGAAAGGGTTGTTATCTGTTGATGCAACATTAGTTTCTTCTTATGCGGTTCTGTTCTGTCAAGGTTTTTATACAATTAAACAAAACAAGTTTAAATGCAACTTTAGGTAGCGTTGGAACATCAAAAGAGGCAATTGAGGGTTAAGAACATAAGAAAAAATTAAAATAAATTGTGTGGTAGAAAAGCTCCATATAGGCCTCACTTGTTAAAACAAAGTTTATTATTTTTTTTTTATTTTTTTATCTGTTTAATGTTATTAAAGTTTATTGATGACTATAAATATCCGTGTATATATTAATAAATGTATTTTGTTAGGTAATAAGAAGCCAGCGATTGCCTGGGTAACTGGTCACTTGTTTAGAGTTTGAACCCAGAAGAGGGCAAAGGAGTGGACAGATGGTGAAAATCTTGCAAAGGGCTGCTGCTTTTTTTTTGGGAAAGGAATTTGTGGGGCCAAGTGGTCTCAATTATTGGAGATAATACAGCAATGTATGCTAAGTTTTGCTTATCCAGATGTGATAATAGTTCAATTGGGAGGTAACTATATTGGTTCAATAAATTCAGTAATTTGCTGCAAGAGATTAAATTAGATTTGGTTTTCATAACGCAAATATTTCAATATGTTCGTTTTATCTGGTCGGAAATTATTCCATGGCACTGCTTGGTAAAAGTAAGTGTTGTAAAACCGTTGGTAAGAGTGCAGAGAAAATTGAATAGATCGTAGATCGTTAGAATTTTTTTGCCAACTTTGGGTATGACTTCATATAGACAGGGTCGGATTAACATAGGGGCTGATGGAGCTGCAGCTCCAGGCCCATGCATAGGAATAGGCCCATTGTTGTGTATTTTTTTTTATTTATTTTTTTTACACACTACTATTAGGGTTGCCACCTGGCCGGTATTTCTGCCTAGACGGTGCCGGTATTGCAGTAATACCGGCGATACAAATATCATTGTTATCTATAGTGTACTGCTGTAGTATCTTGTACTTGCAGCTACAATCCATTTAATTAATTAATAATCTGGCTGTTAGGATTTGATTGTCAAAATTGTAATTCACCCATGTTTGCCACTCCTAGCTGTAAATACCTTGATATAACTGTTTCTCTACTCCCTCCGTAGGCCCATTTCCCATACCATCTCTACTGCAAGTCTCTACTGGGCTCAACCCCCCCTCTCCCCCACCCAGGTTCCCTCTAAATTTATAGCATGCTCCTCCAGCTGTTTAAAATTCTCACTAACTTACCTCATTCATTCCCTCTATATTCTACCAATAGCTGCAACTCGGTTTCCTTATTTAGCCATCACTTCCAAATTTCCCCTGCCACCCCTAGTCTCAAATCCCCACGGTATCCTTTAGATTGTAAGATCATGGGCTATCTACCTATGCACTTTGTATAAAAGTGCTTGAATGGCAAGATTTCAGCTTACGGACAGGGCCCTCTCTACCTTTTTTTTTTATTTGTCTGTGTATATTGTATGTTTTCCACAAATTGTACAGCGCTGCGGAATCAGCTGGCACTTTATAAATGGTAATAAATACATAAATATCTGTCTCAGTATAAACTGAGATTATTCTGAGGTCATCACTGTGGGCCGGGTCACATGACCGCGGGCAGCACACATATAAGGAAGCTGCTCTGGAGCGTGCAGCGTCACACTGTGATGAGGTAAGCAAGGTCGCCACGAGCGTCACGGGGGCAGGGGACCTGAAAGCTGCAGTAGCTCAATTTGCTGAAAATGTGATGCTGACCATGGTAGAAAGGTGTCAGAACATACAGTGCATTGCAGTTTGCTGTGTATCGGCTGCCTTGCTGCAGCCCGGTCAGAGTGCACATGATGACCCCTGTCTGCCACCAAAAATGCCTTTAACTGGAACAAAGAGCAATGGAAGAAGGTTGCCTTGTCTGATTAATCACTTTTTCTTTTAGGTAATTTGGATGGCTGGGTGCATATGTGTCATTTACCCGGGGAAGAGATGGCAACAGAATGCACTATTTGAAGAAGGCAGGCCGGCTGAGGCAGTATTATGCTCTGGGCAATGTTCTGCTGGGAAACCTTAGGTCCTGGCATTCATGTAAATGTTACTTTGACACATGCCACCTACCTAGAGATTGTTGCGGACTGCGTACAACCCTTCATGGCAAGTGTGTTCACTGGTAGCAGTGGCCTCTTTCAACAGAATAATGCTGAACTGCAAAATTGTTCAGGAATGGTTTGAAGAACATGACAAAGAGTTAAAGGTATTGTGTTGGCCTCCAAATTCCCCACATCTTAAGAGGCTTGTCTTACTTTTCTAATAAAGAATACAAGTTTGTTTTTTCTGGAAGACCCACCAGGATGTTGTCACCAAGGATACCCTTTCCCATGGTGTTTATAGCTCCCAGGGTATCTTCACTTATTATAGCTGTGTAGCAGATCAACCACACGCACTAGCCGAGACTTAGTGTAGGGTGAAATAGAACTGGTTTATTGTCACGCAGGTCACTCTTTTATACCTGGGGTGTCAACATTAGGTCCCCAGGGAGAACCCTTGGTGTCTGCGCCTGAGCAGATTATTTAAGTAGCGGCCAGACACCTTGGCACCGGGATAACAAAGAATATAATAACTCTAGTTCCCGTGCCCACATCCCCAAACAATTGGTGTCCACAGGAAGCTTGTTTTGGAGCGCCCACTCTGTCCAAAAAGCACTCAGATTGTAGGTGGCTAGCCAAATTTAGATGGAAGTCAAGGTTTCAGTGGGCCATGGCTACCACTGGGTGGAAAGTCCCAGTCATCCAAAACTACAGCTCTTTCGACAAATGTTTGTAATTTCCCAAAGTCCATGGTACCATTGGATGACTCACCCTCTCCACTAACATCCCTCCAAAAAGCACCCTGCTAGGTGGTCTTTGGACCTAGATTGCTCTGAATAAAGCTTTAGCAGAACACGACTGATCCGCGATCCGAGACAGAGTTCCAGAGTGTTTGGAGGTTGCTCCTGGTCACACTGTGCCTCTGGAGCCTTCCTGCGCTGGTACAATGCTCCTGACGGTTGCTAGGAAGGGCACTTAAGGGTAGACTCGGCTGGGAGGAAAACTAAGGTGATTTTGGGGTGAGCTGGAGGGCTACAAACCAAGTACAATCCATGGGTGACTAGGTGGTCTGTCATACTGCTCCCCCTTTTTATCCTGACCTGGCAAACTTGGCTTGACCCTTTTCAGGTCAACTTGGAGATATCCGGGAAAGCTGTCCGTGTTCACGAGCTCAGTCTGCTGGGACAACCTGTCCGTGTTTCCATTCTGCTTACCAGGTCGATAATGGATTGTAAAGTCATACAGTTGCAGGGCTAGGCTCCACCTCAATAACCACATGTTGTCCCCAGCAACCTGGTTCAGCACAAACTAACGGGCTGTGGTCGGTGTTAAGTATAAATGCTTGTCTATACAAGTAGGGAGTCAGTTTCTTCAAGGCCCAGACCAATGCTAAGCACTCCTTTTCCACCACAGCATAGCTTACTTCCCAGGGTAGAAGCTTCCTACTGAGGTAGGCGATTGTGTGTTCTCCGCTATACTCACAGTCCTCACCGACCTGGCTCAGAACTGCTCCAAGTCCAAACATTAAACCGTCTGTATGGATCTGGGGCTGACAGGAAGGGAGCATTTATCAGTGCTTGTTTTAGTGACTGGAAGGCTGTCTCGCAGCCTAGGTCAATTTTTCTTACTCAGGTCCGTCAGGGGTTTTGCAATGGTGCTGTAGTCTGTCAGATGTTAATATCTGACAAGTCGGGGACGAAGTATCGGAAGTAGCAAGCCGTCCCAAGGAAGGCCATGACTCGTGATTTGGAACGGATGTGAGCCAGTTAGCTACGGCTTCGATCTTGACCAGTTCTGGCCATTGCTTCCTACACCCTGCTCAGTGGCATAGATAGTACTTCAGCCATACCAATGGGACACTTGTCTGGCTTCAAGGTTAAGCCAGCATCCTTAATCCTGTCCAGGACCATCACCACATGCTCTAAGTGAGCCTCTCAGGTATCGCTTTAGAACGCTATGTCATCCAGGTATCATAGTCCTGGAAGCCGTCGAGGAGCCTATCCACCATATATTGGAAGGTAGTTGGGGAAATCTTTATCCCAAACAACATGACCCAAAATTGGTCTAAACAGAAAAGTCGAACGGTGTGACGAAGGCAGACTTGGGGATAGCCTCCTCAGCTAGGGGAATTTTCTGATACCCTTACAGAGGTCAATGGTGATCAGGTAACGTCCCATAGCCATGCAGTCCAGCAGCTCATCTACTCGGGGTATCGGATAGGCATTGGTTACTGTCCTATTATTCAGTCGCCTGTAGTCGACACAGAAGCACAAGCAAGGCCCATGGGCTATCGGAACCTTCAATGACTCTCCAGCATAGCATTTCATTTAATTCTTTCCACATCCCTTCCTAGACTGCCTCGGGGATGGGATATGGGATTTACCTAAGGTGTGCTTGACCAGGGGGTCTCTACCTGTGTGCATTCTGGTACATTTTAAGGCACTATTAATAATTGAATGTTGTGGAGATGTTGGGAAAGTATTAAAACTCAGAGGTTAAAAATGGATCTGGTGCCTGGAATTCTGCACTGTGGCACACTTTTTCCCCCATTCAACCACTTGTAGATGTTCAGCAGCTCGTGTTATAATAGCACTAACTGATGGCTCTCATGGAGAGCAAGGAGCCGGTGTATAGCTCCTTTAAGATTGAGAGCTGTGGTTACCTCCTATTGCACAGAGCCACATCGTGCTGCAAAACCAGGTTTTAAAACCTGATGTGTGTGTATACATTTATCATTTCTGTCTATTTTAAACTGTTTCATTATGTAACTAAAGTTGTATCTTATCAAGTTATACCATCTTCTGTAGAAATTGCTCATTAAAATTAGATAATTGCAATATCCGTTGATTTCATTTCTGGCCATCAGGAAATGGGACAATATTTATTAGATTATGGAAGACTCTAACTTACAGAATGATTCCATGTTAGTTCTTCATTATTTCCTTTGAAGACACAATTAAAATCCCTTGTATTCAATTAAATTGAATCAGGGTACTCATATGTACTATGATGTATTTATGCAGTTTGGCAAAGTCATACATTTGTATATATTGCAAAGTGTCTATTGCAAAACATCTTATTTTTAAAGCGGATTCAGTCTGATTATATGTAATTTTTACATGGTGCCATAAATGTATTCTTGTTTCTGGTTCAGTGGTAAGCAGCTGTTTTTGTATGTTCGTAGGTCTCACTATCAAAAATGGTGGTTTGGACATAAGTCAAGAAACTATAAATTCCAACAATCATTGGCCAAATGTGCGTAAGCCTCTAAAACCTCTTGATTCGGCCTCAGACATGAGCAGCAAGATTTACGATGAGATATCTGGTATCGTAACCCATGGAATGTATGATCTCCTGCTCTATGAAATTAAAGGAAAAGCTTTAAATTAATTTAAAGGCGTATTATGAATTTTAGCTATGTGTTACTATCAGTCCAAAATTTTCAGTTTACTTCTATTTATTCCTTAGATCAAGTTGGTGCAGCTCCAAACATCTAGAGCTGGAAACGGACAGGAAGAATCATTACCGAAAAGGAAAGAAAGCATTAGATCAATAGTGAAAATACACATGCTTTGCTAGACAGTAAAATTACTTTTCTGAGAAAAGGTGGTGTTTACATTGAGCTGCAAAAAACACATCTAGTGGCTGTCACTCATACAGCCACTAGAGGCAGTTCCTATTGTGGTCCTGCACACTCTGCATGAAGATGCTGAACGCTCCTCATAGAGATGCTTTGGTATAATGCTTCTCTATGAGGAGATGCTGATTGCCACAACATGAAAGCATTGGAATGGCTGAGATCATCAGTATTTATGATCTCAAGTGAGAATGGAGCATCGACCATGGCAAAGGACAAAAGGGTAAGTAAAAATATTTACTTATTGGGTGGGGTCTTCAATATAAATCAGGTCTTGATCACTCAACCATTAGATATACAGATTTGTAAGGGGCATGCCGCAGATCACTTGACAATTGTTTTTTTTAAATCAGCAAGAAAACATTTTTAAACATGTATACAAGCCAACATAGAGCAAGAAAAACTTTAAAATTATCATGTAATAAAAGTTTATAAACTTGGTCAGACTGCATTATTGGGCACAACTCTTAGCTAGGGTAGTTTCTTCAGGCTCCCTCTTTACCCACCCTACTTGGTTTCAGACCAGTCCACTAATAACGAAAACAGGGCATCATTGTGCAGCAGGGGAGAGAAACAAGACATGGGAGCCTGACTTGCATGAATCGCACTGATCAGACTTTCTCTCTTCTCCTTGTGTGAGGACGTTGCAAGGTGAAGTGATCTTCTAACTTCACATGTTTAAATCTGTCAGGCATGCTCAATAAACTTTTCAAGCAGCCCTATGGCTAGGGCGCTGATTGGTTATCTCTCAGTCCTCCACTCAAGAATGGCTATTGAAACATAAGAAAGAAGAAGGTAAATATGGGAAACCAAATGTGCTTTATTCAGACTGCAGAGTGAGACCACTGTCTAGTTCAAAGCTAAAGCAAGTGATGCATGTCCCTTTAAAGTAAGAGCGTTCCTTTATGATGGTTAGTCAGAACATACATTCTACTTTTCTGTCTTTCAGGTGATAGTGGGAGCAGTGGATCAGCTGTTAATTATACCCCATCATTTAAAAAAAAGTAATGGGTCAGAAGGTTCATTTAGCTCCACTTACAGAAGCAGCTCCAAAAACATGACTGTATATTACTGTATTATAATATTTTTATATTATGTATTAGGTTCAAATGTTTCACTCACCCACTAGTCATTGCCATGCCCCCCTCAATGCTGACTTTACTAACTAACTAGCAAATAAAGCTCTTGTCATTGTAGAGATCTTCCAGTCAATCTTGGCACACTAAAAACATTTTCTACATCAAGCATATCAAACATGCGGCCCGCAGGCCACAATGAATATTTTTGTGGCCTGTCTGCCCTGGGCCGCTTTCAGCTGTGGCTGCGACCAGCCACAAGACAGGAAAAATATTTCCTGATTCTTGCTAGCCCAGTCACAAGAGGGCAGAGTGAGCAGACCAGAGCATCCATTCCCCCTTCCCTCCTGCTCACAGTGCTAGAAGGAGCATCTGGCCTGCTTCAGCAGGGCTGGAGCTGGAGGATGGACAGCAAGAGGTGCTTGGGGAAGAGGAGCAGTGTATTTGAAGGAAGGAGGGGACAGTGTATTTATTTGGGGGAGGGAAGGGGCCAGTGTATTAGAGTGGTGGTGGGGGGAGTAGTGTATTAATTTAAGAGAGGGAAGGGCCAGTGTATTCAATTGGGGAGGGGTGGCAGTGCATTAATGGGAGGGAGGGGGCAGTGTATTAATGGGAGGGAGCGGGACAGTGTATTAATGGGAGGGAGCGGGACAGTGTATTACTTTGAGGGAGGTAGGGGGCACTGTATTTATTTGGGGAAGGGAGGGGGGCAGTGTATTTTGTTTATTTGAGTGAGGGGGCCAGTGTTTTAGAGTAATGGAGGGCAGTGTATTAAAATGGAGTGGGAGCAGTCTATTCAGTTAGAGGGGAGGCAATGTATTGAATTTGTGGGCAGTGTGTTAGATTGGGTCTGCATGGAGGCGTTGAACGCTCCCCATGGAGATGCTGTTTGGTCGTGCAGCTTTTTGCCACACATGCACAATAGTCTCCCAATGATTTCCTATATCAAGTTTGAGGATCTCAGCCAAAGTGAAGAACACACTCATATAACTTCAAAATAAATAAGATAATGGCATTTGTTTTTTACAACTGTGCAACAGCATACATTCACCATTTTAGTCCTATTACCAAACATTTCTTAATATGTCAAGGTAGTTGGACTGAAACGTTGGTTATATGCAAATGCAGGTCTCCTTAAAATAAATTTGCTCTTTTGTTTACTTTGAAGCCCTACACGCGTGAGGATGTCCAGTGTCAGTTAGACAATTTTTTTTATACTGTACTTTTAAATAAACCTACGTTTCTATGAAAACTGAAGTTTTTGTTTTTTTGCAGCCCACATAAAACTTGTTTGTTTGGCCCGTCTTAGCTTTTGAAGTTGACATGCTTCTTCTACATGATTACATTTTAATTTAGTCTATCTGGTGTGATCTAACATTATGTATTTAATGATTTGCTCGCCACAATCAAGCATAAAAATACACTTTATTCATTATTGTTATTATTTAATTATTTATATAGCACCATCAGATTCTGTAGCGCTGTACAATGGGTGGACTAACAGACATGTAATTGTAACCAGACAACTGGACGTACAGGAACATGCTAAAAGGAGTAGGGTAGAGTGACACAAAGAGTAAAAGTAGGGGTACAAAGTAGTTTGTTAGAAAAGTATTCACTGAGGGCTTAGTAGGTAATTTTTGAAAGTTGCAGGAGAGGAGTCATGGGGGCTGGGGGATATAACCCTGCTAACAGTTTAATTGATATGCTTTTTTGAAGAAGTTAGTTTTCAATGATTTTTTGAAGGAATGGAGACTGGGTGAAAGTCTTACAGAGAAGGGAAGGGAGTTCCACAGAAGAGGTGCAGCCCTGGAGAAGTCTTGGAGGCGAGCATCAGAGGTGGGAGTACGGACAGAGGATAGAGGTAGCTCTTTGGCAGAGCACAGGGGTCTCGACAGGACATACTTGTGTATTAGGGAGGTTAGGTAGGTTGGAGCAGCATTATGTAGGGTCTTGTAAGCAAGCACCAGATTTCTAAATTGAGCCCTATATCTAACTGGAAGCCAATGTAGGGACTGACAGAGCGGGGAGGAGTGGGAGGTGCGAGCGGACAGGAAAATGAGCCACACCGCTGCATTAATTATAGATTGCAGCGGTGCAAGCTGGGAACAGGTAAAACCACTGAGAAGGGGATTGTAGTAGTCAAGGCGAGAGAGAACAACAGCATGGACCAGCACCTTAGCCGCATCCGGCATTAAATAGGGGCAGATGCACGCTATGTTTTTGAGATGGAAGCGACAGGATTTGGCGATTGATTGGAAATGATGGGTAAAGGAGAGGTTGGAGTAAAAAAAACACCCAGGGAGGGATACTGCGAGGTATAGGTGATGGTAGCGCCGTTGACTTGGAGGGAGACAGACACGGGAGTAGCAACACTTGAGGGAGTAAAGACCAGAAATCCGGTTTTGGACAGGTTGAGTTTAAGGAAGTGAGCAGCCATCTAGTTGGAAATCGCAGAGAGGCAGTCAGAGACACGAGTCAAGATGGGCGGAGAGAGATCAGGAGAGGACAGGTAGATTTGCGTGTCATCTGCATAGAAATGATAACGGAAGTCAAAGGAGCTAATGCGTTTACCAGGGGAGGCAGTATAGATAGAGAACAGTAGGGGACCAAGGACAGAACCTTGGGGGACGCCAACAGAGAGTGGTTGGGGGGAAGAGGCAGAGTCAGAGAAAGAAACACTGAAAGAGCGCTGGGAGAGGTACGAGGAGCACCAGGAGAGAGTAGTATCCCATAGACCAAAATTATGGAGAAAGCGAAGAAGCTGTTGATGATCAACATTGTCAAAGGCAGCAAAAAGATCAAGAAGAATTAGGATAGAGTAATGGCTGCAAGATTTAGAGGAGGAAGTTAGATGCAAAGTGAGACTTTCTCCAGCAGCGTTCAGCAGTTCTGGAAGATTTTTGGAGGTGACAGGTCAGCTTGGTGTGCCAGGGTTGTAATTGGGGGGGGGTTGCTGCGTTTAATTGTAGGAGGTGCCATGATGTCGAGTTGAGAGGATAGAGTTGAGTTGTATAGTAAGGTTGCAGAGTTAGGGCAAGTTAGATTTGATCAATTTCATAACGTTGGCATAATCTAAAATTTTACCACCCACATGACAGGAGGCTTCATATTTGCATTTTTAACGCTTATGGAAGAAGAGCGGAATAAGCATGAGAAGCAGGCCGAAAATAAAAAAGCCGAAACTTATTTTCGCGAGACCAAAAAGCAGAACACAGGGAGGCACCCGACAAAAGGCTTGCGTAGCCGCTGCACCACATATGTAGTGCACCATGTATGTAGTATTCAACGCCTGCCAGTAAAAGAAGCCAACGTACCCATCCAGCGAGGGTCGTAGCTGAAAACGGTCCATGCGGTTGCACGTAAGATACGAGTAATTGTCCCGAAGGGGAACGACGAAGAGAAGCAGTAACATATTCACGTACGACGTCAAGCTGCATGCCTTGGGCCAGCGCCAGGTCAGCGAAATACAAGATCTTCGCCAAGGGTCCCAGGATGTCGAGCAACTTATCCTGTGTGGATTTCAACCCTCTCTCGGCTCCTTTCCTGGGGTCATGTCCCAATTCCGGTGTCACTGCCATTTTTTCGGGCAGGATGGGCCATGGGCATTCCGCCAGTAGTCTTGCCCTGACCTCTCTGTCTAGAGGTTTACGCATCCAGAAATGCACGAATTGTGCTAGGTGGTTCGGGAACAAAGGACAACCGTGGGTGACCAGAAACAGGCCATCTGCCTCCTGGGACAAGAGGTCATGTAATATGCCTTGTGATGAGGGGTCGCCTGCAAAGGACTCCTTCACTTGGAGTCATGTGGGGGTAAGTCTTGCCAATCGTCCCCGACCTCAGATGCGGATTCAACTGCTTTCCACTCATCTAGTATACCCAGCGTATGAGGATAGCATTGGGGGAGGGGGTTCAAGTCTTGTCACCTGTTTGGTCAGGAAGTTGGTTGAGTATTTTAGATAGGGCTTTCTCCACCGATGCTGCCACTGCAGCGTTAATCATGGACAGAAAGTCCTGGGTTTGTGGTGGCGTGTCACTCATCCTATTGTCGGGTAGCCCTGCGGAGGAGAGGGCATAAATTAACATCTGTGCAGACTTCTTAGACCTGTCTGATGGGGATTCCCCTGTTAGTACAATCGGGGTATGCCCAATAGGCATTGCGCCAACCACCACGACACTCTGTAGGTGATAGTATCAATAGGATAGTGTGAGGCGTCACCATTCACTGCCGGTCGAGGAGAGCAACTAATGTGTCACGGATTGGCACCCTGAAGTAGGGGGATGCCCTGGAAGCCCTGGAAGTAGTGCAGGGGTTAACCCTATGCATCCCCTTGTAGGGAGGTACCAGGTAAGCGGAGCTAGTCTGTCCAAGGTAATAATAGGCGTTCCCCAAAGGGGTTATGGTACCTAGTAATGCCCTGGCCATCTTAGTAATAAGGGCTCACCCAGATAGTAGGGCAGGGTCCACCCCTGTGTGTGTGATTGTGTAGATGCAGGTTGCTTAGTATATATAAATACACATGCTGACAGAATGCAAGCATAATACAGTAATTCAAATCCTAACTTGTGGTAAAGTACACAATCTTGTAGTAGTAGAACTCCTGTGGAGGGTAGGGGAGTCCTTCATGGCTGCACAGGGTTAACCAACAGGCAGGTCTGGTTGAACTCCTGTAGTACTATCAGACTGCCTTCAATAATATGTGGAGATGGCCGCTTTGTAAGTACCGCGGTCTCCGAGATTCCAAAATGGCCTCTGCACACGAGGACCTGGCGGGAACAACTGCTGCGGCCCGTGTGAGTATCGGAACACAATCCCTCGATATCCCCATTAAGCTGTAGTTGTTCTGGTGACTATAGTGTCTCTTTAAATATCTCTTTACGGGAAGTGTTTAGGAAGGCTGTTTTTGTAACATGCAGGGAGATGTATAAACCAAGTGACTTAACTCCTAAGTGTAAGAGAATTGAGTAGTAGAAACTGAAGGGACATGACTGCTTCCTTATGCTAAAGTTGTTTGGTGCCTATAGTGTCCCTTTTAAATTTGCCTTCAGTTTGTTAAAAGATATCATGGTAATAATAAACACTAATCACACAGGACAATATTTAGAAATGAATCTTACCTCCTAGATGACCACGGCAACGCGATACATTCGTAACGTACCCAGATACAAACGTTTATAACCAACATTCATTTTATAAATACTATGCCTGTTCTGTCCTTGATGATCACCAGAATTACCTGCCATGGCCTTATTGTTTTATCGAGACTGAGACACACAGGGAGTACTCGTGGAAAAATCAATAATTAGACTATACAACGGAGTCAATGCAAAGAATGTTCAATGTTTATTAAACAGTACAGAGGTTTTATAATAACAACTAGTAAAGGGGAGTCTAGTCTAATCATATGGACAGCTCGTGCAAGCAACATGGTTGCACGGCTGTCACTTCCTCCCAGCCGGCTGCCGAAAAGCAAGGGGCCCGGTCGCACTGTTAAAGCGCCACAGCACCCGACCGGGTGCCTGCTGACAGGCCCATCGGGTGGCCCTATGTGCATGGGCACCCATCGTGTGCGACCCTCTGCCCACAACAATTTATTTTGGGATCGGCGACCCCAATATACATTGTTGAGGGCAGAGGGCAAACGGGGCAGCTGCCTTGGGCCCCCCAGCAGTGACAGGACCTGGGGCAGCTGCCCCATTTGCCCCACGTTAAAGAAGGCTCTGGAGGGGGAGCGAGGGAATAGAGGTGAATCGCTAATTAAAAGTCCCACAGGTGCAATTAGTACAAATGGAAAAACCTTGCCTAACTCTCCCCTGCAGTACCAGAGAAAAGGGGACTTGTCATAGATACAGGTAAATAAAGAGTTTAAAATGTATTTGCCTTAGTTAAGTCTTTCCACATCTGCAGGGGTTAAAAGCAAGAATTTTTTTCTCCCCTGTTTGCAATCTGTTGCAGTTTCACACATACTCCCTTTTCTTTCTCACAGATCAAGATAACCTTTGCATAGTTTAGAAAAGATGTGTTAGACATGCACAGTAGACTAACTGTAATATGTAATATTATATGAATAATGGTAATTGTCACACTGAATTTCTATCATATTGTGAAGAAATGCATTGATTCCAAGGCTCAAGCTTGTAGGTGCCATAAATGGCTAGCCTATATTAAAAATGGCTAACTTGGACTCATGTAATGCTTTATGCTTAAATTAACTTTGTCCTTCATTCTCTTTCTGTAAAAGCCAGAGAAAAAGTTACCTGCGCTCTTTCCTAAATCCCTATGTATATTTAAACAAATTGAGGTTATTTAGTTACTCCAAGGGCCATTGGAGGGAATGCCCGCCTGCCACGTCAAAGCAAACCCCCTCATGTGGGTCCTACACTGACCTTTCACCTTGCTTCCTTGAGCTTCTGGCATAGATATCTCTGGACCCAAGACCAGGATCCAGCTTCCAGTGGGTAGACCTATCCTAGTCCAGAGAGCGTAGCAGGAACAGCTCTTATAAGAGCTAGTGATTATACTCAGGGGAGTATAGTGATTATAGCAATCCCCAGAGTGAATGTAGTTCTCCAATCCCCCAAACATGAGCCAAGACTTCATGAAGAGGTAATGCATTCTGTTTAATGGAAGCCACAGCTGGCCTTTTATGGAAATTTCCCAACAAGGGTGAGAACCAGGTGGACCTTGTTGGGCACAGGGACACAAAGTGAATAAACCAATAAAAACAGAGGCATAGAGTGAGACACTCCCATACGTAAACAATAGAAGCCCTCCTCTGTGCTTGGGAGATAATTGAATCAGGAACTGTACTAATCTAACCCAATTATCTCCAAGCACAGAAAACCATACATTTTTATGAAACCCCCAAAAGTACCTTAAAACACATAAAAGCCTATAAGTTACATCCCCTGGTAGCCCCGATCTGGGTGAACAACATATCCAAAAATCACCCAGATCGGTTCAGGGGTTCAGGAATTTCCTGGAAGCCTTATTTTGGTCCCATGCCCAAAACAGTTCCAGAGAATTAGGGCTAACGATATATACTTCACAGGAACAGAGCCTTTTAAAGTGCATTGGGCAAGGTATATTGCAGGGCCCACAGTCCTGAGGCAAGAGGCTGGCCAGCAGGCCCCTCCAAGAACCCTTGACGAGGTTCAGTTTGTCACAGGGCCATAATCACAGGGTAAGAGGCTGGCAAACAGGCTCCTCCAAAAGCCAGTGACGAGGTTACTTTCGTCACAAAATCATTGCTCTAAAGCTTATCTAGGGGGCATTACTAGGTGGGGTCTTCTTAGAATAAGAGGAGGTAGGGTAGTGTCTCCTAAGAGGGGGGACAAGCATGCCCATAGGCCAGTGGTGTATCCTGGTTTTGTGCTGCCCTAGGCAGGACAAAACTCAGGTGCCCCCCTCCCGCCCGCGCCACCCCACCCAACCCTTCCCCTGCGCCACCCCCACCCAACCCTTCCCCCGCCTTCTAAATACACACACACACATTCGCTGACAGATACGCATACACTAGCTAACAGAAACACACACACTAACAGACACACACACTAACAGACACACATACACACACAAACTAACACACACATACACTAACAGACACACACACTAACAGACAGACACACACACACACTAACAGACACACACACACACACACTAACAGACACACACACTAACAGACATACATACACACACACACACTAACAGACATACATACACACTAGCAGACACACACACACTAACAGACATACATACACACTAGCAGACACACACACACTAACAGACATACATACACACACTAACAGACATACATACACACACTAACAGACACACACACACTAACAGACACACACACATAAACAGACACACACACACTAACAGACATACATACACACACTAACAGACACACACACTAACAGATACACACACACTAACAGACATACATACACACACTAACAGACATACATACACACACTAACAGACACACACACACTGCCCCTCAACCGGGTACAGACCATGCGTAACTGTCTCGCAAGCTCAGGGACTTGCAGTGTCCTCTAGTAATCTGCGGCAGCGCTCTGACTATCCCGAGCTAGGAAGACAGCTACTTATGGTCTGCAGCCAATAAAAGTAAGGGCCAGAAGTGCCAGACTGCCTCCCCTACATTACAGATGAGCAGACTAAGTATGTCACATAATACGGTGAGTGGTTTTGCTTTGGAGTTCTGAATTATACTTATTTACCTTGACTTCTTTGGAATAAAAATTTGTAGTAATGTGCTGGTTCTCTATTTACCACAGAGCTCCACAACAATAAAACTCCCAGTAATGTGGAGCTCTGTGACAAGATCATACACTACACAACAATACAACTCTAAGTAATGTGTCTATTAGTGTATCACCAAGCTCCCTAACTATAAAACACAGAGTAATGTGTATTTTATATACCAGAGCTCCACTGTAATACATCTTACTATAATATGATGTAATGTTTGTGTTGTCTGTGCAAGTGATAGGTGTGATGACCGTGTGTGATATGTATGCTATGTGTTGACTGTGTGTGATATTTGTAATGGGTGTATTAACTGTGTGTGATATGCATGTATTGGTTGTATGTGATATTTGTGCTGTGTGTGATGGGTATTTAATTCAGATAAAAATATGCATTTAGGCCTATGTGTAAATGCAGGTGTATATTTTTGCAGAGATATGTGCACACAATTATACATATACAATGTCAAATCCACCACAAGTACACAGTCGCAGGCAGATAGTCACATACACAGGATCAGGCAGAAACACACAGGTACAGGCAGTCACACACACATAGTTACAGGCAGATAAACACACACACACAATTACAGGCAGACAGTCATACACACAGGGACAGACAGTAACATACATACAGCCACACATTCAGTCTTACACACACACACTTACATGCAGACATGGCAGACAGCCACACATATACACACAGGCAGACATACACACTCACACACAGGCAGACAGACACACACAGGCAGGCAGTCACACACACACAGGCAGACAGTCACACACAGGCAGTCACACACACACCTGCAGATAGTCACACACAAACAGGCAGACAGTCTTACACACAGTCACAGACATACACACAGGCAGACAGTCAAACACACAGCCACACACACATACACAGACAGCCACACACAGAGTCACACACACACACACGCAGACAGACCGTCACACACACACACAGGCAGACAGACACACAGTCATGGGGACACACAAAGGCAGACAGTCAGACACACAGTCACAGACACACACACAGGCAGACAGTCACACACACAGGCAGACAATCACACATAGTTACCTCTGTTCATTATGGAGGAGTGGAGCCAGTGCAGCTCCTGGAGACTGGTTGTTGGGGAAGTAGGAACTCCTTTCTGCTTCTCCTGCAGCAGTTACCCGGCACGTTTAGCTCCGCCCCATCGCAAGTTTAGCTCTGCATCCGCCGCCCGGGAAGCCCCGCCGCACGATAAGCTCCGCCCCCACCGCAATATTGGGGTAGAGGGGGATTTGTTTTGTATAATCCCGGCCGGCCATGTGTGAGCTGTGTGGGGCGCATGGCGCCACGGCGCCACCTGCTCCCATAAGCGGACGTGGGGCTATAATTTGGCGTGGATCCGCAGCGGCCAGTGTCCATCAACATGTTGCAGGAGTCAGGTACGCTGACGCATGGCCGCTGACCGCAGATACTGCAAGGTGAGGATGAATATGTTACACATGGCCCCCTACAGGAGCAGACGCCCTGGTCCCAATCTGTGGGCCTTGTGGTCTGCAGCTACGGGTCGCGGGGCAGCTCCCATATTGCCCCTGGATTGTGGCAACTCCCAACTCCAAATGATATAGCTAGCAGAGCAATATCATAACGAAAGGAAACAGGTCAATATGTTCACAGGATAATTGAATATCCACTATAAAAGTATATCCGGAGTAGGTATAAGAAAGGGAGACAGATAGCAATATTTAGACAAAGCTGGGGCTATTTGAGATTAGTTCCAGCCAAATATAGTAGTTTGAATTAAAGTAAGAAAGAAAGGGGGATAAGGAACAATAGTAATTAACCCACCCCTACCTTATCGGTCAGAGAACTCACTACTCAAAGTGTGAGAGGTGAGGGTAAAAAGAGCCCCTTAAATGTAACATGAAAATAGAGAAAGTATCTGAGATAAGAACAGACAGCATAAAGCCTGAGTTGGTGTTATGTTAAAGTAGTACCCCAGGACCTAAGCATGCAATTTCCCCATTAAGATACTACAGTGCTATTTTAAGAGCTATCCTCCCCACACTGACTGATATTCAAATTTCTAGTCTGTCCCCAGCTTCATAATCTAATACTGCAATAAGTGTTAGTGTTAGCGAATAAAGCACTAGCTCCCTATGCTTACCCTACAGATAGCTAGCTGCTTCAAGGCAGCTCTAAGTTTAGAATATTGGGCCACATAGAAAACTCTATTAAAAAAAACTAGCCTAATGGCAGCGTCTTGCTCAACGCGCATTTCAGCGCTTTGTTGTGCCTTTATCAAGAGCGTTAGAGCAAAGGGAGCCCGCCGGATATTTAAATGGTAGAGGTCCACCCCCCCAGGTGATGTCATGCGGCCAATCCGATGCCGTGACGTCACAGGGGCGGAGATAGCCAAACATCAGTGACATCATGCGGCCAATCTGATGCCGCAATGTCACGAGGCCAATCTGAGGCCGTGATGTCAAGGCCCGAAGAGGGGGTACAGGGGGACCTGGCGTTTGACCCGCAGGCATTAAGACAGCCTGTATATTAAAACCAGGTTAACCCCTAAGGGCTTGAAAGCATCCATAGATTTGGATGACTCACAACAAGGCTCCAAAGCAATAACATACTATTACAGTGTAAAGTACATTGTAGAATATTATGTGCTTTAAAGTTTGATGGCAATAAAAAGTACTAATATAGCAATAAGTACACATAGTATAGTATACCTGGAGATGTGTTCAGGGAGAGAGTAAAATAATTAGAATGATATGTGGCTCGGATGTCAAAAGATAACACTTATACACATCCCTTTACTGAAGGATATTCTGTTGTTAGAAAGTTGAATAACAACTTAGTAGATAGCAACTGCAACCAGATTTACTTATTTCAATACAGGTCTGCCTGTCACATATTCGTCCATACATAAAAATGTGGTTAATGGCACTTACCGTTCTGACAGGAAAAGTTGTGCCGAGCAGCATTACCATCCTGACAGGAAAAGTTGTGCCGAGCAGCAATCATGCACATGGAAACCTGGTAATTGCTTTTGGGGTCAAAGGCCTGTCATGGCCAGTCAGATCCACAGGAGGGTTTGTGCTGAGCAGCAATCATGCACCTGGAAACCTGGTAATTGCTTTTGGGGTCAAAGGCCGGTTACAGCCAATCGCATCCACAGGAGGGGTATTTAAACCCAATTCTCCTTTTGCTCATTGCCCTGTCGTGGCTTCATCCTGATGGTAATCCGAGCGTGCGTTCCTGTTATACATTATCCCTAGTCCTAGGTGTGACACAGTTCTGCGTGATGGATCAACTTGTAATCCTGACACTGCCTTATGTATGAATATAATAATGCAAACACACAAAGCAGAAATACCCTTGTGATGAGGTCAATGAGTTCATTGATAGATATAGGTCCTGCCTTGTGAATAGATGCATTACATTGCCCAGGAATCTTATAACAAAGATTATGAGAAATACCTTTACATTAGAGTCAATGTTTTTCCAATCGATCTAGTTTAAATAGATTAAATGCATTTTGTGTACAGATGGAGGAAATCATAATTATTATTGGGGGGGGGGGGGGAATTATTAAAGAAGGAAGAGGAGAAGGAAAATCCTTTATTAAGTCCTTTTGGACTCAGTGTTTTCAATCTGTATATCCAAAAGCACTCTCGTTGCCTTAAATATTTATCATAATCACACTGCCTTACACTTTTCTTCACCAATTCCAAGCCACAAAAACAGAGACCTTTCGAATCGCCTCTGTGACATTACCTTAGATGTCTCAAAATGGGGTTGTCTACTGGGTTTTTTGGAGACGTAATATGTTCTTGAATACTTTGGTTAAACGGGCGAAAAGTCTTTCCAACATATTTAAGGATACACTGGCAGGTAAGCAAGTATACTAAGCCTGCCGTGTTACAGTTGAAAAAAAAAGTTATTTTGAACTCCTCCTTTTCTTTACTATCCTTCACATTTTTAGAGTCCCTCTTGATGTTTTTGCATACAACACACCTTTCACATCTGAAGGTACCAATTAGAGGGTTATGAAGCCATGTTGTGAAGAAGACTGTCTTTGTTGTAGGTGAGTTGGGGTCAAAATGTCTCGAAGGTTTTTCCCCTGCATGCTGTAATCGTCACATTGGGGACAAGTACCTATTTTAAGTGCTCATCGCTGGTGAGGAATGGCCAGAAGCGCTGGAGTGATTCTTTCACGCTTCCCCATCCTGCATTGTAGGTGGCTATCAATCTAATGATCCCCTTAGAGTCTTTTAATGCCACATTAGTTGCAGTCTCATTTATCGGTACATTACGGTCAGACTCAAAGGCCCTCTTATAGGTGCGTTTCAAGCATTTATTGGGGTATCCTTTCTCCCTAAATTGGTTTCTGAGGTCCCTTGCTTTGATGATAAATTCCTCGAAGGTAGTTTCGTCTGACCCTGAGGGATACCCTGCCTCAAGGGTTTAGGGTGGAAACTGTCCCATCTGAGGAGATTGTTAGAGGCTGACGGTTTTCTGTACAAGGTAGCATGTATAGTGTTTTGGTCTGTGATGGAATTGTCAGGTCCAAAAAATTGAGACTGGACCCGCCGAATTCGCTAGTGAACCTCAAGTTCTCATCATTGATGTTGAGGATTTTTACAAAATCATTGAACTCCTCGAGGTTGCCCTGTCACACAATAAGGACTTCATCTATATGCCGACTCCACAGAAAGATAAAAGGGAGGTACTTGGAAATGATTTCCAAGTGTACAAGGTTTTCCTCCCACCAACCCAGGTGGAGGTTAGCATACAATGGGGCACAAGCTATCCCCATCGCGTTACCTCTCACGTGGTGGTAGAACTTATTTTTAAATATAAAGTAATTGTGGATAAGTATATACTTGAGGAGTTCAAGACAGAATCTGGTGTGTGGGGCATATTTTTCTCCCCTCTGTTCCAGGAAGTGGCCAATGTGCCGAATACCATTAGAATGTTGGATGGAGGAGTAGAGTGCCTCAATGTCCAGACTACAGAGATTGGCTGAAGGGGGTACCTGTAAATTTGAGAGAAGGGCAAGAGCTGGTTTGGTGTCCCTGAGGTAGGATGGAAGCCCCTCAACAAAGGGTCTCAAAATCCAATCGATATATATACTCCCTGTAACGGATCGCCTGGCACCCTGACTGGGTACCTCCGTTGAAGGATGCTCCTAGTGCTTTCCGAGGGCTCCAAGCACTCCAATAAACACCATAACCACCGCAGACCCCACAAACCGCCACAGCTTGGTTGGGGTCTCGCCGTCTTCCACCCACTCTGGACCCAAGACCAGGATCCAGCTTCCAGTACGTAGACCTAACCCCTTCAGCCATTTACCTTTCTCCAGCGCTGGGAAAATTTATACTGAGTTGTTAACTCTCTTGGTGGGTAACCTCTAGTGGGTTTGATAGTTGATATCCCAGGTGATTTCGGCACTTGGGTTTCACCCTTGAAAAAGTGCTCTAGTTTTTCTTTTGACTGATTTGTCTGGGCTATGCCCATATTACCCACTTAGTCCTCCTCTTGACTTCTAGGTCAGGATTGTCCTATCTCTTTAGTCTTGTTATTTTAGTTTAAAAAAAACTATGACACCAGTAATCTTAATCTATTAATTTACTAATTAACAAAATTGGAGGTCTTGATCGAAATGCTCTTTTAAACTACAAACCAAAAACTAAAAAAGACATGATCCTTCCCAAGGTTTTTGACTACGATAATAAGAGTCATGAAATGAAAAAAATGTTTTAATAAATATTGGGATATTTTTAAAAAAGATGAGATACTAAGGACATCTTACCACCTAAACCTAACATTGTTTTTAGAGGAGCCTCTAATTTAAGATAATTTTAACCAAAAACTACACGTAAAAATCCAATTAATGCTATGGCCACGTTTCCTAAACAAGGTTTCTTTAAGTGTAAAATGTGTTCAGTCTGTAAAAACACAAATGTTGGCGTTTTTTTTTTGTTTTTTTTACCATCCCCTCCTCTACTTTGTTTGGAGTTGGGTACATTGTGTCCAAGCCACAGTGAAACCTTTGATTATTATGGTCTAATTAAGGGATGGACAAGAATACCTATACTTTGTAAACTGTGGATAAAGTCCACTTAGCAACACTATCTAATTAGAACAACTATGTATCCATTAGTGTGCGGTGGCTAATAGACTCCATTTACTGGAAGTTAGGTATCAATTCAAACGTGATACAGTGTATATCACTGTCTATTGTTGATTTGTCTGTCTGACCATATTCAGTTTATTCCTTAGTTTTGGTTCAATTTTTTACAACCTCTACACACTACTGCCACTAATTATTTGTACCTTGATACTCTGGAGGTATCGACTTACTGAACTATTAGATTACTAAAAATTTGAGAATGCTTATAATAGCTATTTAAATCCTCTTACTACTTGAAGTGGCCTTTGAGACTACTTTACCCAGAAATTTAAAGGTGTATTATCACTCTGTTTATTCACAATGTCACATTTGTTTGGATTTTTTTTTTCCACATAGAACCTACTGTTCTAGTTAGGCTCTTTATATTTTAATATCCTAGTATTCGGCTTTAATAAGGGTTTATACCCCCTATACGAATTTTTACTTTTAAGCAACTTCTTTTGGTGGAGTGGGAGTCCGCAAACTTTAAGTGGGCGGTCGTCACCATTCCTGCTTTATTTTTCCTCTATACCAAAGGCTTATACCATATTTATGGATACTTAATTCGTTTAGAGGTTCTACCCACATATTTGTGAGTAGTTATCCTGACTCCATTTAGTAGTTTTTGAACAAATTTTGTAATACTATAACCAAATTTAATTCTAATATTCCTGAAAAAGAATATGTAATTAACAGTTTTATTAGATGTAATACAAAAAACTTAGTTTACGTTTGGAGTGCCCTTGTGGCTTCCAATACTTTCGGATGACCACTAGATGTCTCAAAACAAAAATAGCCAAACATTGTAGAAACATTTTAAAAGTTTTTATTAATCACACAGTGTCAAAACACTTTTTAATACACAATAAAAATCCTAATCTATTAAAATCTTATGCATTACACACACACGCAGTACCATGGCGTGATGGCAATATTACCAAAATCCTATGGCAATGAAATGTTTTTTTTTTTAAATTTAAAAACTTTATTTCCCAATGGTCTCAATGCCGATTTTGATTCATATATCTTTTTATGATTTCTCATACTTACTTGTTTTATCAAGTAATATATTAGCTTTTTTCTTATATTTTTTCATTTATTTATATCTTATTATTTTTTTGGTTACTAATTATCATACTTTGTCTCTGATATGTATATATTAATGTGCCTTTTATATATCAGTTAACATAATGAGGATTGCTTAATGCCATCTCAATTTGTACAATCTGCTCTATATTTTTCCTATCTCAACCTTTTTGCTTCCTATTATTCACATATGTTTTTTTCTCATCCAAGACCTGTTTTGACCCTTTGCAGACCTTGTATTCAGTCGGTCCGGGTGCCATTTTTTTGGTTTCCATATCCATTGTTATGGGACACCATTTTATTGGAGCTGCGCCTGTTTTTTAGAGGCTTGCCTCCGCCACTGGGAACTCCTTTTGTGGTCCTAGCTAGTTAGTGAGCTTCTCCTAGTCTCTATTTCATGATGAATTTTGGTGCTATTCTATTTAGGTTGACAGTGTTTCCGTGCCGATCATGTGACACGGCTCGCGGTGCCATTTTTGGATTTCTCATTTCTCCTCTCCCCTTCTTACTACATTAATTTTCCTGACCCATACAGACTGACATGCACAAACACAAATTCTTCACATATACACATTGTGATGGCCCATTGACCCACTTACCTTTCTTCATATTTGACTGCTTTTCATGTGTCCCTGGTCGCTCCTTCACGCTGTCTCAGCCCCGCCCCTGCTATGCTCCCGCCTACTTGTCCACATGTACAGGGCAAGGGGCGGGAGCGAGAAATTGAAGCGCCATCGCACTGTTTCGGTAATGGGAGTCTTTGTGGATGGAGTGGCTAAGCAGGCAGACATGGATGGCGCTAGACCAGTGTTACACCGGGCGCTAGTTAGCATCCATGTTAGTGTTCCCTAGCGCCCGGTAACATGGCCGGCGGCATGATTTGTATAATTATTAAAACATAGAGGCTAAACGAGCAGAGCAGTAAAGCTACTGCCGGTGCACCCCTTTAAACAGCGCCCTAGGGGGCCGCCTAGTTGGCCTATAGGAAGCGCCGGCCCTGACAGTAAGTAATTAGTCTGTGCAGTATTTCGTCTTCTGACCTACCAATGCAGTCATGGTAATCAACAAAAGAGGAAAATATAAGGTCCAGAAACTCATCAATTAAAGCAACTCTGTCACCATAAATGAAACTTCCATCTAACCTGCTACTACATAGCTCTCTGTGTCCGAATCTCTTTATTTATTTATTTTTTTCCTCTGGGCGCTTTAGTTTTCATAAAAAAACAAAAAGAAAGGTAATGGCTACTGTTCCGTATGTTTAGCAGTCAAGATGACAAAACTTGACAATGGGTGGAGCTTAAAGCAAGATTTTTTTTTCAGTTGCCAATCACATTTACCCACAATCCATCAGTAAAATCAGTCCTACAGAAGGGCAAACAGCAGTCATCAGGGGCAGATGAGCACCCAGATATTGAAGTCTGGCACAAGTAACAAAAGAAAGTAAATAAAATATAGTTTCAAAGAAGGGTGTATAAATCATTAAGTTACAGGAGGCATAAGGAAAGGAAAAAACAAAGGGTGGTAAAATAAAAAGACATGCTGTTGTGGCATTGCTGATATGGGAATGTTAATTCATGCACAGCAAAAAAAAAGAATAAAAAAAAAAAAAGACAGGGCTGCTGTAAGTGTGAAAATCTGTGATAAAGGATCCACAAAGTACCACACTGGAATAAAACATGTTAGAACCTCCTTTTAGAACAATATCTGTTCTGTTCACCATTTTTTTTTTCTACAACAGAGAATTAATTTGATGTGGTGTGTTATGTAGGAAAGAAAATGACCAGCATTGACAGTGTAAAATAGTTTGTGTCCAACAAAACAGCAGTTTTAAATCTTGAAATGTTGTCACAAACATGCATGAAAATACGTAAAACTATTATTTTAATGTAGATAAACATTTCAGAGTCTAATCATCTTATCATATACAAAATGTTTTAAATAACAAAGTACCAATAGTACCATTAATACAATTCTCATGATCATTATACCAGGTGATTCACTAAAAGTGAAATTTCTTTCAAATTGTTTTGTCTAATACCGTTATCAGCTATTTGCTGAGCAGTGAATTATTGTTAGGTATTGACCATGAACTGCAGATTTAATTACGAAACCATATTCAAGTTTGTTGTCTGCTTGGCAAGTATGACCTGAGTGTACAAAATTAAATATTCAACCTCAGCTTAAAGGGACACTATAGTCACTAGAACAACTACGGCTTAATGTATTTGTTCTGGTGAGTATAATCATTGCCTTCAGGCATTTTTATGCAAACACTGCCTTTTCTCTGCATGGGGACGCTGAATTTTCCTCATAGAGATGCATTGATTCAATGCATCTCTATGCGGAGGTGCTGATTTGCCAAAACGGCGTTTGGCTGTTCCCCCTTGCCGATGTTAGCCAATCCAATGCTTTCCCCAGGGGAAAGCATTGGATTGGCTAAAAATCTGCAATTCTGATTATGTCACCGAGAGGGCGGGGCCAGCGCCGGCGGATATGTGGAGAGCTGGAAATTAGGTGAGTTTTAACCCATTCTGAGGGGGATTAAGGGGGGAGGGGGCAAGCCACCTAAATGGTGGATTTTCACTATAGGTTCAGGAATACATGTTTGTGTTCCTGACCCTACTGTGTTCCTTTAATGTCTACAGCAAGCATGTCAAACTCAAAGGCTAACTGGGGCCAAATAAACAAGGCTTACGTTTATGTGGGCCGCAAAAAAAAAAAAAAAAGTTTGACCTAGAACAACAAAAACTAAAATGACTTGTATCATTCTCATGCAAACAATATATAATCCTGGGTAAATATGTATAACTCACTCAAAAGCTTCACTTCAAGTAGTAATGTCTGAAGTGTCCGTTCCGCTCGCTCCCTCAGTCCCTCTGCAAACTGCAGTCTCAGCCAGCAAGACTGGCCTAAGGCATTGTGCTGCCTGGATCCAGATATGAAATGCTGTCCCCCCTCCCCCAAAATAAATAAATAAATAAAAAACATATATGCTTCTGAAATGGTAGTGTATCTTTGTGGGTGCTGGGGATGAAGTGTGTGTGCTGGGAGTGAAGTGTGTGTGCCTGTGTGTACTGGGGATGTAGTGTGTCTATGTGTGTGCTAGGGATGTAGTATGTGTTTGTGTGTGTGCTGGGGATGTAATACATGTCTGTGTGTGCTGGGGATGTAGCGTGTGTCTGTGTGTATGCTGGGGTTGTAGCTTGTGTCTGTGTGTGCACTGCAGCCAATACACTTACCTATACACTGTGTCGGTGTATATGCATGCGTCTCAGTGTTTGTATCTGTGTGTCTGTATCTGTATGTGTGTCAGTGATTGTATTTGTTTGTCTATGTATCTGCATGTGTGGTAGTGTTTGTGTGTCTATATATCTGCACGTGTATCAGTGTGTCTGTGCAACTGTATGTGTGTCAGTATATATATCAAAAACTGAAACACATGCAGATACTGACACACATACAGATGTACAGACACACTGATACGCCTGCAGATACACAGACGTACACACAGACACATACAGATACACACACCGCCACACATGTAGATACACAGATATACAGATACACACACAGATACACATTACACACATACAGTCCTGAGGAAAGCCTGAGTATATCGGGCTGAAACGTTGACCGTTTTATTTTGGATCGAATAAAGGTTATATTTTAAAGAAGTCCTTGGAGTGCTTCCCATCTTCACTTTGCTTTACACACATACAGTATACACAAACTACGCACTACACAAATACAGACACACACACAATACACACACTACAAATACACAAACTACACACAGATAGACACACTATATACAAACACACACATACAAACACAGATACACACACTACACACATACAAACACACAGATTCCCACACTACATACAGATACACACACACATTCACTGACACTCACTCACACACTCAATGACAGACATTAAATTATTATTTTAATTTGCCCACCCAGCCTCCCTACCTGGAGAGCTGGAGTGGATCTGTCCCTGGGGTCCAGTGGGGTTGCAGTGAGGCAGGCGGCTGTAAGTCCATTAGAGGTGGCGAGGGTTATGGGTAGTGGGAGTTGGCACCCAGACCATTCCAATGGGCAGAAGTAGTCTGGGTGCCTGGAGTGTCCCTTTAAACATTCCATTATTCACTTTTCTTTTTTTTCATTCCAAAGGTTTTTTATTAAGCGTGCATGGACAGTTTACAAGCAAGTTTAAGTCATAGTTTTTACATACAGCAGTAAAGGTAAATATGTGTATCAAGAGTAATCTGTAGCTTTACAATGACACGGAATAGCACATTATTTGATAACATAACAGAAAATAATATGAGGCTACAGCACATTTAACCTGAGTATGTCTCCGTGTATGTCAGTCTCAATACGTTATTTTAATTTAGGTCCGAATATCACAGCAGTGTCAAATCGTGGCATTGGTTTAATAGCCAGTTATGTCAGGCAGTTCTGGTGTTGGTGGAGGTAAAAGTGAGAGGTTCCGTTGCATTCTGTTACATGTAGTTAGGGATTAATTATGTTTTGTTTGCTGGGTGCTGTTGGCTCATAATAGTAAGACGGTACATTTAGGCATTGTAACAGAGCCTATTACATCTTAAGGTGCCTATCTAGAATATCCAGCCTACTCGGTCTATGTCAACGTCCTCGATTTGTTAGCCTAAGTCAGTAGAAACCTCTGTTTAATTTTAAAGTGTTAGATAAGTTGTAGTAGTCACTAACAAAGTTGTTCCCTCCTTCCAAAAGGGGGAGACATAAAAAGGGAAAGGGCCTACATGAAGTCCCCATTTAATCACCAGTGGGAGTGTCTCCCAGCGGTTTAAAAGGGCCTTGTGCCGTGCACGCGCGGCCGGGAAAAGTAATACACCCTGAAGTAAAGTAGTAAAAGGAAAAAAGTAAGGTGATGCATTACAGATATGGAACAGGTCTCCCCCCTCCCCCCCCCCCCCCCCTTCCCCATTCAGGCATGGCCGTCCATGACAGTCAGGTGTAAACAAACAGTGTATCTTTACGTACAATGTGTGTCTCAGCTCGTATCCTTGTGCTGTGTTTAAGCGATAGGCCATATATAACAACTGTAGCGTTAACAGAGTATTCATTTTTATAACAAGGTTACATAGAGTGGTTAAACTAGTCAACTGACGAATGCTTGCGCAGCCGAGCATAACAAGCTCAAATAGTAGGAGAAATTAAGAGCAGTTAAACTAAGGTAAGAAAGTTATAGAGTCTTCCCCCCGCTCATCCCATTCAGATACGGCAGTCGCTGGTATACAGAAGGTGGCAAACAATGGCAGGCTGTCAGCAGCCCAGCAGCCTCCACCCCCAGAGGCACCAAGACCCTCTTCCAGGCCCCCCTTCAGTCCTAGCCCTCCGGCAGAGTATCCTATGGTGAAGTGGGCACTCGGAAAATGAGACAGTCCGCTGGGCCCCCCCACCTAAGGTCCATGGCCCATCTATCTCCTGCACCTCCCCTGCACCTTCAGAGGCTCAGTGAGGCATCACTCCCTCCAATGTCTCTCCCAGTTCTGGCCACATACGTGGATCCGCCGTGTTTCACTTACGGTCACCGGTACTCCATTGCTTCACACAGACTGGCTCCACCGGGCTCACGGCTTTGGGGACAAGTCCTCCCAGGTCCCCCACAAACCCGGTGGTCGAGGGTAGCATGCCTCCAGTGGGTAGACTTTCCGGGTGGCTCCTTTCCGGGGCATCGTTTCCCCGGGGCCCGAGGCCGCCGCGCCGCAATCCTACATGTGAGTGCGATCCTGCATACCGCCACATCCAGGTTGAGTGCGCATGTTATAGATATGGTAGGGAGAGTGCCATCTTTGGCTGTGAGTTAGGCTGCGGTCAGGTTCCTGGTCAGCTACGACCGTTTGGCTTTTGTGCACCCCCTCGTCCGGGAAGAGGGGGAGGGGGGGAGCGGGGCCGGGCCCCTGTCCGTCGGCAGTTACTTGCCCTGCAGGGCCATGGGCATGCTTAAAAGTGGGCCGGCCTTTTCCTCCTCTGTTGCGTGTAGCTTGTCGTCGTCGTGAAGCGTGGAGGTAGGCCTGAGGTGCTGGCGGGTCCGATCCTCCGGTATTGCAGCTCCCGGGCCGGGATCCCCCGGCCACTGATGTGTTCCCACAGATGAGTGTAGCGGTATTTGGTTGTTAGTAGGGCTCTTTTGGCCCTATATCTTCGTTTTTACTGAGTGGGGACTGAAGCTGAGGAAGATGGCTGCTGTTCAGCTCGGCGGCCCGGCCCCGCCCCCCCATTATTCACTTTTATCTTCAAAGTACATTCTATTCAACTAAACCACTTTAATCCTGAATCTATGAGCATGATATGTGCATTTATTACATGTATGTGTGCAGTGGTGTATTTTGGATTTGTGCTGCCCTAGGCACGACTAAATTCGTGCACCCCCAAAATCTAAATTTGACCCCCCAATTCGTGTCAAGGCCACTTTTTCGACTGACAGACACATGCCCTCATTGATACATGCACTGATATACACTCAGTGACAGATACACATTCATTGGCACACACATACAGTCATAAGCACATACTGTTTAACCAACACACACTTTCACTGACAGACACACACTGACACACCCACTCACTGACATGCATACACTCTCAGATACACATAAAATAACATACACATACTGACAAACACTCACAGGCACACCCATTCTCACTGAAAGACACACACACTTTCACTCACTCACAGACACACACTGACCGCTACACTCACTCACAGTAAGGTGGACAGCCCCAGAACACAAGGCAAGCAAGGCATTTGTCTGGTAGCTTGGGGTGGCATTTTTTGGCGCCCCCCCTGAAAGTGCCGCCCTAGGCAAATGCCTTGTTTGCCTTGTGGTAAATACATCCCTGTATGTGTGTGGATTTACAGTGTTGCCTAGAAAAATATTAAGAACATGGAGGTCATTAAACTTAATTGTAACACATTTATAAATGAAAATGTAAAGTAGGTTCCTCAGTAAATGGACACATCATCCATTTCAGTTAGTTCTAGGGCATTTCATTAGCTCAAAAGAGTCTGGTATGTTGCAAAACACAGAAAAAACAGTGGGCGGCGCACAAGTGCTTTTACTTACGCCAGTTCTTACAGGCTCTAATAAATGTGAGTGGAATGTGAATATATCTTCTTATATATACATTGAACTGGTTGTTCCTTGACTACACTACTCTATGTCAAGTTTATTTATTCCTTACAGCCATTTGTGGAGAACAAACCTGAATAGATATTAGTTTCGTCACCTGTTATTCTGCACTTGCACTTATTGATTGCATGTGGAGTGCGCCACCCACTGTTTTTTTCTGTGTTTTGAATTCTGTATTTGGGGAATTGGGTGATTAATTCCCATCCAGGGATTGGCGGCACCTTCTTAGCACCATTGCAATTGCACATTTTCAGTTTTTTGTATAATCTAGTATCTTGAACCTTCTTTATTTATATCATGCTACAGTAGAGGCTATTTTGTTTGTTAGTACATTGTAGTGTATTAGCAGTGTCCAGAGTACTGACAGGAGAAGAAACAAGAGAAGAAGTAAAACTGCAGTGCGGAAAGTACCCATTACACAATTTGGTAAGTCTCCAGTTAATGTGTAATGGACTACTCTGTCCTGTGTTATGTTAACTGAAGAAAGCCTGCTGTTTTGTACTAATATCTGTACTGCACACTATTCTGGATAAAGGCCAACTGAGTTTTCCCTCTATGTTGGCACATATAGCCCGACAGCTGGCCTGGGTGTTCTCGAGCACAGACTGGCATGCTCCAGTTGATTGACATGGACCTAAAGCAATGGATCTGGAGCTCCCTGGAGCAAACATAACAATGTAGTATTAAAGGGACACTCCACTGCACAAATACAAAATAGATAAAAATCCACGTTAATTTATAAAAGTTTCAATTTCTATTTGAAATTTGCATATTTAGCAAAATGGAAAAAAAGGACACACTCTTCACACAAAGATTTTCAGCAAGCTTTAGTGCTTTAGGGGTCTGCATTGCCCCTTTAATGAATAGCACCACTTATACAATGTTGAATAGCCCAAGGCATAGAAGGAAAACACAAATGGCCATCAACCTTACCTGAACACTCAAACTTGGACTCAAATCGATGTACACGCAAGTGCCTATGTGTCGCCGACTGAACTCTGCCCATGCATCTAAAGTCAGATGCAGCTATGTTGTAGTTGAAATCGCACAGTAAATTTGTAGCAAAGCGATACAAAGTTGCCGTCTGTGCTCCCTACTGTAAATGTCTGTGTACCGAAACCTCTGCAATACTCTGATCCCTCCAATCCCCTGAAAACAGAACGGCCTTTAACTGTTCTACTGCCTGCTGATGTAAGTTTCTGCAGCTAATTCTGCTTTCGGAGCGACGGCCAGCCCTGAGGAGGCATTGGAGCCCTTCCGTGGGAGGAGCAGGGGCTGTTGGCTCAGCGGCAGGAGGACCGGAGAGTACAGGTGAGCGGGCGGCACCGTCTGTTCGATGCAGTGCTGGCCAGGTAAGGATGGTGGCCCGGAGGATTCTCCTATTCTCGGGTGTGGCCTTTTGTAGGATCTGTAATTAGTCCGAAGCAGGTGAGGACTGAGTTGACTAGTGGCTAGGGAGGCCACTAGTGGAGGAGAGCTGTAACTTCTTTAAAGGAACCTGAATAAATGAAGATCCTGACAGCAGGGGTAGGAGGAGTTGGCACAGCGCATCTAGGTCGCCTGGTAGGAATTCGCGGGGGTGGAGGCTTACCCCTTACGGCCATGCGGGTCAGGCAGACGGGCGCAGCGTGGACAGGGATCACAGGCAGGGGCGTAGGGAGGAAGGGCGGGTGGGAGTTCATGTGAACAGACAACCCAGGTTGTCTTCTCCCTGCAGGTCGAGGAGTTCTTTGTTTACGGTTCTGAAGCAGGACCAGGCAGCTGGGAGCCGGCGGGACATGGATAGTCCTGAACCTCAAGAGGTGGAGGGACGGACGGTGGCCCCACGGTCTTCCTCGGCCGTGGGTTCTGGCGGTGAGTCTCAGGGAATCTGTTGGACTGCTTGAAATCATTTATAGATTCATGATCACCTGGAGGGGTTCTGGCGACAGACCGGGTGTGGGACCCTCGGGGGGGGGGGAGTGGGTAAGGCTGGGGCCCAGTTTGACAGTGGTTCCCATCCCAGTGTTGGGTCCGTCGGGAGTGGCTAGAAAGCAGGCAGAGTTGTACGGTGATATTCCGGACTCGCGACAAAACGTCCATGTGTCTTTCGCAGGGCCGCTGGGGTGTCATTTGGAAACGGAGGTCAAGGAGAAAATTTTGAAGGGGGAATATCTTTTCGCTCCTTGCTTTGGAAGAATTTATTGATCTGAAGGAGGAGGATAAAAAAGATGCCAAGAAGGAGGAGGAGGAAAAGCGTTTGGGAATTGGCTCTGGGCATTTTGTATTTTAGCTAGTGTTTTCGGGGAGAAGTTCCCCTATCGTTGCTCACAATTATTTTGCTACCTGGATGGGATAGGGGAGGTTTATCGGACTTACGGGGGTTAGCGTGGTGGAAGTATGATGAACAATTCCGCCAAAGGTTGTCGGCGAATCCTAGTATGTGGTGGGACCATATGGACCTACTGTTCTGGATGAAGCTGAAGATGGCGCAGAAGGCTGCGCCCTTTCCAGGTGGGGCCTGCGCGGGATCGGGTGCCTCCGCGTCGGTCGGACATTAGAGGGGGTTTTGTTGGCTCTTCAATGAGGGCCAATGTAAATGGGGGGCGTCGTGTAGGTTTAGACACAAATGTTCCGGTTGCAGTGGCACGCATAGAGTCAACAGATGCTTCATGAGAGGAAAAACTTCCTTCACCGGGGGAGCTGCTGGTGTATCAGCCCCCTCGACTTCCGCTGGGGGCAACCCCAGTGAGGGTCGTCGAGATGTTGCCTTGGCTAAGGTGGTACTCTATGCAAGGGGACGCAAAGGTTTTGTTTGACAGGTTTTCAAAGGGTTTTGTTACTCCGTTTAAGAATAAAATGCCGGGGTGTTTGTGTAAGAACCTTAAGTCGGTCAGGGAGCACCCGGGGGTGTGTCGGGAAAAATTGGTTAAGGAGATTCAACTGGTTCGGAAGGCAGGGAACTGGGTGCTGATGGCAAAAGCGGATGTGGAGGCGGCATTCCGGCTGCTTCCCATTCACCCGGACTGTCATCATCTTTTGAGCTGTTTTCACGAGGGGCATTATTTTGTGGATTTATGCTTGCCAATTGGCTGTTCAATTTCTTGTTTATACTATGATAAGTTTAGCACCTTCTTGAAGTGAGTAGTGCGGGCGGAAACTGGTGGGGGTTCCGTAGTGCATTACCTTGATGATTTTTTTTTTTTTTTTGTAAATATGATTTTTATTAATGTATTTGCAATGTATTTTTCAACAAGAAAAGAAAAAAGGGGGGGGGGGGACTCGCAGGTCCCTTGAAACAACAACATAAAGTATTTGCATTTGGGCTCGTAGGCCCTAATGAACGATGCGGATTCGCAGGTCCCAAGCATGTCAAACAGCTAATAGTGAGTGCCTTTGTCTCCTGTGTTGCTTTTTTTTTTTTTTCATTGATAATTTGTTACAGTTTTCGTAACATAACATGTGAATAGGTTGGTGGAAACTCGCAGGTTTTCGACCTGCTTTACATTATTAGTTCTTGTGAAGTGCCTAGATTCTCGAGAGAAAGGCATGAAATGAGATACGAAGGTCCCTAGGTATCCCCGTCAGGTGACCCATAACTTGAAAACGTAAGCAATCATAAGAAAACTAGTATCGAGTGGACAGGAAAACATTGTGTTTCGATACAGTAGTGTCAGTTTGTTGTGTAATATGTCGGGCTAGTGGGATTGCGGCCGTCAGGCGGTCCCCAATCCTGTCTGCAGTCGCTTGCCGGAGTTCAGGTGGTGAATATAGTAGCATGCGGGCGCCCTAAGCCATCATATTGTGGTGCATGCGTGTGTCCGTGTGGTTGGGGCAAGGCCGTGTCCCTTCGTTTGTGGGGTGTATTGACTTAGCTTCCCTGTGTGTTTATTGTGTAACATGTGGGAGTAAAGTTCTGCTTTGACCCGGGTAGTTGCTTTGAGGTGGCGTGGTATGCGTGGTGAAGGTACTAGAGTCAGGGTAAGTATAACTTCTCGTGTGTGTGCCCCCTTGTCTAGGCGGTTGGCTCACTGTGTCCCGGTCGTTGGGGTCTTTTTAACCTAAGGGTATGGCACGTGCGCTGTGTTATCGCCCATGAACGTCTGTGTGTTTTAGTATGTTCTAGAGGTGGCTTGTGTGTATATTCGCGTCGATCGTTTCCCTTAGTCCTCCCCATGTGGTCGGGTCCTGAATGCCCGTTAGTGGGCTTGGTTCCCAGTGTCTGGTCGGTCATGTGGTGGTTTTCCTTGTGGATGTCCTGTCTTCTGGCCCCTATCTCCCCCCCGCCCCCTCCCCGCCGGCGCAGCGGCTCGGGCCTCCGCTCTCCCGTCTCTTGGCAACATGCCTCACCCACGGCCCCCATCGTTCCACATATTTTTCGCTTTGTCCCATGAGGATGCCCTCATCTTTTCTGCGCAGCGGATTTCCTCAACCCTGTCGTACCATTGGGTTAACGTTGGTGGCTGTGTCTGTTTCCACATCGTGGGTATGAGCGCTTTGGCTGCATCCAGCATATGTCGCAGTATGGATTTTTTGTATTGTGAGATTGGTTGTGGTGACGAGTGTAGTAAGTATTGTTCCATGTTGAGGGGGAATGGTTCTCGGAGGATCTCAGTGATTTTTGTGCTGATCTGAGACCAGAACGGCTGTATGACTGAGCAGTTCCACCATATGTGGCTGAGGGTACCTTCCTCCTCTGCACACCTCCAGCATATGGATGAGACATTGGGAAATATCCTATGGAGACGTGTTGGAGTTTTGTACCATTGTGATAAGAGTTTGTAATTGACTTCTTGATATCGGGTGCTGACCGAAGATTTATGGTGTAAGATGAGTATTTTTTCCCACTGGGTGGGGGTAAATTCCTGATTTGTGATACTTTCCCATTGCGTCTTGAATGTGACTATTTCTGTGCGGTCACCTGTGAGGACGTATTGGTAAAGGTATGAGATCTCTCAAATGGCGTTGGGGCCTATGTAAGGCTGTTCTATCTCTGAATGAATGGTAGAAATGTTTTAGTTGAGAATAGCGGAAGACTTCCTGTAGGGTCGGGGTTTGTGTATTGATGAGTTCTGAGAGCGTTTTCAGGGTGGCGTTGCCTAGGACATTGTGGAATGGTACGTATTCCTGCTCTTGTTCTCCCAGGATTCCCCATGCCCCGGCATTGATGCCCCCTCCCCTTGATGATTTTTTATGCGTTGCCCCTGCTAGTTCTGACTGGTGCGGCCAGACGTTGAGAGTTTTACAGTGGGTGGCTCGATCGTTCAGGGTTCCTTTGGCGGTGGATAAGGCAGTAGGCCCTACCGATTGCCATCGTTTTCTGGGGCTGGAAATTGACTCTGTGAATGGGGAATGCAAGTTGCCTATGGACAAGGGTGCAAGGAAGGTGACTTTGCAGTGATTGCAGTCCCTGCTGTGCAGCCTCAATTTTGCATGTAGGGTTTTTCATTAGCCCGGGTGACGGGCGGGGTGCGGTTCCCAACTCACTATGTTAGAGTGACTGGGGCTATGAAGGCAGATTTGGAAGTATGGGAACGGTTCTTGTGGGATTTCAATGGCTGGGTCTTCTTTTGGGATCCGGCTGCGTCATCGGAGGGCATTGGGTTGTTCATGGATGCACCTGGGAGCATCTGGTTTGGGGCTTATATGGTTGGCCGATGGTGCACGGAGCCATGGCCCGAGGCGTTGAAGTTTAGCTCCCAGATCAGGAACTTGACGTTTCTCAAGTTTTTTCCAGTGCTGGTGGCAGTGGCATTGTGGGGGGAGGATTTCGCGAATAAGAAAGTGGTCTTTTACTCTGATAATATGGCAGTGGTTCAGACGATTAATGGTTTGTCGGCATCCTCGACAGCGGTGGCGTGGTTACTTCTGCGTTCGGTTCTATTATGTATGTCATTTACATTTTTTTCAGGTCACGGCATGTGCCTGGGTTTCTGAACGTGATGACTGATTCTTTATCTCATTTGCAGTGGTAACATTTTCAGGAAGTGGCTCCGGATGCGCAGGACGTGGGACAGGCTTGTCCGGAGGAGATGTGGCAACTCGGGACATCTTGCTTGGGGGATTCATAAGAAGTTCTTTGGCACCGTGCACATGGGCTTCCTACGTAAAGGTTTGGAACGAGTGGGATGGGATAGTGGAGCAGGCAGGGGTAGCGCAGTCTCCTGCGGGTCGACTGGATGCTCTTTTGTGGATCTTATGTCGCTTGTTTGCACGACTAGCGTCACTGTCAGTGATAGACCGGTATATGTCGGCCTCTGTGTTTTTGTTTAAATTGAACGGTTGGGAGGATGTCACCAAGTAGTTTGGCCGGCATTATGGGGTTTCCGTACAGGGAGGAAGTCGGTAGACACGAGAAAGACGGTTTCCTTTGCTATTTTACAGAAGTTGGTAGGGGTACTGCCGACGGTATGTTTCTCTCTGTATGAGGCGGTGTTATTTTCAGTGGCCTTCATTTGGGCGTTTTTGGGACTTTTAGGATTGGGGAATTGGTGAGTGCTAATCGGGCGGGAATAAGTGGGATTCAGTGCGAGAACATTGTAGTCGGATAAGGTGGAGATCCAATTGGGTTGCTCCAAGACGGATGTTTTTGAGAGGGGTTGTTCAGTTGTACTGTTTTCTTTGCCGGGGTCGGAGGTCTGCCCAGTTTTTTGTGCGGCCAGCTTTCTGGGAATCCGCCCTGGGGTTTGATTCATGCTGATTGTTCGGCATTGTCAGTTTTTTCGGATTTTCCGTTTGAGTTTGGACCCGATGCAGTTCGGTACCCACTCCTTTTGGATAGGGGCGGCGACTGAGGCAATACGCCTTGGTCTGGTGGAGGAGCTGATTAAACGAATCGGGAGGTGGGAGTCTATTCGGTTCCGTTCGTAGCTGAGGTCAGACAGGCTGGTGTAATATGGGTTGGTTGGGGATGGTTAGAGTTGTTTCTGCTGTGTCACTATCTCGTTTATTTTTAGGTTATATTGGTTATATTGGTATGGGGTGATTGCCAGGGGTATTTATGTATGAAGTGAGATTGGTTTTAAATATCATTACTATTTGGGCAATGACCCTAATTTGTTACATTTTATGATAATTAAATAAAGCTGTGGACTATATATATTTCCAACATAAAAGCTGGTGTCCAAGTCTTATTAAAGGGAGTTTAGAGTTGGGTATTGCACATGCCAAATAACGACTGTGCGCATGCCATGAACTTTATTTCAACTCCACCTGTAGATTTTTTTTTGTTGTAAATTTCGTTTTTATTAAGATTTTGTTTTTATAGTGTATCAGCATTTTTGTAAGTTCCAATTACATCATTGTAGGAGGAAGGGATATGCAGTATAACTGAAAATACAAGGTTAAGAACAATGAGATGTGAATAGGTATACATTAATTTTTGGCTTACAGTGGACTCGCAGGTCCATGGTTAGGTGTATAGCTTTTTGGCGCGCAGGCCTCAATTGCAAGATATGGTTCATTCACTTTTTGGGAGCCGCCCCCAAATGCCCCTGTGTTTCCCCTGTCATGGGGGGCCCAAAAGGTGGCCTAATGGCCACCTGAAGGACCCCCCCGGCCGGCTCTTGTCTTGCTGTCAGACGCGGCGAGGGAGCTGTGTTCTCTCTGCTCCCTCTCGCCGCGCGCCGTTTGCTGATGCTGAGAGCTGGAATATTACGTCATTTCCGGCTCCCGGCATCAGTAGACAGCCCGCGCGGCAAGAGGGAGCAGAGAGAACACAGCTCCCTCGCCGCGTCTGACAGCAAGACAAGAGCCGGCCGCACTGAAGCCCCACTGGACCCCAGGGACAGGTCCACGCCAGCTCTCCAGGTAGGGAGGCTGGGTGGACATTTTTAATTTTTAAAAAAATATGCAATAATTCTTGTGTATATGTGTGTGTCTGGGAGTGTATGTATGTGTGTGTGTATGTGTCTGGGAGTGTGTGTGTCTGGGAGTGTGTGTGTATGTGTCTGGGAGTGTGTGTGTCTGGGAGTGTGTGTGTGTGTGTCTGGGAGTGTATGTATGTGTGTGTATGTGTCTGGGAGTGTGTGTGTGTGTCTGTGAGTGTATGTGTATGTGTGTATGTGTCTGGGAGTGTGTGTGTCTGTGAGTGTATGTGTGTGTGTGTGTGTGTATGTGTCTGGGAGTGTGTGTGTGTGTATGTGTGTGTCTGGGAGTGTGTGTGTGTGTGTATGTGTGTGTCTGGGAGTGAGTGTGTGTCTGTGAGTGTATGTGTGTGTGTGTATGTGTCTGTGAGTGAGTGTGTCTGTGAGTGAATGTATGTGCACGGTTTTATGAAGCACAGGTCATGTCAAACTAACTTGATTGCGTTCTACGAAGAAGTAAGTAGAAGTATAGATCAGGGTGTTGCAGTGGATGTGATCTATTTGGATTTTGCCAAGGCATTTGATACAGTTCCACACAAAAGATTAGTGTTCAAACTCAAGGAACATATCAGCTATGAAGAAAGGTTAACACATTTAAACCTATTTAGTTTAGAAAAACGTCGCCTGAGAGGGGATATGATAACATTATACAAATATATTCGGGGCCAATACAAACCATTGTGTGGAAATCTATTCACAAACCGGACTTTACATAGGACACGAGGCCATGCGTTTAGACTGGAAGAAAGAAGATTTCGTCTAAGGCAAAGGAAAGGTTTTTTTACTGTAAGAACAATCAGGATGTGGAATTCTCTGCCTGAAGAAGTGGTTTTATCAGAGTCCATACAGATGTTCAAACAGCTACTAGATGCATACTTGCAAAGACAGAATATTCAAGGATATAATCTTTCAATGTAGGGTAATAACTGCTTGATTCAAGGATAAATCTGACTGCCATTCTGGGGTCAAGAAGGATTTTTTTGTCCTAGCTTGTTGCAAAATTGTGCTTCAAACTGGGTTTTTTTTTTTTTTCTTTTCTTTTGGATCAACAGCAAAAAACAGGTGTGAGGAAGGCTGAACTTGATGGACGCAAGTCTCTTTTCAGCTATCTAACTATGTAAATATGTAACTATGTAACTATGTAACTATGTGTATGTGTCTGGGAGTGTGTGTGTGTGTGTATGTGTCTGGGAGTGTGTGTGTCTGTGAGTGTGTGTATGTGCCTGGGAGTGTGTGTGTCTGTAAGTGTATGTATGTGTGTGTGTGTATGTGTCTGGGAGTGCGTGTGTATGTGTCTGGGAGTGTGTGTGTGTGTGTGTGTGTCTGGGAGTGTGTGTGTCTGTGAGTGTGTGTGTGTCTATCTGTGAATTTGTGTGTGTGTGTCTGTGTGTGTGTTTGTGTGTGTCTGTGAGTGTACGTGTGTGTCTGTAAGTGTATGTGTGCACCTGAGTGTGTGTGTACGTGTTTATATATGCATACAAGTTTTGGGGGTTTTTTTGGTGGTGGGGTGGGGGTGGAACTCGAGTGAGTTCCCACACTTTATTCCCCAGGACTTGACCCCTGGTAACGTTTAAGTAAAAAAAAAAAAATACCACCCCCCTTTACCCAGTCTAAATAAAAATTAACCCCTTCCCTGCCAGTTGATCACTGCCTACAGTGATCAACATACAGATCGCAGTATTATACTGTGATCTAATTTTTTTTAACCCCTGAGGATTAACTTTTATTTATTTATTTTATTTATATATTTTATAATTATATATTTTGCTAGCTGGGGTGGGTGGGAGTTATGGGAATTTACTGTTAGTGCTGCTTACTGCTAGTTTGGGGTTTACGGTAAAAGAAAAGTTTAGAAAAAAATGTAAAAGTGTAAAAAAAGTTAAGAAAATGTAAAACATTTAATAAGTAAAAAAAAAAAGTTTAAAAACGGGTTTTACAAAGTAAAAAAAGTTTTCCAAAGTAAAAAAAAGATTTACAAAGTTAAAAAATACATTAAAAAATGCTCATTACCACTACACTTGGTACAAGCTAGCGGAAAAATGATCCCACGCTAAGGTTCAAAATATGCCTTTTGAATTACCCTGGGATGTCTTCTTTAAGAAATGGTATGCCTTTATGGAGTAATTGGATTATATAGCCTTGTAAAATACTCTAAAATGGGACATGGACACAGCGTAAAAATTCAAAGTTTGAAAAAAACTGGAATGGCTGTGTCTCAAATGTGCCCCTTTAATGTCCACATATACCTGGCAAAGGTACATACGGGGATATTGCTGTACTCAGCCGACATAGCTGAGCAACATATTAAGTATTATACAGTCGTAGTACACATAAGGTTTGAAAAATATACTGCGCAAACTCACTTTGTGTGCCAAAAAGGCAGAAAAAATGCGTTTTACCACTACACTTGGTACAAGCTAGCAGAAAAATTATCCCACGCTAAGGTTCAAAATATGCCTTTTGAATTGCCCTGGGATGTCTTCTTTAAGAAATGGTATGCCTTTATAGTGTAGTTGTAATATGTAGCCTGCTCAAGTGCTCCAAAGTGGGACACGGACGCATCAAAACCCTCCATGAAAATTCACACTTAAAAAACTTAACTTGTGATGTCTCTTTTACAGCAGTGTAACTTCACAAAATAGTGTCTAGGTCATACATTGGGCATATTGTTTTACTCAGAAGGCTTAGCTGAGCATAATTTGGGGGGTTTGAACTTAGTGGCACATATGAAATGTACAAAATGCCCAGCAAAAATGTAATCCATATGTAAAAAATGCCCAAAATTATATTTTACCACATACTTTGGCATATATTGGTGAAAAAATGGGGGCATGTTAAAGCACAATATGCACCATATGAGATACCCTGAGGTGTCTACTTTGACAAATGGTAGGCCTTTGTGAGGTTTTTTTGAACAGTCAAACTGCTATAGTACCCCAAATTGAAGCATAGGCCCATTAAATCCGCCTCTCAAAATTCTACTGTAAATGTTGAAACGGACAGGTCTCCTATATGGCACTGTAGCTTCACGAAATAGTGCCAAAGACATACAATGGGGGTACCGTTGTACTCAGCAGAAGTAACTGAACACATAATAAAACTTTGTACAGGAATAGCATACACCAACTTTACAAAATACACATGAGAAATTCTTTGTTATAAGTTAGTGTGCCAAAAACCCCAAAATACTAAATTTTACTCCAATATTTAGCAGAGATTGGCGGTGAAATGGCTACTTAGAAAGTGTCAAAACAACCTTAGGACAATAGCCTGTGATGTCTACTTTATATAAATATATACTTTTGTTTTCTTTTATGGCTATTAAGCTTACAAGACAAACATACCAAATTCTAAAATCGCTCCATATTAAAAGTTTATTTTACTCCTTGTGCTTTGTGACCTGTAACTACCAAAAAAAACTGAAAATCCCAGACACATTATATATTCTGTAAATCAGAACAACTAAATTAATTTATTTTTAATTACTTTCTTTAACCTGCACAAATTAGGCCCACATTATTATTGCAAAAACTGTACAAAAAACACAAAATGTTTCTTTTTTTTGCATTTTTCTGTATTTTTTTTAATAATGAATAAGCATTATATATATATATATATATATATATATATATATATATATATATATATATATATATATATGTTACATCAAATTAAAGCCCTTTCTGTCCTCTAAAAAACAGTATATAATATACGTCGGTGCAATAAACGAGAGAGATGCAAATTGAAGTTGAACGCATACAGCAAGAAAATGCAAAAATTGCTTGTGTCATTAAGCATAAGACAAGCTTCTGAAGCTGTGTCCTTAAGGGGTTAAAGGGGGGGAGGGGGGTTAGAGCCTCCCCAGGTGGTTTGGGCTTACATCCGCATTGTTTGGTGCTTGGCTGTGCCCAACACACCGTGTCCTGAAATGAGAACCCACGAATGGGTGTTTTGTAAAGCAGTTTGTGATTTAATTTAATAATGTACATAGTTATCTTTAATTTAGCAGTGTACTTATGTATGTTGTGGAGGATAGATACCTGCAGCCGGCAGGGACTATGACCCTTGGCATCGTATTGCCCTGAGTCAACTGACTAACAAGATGGAGTGATGCCAGATAGACAGTGAAGCCTTTGGGCAATAGGTAAATAATAGCAAATTAAATAAAAGCTGTACTCTGTATATCATTAGTGTAATTTGTACATGTTAGGAAACCGTTACCTTTGGACCAATGGCCCAATCGTTCAATGTTTGAATGTAAAGTTCTAGATATTAGATTGTATTTCTTCTTCTAAATCTGTCTCACTTTCTTCTCTTATTTTTTTTCTTCATGCTGTGGGGACTGGGTAACGGGAAGAGGGATGTAGCCTCTACAATGGAATCACTGGCAGCTTGATATCTTTCAGTGCATAACAATTTTGAGACAAGGGGCAGGGATGTAAGCAATACCCCCTAAAGATAAGCAGCATGACTCTAAAAAGTCCTTAACTAAACACAGTGGGGCGGAATTCATTCACTAAGTTTTGCCTTCTCTAAAGAGAAATAAAAAAACAAAAAGTGTTTGTGCAGGAGATGCACCTCCCCAAGAAGTAACTCTTAAGGTAACTTTCCACAATGCTTACCTCCATCCTGTCATTCCTCTGTTGCCTCGCAAGATTTTCAAGCGCTGCGCATACCGAAATGCATTTTCATCACTCGTGGCATACTGAGCATGCTTGGCCACCTTCAAATTGCTCCCCCGTCGCATACTGTAGGCAAGAGAAGTCAGCAACTTTACATTAGAAGATGGCAGCGCCAGGAATGAGGATCTGACTCCACAAAGAGGAATGCGATTTGAAGTGAAGGGGGGTGATTTCTTAAGAAACATTATTAAAAGGGGAAATTTAGGGGATAGTCTTGAGGAGGGGAGATAAAAAATAAGTTATATATATTATATAGGTTAGAGAAAAATTGATGAAGCAGTATATAAAGTAGCTGGACAGAAATATAAGGGGTTAACCCATAGAACTAACAAACAGAAGGAAACTAAACTGTCCAGTGACCAAAATTGTGCTTAAAAATTAACTTTTATTAGATTCAAAATTTAAAAAAGCTGGAAAAATACCTAGCTCAGGACAAATACGTATATTAAGTATTGTCTCTGATATACTACTAAATAGAAACAGAAAAGGTAATGTCTAATTCCCTATGTGCTACAATGTTATATGCTGTTAAATAGAATATGAAACAAAGTCTCCATTTTTAGAGACATTAATCATCTAAACAGAGTATCTGATTAGCCAGAGGAAAAAAGAGAGATTAACACTTCTAAATTCCCAATATCTTAGTGTCAGTATATATTATATATATTAATATTAAATTACACTTTTAATAACGGTGTATGCATGTATATATGCACATAATAGTACTTAAAATCATATAAAGATACTCCTTACTTACCGACGGGTTCCGTTTCTATGACTCGGTCGTAGAACGAATTGGTTAGTAAGTGAGGCGTTAAGGTACTCCCTGCTCTGGTGCGTTCTTCTATGTTCAGGGAATCTTCCCCAAAATTTCACGGATTCCCTGCTCTCACGCATTTATCCATGTTCGGGGAACTTTCCCCGAACATAGACATGTGCACCAGAGCATGTCGCACTTACGCCTGTTTCTAAGTGCGAGCAGTTGTAAATCAGGTAGGTCGCTAAATGAGGACCACCTGTATATAAATTTATATATATATATATCCCCTTAAGGACACATGACATGTGTGACATGTCATGATTCCCTTTTATTCCAGAAGTTTGGTCCTTAAGGGGATATACATATATATATGATCTAAATACTTTTACTTTATTAAACTTTTTACTAACTTTTATTAACTTTTTAAACTTTTTTACAGGCTCTAGGGGGACAGCCTGTGAGCTCAGACAGTCCCCCTGCAGACACTGCATAAATCGGCTATTCCGGCCATGTGATCCCTAGGACCAGCTCTGTATTTAGCGCAAGGGTGACAAGGCATTTGCCTTGGGCGGCACTTTCAGGAGGGTGGCAAAAAAAGCCACCCCAATCACCCTGGCAGATGCTTTGCCAGCCTCTTGTCCCGGGGGGCCCAGGAGCTGGCTGGCTGGCAACCTCAGGGCCTCCCCCGAGGCTAGCCTCTACTGATGTAGGAGGCAGTCGGCAAGGGCGCACTGTCCCCTGATCTCTTCCTGCTCAGTTCCCTTGTACGTGTGCGCAGTGATGCCGGAGCCGGAATATGATGTCACTCCGGCCCCACTAAGAGTCACGCAAGGGAGCTGAGCTGGAGAATCAGAGCTCCCTCGCCACTCGCCTCCACCATTCGCCTTTCTGCCCGACCGCCCGCCTGTGCCTGCCGAGCTACAGCTAGCCCCACTGGACCCTAGGTAAGAATCCACTCCAGCACTCGCAAAGGTAGGGAGGTTGGGTGGATTGAAATGCAAACAAAAATTTAAAAAAATTGTGAGTGTGTTAGTGTGTGTTTCTGTAAGGGAGTGTGTGTGACTGTTAGTGAGTGTTAGTGTGTGTTTGTCTGTTAGTGAGAGTGTGTGTCTGTCACAAAGTGTGCATGTCTGTCACTGAGAGTGTATATGTGTTTGTCAGTGAGTGTGTATGTGTGTCTGTCAGTGTGTGTGTATCAGTCACTGAGTGTGTCTGTCAGTGTGTGTATGCGTTTGTTAGTGTGTGTATGCATGTCTGTCCCTGAGTGTGTGGCTATCAGTAAATGTGTATGTCTGCCAATGTGTGTCTGTCAGCTAGTTTATGTGTGTCTGTCAGTGAATGTGTGTATCTGACACTTAGTGTCTATATGTCTGTCAGTGAGTGTTTATGCGTGTTTGTCAGTGTGTATCTGTCAGTGAGTATATGTTGGTCTCAGTGTGTGTGTATCTGACACTGAGTGAGTGTGTATATGCATTTCGGTCTGTGAGTGTGCATATGTGTCTTGTCTGTGAATGTGTATGTTTCAGTGAAAGTGTGTGTTGGTTAAACGGTGTGTGTGGCAATGACTGTGTATCTGTAAGTGAGTGTATAAAAGTGCATACATCAGTGAGGGCGTGTGTCTGTCAGTAAGCAAAATTTGGAAGTGGGGAGGGGTGTCCGAGTTTTGTCATGCCTAGGGCAGCAAAAAAACAGAATACACCACTGGCAAGGACCCCGCGATCACATGACCCGGGAGGGCCGGATCAGACAGAGGGGTTGGCCTGAGCTTCCAGGCAGTCCCCAGGATCCTGATTGCTGGTGGTGGATCGTTGGGGACCCGGTAAGTATTAGGGACAGTGGGGACGTTCTATGCCATCCTGTAGCATTTAGGACCACCCCAATAAGGACGATGTAATGGACCGTTTTGCTCACCAGAGGTTAAAAACCGTTTAGGTGATATTCCCCTTTCCAGATGCACAGGCAGCTACTGTAAGCACCAATCTCCCGAACTGCAAACTACACGAATGCTGGAAATATCTGAACAGGAAAAACCATACGAAAGGTTTACACTCCTGGCAGTCAGCATACAATCCAATTCCCCCAATAACGAGACGACACTTCGTTTTGAGGGTTAAGCAGAATCTGACTGTCCTGGCACATACAGTCTCTTTTATTCCCAATCCACAACCACAGTACAGCCCACAGGGTATTACAGAACAACCAATCAATCCGTACAATACACACAGACACTCCCACACAAAATCCTCCCCTCTGCATGTGATATGATTACTGAACACAATGGGTAATCTCATTATCACAGGCAGAGGAATACAGTTTTTACACAATATTTATAACTTCTAAAATATACATGTCACACACATTTTCATAAGCAGCATACTGCAAATACAAACATGTGTCAAAATCATCCAAATTGGTCCATTGGTTCAAAAGATAGATCAAAGTCCTTTGTGACCAAATGAAGCATGGCTTTACTGCCCAAAACCAGTTCCACAGAGTCTTCTATCCTGGAGATAATTGAGAAGTAATCCAATGATCTCCAAGGACAGAGGCAAAACTCCATTAGCCACATGGCAGACAAAGGACAATAAAAGACATAAAAATACAATAAAATACACAAGGTTACATTTATTACATAAAATACAGACATTCTACCTATCCCCAGATAGCTTAGATCTGAGCGCACATTATTACCAGATGGCGCTCAGATCACATACATACAGTTCAATCGCCATGGAGCCAAAGTCTTTCATACAGTCTTTCAGTATACGGCTGGGCTCCATGGCATAGCTGTCTGGGGTAGCATGGCTTTAACAGTCCACAGAAAGGAACAAACCAGCCTTTCTGCATGGAAAAAGAACAGTGGCCATAGTCTAAAGGCAAGAGGCGGGCAAGCAGCCCCCTCCAAGGACACGTTAGAAGTGGTCTGGGTGTCTATAGTGTCCCTATATAGTAAAGACGTACTGGATACCGCACTCACCAAGTAAACCAGGTGCTCTGGGCAGGCCCCCCTTCCAAATTATACAGAATTAACAACGGTTCAGGCACATCGGGATAACAAAAATAGCAGCTTTATTGGGGCACCCAAAAGTGTTTTTGCCCACTAAAGCTGCTATTTTTGTTATCCCGGGGTGCCTGAATCGTTATTATTCTGCATACAGTGTCCCTATAACACAATATGGTTATATGGTGGAACTGAATCCTCATATTTGTTAGCTGAGATAGGTGATTTTAAGTAGCCTTATTAAAAGTAAAAATTTATTTTTATGTGTGCAGTGCTCCTTAATCTGTATTATATAAAATGTGGTCTCTAGGCCAGCACCATTCCTGCAAGATGCATGATCGGGGCATGCTCCCAATTCCTTTTTTTTCTTTACTAGCAAAGCCCTATCTGTCCTTAGTCATGAAGGGGTAAAATCACTATTTTATTTTTAAGGAAAACAGAGGGACAACTGCATACATAATTATAGTTATAAGCTCTTTAAATGGCTGAAAGGTGTGCAATTGCTCCCCTCAGCCCTCTGTATGAGATGTTAAATGTTTAATTGATTTGCATTGACTGTTAACACTAACCCCTATTTCTAACAAATCTCTCCTCAGTTGTCTGCCTCCTGTCCTAAAACAAGCACTTTATGTTAGGAACTATGGCTTCACAGAAGGCCTTCTATGTATGGGGCACAGTTTACTCCATTTTTATAACACAGTGTTAGCTGTGCAGAGCTTGTGGTAAATCAGCTTTTGTCCAGGAGTGAATATGATCTGTATGGCTGGAGAGACACACCCCCTGTCTGTGCCTCTCACACACAGACCCTCCTGCTGGCAGCACCGTGTACTCAGTATATATACTGGCAGTCCATCTTATCTCTCAAGACGATACTGAAGAACTACAGTCCCTGCTCAAGTAAGTGCCTTGCCATTTTCATTTACACTGGAATGCTTCAAATAGATTGCTTGATATGTGTTTCCTACTAAACATTGAGAGCAAAATCGCTGTCTGCTGAGGTGGTGCTCCAACAATATATATATAGTTATTTACTAAGGTTAGTATTCAAAGTGAATTTCAGATTTAAGGCCAAAGTAGCCAAACTGGGGGACATACTAAAAGGAATGACAGATTGGAATGCCCATAGACAATAATGGAAGTAAAAGGAATGCCCATAGAAAATAATGGAAACAAAATATTTTAATGAGAGACAAAACTATTAGACATATGAAATAAATATTTTGCTGACATACTCTCCAGATTCAGTGTCAATTTTTGAAATTGAGATTAGGTGGGATTATTAATATTTTCTATGGACTGACAAGGGTGAATGACTGAAGAGAATGCCCATAGAGTATAATGGGACGTAAAATATAAACTCATTTGCCGGTAAATCTGTGTTACATAGCAAATTAAGCTTTACCACAGGTGTTCCCCAAGTACAGCAGCAGATTATAAAATTAAAAGTAACTGGGATTATAGCTCTTTTCTATGGAATGACAGGTAATTGACACAATGCCCATACAGTATAATGGGAAGCAATATGTGACTTGGAATCTGGTAATCTGAAACATATCAAGTAAATATTTTGCAGGCATACTCTACGAGTTCAGTGGCAATTTTTGAAATTGAGATTAGGTGGGATTATTAATCTTTTCAGTCCATAGAAAATATTAATAATCCCACCTAATCTCAATTTAAAAAAATGCCACTGAATCTGGAGAGTATGTCAGCAAAATAGTTTTGTCTCTCATTGAAATATTTTGTTTCCATTATTGTCTATTGGCATTCCACTGCCTTGTTAAAGTCTATGGGCATTCCAATCTGTCATTCCTTTTAGTATGTCCCCAAACTGGAATCAGTTTATTTAGAGAATGTTTCCAGTTTGGCCAATTTCACCTTGATTTTGAAACTCACTTGGAATTCTCACTTTGGTAAATAACCCTGATAAAATGTTTGCGCTCACTACTTTCTCAATCTCAGAGGCTGCACTCAAGAAAACGGAACAAATCGGGCATCATTGGCATTCTGTAAAGGGGTTTATTCACATTTCATGAAGAAAATATACAAACTGGAAATATTCTGAAACTATGCCATTTTTCAAGCTCAGCTTTTTTTTTTTTTTTTTACCTACATTTTGACTTTCCTTGTTAATTTTGCACAGCTACCACAAGGTAGATTCTCACCCCCCCTCCCCCCAAGTTGTAAATCTGCTACTCCCATTATGCTAGCCTAAGGTAGTTTTACAATATTTGGGCATCAGTATTTTGGACACCCTGGCCATAGTGTTAGTTTTGAGAATGAAGAATGAATTCCAGAGATATAGCCATCTGTGAGAATTGTTTCAGTTTTTGCTGTTCTAGCCTGGTCTGATATTTGCTTTTAATTCACAATGTTAGAGAACAACTGTAATGCATGCTAAAGTGTTTATTTACTAAATAGTGAATGTAGACTAGATTATACGTTTTAGGCTAAAATAGCCAAGCAGTGACTTTAATATAGTCGAGTTAGAGAATTTGAATGAAAACTGCTATTTTGGCCTACATTTTTTTTTTAATATGGTTTTAAACTTAAGGATATTCACTAAAATATGAATGCAGTTCAGATCAGAAAAATTTGGTTAAATTGGGGCATTTGGCTTTAATTAAAAACTGTGTGAAAGTAGCATGGAGACTGAACAAGGGGTTAACTTGAAATGACTGGCTGCAAGGAACACTTGCTGTTATATCATTTGAGGCTGTGAAAAAGACAACTTTTTAGGTATGGAAGAAATCCTATATTTTATTACAAATAGAGAAATTCTTAACTTAGAAGAGGTATTATTTATTAAATTTTTCTTTGTATTTTGCTACGCTCATTTCTGTATTATTAGTTGCTTTTTGAAATTGTGTTGCTCCATAACCCATAAGATATACATTGGCAGTCACTCGGATGGCCACTAGAATACTGGTTTCTGGGTACTGACATTCAGCTTCTCGAAACTCTTCATGAAGGTGCTGAACATTCCCCAAAGAGTTGCATTGGTTTAATGCATCTCTATGAGGTGATGCTGATTGGCCAGCGCTACGTTTTGCCACGCATGCGCAATCGCCTCCCAATGATTTCCTGACAATCTCTGCCAAGGAGGCAGAACGTGGGAAGAGCCAGCACCGGCAATCCCGCACATCGCTGTAAAAAAGGTAGGTTCAAAGCCCAGGGACCTTTACGTTTGTATTCCTGACGCTATAGTGTTCCTTAAAACGAAAATGGAGTAGGGGGGATAAAGCCCCATTTTTTTAGCGCATTGAAAGATAATATATTTTAACAAAAATAAAATGGTCCTTGGTACATTATTTAGTGGGTCTGCCCTTTCTTCATCAAGAATAATTCATACCCCATACATCTCTCTACACAACAGGTTTACCTCAAAAAGAATTTCCACTCATTACTTAAGGTGAGTGGAACTGCTCTGAATGCTGATAGCAACCCTATTACTACTGCTGTCATTGTAACCATAGCCTTGTTTACTATTTAGTGAACCAGGCAGTACTAAAGGCATAAACTTGGAACCATAATGACTGCATCTCAATGATGTCTGCCGGTCCTTGGTGCAATTAAAGTGAACCTGTCATGAGAGGTTCACTTTTACATCTGCCGCGCCTGGGACCTCCTGGCACCATAACAACTTAATTTTAATGAAAATGTTATGTTGCCCCAACTGGTCTTTTTACAAACGGTTTAATGCCAGAGTGCTCTTGTGTGTAAAATTAAATTGATGTGGGAGGGAGAATGACTCATTCATGAATTCTGCAGCTATTTGGTAATGTTCTCTTCATGTACTGCCATATATTTCTCTCTCACAATCTATCCCCGTGATACCAAAATCGCTGAACTAGAAAAATTCTTCAACTTGCCATTTTAAAAAATGTATTTTATTTATTTTTCTAGGGCGATTTAAAGGACCACTATAGTGCCCTGAGGGTGCCCCCACCCTCAGGGTTCCACTCCCGCCGGGCTGAAGGGGGTTAAACACTCACCTTTCTCCAGCGCCAGGCTCCCTTGGCGCTGGAGTCTCTCCTCCTCCTTCGGTCGTCATCGGCTGCATGCGCGGCAATAGCCGTGCGCGCGTTCAGCCAGTCCATAGGAAAGCATTCTCAATGCTTTCCTACGGACGCTGGCGTCTTCTCACTGTGAAAATCACAGTGAGAAGCGCGGAAGCGCCTTTAGCGAGACAGCCACTAGAGGCTGGATTAACCCTAAAGTAAACGTAGCAGAAACTGCCATGTTTAGAGCAGGCAGGGTTAATCCTAGATGGACCTGAAGTGGTCTGGGTGCCTATAGTGGTCCTTTAACCCCAAAAATTGCTTCAGGTGCTGGATCTTTCTTTCCCCACTGGCATCCTGCTTCTTCTATTGAGTTTCTGGAAGTGTGGGGTGCCGAAAAGCAGGAACGTCTCTTATTGGTAAAAATGGCACTTTTTACATAGCTGAGCTGCAATATCCCCGTGATTGTATGCCACTCTTATATCCAAGTCCTTGTTTGTACTTTGCAGTTAGTGCTGAGTATTGAAAACCTCCAGCCAGAGTTGGCCAGCTGCCTGGAATACAAGAGATCTTTCATTGTTTGATAAGAGATATAAACTCGGAGGCTCCTGTGGTTGATTAATATAGACAACAAGACAGTGTTTCTGCTAATTTGTTAAAACCTTTAGTTTATCAATGTTAAAGTATTGATAGACCGTGTTGGAGAATTTTAGACAGGAGAGAAGTAAGTTTTTTTTGGATATGTTTGTGGATTGCCGTTTAATTTAGTACATTAATTGTTGGCACAGTCACCTACCTAGTCAAAGTTCTTAGTGCTCTTGTTTGCAATCTGGCAAGGATTGCAGTTGTTTCCATGGTGATTTTGCCTTTTCTGTTGTGCTTTGTATGATGATACAGTCAGCCTTCTAACACAGAAGGGAGGAAAAAAAGTCCTGGAACCTGCTTTGAGGGGAAGGGATTGATACTCATATATTGCTGTGGTTTTTTTTAACCAGACCTCACGAGGGGCAAGAATTTCACAATTTTTGTGCTTTAACTAGGATAAGTTAAAGCGGCACTGTTACCATTTTGACATCACCGCTGGAAGTATGGGGGCAAGTAAAGGTAAGTTCTACTTATCTGACAGGCGAGTGTCAGTCTTTTTTATGTAGTAATTGATCTCCTGGTGTCTCAGTGGTCTCCCTCCCTGATTGTCCGGTGGTCAGAACCAACCCCTCCATCCGCAGATTCCGATATCCCGGACAAGAACACAAAATATCAGCGCTTGCGGACAATCTACTGTTCTACGTGACACAACCACTAATCACACTTCCAAATATCATCGAGGAATTTAGGAAGTATGTCGTGCTGAGCAGCTTTAAACTGAATGTTGATAAGTCGGAGGCCCTCAACATCACAGGAGCTCCACGAGACCTGGAACACCTTTCGGACAGCTTTAAATTTCGGTGGTGCGCCAACTGCATAATATACCTTGGCTTTTGGATTCCCGACACCTTCGGCAACTATACAATCTCAATTTCCAACCATTGCTGTCCCGCCTAACAGTGGATATGAAAGCCTGGATGGCCCCACATCTTTCATGGATGGGGCGTATAAGCGCTGTCAAAATGAATGTGCTTCCAAGGATACTCTAACTATGTCGGACGCTTCCTATCACTCTCCCACCAGCCCTCTTTAAGCCCCTGAACTCAGCGTTGGTGGCCTTCGTCTGGAAGGGACGTAGACCTCGGCTATGTATGAAGCAGTTGATGACCTCTAAGCATGAAGGAGGCCTGGGACTACCATTGTTCCTGAACTACTATCAAGCGACTCATTTGTCAAGGAAAAATTATGCCCAATTGTTTAATGGCCGATACTCACCAACGTCCTGACAAAGGCGAAACGCGTAGATGCACTGACGTCACGCTGTGGGTGGAGCTTGAATCCCGCAAACGTTTCACTGAGAGTCTGTCATCTGAATAAGCTGTTTGCTGACTGAGGAGCAGAGAGGGTACTCACACAAGCACATGGAATCCTTTTTCCATGTTTAGACAGGGTGTACATCGCTGGTGACATCCTTCTGCACTTGGCTATTTGCCATATCGGCTTGTGTGAGTAGTGGTGTCTTAAAACCGCATACACTTACTAACTTTCATTCTGTAAACAGCTGCACAGTTGATGTTTTTACTTGCTTTTTATCTTTGTTTTGAATAAATTGTTATTATACATTTTTAAATATTTGTATATCTGCCATACAGACTATACTACTATCTACCCTTTGATTCTTTTCTATGTACATGACTCTACATGTGACTTCATCTCAGTAATATTAAGTATTTTTATTTATATTTTTACTTTACCTGCACTATGGGTCTGTGAATATTATCCACTTATGCGCTCCACTTATATCTTCCATCTGTATTTTACCTATATTTGTGCTGATCACCTATGGGGGTTTTAGCACTTAAGTGTGTAGCTGCATTATTGAATAGACTTCTACAATAGTGTGTTTATAACTATATTACTACACCTCTATGTTCATTTCTAAAGGAGACAGTTTTACACTTTTTTTTTTTCAGTGCTTTTACTACCTTGTATTTTATTTATATATATATATATATATATATATGGAAAAATAATAAATTAATTTACCCTGTAACTTAACCCCTTCAGGACCGCTGACGGTTCAGGACCGTCAGCGGTAAAACGTGCGTTTGGACCGCTGACGGTCCTGAACCGTCATAACGGTTTTGGGCTACTTACCTGATCGCCGTCGGTCCCACGGCGGCGATCAGCTCTCCTCCCGGTCCAGGGGGACTGCCTGTCTGCCCGGGCAGTCCCCCCTCGGCAGATCAGGACCCCACGGCCATGTGATCACTCGATCACATGACCGCAATAGGGGTCTTTGTATCTGCCTGCAGGGGGACTGTCTGTGCTGACAGGCAGTCTCCCTGCAAGTGTAAAATCATAAAATAAAGTAAAAAAAAAAACAATCAGTGTAAAAAAAATTATAATATGTGTATATATATGATATATATACATGTATTATATCTATATATATAATATATGTATATGTATCATATATATAATGTCACACTAAGTGTATTTTTATATTTATATATACGTATATTAATATAAAAATACATTTATATTTAAATTACACACGAATATATACAATATATATAATAACTATATATATGGTATATATATATTATTATAAAATACAAATAATATGTTAATAAAAATAAATAACAAAAAATAAAAATAATTTTTAATAATTAAAAAAAAATTATATATATATATTCAATTTTATTCTAACAGTATTTTGATATTGATATATATATATTTATATCAAAATACACTTAGAATGTAATGATATATATATCTATGTATAAATAAATAAATAAAAATAATACGAAATATACATATGTCCACATACAAAATTACATTATTAATTTCATAAATATACACGTAGACGTCAAATATATAAATATGTATATATATTAAAATTCTACGGGCATATTTATGTAATATTTTTACCTAATTAAGTAATTTTAATGATTGCAATTTGAGGGACCTGCCTGCCAACCCAGGCCAAAAGTCCAGATAATTTAATTTGCTAGCACTGTGCTTAACCCTGTAACTTTCTATGACACCCTAAATCCTGTACATGGGGGTACTGTTTTACTCGGGAGACTTCGCTGAACACAAATATTAGTGTTTCAAAACAGTAAAACATATCACAGCGATGATATTGTCAGTGAAAGTGAAGTTTTTTGCATTTTTCACACACAAACAGCTCTTTCACTGAGGATATTATTGCTGTGATATATTTTACTGTTCTGATACACTAATATTTGTGTTCAGCGAAGTCTCCTGAGTATAACAGTACCCCACATGTAGAGGTTTTATAGTGTTTGTGAAAGTTACAGGGTCAAATATAAGGCTTGATTTTTTTTATTGAAATTTGTCAGATTGGTTAGGTTGCCTTTGACAGCGTATGGTAGCCAAGGAATGAGAATTAGCCCCATGATGGCATACCATTTACAAAAGAAGACAACCCAAGGTATTGCAAATGGGGTATGTTCAGCCTTTTTTAGTAGCCACTTAGTCACAAACACCGGCCAAAGTTAGCGGTTTTTGCATTTTTAACACACAAACAAATATAAATGCTAACTTTGGCCAGTGTTTGTGACTAGGTGGCTACTAAAAAAGACTGGACATACCCCATTGTAAATACCCTGGGTTGTCTACTTTAAAAAATATGTACATGTTAGGTGTGTTTCGGGGATTTATGACAGATAACGGTGTAACAATGTCACTATTGATACATTTAAAATATATATATATTGAAACAGCAATTTCCTACTTGTATTTATAGGCCTATAACTTGCAAAAAAAAGCAATAAAGCATGTAAACACTGGGTGTTTTTAAACTCGGGACAAAATTTTGAATCTATTTAGCAGTTTTTTTCATTAGCTTTTGTAGATAAGTAAAAGATTTTTCAAGTAAAAGTCCAAAAACATGTTTTTTTTTTTATTTTTCACCATATTTCATTATTTTTTTTAAATACAATATATGACATAATATAAATACTGGTATGTAAAGAAAGCCCTTCTTGTCTTGAAAAAAACAATATATAACTTGTATGGGAACCGTAAATGAGAGAGCGGAAAATTACAGCTAAACACAAACACCACAAAAGTGTTAAAACTGCTCTGGTCCTTAACGTACAAACATCGCAAAAACAGGCCGGTCCTGAAGGGGTTAAAACCTGTACATGGGGGGTACTGTTTTACTCTGGAGACTTCGCAGAACACTAATATTAGTGTTTCAATACATTAAAGGACCACTATAGTGCCAGGAAAACAAACTTGTTTTCCTGGCACTCTAGTGCCCTGAGGGTGCCCCCTCCCGCCGGGCTGAACGGAGAGGAAGGGGGTTAAAAACTCACCTTTCTCCAGCACCGGGCTCCCTCGGCGCTGGTGACTCTCCTCCTCTTTTGGCCGTCATCGGCTGAATGCTCATGCGCGGCAAAATCCGCGCGCCTTCAGCGAGCCCATAGGAAAGCATTCTCAATGCTTTCCTATGGACGCTGGCGTCTTCTCACTGTGAAAATCACAGTGAGAAGTGCCTCTAGCGGCTGTCAATGAGACAGCCGGTAGAGGCTACATTAAAGTACCACTCTAGGCACCCAGACCACTTCAGCTTAATGAAGTGGTCTGGGTGCCTGGTCCCTCTAGGATTAACCCTTTTTTTTTTATAAACATAGCAGTTTCAGAGAAACTGCTATGTTTATACTGAGGGTTAATCCAGCCTCCAAAACCTCTAGTGGCTGTCTCATTGACAGCCGCTAGAGGCGCTTGCGTGCTTCTCACTGTGAAAATCACAGTGAGAAGACGCCAGCGTCCATAGGAAAGCAGTGTAAGCTGAAGTGGTCTGGGTGCCTATAGTGGTCCTTTAAAATGTATTACAACAATGATATCATCAGTAAAATGCAGTGGTGTTTTTTTTTTATTTATTTTTTGCTTTTTTTTTGCATTTTTTACACACAAACTGTACTTGTACTGGCAATCTAATTGTTGTGATACATTTTTACGGTTTTGAAACCCTAATGTTTGTGTTCAGCGAAGTCACCTGAGTATTACAGTACCCCTCATTTACAGGTTTTATGGTATTTTTTAAAAGTTACAGAGTCAAATTGTCAGGATCGGGACAGGGATCCAACACGCAGAGTACAAACAGGTACAGGGTACGTATACCGGACCTTAGAATGGCCGGACTAACGTAAGTAGTAGTAAAGAATGGTCTAGAGACAAGCCGAGGTCGAGGGAACGAGAGAGCAGGTAAACGAGAGACAAGCCGAGTCAAAGGGTAATAGAGGTAAACAAGGTAGAACAGACAAGCCGGGTCAAAACCAAAGAAACAAACAGAATACAAGAGCACTGAGTGACTAGACAAGCTAGAACCACGACAGGGCAATGAACAAACGTAGAAAGCCCTCTTTTATACCCTGATTCTAAACAGGTAATCACGCCCCCGACGAATCCTCATTCGTGCTTGGGGCTTGATTGACAGATCGGGTTGGGTTGTCGTCATGACGTCGGCTACTGAACGCCGCGTCATAAAAGGAAGTGGATCCCTCGCGGCCGGCGTGTAAACAACCGAGGGAACCGCGAGGAACGAGTGATTCAACCCTTTTGCGAGGAAGAACGTCCAAGTGTCTCACCTCCACAGAGGTAGAGACAGCAGGTACCCTGACAGTACCCCCCCCCCCCATAGAAACGCCCACCGGGCGGAAGGAACCGGGACGAGATGGAAAACGGGAGTGAAAAGCCCTGCGGAGGCGAGGCGCATGCACATCCTCCTGGGGTATCCAAGACCTCTCCTCAGGACCATATCCCTTCCAATCAACCAAATATTGTAACCTCCCCCGGGAGATACGAGAATCGATGATGGAATTGATTTCATACTCCTCTTGTCCCTCAACCTGAACAGAGCGAGGAGAGGATGCAGTGGAGGAAAACTTGTTACATATTAGGGGTTTTAACAAGGAAACATGAAAGGAGTTTGGAATGCGTAAGGCAGATGGAAGAGCCAGACGATACGCAACAGGGTTAATTCGAGTCAGGACCCTGTAAGGTCCAATGTAACGAGGAGCGAATTTCAGAGAAGGAACCTTCAAGCGAATGTTTTTGGTACTCAACCATACCCTGTCCCCTGGAACAAAGACTGGAGCCGCCCTTCTATGTTTATCAGCGTGTTTCTTGAACAACATGGAATTATGCAGAAGAATTTGTCGAGTCTGATCCCACAACTTCCTCAGATTGGCAACATGAACATCAACCGACGGTACTCCTTGGGAAGGAAAAACCGAGGGAAGAATGGAGGGATGAAAGCCATAATTCATGAAAAAGGGGCTAGAACGAGTAGAATCACAAACGAGATTGTTGTGTGCGAACTCTGCCCAAGGAATCAGACCAACCCAATCGTCCTGGTGTTCGGAAACGAAACAACGCAAATATTGTTCGATCTTTTGATTAGTGCGTTCAGCAGCTCCGTTAGACTGGGGATGATAGGCAGAAGAGAAATTCAATTTGATACCCATTTGAGAGCAGAATGACTTCCAAAAACGGGAAACAAATTGGGAACCTCTATCAGAAACAATTTCGGAAGGTATCCCATGTAAACGAAATATCTCTTTAGCGAATATCTCAGCCAATTCAGGAGAAGATGGAAGTTTAGGTAAGGGCACGAAATGAGCCATCTTAGTAAACCTGTCAACCACCGTGAGAATCACAGTCTGTTTTTTAGAAACAGGTAAATCGACAATGAAGTCCATAGCCAAACAGGTCCATGGTTTCTCGGGAATTTCCAAGGGATGCAAAAGCCCACATGGAAGCGTCTGAGGTCGTTTAGTCTTCATACAGACCTCACATGCTTCGACGAAATCCCTAATATCTTTACGTAAGGTGGGCCACCAGAAATTTTTGGCTATTAAGGAACATGTCTTACGAATGCCAGGATGCCCAGCCACCTTACTATTGTAAAGCACTGTAGCAGTTCTAGTTGGAGTTCAGCAGGAACAAAATGCCGTGACTCAGGACTCTGTCTAGGAGCCAGATGTTGTAGCTTCATAATCTCGGCAAGCAACGGAGAATGAATCCTGAGGCTAGTGTTGGCGATAATATTGCACTTGGGAACTATAGAAGAGAAAACCGTCTCAGATATAGTAGAAGGTTCATGTTGGCGAGACAAAGCATCGGCCTTAGAGTTCTTAGAACCAGGTCTATAAGTGAGCACGTAATTGAAATGGGTGAGGAACAAGGACCAACGAGCTTGTCTGGCGGATAAGCGCTTGGCCTCCCCAATATAAGACAAGTTCTTGTGATCCGTCAGAATAGTAACAGGATGCAAGGTCCCCTCCAATAAATGTCTCCACTCCTTTAAGGCCATGATAACAGCTAGTAGTTCCCTGTCACCAATATCATATCTGCTTTCAGTCCCAGATAGTTTCTTGGAAAAAAAAACACATGGATGTAATGGTTTATCCACGCCTAACCTTTGAGACAAGATGGCACCTATACCTGTCTCTGAGGCGTCTACCTCGAGTAGGAAAGGTAAAGTTGTATCGGGGTGAACTAAAATTGGTGCAGAAGCAAAAAGTTCCTTAAGTGTCTTGAAGGCAACGAGAGCTTCAGTAGACCAAGTCTTAGTGTCAGCCCCCTGTCTGGTCATATTGGTAATAGGAGCAATAATGGAAGAGTATCCTTTAATGAAGCGCCTATAATAATTGGAGAATCCAATAAACCTCTGAATGGCCTTGAGACCCCTAGGTAATGGCCAATCTAAAATAGACTGGAGTTTATCCGGATCCATTTTAAAGCCCTCCCCAGAAATCACGTAACCAAGAAAGTTTATCTGAGATTGATCAAAACTAAATTTCTCCAATTTGCAGTACAACCCATGTTGTAGGAGTTTGCGCAATACCCTTCTGACTTGTCTGTGGTGGGTCTCAATTTCTCTAGAGTGTATTAGTATATCATCTAAATATACAATAACACAATCCTGTTGAAATTCCCTAAGAACTTCATTGATCAGATCCTGAAATACTGCCGGTGCATTACAGAGCCCAAAAGGCATTACCGTGTACTCATAGTGCCCATATCGAGTATTGAACGCTGTTTTCCACTCGTCTCCCTGCTGAATTCTCACCAAGTTATACGCCCCTCTGAGATCTAACTTGGTGAAAATCTTGGAACCCTTTAAACGATCAAAGAGCTCAGTAATCAAGGGAATTGGGTATGCATTTCTGATAGTTATTTTATTCAAACCTCGGTAATCAATGCAAGGCCTTAACGTGCCATCCTTTTTATTCACAAAAAAAAAACCGGCCCCGGCAGGCGAGGATGATCTCCTAATGAATCCCTTGTCTAGATTCTCACGGATATACTCCTCTAAGACTAAGTTCTCCTTAGTGGATAAAGGATATACATTGCCCCTCGGAGGCATAGTACCAGGTAGGAGATTAATCTTGCAATCAAAGGACCTGTGTGGAGGTAAAGTATCAGCATTCTTCTTGTCAAAGGCTGCCTTTAAATCTATGTATCGAGATGGTATTTGTAAGTCTGTAGACTGGGTGGAGTTAACCGGTGTATTACCTACGCAAAGTGGTGAGACTTTCTGTAAACACCTGTCCTGGCAACCCTGACCCCATGAAGTTATCTCCCCTAGCTCCCAATCAATAATAGGGTTATGTTTCTTTAACCATGGATACCCCAGAACTATAGGAACAGAAGGGGAAGAGATAAGCATAAGGGATATATCCTCCTCGTGTAAGATACCAACAGTCAAAATAACAGGTATAGTCTCATGAGAAATCACAGGTTCAGATAATGGTCTACCATCTATGGCCTCAACGGCCAAGGGAGTATCTCTTAGCTGAGATGGGATAGAGTGTTTAGAAACAAAAACTTGGTCGATAAAGCTCTCAGCAGCTCCGGAGTCTATCAATGCCATAGTCTTTATTACTCCCTTCTCCCATGCTAAAGAAACCGGTAGTAGAAGCCTGTGATCTTTATAATTGTGTATAGAGGACAAAATAGAAACACCCAAGGCCTGTCCTCTAGAGAAACTTAGGTGCGAGCGTTTCCCGGACGATTAGGACAATTTAGGCGAAGGTGCCCTCTTACTCCACAATACATACACAATCCCTCCTTTCTTCTGTACTGTCTCTCCTCTTCTGAGAGGCGAGTATTGCCTATTTGCATAGGTTCAGAAAAAACTGGGATAGTGGTTTGAGGACTTTGAAATAAAGGAGCTAGTTTAAAGGAAGGTCTACGAATAGTTTAAGAGAGTGTTCTGTCTCTCTCTTAAACGTTCGTCAATACGAGAAAAAAAAGAAATTAAATCCTCCAAATTTTCAGGGAGCTCTCTAGTAGCCACCTCGTCTAGAATTACATCAGATAATCCGTTTACAAATACGTCTATATAGGCCTGTTCATTCCACTTCTGCCGCCAAAGACCTGAACTCTAGTGCATAATCCACAAGGGTTTGGTTATCTTGTCTAAGGCGCAATAGTAATCTAGCTGCATTGACCTTTCTACCTGGAGGGTCAAAAGTTCTTCTAAAAGCAGCGACAAAGGCATTATAATTATAGACTAACGGATTCTCATTCTCCCACAGAGGATTGGCCCATCTCAGAGCCTTATCAATGAGGAGTGTAATAATGAATCCAACCTTTGCCCTATCTGTAGGGTAAGAGCGAGGTTGTAGTTCAAAATGAATACCAATTTGGTTTAAGAAACCACGGCACTTCTCCGGAGAACCACCATAACGTACAGGAGGTGTAATACGGGAAGAAGCACCTACAGTGGCTACTTCTAGACCTGAACTTACAGGGGAGATGGACGTAGCTCGCATCTCTTCCGGTGGATTACTAGATCGAGATAATAAAGCTTGCAGCGCTAGAGCCATCTGGTCCATTCTGTGATCCATGGCATAAAATCTAGAATTGGAAGGACCAACCTGAGTGTTTGTACCTGCAGGATCCATGGCCCTGTCGTAATGTCAGGATCGGGACAGGGATCCAACACGCAGAGTACAAACAGGTACAGGGTACGTATACCGGACCTTAGAATGGCCGGACTAACGTAAGTAGTAGTAAAGAATGGTCTAGAGACAAGCCGAGGTCGAGGGAACGAGAGAGCAGGTAAACGAGAGACAAGCCGAGTCAAAGGGTAATAGAGGTAAACGAGGTAGAACAGACAAGCCGGGTCAAAACCAAAGAAACAAACAGAATACAAGAGCACTGAGTGACTAGACAAGCTAGAACCACGACAGGGCAATGAACAAACGTAGAAAGCCCTCTTTTATACCCTGATTCTAAACAGGTAATCACGCCCCCGACGAATCCTCATTCGTGCTTGGGGCTTGATTGACAGATCGGGTTGGGTTGTCGTCATGACGTCGGCTACTGAACGCCGCGTCATAAAAGGAAGTGGATCCCTCGCGGCCGGCGTGTAAACGACCGAGGGAACCGCGAGGAACGAGTGATTCAACCCTTTTGCGAGGAAGAACGTCCAAGTGTCTCACCTCCACAGAGGTAGAGACAGCAGGTACCCTGACACAAATATAAAGCTTGTGTTTCACTTTTTTTCACATTGAAATTCGCCAGATTGGTTACGTTGCCTTTGAGACCGTATGGTAGCCCAGGAATGAGAATTACCCCCACGATGGCATACCATTTGCAAAAGTAGACAACCCAAGGTATTGCAAATGGGGTATGTCCAGTCTTTTTTAGTAGCCACAAACACTGGGCAAAATTGGCGTTCAAATAAGTTTTTTTTGCATTTTTCACACACAACAAATATTAACGTTAACTTTGGCAAGTGTACATTTGGCTCAGTCCTTAAGGGGTTAAAAAATATTATTTTTATTTTGAGCATATGTTTGGTTTTTATGTATTTATTTTTAATAAAGTTTTTATTTTTATTTATTTTTTATATTTTTTTTATTCTTTATTTTTGTAGTGCAGAAAGTTTGACAGCGCTTATGTGGTACCCCAACGGCAATCCACATGAGTATCAACGACAGTAATAACAATGGGGTACATGGAACACTTGCACCTTTTTATATTAATATGCGGGATCATGTCTATTGCGAGTAGTTTATGCAAAAAATGAGTACATGAGATAGGCGCAAGTTAATACGGTTATGCATATAGTTTAAACAATCAGTAGTTCCCTCGGGCATGTATAAGATTGTACCTAAGCTGGTAGTATGGGGATAGACGGGGTTAACTTGTCGTGCATATATTATAAAGAAAGCATTATGTTGCATGTCTAGTGTTTTGTGACATTAGAGTTATCGTGTGTCTCGCTTGTGTAAGGCCTGCTGGGCTAGTGATAGGTATGGTATGCTGTACCTACATAGGCCGCAGGGCTCCGAAAAATAAGAGACATTACTATGTCATGCTGTTAAATAAGGCAGCATCGCTTTGCAATCTAACAGTGTATGTAAGCTAAACTTGTAATCTGTTAGGTTGTGTTATCGTCTTAGGTACTTGTAAAAAAAAAAAAAACACAAAAAAAAAAAAAAAAAAATGCAAGTCAGATATGACAGCTACGAACCAATAACTTATAAACATTGATATAAACAGCTTGCTGTAACAGTGATAAAGCAGGTTAGTCTACTCTTGAATCTAAATAGTTCTCGTCCTTCCAGACAGCTCCGCTGCATTGGTTGTTCACTACTGGAGCTATGAGAACTCGATGAACTTGTCAGTGATTCTTTCAGCCAACGCCTTTTGGTGGGAGTATGTTGGTGCCCGCTAGTGGTCCGCGGGAGGCCGCTGATTCACCAGGCCTCGTGAGGGTATCCTCCTTGCCCCAGGCTGGTAGGTAGGTCTGCATCTCTTGATCGCATACTCGGCGCTTAATACAGTCCGGTATATCCCCCCACGTGGGGGTAGCGCGAGGTCTGATGGCATGCTTCTTCTTGCGGCGATTGAACCTCCGTTGGAGTGGGTGATGCTTTCGGGATTGAACCCGTCTGGCCTTCAGCCCATTATGGCGGCTGCTCCCGGCTCCGTGTAGCCTGGTTGTCTCGCGTGTTGCTGTTTGGCGCTCGGTGGTCAGCCAGACAGACGTGCAGTGCTCTGGAGTGCTGCTAGGGCTTTGGGGTTGTCTGGCGTTCTCCTTGTCGCTTGGGTGAGCGCAGGAGCCTGCGCCTGGGTTGGCGCGCACATGTCGGTGCTTGTGTGTACGGATGCCCGCCTGAAATACCTGTAGGGGGACACCATAGTGGCGCCTGCGGGTCGTCGGTCGGATCCACCCGGCCACCGCTCGAGCCGCTTGAAGGTTGGGCATACCCCTGCTGCACTGCAGTTCGTAGAAGGCTGAGCAAAGCCGGTCCAGGGCCTCTAGGGAGGGAGGCTGTGTATGGTTGCTCGTGGCTCCTTTCTGTGAGCTGCGCCTGGCGGCCATCTTGGACGCGTTCCGCCTGCCTCGTGGTTCTTTCAGGTTTGTGTACCTGCTCGGTTGTTGTCGCTTATCCGCATGTCTTGCGGGGACCGGGATGACCCCCACCGGTCCAGGGGGGGGGGGTTCGGAGATCAGTTGTGGTTGCTGGGGTGTCCGGCGCCGGAGAGAGCGGCCGCCTCTCCCCGGCCTCAGCTCCCGCAGGCCTCAGTTCGCTTTTTGGGCCGGATGCCCCAATCGACTTCGGACGGGTATCTCCCGTTTCCCCGATGTGCCCCCGACGTGGGTAGCACCCCTTGGGGGGTTGGTGGGCCATATAGTTGCCAATATTTTTTTTTTTTTTTTTTGTAAATCAAGTTATAGTTGCCAATATTGCCTTTAGTTTTCCTCGCTCGTTGGGAGCTCCTTCCCCGCACGTCTGTTCGCCTCGGCGGTCAGACTCCGCCCCCCTTTTTGTTTTTTTTAACCCCCCTCCCGACTCCACTACATCTAATTGTTCCCCTAGTCACCCCCAAATGCCTGTAAGCCCCCCATATTACTTATTATTTAATCTTTATTTTGTGCCCGGACCTAGGTCCTGGGCGCCGCCATCTTTGTGTGGGTAGATGAAGTCCCTATGGGACACGTCATCTGCTCACACTAGATAGCACTGTGTATTTCGTCTATTCATTAATTTGTCAGAAAGACGAATGAATAGAAATTTCAGACAAACAAACAAACTCAGAATATCGGTGTTCGTTTGTTCGTTAATTCAGTTTATTGCAAGGAGTTTATTACCGGCGCGCAGCTCCCTCCTTGTAAAATGGGGAAAATAGATGCAGCAGGTAGGTGCAGTGCTCCCCGCTTTTTACAAAGCCCTCTCCTCCCCACCCCCCCACGTCTTCCCTCACTCTATGGGGGTCAATATGAGCGGCGGATAGGGGCGCTAAAAGACAATGGGGGGGAGGAGGGAACCTATTGTGCCCCCACCCATGAGTGACGGGTGAGGGCTCAAAATGAAAAAAGGGGGGGGGGGGGAGACAGCTCCCGCTCTCTCCTGCCCCCACCCATGAGCTGTCGGTGGGGGCCATAAAGGAAAATGGGGGAACCTATTGTCCCCTACCCCCACCCATGTTCAACAGGTGGGGGCCCTAAGTCAAAATGGGGAGGGGAACATATTGTCCCCCATCCTGAGCGGTGGATGGGGGCCCTAAACTACAATAAGGGGGGGGACCCTACATTTACCTGTCACGGCACTCTGATTGGCTTGGAATCCAACCAATCATAGTGCTCCGAGTCATTTTACACAGCGTGGGAAAGTTCTTTGGAATTTTTCCATGCTGTCTAATTTGACTCATAACCCTCTGATTGGTTGGATTCCAAGCCATGACCCTATGTCCCCGTTTAGTTGAATAGCCCCCACTCGCGGGGCACGGATGGAGGCCTGGGGAGGGGGGTAGGGGAGCACTATGCCCCCCCTGCTAGTTAATAGATGCGCCACCATGGGGCCATTTATTGTGGGGGTGGTCGGGCTATTTAAAAAAAAAAACATTTGAGAATTGTGGGAAATTGCTCTGACCACAGGAAATGGAGCACACATTGCTGGTTTTAGCTGGTCAGGCATAGGAAAAATACATAAGACAAAGTAGTCCCTACTTTGTCTTGTGTTTTTTAAAGAAAACTAGAGCAGACAGGAAGAAACGGAGAACAGATCCTGAGAGAAGAGGAATCGATTAAAGAAAGGTAAGTTCGGCATGACAGTGCCACATTAAATGCAGCGCAGGGAGCAACAAACTTTCCATATTTATTGTGGCTTGCTTGAAAAGCTTACTCGTGGGTGCAAGGAGTAAATTGCTAAAAAAAAAAAATTATAATTTTTTTTTAAAAAAAGCATATTCCTAAAATAAGGATTTTGTGTCCTCTATATTGCAAACCATCAGGTTAATAAATGTATCATTTTTGGGGGGGTCTATACTGTACTACAATCTGCAACTACATTCATTATGTATGATTCACTTAGCATATGTTTTATTTTTAGAATCCTAAATATGGCTGGAAAACCAAAGTTATATTATTTCAATGGAAGAGGGAAAATGGAATCCATACGCTGGCTCCTGGCTACAGTTGGTGTTGAGGTTTGTTAAAAGATCAATGGTTTTAGATAACAAGATATAGTTAGAAAATTATATTCTGTTTTTTTTTTATTTTTTGTGGGGGGGGGGGGGGGGGATTGTTCGGGCTTCTGTTGTGTCTGTCATTTCTAACTGCACATAACACAGTCCGCACTAAAATGCACATTATGTCACGATTGTATTGCAGCAGAACTAGTTTGATTTTAAATAGCATGTCAACAAATACTGTTAGCATTATTATGCTTTTTATTATATCTATATCTATATCTATCTCTATCCAACATATTTTGCAGGACAAAAATTGTTTGGACTTAGTTAAAAGGGCACTCCACTGCCTAAATAAAAATAATCACTGTTTAGTTATATATACTTCAAATGAAAACATGCAATTTAAAGGAATACTTCAGATCATGGGTGTTCCTAGAGCATGTGGCACCCAGGCGGATCTTGAGTTTGGCACCCCCTCCCAAAAAAAAAAACCTACCAAATTTGAAAAGGTGTTTCTCTTTTTTTTTTTTTTAAATGTATTGCACAGATTTTTAAACCCGCTGTCCTGCCCCCCTTCTACAAATCCCCATGCTCAGCCCCCCTTATACAAGACCCCTGTCCCAATACAAAACCTCTGCCCCTTCTACAAAATCCCTGCACCCTCTTACACACAGTTACAAGCATACAGTCACACATATAGTTACAGGCAGAGAGTTACACACACACACACACACACACACTCGTAGCCAGACAGTCACGCACACTGCTACAGGCAGACAGTCACGCACACTGCTACATGCAGACAGCCATACACATAGTTACAGTCACACACACACAGTTACAGGCAGCATCACACAGTCACATAGTTACATGCAGACATTCACACACAGTTATAGGCAGACCGTTACACACACAGTCGGTTACAGGTTGTTGGGGTTTTTTTTGCAAAAAAGTGCTGATTTCAATAGAAGCTGACACTTTTCTAACTTAAGTTGATTACACCCCCTTGGCTTTAAATTAGACAACCGGTCCTGTTACTTCCTATTTTTGTTCGCTAAACTCGAGGCAGCAATTGCTGCAGCAGCATTGCAGAGTCTGTGATTGGACAGCCACAGAAACTCCGAGCGAGGTTACAAGGAGAGGGTTTAAGGCAGCAGACAAGAGAGCTTCAGGTTTTGCTAGCTGCTTTATATATACCCACCAATTAATATAATGCATAATTAAATATATGCAAGTTTTAATTTGGGTTAAATCTTCTAAACTGTGATTTTAATTTATTTTGTATTTTGCAGTGGAGTGTGCATTTAACCCCTTAAGGACAGAGGCAATAATTGTTCACATTCGGAACCAAAACCTTGAGGCTTGTTCCACCGTAATATAAGGGTTTCTCTTCAAGGGTCCTATAAGTATTGTATATTGTGTTTAATTTTTTTAAGGAAAGAAGTATTTTTATTTAGTATCTTATATGTATACCTAACACAACATTATGTGTGCATAAAATGTTAACAAGAGGAACTTTTTAATTTAAAAAAAAATTATTTTCTTATAATAAGTTTTACACGTCCACTGCAACTAATTAAAACAAACTCAAAATAGATTCATAGATCAGTTCTGAATGTTAAATGCATAATCTGTCTAGGATATAAATTAGTTATTGATAGTTAATGCTGACCTTATACCAACCCTCACACTAACGCTATACCAACCATATCCCTTACCCACTACTTACACTGACTCTAACCATATGCCTACCATAATCATAACCTTAACCCTACACTATCCCTAACGCTGCAATAGCAGTGAGCCATTAACCCTTACCTTACAATAACCCTACCCTACTCTTACACCTAAATCTAACCCGAACCCTAACGAAACCCTGTGCTTATAGCAATCCTGAGATTAGAAAATGGGTTTCCAATTCTACACAGTAAATAGCAGTCTGTCACTCATTAAATTATCAATGGAGTCCTGTTTCCCAGGGGAGGGGGGGGAGGGTGATGTCCCCATTGACAAGTCTGCAGCCCAGAAAAACCATGGCCAAGCGATCGCTGTGGTTTTATGAATAACATTAAAGGGCTCTGTGACAGAAATCCCTGGCTTATGGAGTATCAGTCCCCGATACTCCACAGCATGACGAGACCGTAACGGATAGCCAGCTGGGTGACCTAGCACAAATCCTTTCAAAACTGGCCGAGGTCCGAACCTAACTGGCAGGGAAGATTTTCAAATCTACCAACGTCCTGCGGGGTGAAATACTGGAACAGGGAACCAAGAGATTAGAGCAGTGGTTAGAGGCCATCACGATGGCACATAGTATAGCCACCATGCAAGTAAATCACCTAGCGGCACGCATGTTCGCATCAGAGCTGACGCTGGAAGGTGCTGAGAATAGATCACGCCGGAACAACTTACACATGCGGGGTTTACCCGAGAGACCGGGCGAGGGCCCTGCAACAGAGATGGTGTTAAAGATCCTGCGGCCTCTCTTACCAGACCTGCCTGACCACCTATGGCACATTGAAAGGGCCCATAGAGTCTTGTGCACCAGGAGGACCGACCCTAACGTCCCTAGAGATATTGTGATTCGGTTCTTCTACTTTCAGACTAAAGAAGCAATAATGAAGAATAGAAGAGAGGGTCCCATTCAACATGAGGGCAGGGACATTCACTTATATCAAGATCTGGCACCGTCAACGGCGCAGGGAGTGGAAGCCGATCACAGATGCCTTACGGTGGGCAAACTTGAGATAAGCATGGGGTCCCTTTTCAAGCTTGTGATTTTCAAGGAGAACCGCACCCATGTGCTTCAATCAGGCGGAGACGCTGATTTGCTGTTTCGGGATCCGAGTATTCAACCAACGCTCAATTAACCCGCTGTACTTACAAGGAAAGAACTCTGACTGCTACTCAGAGGGTGGTATGATGCGATAACTCAGAACCCGGGTCCACATCTTTGAGAAATCGGCAGTAACAGGGGTACAGACACATGCTGTTGGGGTGGAGGAAAGGGGTCACGGGACCTTTTGATAGGGGCATGGAGGGCTGGCTACTACTGAAGGGACAGTTGGGCCCATGGAGGGGTGTACCAACAATAAGGGGAACTAGTATCATGCTGCCAAACATCCCCCCCCCCCGGATGCATACAAATAGCCAGGGGACTAGCTTCCCACTCCAGCCCAAGGAAAAGCTCCTACCCGAGTGGGACACCTACCTGCCCAGCATAGGGCACAACCGGGACTCACAGAGACTGTACCCCTCCGCAACCAGTTACAACAACCACTTACAGGGTATTAGACTACCCACGGTTCAGAAGGGTCCCAACGTACCTAACGTGTTTATCTCTCGTTTTTAAAAGTTGAAGGGGGGCAGGAAAGTTGGAGGGGGTGCTGAAAGTACTGTACAATCCACGGGTAATGCTACCAGCCACACTAAGCAAACGACGGTGGCGCAGAGGGGCCCTCCATGAGGACCAGAGTCTAGAGGCAAACCTGGTTAAAGGTCATCGGTGTGGGGGGTCTTCTCTGAGGGAGGGGAGAGTTGACAATAGCTCTAGACGTCAGAAGCGATGGCTATGAAAATCACTACATTAAACGTCAAAGGCCTAAAAAACCCTAAAAAGCGGCGCCTTGTGTTTCAAGAATTGAAAAGGGTAGGCTCATACCTACAATAACTCGTGGGAGGCTAGAACACACTGCAAGCGCAATGGCGTGGCAATCCTAGTCCATAAACGATGCCCCTTACAGGTCACGGCGACTAACCTTGATCCAAAAGGACGGTATATTGTCCTGTCCGGTACCCTTTATTCACATACCATCCACTTCATTAACGTGTATGGACCTAATGAACCGGATGAGGAGTTCTGGAGGAAGTTGAAATCGTAGATATTGGCACTCTCAATGCAGATCTCAATGCGGTGCCGTGTCTGGCCGTAGACAGGCGCTCTCGGAGTGGACAACTCAGGTCCTAAGGGAGAGGTAGGCAAGACAAGTTATTACATAACTGAATGACGGAAACGGGGCTCATTGATATGTGGAGAGCACATCATCCGAGCGACGAGGACTTCATGTTCTATTCGGCGCCACACGGTACGTACTCGTGTATTGACCTTTTCTTAGTGATCACAGTGGGAATGGCTAGGGTCACTGGGTCGGCGGTGGGATCTATTACCTGGTCTGACTACGCGGAGGCAAGTATAACATTAGGCAACCTATGCATAGCGTCCCCATGGACGTTGAAGCGTAACGTATCCCTCTTGCAGGACCCTCACAAAATGACAACTGTTAAGAAGAAAATCCAAGATTATTTCATTAGAAATTACACCACAGGCGTGAGCCTGAGCACTGTATGGGCCACACATAAAGCAGTGATACGGGGCACACTCATTAGACTAGCGACTAAGAAAAAGTCCCCTGAGGTCCTTAAAACAGAGACACAAGACGAACCCCAACAGCGAACTACAACACTAATTAGAAGTAGTGAGGCGAACTATTAAAGAATTACTGTTAGATGACACGGCACAGTCCATCACATGGTCTAAGCGTGCTTTTTATGACAAAGCAAATAAAATGGATACATTGTTAGCACGGTCACTGCGACCTAGACACAGATACACACCTATTACATCCATTAAACATAAGGACAGCTCAGTCAAAGCTGAACCGATGGAGATCGCCTCAGTCTTCACTTTTACAAATAGTAGTACAACAACTCCCCTACTGACCAGGCCCAACGGACGACCGAAGAGGACAGGACGTGCATGTTCCTTGTTAAGCTAGGAAGTGCAGAAGCGACAGAGGTGTTAAACTCTAGTATAACCAGTGAGGAAACTGACGTAGCGATACCTGGTCTTAAAGGAAATAAAGTTCCGGGACCAGACAGTTTCGACCACAGTTACTGTAAATCCTTCAGGGAGGACCTGACTCCACAACTAGTAATCCTTTTTAACGACTTCAGTGAAGGGGGGCCTCCCAGAGAGAGAGATGTCTTTAGCTACCATAGTGCTGATTCCTAAGCCCGTCAAGGATCCACTACTTCCAGAACATTACAGACCCATATCACTCATTAACCATGACACACAGATTTTTGCAAAAATATTAGCAGACAGTCACCCCTGTTGGGTAAATGAATCAACACCAACCAAGTTGGTTTTATACCAGGTAAGCAGTGGTTCGAAAATACATGCAGGAATATTGATGTGATATGGTGACAGGCGACAAATTACACCCCCACTATGGTAGTTTTCCTTGACACGGAAAAAGCTCTTGATAGGGTCAAATAGCCCTATCTCTTTACTCTTCTAGCACATCTTGGCTTCCCTGACCCTTGCAAAACTGCAATCAAAGCCATGTGTAGCAATGTTATGGCATAGGGGAGGATTACAGGAGCCCCTCCCCGACCTTTTAGACAGGGGTACCCCCTGATCCCTCACCATTTTGTCTAGTCTCTTGAACCCCTACTGCAGGTGGTGTGTTTACACCCCGATTTATTCAGGGGGTAAAAGTGGGGGGACAGGAATTCCTAATCTCCGCCTACGCGGGCGACGTCTTGCTGACTGTCACGAGCCCCACAACATCGATGGCTGCATTGTGTGAGGTTTTGACCCACTATGGAACACTATATGCGGATACAAGGCAAATATGTCCAAATCTAGCGCCCTGCCGATTGTGATGTCTGCGGCTGATACGACATCCATACAGGGAGCCTACGGAATACATATAGCGCACAGATCAATCACTTACTCAGGGATCCAATTACCAGCGGACCCAACCAAACTATACAAACCCAATTATACTCCACTACTGAACCAACTGAGTAGAAATCTGGAACAGTGGGTGGATAAACCTATCTCCTGGATAGGAAGGGTACTTACCGTCAAGATGAATGTCTCTTTCAGCGTATCCTCTTCTTATTTCAAGCGTTGCCGATTCCCAGAACTAAAGCCAGATTGGCCGCCTTACAGCGATCGATAGTTTATATGGCAAAAAAAAAACACCTTAGGATATCACGCAACATACTGTACAGGCCAAAAATAAGGAGGGGACTGAGACTGCCCAGCCTTTATTACTATTACCTGGCAGCGCCCCACTGGAGGAAAGTAAATGGATAGACTTAGAGTCTCTCCTCATGGGAGCAGATCTGCCACAATGTGTTATATGGGTCCTAAAGGAACATAGACCGCTGTTGCGGACGAATTGCCCGGTGATTCTGAACTCCCTCAGGATCTGGGACGCATCTCTGCAGAAATACGCGCTTGCTTCCACACCCTCACCTCTTATGCCTTATTTAAGAACTAGAGCCTTCATTCCCGTTATGAACGCCCGATATTTTAGGCACATAGAAACATAGAAACATAGAAACATAGAATGTGACGGCAGATAAGAACCATTCGGCCCATCTAGTCTGCCCAGTTTTCTAAATACTTTCATTAGTCCCTGGCATTATCTTATAGTTAGGATAGCCTTATGCCTATCCCACGCATGCTTAAACTCCTTTACTGTGTTAACCTCTACCAGTTCAGCTGGAAGGCTATTCCTAGCATCCACTACCCTCTCAGTAAAGTAATACTTCCTGATATTATTTTTAAACCTTTGTCCCTCTAATTTAAGACTATGTCCTCTGGTTGTGGTAGTTTTTCTTCTTTTAAATATAGTCTCCTCCTTTACTGTGTTGATTCCCTTTATGTATTTAAATGTTTCTATCATATCCCCCCTGTCTCGTCTTTCCTCCAAGCTATACATGTTAAGATCCTTTAACCTTTCCTGGTAAGTTTTATCCTGCAATCCATGAACCAGTTTAGTAGCCCTTCTTTGAACTCTTTCTAAGGTATCAATATCCTTCTGAAGATATGGTCTCCAGTACTGTGTACAGTACTCCAAGTGAGGTCTCACCAGTGTTCTGTACAATGGCATGAGCACTTCCCTCTTTCTACTGCTAATACCTCTCCCTATACAACCAAGCATTCTGCTAGCATTTCCTGCTGCTCTATTACATTGTCTGCCTACCTTTAAGTCCTCAGAAATAATCTCCCCTAAATCCCTTTCCTCAGATGTTGAGGTTAGGACTCTATCAAATATTCTGTACTCTGCCCTTGGGTTTTTACGTCCAAGATGCATTATATTGCACTTATCCACATTAAATGTCAGTTGCCACAACTCTGACCATTTTTCTAGTTTACCTAAATCATTTGCCATTTGGCTTATCCCTCCTGGAACATCAACCCTGTTACATATCTTAGTATCATCCGCAAAAAGACACACCTTACCATCAAGACCTTCTGCAATATCACTAATAAAAATATTAAAGAGAATGGGTCCAAGTACAGATCCCTGAGGTACCCCACTGGTGACAAGCCCAAGCTTCGAATATACTCCATTGACTACAACCCTCTGTTGCCTGTCACTCAGCCACTGCCTTACCCATTCAACAATATTGGAATCTAAACTCAAAGATTGCAGTTTATTGATAAGCCTTCTATGTGCAACAGTGTCAAAAGCCTTACTGAAATCTAGGTAAGCAATGTCTACTGCACCACCCTGATCTATAATTTTAGTTACCCAATCAAAAAAATCAATAAGATTAGTTTGGCATGATCTCCCTGAAGTAAACCCATGTTGTCTCTGATCTTGAAATCCATGTGTTTTTAGATGTTCAACAATCCTATCCTTTAACATGGTTTCCATCACTTTCCCCACTACTGAAGTAAGGCTTACTGGCCTATAGTTGCCCGACTCCTCCTTATTACCTTTCTTGTGAATGGGCACAACATTCGCTAACTTCCAATCTTCTGGGACTACTCCTGTTAACAATGATTGGTTAAATAAATCTGTTAATGATTTTGCTAGTACACCACTAAGCTCTTTTAATAGCTTTGGGTGTATTCCATCAGGTCCCATTGACTTATTTGTCTTTACTTTTGACAGTTGCAATAGAACCTCTTCCTCTGTAAACTCACATGTAATAAATGACTCATTTATCCTTTTTTTTAACAGAGGTCCCTTTCCTTCATTTTCAGCTGTAAATACCGAACAAAAATATTCATTGAGGCAGTCAGCTAGACCTTTATCCTCATCTACATACCTTCCTTCTTTTGTTTTTAATCTAACTAATCCTTGTTTTACTTTTCTTTTCTCATTTATGTATCTAAAAAAAGTTTTGTCCCCCTTTTTTACTGACTGTGCTATTTTCTCTTCTGTGTGTGATTTGGAAGCTCTTATAACTTGCTTAGCCTCTTTCTGCCTAATCTTATAGGTCATTCTGTCTTCCTCACTCTGGGTTTTTTTATAATTACTAAATGCTAACTTTTTGTTTTTTACTATTTTGGCCACATCTGCGGAGTACCACAGTGGTTTCTTGAATTTTTTGCTTTTACTGACAAGCCTAATGCAATTTTCTGTTGCCTTCAGTAGTGCAGCTTTTAAATAATCCCATTTATTTTGGACTCCATTTAAGTTGCTCCAGTCTGATAATGACTCCTTTACACATATTCTAATTTTAGAAAAGTCTGTTTTTCTAAAGTCTAAAACTTTTGTTTTTGTGTGGTGTGACTCAGTCACTGTTCTTATATTAAACCACACTGACTGATGATCACTGGATCCTAAACTTTCACCTACAGTAATATCTGATACCAAATCTCCATTTTTTAACACTAAATCTAGTATGGCCTCTTTACGAGTTGGCTCCTCAACGACTTGTTTTAGAGACAATCCCAGTAGGGAGTTTAGAATATGTGTGCTTCTGGCACAAGTAGCTATTTTTGTTTTCCAATTCACATCAGGAAGATTAAAGTCACCCATGGTGATAACTTCCCCCTTCATTGTCATTTTAGCTATTTCTTCAACTAGTAGATTATCTAACTCTTCAATTTGTCCTGGGGGCCTATAAATCACACCTACACGAACTACTGTGTGATTACCAAATTCTAACGTAACCCAAATGGACTCTATGTTTGTCTCACTAACCTTTATTAGGCTAGATTTTATGCTATCCTTCACATACAGGGCCACCCCTCCCCCTTTCTTGCCTTCCCTGTCTTTTCTATATAAAGAGTACCCTGGTATTTCTATGTCCCAGTCATTTTTTTCATTATACCATGTCTCAGTAACAGTGACTAAACAGGGTTACAAAGGATTTGGCAAGTATTTGAGGGGGGGGCGGTCTCCGTACTAGCTGTGGGATAACCTGACATGGTCTTTAGTAGCTCAGGGTTGTACAAATACTCTGTCACCTCCGGGCTCGTATGGGTCCGCCTCTGATGTATCTCAAAGATAAACTTGCTAGCCCTACCGCCCAACATCACTGCTTAAGAGAAGGTAGGACATCTCTGTAGCTGGATACCTGTATTACGTCAGTGTACTGTCCTGCATGTATCTGGTTCTGAGCTGATTTTCCTGGGGGGGGGATTGTTTGTGTTTGGATAAAGGTTTGTGTTTGGGCATATTTTGAGTAACTTACTAATCGAGAAGGTGATCTCCTCCATTTGTCTGACAAGTTCTACCCTGTGTATCCAGTCCCTGAATGTGGGTATTGGTTCCTGTTTCCATAGTATGGGTATCAGCTGGTTCGCTGCTGTCAGTAGGTGGACTATCAACCTGGCTGGGTTGGTCTTGAGATTTGGGATGGGCGCTAGGAGTATGATATATTCAGGAGAGAGAGGGATATTTGTGGATGAGATTGTCTAGATCATTGCGTGGATACGTTTCCAGTATTTTTGGATCTCTGGGCATTGCCACCATATATGTGTTGTGTGGGCATTATGTTGGTAACATCTCCAGCATTCGTCTGTGGCGTTATTGTGAAGTTTGTGGATTTTCGCGGGCGTATAGTGCCATCTCGAGATGCGTTTATAGTTGCTTTCTTGTGTGCCTAAGTTAGTTGAAGATTTATGTGCCCTTAAGAGAATGGCTTTCCACTGACTCGGAGTGATTTCCACCTGTAATTCCTCCACCCACCTCACGGCAAAGTGTGGTATGGCCTGGGAATTCGCATTTACCAGAAGAGAGAACATAATTGGTAGAATTTTCCTTTTTAATGTGTGTTCCTGACATATCAATTCGAATTTCGTGAGGTCCCTATTCCCCTTTGGGATGAGGTTGGTGCTACGTATGAAATTGATAAGTTGGGCATGGTGTAGATGTTGGGTTCCCGTAGCTGGCTGGGTAGGCAGCAGTTGTGAGATGGTTTTTATCTCATTCCCCTGCATCAAGTTTGATTAACAAAAAGGTAATTACTACTATTTATAATGAATAAAGGGCACAGTGATAAATATAATTTGAAAGAAAGAAATCATGACAAGATACTAATGAAAAATAAGGGTTAAAGAAATAAAAAAAAATGGGGATTTCACAGATTTAAATTTTTTTCCCGCTCCCCTTCTTCTCCGTTCCCGTTAAAAAAAGGAAGGAAACTTTGAATGGATTGTAATAGGAATAGAAATGTATTATGAGACACATTAGAACAATGGTCATGGTATATATTTTTTTTATCAATCGATATCGCTTTTGAAAACTACTAAGATATTGGATAATGTGTAGCATTATTGGTCAAATCATTTTCCAAGTAACTTAAGTTGAGAAACCTTAATATACTACGACTATTTACATGTTAGGGGCAAGTTGTATATTTCCCTCTCTTTCATTTGGTTAGAATTGTTTTATTTTTTTTTCTCACTCATATACGTGCCTAATTTTATCTAACGCCGTAATGTTATTTTACTACTGGGCTGCAACACCACACCAATAGTATCACAGTAAAGAAGATACTATCAAAAGGCTTCAGAGGCTGGGGATGGCCTCAGAATCCATTTCTAAATTCCTATCTTTTAGATGTGGAAAATGATAGTCGGACTGTTTGTTTTGTTTGTCTTTTGTATGTGTATGAAGATACAAGCTATTTGGAGGCAGAAGGTGGGGGTGTACGGTTTTAGGGGGAGGAGAAAAAGAGGCAATGGTGAGATTGTTGTCTCTTAACACTCAGAGTCTCAACTCCCCTCAAAAAAAGGAAATCTTTTTTGAATTTTTAATTTTAAAAAAAGGGTCCAGATAGGATGTATTCAAGAAACTCATTGGAGTGTAAAGGATAAGATTAATGTAAAAAGTAAGAATTTCCCATTTATTATCACATCCTCTTTGCTAGATAAAAAGAAAAGAGGGGTGGCTGTTTTCTTTTCAAAGGATATTGATCCAATTATTAAATATCAGGATATTGACAAAGAGGGAAGATGGATTATAATATGTGAAATAAAAGGTAAATACACGATTGCCAACATTTATGCCCCAAATCACGCACCGGTCAGATACCATGATAGATTTGTATTAAGATTAGAAAAAATGAAACTGGGATTAGTGTTACTCATGAGTGATTTTAATTGTGTGCAAGATCCTTCCATGGATAAACAAATTAGCAGGGGAAAAACGTTTCCACTTACACACCTGATGAATGTTAGAAAATTTGGAATTGTCACTATGGGTCCAACATGGTATTACCAAAATCTCCATTCTCTGGAATCAATCAAGCTTTAAAACCTTCCAAAATTTACAGCAATATTATAATATTCCACAGCAGGAGATATTTAATTATATTAGAATCAAAAGTTATTTAAAGACCTCAATATATAGAAAAAAAATTAAACGAAATAGTGGACAAATTAAACAATATAATTGAACTTGGAAAGGATACAAAATTACTTTCAAAATCTATAGCTATAATACAAGCTATTAAAGGTGTCACTATCCCCAAGGCAAAAGACAGGTGGACTAGAGATCTCAAAAAAGAAATTATCACAGAGTGGTAAGCTGAATTACCAACAGTATACTCATCAATTCATTGCCTTGATATAATGGAATCCCATTATAAGATCTTAAAAAGGTGGCATTTAACACCGCAAAAACTAAAGATGTACCCCCAGGATAGATATTTCTGCTGGAGATGTGGCGCTGAAATAGCCGATGAAATACATATATGGTGGGAATGTCCTCTTGTTAAATCTGGGTGGGAAACACTTTTCGAAATTATATCAATATTTCCCTATGATTGAACCGGGTGTGGATGGAAGAGATGGCAATATTACATCTGAATTTACCATCTTTACCGAAAAGCTAAAGATGTTTTTTGATCCATATTTTAATGGCCTTTAAAAGCTCTATGGCCATAAACTAGAAAACCTCTAAGGTTGAATCGTGGCAACAAATTAAAGAACGTGCCAAATTCCAGTGTAGAATGGGACGAGAAATTGCCTCTAATTTTTGTATTAATCAAGCTAAATACTGTATTTAGGACAACTGGTTAAAGATCTTGGGAGCGACGTGATAAAGGTTAGTTGAGACCCTGAGATGACCTGAGTTGAGTATATAATATTCTCCTTTCCTCCCATCATACAGCCCTGCCCTCCCACACAGCACTTAGGTAATTTAAGTAATGTAGTTATCTTCACACTGTATGTCTAAGTGTACATTTTATATGTAACCTTGATATAATATATGATAATGAATAATGTATGTATTTATATTTTGAAAACCAAAAAAATGTATATAAATAAATACAGATACCCTGGAGTGTGTCTGCTTTCTCAAATGAAGGGCCTTTGTGGGGTTATTTGAAAAGTCAAACTGCTATAATGCCACAAAATCAGACATAGGACCATCTATGAAAATTCGAACTATAGAAACAGAAATAGCATGGTCTCCTATATGACATTGTAGCTTCACAGAATAGTGGCAAATGCATACAATGGGGGTACGTTGTACTCTGTTGATATAGCTATACACCATATGGGGTTATGTGCAGGAATAGTACACACCAGCTTTACGAAATACATATTACAAAAACCTTGTTATATGTGTACATGCCAAAATAGAGGGGAAAAAAACAAAATTTTACTCCAATATTTAGAAGAGATTGGCGGTGAAATGGCTACGTAAAAAGTGTTAAAATAACCTTAGGTAAAAAGCCTGTGATGTCTACTTTATATAAATATATACTTTTGTGTGGCAATTTTGTATTCTGTGATGGGTTTTAAACTTCCAAGACAAATCTACCAACTTCTAAAATAGTTTCATTGAAATTTTATTTTAGACCTTGTAGTTTGTGACCTGTAACTTTCAAAGTAAACTAAAATCCTACACATATTATGTACTCTGTAAATCAAGAAACATAAGTGATTTGATTTTGAATTACTTTTTCTAAGCTGGACATATTATCCACTTGTGATTATTGCCAAAACTTTGAAAAAATGCATTTCTCCCCCTGCCCCCCCCCCCTATTATTTTATATTTTTTTGTAATAAATGAGGATTTATATATGTATATGTCACATCAAATTAAAGCCCTTCTTGTCGTCTAAATAAAACGGTATATAATATGTGTTGGTACAAAAATAAGAGAGATGCAAATTTCAGTTGAACACAAACAACAAATAATGTAAAAAGTGCTTGTGTCCTTAAGGGTAAGACAAGCTTCTGAAGCTGTGTCCTTAAGGGGTTAAGTATGTAACCTTGTGACTGCATTGCACAAGAGAAACTACAATGCATTTTTCAATGAGTAGGTCTGTTGTATAATTCAGGTTTAAAGCAGAGAAAGAACATAAGTGAATAGCTTAAGCTTTGTTCCTTATTAGATCAGCTTTTTGTGTTTGTTTGTTTTGTGTGGGGGCTCTATAATTTATATTGTTTATAAAGTGTTACTCAGTGTTATCTTATGATTTATTGAAGATCCTCTACAGTTCCTATGGTTGTTTTCTGCCCATTGATCTTATACATTTGTAGTTATGAGCCTGTTTTTAGATGTTAAGCTGGAATTGTTATCATTTTGTTTCCTACTGTTTCCGACACTTTGTAATTGTAAAAACCTTTACAAAAAATGTCAAAAAATCTTATGATTTCTTTTGCAGTTTGAAGAAGTGTTTTTAGAAAAGAGGGAACAGTATGAAGCTCTGCTTAAAGGTATGGTAGTAACACCCTAGACCAACTTTTTTTTTTTTTTATATCATGTTGATAAAGCATAAAAATATTCAACAAATAAAATAATAAAACTAAAAATATACTTACAGAATTTTCCAGCCAAATCATAATTTAGGACGAATCCTTAAATAAAGAGGATCTCATTCTGGACTATGAGGGGCTGTTCTTATCCCATAAATATCTGCTGGACTGATGTTAATGGGAGAGGTTCTTCATAAACAAAAAATGTTTCACTCATGCATAGGCTTGGTGGAATTACCACTAATTTGCATGCTTAGTGAGATCAGCCAACGTTTTTGCATGCAGTGTCTGTACTTGGACAAACCTGATATAGGAAATCCAAAACTTTCTGAGAGGCCGTCTTAGATTTGCAGGTTTATTTTATCGATCCAATTGTAAGCCACTCTCCCAGTTTTATGCAGCTTTAAATTTTAAGATGCTTAGCATTGTACATGGTGGAAATACTGCATGTTTGCACTGTCATCATTTACACGTCTTCTGCCACAACAGGCACAGAGATAGATTAACCCATCTAGCTTAGCATGTCACTCAACAGCTGGGTTTACACACCCTAATGTACAGGGTTAGCAAAAGTAGGAGGTAACTCAATGAGCAGCTTAGTAGATCAGGCCCATGTGTGGAACCATACTTTTATTTGAAGAGAATATGAAAGACAAACATTTTGGGACCCCTATCTCTTCCTCAGTGTACAAATGCCCTTCAAAGCATCATAATCCAGTTCCGTTCAGGCACAGCTAGGGCACACAGTGCAAATAAAACAAAAAATGTCAGTTGAAGAAGAGGGCAACATTTACATTGATGGTTGGATGCCAAAATGAAGTTGCCGAGTTCAGGATAGCAGTGAACACGTCTTCTGTGTGGATTTGCACATTTAATTTTATTTTTCAGACCTCACAAAAACAAATGTGCGAATTATAGGGGATTAATTAACAGAATATTAAAAATTCTCAGTTACAATTCCTTTTCACAATGACTCATTCATATGCAAAATGTACTAAATTAGGTATGTCGTCTTCATTAATGTGACTTATAATGTAATTATGTGACATATAAATATACAGTCAATAGGAGAATGACGTTTTTTTGTTTGATTCTTATTCCCAGAGAGAGCTTTGCTTTTCCAGCAAGTGCCAATGGTGGAAATTGATGGCATGAAGTTGGTACAATCTAAAGCCATTCTGCAGTATATTGCTAGGAAGCATAACCTTTATGGGAAGGATCTAAAGGAGAGAGTATTGTATGTCCTGTCCATTTACTAAAATGTTGTTGTGACTAATTTTAAATGATTGTTAAATTTATGTATGAAATTATTAGATGTGTTTATTCTACTTAATATGGCTGACTTTTTAGAAGCCAACATGTGTGTTTGCGTGTGTATGTGTTTAAAAATAAATATATATATATATATATATAAAATAATCCTGCACTCCATACAAAAATAAATATTTGCCCGGTGCTTGTCAGGCGAAAATACAAAAATGGGTAATCAAGATAGCACTCACAGGACTTGAATAAATATAAAACTTAACTTTTAATCTTCCAAATCAAAAAATCAACGTTTCAGACTGTTACACACAGACTTTCATCAGGACTAACAAGTAAGATGCACAAACATTCATATATATACAAATATACAATTAACTTACTCACCACCGGAATAAACTGTTACTCCCTGTCAGCCCGGTCCGAAAATCGTGCGGGTTCCAGCTGACGTCAGCGTGTGCGTACGTGACGTCATCACGTTGCGTCAGTGTCATTACCACGTCACGTGATCGCCCGTCAGACGGCCTCATTGGGAGTTCGTCGCTATGGTAACCCATAGCCACCTAGTTAAAACAAAACACATTAACCCCTTGACTGAAAGCACAGAAACATGGCAATCAATATATAATAATATACAGCCCAAATCAAACTCTCTCATAAGTACTGCATAATTCCAAAGCTGGGCAGCATCTACATCGGAATTGCCTAGCACTACATCCCTTAGGGACGTATATTTTGAGTTATTGCGTTTAAGAAAACGAGAGACTGATTTAGATCTACATGGCCTTTTTTTTTATCTGAGTATCATCGGAAATTACAGATCCCAAGAGGATTTTGTGTAAGAAATATTCCCACTATTGGCAGACTTAAACCACAGGTCTGTAGAAGATGGATCTCAGTATTGAACAAGTGTTCATTGGATTTAATGCTTATCATCAGGGAGTAACAGTTTATTCCGATGGTGGGTAAGTTAATTGTATATTTGTATTTTGGTGTATATATATACCGTGTTTCCCCGAAAATAGGACCTACCCCGAAAATAAGCCCTAGCCGAATTTTCGGGGTGGACTGCAATATAAGCCCTACCCCGAAAATAAGACCTAGGCATCTTACCTTTGCGGCCCGGCGGGACTTACTTCTTCAATGAGGAGGGGGAGGAGCGTTGCGGGCCGCGGCATCGCGCAGCGTGATGACGACGTCCGCAGCGTGATGACGACGTGGGCAGCGCCGTCAGTCTGCCTTCACGGATCTTCAGCGGAAGGATCCATTCCGGGCGGTGAGGCACCCAGTGGTCGGACTCTTTGAACTGTGAGTAGATACCGGTATTTTATGTCTGGGACTTAATTAATTAAAGGGGGGTGAATTAATTAGAGGGGGTGTGGATTAATTAAAGGGGGTGGATTAATTAGAGGGGGTGGATTTATTAAAGAGGGGGGGTGGATTAATTAAAGGGGGGGTGGATTAATTAGAGGGGGGTGGATTTATTAAAGGGGGTGGATTAATTAAAGTGGGGGTTCAATGTACATACCGGTACCGTAAATAAATAAGCCCTACCCTGAAAATAAGCCCTAGTGTGTTTTGTGTGACTAAAATTAATATAAGACCCGGTCTTATTTTCGGAGAAACACGGTATGTATGTTTGTGCATTTTACTTGTTAGTCCTGATGAAAGTCTGTGTGTAACAGACTGAAACGTCAATTTAAAAAAAAAAAATTGATTTGGAAGATTAAAAGTTAAGTTTTATATTTATTCAAATCCTGTGAGTGCTATCTTGATTATCCATTTTTATTTATATATATATATGTGTGTGTGTATGTATTTATGTGTGTGTGTATATATATAATGTTTTATAGTCATGGGGGAAAAAAATGTACAGTCTCTTTTTATATGTAAATTCTGTGGTTTTACATATCCGGACTTAATAACAAGCGCCCTAAACGTTAATGATACGTACTGAAATTCTGCGCTAGAATCAGCCAATGCTGCACTGATACAGAATGTCCTGCAGCGTAGAAGAGTAAAAGCTAAGTCCCAATAAGAGAGACGTTATGTGAATTAGCTGACGTGAGTGGCTTCCAGCGTATGACTGCAAGGGCGCATACCCTGTATAATCTGTAATTAGCAGCAATAATGTTCTCTTGTTTACTGGGTACCATATATTTTAGTGGGATAATGTGGAATTTTACTGGAGGATCATTGGTCTTAATATGATACTTGATGATCCCACATAGTGATAAGGTCATTGATATTCGCTTCACTGGATGAAACCGATGACATGATTATTGTAATTCCTTTGGCGTAAGAAACCAAAATACATGTACATGGCTGCCTTATTAGTATGACTTTCAACAGGTGACTTAATATTTCTGAATGGTGTGAGTGGTTATCAAGGTATTAAGGAATGGTCTACTTGTTGTATGCCCTTGAACGTTTGTTTGGTTAAATAGGCAATAGTTGCGTTTAGAAAATATAATAATTATGTTAAATGCCTATCCATTAAAGTTTGTAGTATTATGTTATTAATTTAATTAATGTGAAAAAAAAAGGAGCGAATGCCACCCTAGTCCTGATAAATATACATTAATCGGAAAGTCTGTGAAATTCTTTAATAGTTTTGTTTGATGTTCTTGGTATGCTTATAGAGAGTCTAGGCTTATGAAGTAACTGTACGATAAGTAATAAACCCTTACCTTGTTACGTGCCTGTGATGTACTACAAATGAAAAACACATTTATTTATAAATTCTTTATTTTTGTAGTGCAAATGCAGGGGATTATACACATTTTATCACATGTGTGATTCTCTTAAGACATCTTAGTTGTACAATACATGTGGTTTGAATAGCGTGCACCATTTTATATTGCAGTTAAACATATAATGCGGACTAGCTGTTTCCTTTGCAATGGGTGGGGACCAAGCTGTGTAGCAAGTCTGTAAGAGTTGCAGTGATTGTGGTTGTTCTATACAGCTCTGAGGGGTTAAAAACCACATTACGTGCCGTTAGGTACTGATATTAGTGAAGGTGAGCAATGTTGCTTTACAAAGTACCTAAGGGTGATAAGGGGTAAGTGAGTTATGTCGTGGGGGTGTCGCCATGCTGTGCGTCCTGCTTAAGGCTTTGAGTGGTGTGGGCTGGGAAATCACTCTGTGGAGCTTAATGGTCCAGCCGACTCAGGCACTTAGTTGTGTGGGTGAGTTGTGTGGGAGAGGTGTCGGTTTCGTGGGGTGTATGCTTTTTTTAGTTTTATTTACTTATTATTTATATTTAATAATAATATATATGTGTGTGTGTGTGATTTAATTATAAGTGTATTTTTTTATATTCATATATGTATATATTAATATAAAAATACACTTAGTATGACATATTTTATATATATATTTTTTTATTAACATGTCCATTCAGGCAGTCCACCTGCAGGCAGCACTATGGACGCCTATTGCAGCCATGTGACCGCTCTTTTAGAGCGATCACGTGGCCTAATTTGCCGAGGGGGGACTGTCTGGGCTGTCAGGCAGTCCCCCCCAGACATGGAGCAACACCGATCACCGGCGGGGGAACGTCGGCGATCGTGTAAGTAATAAGGAATGTCGTGGATGTACTAGGTAAGTTCTCGGTCCTTTAGGACCGTTTTTTTGTCAGACATACCTAGTACGTCGGCGGTCCTTAAGGTGTTAAGTAAGGTACCTGAAATGAGAACTGGAAATTAAAACACACCATTAGTAGGATGGAATTGGATTAATAGCTATTGCATAGTGGCAAAAAACTAACTGTGCCAGGAGGAAAGTGATGCCTTATCAGGTGCCAAGTGGCTGAGAGAGGCTCTATCTATGATTTGGGCCGTGTTGTTGTTGCCACTAATCATTGTGGCAGGGTGTTGACCTTTCAGTGACTGTTCAAGATCCATATATCATTGGATGTAAAAGGTGAGGTGATAATCCCTGCGAGAGGGTGAGGCAAGGCACTAGCGATGATTTGGGGCGATTGACCTAGGGGTTGGTCTTGCGTGACCATTGTATTAATTAGTACTAGATTATTGGACAGCTCCTATTACCTACAACCAGTTCCACTGTCCCTAGTTATGGGTATTATTATTATTATTATTATTTATATAGCGCCAACAAATTCCGTAGCGCTGTACAATGGGTGGACTAACAGACACATAATTGAGATCAGACCACTGGATGTACAGGAACAGAAGGGGTTGAGGGCCCTGCTCGATGAGCTCACATGCTAGAGGGAGTGGGGTATAGTGACACAAAGGGTTAAAGCAGGGGCGGACTGAGAACCCTCAGGGCCCCCGGGCAAAATAAATCAAGGGCCACCTTACAGGTCCCACCCATACTCCGCAGCAAGCGCCACCCATGTCCCGCCTCCATGCACCGCCTCCAACCACACCCTACACAATCTTTAGACACAAGGAACAAAAGTGCAATAATCCCTTTGAGGCCCCAGTAGAGACTACAATTGAGGGCTAATGGGCCATGGAGGGGGGTATTTCTAGCAGAGGCTATCTCAGTGTCCTTTAGAGAGTGTGTTAGAAAGAATCCCCTCCAGGCCCTATTAGAGACTACAATGGAGTCTAATAGGCTTGGAAGGGGGTCTTTCTAACAGAGGCCATCTCAGTGTCCCTGCTGGAAACAGTCGCCTCCAGGCCCCAGTAGAGACTACAATTGAGGGATAATGGGCCATGGAGGGGGGGGAGCATTCTAGCAGAGGCTATCTCAGTGTCCTTTAGAGAGTGTGTTAGAAAGAATTTCCTCCAGGTCCCATTAGAGACTACAATGGAGTCTAATGGGGCCTGGAGGGGGGTCTCTCCAACACTCTGGTTCCTATTCACAATATAGCAACACAACATAGCTCGCTGATACCTAGGCCAAGTTGGCTCCTCTTACCTTAATTACTGTTGCTGGGTGGTAGTCTGTGGGCTTGCTGGAAGGCTGTGGGCTTACTGGCTGCAGCTGGCAGGCTGTGGGCTTGCTGGCTACTGCCGGCAGGCTGTGGGCTTGCTGGCTGCGGCTGGCAGGCTGTTGGCTTGCTGGCTGTGGCTTGCTGGCTGGCAGGCTGTGGCTTGCTGGCTGTGGTTGGCAGGCTGTGGGCTTGCTGGCTGTAAGCCTAACTGGTGGCCTGTGGGCTGGCTGGCTACTGGCCAGCCTGTGGGCTGGCTGGCCGGCCTGTGGGCTGGCTGGCTTGCTGGCTACTGGGGCACTTGTAGATTATTTAAAGAAATAATCCATGCACAATAACCACTACTGCTCTGTGTAGTCGTTATGGTGCCAGGAGGGCCGGGCCCCCCTTTCAGAGTAAGTAGTCAAACCGTTTAATAACAGTTTGACAACTTACCTGGGGTCTGCTGGGATATGAGGCTGTAGTAGGGTATAGGAGCAGTGGTGCAATGTGTAAGGGGTGCAGTGTGTGTGAAAGGTTCAGTGTGTGTGAGGGGGTGTAGGGTGTGTGGGGCAATGTGTGTATGAGGGGGCTGTGTATGTGTGTGGTAATGTTAGTATGGGGGGCTGTGTGTGTATGGGTGGGCAGTGTATGTGTGTGTGTGTGTGTGAGGCAATGTGTGTAAATGTGTATGGTGTGTGTGGGTGTATGGGGGCAGTGTGTGAATGTGTATGGTGTGTGGGGGCAGTGTGTTTATGGGGCTAGAGTTCACTCTCACCACTGCGACCACCAGGAATCCCTGGTGGTCACAGTGTTGAGAGTGAACTCTAGCCCGTAGCTCCAGGGCTAGAGTTTACTCTCGCAAGAGCCGTAATGTTGCCGTGGTAACCGCGGCAACGATCTGTGCTCGCGCAAGAAGGACCCAGAGGAGCTGAAGGCTGAGCTCCCGGGTCCTCTCTTCCTCCCTCCCCTACCCGCACGGTGCCTGCGGACAGGGGAGGGGGCAATTGCCCTCCTCTTACTCCCCCCTCCCCCTCTTCATACCCCCCTTCTTAATCCCCCCTCACTCTCTTCTTACCCCCATTCTTACTCTCCCCCTCTTCTTACTCCCCCTCCCCCTCTTCTTACTCCCCCTTCTTACTCTTCCCCTCTTCTTACTCCCCCCTCCCCCTCTTCTTACTCCCACCTCTTCTTACTCCTCCCTCTTCTTACTCCCCCCTCTCCTTACTCCCCTCCCCCCTCTTCTTACCCCCTACCCCCTCTTCTTACCCCCCTCCCCCCTCTTCTTACTCCCCCCTCCCCCTCTTCTTACTCCCCCTTCCTCTTTTTACTCCCCCCTCCCTTCTTACTCCCCCCTCCCCCTCTTCTTACCCCCTCCTCTCTTCTTACTCCCCCCCTCCTCTCTTCTTACCCCCATCCCTCTCTCTTCTTACCCCCCTCCCTCTCTCTTCTTACCCCCCTCCCTCTCTCTTCTTACCCCCCCTCCCTCTCTCTTCTTACCCCCTCCCTTTCTCTTCTTACCCCCCTCTCTTCTTACCACCCTCCCTCTCTCTTCTTACCCCACCTCCCTTTCTCTTCTTACCCCCTCCCTTTCTCTTCTTACCCCCCTCCCTCTTCTTACCCCCTCCCTCTTTCTTCTTACCCCCCTCCCTTTCTCTTCTTACCCCCCCCTCTTTCTTCTTACCCCCTCCCTCTTCTTACCCCCTCCCTCCTTCTTCTTACCCCCAGCCCTTTCTGTTCTTACCCCCATCCCTCTTTGTTCTTACCCCCCACTCTTTGTTCTTACCCCCCTCCCTCTTTGTTCTTACCCCCCTCCCTCTCTCTTTGTTCTTACCCCCCTCCCTCTTTGTTCTTACCACCCCCCCTTTGTTCTTACCACCCCCCTCCCTCTTTGTTCTTACCCCCCTCCCTCTTTGTTCTTACTTCCCCCCTCTTTGTTCTTACCCCCTCCCCCCCTCTTTGTTCTTACCCCCTCCCCCCTCTTTGTTCTTACCCCCTCCTCCCCCCTCTTTGTTCTTACCCCCTCCTCCCCCCTCTTTGTTCTTACCCCCTCCTCCCCCCTCTTTGTTCTTACCCCCTCCCCCCTCTTTGTTCTTACCCCCTCTCTTTGTTCTTACCCCCTCCCCCCCCCTCTTTGTTCTTACCCCCTCCCCTGTAGCGTGGCCGAGCTGCACTCCGGTCCGCGGTGCCCGGCCGGAGTGATAGAAAGGTGCACACTGAGTGTGCACCTTCCTGTCAGTCCGGCCGGGTACAGGAAACAGAAACTCCGAAGTGCCCGACCGGTCAGTCCGCCCCTGCGCAGCAGCACGCCCCTTTCAGATAGCGCACATCCAGTTATTCGCAGAGTATTCATTTCTGGATGATGACAGCGCATAGAAGATGTGGAGGAACCAGCCCCCGTAAATAGCTCTAAGCAAAGCCAGCGTCTGAAAATGGTTGTGTGAGTGCATCAGGGGCTATGGAAGCACAGGTCCCTTGGATGTCAGCTGTGGAATCTGTGTGGTGACAGATACTCCGCAATGCACTAAATAATATGAAAAACATTTTCTTCTGAAAAGTAAACTTTTTTTTTTTTTGCTTCCCCTGAAATTTGATTTGAGAAATGCCTGCATCCCCCAAAGCTATCTGTGAGTAGATAGTGAGCATATAAGTTTGCTTGACTTGAAAATCTCTCTTAATTTTATTATTTTTAATTTTCCAAGTTGGAGGCTGCGAGGAGCTGTATTGTGAATACACACATGTATCACTGAATCTGAACACTGAGCACGGTGTTTTGGGAAATGTACAGCTATACAACTTCTGCTTGATATCTCACAGCTTCCTTCTATAAATGAGACACAATGGCTGAAGCTATGTTGCAAGAGGTTTTTTTTTTGTTTTGTTTTGTTTTTATTTAAAGTAAACCTGCATCTAATGATACATTTTCTTGGATGCATTTTATTGAACTGGATTGTACTTTTACCGTTTTTCCTCCGTCCATTCCAGACTGGGGGAGGATAGCAATAAGATTCACACTCAAAGAGATTAATTGACTAGTTTTGACCGATCAATAGTAGCCTCTGTATGTTCATGTTTGTGAGTTAAGTTAACTTCATTTGCAGTGGCTGTCAGGCTGCATACACAATATGAGTTTTGTTATGCAGGTTACAAATGCATTAAAATGCACAGGGTTGAATGCATGAGTTACAATGGTGGTCAGTGTTTTTAGAAAACACCAAGTAAGCTAGTTAAGTCCCAAAGGGATGACAAGTGTATTCTTTTGTTTACTCCTATGACACTCAAAAATAAACAAAAAAAACAGTATCTTGGTACCGTGTTGCATGTTACACTACAGAATGGAACTGGCTTAGTAAACACAAGCATGAACGCATTTTAGGTTCTACCCTTGAAACCAGAATTTAATTTCATTTTTTGTTTTTGTTTTTTTGAGAATTGATATGTATGTAGAAGGGACCACTGATCTCATGGAGTTGATGATGTCTCATCCATTCCTACTACCAGAGGACAAAGAGAAGAACATTGAGCTCATTATAGAGAAGGCAAAGAAAAGATACTTCCCAGTCTATGAAAAGGTGACTCTTCTTTAATACTATTTATGGCTGCTTATGTGATGTTGGTGTAATATTGTACACACTTTAATCTCATTGAAACATATATACACAAGGTATCTGGAGGCACATGCTATATATATAGGCAGTTCAGTCTCCCAAAGTCTTATTTTAGTTTTGTCTTGAATCACAGATGCGTGGTTTAACTTTTCTTTTTCTAAAACCAGTTTACGTATATTTATGTGGATTTAAGATATGCCAACGATTTAAAGGAACACTATATGGTCAGGAACACAAACCTGTAAAGCTAAAATCGTTATCTAGCTCTCGTGGCCCCCCTTGCCCCTAAATATAGCAAAATCTTACCATTATTCTAGTCTGCTGTTGCTGGCTCTGTCCTTGATCTGCCTCCTTGGCTGACTTTATCAAAAGTGAAGAGCTGAGCAAATCACAATGCTTTCTTATAGGAAAGCATTGGATCGGATGAGATTGCCAAGGAGGTTGGACAGCCAAACGCTACCCTGGTCAATGAGCATTTCCTCATAGAAATGCATTGAATCAATGCATCTCTATGAGGAAAGTTCAGTGTCTCCATGCAGAGAGTGGAGACACTTCATGTCAGTGCTGCACACTGTCACCAGCATGGCGTAGGAAAAAGGTTGAGTAAAAACACCTTTCCCATTTTATTGGAGAGGGGCAGGTCACCTCTCTCACTGACAGACAAACGTACTGATTTGATACACACACTCACAGACACACACACCCACAGACCAACACATACACTCACAAATAATTACTTTTTTATTTTAATTTAAATCCACAAACACTTCCTACCTTTGGGAGAGCTGAAGTGTATCAGCTACCTTGGGGTCCAGCGGGGTTTCTGTTAGCTCCCTCTCGTGCACTGTTTAGTGATGCTGTGCCGGAGTGACATCATAGGCTCTCAGCATCACTGCAAGACGAGCGAGGGAGCAGAGCAGGGAGATTACAGCTCCCTCGCAGCGCAGTAAGTTAGCCGCCTGCCTCTCTCCCACTGCTTCAGCCCTCCGTGAGCCGACTGCCCCCCTCTGCTCTGAGACAGCCAGTCACATCGGAGGCTCCAGATATCAGGAAATATTTAATGGTCGCCATGGCAACCTGGCACCTGGCATTTGTTTAGCCCTGGTATGAGCTTCCCTTTGGCAATGTTCATGAAATAGTTCTCATCCTACATGAAGAAAGAAATCAGTTACCCTGATTATTCTTTGTGACGGAGCTCCTGTACTCTGACAGAGTACCTCTGCCAAGTCACCTTCCTCTCTGCTACCAGCGATCTCGGAGCACTTTAGACCCACTAAGTGAAGTTTGACTTGGAACTCTGAAGACCTCTTCCACCGTGCCGGGCTGCAGCTCTCTTCTTCCAGGCTGGTATCGTTTCCTCTGCCTTTCCACTTCTGTTCTACTGCTAGGTATTGACACCTCTGCCTATAATGTCTCCAACTACTGTCTTGACGAAGGCATTTATGACTCTCAGGCCTAACTCTTTGTTAATTCGTCTGGGAAATCAGGGACGTGTGCAGCCAGTCAACTGGTAAAGAAACTGTTAATGGCATCCCTTGATAAACCACACAGGACACACAGTTTCCTATGGAACTAACACACAATCCTTTATTTTCACTCAAGACTAGCCCCTATCCGTATTATATTAAACCCATGGTGACACACTCAGTCCAATACATGTAACCAAATCTTATGGGAAATCATACAGACACTCATAATAACACAATAAAACATTTATAAAGGGTTGGGGAAGACAATATCTACAAGAAATATCTCCCAAGCCTGCAGAAACCATAATATGTAAATCTAATGGAATATGCAAATTACCAGCCTTGCTATTCAGCTAGTGCACATAACAGTTGCAACCAACAGATGACACTGTACAGACAAATTCACCTAGTTAGTAGAGAGCATCAGCAAAACGGAAGAGCACACAAACTTTTAACAAATAACAATAATACAAGTCATGCACATATAATGGGCACAGGGTGACTTCATGATAAAATAATTTCGGGCACCTATATGAAGTGTCGGTCTTATGCACCCACTGATGGTGACTTCTGTCACTATTATTATTATGATTAAGATTATATATTTATTTATTGATTGGGATTACCAGGTCCAGGTAACCTCATGGTATTGACCGTGTTCTTGCCCATGCTGCTTTTTGGTATTTTGGTATGTTACTGAAACTGTAGCAAACCTCAACAACAGATGGTAAAGTTTTCATAATGTTCAGGAATCAGACTCCTCCTTGTTATGATCACTATTGTTCAAAGTTGGAAGACTTTAGGCTTGATTAGGACTGGTGTGCAATTACTATGCTTATAACACTTAAATCAATGTTTACTTTTCAGTTGACCTAAATATGACCTCTCTTCAGAAATTACAATCCAGTTTGCCTAGAACTGGCTGAATTATGAGCTGGGCAAGACCGGGGCACACTCTGCCTGTAAGCTTAAATCATTGGTTGAAGGCGGTCACAATATGAATGATCCTGCTCTTATTGGTGGGACTCAATTGGCAATCTTTTGATCCTTTTTATCAGTATTATGCTTGTAAAGTTCCTAATTCTGCCATTATCATTCAGCAACATCCCATGATCTTAAATGCCTGGTCCATGTCTTAAACTAAAGCAGTACGTGACATTTTTTGGTGAGACACTTTCTGCATATATCACGGATGTAAAATGACTGTACAAATTTGGACCCTTGTATATTAAAGACTGGCTCTCCTACTTGTTGCTCAGTAGCTGTGTTTCCATATCAGTGTGGTCAGCGTTGCTCCATTGTTCTGTTTTCCAGTAATTTCATATTTCCTGGAAAAACATAAAAATGTTGTGCAATGCAGAGCGAATATATCTGTATAATAAATATAAGTAAACCTCTGTGTGTCCATGTTGCAGGTGTTACAAGATCACAGAGAAAACTTTCTAGTTGGCAAGAAGTTGAGCTCTGCAGATGTACAATTGTTGGAGGCAATCTTAATGGTGGAAGAAAAATCTGCTGATATCCTCTCTGAGTTCCCTTCGCTCCAGGTATGCTATGCTGAAAACATTTTTTGGGGGAAATGTGAAAATGGCCATAGTTGTAGTGAAATCCTAGATATGACAGAACAGTTATATGGAAATTATTGCATTATCTCAATAGTCTCCACACACCCTACAACAAATGATTAATATATGTTTAACATTATCCAGTATCCTCAATCTCTAATAATACAATTTGGGCTTGCAATTATGGGGATCAATTATTTACAGTGCCAAGAGAATTTCAAGACCGGTCAGCACTCTTGGGACTTATCTAAATTAACATAAATGCCATAAAGAGAATGTGATCTGACCTAATAATATCACTGTTATAATAAAGATACAAAATATAACATTTATTAAGTATGATTACAAAGTTGAGGTAAATGACCTCTAAACCAGTGAGGGAAATTAGTAAAAATTCACTATACAGATACTATACACTACAAATTATCTAAATAAGGGAGAACAGAAACGAAAATCACTGAGAATAGATTTTAGTAAAAAAAAAAGTGTTTAGTGTGATACTCGGGCGCTTAATATGATTATATAGAAAAAAGGAGATGTTTGTCTATCTACTAGCAGCTGTAGCACTCTTTGGGTTCTCCTATTTACACAGAAAACCAATAGTGAGAAAATGAACACGCAATGTGCTAAAACCAGGTTTAGGTGATATTACCCCTCACACACAGCAGTGTATAGTGCAGCGCTAAAGAAACTCAAAGGCTTACCCATACAGCATGGGGCATTTTCATATATTTCCCGGAAAAACAAGATAAAAAGAAATACACAATAGTACAATATCGTTTGTAAATTGATATAAATAAAGCAAAAATGTAAAAGAGGGAATGCTCACAAGTCAAGAGCCTTTTCAACTTTATGGCTCTGAACGTACTCGCTTCCTGTGCCTTTAAGGTAGCATCAGAGACCTTCTTCCTTGTACTCTTTCACAGACTCCAATGTAGTATTTATATACAGGAGACATAAAGTGCAAAAAACGATAGTGTAGAGTGTTGATAAAGGTTCACAACTAGTAATTTAAAGGAAAAGTTGCTCACCTGGTTTTGGAGCCCATAGAATACTGGCTCCAAGTGTGGATGGATTGGAATAAAATTTTAGGGAAAACAAGGGGCTGGCTGCACTCACATGAACATGCTTAAATGGGGTGCTACTGGGGGCCAATAAGTGCAGTAAAAATGAAAATCCAGCGCACTCCCTTATCTACTAAACGGCTACTTTGGTGCTGACAGATTTTGCTAGTTTTATTAAAAACACCTAATCTAGGCAAAAAATAATGGGGGTTTAGTTACATTAAATGATTATACATTGCATAAGCCTGCCACAATGTCAATGTACCCCATCTTTGGCAGGTCCTACTCTAACAACCAACTGTCTACTAAATGAGCTACTCACTTGGGGAAATCCTTCCATCTCAAGTTCTCTGCAGTACAAGGCTAAGATGGGGGTACATTGTATATATATATTTATTAACTTTATTTTTGGTGTTTTTTTTTTACTTTTTTCACCAGCAGGGGGACCAATTGCCCAAATTAGCCGCGGATGTATGAGGTACGTCCGTGGTTCTTAACCCCTTAAGGACACATGACATGTGTGACATGTCATGATTCCCTTTTATTCCAGAAGTTTGGTCCTTAAGGGGTTAAGGACTGTTCTTTGTTGGACGTACCTCAAGCGTCCACGGTCCTTAAGGAAAGTCCAACATTCTATGGTGAGAAAGATTATTCAAAAGTAGAAAACATTCAAGACAGTTGCCAATTTTTCCAGGAGTGGATGCCCCAACAAATTCACCACTTCCAATGACCATATCATTGGAAGTGGCAAAAACTCCTCCACAACGATGTGAGATACTAATAAAGTCATACAGAAAACGTCACTGCTTTATTGCTGCTAAAGGTGGTTCTACAAGCTATTGAATCATAAGGTGTACTTAGTTTTCAATACATGGCGTTTACCATTTTAGCTTTATTTTTGTTAAATAAGTCATGACACCGTGTAATATGTCATGTGTTGTTGTTCATCTGAGGTAGGTACACTTCCAATGACCACTCCTTAGATGGCTTCTTGAGGCTCTTGCTGGGGCACTGACATGAAGTGTCTCCACCTTCTGCATGGAGACACTGAACATTCCTCATAGAGGTGCATTGATTCAATGCATCTCTATGAGAAGATGCTGATTGGCGAGGGCGGTGTTTGGCTCTGCCCTCATCCTGCCTTTTTGTCTGAGATCATCAGAATTGACAATATTGGCCAACTAAATGCTTTCCTATAGGCAAGCAAGGAGGCAGATCAGGGGTAGAGCCAATAGCTGTCAGACTGGAATAAAGTTGAGTTTACTATATTTAGAGGCGGCAGGGGGGGGGTTAGATAGTGTTTTTCACAGTATGAGAGCTCTGCATAAATAAATGCCAACAAACCTCAATGAACTGAAGCAACGTTGTAAAGAAGAGTGGGCAAAATTTCCTCCACAACGATGTGAGATACTAATAAAGTCATACAGAAAACGTCACTGCTTTATTGCTGCTAACGGTGGTTCTACAAGCTATTGAATCATAAGGTGTACTTAGTTTTCAATACATGGCGTTTACCATTTTAGCTTTATTTTTGCTAAATAAGTCATGACACCGTGTAATATGTCATGTGTTGTTTTTCATCTGAGGTTGTATTTACATAATTTTAAGACCTGCTTAGGAACAGATGATTGTTATTATGTCCTGATATGATAAACCATAGAATTTAAAGGGGGTGTACTTTCGTTTTCCCATGATTGTAAATCAGCATTTTATTGTATTAAAAAATGTACATGTTAAGTCGTGTTGATGTTGCATTATGTGCAGCAGTGGTTTTCTAAATATCATCATGCATAATTTTTTGTAATGTTTGCTTATTCATGGTGGTCTTTTCAACTTTCCAAACTTTCCAATAACACTAAAGATTATTTTTTTTTTAGATGTAAATGTCCATTTACTGACCCTGCAGAGAGTAATGTACTTTATTTTACTGATCTAGTCTCTCATTCTTTTAAATATACATCTGATCAACTAGGCCTTTAAAGAGAGAATAAGTGAAATCCCAACTATCAAGGCCTTCCTGCAGCCTGGGAGTAAGCGGAAACACCAACCCGATGATACATACGTGACAACCGTGAGGGAGGTCCTCCGCATGTACTAAGGTCGCATTCAGTTTGTGCAAATTCATATCCAACAGCGGCATATTTGATGGAAGAAGTAGAGCACAAAATGATTTCCATTATTTTAAAACCGTTCTTCATACTTTTACTAGTTTGTAAAATGGTTATGCTTTGAACAAACATTAAATGTTGTATACGATCAAATGGTTGCCATTTTGCTAATTTATTTTTATTTCTCGTATTTTCTTATTGTGTTTAATTGGGTATATTCTAAAAGTTGTAACATATTTAATCTGTTTAGGTCAGGAGCACTTAGAATGGATTTCTGTTCTAGCCACCCTGTGTTTAGTTTTTAAACTCGGTCATATGAACTCTGTATTTAAAAGTTCTATTTTTCTGGTTTATTCTATGTAGCCTTGAATAGTTTTCTATTTCAGTCCCTTGTTGTATTTATGAAATGCACTTTTTTTTTTTTTTTTTCCGGTAGTAAACGTACATACTTTTAAAAAGACATTTATGGTATTGTCCTCTAAAGACAATATAGCATGTATTCCTAATGCTTTGATGTTATATTAAAGACTTATATTATTGGGCTCCACCTGAACTAATAAAATGAAAACTTTTTACTTATGTTTGCTGCCCTGCCATGCCTGCCTCAAGCCTGATGGTCACGGCCAAAGCAATGCTTCACCATAAGGAAGCATTGGGATGCAAATGCATAAAGTGCTCCCCTCAGCATCTCCTCATAGAGGTGTATTGACTCTGTCAAAACCTATGAAGAGCGTTCAGCGTCATGCAGCGCATTGAGACTCTGAACATCGTTACTGCAATGTTTGACGACAAAAACAAGGAAGTTATAAGGCAGCAGTATAAACACTGCCTTTCCTCAGAAAAAGCAGTGTTTACATTACTGAGGCTTTAGGGACAGGCTATTTGCCCCAGAACTACTACATTAGACTGCAGCAGTTCTGGTGCCTATACTATTAATTTCATAGCAAATTGTATAGAACTTAAATATGAATCTGAAAAGCTTTTAGACTAAATTTGTTTATTTTTATTTTTATTTTTTTTAAATGCATGTCCACCTACTGTCACAACAAGCTCTTTTTAGCCTGAAATTTGCCAGAGGGTTTTCCTTTCACTGCAACGTTGTGTTCCGGGAGTATGCCCAATAGTGTACATATTTTTTGATTAGCAATATTCCTTGTTCAAAAGGAAAGGATGAAATGCAATTGAATTATCAAATATTCTTCTCAAAGTCTGAAATTTTACTTGTTCATTAGGACTAAAAGGAACTGCTGCAGTTATAAGCACCTGCCTTGCACAGTGATCTATGCAACATGCATAAGTTATTCCAGTGCTTCAGATGTCCCTTTAATAAATAATACTGGATATGTTTGTTTTATGAAGGCATCCAGAGTAAATTACATTGTACTATAATGCTGTACACATTAGTCACAGGAATTGCACTGACAAACACTACAAATGAGATCAGAATGGCATTTAGACACTTCTAAATTGATCACAGGTTGCATAGAATACATTTGTAGGGATATTAATTCAAGTGTAAAAGTCATGTGAATCCATCCAAGGTCGCCCAGATCACAAAATCAGCACTTTGTCCATGCTATTAACCAATATCATGATTTTGCAGTGCTGGCTTTGAGACAGAATTTTGACTGTAGCCTGTGTGGAAGCAATTGAATTGAAAAAAATCCCATAATGAACTGAACACTTAAAATATGCTCCTGGATTATTATTGGTATTTATATAGCACCAATAATATGAAAGGGGGGAAATGTAACAATAAATGAGACATTTACAAAATGATACAATAGGTAAAGGAGGACCCTGCTCAAACAAGCTTACAGTCTACAGGAGGTGGAGTATAAAAACACAATAGGGCAGCAAAGGGGACCGCAACCAAACAAGGTGGAAAAGTAGCAGAACTGGAGGTGAGAGTGTAGTGTGGCTCTTTAGGAGAGAGCAAGAGACAGATATGTGACATAGAAGTTACTCTGGGAGGCCATAAGCATATCTAAACAGATGAGTTTTGAGGGACTTCTTAAATGATTGAAGACTAGTAGACAGGGCCGGACTGGGAGAAAAATTCGGCCCGGGCATTTTTTTATCCCAGCGGCCCACTAAGAAGGGGGCGGGTCAGAGGAGGTGTGTTTTGTCATCACTAATGACAAGCACGCCCCCTCTCAAAGTGAGCATGTTGGTTCAATGCTCTTCCAGGGCAGACCATGCGCAGAGCTCTGCTGAAGAGCTCTAGCATGAGAAAAAAAAAACTGTATTTGTTCTGCACAGTGCAAGCAAATTTAATAACATGCTTGCACTGTGTTTCCTTGCAACTTGTATCTGGTGTCTCTATAACTGGATATCAGGAGACAAAAATGCTAGGAAAGAGTATTGTGCATGTGTTTGGAGTCTGCTTGTGGTATTGCGTGTGTGTAGAGTGAGCTGATTGTGGTGTGGTATTGTGTAATAAGGTTAGTTTTAGACATGTTGTGCCTGTGGTGTAATGTGATGCATATGTGGCTAGGGGCTGTAGAGAATGTATGTAAAGGGGATGTAGCATGTGTGCAAACAGGCTATAGAGTGTGTGTATAGGTGATGTAGTGTTTGTAGAAAGTGTGTGTTTAGGGGTGTAGTATGTGTTTGCTTACAAGGAATCTAGTGTGTGTGTGTGTGTGTATATAGGGGATTCAGAGTGTATATGTTAAGAGTGGTGTGTGTGTGTGTGTGTGTGTGTGTGTATGTGTATATGTATAGGAGTCTAGTGTGTGTTTGAAGGACCCAGAATGTGTAGGAGATCTAGTGAGTGTGTGTTTATAACGGATTCAGAGTGTATATAGGGATCTAGTGTTTATATGTGTGTAGATGATCCAGAGTTGGGTAAGGGATCTAGTGTGTGTCTGGAATGTAATGTGTTTAGGGGTGCAGTATGTGTGAGGGGTGCTGTGTGTATGTATATATATGTGTGTGTTTGGAACTATTGTGTATGTGTGTGGTGCAGTGTGTTGGGGGGGTTCTGTGTGTATGTGAGGGGTGCAGTATGTGTGCGTGATGGATGCTGTGTGTGAGGGATGCTGTGTGTGAGGGTGCAGTATGTGAGGGTGCGGTAAGTGGTGTGTGTGAGAATGCTGTGTGTGATGTGTGTAAGAATGTGGTGTGTGAGAGTGTTGTGTGTGACAGTGCTGTTTGTAATGTGTGTGAGAGTGCTGTGTATGATAGTGCTGTGTATGATGGGTGTGAGAGTGCTGAGTGTGATAGTGCTGTGTGTGAGAGTGCTGAGTGTGATGTGTGTAAGAGTACTGTGTACGATGTGTGTGAGAGTGCTGTGTGTGATGGGTTAGAGAGTGCTGTGTGTGAGAGTGCTGTGTATGATGTGTGTGAGAGTGATGTGTGTGAGAATGCTTTGTGTGATGGGTGTGAGAGTGCTGTGTGTGAGAGTGCTGTGTGTGAGAATGCTGTGTGTGATAGTTGTGAGAGTGCTGTGTGTTATGTGGGTGAGAGTGCTGAGTGAGTGCTGAGTGTGATGGGTGTGAGTGCTGTGTGTGATGGGTGTGAGAGTGCCGAGTGTGATAGTGCTGTGTGTGAGAGTGCTGAATGTGCGAGTGCTGAGTGTGATGTGTGTAAGAGTACTGTGTGTGATGTGGGTGAGAGTGCTGAGTGTGATGGGTGTGTGAGTGCTGAGTGTGATGGGTGTGTGAGTGCTGAGTGTGATGGGTGTGTGAGTGCTGAGTGTGATGGGTGTGAGAGTGCTGAGTGTGATGGGTGTGAGAGTGCTGAGTGTGATGGGTGTGAGTGCTGAGTGTGATGGGTGTGAGTGCTGAGTGTGATGGGTGTGAGAGTGCTGTGTGTGATGGGTGTGAGTGTGTGATGGGTGTGAGAGTGCTGTGTGTGATGGGTGTGAGAGTGCTGTGTGTGATGGGTGTGAGAGTGCTGTGTACGATGTGGGTGAGAGTGCTGTGTGTGATGGGTGTGAGAGTGCTGTGTGTGATGGGTGTGAGAGTGCTGTGTATGCTGTGGGTGAGAGTGCTGTGGGTGAGAGTGCTGTGGGTGAGTGCTGTGGGTGAGTGCTGTGGGTGATGGGTGTGAGAGTGCTGAGTGTGATGGGTGTGAGAGTGCTGAGTGTGATGGGTGTGAGAGTGCTGAGTGTGATGGGTGTGAGTGATGTATAAATGTTAGAATGGATTTTGTGTGTAGGGGGGGGGGTAAACAAATAAAATAACAGGCATTATGTCCCCCCTCCCTTCTTACCTTTAGCCTGGGAGGGGGGGACTGGTTCCTGGGACTGGGAGGCAGAGTGGCAGTGTTCCCTGGTGGTCCTCGTGGTGAGTGAACTCTAGCCTGGGGCTAGAGCTCACTCTCGCGAGATCCGGTCGTTGCCATGGCAACGCTCCGGATCTCGCGAGAGGAACCCGGCGGAGCTGCAAGTTAGAGCTCCGCCGGGTCCTCTCTCCGTGCAGGCTGGCTCCCACCCTCTCTCCCCGCCGGCGGCCGCATTGGATAGCATGTGGGCCGGTGAGGGAGATCTTTGATCTCCCCACCGGCCCGACATGGAATACAGCGGGGCCGGCGCTCGGATAGTGCCGGCCCTGCATAAACCGGCAGGGGAAGTCCTGGGACCTTCCCCTGCCGGCCTCGGCCCCACGGCCATCGCGGCCCACCGGGCATTTGCCCGGTGTGCCCGATGGCCAGTCCGGGCCTGCTAGTAGAGATTGGGGTAGGCAGGCTGTATGCGTGAGTTAGCAGTAAGGGTGTAAGCAGCGGATACAAGAAGGTCACTGGCAGAGCGGAGAGACCGAGATGGGGCATATCTACAAATCAGTGAAGAAATTTAACCGGGGCTAGAGTTGTTTAGAGCCTTATAGGTAAGGATTAGCATTTTGAATCGATGCCTAAAAGGATAAAGGAAACCAGTGTAAGGATCGACAGAGGGGAGAGGAATGGGAGGAGCGCTAGGTGAAAAAGAATAGCCTGGCAGCAGCATTCATTACCAATTGTAGCGGGGGAGTTCGGCTTCTGGTGAGACCAACTAGGTGAGAATTACAGTAATCCAGAGATTACCAGAGCATAAACAAGCCCCTTGGCAGCATCTTGTGTAAGAAAGGAGCGGATGCGGAAAATGTTTTTAAGATGGAAGGTTTTAGCAACATACTGGATATAAGGTGCATCCAGGATCAAAGACAACACCAAGACAATGCAAAAGGATCAGCTTTCTGAGTAGGAAAATTAAAAAGCTCTGTTAAAGTGATTGAGTTTCAGAAAGCGGGAGGACATCCAGTAAGAGATAGAAGAAAGGCAAGCAGTGACACGTTGTAGGACAGCAGGGGAGAGATTAGGATAGATATATCTGGGTGTCATCGGCATACAGGTGGTAGCAGAATCCAAAGGAATTAATACATTTGCCAAGAGAAGCAGTGTAAAGAGAGAACAGAAGAGGACCAAGAATAGATCCTTGGTGGGCTCCAACCGAGACAGGACGAGGGGAGGAGGTGTCATTGGGAAAGGAGACACTGAACGAATGTTGGGAGAGGATAGTGTCACAGACACAGGGATTAAAGAGTCTTGAAAAGAACTTGATCAACAGTGCAACAGAGTCAAAAGCGGCAGAGAGGTCAAGAAGAATTAATATGGAGAAGTGGCCCTTGGATTTAGCTTACAATTAGGTCATTTTTAAGTTTTGTCAAACACTCTCAGTAGAGTGTAGGGGGCATAAATCAGATTGAAGAGGGTCGAGGAGAGAGTTGGATTTGAGGAAGCAAGCCGAATGAGTAAAGACCAGGCTGAGTACCTTGAGGAGGGTGGATTACATTTTTGAAAGATTATTTACAGAAATCTGAATTTGCAACTCACATGAGTACACAAGAGGATAGGACAATCCAATGTTTCAAAGATTACCTATCTTAAGGCAAACAATTTACTGCAGTAGACATTTTTTTATTGTATTTTTTACATGTCACAGGTGAAATATCAGTAATGTATGATCAATAATCTTTAACCCCTTAAGGACCAAACTTCTGGAATAAAAGGGAATCAAGACATGTCACACATGTCATGTGTCCTTAAGGGGTTAAAGGTGAACTTTGAACTATCATCCTGCAAACTTTGAGAAAAGACTCCTTGCCCCAGAACCACAACATTAAGCTGTAGTGGTACAGTGTCTCTTGAAAGGGCACGTGTAGGGGGCGGCACCTGACTTCCAGTGCGGATGGCTGCTTTCTTCTAGAGCTCCGTACCAGCAGGCAAATAATTAGCTACTAAAAGCAAGTATACCCGACCAAAAAACTCCCCACTCGGTCCACAACACTCCCGCCACGGCGCTCAACCGACCTGACATGGAGGGGGACAAAAAACAAAGCACGGAGCGGAGGTAGCGCCGATATTCAGTGCCCGCAGGGAAGAGAGCTCCACACGTGGGGAAGATGGCCGCGATGAGGACTCTGACTCGGCGGCAAGCCGCATAGCCGCCCCAACACCTCTCACAAAGGAAGACCTCTGGCACCTGCTGCAGGAGATCAAATTGAATATGGCAGCTGAGTTCACCAGACACCTGGCACCCATTAAAGAAAGCCTCAATGACCTCACACACAGAACTACCGCCATTGAAGAGCACCTAGACCGAACCTCCACGCGGTCACAGGCAAATGAGAATGCAATTGCAGCCCTACAAGAGCAGGTACGCCAGCTAGAAGAGGCCCAAAAAGACCTCAATAACCGCTCTCGCCGTAATAACATACGGATTTGCGGCGTGCCAGAGACAGTTGGAATAGACACACTGACCTCCACATTGAGAGAATTATTTTGCTGCCTACTCCCAGAAGCCTCACCAGCAGAGCTCCTACTAGACAGAGCCCACAGGGCCCTTAAAGCCCCCCGCCCTAACGCTGCCCAGCCCAGGGATATCATTATTCGAATGCATTACTTCCACATTAAGGAAGCACTTATGCGAGCGGCCAGAGACGTTTCAGATAGAGGGGCACCAAGTATTCTTCTATCAAGATCTAGCCCCAAGCACCTTTCGCAAAAGGAGGGAACTAAGACCCCTCACCCTGGAACTCGCCAGAAGACACATAAGATATTCCTGGGGGCATCCCTTCAAGCTACAAGTCAGACAGAACAACTGCATACTCACCCTGCACAATATCTCAGAAGCGGCTGACTTCGCGGAACATCTGGGCCTACCCACAATTGACATTACCGCCGAACCGACCGACAGGTGACCTAACGGGAGACCATCAACCAGAGGCCCATCACCGCACATGAATGGGGCCTCAGCTTCCAGCAGACCTCGCCCTCCAACTAGCAATTAAATACGATTAGATGAACACAGAATTATGGGAAATACTGCTACTCTCATCACAACCCTCACCCACGCCATGCTTGCCGCCAGGACAACTGGAGACACACCTTTGATACTGCCGAGACCATGGACTCACCCACCAGATGGCTACGAACTAGCTGAAATGACTACCACCAAGAAACAACAAATAACATATAACCTTAACCCAACCATATATACATTTCTCCTGAATATGTAACAGTTTTTAGTAACATGTTTGAATCCAAGTTTTCATCTTAATGTTGTATACCAATTAGGACGCCCCAACCGCTCCTTTTGGCTTCTCTTAGGCCTCACATATGCAACACTGACTCCTAGAATAGGGACACCCTACTCAGTCATCACCAATAGCTACACACACCATCCCTAAAACTCCTCTCTGAACCCCTCTCCCCCCCCCCCCCCCGCATCTCCTTCAGAAGTGAGGGGGAAAGATAGGGAGAAGAAAGGCAAAAAAAAAAAGAGAAAAAATAAAAAAATATATATTTATACATACAATGTCCAAGTTCACAGGTACAGATCCATATCCATCACTGACCCCACCAGTGGAAATTAGTACGTGCCTAAATTACCTAGCAACATGGTGTATTAGGCCCCGTTAACCCTACACACCCCAATGGGTGCAGGCACAGACCTATGCACACACAGACAACATATGTCACTGACCCCATAGATGGAAACAGATAACAAAGGTAACAACCGAACGACCAGAAGGAGCACGCCCATCTGGCCCCGTGCGTGGACACTAGTATACCCATAAGCAAACAAGCACCTAGAGACAAGGTCCTCCACTGACCCCAGATGTGCGACTCAAACTGCACACATTCAAACGGGCAAACAGACGCAATGTGAGTCGCGGATCCCATACATGGGGCCAGAGTGCCGCATAGCTAAATGCACCACTAAGGATAATGTACACTGATGACCCCACACATACACATGGTTATATGCATAGAGGTTCACACACGAAGACATGAAGCACATCAATAACTCCTTGCAAGTGACTAGACCCAAGTAGGCAAACGAGTAACGGGTTTCAGGGTGGATCCCCGATCCCCGGCATACATAAAGATTTCCATCCAGACAAAAGAGTAGACAGGCAAGCGAATTACCGCTGACCCCAGGCTGGGGAATGCATGAACACATTGACCAATGCATAACCCAATATAACCTACACAAACTAGATATTGCCCCACACGGTGTAAGCTGAGCAGACGCTTGGGAACCTACCACCTGACAACCCTGCATACCATTCTCCCCATTTTCACAACCCCCTGAAGGATCCTTTAACGACTAGGACACAGTGATTATGAAGCCAAACCGAGTTATGGTATACTCATGTTTTTAATGTTATGTTTGTTATGATATAACTGTTTTATTTCCTGTGACGCACCCTCCCTCCTGGAATACACAAAGACCAAACCATGGACGGTGACCACTAACAACACACAAGGGACAACATAGACAGCAGATCTGACAGATACCTCTTTGACGCTTCACCTATCTAACCACGACCTGGCGGCATTGACCCACTACACCCGAACCTTCACACAAGGTGAGAGACACTAGAACCAACAGCAACACAAGAGACACGGACCGACCAATACCTTCCAAAGTATACATACCAGCATCAAAAATGTCTGCTGGCGACTCTGTTGGAGAGACCGCCAACCCCTGACGACACAACACCACTCGGAAGAGACTACCCATGGAGCGGCTAGACGCTCACCCCCACTTACTACTGGCCACGAGATAAGCCCAGTAGCCCACCCCCTCTAATTTCTTGCCTTCCCCTTATTGTACATACCGGTCCTCCCTCCCCACCTTTTTCCCCCTCGGACAAGGACGCTGATACCCCCTCCCTCCCCTCTCCTCCCTTCAGCCCCACAGCCTTGGACCGCTCGGGTGCGCGGCCAACATTCGCCCACACCTCCTACCCCTGCATGACGCAATGCCAACGCACTTACACTGCGTATCCATTAACGCAAAAGGGTTGAACTCACCCACCAAGAGACACGGCATACTAAGATGGGCACACAAACAAAACATAGACATCCTACTTATCCAGGAAACCCACTTCACGACCCACCGCGCTTTCCCCCTGAGAAACAGGTACTAGACGAAAAGCTACATGGCTCCCTCCCCAGACTCCAAAACAAAGGGGGTCACCATCATTCTGAAAGCCAACTGTCCCCTCTCAGACGTTGTATGCAACAGGGACCCACAGGGACGCTACGTCACAATACAGGGGAAGGTGGGCACCACAGCCTACGCCTTCTCCTCTATCTACGCACCTACGATACCAGACGCCTCGTTTTGGCAACAACTGACAACACACCTTAACACCTCCTCCACTGCGCGCCTCGTAGTAGGAGGAGACTGCAATGCAGTCCACACCCCTCTCATTGACAGGACAACTCTCAATTCCACGCGCACCCACCCATCACAGAACGACACTCTATTCTATCAATTCTTGACATCACAAAACCTAATCGACATATGGAGGGCACAACACCCAACAACCAGGGATTACACGTTCTATTCCCATCCACACGGCACGTACTCACGCATAGACCACTTCCTTGTAACCCCTAACCTAGTGCCCCAGATTACCAAATCAGAAATTGGCTCCATCTCATGGTCTGACCATGCGGAGATAGCTATTACCCTGACCCTACCGACAATATACAAACAATGGACATGGAGGCTGAATCCTCTCCTCTTACATGACAAACTAATTAAGGATAAAATCACCAAGGCGCTAAAAGACTATTTTGACCTAAACACACAGGTAGATACTGCACCCACGACATTGTGGGCCGCACATAAAGCGGTCATTAGGGGTACTCTCATCAGCTTAGCCTCCTATAAGAAAAAACGCGCACAACAGCAATTCACCGATGCGATGACGGAACTCCGCCGTCTAGAAACCCTACACTCAAAAAGTCCTCACCCCACCACGCTAACTGAACTGACAGCACTTAGGGACCTACTTAAAAGCCTCACACAGAAAAACACCTCCAAAGCTTTGATGTGGCTAAAACGAACATTTTATGAAAAAGGGAACAAGGCTGATACCATGCTGGCCCGCCGCCTCAAACAACGAATCGAAGCCAAACGCATCTCAGCTATACGCACCACAGAAGGCGATATTAGCGATTGTCAAACACGAATAGGTAGCATTTTTCAAGATTATTACACTGACCTATACAACCATACCTGACACTCCCAACATAACGTAGAGTCCCTACGCACTCGCATAGACAAATTCCTACAAAATGCGACACTCCCCTCTATGACTCAGGAGGCGAAAGCCGCAATGGGACAAGAGGTTACAGTGGAGGAGATGGCATTGGCTCTCGGATCCTTCAAACCCAACAAGAGCCCGGGTCCTGATGGCTACTCAACCTTATACTATAAGGAATTTAGCCCTCTCCTACTCCCCCACCTATGCAAGGTATTCAATGCAACACTAAGGGGGGAAACCCTCCCATCTGACATGACTAGCGCACATATCTGCCTCCTACCCAAACCCGGAAAAGACCATTTAGAACCCTCTAACTATAGGCCGATCTCGCTACTCAACGTCGACCTTAAACTCATGACCAAGGTCATGGCGAATAGACTGAATCCGCACCTAGGATCACTCATACACCCGGACCAGGTGGGATTCATCCCCCATAGACAGGCCGCGGATAACACTTGACGAGCCATAGCCCTCATATGGCTCGCCAACCATAGACAAATTCCAACTGCAGTTATATCACTCGATGCCGAAAAGGCCTTCGATCGCCTATGTGTGTTACATCAAACCCTAACACACATAGGACTACCGCCAGAATTCATCTCATTCTTAAAGGCGGTGTACTACGCCCACCAAGGAGCACTCCTACTGCCCAACATACCACCCCCGCGCTTCCCCATTACCAATGGCACGCGCCAGGGGTGCCCTTTGTCACCCCTGCTGTTTGCCCTCTCCCTGGAACCCCTGTTCCAGGCGGTACGCGCCAGCGGAGAGGTGGAGGGGATCACGGTACGGGGAGAAACATTCAAGGTCTCTGCATATGCCAACGATATCCTACTGACTCTGATCAACCCGGAACACTCACTAAGTCCCTTCTTAAGCATTGTACGAGAATACTCCGAAATCTCGGGCTATAAGCTCAACTTAAATAAATCTGAACTACTCCCTATACAAATAGACTCCGTGAGCCTAGAGAGGATACGTCAAACATTCCCACTCAGGATCTGCCACTTGGCAATTCCATACCTTGGGATTCAATTGCCAGCGGATGTTTCATCCCTAGAACTACGCCCCCCTACTACTTAAGGCACATGAGGACCTGATCAAATGGAAACCCCTAGGAATATCGTGGATAGGACGCGTAACCTCCATTAAGATGAATCTCCTCCCTAGATTCCTCCCTAGATTCCTTTACCTCTTCCAAACCCTCCCAATCCCATTACATAAACCAGATTTCAAAGCCCTACAATCGGTGGAGGCTTAGGCCTACCGAACTTCATACACTATCATACAGCAGCACACCTAGCACTGGCATGTACCACCTGGGAAGAAAAGATGGGTAAATTTGGAACACCTGAACTTTGGATGGGACCACCCGTCCCTATACATGTGGACACCCAGACCACATAGACCCCTACCACCGCCAACGGCACCCGCAATCAACCACGCACTAGACCTGTGGGATAAGACGAAAGACAAATACGACCTATCATCTTTCCCGCATCGTGCTAGCAACTCGCAGAGCCATAGCGGAGCTCTGGTCCACGACCCGCATTCCGTCACAAGAAATAACAAGAAAGATAGTAGAGAGCTCACAGATGGACAAACTGACAGCACAACTCAGAGAAACCCCCAAACAATTCCACAAAGTCTGGGACCCATGGTTAGAGGGAAACACAACCATCCCCTAGTAACCTGCCCACATTGACAGGGAATCAGTCGATACTACGACAAATACCTAAGAGGCTAACACACGATTCTTAACAGACACACCACAACCCTAACATTCAACTCCACACACCCTCGGTCCCCCTTCGGTCCGAGAATGGGGACGCCGCAGCCCGGGCGGTCCACAGGCTGCAACCCTAACCTAAACCCCAACCCCCCAAACTTAGGCTACCTACGTTCACGCCAGTTAACCTACCCAGCCCTACTACTCCAGCCACTCACAACACAATCAGAAGCAACGCACACCCAAGAACCAGGGAGACACATAGACGAACACTTAACCAACACCTGAAAAACAAGCCCGAAACAAGGGGCCCAACACTGGGGTTCAATGGATAGAACACAAAAGAGACCCCCCTGGGTACCCCCCATACAACGGGAGACTGACGGACCCGACAATAGGACCTACAACTGGACCGCCTTCGGGACCCATTCCCGACACCCATAGAGCACACCACCAAACCTGGTGAATCAACGGGCACAACCCGGAGACACACCTTCGAACAAGCCAACTAGCCTAGAATGAAGCGATAGATCAGAGATCAATAGCAACTTTGACGGGACAATACACCTTCACCCCACTCGAACATATGACCCGAACAGACTCCCCCCTCCCCACCCCAAAAGTATCCTCACACTGAGGTAATACAGGTATACACAGCCACAGACACATAAATGACAACGGGACAACGTCTGAAATCTGGACTGATACCCATTGTCAAACTGCTAACATATACCATTGTACTACAATATTTTAAAGCGTACCCTGCGATGGTACAAATTTGAACGGATGGCACTGTTATACCCCACCCCCACCCCCCCTCTTCTTTTCTGTATCCCTTACCCTGAATATTGGTATATATACAAAACCAATAAATAAAGAATGATTTAAAAAAAGGGCACGTGTAGAGCCAAAAACAACTTTAGCTCTTTAACCCCTTAAGGACACATGACGTGTGTGACACGTCATGATTCCCTTTTATTCCAGAAGTTTGGTCCTTAAGGGGTTAAAGAAAGCATTTTATTCCATCTTTACATTGTGCTAGCAGTTTTGCTAGCAAATGTATAGATTGGGAGAATAACCTTTTTAAAAATAGTGTTATCTCGCATTTATCTCTCAATTCTTCAGCAGACACTAAATGCTTAGGAATTGAGAGACCGAGAGGGCAGAAGAGACCTCCATCAGGAGGAAGTGTCCTCATGCAGGGTAAATCAATGATAGTCTGAGGAGGAGCAGAGCCGTACCAGAGAGCAGGCAGGGGAGCGGAGGTCAAGGTAAGTGGCTACAGGTTCCCTTTAACATTGTCTCTAGGGACAGCCTAAAGCATCATAACCTCTGGATTAGCCAAGAGCTCTTTACTTAAAGGGACACTCCAGGCACCCAGACCACTTCTGCCCATTGGAGTGGTCTGGGTGCCAACTCCCACTACTCCTAACCCTGCAAGTGTAATTATTGCAGTTTTTTATAAACTGCAATAATTACCTTGCATGGTTAACTCCACCTCTAGTGGCTGTCTGCTAGACAGCCACTAGAGGTCACTTCCTGCTCTATAGCACAGGAAACCTGTGCTAGAGCGTCGCTGGACGTCCTCACGCTGTGTGAGGACCTTCAGCGTCGCTCAAATCCCCATAGGAAAGCATTGAAATTATTTTTGAATGCTTTCCTATGGGGAGCGCTAATGCTCATGCGCGGCATTGCCGCGCATACGCATTAGGTCTCCTCGGCCGGTGGGCGGGATCAGTCTCGCCCACCGGCCGACGCAATGGAGAGGAGGAGCGTCGCAGAGGAGGAGACAGCAGCGAGGGACATCGCCGCTGCCTTAGGTAAGTGACTGAAGGGGTTTTCACCCCTTCAGTACCTGGGGATTGGTGGGTGGGAGGGAGAGGGACCCTCCAGTGCCAGGAAAACGGATCGTTTTCCTGGCACTGGAGATTCCCTTTAACTATGTAGCCAAGAAGTGTAAGATTATAATTTGCCTAGAGAGACTAATTTCATGGGATGGCACAATGTGTACTTTGAACATTGTTCCACAATGTGCACTTTATGCACTATATTTATGGAATATTGTTTGCCAGGCAATAGTGGGAGTGGTAAAAGGCAATTTTCAAAAGAGTGTTATATATTGATTAAACACCTAATGAGGACAAACATTTTAGCCACTTTAACAACATTTTCGCTGTTCGGCGGGTTTGTTCACACGAACCAGGTGAACAAACGTTGCCCATGAGCTAGGAGAATCGTTCGTGGTTTTGTTCGGTTTGGAACTCCCGAAATGGACCGACCCCTACCTCTGAAATGCCCACCTGCTACGTCAAGGCAAACCTCTTAGGTGGGTCCTACACTAACCATTCACCTTGCTTCCTTGAGCTTCTGGCAAATATATATTTAATGAGACAGAGAGGGGTATTTTTTATATACACCCCCTACATGCTTATTAACCCTTAATAGGGAACACGTGGGGTGGGCGGCAGAATTGTAACATAGCTGTGTGATACAAATACAAAAAGTGAATACAAATACAAAAAACCAAGTCCTGCTCTCAAACTCCCACTAATCTTGGGCGGCAGCAATGACCATAGTACACATCAGCCAAAATACATATAGTAAAAACTAAAGAAATTTTTTTACCTGCGCTCTTTCCCAAATCCTTATGTATATTTGTATAGTATTGTTTTGTATGAGTGTTGTAAAATTATGTATTTTTTTTATTACTTTGGGGTCTTTTTGGGGGTGTGTCTTTTTTTCTGTATTAAACATTTAAAAAAAATAAAAAAACAACATAGGTGAAGTAAATAACATTGATTATATTGTTATAATGTCACCTATCAAGGGGTGGAATATATTAAGCAGCAAGTGAACAGTCAGTTCTTGAATTTCATGATGCAGGAAAAATGGGCAAGTAAAAAGATCTGAGTGACATTGACAAAGACCATATAGTGATGGCTAGATGACTGGGTCGGAGCATCTCAAAACGGCAAGTCTAGTGGGGTGTTTTCTGTATGCAGGGCCGGTGCTAGAGTATTTTGTTTCCTAGATAAGACCAGCTACTTGCACCTCCCAAAAACTATTTTGTGTGTCTTTTTCTTCCCCAACCCCCTTGTGTGCTTCTTTTTCCCCTTCCCCTGCTCCTCTGTGTCTTTCCCCCAGCACCTTTGTGGGTCTCTTCCCCAACCCCTCTTTGTGTCTCTCTTCCATCCTGGCCCCTCTATATGTCTTTCTCCCCCAGTCCTTTTGTGTGTATCTTTCTCTACCTCTGCCCCTCTTTAAGGCTCTACCCCGGCCCCTTTGCATGCTTATATCCACCCCCTTTGTGTGTCTCTCCCCCAGCCCCTCCTGGTGTTTTGCCCCCAGCCTCTTTGGATGTCACTTTTTCCCCTTCCCCAGCCCCTCTGTGTGTGTCACAGCCCCCTTCTGGTGGCCATACAGTGTATTTGTATATTTAGTCCCTCCATGTGTCTCTTTGTCCCCCCAGTCCTTCTGTGTTTCTCTATGACCCCCAGTCCCTCTGTGCATTTTGTCCCCCAACCCCTCATTGTGCCTCTTTGTTTCCCCTGCCCTTCTGTGGTTCTCTTTGTCCCCCCTGCCCCACTTTGTGTCTTTTTGTCCGGCGGCTTCCACCTGTTTACCTACATGTAGTGTAGACCGTGGTGGAGGATCTTCTGTTTTATCTACCTGCTCTGACAGCAGGGCTGGTGCTAGACGATTTTGCGCCTTTGGTAAGATCACCTACTTGCACTCCCACCTCAAAGAAAAATTGCCAATTTTGTGTGTCTCTTTCTCTCCCAGCCACTTTGTTTCTTTCTGCCTCAGCCCCTTTGTGTGTATCTTCCCCAGTTAATTTGTGTGTTTCCCCTTCCAGTCCTTTTGTGTGTATCTTTCTCCACCTCTGCCCCTCTTTAAAGCTCTACCCCAGCCCCTTTGTATGCTTATACCCCATGCCCTTTGTGTGTTTCTTTCCCAGCCCCTTCTGGTGTCTTTTCCCCCCAGCCTCTTTACATGTCTCTTTTTCCCCTTCCCCAGCTCATCTGTGTGTATCACAGCTCCCTTTTCCAGCTATATAGCATATTTGTATCTTTGCCCCTCCAGACCCCCTGTGTTGCTTTGTTCCCCCAGCTCTTCTGTGTTTCTCTATAACCCCCAGCCCCTCTGTGCTATTTGCCCCCCCAACTCCTCATTGTGCCCCTTTGTTCCACCAGACCTTCTGTGGTTCTGTTTGCCCTCCCCAGCCCCTCTGTGGTTCTCTTTATCCCCCCTGCCCCTCTTTGTGTCTCTTTGTCCGGCGGCCTCCGTCTGTTTACCTACATGTAGTGTAGACCGCAGTGGAGGATCTTCTGCTTCATCTACCTGCTCTGACAGCAGGGCTGGTGCTAGACGATTTTGCGTCCTTGGTAAGATCACCTACTTGCACCCCCCCAACAAATATTGGCAGTGTGTCTCTTTCTCCCCCAGCCACTCTGTTTCTCTATCTCCCTCAGCACCTTTGTGTGTCTCTTCCCCATTTAATTTGTGTGTCTCCCTCAACCCATTTGTATATCTCATTTTCCTCTTCCCCAGCCCCTGTGTGTCTCTCCTCCGCCCCAGTCCCTCTTTGTGTCTCTCCTCTCCCCCAGCACCTGTGTGTCTTCTCTCCCCCAGCCCGTCTGTATGTCTCTCCTCCTCCCCAGCCCCATAGGGGTGTGTCTCTTCCTTTCCAGTCTCTCTGTGTGTCTCTTCCCACCTAGTACCTTTGTTGGTTCCTTTATTTTACTAGACCCTTTTTGTGTGTTTCCCCCCGCCAGGCCCTCTGTGGGTCTCTCTCTCCCATCCCACACACCCCACCTTTGTGGGTCTTTTTCCCCTAGCACCCTTTTGGGTCTCCCCCCAGCTCCTTTGTGTGTCTCTTATTCTCACGCAGCCCCTTTGTATGTCTCTTTCTTCCTCCGTCTCTCTTTGTGTGTCTCTCCCCAGCCCTTTTTTGTCTCTCCCCCAGCTCCACTATGTTCTTTTTGTCCACCAAGGCCTCTGCGTATCTATTTGTCCTCCCCAGTCCCTCTTTATGTCTCTTTGTCCCCCTTAGCACCTCTGTATGTTTCTATGCCCTCCCAACCCCTGTGTGTCTATGTCCCCCGCAGCCCTTCAGTATGTCTCTTTGTCCATCTGTCCCCCACCTTTTTACCTACATGTAGCATGGCGAGCATTGTAGCATAGCCAACTTTGTGTGTCCCTTTCTTTCCCCAGCCCATTTGTGTGTCTCTTTTTTTCGCCCACCTCCTTTGTGTGTATCTTTCTCCTCCCAGCTCCTTTTTGTGTCTCTTTATAATTCCAGTCCCTTTTTGTGTCTCTCCCCCCAGCCCCTTTGTGTATCTCTTTCCCAGCCCCCATGCATGTTTTTTTTTCCCTTTCATTATCCCTTTCCTCAAGAACAGTGGAAAATGGTAGCCTGGTCTGATAAATCAAATTTACTTTTAAATCAGGTGGATGGCCGGGTGCATATGTGTCGTTTACCTGGGGAAGAGATGGCAGCAGAATGGACTATGGGAAGAAGTCAGGCTAGAGGAGACAGTGTTATATTCTTGGCAATGTTCTGCTGGGAAATATTGGGTCCTGCCATTCACACTACAACATTGTTAAGGAATGGTTTGAGAAACAGGACAAAGAGTTCATGGTGTTGCCTTGGTCTCCAAATCCCTCACATCTCAATCCTTTTGAGCATCTGTTGGATTTGCTAGATTAACAAATCCGATACATGGAGGCCCCCCCCTTACAATTTACAGGTTTTAACCCCTTTAGGACACAACTTCTGGAATAAAAGGGAATCATGACGGAATATTTCCGTCATGTGTCCTTAAGGGGTTGAAGCATCGGCTGCTAATGTGCCAGAAACCACAGGACACGTTCAGAGGTTTTGTGGAGTACATGCCTTGCTGCATCAGAGCTGTTTTAGCAACATGAGGTGGACCTACACACAATAGTAGGCATGTTGTAGCTGATCAGTGTATATATGTGTGTGTGTACATATATATATATTGTGATGGACCGCCTGCACCCCAACCGGCTACCTCCATCAATCGCTGCTTCCTAGTACTTGTGAGTACCATAAGCACTGTACTGGAACACCATAACCACCGTAAACCCCCCGAACTGCCGCAGCTTGGTTGGGATCTTGCAGTCCTCCACCCACCCTGGACCCAAGACCAGGATCCAGACCCAAGACCAGGATCCAGCTTCCAGTAGGTAGACCTCTCCTAGTCCTGAAAGCGTAGCAGGAACAGCTCTTAGAAGAGCTGGGGATTATACTCAGTATTGTGATATAGAAATCCCCAGAGTTTAGTTCTCCAATTCCCCAAACATGAGCCAAGACTTCATGAAGGTGCAAGATAATCTCAGAGTTTAATGGTACAGGTTGGGTTTTTATACAACTTTTCAGGCCAGAGGAACACCCACTAGACACAAATTGTACAGACCAATAGAAACAATGTAACAATGCCTGACACTCCCACATAGAGCACACAATCCCTCCCCTCTGCCTGTGATACAATTAAGGTAGGTAATGTATTAACGTAATTATCCCCAAGCATAAAAACACATATTTTACAAACACATATCCCCACATCTTACATCCCCTGATAGCCCTGATCTGGGTAAACAAAATATCCAAAAATAACCCAGATCAGAGCAGGGTTCAGGAAATTCCTGGAAGTCTTATTTTTGACCCACCGTGCACATGGTCCCATGCCCAAAACAGTTCCAGAGAATTAGGGCTAAAAGTCGGTCTCTCTGTCTGGAGTACAAAAGTACATACTTCACATGAACAGAGCCTTTTAAAGTGCATTGGGCAAGGTATATTGTAGGGCCCATAGTCCTGAGGCAATAGGCTGGCCAGTAGACCCCTCCAAGAGCCCTTGACGAGGTTCCGTTTGTCACAGGGCCATAATCACAGGGTAGGAGGCTGGCAAACAGGCCCTTCCAAAATCCAGTGACGAGGTTACTTTCGTCACATATCTTCCCTCCCAAGGGGAGACTAACCAGGTACCTGACCTCCTGTCGGTCGGTACCTGAGTTAGTTGAGCAACCCACCCACAACCAAGTACTTGACCTGTAGCTCTCGGGTGTCCAGCTTTGTCCTGCCTGTCCCATGCTGCAGAGGGGGCGTCTGGTACTCCTGGTCTCTCGTTTGCTTTTCGGTTTGCAGTTGGGGACAAGGGGAGGGCAGAGGCCAACTGCGCTCTGCCCTGTTGCCAGCACTTCTGCTGGGGTGGCCTGTGGGTATGCAGGCCTGGAACAAAGGGAAAGAGGAGGGCAAAGGCCAGCATTGCTCTGCCCTGATGCCAGCTCTGCTTGGATGGGGTCAGTGAATACTACCCCCAGGACCTGGTTGAGGCTCCGCTGTGGAGAGGAGGAATTGCCCTGCCCTGTAGGTCTGGTGGAGAGACCACGGTCCCATCTGCACCATTGGGGTCAGGAGGGCTGTCCCTCTGTAGTTGAGGCGAGGGACCAGCTGTCACCCCTTCTGGTATATCCGGCTGCCGCTGGGGAGAGAGACCACCTGTCTCCACTCCCTGTGTTGCACACTGCCGCTGGGGAGTGAGACCGACCGTCTCCACTCCCTGTAACTCACCCTGCCGCTGGGGAGTGAGACCGCCCGTCATCACTCCCTATAACTTGCCCTGCTGCTGGGGAGAGAGACCAGTTGTCTCCTCTCCCTGTAACTCCAGCTGCTGCTTGGAATCTGGGCCAGCTGCCCAGCATCCCTGTAGGGCCTGTAGAGAGACCTCGGTCCCATCTCCACCTGCCATTTGAGGTTCCTCCCAAATGGCAGTCCCCCAGGACTTGGAAATAAGAACCACCTGCATCCTCTCCCGGTAGCTCTGGCTGCAGCTGGGGATCTGGCCGGCTGCCCAGCATCCCTGTGGGGCCGGTGGAGAGACTTCTCCACCTGCCTGTTGGGGTTCCTCACAGGACCAGTCTATGAGGTCCCCTACTTCGGGTACCTCCGGCTGCCTCTCTCCTTTTGTTGGAGACTTCTTTTCCTCGCTTTAGCCAGCAGGAACTTTTGGTCCATCTTTGCTTGTCTTTCGATGGTAAGATCGCCTGGATAGGCTGACCAGCAGGCCCCTCCAAGAACCCTTGACGAGGTTCAGTTTGTCACAGGGCCACAATCACAGGGTAGGAGGCTGGCAAACAGCCCCTCCAAAAGCCAGTGACAAGGTTACTTTCGTCACATATATATATATTCGTTTTTACCATTCTGTAATTGTGTGTCCTTGTACCAGTGACTGTGACTATGTTAGTAACTGTGTGCCTGTGAATGTGTGTGTGCTTGTAATTGGGTGTATGACTGTGTGCCCTTTAATGTGTGTGGTGTGTGCATGTGTCTGCTATATGTAACATAGTGTATGCCTAATGGTGTGTTCCTGACTATGGTGACGTGTCTATCTGACTCTGTGCATCTGGAAGTGTGACTATGTGTGTATGTAACTATGTACGTGCGTATGTGACTGTGTATTTTTGTTTGACTATATGCTTGTACATGTGACTGTGTGCATCTGTGTGTCTAGGTATGTGTAAGTGACTGTGTGTATAATCATGTAATTATTTGTTGTGACTGTGTGTGATTGTATGTCTGTATCTGAGTATATGACTGTGCATATGTAGTGGCTCGATCACACTACATGAAGGAGGTTAGATGGGACAGGGAGGAGAGACCATGGGGGAGAGGGAGGCACAAAGAGAGCTGAAGAGGAAAGAGGCACACAGAAGGCTGAGAGGGAGCAAGAGGAACACAGATGTTTGAGGGGGGAAGAGGCACACAGGTGGCTGAGGGAGAGGCATACAGAGGACTGAGGGAGGAAGAGACACACGGACGACTGAAAGAGAGAGGAAGAGGCACAGAGGGTTGAGGGGGGGAAGAGGCATAAAGAGGGCTAAGGGGAGAAAGAGGCACTCAGAGGGCTGAGAGGGGGCAAAAGGCCCACAGAGGTTTTAGGGTGGGAAGAGGCACACAGGTGGCTGACGGGGGAAGAGGCATTCAGAAGGCTGAAGAAGGAAGAGGCATACAGAGGGCTGAGGGAGGAAGAGGCACACAGAGAATTGAGGGTAGGAAGAGGCACACAGAGGACTGAAAGAGGGAGGAAGACGCACAGAGGGTCATTTCACATCAACATGCTCAAAGAGTATAAGGCTAGAGAGGAATAGGTAGCTTCCGTGTGTGCCCCAGCATCCGAGGACCCAGATGCCCTATTGCTAGGAGGTGACCCTAGAGAAGGGGCCATAGAGTTGGTCAAGCTAGGGGAGCGACTGGGACCGCAGGAGTGGGCTCAAGCGATCCAACTGCTGGAGGCCAAACAAGCCACCTTCTCCCAAGAGCTGGTGTATACTTCCCTAGCAACCCACAAGGTAGACACCCCAGGTCAGGCCCCCTTGAGACAGCCCCCCTATCGCATTCCCAAGGCCGTCCGGTAAGGAATCCGGAAAGAGAAATACGAGATGCTTTGATTAGGGGTCACTGAGCATTCCAAAAGTCCTTGGGCTTCTCCTGTAGTTCTCGTGCCAAAACGGCATGGTACAACCTGTTTTTGTGTGGATTACAGGAGATGCAGCGAAAAACGGTCACTGACGCCTACCTGATGCCAAGGGTAGACAAATTGTTAGACCAGATAGCTAGGGGATGGTATCTGACCACTATAGACCTATGTAAAGGCTATTGGCAAATTCCCCTAGCCGAGGAGGCCATACCCAAGTCGGCCTTCGTCACCCCGTTCGGCCTATACCAGTTCAGGGTAATGCCGTTCGGGGTGAAGAACGCCCCAGCCACCTTCCAACGGATGGTGAACCCCCTCGTAGATGGTCTCCAGGATTATGCCTGTGCATACCTTGATGACATTGCAATTTATAGCGACACCTGGGAGGCTCACCTAGACCACATAGGGATAGTGTTAGACAGGATTAGGGTAGCCGGCTTAACTTTGAAGCCAGACGAGTGTCACATTGGCATGGCGGAGGTACAGTATCTGGGACACCGTGTAGGATGTGGTAAGCAACAGCCAGAGCCTGCTAAGAGCGAGGCCATTGCTAACTGGCCCACTCACCGTACCAAGACGCTAGTCATGGCTTTTTTTAGGGACAGCCAGCTACTATAGATGCTTTGTACCCGACTATGGGTAAAACCATGGCCATGGCCAAACCCCTGACTGACCTGACTAAAGAGACTGAGACAGGTCTTGTGGTCCCCAGAAGGTGAGGTGCTTTCCAATCTCTGAAGCAAACTCTTGTAAACGCACCTATCCTGGCTGCCCCAGATCCTGACAAACGCTTTATTGTCCACACAGATGCTTCAATATTTGGACTAGGGGCAGTTCTAAACCAGGTCGGTGAGGACTGAGGCGAGCACACAGTTGCCTGTTTGAGTCGGAAGCTACTACCTCGGAAGGTCAGTTACATGGCCAATGCAAAAAAAAGTGCTTAGCCCTAGTGTGGGCACTGAAGAAATGAACCCCCTATCTGTATGGCTGCGCATTCACCCTCGTCACTGACCACAATCCCCTTGTTTGGCTCAATTAAGTCGCTGGAGATAATGCCCGTCTTCTGAGGTGGAGTCTAGCACTACAGTCCTACGACTTCACCATACATTACCGACTTGGCAAACAGAACGGGAATGCAGATGGACTATCCCGCCAGACTGAGCTGGCAGGTTGACCTGTTTCTTGTGTGTCTGGACAGCCCCAAGTTGACCCGAAAAGGGTACAACCGTGTCTGCTGGAGCTGTGAGCAAGGGAGGAGCAGTGTGAAGGAATAACTTTAGCTCCTTTCGGCTGTTTGGATGAGTGATAGGGATTGGCCTATTATCGGTCTGGTCGATATTATCAGCCGATATTCTGTATTTTCAGCAATATCGGTATCGGCAAATAAAGATCCCGATATTGCCGATCAGGACCGCCGGGCCCATGACAAGCCCGGAGGTCTTGGGGGGGCCCAGCAAGCTCTTACTTACCTTCCCAGCAGCTCACTTCAGCTCCCCTGTCTAAATCTCACGAGTCCCGTGGCCATCAGAGCGTTGCCACGGGTTAGACAGGGGAGCTAAAGGGAGCTTCTGGGAAGGTAAGTAAGAGCTCGCTGCAGGCTCCCACTGCACAGTCCATGCCACCGGACCGCCAGGGAATGCCATATCCCCCCTCCCTGGCCAGGTAAGGGGGGGACAAAAAAACAATTAAAAAAATATTTTAATTATTTTTTTTTGAAAAGTCAAAAAAGTAAATGACCCCCATTTTACACACACTACATACCTACACAAACACACTCACTACACAAACGCACACACTGCATTATATACACACACTACACAAACGTACTCTGCATTATATACACACACTACACAAACGCACACACACTCTGCATTATATACACACACTACACAAACACACACACACACACACTCTGCATTCACTATATACACACACTACACAAACGCACACACACTACACACACACTCTGCATTCATTATATACACAAACTACACAAATGCACACACACTCTACACACACACACACTCTGCAGTCATTATATACACACACACTTCAGTGAAAGACCCCTTTTCCAAGAAGTAAACTGACTATTTCAGTGACCAGCACTTAGGCGCGAACAGCCTAGAACTCCACACTGGATTGCGATGTCGCCTCAGCTTGGTCAAACTTAATTTGCTAATTTCTAGGACTAGGTACATCGTATTCGGGTACTGGACATTTTGCTTGGGGGAAAGACTTATCTGGTGATGTATGATTTATGTGTCTAGGTTATGTTTAGGTTATGTTTTTTTTATTGTTTTATTATTCGGCAGCCCTTCCAGATTCCAAGGCAGTAACCCATTGTTCTTGTGGCCCTTTGCTGATGTGTTGCCTATATAAACATGCCTTGGTGACAATAAAGGGTGTTATTCTCCCCTACACTAAATTTATTCTAGTGCAGGCATAGGCAACCTTCAGCACTTCAGATGTTTTGGACTACACCTCCCATGATGCTTTGCCAGCATTATAGGTGTAAGAGCATTATGGGAGATGTAGTCCAAAACATTACCACATTAATATCCGAATGGCAAAATTCAAGCCCAAGAATGCATGTTCTCCTGTGGCACTTCAGAAGATTATACATGAACATATCCAGAGAATCATGGGAAGATGGACCCTTAAATGACAACTGCCACCTAAAATGAAGTTTAGTTTATTACAATAAATTTTATAACTAACAAAACAAACGCTGGTTTATTTTTTAATCCTGTGTATGTAAAAGATTAGTAAAAATACTTACCTCCCTCATCCTCTTCTATTTTTCTGAGGCCATGTAGGTCCATAGTGCATCCTGTCTACATTGGCTTCATCTCTATTTTCTACCTCACACTGAATACTGTCTTCCATAGTTTTTGTGGCGGGACTGTCTAAACTGTGAATTGCCTTGTTTTATACGAGTGGATGTGCCCTCCTAGAATGTGTGTTTCCCCTCTTTCATATTCCTCTTTCTGTAATTTTGACCATAAAATCCTGCAATATACCTTTTGACTAGGGACCACCCTGGCATTTCATTTAGAACATGCACACCTCGCTAAAGAGGTGTGAAAACCGTAGACCACAAGGGAACGAGTGGCGCGTGCTTCTGCTGGGTGGCCGCTGTTCGTATCACCGAATGCCCACCAGGGGGAGCATTCGTTTCCCGAACTGGCCTGTGTACACTGTCTTCGATCCCGGTCACAGGGATCATCCTACCTGTTCCCCAACTGAGCTATAATCACTCATCCCTTTTCCCTTGCTTCCCAATGGAGCTATAATCCCTTATCCCTTTCCCTTACCTGAGAGCTACGAGGCTACACTTGTGGCTGCCCAGGAGAGCACTCTCTCCAGTGGATACCTGTGTGGGGATATCCCCCGGAGAGAGGCGTGCCAGCAGAGAGTCCCCAGAGCGTGCCAGCAGAAAGTACCTGGGGCTGAAAGTCCCTGAAGTCCGTGCCGACCAATGGGAGGAGCGCCTATTCACACTGTGTTCATGCCATTCTCTTGGTTGGTCAGCATGAGTAAAGCGCTGATTGGTCGCCGCAGGGAGCGAGCGACCAATCTGAGAAGGAGTGCTTATTCAAACTGGGTTTTCGCGCCCTTCCGTCTGGTTGGGCGGCGATACCCCTCTTGTCCCTGGGCGCTGATTGGCGCGAATAAGTTTTGCACCCTATCTTCAGATTGGGCCGCGAAACCCCTATCCTTCCTGAGCACTGATTGGTGTAGCCAAGTTTCACGGCCTTTCTTCGGATTGGACGGCGAAACTCCTTCCTCCCCCCTAACGCTGATTGGCTTGCGCCATTTCGGCTGATTGGTTGTTGCTTGGTTTAGGCGCAAAGTTTGAATTCGCCGGACTAAACCAAGCAACACCATGGAACTGATTTCAGGTATGTACAGAGCCTTGAGACCCAGATTTTCTACGCTGATATCTCCGGCTCTGTACATCCGATCACCCCGCTTTATGCAGAGGTTCTAGGGGGGACCCGGGGCTATTCATCTATATAAAATGTAACCAAAGTTTATTCCCCTGTATGTAATGTACTCATGCGTGTCCCTGTGTCCTGTTAATATCTCCCAGAGCGGGAGATGGTTATCTGTTTCCCAGCCCTCTCCTGGATATGTTTGTGTTGGGTTGGATGGAGACCCCCTGCGGGTGTCTGTGCATAAAAGGCAGTGCCCAAATAAACATTGTATCCTGAAATGTGTGCCGTCCAGTTACTGGGGAAATGGGTCTGACCTATCCTAACCAAAGGGAATTTCTAGCCAGGTCACACTACAGTTTTTATTTTTTGATAATTAGGGAAAACATTGTGCTAAGCCAAACATTTAGGTGACAGTTGTCTTTTAAGTGCTGTGGGGATATATTACTCAAGCCAGTAAATAGCGACATTTATTGGTGTTGAGGGAAAGTGCAATTGTCAGTAGCAGAAAACTGACAGAACGTTACTTTATCATTCATCTTAGTCATGCTAAAAAAGTGCTAAATGCTAAACCAAGGAAACTTTCTCTCACTTAACAAATGAATAAAAAAAAATGATAAAAGAAAGGCATACTGCCACATGCAGCGCCACACTTGGATGTGTCTGAAGTCTTGTTGGAGCTTGACTACCCTACGTTTCTCTCCTACAATGGGACCTTGGTGCTTGTTTGGAGGTTCTAGCAGGGGAGCGCAGCTACTCGTATACCCTGGACCGAAGATCGGTGCTTCTCTACCGGGGATGGCCATCCTCTTCGACCGAGCGCACAGCTTCGGGAGGGACGCACATGGAGCGGTGAGGGAGGAAGGGGACACCCGCCTAGCCAGCCAGATCAGCCGAATCAACCCTAGCGATCAATGGGGTGACAGATGTCGCAGCCAGATCGCCCTCACATCCAACTCTCTAAAGGAGCCCGCTCGCTATATATGTCTCCTGTCAGGCTGTCCCTTTAACACTACAGTGAAAAATCGCGATAACAGCTTTACCGGTCCTACATCACTTCCTTATTACGCAGTCGTGAAAAAAGTTATTGCCGGTGCTCTAGATTTTGTGATTTTTCTTATTTTTTACCTGCAGAATTGCGTCCTGGAGAGCCTTCATTAATATGCATGCTGCTTTCCTCCGATTGGTAAATCCTTTTAATCCCTCTGCGCCGCCGAACACTGAGCAAGTTGACAGCTCAGCCCCCGGCTGTCTTGCATTTCGATTGGTTGGTTCTGAAAAATCCTCGTGTACGCGGCAGACGTGTGAGTGCTCGTTCCCCCTCTGTGTTAAAGGCGCGGGCGCGATACATGCGGGGTTGCGCACGCTCAGGGATCTCACACAGTATTGTGACCGGTGCATGAAAACATACAGCTTCCATGTAACCTTCATGCCAAGACACCGTGATAGACATATGTAACTCAATTATTATAAGACATTCCTGGCACTCAGTGTGATAAGGGTGGTAGGAGATCCTTTTCAGCCTCTGATTACCATTGAGCTGTTTATTGACGTCTTTAAATTGACCCAATTCATTCCTGTGCTGGCTCTGTTGATACTTGTAACCTTTAACTAGCTGATTGATATTGGGCAGTGCAAGGTTGCCAGATTTACTATGATGATTTTTGGATTAATCTAATTTATAAGGCTATTTTCTGGATTAATTAATTTGTTCTCTGCATCCTATGTATTGTACTTTATGTAGGGCAGCACATTTCATACACTGTTTATCTGCATGCTATTATTGTATATCAGCATGCAGGCATGATGTGTGTCCAGGAATACATGATGAGTCTGGCAACATTGGCTGTGAATCTGCCTCTACAGAAATGTATCTTTAAATATCTTCATCGATTTGCATATTCATCTACGCTATGCAGTACCGGGGTCAATTTGAGCTGATACATTTAAAGGTAGTGCATGACCTTCTTATCTTTTTATATATATATATATATATATATATATATATATATATATATATAAAATAGCAGCAAATATGTTTGTTTATATACAAATGACAAGCAGGGCACTTGATCAGTCTGCTATTTTTCCTTCCCTGGATACTTAACTCCGGACAGTAAATAAATAAATAAACAAATAAAGGGAGCACTCACGGGTTGACGTTTTAGTCATATGCTGGACTTTTATCAAGACATAATAGCCCAACATATGACTGAAACGTTGACTTGTTTGCTTTGTCACGAAGTCTGCTTGAATAAAAGCAGCATGATTCACATGAAAAACCACCAGTGAGTGGTGTTTATGTGTGTGTATATATATTGATATATATTGTAGCGGGCCCTGGGTAACCCGGCTGGTTACCCTTGCTAGTAAGGAAGGGAGAGACCCATTTTCCCCAGTAACTGGACGGCACACAGGGGTACAACAACAACTTTATTTGCCACAGGCGGCTTTATACTTTTCCCATGCAAGGGGTGGAACATACATGAATACAATGTTCCCTCCCAGGGTCCTCCCACTCCCGGGGGTCGCACAACAGAGCCGGAACCCCAGTCTCTTTGTCCCTTGTTCCCGCCAGGCCCAGAAAGCCCGCCAAACCGCCATTGTCCCCAAGAGAGTGTCCCCACCAATTTTAGGGATCCCCCCCGAACGATAACTGCCTCCGTTCGTGGGATCCCTGGGTGAAACCAGGCAAGGGAAGCATCCTCGTTCGGGACACATTCCCCCTGTGGCCGCCGTCCGTCTATACGAACGGCGGCCATCCAGCATTTATGTTGCACATTGCCAACGTTCTAATTGCTTGGCGTGAACACTCCAAGGGGCACTGGGGAGGTCCCCGTTTGGGGAAGCAGGGTCAGCAAACGCCAAGGCTTCCCTTTTGGTTTGTGGTTTTCACACCTCGTTAACTAGGTGCGAACATTCTAACTAGGTGTAAACGTTCCAAACAAACATTCTAAATGGGGTATCGAGGTGGTCCCCGTTCGGGAGGCGAATAGGTAAAACATAAGAATACACACAATATAGGGGAAAACACGGGGACTGTCACACAGCAATTCACTAGCAGGTAGCGGTCCCGCCATATATATATATATATATATATATATATATATATATATATACACACACACCCCTTGGTGCTGGTTCACCAATTGTCCTTCCTTGCACCACTTTTAGTAGGTACTAACCAATGTATACGGAACAGTCCACAAGACCTACTAGTCTAGACATCACTTTGGCCTTTATCAAAGTCACTAAAAAGAGAAGACCACAGGCACTCCAAATTAAAGCCGTATGCAGATTTATTGGGGAAAAATGCAACGCCAAGCAACGTTTCGACCAACAGAGGACTTTTTCGTTGCTTGGCATTTTTTTCCCAATAAATCTGCATACGGCTTTAATTTGGAGTGCCTGTGGTCTTCTCTTTTTTGTACATTATCCTGGGATTGCTGGTCCTGATCTGGAGCACCCTTAGCCGTTGGGATTGAGTGCGGTTCCCACTATCCACTCTGCGTAATAGTATTTATCAAAGTCACTGTCAAGTATACATCCTCTCCATATGCTATGCATAACATAAATCACCTTTCCAGTAGTAGGAGAAGTGCTGCTCGGCGGTCCTATGCCATAAGGCTGGGATTTTGCAACATGCTGGTGGGACGCCGGCCGCTGCAGATCCACACTGTTATGTAGACCCATGTCTTTCCACTGTGGTAGCGATGTCGACGTGCGTGTGACGTCACGCAGAGGGTCACGCAGACGTTTTGGGGTCAAAGGCCAGGTACGGGCAATCGGATTCACAAGAGGGATATTTAACCCCTTAAGGACACATGACGTGTCTGACACGTCATGATTCCCTTTTATTCCAGAAGTTTGGTCCTTAAGGGGTTAAACTCACTCATTTCTTCTACTCATTGCCCTGTCGTGGTTTCCCTTTGCTGGTTATCCAAGAGTGTGTTCCTGATCGTGTTTCTTTGGTTATTGACTTTGGCTTTGTTCTAACTTCCCTGAATTCTGGTATCCCTGACTATTGGCTATTCCTTGCAACTGTGTTTCGTTCTTTGTTCCTGACCTTGGCTCGTATTACGACTATTCTCTGGTACATTAAGTCTGTCCATTCTAAGGTCCGGTTAAACGTTATCCTTATTCCTAAGTGTGATACTAATACTGCGTGTTGGATCAATTGTAATCCTGACAGTCACTCAGATCTTTTTGCTTGCCAATTTTTCCTGTTTCCAACACATGAAATTCAAAAACTTTTTTGCTTATTTGCTGCTTAAAGCGGCACTGTCATGCCGAACTTACCTTTCCTCAATCTCTTCCTCTTCTCCCCTTCTCTCAGGATCTGTTCTTCTTTTCTTCCTGTCTTCTTTAGTTTTCTTTAAAATCATAAGACAAAGTAGGGACTCTTTGTCTTATGAAGGATTTCTCCGCTTGACCAGCTCAGACCAGCGGAGGAGCAAAGTGTGCTTCATTTCCGCTGGTCAGAGCAATTTTCCCATGATCCCTAGCTTTCCTCCCTGTTCCCACAATGCTTCCTGTCAGTATTGCCGAACGTCCTGTCACTTAGACAGAACGCAGGCAAAACTGCCGAATTGCATCCTAACAGAATGAGCACTGTTTCTCCATTGGTGTTAGGATGCAATTCGGTACTTTGATCTAATGAATGAAACTCCGATCCTATTCATTGCCGCGGCTGCATCTTGCAGCCGCTTAGTAGATAACTCCCTAATTCCCACGGTATCAGGGAGCTATCTACTAAAAGGATGAAAGACCTAAATTGGTCTTTCAGCCAACTTTACTAATACTAAGTAAAGATTACTTAGTATTAGTAAATAATATGCCCCTACTCGCTATACCGCGAGTAGGGGCATGTCTAGTAAGCAGTGAGCAGCCTGTGGCTGCTCACTGTAAAAAAAAACACAAAACCTAATAAACCCCCCCCGCGCGGGGGTTAAAGATGGGGGGGACCTACTGTCCTTCCCCCTGGCCCCCACCCCTGTGCGGTGGGTGGGGCCCTAATAAAACAATAAGGGGGGGGACCTACTGTCCTCCCCCCTGGCCCCCACCCCTGAGCGGTGGGTGGGGGCCCTAATAAAACAATAAGGGGGGGGACCTACTGTCCTCCCCCCCTGGCCCCCACCCCTGCGCGGTGGGTGGGGGCCCTAAATGAACCACCCCCCCATCAAGGTGACTAGGGGTCCCAAGCCCCTAGTCATCCCCCCACCCAAAACATTCTATCCCCTACCTACCCCCCTCACCCTAAAAATAGTGAGGGGGGAATAAAATAGCTAACCTGTAAAAAAAAAAAAATTAAACTTACCATTTGACGTCTTCTTTTTTCTAAATTCTTCTTTCTTCCGCCCCCCAAAAGGCCAAATAAAAATCCATCATACCCGTCGCACTTTAAAAAAAAAAAAAAAAAACGAGCGCAAACAAAAATTAATCCATGTTCACCCATGGAGGGCACGCCGCGTACTGAGCTCCGCAGGGCGGGTCAAGGCTTATAAAGCCTTGCTCCGCCCTGCAATTAGGCTTAGAACACACTGATTGGTTGGTTTAAGCCAATCAGAGTGCTCTGTGTCATTTTACACAGTGTGGGAAAATTCAAAAGAACTTTCCCACGCTGTGTAAAATGACAGATCACTGTGATTGGATGGTTTTCAAGCCATCCAATCACAGTGCTCTGTGTCATTTTACAAGCATGAGAAAATTCCAAAGAACTTTCCCACGCTTGTAAAATGACACAGAGCACTGTGATTGGATGGTTTGATGGTTTGATGCTCACTGTTTAGTGGACATGCCCCTACTCGCGGTATAGCGAGTAGGGGCATTGGGGAGATTTTAATCTCCCTTGTGCTATTATGGGGGTCATATTGACCCCCATAGAGTGAGGGGGGGACCTGGGGGGCTTATGAAGTGGTGGGGAGCTCTGCTCCCTGCCGCTTCTATAGTTACATATTACAAGGAGGGAGCTGCACGCCGGTAGCTCCCTCCTTGTAATAAACTGAACGAACAAACGAACACTGATACTCAGTGTTAGTTTGTTCATCTGATTTTTTTTCTATTCATTCATTCGTCTGTCTGATGAATGAATGAATAGATGAAATTCCCGTTCGCATGTCCAGGTGTTTCACTGGGCATGTGCGGGAATCTTACAGTCTGTGTAGTGTGGGTAGATGACGTGTCCCACAGGGACTTCACCTACCCACACAAAGATGGCCGCGCCCTGAATATAGATCGGGGCAGAAGATAAAGAATAAAAAATTGGTAATGTGGGGGGCTTAGGGGCATTTGGGGGTGACTAGGGGGTCGATTGGATGTAGTGGAGGCGGGAGGGGGTTTAAAAAAAAAAACGGGATTCGGCATGACAGTGCCGCTTTAATATATCCCAATCTTGACACAGGTGCCATTGTAGCAGTATACTCAATGTTTTTCACCTCACCTGTCAATGTTTTTCACCTTACCTGTCAGTGGTTTTTTTTTTTTTTTTTTTTTTTTTGTCAATCAATTTTTATTGAAGGTTTTCTTTTTGTTATGTCAGCGTTTGGTTGGATACAAAAATAAAAGAGGGGTAGGGTGCATAATACGTTACATGAGACAACATATGTCATGAAAAGACAATTTGGTGAAAAGAGTAATAAACAACAACCATACATTGACATTTTGACATGAGGGTAATATAGCTTAGGGAGAGCAGCAGCATAGTCCGTATCTACGGTTTTGCGAGTAAGGATCAAATGAGTGGTTCAGCTGCCTTCTAAATGTACCCCTAACCTACGGGGCAGCGGGGGGGAGAGCGGGGGATTTTTTATTGTGGGAGTGCACTCCACCGTACGGGTGGGCACTCTAGCTTCAGGGAGCCGGAGCTTCTCACTATGGGTGGGAGGGTGTTTAGGCACCTTTAAGCGTTCTGGACTGGGGTGGGCAATGGAGCTATTTCTGGTCAAACTATAGTCCAATAAAACTTTGCTAGTGAAACATGGGAGACATACTGTGTGCGCTGTGGCACAAATCACTAAGAGTTCAGACTACATCATCGTGATTGACGTAGTCCACTATATTCAAGTCCCCGCTGAGGGGGTCTGAGGCCTCCTTGAGGTGGAGGGGTCGGTGTTCTGTAGGTCCCGTGCTGGAATGCTTGATTGTTGAGCAGGAGTTGTCTTCGGGGCCGTTAAGCCCAGTTTCCGCAGGAATTGTGGTGCTTCTGCCAGAGTAGATATTTTATGTACCGTCCCTTCGTGAGACACCACCAGGAACCTAGGTGATCTCCAGTGATATTCCATCCCGGCTGTTCGCAGCTGGCTGGTAACAGGATTCAGAGATCTTCTCCACTGCAGAGTCGACCTGGTAAGGTCTTGATAAAAGGAGAGTGTGGCGCCTTCGAATGCTAGCGGTGTCTTTCCTCGTAGTGCTGTCAGCAGGCTTTGCTTATCTTGCGCGGTTGAACAGCGGACTATGACATCTCTTGTCCCAGGCAAGCGTGCGTTGCTCGATAACGGCAGGCGATATGTTCCGTCAAGGGAGAACTTCTTTGCCTGGCTTGGTGGGAGCACCGAGGCTACCAGCCTCCGGAGATAATGCGGGAGTTCGTCAGGCGTGATTGGGTCGGGTATGCCCCGAATTTTAAGATGATTGCGCCTTGACCTATCATCTAATGCTGTGAAATGGAGTGCCAGGGCTTGTTGAGTCGCGTGCATGTTGGAAACCGTGTCCGATAGGACCGTCAGATCCCTACGGAGGTCGGTGATGTCGCCCTCTGACACTGCCACCCTGTCATTTACCGCTTGTAGGTCTTTCTTTATTCCTGCCACATCGGCTGCTAATAGGCCTTTTATCTCTGCGACCAAGTTACGGAAGTCGCGTTGTGTGACCGCGGCTGATCCCTCTGTGTCCCCTGCAGGGTGAGGTACCTGGTCAGGGGCCGGGTCGGCCTGTATCCCATCCGTTACGGCCTGCTCGACTTCAGGCTCCCTTGCCGCCATTTTTGTCAGTGGCTGCCGTTGGAGCATGGACCCAATGTCTCTGGACCCCGTGGGTGCCTCTGGGTTCTGCTTCTGCGTCCGACGCCCCATAGTCGGTGTCCGGGTAGGTGGCGGGGTGGGCAGGTAAGCTTCAGAGTCTGAGTCAGCCAGGGGTTCAAGGCCTTGGAGCAGCGCCGACAGGTCCAGGCCTGTGTGCGGTCTGTAGGCCCCAGATCTCCGCTTCTGGCGTTTCGGTTTGGCGGCTTGTAAAAATGGCATAGGTCGCCTCTTGGTGGGCTCCCCTGGTAGAGCCGGCGTTTCTATGCTCCAGTGTGGGGTGATTCCCCCGAGAATCGGCAGTTTTTCCGTGTCGGGAACGGAGCGTTGGGAGATGGCGACCGCTCCGGCTCGAGGTTAGGCTCCTCCCTCCTGTCAGTGGTTTTAATGTATATTTGTGGTCAGGGAAGACAGCCGAGTATGTAAGTAAGTATTAACCATTATATGTGCTAAAGTCGGTTGTGGTGTGCTGAAACTGACGTTTGGGCAGGCCTGTGAATAAAGAGGCCCCACCAAGATGGAATTTGTAATATTGGGAGAGGTGGGTGGGGTGACCAATTGACGTCAGCCAGTTATGGAGGTAGGTTTGGGTTTCTATATGCCGGGTTCAACCCGTCCCACAACTCCAGGTTCCGCCTTCCCATTTGTGGTCAGGCAAGTAAGGCTACGTAAGTATTAACCATTATATGTACATTATAAGTCGCTTGTGATGTGCTGAAACCGACGTTTTATCAGGCCTATAAATTAGGAGGGCAAAAAGAGATTGTCTAAGTTCTTTTTCAGGTTGGGGTATGTATCGCTTGTATGCTGACGACTTCCATCGTCCCAGTCTTTTAATAATGTGTACAGGGGGGGGGGGCGGGGCCTGACTGCAGAGCGGGACGGACGCAGGTCTCTGCTGCTCCCGCACTCTACAGCGCCAAGAACCGGTTCCAGCGGAGCAGAACCCGTGAACCGAACCCTCTTGACTCCCAAACGACTTGGGGCACCGAGACCTGCACAATGATACCACTCTCGAGGCTCACCGCACTGCTCCCGCTCACACAGCCGTTGAGGCCTACACACGTGGCGGAGGCGGGGGAGACGGCCGCTCTCCCGCCATCCCACCGCGGTGGGAGACAAGGCTCAAGCCACCGTTCCCCCCCCTATGGACCGGCGGGGGTTATCCCGGTCCTCACCAATCTGACACACTCTGCAACAAGGCCTACGACTGCCCACCCTGGCTGGGGCCCTGCCAATATAGAGCCCAACAACCTGGCGGACGACACACCAAGGCCTCCACCGACACAATCCCAACTTACCAGCCTGGATCTGATTTTTCAGAGGTTCTGGGATCGGCTGGAAAAACGCCTCGCCAGAGCCTCCCCTGTCCACGAAGTACAGACAGCGGGGATGGCGATGAGGAGACGGAGCAGACCGACCCCGGGTAACGCTTGTACCCATATGTCTGCAACTGCCGCTTTTTGCCCACCCAAGCTGCGGGTCACTAGGGGGCTCCCTCTAAAGCTTCTGCCACCTCGCCGGAAGCCCGCCCGCCGCTGGCGGCGGCGAAACACCGGGGCTATCTGCAGCGCCCGTTTAGGGAAAGGCCCGGTCCAATTGCGTTCCCGAGCCTGTGGCACACCGAAGCCGACCCACCAAGAAGCTTGGGGCTGGGGAGAGGTCCCTCCTCCCTCGCGACGACCCTGCTCAATCCAGATCACCCATGCCTCGACCGCCACGCTTCCTACCTCAGGTATTGGATGAAACAGAGAACCTGAACACCAGGCCGGCACACGAGACCTCTCACCATCTTACACGGACGGCCGGCAGGAGAGACAAGCTCCTCCACAGCTGAGTACTGCCTAACACCCGGGCGGACATAGACTCTTAGTGACCTTGTCACATTACACATGGACCCACACTGTACCATATCCACACCCTGGCTTTTCCCCTCTTTTTAGACACGCTATAGCCCGGTAAGCACTCTAAGCCCTGGGCAGATCTCATAAGGGCCGTTGTCTGGCCTCTGCTGAGTGTCCCTAGCCTGACCCTAGCATTTAAAGGGGATTATCCCCCATGCATTTGGTCTCCAGCTTGTAACTAATCGTAATCTTGTATATGTACTGGGAATGTTTGTTTAAAGCCTGTAAATCCATGCATAGCTTAGGAACACTGTGATGCTTGAATAGCCTATAAATCTCTTATAATTAATCGAATGCATCATTGTATGCTAACAGTTTCCCCGTATTGTCAGTAACGCTATGTCTCTTCATGTTTTAATAAGTAACGATCGCAGACCTTCCTAAGTGTGAAACACTAACCGGCTTGTCAACATTAACGTATGTTATAATGATACCTGCTAAACTTCACTCTTTTACCTTAGTTTATGATGTTTTACTTTGTGACGCTTAACCTAACCTGAAACGCTGTGATTATGATACCGGAGAAACTGACGGAAGCCAAGCACAGAGAGATGGACACAGGTTTCTTCAGGAAGGAAGAGATTCTTTATTGGATCACCGATCGGGACTCAGAGGGACTAGCGTCACCAAAATACAGCAAAGTCTGAGCCCCGGACAATAGTGCAGGCTCCTTATATAGGCATATAACTCCTCCCATATTAAGCTCCACCCGCACATTCTCTTAACCAATCAACACAAATAAGAATTAACTTCCTGTTTGACCGCATGGCTTGTCCAGCACAATGGAGGAGGGGGAATACTATATCCTGTATTCTTGCACATGCTCCGTACACTACTGATCGTATCTTGCCACGTGCAACCAACTGATCGATACGTCAGCATATGCACGTACACATGCCACGTGGTAATCTCGGCCTACTAAATTTATTTTTACCGAGATTCCACCACATTCCCCCCTTTGATGCCTCTTGATATTTTACAATTACTTGAGGCATCACATAACCTTAGTTTTGCTTACACCGCAAGTTACCTTGAACCAGACCAGACTTATCTTCTGATGTGAATCTTTTAACACTCATCTTCCTGCATTGGTTCTCCTTGATCTAGAGCCTTATACTTATATATCGCCATTATCTGTGCAGCAGCCTTCCTCTCTGCTATACTTCCTATCAGGCTTTGCACAGACCTAACTACTAAGGGTATAAGACACGGTAGGAGTAGACACAACAGTAAAATCAGTAGGACTCCACCTACCACTGCCTTAAGCCCTCCAAACCACTCATACCAGCTACCAAACCAACTACTTGGATTGTACCCTTTCCATACCTGAGTAGGCACATGCGCTAGTTTAACCATATGGCTAGTAAGCTCAGCTATTGCTTGCCCTTCGTTGTCTATTTGAAGACAGCAATTGCTTAGGTTAAACTTCCCACATACACCTCCCTCTACTGCCAAAAGGTAATCCAAGGCTAATCTATTTTGGTAGACTGCTGTCCTCATCCTGGTGTTATGCTTCGCTAGAAGATTGAGCGCTTGTGATGTCTCATTTGTGATAATCTCAACCACCGCCTGTAATCTTATAATACGGTTGAGCATATAAATAGGGGTTCTATAACCAAAGGTACCATCCTCAGCCCACGTGGCTGGCCCATAATAGTCTATGATACGCTGGGGAGGCCATTCATTATCTTCCCAGGTACCTATCTCTATGGGTCCCCTTTTCTTCCTATGATTCACATCATACACTTTAACACCTAAAGTCTCACCTGTTTCAATCGGTAACAAGAAGAAGGATGGTTTGAGCATACCCAACACACATGCCCCTTCCCAGTCCTGTGGCAGCTCCGAATAGGCTTTCTTACCACAGATCCAGTACAAATTTGCTGGGGCTCTCCAGGTAGATGTGATGGATAGATCAAACCACACATCCTTTAAATTGGCGTATCTAGCAAACGGGTTAGATGGTTCTGAGACATTTGAAGCCGACCACCAAGTTGTATTCTTTGTATCATCATCATAAGCTTTTTGCCCTAGACAAGTTAATTCTCCTACAGAAGTATTATACATTATTCCTTTCCTTGCTATGCAAACATAACCTATGATGGAGGTCTTTAATCTCCACTCAGATTTACCTCTAACACTCATATGATAATCGGCTTGTGTAGATATTAATTGGTCAACTGCCTCAGAACCGGACATTACCTCCTTTGCTTCCCAAGGCCATTGGTCTCCCATGTTAGTACCTCCACACACATAGCAGTTGGTAACATTAAGACTACCGGCAATACTTTCAGCTAGATCAATGAACAGGTTTTTAGCGTTATGGGGGATCTTATTATCTATACTCATCTCTTCATAAAAGGAATGGTATACTTGATGAGTCTGGGAGGATACCGTATCAGTCTCTATTCCTATAAACAATAATGTCCCAGGATCTAAACCCGTCCCGTATATCTGAAACCCAAATAAATTGCCATACTTATCTAGGAACTTGTCGGGGTTATTAATAAGTATATGGACTGGGTTGCATTCCATAGACTTACAATAAGGGCTAGTCGGCAACTTAGTCACTATCATGTCTTTGTCTACTGTCTGTCCCCAAGTCGCCCACCCCACACAAGACCAATATGGGCAAAAGTTATAGTCTTTATTTGGGCATCTAGGACTCACATATTTATTTTTACTACTGGGACAAATATATTTATCATTAGACCCATACGTCCTCTCCCATCTAAGATCCCCACATACATTCCACGGCTTTCTACCACTCGATATCGCTTTGCACGCATCAAATAGCAGAACACCCGAAGAATGTACGGATTCTAACACCGTCTTGTTAATTAGGGTCCCCTGAGGATCTCCATTCCTGAGAGTCAACCAAATTGTACGAGGTTGATACTCCGGACTGAAGCACTTAGGTTCTCCTACTCCTAAATGGCACACACTATAGTCTATATTTAAGTATCTACATCTCGATACATCTCCTTTACACTCGTATTGTGAATGCCAAATTAGGGTTTGGGAAATATGGTTACCTGTTCTCGTAGTCTTAATGCATACCTCACAGCTAGGAGTGTCGGTACCTCTACCTTCCTGAATATAAAAACACATGTAAATAAACACAATCAAAAGCACATCTTTCGCCGTCATCCTCAGTCTTCGTCCGTGCGATGGAACCTCAGCTTCCAGGATGTGAGGGCTGCAGGGAATGGAGTCCTGCTCGTCTTCACAGGTGTCCCTTCGAGACTTTCCTGGCTTATACACTATGTGTTGGTAAGAGGACAGGCTTTATTATGGCCTTCTCACTCACACCTGTAACAATAAAATTTGTAATCCACAATAATTCCTCGTTACTCCGACTGAGTAGTGCGTTTCAACCGGATCTTGCAGGGATTCTCTGGATCTGCTGTAACTTGCCAAGAATCGACTGCTGCTGGTTTAACCCTGGAGTGATGTATCCACGGAGTCACTTCTGCTACTTTTATCGCTGTAGGGGTAGACAAAAGAACAACATAAGGACCTCTCCACTTGGGCCCTAACGGTACATTATTCCACTCTTTAATCCACACTTGGTCTCCTGGATGATAACTATGAACAGGGGGATAAATATTCACAGGTAATCTATCTTGTACCCATTTCTGTACCTCCTCCATAGTCTTACCCAATTCTACAACCTGCTGCCGGGTAATTCCTTCTCCCAACTGACTCAAATCCCCCCTTAAGTTACCAAGTACGGGAGGTGGCCGCCCATACATAATTTCAAAAGGAGAGAGGCCCATCCTTCTGGTAGGGGTACTGCGGATTCGCAATAGAGCTATAGGTAAGAGAACGTTCCACTTAAGTTGGGTTTCCTGACACATTTTAGCCAACTGGTTCTTTATAGTTCTATTCATTCTCTCTACCTTACCAGAACTCTGGGGTCTATATGCAGTATGAAGCCTCCACTTTATACCAAGCATATGAGTCAGTTGTTGTAGGCACTGGTGAACAAAAGCTGGACCATTGTCCGATCCTATAGAACAGGGTAGTCCATATCGAGGTATTATTTCTCGTAGCAGGAATCTTACAACTTCTCCTGCTTTCTCTGTACGAGTAGGACATGCTTCTACCCAGCCTGAATAGGTGCACACAATTACCAGCAGGTAACGATGTCCACCCGATTTAGGCATCACTGTAAAGTCTATTTGTAGATCGGACATGGGGAGTCCCCCCATAAACTGGACTCCTGGTGGCTTTACTGGTCCTTGTCTTGCATTATTCTTAGCACACGTTACACATCTGCGTACAATGGCCTGAGTCAAGTTGGACAATCTTGGTATGTAGAAATGTTTCCTGAGAGATTCTTCAGTACTGTCTCTCCCAGAATGTGTCCCGTTGTGATAATTTTGGACAATTTCTACCGCTAGTGATGCTGGTATGACTATTCTTCCATCTTCTAGCTGATACCACTTGTTCTCCAGATACTTTCCCGGTTCAGTCTTTAACCACTCCTCTTCTTGAGCTGTATAAACTGGAGTCCATTGGGACAGTGGAGTTGGTATTAGAGCAGCTATATGCCCCACATACTCCTGTCTTCCTGATTCAGCAGCACGCTTAGCTGCACTATCTGCCATCCGATTTCCTTTGGTTACATCACCATCTCCTCTCAGATGCGCTCGACAATGTATGATACCGACTTCTTTCGGCTCCCACACTGCTTCCAATAGTTGTAGGATTTCAGCTGCGTACTTGATTTCTTTGCCTTCTGAATTCAGTAGTCCTCTTTCTTTATACAAAGCTCCGTGGGCATGAGTGGTTAAAAACGCATACTTAGAGTCCGTATAGATATTTACTCTTAAACCTTCAGCCAATTGTAACGCTCGTGTTAGTGCTATCAATTCTGCCTTTTGTGCTGATGTTCCTTTCGCCAGTGGCCGAGCTTCTATCACCTTGTCTATTGTTGTTACTGCATATCCTGCATAGCGGATCCCTTCTTTCACATAACTACTGCCGTCGGTGTAATATTGAACATCGGGGTTCTGGATGGGAAAATCACGAAGATCGGGTCTACTTGAAAATACTTCATCCATTACTTCCAAACAATCATGTTGACTTTCAGTAGGTTGTGGCAAAAGGGTAGCTGGATTTAAGGTGTTTACAGTCTCTAAATGCACTCTTGGGTTTTCACACAACATTGCTTGATACTTGGTCATACGGCTGTTACTAAACCAATGATTTCCTTTGTAATCCAACAACGTCTGTACTGCATGTGGGACTCGTACATAAAGTTCTTGACCCAGAGTGAGTTTATCGGCTTCAGCTACTAGCAGGGCGGCTGCAGCTACGGCTCTTAGACAAGGTGGAAGTCCGCTGGCCACTGCATCCAGTTGCTTAGACATGTAGGCAACAGGTCTTTGCCATGATCCCAAGTACTGTGTCAATACTCCCACAGCCATTCTTCTTTGCTCGTGTACATATAAGTAGAATGGTCGTGTGTGATCAGGTAGACCTAATGCTGGGGCACTCATCAAAGCCTTCTTCACATCTTCAAATGCCGTTTGCTGTTCTTGGGTCCATAAGAAGGGGTCGTGCTCTGTACCTTTGATAGCTGCGTACAGAGGTTTTGCTAGTATCGCATAGCTGGGAATCCATATCCTACAGAAGCCTGCTGCCCCCAAGAATTCTCGCACTTGTCTTCTATTCTTGGGTATTGGTATTTGGCAGACAGCTTCTTTTCTCTCTGGCCCCATAATCCTTTGACCTTCAGAGATATGGAATCCCAGATACTTGACAGTTGGCAAACACAACTGAGCCTTCTTTCTGGACACCTTGTATCCTGCCTTCCAGAGAATGTGTAGTAGATCGTGCGTTGCTTGCTGACAGATTTCTTTTGTAACTGCTGCTATCAACAAGTCATCTACATATTGTAACAAGACACACTCTCCTGGGATGGACTCGAAATCCAATAGATCTTGACTTAGGGCTGAACCAAATAGGGTAGGTGAATTTTTAAACCCTTGGGGCAGTCTTGTCCAAGTCATTTGGCGTTTTGAGCCCGTTACAGCGTTCTCCCATTGGAAAGCGAAAATACATTGACTTTCTGCGGCAATTCGGAGGCAAAAGAAGGCATCTTTGAGATCTAAGACTGTGAAGTAAGTAGCCCCGCCCGGAATTAAAGCAAGCAGGTTATATGGATTGGGTACAACTGGATGTATGCTAACAACCGCATCATTGACTGCTCTCAAGTCCTGCACAGGTCGATACTCATCTGTACCGGGCTTTTGAACAGGCAGCAATGGGGTGTTCCAGGGGGAAGTACAGAATTTTAGGATACCATACCGTATGAACTTATCCAGATAGGATTGGATGTTCTTCTTAGCCTTCTGCGGGATGTGGTATTGTCTTAGGCTTACTGGATAAACCCCAAGTTTTAGTTCAATTTTTATAGGTGGAATATTGCGGGCCAGTCCTGGTGGGTTGTTCTCTGCCCAAACTCCTGGTATGTTAAATAATGTCTCATCACTCCTAGGGTTTTGGCTAGTCAACACTGTATAAAGTCGCCACTCTTCTTCCTTTGGTACGGATAAAGTCATAATACCTGAAGGTCCATTAAACTTTAAGGATGTTGTTCCATTTGGTAGGAACGTAATCTGTGCTTGTAATTTTGATAGCATATCACGTCCCAGCAATTGGACTGGACATTCAGGCATATAAAGGAATTGGTGTTTTACTACGTGGCCTCCCAATGTACAGAGTCGACTTTTAAGAACCGGTCTTTCAGCACTTCTTCCAGTTGCTCCTATCACAGTAATAGTCCTTCCAGATGGAGGAGCAACTAGATTAGTCACCACTGAATGTTCAGCACCAGTGTCGATCATGAACGCGCTCCTTTTTCCCCCTATTGATACATCGACCATAGGCTCCGCTCGACCAAGGGGGATGGAGCCCGGTCGGTATCAATAGTCCTCCATGACCGTGTCAGCCAATCCTACGAAGTCCCTACCTTCTCTATCGCGGGACCTTTGCGCTGCTGGAATATACCTGTCTTCCCTAACACTTCCTCTGTTCCCATTACTCCCTCTATAACCATTACTCCCTCCGGGGCCTCCTCTACCTCTCGCTCTGCCTCTAAAGTTTCCATAACCTGTCCTAGGTCTGTCTTTCTCAGACTGTTCCCTTCGCGGACACTCATTTCTCCAATGCCCTTCTTCCCTACAGTAAGCGCACTGATTTCTACTTAGAGGTTCCTCATTCCATCTACTATCGCCTCTATCTGGGCCCCGTCTATCTACGCCTGCGATCGCTACCGCTAGCATATCAGCCTTTTTACGCATCTTGCGCTCTTCCTCTTTCTTACTTTCTGTATCCCTGTTCATATAGACCTTATTTGCTACCTCCATTAGTTGGGTGATGGACATACCTGCAAACCCTTCTAACTTTTGTAGCTTGCGCTTAATATCTCCGTATGCTTGGCTGACAAAGGCGGAGTTAACCATTCGGGAATTGTCTGCGTCTTCCGGATTAAAGGGGGTGTACAAGCGGTACGCCTCCAATAATCGGTCATAAAAGACACTGGGCGCTTCATCGCTTTTCTGAATCACCTCAACTGTCTTCGACATGTTAATGGCTTTCTTTCCTCCGGCTTTCATGCCAGCAATTATAGCGTCTCTATAGGCTCTAAGTTGAACCATATCAGCACCATTTACGTTCCAATCGGGATCAGTGTTGGGATAGTGTGTTGCGGCCCATGCTGCTGGATTAGCTTGGTTCAAAGCACGGGCTCTATCTTCTAATGCTTTAATGGCTGCTTGATTTATTCTTGTCCTTTCCTCATTGTTAAATAAAGTCATTAGTAACTGCTGGCAATCAGCCCATGTCGGATTGTGCGTCTGTACTATTGAGGTGAACAGATCAGTCATGGCTTGTGGTTTCTCAGTATACGAGGAATTATGGGTCTTCCAGTTTAAAAGGTCAGTAGTGGTAAATGGGACATATACGAAGACTGGGTCAGCGTGTGCCATTTGTCCTGCGGCATCGATATAAGCTGACCCGGGATTTAAGCGAAGAGGCATCTGATAGTGCTTTAATTGTTGGGCACCAGTCAACTGTCGGGTTTGGATGGGGCTACGTAGGGAAGCGTCAGTCATGGGTTCCGGTCGGGGAGAGATAGGGTATGGGGATGTGGGAGGTTGGTTTTGGGAAAAGGTAGTGAATAGAACACTTCGGGCCGAGCTAGATGAAGCTTGACCGGAAGTCTGAAGTGGCGCCAAATCAGGATATTCGTTTCTAATGGGGGTGGGTTCTGGTTCCGGAAGGGGAGATTTAGTACGAGGGGGGGTGGATCCTGTACTGGAGGAGGAAGCGGAAGTGGATGAGGGTAATGAGGGGAGGGGTGCAGGACTTCCTGCGTTTGCGTCACTTCTTCTTAACGGAAAGTAAGGGGGCGGCAAAGGGATCTCGGACTCAGGGGGCGTGTCCAAAATGGGCCTAACACCAGTCCTAGTGGACGAACAAGTCCTAGCTACCATGAGGCGACACTGCTCCTCGTGGCATGTCTGGAGCCATTTTGGCGAGTCATTTACGGCCTGTCTCCAACAGTCAATATAAGGAAACTGGCCGTAAAGTTCAGGCCTACCTGATACAGCCACGTGTAAGCGCTGTACCAGAGTTGGATCCAAACTGCCACGTGGCGGCCATGCCGCAACCAAAGTAGGCCACTCCCTAGTACACAAAGTGACCAAACGTACAGGAGACATCTTTACCCCAAAATCACAAACTTTGAATCCCTTTTTAAAATTCTTAACCATACATCCTAAGGGATCCGGAATCGTTGACTGCGACGCACCCATATTTAACAATGGAACGTCGTCGACAACGAATACTATACACGCGTACTTATTCAACAGTCACACCCGTTTCCTCTGGCAACAGCACCACGTGGTACGGTTACCAAGTGAAACGTACACAATAACAATAATCACTCAGGGAATTCCCGTACACACACAGCTGTTACACCAGTCACTATATAATCAATATTATGCCCTTTGGCGTAACTATACAGTCACCCACGCTATAATTCTCTATATACGAATTACCCGTCTATAACACACCCCAGTAACATCGTCTTTTACAAATAGCGGTTACAGTACGGTTAGCATAGGTCAAAGCACAAGTTAAGGTCACAATACAATTATTAGTGGTTATGGTGTTAAACATGCAATGGACGACAATGATTAGTACTTATTATACAATGTCAGTAAATATACAGGGTTATGGTACCGTGCACTATAATACAGCAACACACTATTAACACTCTCGCTAGACGGCTGAGCTCGCGCTATCTAACAAGATATACACTTTACTAAAACAATCGTTAACACATTTACAATTCCCAACTAAACTATTGGCCAGTACCTTGAATGGACTACCTAAAAACAATCTACATACGTTTTGGTTAGCCACACTGCCCAATCACCACATATATAGCGAGCTAGAGAACCGAATTTACACAGACGCCTCTTAGTCGCACTATCAAAAGTCTAGTGGGTTCCAAATTTACACGCCTTCCCACTTAGCCCAGATAGGATGAGAACTAGCGAACCGGATTTACACAGACGCCGCTTAGTCTCCCGGTCCCTCCGACCTAGCGAACAAAATATACACCCTAGAACGCTAGTCTAGACAAGACACCGGTGTCCGGCTAGGGCTTATTTTACACCAGAGCGCCCTGCCTGACTAACCAAATCAAACGGTCTGACTAAAGAGCGTTCGATCGAGCGGTGCGCCTTCGCTCCTTCCCTCCGACAGAGGGGGCAGATACAGATTCAAAAACCCCTTTGGGCCTACCGCACAATCGGTATACCCCTAGCGGGTCCTGCCGTCTAAAACAGCAGTTATCTTACCTCCTCGTTCCTGAACCTGAGTTCACACTCATCGACGGGGACACCCCAGCACTTCTCACGTAGAGGCCGATGATCTCCTGGACAACAGACCAGTGGCGCCGAGACGAAGGGAGGTCCACGCAGAAGTTCAGGGGTGCAGCCGTAGAGAACGTGGGCAAAGATAGACCGTCTCACGCCTCTGCCTCTCAGCTACCGTTGAACGATGAGCTTCCCGGCCAATGCACCAAATGATACCGGAGAAACTGACGGAAGCCAAGCACAGAGAGATGGACACAGGTTTCTTCAGGAAGGAAGAGATTCTTTATTGGATCACCGATCGGGACTCAGAGGGACTAGCGTCACCAAAATACAGCAAAGTCTGAGCCCCGGACAATAGTGCAGGCTCCTTATATAGGCATATAACTCCTCCCATATTAAGCTCCACCCGCACATTCTCTTAACCAATCAACACAAATAAGAATTAACTTCCTGTTTGACCGCATGGCTTGTCCAGCACAATGGAGGAGGGGGAATACTATATCCTGTATTCTTGCACATGCTCCGTACACTACTGATCGTATCTTGCCACGTGCAACCAACTGATCGATACGTCAGCATATGCACGTACACATGCCACGTGGTAATCTCGGCCTACTAAATTTATTTTTACCGAGATTCCACCACAATTATTCATGTTGAAGAAAAAAGAAAAATATGGCAGGTTTTCTTGGGAGTGTAATGTGAACCATCTTGTTGACATTTACATATGTTATCCCTATGTACCTCCCTTTTCTGTTCTGTACCCCATAACGCATATGCCATAATAAAAGAAAGATTGACAAAAAAATAATGTGTACAGGTAAATTTTTTAATTCAAGTCTGCTGTTTCTGAAACTATTTTTAAATGAATGGCCAGTGAAAACCAAGGGATCGGAACCAATTTTTGTAAACAGAGTCCTTGCATATAGAATGAATTTTGATGTTTTTAACGGGTTACCATGTAAGCTCACTAGAGGAGCATTTTTTGCATAACCTATCAGAGTTAGTCGATACTGGTCAAGTAAATGAACAGGGCACAACTTGTTACCTGTGGGGAATATTTGTATGTCTATAGGTGGTCCCATTGGATTTGTTTTAGACTGTTGTAGGGTTAAAATATAGTGGTCTCCTGTTTAGATCTGCGAATCGTAATATGTTGGATGTGTCTTTTCAATATGACCCCCATATTAGCATAAGGGAGATTGAAATCTCTCGAATGCCCCTACTCGCTATGCCGCGAGTAGGGGCATGTCTACTAAACAATGAGCAGCCTGTAGCTGCTCATTACAAAACAATACTATCACCACAATCACATATGAATAGTGTGAAATAAGTATGCAATATACTTATCGGGTAAATCAAGTGGACAGCCTCCCAAGGATCACTTCCCAGGTAGTGATCTTTAGACCAGAATACAAGCAAAACACATATGGGATACAGCTGTGGAATCTAAAAAGAACATAGATAAAACATAGTGTAATACAATTTTAACAAATAATGTGCGTTGTGCAAAAATGCAAGATGTAGACATATTATGCGCTCAAAGGGTGCTTCGCCATCCCCCAATGTAATCGATGTAAAAGCCTCGCTGCTGTCTGCAGGATAGCAGGACTCCGGATGGTAGTATAAAATAGCAGCTTTTATTATAAATCAAATAAAATTGGTAAAACAGCAGTAGTTGTTGTATTACACGTTTCGTCCCACTCTTGGAACTTTCTCAGAGACCATTAAATCAAAGTAAATTGCAGATGGTTATACAAAGATAACAGCCTAATAAGTCCCACCCTAGAGTCCCTTTAAAAAGTTCATTGGTGGTTCAGATGGCGTTGTTTCTCCTCCGTGGTCCTACTGGTTCCCTTCTTGCACTGGATCACCTGTAGATCTTTAAAGAATTATCTCCCATGTCTCGGCTGGTAATTAGACATCTGCCGGAAACCGGAACCAGAAGTGTGTTCCATTGAACACTTCCGCGTTCCATTTGCTGAGTGATGTGAGCCACAGATATCAAAACGGCTGTATATGTGCCATAGAGTTTCATAGATGTAGTGTGCAACCTCTAGTGGTCGCCAAATATATTGCAATATTTAACAATGGTATTAAAGGGATACTCCAGGCACCCAGACCACTTCTGCCCATTGGAGTGGTCTTGGTGCCAACTACCATCACACTTAACCCTGCAAGTGTAATTATTACAGTTTTCATAAACTGCAATATTTACCTTGCAGGGTTAAGTCCTCCTCTAGTGGCTGTCTGAGACAGAATGCCATCCATGAGTTAAACTGAAAAACTAAATATTTAATCTTTGTGACACTTAAATAGAATTTGCATAATAATTTGGAACAGGGTGTACATTGCAGACACATCATGGGATACACGCTTGCACACTCTGATACACACTGCCTGATGCATTATCCAGACCCACAAATGCATACTGCCACAGTTACACATTGCCACATACACAGGGCCGGCTCTAGTGTTTATGGGCTAGGTGGAAGATAAAATATGGGGCCACGTTCTTGTTTTCATTTTCTTAGAAACCATTTTTCATACCAATGCTGGCAAATGCGAGCTATTGGATGCCAAGTACATTAAGAATAGTGGATGCAGGTGACGGAAAGGGACTGTAACAGGTGTCTGTGTGGGTTAAGGCAAGTAGTGGGTGCAGGGGCTATGGGGGTTAGTGCATGGAGGTTAGTTGCTCTAGTGGTCGCAGGGGGTAGATTCTATGATAGGTGCAGGTGGAATATGAGCTATAGAGGGTGCAGGGGGCTGTAGTGTAGTAGGGGGGATATATATAGATAGTAATTATTACAAACCTTATTATCTGCAGTACACTTCTCAACATCAAAGGGATTTTGAGGGCAGTGTACACTCAAATAAAACCATGTAGCAGAAAATCCCAAAGAGACTGTGAAATAACCCAAACTGTGTCCCGTATCATCACCATGATGTTGCAGATATGGGGGATATGGGAGAGTTCCTACTGGCTTCACGCTCAACCTCAGAATGACAAAGGTCCACTTGTCCACTGCAGCCAAGCTATTTGTGTTATGAGCTTAGTTGGTCTGCTGCCTCTCTCCTCTTTCATGGCTACTATAGAGGTGACATGTTAGATCACTTCCTCCCAGTGTTGTAGTGGAAGAGGGAAGACAGAGAAACTTAGAGCTACTGTTACCAGGCTGAAGACAGTTCCCTGCAAACAAAATCACACAGCAGTACAGCTGTTATTCCATGCTACTGTGTGCATGATGTGGTTGGGGTGGTGTGGCTGTTTTGTGGCCCTCCTGCCTTGGGGGCAGTCAACCATGAGGCCGGGTACCGTGCACCTTCTGCACCTGCCAAGAGCTGGCCCTGCACACAAACAATAGACACACACAAACTGCTACACACAAGCACAAAGCTAAACATATTGCTATATACACAATCACACTGCTAAACACACATACTTGCTAACCATTTAGCAACATGAGTGTGGGGCTTCCTTGGGTTCCAGAACTGGCCAGGTAAAGTGCCAGTTCTGGAAGGAAAGGGCCAAGTGCTGGAAGGAAATAATCTAACGTCACTTCCTCCCAGCATTGTCACAAGTGGATGGAGGACCATCCACCATGAGCAACAATCACTGTTAGTGCTGACTGCTCAGTTTGGCACTAGCGGATATGTGAAGAAGAAAAATGCTGCTCCACTCCAACCTTTTTGAGTTGATTAGAATAGAGAGCATGGGCACACTGGGTGGTATCCATAATAGCAGAAGTTATTTTATGAATAAATACAGCAAACTTTTGGTTCAATACATGAGCCTTTATCAAGCCTAATTACCCTTTTAAAACCCATATATTTATAGTGAAAATATTTAATCAATTAAAACAATACACAAAGGCTAACCCACCAGGTGGAGATGGTCAGAGTGCTTCAAACCAAAGAGCAGAAGTGACATCTCATGCTCGCATGTTATGTGCGTAATAGTGTCATTTTTTAGGCTTTCTATTCTATTGATTTTTTGGGGAACTCGCCCCCCCATCCTTCGTGCAAACTTTATTCTCATTTCCTGTATGTGCATTTCAGATTTGGTAAAAACGCCTTGCATACTCTATAAATGTGCCTTAAGCTTTCCTAAAGAGATTGGTTTTAAGGCACTTCTTAAAGGATTGAAGACTAGGGTAGAGTATGATGGGGGTAGGCAGGCTATTCCACAGGAAGGGAGCCGCCGGCGAGAAGTCCTGCAAGCGCGAGTTGGCCTTACAGGTGCGAGCAGCGGTCAAGAGGTGGTCACGGGCAGAGCGGAGGGAACAAGGAGGGGCATACCTGTGGATCTGTGAAGAGATATAAGAGGGGCTAGAATTGTTCAGTGCTTTACATGTATGGGTTAGCACTTTGAATTGACTTCTATAGGATACAGGAAGCCAATGTAAGGACTGACAGAGGGGTGAGGTGTGAAAGGACCGACTAGAGAGGAAAATCAGTCTGGCGGCGGTATTCATTACAGACTGTAGTGGGGCGATACGGCTTTTGGGAAGACCAATCAGAAGAGGGTTACAATAATCCATGCGGGAAATTACTAGAGCATGGACAAGCTCCTTGGTAGCATATTTTGTAAGAAAGGGATGAATGCGGTCTATGTTTTTAAGTTGGAGTCTATAGGATTTGGCAACAAACTGAATGTGAGGCTCAAAGGTGAGGCCAGAGTCAAGTATGACGCCAAAAGAGCGTGCTTGCAAGGATGGACTTATGTGGATACCACTGACTTGAAGGTAGAAGGAGAGAGGACGATCAGTATTACGAGGAGGAAAGACAAGGAGTTCAGTTTTAGAGAGATTTTCAGAAAGCGGGAGTACATCCAGTCAGAGATGGAAGAAAGGTAAGCAGTGACACGTTGCAGGATGGCAGGGGAGAGGTACGGGGAGGAGAGATATATTTGGGTGTCATCAGCGTACAGGTGGTAGTGGAATCCAAAAGAGGCAATACGTTTGCCAACAGAGGCAGTATAAAGAGAAAATAGAAGGGGACCAAGGACAGAGCCTTGGGGAACTCCAACCAAGACAGGGCGAGGGGAGGAGGTATCCTTGGAAAAGGAGACACTGAATGAGCGTTGGGAGAGATAAGAGGAAAACCACGAGAGGACAGAGTCACAGAGACCGAGCGATTGAAGAGTTTGAAGGAGGAGAGCATGAACAACGGTGTCAAAGGCAGCAGAGAGGTCAAGCGATTAGGTCATTAGTAACTTTGATAAGAGCAGTCTCAGTAGAGTGGAGAGGGTGGAAGCCAGACTGAAGAGGGTCAAGGAGAGAGTTGGAATTAAGGAAGCGAGACACATGGGTAAAGACAAGTCTTTCCAGAAGTTTTGAGGAAAAAGGGAGCAGGGATATGGGACGGTAGTTAGAAGGGGAGGATGGGTCAAGAGATGTTTTTTTCAGGGTAGGTACTACAGTGGCACATTTAAGGTCAGCAGGGACAATGCCAGAAGAGAGAGAGCAGTTGAAGATGTGTGTTAGGGAAGGCACAAGACAAGGGGAGAGAGATCTCATGAGGTGAGAAGGGACAGGATCGAGCAGGCAAGTGGTGGGGCAAGAGGATTAGAGAAGGGCAGCCACCTCTTGTTCAGTAGCTGGGGAGAAAGTCTGAAGGGTAGGAAAGGCATGATCTACGTGTGGTTGAGAAAGAGAATGGCAAGGAGGGGAGAATTCTTTCTTTAGCTATTCAATCTTGTTGGTAAAGTAGCAAAGCTTTAGAAACCGATTAGCCTTTGTCCTTTCTGCATTCCAAGCCAATAGAGGGATTGCCTCTGTAACAGATCCCCCTTGCTTTTTCGTTGGATCTGTAATATATGTTGTAACATATCCCCTCTGTCTTCGTTTGCGGGATCTGTACTGCGGGATCTGTATGTGAACTGCTCATTTGTTTCAAAACCTTCGTATGAACTGACTGCCATAGACTACCATACAATCTATTTAAAAGTCCCGAATTATCACCCGAACGTACCAACCACCCTGATGATAAGTGTGTTCCCCATTAATGTTTGCAACAATGTTGCCGGTTCATAATTAGTACTTAATTCCACGTATGCTTTGTTCTCTGGGTGGCCGCCATTTCGGGAGACGAACACGTGGCGGCGGCCATCTTAATCTCCTGAACAGCGGTGTTTGGTCGTCGAGTGTCTGGAATTCAAATCGGACACTCGACCAAGCAAACACCGCTGAAACCTCCAGAGTGCCAGAACCGATGGAAGGAAAGACTAAGCTAAACATGGGGATTCTAACGAACACCAGGATATCCACGGATAGCAAGCCATTAGGGACTTTGTATTCCACGAACAGAGACCGACCGCAAGGCCAAAACTTATGGAACTGTTTTCGGCTACTGTTGCCTGTGCGGTCGGTCAAAACTTTAAGTCCCTGTAACTCCCGAACCCCTGGTCCGATCTGGGTGATTTTTGAATATGTTGTTTACCCAGGTCGGTGTTAGGGGTGTACCCCATATATTTGGGGTACATCCAGAAACTTGAGAAAACTGTGTACTTTTTAATTGGGTTAACTGTTTATCTAAGATGAGGGAATATGTAGGATGTACCTTACCGTTGATTGTGGGTGTCTCCCTTGCATGGGAGCACTGCATAAAAGGAGATTACCTGCCATTAAAAATCAGTTCTACTTCACCCTCAATCTAGAGTCCTGTCTCTTATTGGGGTAACCGCTATACAGCTATTTACACTAGCTCTTGTAAGAGCTTCTTCACTTGGATCACAACTGGATGCTGAGAATCCTCCTCACTAATCGGGAAAAGGACACCCTCCAGCGGTTGAAACCCCTCTGCTACACGGGGTAACCGCTACAGCCTCCGTTCCAATCACAAATTATTCAACAAAACACTCCTAGCAGCTACTCAAGTTTTAGCCCAGAGCTGAAGTGGGAATGGAGTACCCTCAGAGGATATGGTCATACTTAAAATCAAAAACACCTATCTCATGCATAAACTAACTACCTATGTAAGGCATACCATGACAACTTTTCATAAGGTTTGTGGGCCCTGGGAGCAGAGTCTTGGGTCCTGATTTATGCCCTTGTGGACACTGGAATTTTCTTGTGGGCGCCCTCTCTACCCACCCTCTGTTGTATGCTTTTCCTACCTTTTCTCTTCTTAACCTACACTTGCATATATATATATATATTCCATGTTCTACATTGTTAATGTGAAAAAGTATGCCAGGGATTGGAATTTTGATTGCCCACTGGTTAATTGACAGTAACATCTTGTCTCTGTGATGATCGGTGTACCATCTTCAGCAAATAAATAAATAAATGTAAGGCAATAAACCCACATAGCCCTGTATTCCTATTCACAAGGAAATTTAGTAGGGGAAGTCATTTTAAAATTTAAAAAGACACTACAGACCCCTAAAACACTTAAGCTTGTTGCAGTGTTTTATGTGTATAGAATCTGTCCTCTTCTTTCATTTGCACAAAGTGCAGATTTCAAAAGAAATCAACACTTTTATAAATTTAGGATCACACTCCCTTCAAGGAGAAAACAAGTTATGTTTCTTTCTGGTTTGTTTAGATCTGTTGTGGACCAAACCAAGTGTTTGATGATTTGAATATCTGCCCCTAGTCAAATTATTGATATTTAATGCGTGCACGCTCCTAAAGTAAATTCACACCGGACACAAGTTTCTGGTTGATAAAAGAACTTCAGGAATGTTTATTCAGGGGGCCGGCATGCCCCTTATAAAGCAAGAATACATCATATGCAAAATTATAGATAACAGAGAAAATACATCAATAATTGGTTAGGTGTTAAGTGTTTTATCTAATGCACATCCTACAAGGTGTGATGTCACTGTTATCACAGGATTTTATTCCGGATTCCAGCGCCATCTTGTTACACAAGGTAGTTAGTCGATCGGAGGGGTTGCCTCTAGTAGCCATATTGAGTAAATATTGAATATGAGTATGTATGAGTAAATAGGCATTTTACTAATTCTAATTTACGTCCATAACAGTCCCCCCTTAAAATGACTATTTACTAAACAACTACAATAAGCAGCAAGTCAACTATCCCTAATACTGTCCCTAATAGGCTGCTGCACATCTGTCCCACAGGCCTCTCAAACTCTTCTGGGTGCTGCGCATTAGGCAGGCAGTGACTTGTCCACTACCTCCCCCGCTACAGACTTTACCCGTAAAGACAGACGCTATCCCTACTGTCCCTAAAAGGAAGTAGTTGTATGATTGGTGCGGAGGGACTGCAAGGGAGAGTGGGGTGAGTGAAGTTTATCACAATCTTCATCATCTAACTCCTGGTGGAGGAAGGTTGGGGTAGTTCGGTCAATTGTCTAGTCGACTGTCTTCTGCAGGTATTTCTGAACACATGGTAACACACAACAGACGAAAATTACAAGGAGAAGCATCATGATTAAGACAGCCATACCCACTTGGATAAGCACTTTCTGGCAGTCACTCACCTATCCGAACCATCTATCCCATGAGTTAGTGACCCCTGATTTCTCTTTAGCTCTTCTGAGAGGTTTTCTAATTTTTCTATTGCCAGGGTCACCTTTCCATTAGGGCCTGTATTGTCAGGGATGAAGGTACAACATGTCATAGTGTCTGGAAGTATTTTACATACTCCTCCTTTTTCTGCCAACATCATATCTAGGGCCATCCTATTCTGGAAGGTCATCTGGGAAGTGGCTTGTAATTGCTCAGCCAGCCCTTAAAGGGCATCTCTGGTATAATTAACAAAATGTTGGATATAATTAATCCAATTAAAATTCTTGTTGGCAGTGAGTAGTGGAATGATTGATTCAAAACCTGCTGCAACTTCATCTCTTGCTTTGAATTCATTTGGCACTCCCCTAGGCACTCCTATGGCATCTATATATATGTGTGGGTCAAAACTGCCTCTAACAGATGTGCTCCTCTTGGCTCTGAGATAGGCATGTGGTGTGTCGAGAGGACCTTGATGGTTATCTGATATTATGTGTATGGGCATGATAACTTTAGCTAGGGTACCTTTCCCCCACCAGAGACCTTCCAATCTGGATCTGAGTTGCATGTCCCCACACAGCCAAAATATGTCTCCCAGTGATCTGACTTGTCTCGTTAAGAGGTCAACTGGAGGTGATGTTCTATATGTAGCACCAAAGCCTTTAGGGAGATGTCCTAGAAATGTACCTGGCCCACTGGGTATAGTGTAGCAGATGTAATTCCCGGGATATATGGTAACACCTTCAGGCGGCCTAACATTCCTGGTACTTAGGGGATATTCCTTTTTCCACGAGTCACATGCTGACCAATTACCGTAGTTTTCTGCTAAACATAAAGACTCAAAAAACAAGTATCCCCTTCGGGGGGTAAGTCTAAAGGCATGGTACCCAAATGGGGTTGTGCTCCTCCACATACATAACAATTAGTTCTATTATGAGAGTTAGCATTATATCTCATCCATTCAAGCCATAGGTTAGTGTCTGAGAAGCCTGTTTCTACCGCCATAGTGTCTTCGAATGTGAGGTTAGCTATGGCTACCATGTCTTTGAGGGTCTTGATGTGTGGTTTAAGAGGGTTAACCGTGATGTGTTGTGTGTCTACCCACTCAGGTGATTGATACATTTCTTGTAGATAGAAAGTTCCCAATTTGTTGTACATTCTCATTACGTATTCACCAGTATCTCCGGGGCTGGGGCGCTCTATATTTAAGGTAAGTTTCATTGGGGTGTAGTAAAGATTCCCCATTCTTGTCCACTCTGTTTAGGGCACTTCGTGGCTTATAACCCCATGCTAATCCTGTGTTCCAACCTGCCGCCTTCTAGGAACTACAGTCATGTCCCCAATAGTCATCTGTCACACATATGTATAGGTCCTTTTTAGTAGGTATATCTTCGTAGATTGTTGACAGCAATGATTGTTGGAATGTACAAGTGACAATATCACAGTAGTCAAATGTAAATGTAGCTACATGTGTGTTGGAAGACTTATACCAAAATGTGTAAACATGATTATCTTTAGTGATAGCAACTTGTTGGGCCTCTATAAGACCTAGCAGCAGAAAAAGGCACAGGAAGCTCATGACTCAGCGTGATCTGCTTCCTCTGGAGCTGGAACTTTCTTGCAGTGTGAAGCATGTATCCAAGTCTTTTTCCCAGCCAATTTCACTGAGGTAGATGTGGTCAGCAAGACTTGGAAAGGACCATCATATCTTGGCTCAAGAGAGCTTTTCCTCAGGAACCTCTTAACCAGGACCCAATCACCAGGAAGTAGCTTGTGGGTGCCCGTATCAGACTCTGGATCTGGAATGGAAGAAAACACTTGTGTATGGATTTTGGTCAAAGCCCGAGAGAGAGCAGTTATATATTCAACCAACACATCTGACTGGAGTTGGAGCTGTTGAGGGAAATAGCAGCCTAGTCTGGGGGCTGAACCAAACAAGATTTTGTATGGGGATAGGCCAAACTTCCCTCTTGGTGCATACCTCACACTAAATAAAGCTATGGGGAGACTCTCTGGCCAGGGTAAGTTAGCTTCTTGGGCCATTTTAAGCACTCTGGCTTTTAAGGTGCCATTCATGCGTTCTACCTTGCCACTACTCTGTGAGTGATAGGGTGTGTGGAATGCAAGGGTCACCCCTAGGGCTGCCCAGATTTCTTTAGTCATCAATGCAGTAAAGGATGGGCCCTGGTCACTTTCTATCAATTCTGGGACTCCATATCTGCACACAACTTCAGTGAGTAGACGTTTGGCTGTAGTTTTGGCTGTCATGTTGGTGACGGGAAAAGCTTCTGGCCATCCTGAGAACATGTCCACTATAACTAGTGCATATTCGTACCGGCCACTTTTAGGCATCTGAATATGGTCAATTTGGATCCTCTGAAAGGGATATTGAGGCTTGGCAAGATGCTTGAGGGGAGCTGTTTCCGTTCTCCCGGAGTTGCACTTGGCACAGATGGTACAGGACTTGCAGTATTTCTTGGTTAGGGAAGTTATGCCTGGTGCTTCAATGTATTTGTTGATCAGGGAGTTCATAAGGTTCTTGGACAGATGTGCTGCTCCATGGGCCCACTGGACCACTGCTGTTTTTAGGTAAACAGAACTTGAGGTTAATGGTATATTTTCAATCTTGGAGAGTTGCTGCTTTCTATTTCCAGCTCTGTCCTTCCTCGGGGTTAGCAGACGCTTGCCGTTCTTTCAGGAATTTGAGGTCTGTAGGCAAAGTCTGCATAGTGAATATGGGGTTTTCCTCAGCGGACACTCTTCTGTCCACTTCCCTTGGCGCACAAGCAGCATCCTCAGCAGCTTGGTAAGCCAGGTAGTTGCCACACGCTTTCTCTGAATTCAGTCTCCCGTGGGCCTTTACCTTCAGTATGGCCACCACTTCAGGAAGCAGCAGGGCATCCATTAGCTCTTTGATAGCTGTACCATGTTTGATTGGCGTGCCCGTCGCTGTAAGGAAACCCCTTGTCTTCCAGATTAAAGGGACACTGTAGTAACCTGAACAACTTTAGCTTAATGAAGCAGTTTTGGTGTATAGAACATGCCCCTGCAGCCCAGGGCCGGACTTGGAATTAAAAGCAGCCCTGGAAAAAAATTATTTACCAGCCCCATAATGCGTCGTGCCAGCATAGTGTGCAAATACAGAGTTAGAAAAGATAACTTAAGATTAAAAATTATTACTCCAACGTGAAAAAAAGGACATATAGGCTTAAAAAAAAAAAGAGTGCAGATTTATTTTAAGCAGACGTGCCTTTGCATATAACAAATGTTTCAGTCCAACTACCTTGACATATTAAGAAAAGCTTGGTAATGGGACTGAAATGGTGAATGTATGTAGGGCACAACTGTAAAAAATGACGGTATCTTGTTTATTTTGAAGTCCTGTGGGTGCGCTCTTCACTTTAAATATGTTATTGTGCTGGAGTATGCACCAAGCAACAAGACTGGGCCAATATCTGCTCATTACACATGGTACATATCAATTACATTTCTCTGTGTATTACGCATATATAAATGTACATTAATATATGTGTAAATATAATAGGCATAATTATTACCGTATATACTCGAGTATAAGCCGAGTTTTTCAGCACATTTTTTGTGCTGAAAAACCCCAACTCGGCTTATACTCGAGTCAATAGTCTGTATTATGGCAATTTGCATTGCCATAATACAGACTGGGGCTGTGGGGGCTGTCAGAGAGTTTACTTACCTCTCCTGCAGCTCCTGTCCGCTTCCTCCTCCTCCGCGCCGTCCGTTCAGCACCTCGGTCAGCTCCCACTGTAAGTCTCGCGAGAGCCGCGGCTCTCGCGAGACTTACAGTGGGAGCTGATAGAGGAGCTGACCGGACTGGCGCAGAGGAGGAGGAAGCTGACAGGAGCTGCAGGAGAGGTAAGTAAACTCTCTGACAGACCCCTCCTCCCCCCCCACTGAACTACCAATGCCACTAGACCACCAGGGAAGGAGCCCCCCTCCCTGCTATGTATAAAGCAGGGAGGGGGGGACGAAAATAAATAAATAAATAAATATTACAAATAAAATAATAAAAAAATAAATATTAAAAAAAATAATAGTAATTAAATAAAATAATACAAATGAATCATAAAAAAATTACAATAATTTTCAAAAAAAAAATAAAAAATTGCCCACTCCCCACCAAGGCTCTGCAACACACACACACACACACACACACTGCATTCATACACACACTGCACACATACTCATACACACATACACACACGCACACACACACACTGCACTCATACACACATGCTGCATTCATACACACGCTGCACTCATACACACGCTGCACTCATACACACGCTGCACTCATACACACGCTGCACTCATACACACGCTGCACTCATACACACACACGCTGCACTCATACACACACGCTGCACTCATACACACACTGTAAATAAATATTCAATTAATATAATTTTTTTAGGATCTAATTTTATTTAGAAATTTACCAGTAGCTGCTGCATTTCCCACCCTAGTCTTATACTCGAGTCAATACGTTTTCCCAGTTTTCTGGGGTAAAATTAGGGGCCTCGGCTTATATTCGGGTCGGCTTATACTCGAGTATATACGGTATATAACTAATCAGACTGTCTTTCGATAATATGATTAAATGATTACTAATTGTGAAATTAATCTTGTCTTATATTTTTGCCCTCTTTTGCAGGCCTGACCTCTCGTCGGTTTCGGCACACCTCAACCGACTTTGGTCTTTATTGAACTACATACCTTTAATTGTACGTCCTCAAATTGCCCCGTACACAAATATATATATATATATATATATATATATATATATATATATATATATATATACACACACACACACACACCAGTGGCGGATCCAGAGCCTGATCTCGGGAGGGGCACTTATAGATTATTTAAATAAATAATCCATGCACAATAACCACTACTGCTCTGTGTAGTGGTTATGGTGCCAGGAGTGCCGGGATCCGCTCCCAGAGTAAGTAGTCAAACCGTTTAAGAACAGTTTGACAACTTACCTGGGGTATGGGGCTGTAGTAGGGTATAGGAGCAGTGGTGCAATCTGTGAGGGGTGCAGTTTGTGTGAAAGGTTCAGTGTGTAGGGTGTGTGGGGCAATGTGTGTTTGGGTGGCTGTGTGTGTGGGGGGGGCAATGTGTGTATGGGGGGTCTGTGTGTGTGTATGTGGGGGCAGTGTATGTATGGGGCTAGAGGTTGCAGTGGTGAGAGTGAACTCTAGCCCGTAGCTCCAGCGCTAGAGTTCACTCTCGCGAGAGCTGGAGCGTTGCCACTGTAACCGCGGCAACGCTCTGTATTTGCGCAAGAAGGACTGAGGAGCTGCAGGCTGAGCTCCCGGGTCCTCTCTTCCTACCTCCCCTGCCGGCTGCCTGCATGGTGCCTCCAGAACGGGGAGGGAGATCTCTGATCTCCCCTCCGGTCTGTGAAGGCACATGGTGCTTGGACAGTGCCAGCCCTGCATTGGCCAGCAGGGGCAATTGCCCGTTGCCCCCCCCTGGATCCACCAGTCATATATAGAGCCCCTCTCTTCCCCCTCTGCCTCTTTCTCCCCCTCCCCTTGTGTATCTCTCACTTCCCCTCTGTCTCTTTTTCCCCCTTTCCCCTGTCTCTCTCTCCCTCTCTACCATCTCTCTATTCCCCCTCTTTCTCCCCTTGTGTCTCACTCCCCCCCTCTGTCTCTTTCTCCCTCCTTTCCCTGTGGCACGCTCCCTCCCCCTCTGTCTCTCTCTATTCTCCCACTGTCTCTTTCTTCCCTATCTATTCACCCTCTCTCTGTTTTATTTTCTGCTATAGTATCATGAAATTACTTTGCAACGGTGTTTCCCTTCTTTAAGTAAGGAGTAAAAAGCATTTTCCCTAAAGTTAGAAGTGGAAACAGGCTGCCAAAATACCAAATTTTATATGGTACTGCTGCCATCATCTGCTATTGCAGCATTAATCCAAAATGGTTGCATGAAAAAGTGTGCTGAATAAAAACTCTGAATGACAAAACCTATTTCCATAATATCTGTGATTTGTGGGAACAATAATTTATCAAGCACACTAAGCCAAGCAATGATGCAGTATTGATTACCAAACAGAGGCCACGCAGTATTGGGTGTCCTATGAATTGTTGAGGCCTTCAGGACGCTAGCTTCTATTTCATCTAAACAAGGGCTTAGACAAAGGACTATTTTCTAGGACTTAATCCCTTCCACACAGTTTAAGGGTCACATTCTTTTTTTTTTTTTTTTACATAGTAAAAGGGTCAGCTGACTCAGCAGTAAAAGTGTATTATCTCTTAAAGCTTGTATAGAAAATGTTGAAAAAGAAAATGTGAGACAGATGGGGGAAATCTGCTTAGCATTTTTATATTTCATGATTTTTTTTTCTAAATCTGATTTAAAAGGCCAATGTAGTAACCAGAACAGCTACAGTTTAACCCTTTAACGCTGTTACAGCGTTCTCTGACGTTCAGCATATAATAGGCTTTAAACCCCTTAAAGGGACACTATAGTCACCTGAACAACTTTAGCTTAATGAAGCAGTTTTGGTGTATAGAACATGCCCCTGCTGCCTCACTGCTCAATCCTCTGCCATTTAGGAGTTAAATCCCTTTGTTTATGAACCCTAGTCACACCTCCCTGCATGTGACTTGCACAGCCTTCCATAAACACTTCCTGTAAAGAGAGCCCTATTTAGTATGTTTTACGGATTTGAGCGATCCTTCGGAAGAAGGGCATGGGTTGTCTCTCTGGGTCTGGGAGGGAGGCCACCAAGGTTGCGTCCTGGGATGTGTTAGAATGTGACGTACATTAAAGGTGCACCATCTGTGGTAAGTTGGGCAACTTCGCTGTCAGTCGGAGGTGCTCGAGGAACATTATTTGCCAGGGGCAGTGGTGGGCTTTCCCCATGTACACTGCTAACATCAGGGGACACAGTCTGTGGTGCATGGAAACTAACTGTATCAGAGGAACCCGGAGCTTACGCTGCGCTAGCAACGATATCTTGTGCAGGAAGGGCTGGTTGAGCTTGGGACGGTGACTGGTGAGGTGCTTGTGGGAGGCTTGGGGAATGGGACAAGACTACGGATTCTCCCGAGCCAACAGTCATAATAGGAAGAGACCGACTGGGGGCGGCCATGATAGGGGCGGGGACGGAAGCGGATGTAGAGGTGATGGAGGAAGCGGCCAGAGGGATGCCAGGAGGGGAAGTGACAACAAAGGTAGGAGTAGGTGGGACGGATGCCGGAAGGGTGGGGTAAGGGCAGAAGTGACAGGATCGGGGGGAGGAACAACCAGGGCGGAAGTGACAGGGGAAGGGGTGAGGGTGGAGGTAGCACTAACCGGAAATGGGTGTGGAGCAAGGGTAGGAGTGACAGGCGGATAGGAAGTGGGCAAACCAGGGGACAGTATGTCAGAGACAGGGAGGGGAGGTGTGACTGGGCGGATAGGGAAGGCAAAATGGGGGCAGGATAATAGTAAGATCCGTCTGCTCCGAGGATGGGATATAAGGGGGCGGGGACTGATGGGGCTGAATTATTAGGAGCTGGTATTTGGGCGGGGCTAACGGGGGTTGGACTAGCCCCCTTCTCTTTGTGCCAGGTGCAATCATAGGGCGGTGGCTGGAACACACTTGCAGTGGATTCAACAGTACAAACATTTTCATGATACACATAAACTTTCTGTCCTTCTATTTCTAGTTCTTCCTCTATCCACCCCTCTCGCTTAATCCCTTTGGCTACTCAATACCAAGCTTCTGCTGCCTTCATTAACCCATTATCAAGTAATCCTTCCATTGTCTTTCAACAATTTTCTCCAACTCTATGGCTGTAATCGCCCGCTTGGAGACATAGTAACGCCACATATCTTAGCAATCTTCTTCACCTTACTCACAGCTTCCTCGCCAGCTCTTTCCTGCACAATATCACAAGCCAATTGGCCCTTAGAGGGCTTCACATGTTCCTGTCCCATTCTCACTACACAAGTCGTCATTTAATAGAGATAAACAGGAAAAGAACGTCTACAGTACTCGACTGCCACGAGATGGTTAATCTGCGTGCGTCTTCCTGAAACGTAGACTAGTCACTAAGTCCGCCCACCCGAGGTGGCCACTGATTGGAACGAGGCAAGTAGTGCATGACTAACACTTCTCCGGACAAAGGGTACAGGAGGAAAGGAGGAAGAGAGAGAAAGAGAAATTGAAAATGTCAATGAGAAAGCACTTACAAGAATCACAAACAAAAATACGTGCACACAAACACGAATCAAGGATAAACCACACCACGCACGCGGATGCAATCATGTCACAAACAATGAAATCCCAACTGAGCAACCACCACACTACAACAAAGGTTAACAACGAATCCTGCATAACAATTATAAAATCTGCGGTCCCTGTCTCTCTCCGGACAGTAAAAGCTATTAATAATGTGTCTCTCACCGGAAAGTAAAAGCTAATAAAAACTATGTTCCCTGTCTCTCACCGGACAGTAAAAGCTAATAAATCTGCATACCCTGTCTCTCACCGGACAGTAAAAGCTAATAAAAAACTATGTTCCCTGTCTCTCACCGGACAGTAAAAGCTAATAAAACTGCGTACACTGTCTCTCACCGGACAGTAGAAGCTAATAAAAAAACACAAATACAAAATTCCTTCCTCTCATGCAAAATACATTCACACTTAGGAGGCAGATAGTCAATTTATAGGTTCTTTTAAGGGGACATCAAGCAAGCTATTTACCTGTCTTTGGTGCCCTCCGGCAGCCGGCGTAGACACGGAGCCAGGCCAATCACAAAGACAGGAGATATAGGCAAGGTGCTACCGCGATCATTACAGTATATGCAGAGTTGATCAATCTCTGTCCCATCTCTGGAGGTCTGCTCTCCGGTGTCCTCGAGGACGGCTGTCCGTTGGGACACAGCTCGATGCCCCACGTTGGGCGCCAAATGTTGTGGACCAAACCAAGTGTTTGATGATTTGAATATCTGCCCTTAGCCAAATTATTGCTATTTAATGCGTGCACGCTTCTAAAGTAAATTCACACCGGACACAAGTTTCTGGTTGATGAAAGAACTTCAGGAATGTTTATTCAGGGGGGCGGCATGCCCCTTAAAAAGCAAGAATACATCATATGCAAAATTATAGATAACAGAGAAAATACATCAATAATTGGTTAGGTGTTAAGTGTTTTATCTAATGCACATCCTACAAGGCGTGATGTCACTGTTATCACGGGATTTTACTCCGGATTCCAGCGCCATCTTGTTACACAAGGTAGTTAGTCATCCATAACAGATCCGTGGAGCTAAACTCAAGAGGCAGCAACTGCCCAGAGCAGGGAAGGGGCATTAGAAAAATTGTTCATACAGTGCTAACTAGAGGCCTTCTTTTAATCATAATAAGGAAGGATGAAAAATTTAAAAAGTGGATAAACACTAAATAACTCAATCAAGATGAACAGAGTAAATAGGAAACAAAAAGGTGGAAATAACACAAGTGACTGCCTAGGTAAATACTTCCATTCCAAACAGGCCTTAAGCATTATCGTTAAAAAAAAAAAAAAAACACTAAATGGCGCTTGATACCCGGCATAAAAGAATAGTTATCAATCTTGAAGCTGTGCTGTTAAATCACACTTAAAAATAAAGAAACTAAGGAAACGGAGGTTAAAATGGAACTCACACAATTTATTCACAATTGCATAAACTATAACACCGAGGGGGCGGAGCCAGCACCCAAGCAGGATAGTCGCACATCACTGCAGCTCCGTGCACTGGACCGAAACCGGCCGTCCGGAGACGCCATAAACCCGACTTACCGAGCGTTACCAACGGCACACGGGCTCCCCACAACATGGGGAAAAAGAGCAAAAAACAACAGGCAGATCCAAGCGCGGGATCCGGAGATATCGGGGCTTTTCTCTGTGCAGCCTCACAGCAGGTACCTCCCAAGAGGTCACCCGAGGCCTATGCCTCACAATCCTCGGATGAAGGTAGCAGCTACACAAAGCCCTCTACACTGCACCAAGTGCGACGGACACCCCAGGGACTCCAGGATCCGGGGGACTCAGGACCATCCACCAAAACTGATATAAAAGCCCTGGTAAAGGAAATAAAGACCATGTTCCAAGCAGACATGGCGCTTGTGAGGGAAGACGTTGCTACACTTACCAACAGAGTGGCGGCGGCGGAGGAAGGCATAAGGGGTACTACCAAGCGCAAAACGCCATGGATGCTGCATTAAGCTCCCTGTGCCAGCAATGTGCCGATCAACAAGGCCAACTAGCTGATATTGAAGACAGGCATAAGGCACAGAATTTAAAAGTCCGGGGAATACCGGAGACAATCTCTGGCACCGAACTGCCTTATTACTGCCGCAGGCTCAAAGCCACATTGCTGACACCACGGCAAGCTAAGCAAGTAACCATTGATTCCTGCTTCAGACTCTCCAGGGCACCTTCCATGCCGCGTGTAGGAGCCTGTGATGTACTGATAAGATTTGTGAGAGACTCAAACCGGGGAATACTTATGGGGGCCACAAGAGGTTCTCCCACAGTGCAGTTTGAAGGAGCACAACTAGCCTTTTACGGAGACTATTCAAGACACACCAGGAAATCTTTTCACCAGGTCACGCAACTTCTATGGGAACAACCATCCCATACAAGTGGGGACCACGCCGCCTGCAAGCGGACAAGGCTGGCACGATACACAAGCTAACACATACGTCTGAAATACCGATCTTCCTTCAATCTCTAGGCACACAGGTATAGACGACTCAAGCAACAGCCCGACCACCCTGGACTGTTGCATATATTACCCCCTTCGTGCCCAGAGGAGAGGTTCTGCAAATGGCTGCCCTACCTACCTGATACAGGCACAGCTGCGCAAGTTCCATGTACTTTTACCTGTTACAACAGGCGCACTAATAGTTCCCAAAGATGTAAATTTTTTTATATAACCTCCCCCACTGGCTCCGCAAGCTACTGTCCAAATTACTCGGTCAAGTTAATTCCCCTCCCCCCCACGTACTATGAGTGTGAAAACAAGTTTTAAAATCGATAGCCACTCACACACTTGGCTAGCGAGCTAGGCCACATCACAAGGCTATGGTATTGAGTGTATGCTCCGCCCAGGTCCAGCAGGACCCACCCAGACGTGCCCTTAGCCAAAAAGCACATGGGCACTGACAGCATTAAGCGAGCGCCCTCCAGCACCTTACCCCCCCCCCCTAGATGTGCCTTTTAATAATGCCGTGTGCAACCTCTTGAGCTAATGGGCACCCACCGCAATAAACATGCGCCCCCCCCCAGCACATCACTGACCCCCCCCTCCCTGGAACGAGAGGGCAGAAAAGGCTACCAACATTAAAAAATTGGATAGGCCCGCAAACATGTTATAACTGTTTCTCAGACTAATGTTATTTGTTCAAAGTTATGCTAACATGTGATAATGTAACCACCATGCTTTATCCACGAATTAAAGAATTAAAAAGAAAAACTATAACACCGAATCAATGTAAAAACCACAAACCAAAAATATTAGTTTAAATAATTCCACTAGGGAACCAAAATCCCAAACCAACCATTACTGTCCTGGAACAACTACAGTAGTAAGCCCCACTGGTCGCAACTTCTGGAGGCTACTAATACCTTAGAATGCAGAATTTCGTGGTTGTGAAAGTGCCAAAGTCCATTTGCAGAATATTTCTGCTCACTGCGTTTCGTCCCATCGCAGTCGGGACTTCCTCGGGAGCCAATCTGTATCTTCCGCCATCAAATAACAAGAGCCTTGGCCAGCGTCCCCTGTGTCCAGTCAGCCTCCTATACTTGATTGCAGAGTTGCATGAACAGTGAGAGAGGGTGCAAAACTCAGTGCTGTCTCAGCTCCTCCAGTGTCTGTGTGTGAGGCTGGACAGGAAGTGCACCACCTAGGATTCTTTATCAACAGGTTTCACCAATTAAGGCTTTATCAAGCAGAAATAAATTCACAACACGTTGTGGATTTTTAATAGAATTATATTTTATACAATAAAGTATTTTTGGACACTTTCTTTTGTGTAGCCATATATTTTATTGCTTTATTGTTTTATTTACTTATCTTTTGTACCTGGCATCCTGACTACTTACAGCAGAGACTGGACTAAGAATCCTAGCTGGGGATTAGAGTGTATAGCAGAGCTCCACATCCATTAAAATCACAGGAACTAAATAATAGCAATTAGAAATCAGTATGTATAAATATGTGAGGTATGCAACCTGATTGGCTGAGAGTGCTGAAGCATGATACTCCCATTTAATGCAAATCAGTAAGGGTTAAATTCCCACAGACAGCATTTGTTTATTGCAGTTGCTCCCATTAATTTAGTCCCTCTCCCATAAAAACGTCAGGAAGAACTGATACTGTAAGTATTTGCTTCTTCCTTGCTTCCCCAGTATATTACTAATAGAAGAAATCTGCTCTGTCACCCTATACTTACCTTACTTGAATTTTTTACCCTTCTTTTAATTATTCCTTATCTGTTCTTATTTTCTTAATTTTTAATCTATTCCTCCAAAATTATATATGTTTACATATTATATATATTTTTCTTCTGCTTAACCTACCTTTGTCAAGTCTTGTCAGATATCATATTATCTTTATTACAATATAGATATTGTCAGCCACCGCTAGCGGGACAATATCTATGGAGGTTCTTGCAGTGTCACGGGATCCTCTTTAGACTTCAGTGTTGTAGTCTTGCGCCTGGACTGACGTTGGCTCCTTGCAAATGAATCTCCAAAAGCTAAAGAGGATCCAATGGATGCTGAGGCAGCAGCCATGGGGGACAGCTTCACCCCATTGGGGGTCTTTGCAAAGTAAGCAAAGACTCCATAAGTTGACAGAATTGCTATGGGGGGGGAAAAGCCCCCGATCGTTGCTCCCAGCTATTTTGTTACTTGGACGGTGGCTGGGAAGCGTATCGCACGTACGGGGGCTTGGTGTGGTGGCTGTATGATGAGCAATTCAAGCAGCGGTTGTCGGTTAATCCGGGGATGCGGTGGGACCAAATGGACCTGCCATTGTGGATGAAGCTCATGATGGCGCAGAAGGCGTCACCCATTCAGTCCAGGGCCGGCGCAGGTGCGGCTTCCCCCTCGTCGGCCATTCACAAAAAAGGATTCTGCTGGCTATTCGGCGATAGCCAGTACAAATGGGGGGCTGCATGCCGTTACAACCACGAATGTTCCGCGTGCAGGGGCGCACATGGATACAGTCATTGTTTCAAGCGAAATAAGTTGGGTGCCGCAGGGGATACACTGGGAGCAGCCGGGACATCCTCTGCCGCTGGAGTCGTCGCCGGTGAAGGTAGGCGCGATGTTGCCATGGCTAAGCAGCTACTGTAATCAGGGGGATGCATCATTGCTGCGTGTGGGATTCACGGAGGGGTTTGTTATTACATTCCAGGATCGAGTGGTTGTACGTCACCTCCTCAATTTGAAGTCGGTGGGGGAATTTCCAGAAGTGCAGTTGGGGAGGATGGTGGGGCCGTTTCGGTAGCCCCCATTGCGCGATCTTAGGGTTTCACCCTTAGGGGTGATACCCAAGAAGGTACCCAATAAGTACCAGCTCATTCATCACCTATCGTATCCGCACGGATCGTCGGTGAATGATGATATTGACAAGTCCCTCTGCTCTGTGTCATATGCATCATTCGACCAAGCAGTCAAGTTGGTTCGGCGCGCGGGGCTTTGCTGGCTAAGGCGGACGTGGAGGCGACCTTTCAGCTGCTGCCCATTCACCCGGATTGTCACCATTTGTTGGGCTGTTTTTTCTAGGGACAGTATTTTGTCGATCTCTGTCTTCCCATGGGGTGTTCCATCTCCTGCGAGTATTTTGAAAAGTTTAGTACTTTTCTGGAATGAGTGGTCAAGGTGGAGGCGGGCACTAAGTTTGTGGTCCATTACCTTGATGATTTCCGGCGGGTTCAGAGGGGTGTCGGATAGGATTGAGGACGCTGGAATGGGTGGCAAGTGTGTTCGGGATTCCGCTGGCTGGTGACAAGACAGTTGGGCTAACTACTTGTTTGTCCTTCCTGGGCCTAGAGATTGAGTCGGTCCGGGGTGAGTGTAGATTGCCAGAAGATAAGTTGCTGGCGCTACGGCAGGCAGTGGCGGAGGTTGCGGTGGGCTAAGAAGGTTACCTTGCGGGCACTTCAGTCGTTGGTGGGCGGGCTAAATTTTGCATGCCGAATTATCCCGTGGGGTGGGTTTTTAACAGGGTCTTGTCGAAAGCTACTAGCGGAGTTGCTTCCCCCCATCATTTTGTGTGGGTGTCGGCCTCCATGAAGGCCGATTTGAATGTCTGGGCGTTTTTTCTTCGGGATTATAATGGTCGGGTGTACTATCGGGAACTGGCAGTGTCTTCGCCCGAACTGGAACTGTTCACGGATGCGTCGGGGAGACTGGGATTTGGGGGCGTTTTTTGCAGGATGTTGGTGTGCGGAGCCGTGGCCGGAGGAGTGGAAGGCCAGCTCCCTCATTTGCAATTTGGCGTTTTTGGAGTTCTTCCCCTTGGTGGTGGCGTTGTGGGGTCATCTATTGAGCAACATAAGTTATCTTCTTCACCGACAATATGTCGGTGGTGGAGGCAGATAATGGGTTGTCGGCTTCTTCTATCCCTGTCATATGGCTGCTTTGCCGCTTTGTGTTGGTTTGCATGCAGTTTAATATTGTGTTTTGCGCGTGGCATGTACCGGGGTTGATGAATGTGGCTGATTTGCTTTCTCAATTTCAGTGGGACCGATTCCTGGAAGCGGCTCCGGGCACGGAGGAGGGTATGCGATGTCCAGAGGATTTGTGGTGGCTCGGGACCTCTTGCTTGGGGGATTTATAAATGGGTCGCTGGCTCCGTCTACCTGGGTGGCCTACATAAAGTTTTGGAATGACTGGGACGCTACTGTGGGGTGTACTGGGGGTCAGGTATCGGGGGCGGAGTGTTTTGACACTTTGTTGTGGTTCCTTTGCCGGTTATTTGCTGAGGGGGCGTCCCCGTCGGTGGGCGGACTCAATGCGACGGCGTTGGCTTTCCTGTTTAAACTTAATGGTTGGGAGGATTTAACAAAACATTTTCTGGTACGGCAAGCTATAAAGGGGTTTCGGAGAGGGAGGTCATCGCCAGATTCACGCGGAAGGGTTTATTTTGAATTTCTGCAAAGATTGCTGGGTACCCTCTCAGGCGTTTGTTTCTCAGACTATGAGGTTTTGTTGTTCACAGTGGCGTTTACCTGGGCTTTCTTCAGGGAATTCAGAATTAGTGAGTTGGTCAGCAGCAACCGTTTGGGTGCCGGGGGTCTCCGACGGTCGGATTTGTAACTCTGGGAGAATCGGGTGGTGATTCATTTACATCGTTCCAAGACTGACGTTTTTGGAAAAGGCTCGGCAGTTGCACTATTTGCAGTGCCGGGGTTGGCAGCATGACCGGTGTCTTGTTGGTTGAGCTTTAAGGCGGTACGTGCCATGGTCGGCAGTTCATTTTTGTTACATGCGGGTGGCTCTTTGCTGTCAAAGTTTCAGTTCCTTCAGTTGGCATTGGGGCACTTAGGGTTGGTTCCGGCGCAGTTCAGGTACGCATTCATTCTGGATTGGGGCTGAGACGGAGGCTTCTCGGCTGGGTTTTGGTGATGATCTGGTCAAGAAGAGCGGGAGATGGGAATCAGTAAGATTCAGGTCTTAAGTGAGGCCCAACCAGTTAGTTTAAATATTGGTTGGGGGGGGTTGTTGTTTTGCTCCCTGTTAACATGTTTTTCACCCCTAGGTTGGACTGCTTGGTTGCTGGGTGACTCATACGTGTATTGGGCATACTGGAGGTCCGCAGTTTGTCATCACGGCGCACAGCTGGGCTATCCGCGCTCGATGGTGCAACTTAAGTGGTTTGGTTTAAGGGGGGCTGGTTGGCAGGGGGTCTGTTCTCAGCTGTTCAGATTGCTTGGCGAAGGTCAGATGCCTCATGTTATTTTAATTCACGCAGGTGGGAATGATTTGGGGTTAGTTTCTCAGAGAGACTTAATTACCGGGGATTAATGAAGAGGGATTTGGAGAGGCTAGGCTAAGGCAGTTGATCCCTGACGGGGTTGTCGTTTGGTCTGAGATGGTGCCGCGGTTGCTGTGGCGGCACGCCAGGGATCCCGGGGCAGTGGCTAAGAGTAGGGGGAAGGTGAATAATTTGATGGCGGCTTATGTTAGATGGTTTGGGGGCGTTGTGGTCCGGCATAGGGATATGCAGGAGCAGTTTGTAGGGTATTATAGGCAAGGTGGAGTGTATCTCTCTGATGTGGGTGTTGATTTTCTGTTGGGGTTTAGGAGTGATTGCAGCAGACATTGTTCTTGGTGGGGGCACTCAGGTAGTTTGAGGCGGGGTATGGATAAACAAGTTGGAGTGTAGGTTGTTTGTCCAGATGTAACATAGTTTAGTTCAGTAAGAACTGTTAGGTTTGGATAGATTTTGGTTGGTTCGAGCTCGTCGGTAGCTCCGAACCTGGTGTGTGTAGGGTGTATCTTGGTTTACCCCTACATGGTGGAACATGGTAAATCATGCTCACAGTGGCAATGGTTTAAGTGGTTAGATGTTATTTATGTTAATATATGTTAATATTGTTTGTTTACGGGGGTCATTGTCAGGGGTCGAATTGTTAAAAGAGTTGGGGCTGAGATGTTATGTTAAATATGTTGACAATGACCTTTAATAATTTATATGTTTAATTTATTAATAAAGCTGTGATAATTTTCCCAAACATAAGGTGTCTGAGTATCCTTGGGTTTTGGGGTTTTTATACCGTATATGCCGAAAAGGCAACTATGCATATGTCATGCATATTATTGCAACAAGCACTGATGGGGCAATGCATCATTCTTTGAGAGCGATCATATGGCCCCTGAGGCCTATTTTGCCATGGGAGGGCTGCCTGGGCTGTCCTCCCGAAGAGAAGCGCCAGGAAGGTGAGTATCCAGGTGGCTCCAGGGCTCAAAGTCGCAACGGCTTTTTCTATGCCGCTGTTACGGCTTTCTATGCGGCCACAGCTGCTTTAACCCCTTAAGGACCAAACTTCTGGAATAAAAGGGAATCATGACATGTCACACATGTCATGTGTCCTTAAGGGGTTAAAGGAACACTATAGTCACCTGAATTACTTTAGCTAAATAAAACAGTTTTAGTGTATAAATCATTCCCCTGCAATTTCACTGCTCAATTCACTGTCATTTAGGAGTGAAATCACTTTGTTTCTGTTTATGCACCCCTAGCCACACCTCCCCTGGCTATGATTGACAGAGCCTGCAAGAAAAAAAAACTGATAAACGTAAAGGATAGAATGAAGCTGCTAGATAGAGTAGCTGGACAGTGAATGAAGGGGTTAACCCATAGAACTGTATGAAAAAACAAAGAACTGGACTGCCCAGTGACCTGGGAGAGATAAAATATAACTTTTAATTGATTCTCGATGTATTGGTAAAATTAATAAACTTTTAATGTGTAGATAAAATAAGAGCTGAAAAGATATCAGACTCTAGACGGACATAACATAAAGAGGAAGAAAAAACGTTGATAAACGTATATATGTCCCTACTAGAATAGTAAGTTTATCAGCCTGCAAGTGCAGACTAATACTAAGTGTTAATACTAAGAGATAATAGTTGGTCTCTATGTTAGTAGGGGTAAGGTGGAAATGATGTGTACAATGGTATATACACAGATAAATGGTCAGACATATACAGCCAGAGATATGTGTTATGTCTTAGTCCCAAACAATGGGAGATTTTTGGATATTTTGATAGATATCAGGTCTGGACCTGATAGATAGCCCAGAGCAGGTAAATCATGCCACTACTCTGGATTGGCTGATGCTGACTTATAATAGTGTAGCTTAGGTTGGCTAAAGGTCCCTGCCTTTGCCAAACAACATGTGGTAATGTGGACAAGTGATGTATAAAGCATAGATATCCCCAAAATAGAAGTATAGGTGAGGAGAGCTGAACGAGGTGTCTGTCTGAGAGAATCAGATATTATAATACTGTATTTCTGATTCCTACTAAATTGGCGAGTCTGCAATACCTGAGGGTCTAAAGAGTCACTGGTGTATACTGCGTTAATTCACAGGGGTTTCAACAGATATACTCAATTAAGAGTCAAGTAATAAAGCTGGCATCCCAGCAGGTCACTAGGGTTTTAGTCGGCCAGTGGACTTAGTTATTCTACACGGCTTGTCATTGTATCATCGTAGACTGCCGCTGGAAAGATGCACAGCCTAGGTTAAATGATTCTTATGGGTAGACGTCAGTGGACCCTCTAGTATGGATTGCAGAGATAACTGGAAATCACTTTAGACTGTTGGAGCTTTCAAAAGAAAAGCTCACTTTATCTGGCTTCTGGTCCAGTACGACTGCAAAGAACAAAACTCATTTACTTAATAGTCTAGTCTTGTTTGGTCAAAGTGTGAGCGGCTTGCTGACACCTGACCATAAGAGACCGCTAGTCGGGTTGCTGATACTGACTAAATAACGTATCGTCAATTAGTCGGAGTCCGAAGACCCCCTGGTGAATGCTGCAGAGATTTGCTAAAAGTCTGTTTAACCTGGTTCGTCAGATAAAAAATTCAGAGATAGCTAAAGATAACTTTCGATTGCCAGCATAGAACAAAAACTAATTTACTTAATAGGAAGGTCTAGTATGGTCAAAGTGTGAGCGGCTTAATGGCACCTGACTGTGAGAGACCACTAGTCGAGTTGCTGATACTGGCTGGATAACGTCTCGTCAATTCGTCGGAGTCCGAAGACCCCCTAGTAAATACTGCAGAGATTGCTGAGAGTCTGTATAGCCAGGTTCGTTAGATAACACTTTAGAGATAGCTTAAAGATAACTTTCGATTACCAAAAAATTGCCTAAGATACCAAGGTTCACTCGAAATCAGCCCTAATGATCTAGTTCTAGATATAGAGTATAAACAGCTTGTCCAAGTTAGCTACACGAAGAGGAACAAAAGCCCCGACGCGCGTTTCGCCTGTGAGCGGCTTTTCAAGGGGTAAGTAAAAATCTCGTGTGTCCGATTTTAAATAGGGCGCCTTGCGTCCTGATTGGTTGGTGGGAGGGGCTATGAAAATAGGTCTAGTTAACTCCTGCCCTGCTGGATAAGATGGAAATCGAAACAGTATATAGCATTCATGTTCTGGAATCAACTGAATGCTAGGGACTTAGTGAGAGTTTTGGTAGATTACTGTTTGATCGCTACTTGCAGGGTATACAGGATTGCCGGGCTGTAAACTGGATCCTATGAAAAGGAAAAAATATAGTTGCAAAATTATAGTTTGCAACATGATAACATTTACGGAATGGTGTGTGCAGGGGTACAGTGTTATGACTTGTCACGAGCCTGCTGAGTAGTGCTAGGCTGTTGCTGTGTTTGTGTACAAGGTAGAGTGGCACCCCCATTTTTTCGGTTTCCAGATTCATAGTTAATGCTTACCATGAGGATTATAATCCAGCATGGTGCAAACTAGCTGAAATATGGTTCTACCAGAGATACAAATAATTGCCATGTTGTTCAATCATTGGGGGGTACTGTACAGAATATCGTGCCAGCGCCCAGTATGGTAGATAGGGGAAAGTATGAGGATCCCACCAAGGATTGCTAAAAGATTATAATAGTTGAAGTACAAAGAGAAATAGTGGGTGAAATACCCTGTGATTACACGGTCAAATATAGAGTTTAAAGGTAATGAGGGATAAACCCTGTATAGAGAAGTGCCATCAGTGAATGGACTGACATTATTTGTGAATGAAGGGAGTATAGTTGTATTCTTCATTCAAGCCACAAGGAGTTAGTGTTTTAAATTTAAAGATCCATTGTGACTCCTTTTGTAATAAAAGTTGATTTAGATTCCCTTTTCTTGGGTGAGGAAGAAGCTTTTCTATTGCCTGAAATTTCAAGCAATCTGTATTGCCGTGGTGGAAATTCTGGATGTGTCTGGCAATTGGGGTAGGGGTGATATTGTTTTTGACGGAACCGATGTGTTGCAGGATTCTACGTCTAAACTGCTGGTAAGTTTTGCCGATGTACTGTAGCCCACAGTCACAAGTTATCAAATAAATGATATTAGTGGTGCTACAGTTAACAAGGGCATTGGTATATACTGTGATTTTAGAGCAGTTAGACTGGGTATATTTGGATGGAAGAATATATTTACATGCTTTGCAGTGTCCGCACCTATATGTCCCTTTGGTTTGAGTAAGCCAGTTTGAAGTGGCCTGAGGGGATGCCAGGTGACTATGGACAAGCATGTCCTGTAGATTAACCGCTCTCCGGGCAGTTAATTGTGGATGTTCTGGTAGTAGTTTGTTGAGTACAGGGTTGTGGCGTAAGATTGGCCAGTTTTTAGATAGTATATTGGACATGGTGGCCCATCCACTGTCAAAGGTCGCTATACACCTTGGAGTAGAGTCGGAGGTCTTAGTGCGAGTTGACCTAAGGCTAGTTAGTCTATCGGTTTGGCTTGCACGTTGAAATGCCTTCTTCAAGACCCTATTGGGATACCCCAATGTCTTGAAGCGAGTTCTTAAGGTTTGGCATTCTTGATAAAAGGAATTATCCTCGGAGCAGTTCCTTCTAGCACGGAGGTACTGACTGTAGGGGATAGAGGCCCTCAGATTGTATGGGTGATGGCTATCCCAATGTAGGAGGCTATTCGTTGCGGTTGATTTCCTATATAGCTCTGTTTGTATAGTCCCGTCCTCAAGTAATATGATTCTCAAATCCAAGAAGATTAGTTCGTGCACATCAATGACAGAGGTAAGTTTAAGGTTGATGTCATTGACATTGAGTGCACCGACGAAATCTTCAAAAGCCCCACAGGAGCCGGTCCAAAGGAGCAGCATGTCATCAATATATCTATACCACTTCAAGATATATCCATGGTATAGGTGATATAGTGGAGAATTGATGACATGCTGCTCCCACCAACCCAAAAACAAATTCGCATATGTTGGGGCACAAGCCGTGCCCATGGCAGTGCCAGTCAGTTGTAGATAGTACCTGCCATTAAACATAAAGTAGTTGTGCATCAAAACAAACTTCAACAATTTAAGTATGAAGTTCTTTTTTGAGGGGTCGAAGTTCGACTTGTTCAGAAAAAATTCACATGCGAAAATCCCTTTGTCATGTGGAATGTTGGAATATAGGGAGACCACATCGAGACTGGCCAAAAGAGTGTAAGGAGGAACCTGTAGACCCTCCAGGGTCAAGAGGGTAGACTTAGTGTCCTGTAAGTATGATGGTAGAGTAATGACCATAGGTCGTAGAACTTTGTCAATAAATCTACTGGATCTTTCGGTTAGGCAATTGTTGCCCGAGACTATGGGTCTGCCAGGTGGATTTAGCGGGTTTTTGTGAATTTTGGGCAGACAATAAAATGTTGCAATGGTCGGATTCTTATGAGGTAGGAGATATTTGCATTCTTGAGAGGTAATGATATGTGATGATTCAGCTTCCGTTAGTATAGTGTCCAGTTCCTTCACAAAGTTCGAGGTTGGATCACTCGGTAATGGTTGGTAACATTCCTTATCATTCAAATGTGTCATGCATATTTCAATGTATTTGTCTCGATTAAGGAGGACAATATTGCCCCCTTTGTCGGCCGGTTTGATGATGGTATTGGTAGATTGTTTTAGCTCTTTTAAACCCTTAAATTCCATAGCTGTCAGATTCTTAGGTGGTGTGGGGATGTCTGATTTCTCGAATTCACTGGTTGACATTTGAACAAATAAATCAACATGTGGTAATTCCTTGAAGTTTGGAGTATACCAGCTTTCTGGCTTAAAATCCGTCAATGGTTTGTTAGGATTTTGTTCCTCCAGAAGATCAGTTAAATTCTGTGCTAGACGAAAATCCTCTAAGGTCAGCCCAAGATCGTTGGCTGTTTGTGTATCTTTTTTAGTGTGAATAATATTCAGGGCAATTTTCCTACCAAATAGATTAATATCCTTCGTCCAATCGAAGGTATTGCATTGGGGAGTGGGTACAAATGAAAGGCCTTTGTTAAGGAGAGAGATGTGTCTGGGTAACAGAATAAAATCTGAGAGATTTATAATCCTGTTTGGATTTGACTCTTTGTCCGATTCTGTTTGTATCCCCACCTGTCCCTGTCCCGGAGTCTCCCCCTTTGATGACGGTAGGGGCCTTGTTCTAAAAAAGGAACTTGGATTTGAGAATCATATTACTTGAGGACGGGACTATACAAACAGAGCTATATAGGAAATCAACCGCAACGAATAGCCTCCTACATTGGGATAGCCATCACCCATACAATCTGAGGGCCTCTATCCCCTACAGTCAGTACCTCCGTGCTAGAAGGAACTGCTCCGAGGATAATTCCTTTTATCAAGAATGCCAAACCTTAAGAACTCGCTTCAAGACATTGGGGTATCCCAATAGGGTCTTGAAGAAGGCATTTCAACGTGCAAGCCAAACCGATAGACTAACTAGCCTTAGGTCAACTCGCACTAAGACCTCCGACTCTACTCCAAGGTGTATAGCGACCTTTGACAGTGGATGGGCCACCATGTCCAATATACTATCTAAAAACTGGCCAATCTTACGCCACAACCCTGTACTCAACAAACTACTACCAGAACATCCACAATTAACTGCCCGGAGAGCGGTTAATCTACAGGACATGCTTGTCCATAGTCACCTGGCATCCCCTCAGGCCACTTCAAACTGGCTTACTCAAACCAAAGGGACATATAGGTGCGGACACTGCAAAGCATGTAAATATATTCTTCCATCCAAATATACCCAGTCTAACTGCTCTAAAATCACAGTATATACCAATGCCCTTGTTAACTGTAGCACCACTAATATCATTTATTTGATAACTTGTGACTGTGGGCTACAGTACATCGGCAAAACTTACCAGCAGTTTAGACGTAGAATCCTGCAACACATCGGTTCCGTCAAAAACAATATCACCCCTACCCCAATTGCCAGACACATCCAGAATTTCCACCACGGCAATACAGATTGCTTGAAATTTCAGGCAATAGAAAAGCTTCTTCCTCACCCAAGAAAAGGGAATCTAAATCAACTTTTATTACAAAAGGAGTCACAATGGATCTTTAAATTTAAAACACTAACTCCTTGTGGCTTGAATGAAGAATACAACTATACTCCCTTCATTCACAAATAATGTCAGTCCATTCACTGATGGCACTTCTCTATACAGGGTTTATCCCTCATTACCTTTAAACTCTATATTTGACCGTGTAATCACAGGGTATTTCACCCACTATTTCTCTTTGTACTTCAACTATTATAATCTTTTAGCAATCCTTGGTGGGATCCTCATACTTTCCCCTATCTACCATACTGGGCGCTGGCACGATATTCTGTACAGTACCCCCCAATGATTGAACAACATGGCAATTATTTGTATCTCTGGTAGAACCATATTTCAGCTAGTTTGCACCATGCTGGATTATAATCCTCATGGTAAGCATTAACTATGAATCTGGAAACCGAAAAAATGGGGGTGCCACTCTACCTTGTACACAAACACAGCAACAGCCTAGCACTACTCAGCAGGCTCGTGACAAGTCATAACACTGTACCCCTGCACACACCATTCCGTAAATGTTATCATGTTGCAAACTATAATTTTGCAACTATATTTTTTCCTTTTCATAGGATCCAGTTTACAGCCCGGCAATCCTGTATACCCTGCAAGTAGCGATCAAACAGTAATCTACCAAAACTCTCACTAAGTCCCTAGCATTCAGTTGATTCCAGAACATGAATGCTATATACTGTTTCGATTTCCATCTTATCCAGCAGGGCAGGAGTTAACTAGACCTATTTTCATAGCCCCTCCCACCAACCAATCAGGACGCAAGGCGCCCTATTTAAAATCGGACACACGAGATTTTTACTTACCCCTTGAAAAGCCGCTCACAGGCGAAACGCGCGTCGGGGCTTTTGTTCCTCTTCGTGTAGCTAACTTGGACAAGCTGTTTATACTCTATATCTAGAACTAGATCATTAGGGCTGATTTCGAGTGAACCTTGGTATCTTAGGCAATTTTTTGGTAATCGAAAGTTATCTTTAAGCTATCTCTAAAGTGTTATCTAACGAACCTGGCTATACAGACTCTCAGCAATCTCTGCAGTATTTACTAGGGGGTCTTCGGACTCCGACGAATTGACGAGACGTTATCCAGCCAGTATCAGCAACTCGACTAGTGGTCTCTCACAGTCAGGTGCCATTAAGCCGCTCACACTTTGACCATACTAGACCTTCCTATTAAGTAAATTAGTTTTTGTTCTATGCTGGCAATCGAAAGTTATCTTTAGCTATCTCTGAATTTTTTATCTGACGAACCAGGTTAAACAGACTTTTAGCAAATCTCTGCAGCATTCACCAGGGGGTCTTCGGACTCCGACTAATTGACGATACGTTATTTAGTCAGTATCAGCAACCCGACTAGCGGTCTCTTATGGTCAGGTGTCAGCAAGCCGCTCACACTTTGACCAAACAAGACTAGACTATTAAGTAAATGAGTTTTGTTCTTTGCAGTCGTACTGGACCAGAAGCCAGATAAAGTGAGCTTTTCTTTTGAAAGCTCCAACAGTCTAAAGTGATTTCCAGTTATCTCTGCAATCCATACTAGAGGGTCCACTGACGTCTACCCATAAGAATCATTTAACCTAGGCTGTGCATCTTTCCAGCGGCAGTCTACGATGATACAATGACAAGCCGTGTAGAATAACTAAGTCCACTGGCCGACTAAAACCCTAGTGACCTGCTGGGATGCCAGCTTTATTACTTGACTCTTAATTGAGTATATCTGTTGAAACCCCTGTGAATTAACGCAGTATACACCAGTGACTCTTTAGACCCTCAGGTATTGCAGACTCGCCAATTTAGTAGGAATCAGAAATACAGTATTATAATATCTGATTCTCTCAGACAGACACCTCGTTCAGCTCTCCTCACCTATACTTCTATTTTGGGGATATCTATGCTTTATACATCACTTGTCCACATTACCACATGTTGTTTGGCAAAGGCAGGGACCTTTAGCCAACCTAAGCTACACTATTATAAGTCAGCATCAGCCAATCCAGAGTAGTGGCATGATTTACCTGCTCTGGGCTATCTATCAGGTCCAGACCTGATATCTATCAAAATATCCAAAAATCTCCCATTGTTTGGGACTAAGACATAACACATATCTCTGGCTGTATATGTCTGACCATTTATCTGTGTATATACCATTGTACACATCATTTCCACCTTACCCCTACTAACATAGAGACCAACTATTATCTCTTAGTATTAACACTTAGTATTAGTCTGCACTTGCAGGCTGATAAACTTACTATTCTAGTAGGGACATATATACGTTTATCAACGTTTTTTCTTCCTCTTTATGTTATGTCCGTCTAGAGTCTGATATCTTTTCAGCTCTTATTTTATCTACACATTAAAAGTTTATTAATTTTACCAATACATCGAGAATCAATTAAAAGTTATATTTTATCTCTCCCAGGTCACTGGGCAGTCCAGTTCTTTGTTTTTTCAGAAAAAAAAACTGGTTTCACTTTCAAACAGATGTAATTTACCTTAAATAATTGTATCTCAATCTCTAAATTGAGCTTTAATCACATATAGGAGGCTCTTGCAGGGTCTAGCAAGCTATTAACATAGCAGGAGATAAGAAAATCTTAATTAAACAGAACTTGCTATAAAGAAAGCCTAAATAGGGCTCTCTTTACAGGAAGTGTTTATGGAAGGCTGTGCAAGTCACATGCAGGGAGGTGTGACTAGGGTTCATAAACAAAGGGATTTAACTCCTAAATGGCAGAGGATTGAGCAGTGAGGCTGCAGGGGCATATTCTATACACCAAAACTGCTTCATTAAGCTAAAGTTGTTCAGGTGACTATAGTGTCCCTTTAAGGGGTTTAAAGCCTATTATATGCTGAACGTCAGAGAACGCTGTAACAGCGTTAAAGGGTTAAGCTGTAGCTGTTCTGGTTACTACATTGGCCTTTTAAATCAGATTTAGAAAAAAAAATCATGAAATATAAAAATGCTAAGCAGATTTCCCCCATCTGTCTCACATTTTCTTTTTCAACATTTTCTATACAAGCTTTAAGAGATAATACACTTTTACTGCTGAGTCACTCTGACCCTTTTACTATGTAAAAAAAAAAAAAAAAAATGAATGTGACCCTTAAACTGTGTGGAAGGGATTAAGTCCTAGAAAATAGTCATTTGTCTAAGCCCTTGTTTAGATGAAATAGAAGCTAGCGTCCTGAAGGCCTCAACAATTCATAGGACACCCAATACTGCGTGGCCTCTGTTTGGTAATCAATACTGCATCATTGCTTGGCTTAGTGTGCTTGATAAATTATTGTTCCCACAAATCACAGATATTATGGAAATAGGTTTTGTCATTCAGAGTTTTTATTCAGCACACTTTTTCATGCAACCATTTTGGATTAATGCTGCAATAGCAGATGATGGCAGCAGTACCATATAAAATTTGGTATTTTGGCAGCCTGTTTCCACTTCTAACTTTAGGGAAAATGCTTTTTACTCCTTACTTAAAGAAGGGAAACACCATTGCAAAGTAATTTCATGATACTATAGCAGTAAACATGCTATGGAATTTTAACAGTGATTGCTACCATTAAAGGATCACTATAGTGTCAGGAAAACAAACTCGTTTTCCTGACACTATATCACCCTCAGGGTCCCCCTCCCACTGGGCTGAAGGGGTTAAGCAGCTTACCTTAATCCAGCGCCGGGTTCCCTCGGCGCTGGTGACCTCTCCTCCCCTGCCGACGTCAGTTCCTGAGTCAGCTCCAGGGCCGGCGCGTCTATAAGGAAGCCCAGGCAGCCGCCTTAGGGCACCTGAGCAAGGGGGAGCAAAAATCCAAATCCCCAGCCGTCGGCTAGGGATTTGGATTTTTATACAGCAGCCTGCCTTGCCCTTGCCTTGCTCTCATGGCTGGCTCCCACCTTTACTGACGGTCCGGAGGTGAAGTCTGTGCTGTGCCGCCCTATCCTGATGATGTCAGGAGGAGGGTGCGACTTTCACCTCCCCCAGAGTACCCTGCGGTCTGATGCTGGCAGGGTCGGGCTACCCCTGCTAGCTCCAATATGGCGGCGCCCATGCAGTGTAGCCAGCCCGGCGCCGCCAGTGACCGCATGAACAAAAAACTTCCTCAGTAACAAATAAGTCATGTTAATATAATTTGATTATTAATATAAGATGGTGCTACCATCAGCTCCACCACGCAGGCTCGTTGCCTAGGTGTTCTCTTTGACTCCGACCTCTCCTTCAAGCCTCATGTTCACTCTATCGCCAAATCCTGTCATTTCCATCTCAAAAACATTGCGCGCATCCGCCCCTACTTAACGCCAGATGCGACTAAGGTGTTGGTCCATTCCACTGTACTTTCTCGCCTTGACTACTGTAATCCGCTTCTCAGTGGTCTTACGTGCTCCCAACATGCACCGTTATAGTCCATAATGAATGCGGCGGCGAGGCTCATCTTCCTGTCCGCCCGCACCTCCCATGCCTCACCCTTCTGTCAGTCCCTACATTGGCTTCCTATAAAATATAGAGCTCAATTTAAAATTCTGGTTCTTGCTTTCAAATGTCTACATAATGCTGCTCCCACCTATTGATACCGGAGAAACTGACGGAAGCCAAGCACAGAGAGATGGACACAGGTTTCTTCAGGAAGGAAGAGATTCTTTATTGGATCACCGATCGGGACTCAGAGGGACTAATGTCACCAAAACACAGCAAGTTCTGAGCCCCGGACAATAGTGCAGGCTCCTTATATAGGCACATAACTCCTCCCATATTTAAGCTCCACCCGCACATTCTCTTGACCAATCAATACAAATAAGAATTAACTTCCTGCTTGACCGCATGGCTTGTCCAGCACAATGGAGGAGGGGAATACTACATCCTGTATTCTTGCACATGCTCCGTACACTACTGATCGTATCTTGCCTCGTGCAACCAACTGATCGATACGTCAGCATATGCACATACACATGCCACGTGGTAATCTCGGCCTACTAAATTTATTTTTACCGAGATTCCACCACATTCCCCCCTTTGATGCCTCTTGATATTTCACAATTACTTGAGGCATCACTTAACCTTAGTTTGCATACACCACAAGTTACCTTGAACCAGACCAGACTTATCTTATGATGTGAATCTTCAACACTCATCTTCCTGCATTGGTTCTCCCTGATCTAGAGCCTTATATTTATAAATTGCCATTATCTGTGCAGCAGCCTTCCTCTCTGCTATATTTTCTATCAGGCTTTGCACAGACCTAACTACTAAGGGTATAAGACACGGCAGGAGTAGACACAACATTAAAATCAGTAGGACTCCACCTACCACTGCCTTAAGCCCTCCAAACCACTCATACCAGCTACCAAACCAACTGCTTGGATTATACCCTTTCCATACCTGAGTAGGCACATGCGCTAGTTTAACCATATGGCTAGTAAGCTCAGCTATTGCTTGCCCTTCGTCATCTATTTGAAGACAGCAATTGCTCAGGTTAAACTTCCCACATACACCTCCCTCTACTGCCAAAAGGTAATCCAAGGCTAATCTATTTTGGTATACTGCTGTCCTCATCCTGGTATTATGCTTCGCTAGAAGATTGAGCGCTTGTGATGTCTCGTTAGTAATGATCTCAACCACCGCCTGTAATCTTATAATACGGTTGAGCATATAAATAGGGGTTCTATAACCAAAGGTACCGTCCTCTGCCCACGTGGCTGGCCCATAGTAATCTATAATACGCTGGGGAGGCCATTCATTATCTTCCCAGGCGCCTATCTCTATGGGTCCCCTTTTCTTCCTATGATTCACATCATACACTTTAACACCTAAAGTCTCACCTGTTTCAATAGGTAACAAGAAGAAGGATGGTTTGAGCATACCCAACACACATGCCCCTTCCCAGTCCTGTGGCAACTCCGAATAGGCTTTCTTACCACAGATCCAGTACAAATTTGCTGGGGCTCTCCAGGTAGATGTGATGGATAGATCAAACCACACATCCTTTAAATTGGCGTATCTAGCAAACGGGTTAGATGGTTCTGAGACATTTGAAGCCGACCACCAAGTTGTATTCTTCGTATCATCATCATAAGCTTTTTGCCCTAGACAAGTTAATTCTCCTACAGAAGTATTATACATCATTCCTTTCCTTGCTATGCAAACATAACCTATGATGGAGGTCTTTAATCTCCACTCAGATTTACCTCTAACACTCATATGATAATCGGCTTGTGTAGATATTAATTGGTCAACTGCCTCAGAACCGGACATTACCTCCTTTGCTTCCCAAGGCCATTGGTCTCCCATGTTAGTACCTCCACACACATAGCAGTTGGTAACATTAAGACTACCGGCAATACTCTCGGCTAAATCAATAAACAGGTTTTTAGCATTATGGGGGATCTTATTATCTATACTCATCTCTTCATAAAAGGAATGGTATACTTGATGAGTCTGGGAGGATACCGTATCAGTCTCTATCCCTATAAACAATACTGTCCCAGGATCTAAACCCGTCCCATATATTTGAAACCCAAATAAATTACCATATTTATCTAAGAACTTGTCGGGGTTATTTATAAGTATATGGATGGGATTGCATTCCATAGACTTACAATATGGGCTGGTAGGCAACTTAGTCACAATCATGTCCTTGTCTACTGTCTGTCCCCAAGTTGCCCACCCCACACAAGACCAATATGGGCAAAAGTTATAATCTCTATTTGGGCATCTAGGACTCACATACTTATTTTTACTACTGGGACAAATATATTTATCGTTAGACCCATACGTCCTCTCCCATCTAAGATCCCCACATACATTCCACGGCTTTCTACCACTTGATATCGCCTTACACGCATCAAATAGCAGAACACCCGAAGAATGTACGGATTCTAATACCGTCTTATTAATTAGGGTCCCCTGAGGATCTTCATTCCTGAGAGTCAACCAAATTGTACGAGGTTGATACTCTGGACTGAAGCACTTAGGTTCTCCTACTCCTAAATGGCACACACTATATTCTATATTTAGGTATCTACATCTTGATACATCTCCTTTACACTCGTATTGTGAATGCCAAATTAGGGTTTGGGAAATATGGTTACCTGTTCTTGTAGTCTTAATGCATACCTCACAGCTAGGAGTGTCGGTACCTCTACCTTCCTGAATATAAAAATACACATATAAAAACATTATTAAGAACACATCTTTCGTCGTCATCCTCAGTCTTCGTCCGTGCGAAGGCACCTCAGCTTCCAGGATGTAAGGGCTGCAGGGAATGGAGTTCTGCTCGTCTTCACAGGGGTCCCTTCGAGACTTTTCCTGGCTTATATACTATACGTCGGTGAGCGGACAGGCTTTATTATGGCCTTCTCACTCACTTACCAAATCTCTGAAACAATAAAATTTGTAATCCACAAGGTTCCTCGTCACTCCGACTGAGTCGTGCGCTTTAACCGGATCTTGCAGGGATTCTCTGGATCTGCTGTAACTTGCCAAGAATCGACTGCTGCTGGTTTAACCCTGGAGTGATGTATCCACGGAGTCACTTCGGCTACTTTTATCGCTGTAGGGGTAGACAAAAGAACAACATAAGGACCTCTCCACTTGGGCCCTAACGGTACATTATTCCACTCTTTAATCCACACTTGGTCTCCTGGGTGGTAACTATGAACTGGGGGATAAATATTCACAGGTAATCTATCTTGTACCCACTTCTGTACCTCCTCCATAGTCTTACCCAACTCTACAACCTGCTGCCGGGTAATTCCTTCTCCCAACTGACTCAAATCCCCCCTTAAGTTACCAAGTACGGGAGGTGGTCGCCCATACATGATTTCAAAAGGAGAGAGGCCCATCCTTCTGGTAGGTGTACTGCGGATTCGCAATAGAGCTATGGGTAAGAGAACGTTCCACTTAAGTTGGGTTTCCTGACACATTTTAGCCAACTGATTCTTAATAGTTCTATTCATTCTCTCTACCTTACCAGAACTCTGGGGTCTATATGCCGTATGAAGCCTCCACTTTATACCAAGCATATGAGTCAGTTGTTGTAGGCACTGATGAACAAAAGCTGGACCATTGTCCGATCCTATAGAGCAGGGTAGTCCATATCGGGGTATTATTTCTCGTAGCAGGAATCTCACAACTTCTCCTGCTTTCTCTGTACGAGTAGGACATGCTTCTACCCAGCCTGAATAGGTGCACACAATTACCAGCAGGTAGCGATGTCCACCCGATTTAGGCATCACTGTATAGTCAATTTGTAAATCGGACATGGGGAGTCCCCCCATAAACTGGACTCCTGGTGGCTTTACTGGTCCTTGCCTTGCATTATTTTTAGCACATGTTACACATCTTCGTACAATGGCCTGAGTCAAGTTGGACAATCTTGGTATGTAGAAATGTTTTCTGAGAGATTCTTCTGTGCTGTCTCTCCCAGAATGTGTCCCGTTGTGATAGTTTTGGACAATTTCTACCGCTAGTGATGCTGGAATAACTATTCTTCCATCTTCTAACTGATACCATTTGTTCTCCAAATACTTTCCAGGTTCAGTCTTTAACCACTCCTCTTCTTGAGCTGTATAAACTGGAGTCCATTGAGACAGTGGAGTTGGTATAAGAGCAGCTATATGCCCCACATACTCCTGTCTTCCCGATTCAGAGGCACGCTTAGCTGCACTATCTGCCATCCGATTTCCTTTGGTTACATCACCATCTCCTCTCAGATGCGCTCGACAATGTATAATACCGACTTCTCTCGGCTCCCACACTGCTTCCAATAGTTGTAGGATTTCGGCTGCGTACTTGATTTCTTTGCCTTCTGAATTCAATAGTCCTCTTTCTTTATACAAAGCTCCGTGGGCATGGGTGGTTAAAAACGCATACTTGGAGTCCGTGTAGATGTTCACTCTTAAACCTTCAGCCAATTGTAACGCTCGTGTCAGTGCTATCAATTCTGCCTTTTGTGCTGATGTTCCTTTTGCCAGTGGCCGAGCTTCTATCACCTTGTCTATCGTTGTTACTGCATATCCTGCATAGCGGATCCCTTCTTTCACATAACTACTGCCGTCGGTGTAATATTGAACATCGGGGTTCTGGATGGGAAAATCACGAAGATCGGGTCTACTTGAAAATACTTCATCCATTACTTCCAAACAATCATGTTGACTTTCAGTAGGTTGTGGCAAAAGGGTAGCTGGATTTAAGGTGTTTACAGTCTCTAAATGTACTCTTGGGTTTTCACACAACATTGCTTGATACTTGGTCATACGGCTGTTACTAAACCAATGATTTCCTTTGTAATCCAACAACGTCTGTACTGCATGTGGGACTCGTACATAAAGTTCTTGACCCAGAGTGAGTTTATCGGCTTCAGCTACTAGCAGGGCGGCTGCAGCTACGGCTCTTAGACAAGGTGGAAGTCCGCTGGCCACTGCATCCAGTTGCTTAGACATGTAGGCGACAGGTCTTTGCCATGATCCCAAGTACTGTGTCAATACTCCCACAGCCATTCTTCTTTGTTCGTGTACATACAGGTAGAATGGTCGTGTGTGATCAGGTAGACCTAATGCTGGGGCACTCATCAAAGCCTTCTTCACATCTTCAAATGCCGTTTGCTGTTCTTGAGTCCATAAGAAGGGGTCGTGCTCTGTACCTTTGATAGCTGCATACAGAGGTTTGGGAATCCATATCCTACAGAAGCCTGCTGCCCCCAAGAATTCTCGCACTTGTCTTCTATTCTTGGGTATCGGTATTTGGCACACAGCTTCTTTTCTCTCTGGCCCCATAATTCTTTGACCTTCAGAGATATGGAATCCCAGATATTTGACAGTTGGCAAACACAACTGAGCCTTCTTTCTAGACACCTTGTATCCTGCCTTCCAGAGAATGTGTAGTAGATCGTGCGTTGCTTGCTGACATATTTCCTTTGTAACTGCTGCTATCAACAAGTCATCTACATATTGTAACAATACACACTCTCCTGGGATGGACTCGAAATCTTGACTTAGAGCTGAACCAAATAGGGTAGGTGAATTTTTAAACCCTTGGGGCAGTCTTGTCCAGGTCATTTGGCGTTTTGAGCCCGTTACAGCGTTTTCCCATTGGAAAGCGAAGATACATTGACTTTCTGCAGCAATTCGGAGGCAAAAGAAGGCATCTTTGAGGTCTAAGACTGTAAAATAAGTAGCCACGCCCGGAATTAAAGCAAGCAGGTTATATGGATTGGGCACAACTGGATGTATACTAACAACCGCATCATTGACTGCTCTCAAGTCCTGCACAGGTCGATACTCATCTGTACCGGGCTTTTGAACAGGCAGCAATGGGGTGTTCCAGGGGGAAGTACAGAATTTTAGGATACCATACCGTATGAACTTATCCAGATAAGATTGGATGTTCTTCTTAGCCTTCTGCGGGATGTGATATTGTCTTAGGCTCACTGGATAAACCCCAAGTTTTTGTTCGATTTTAATAGGTGGAATATTGCGGGCCAGTCCTGGTGGGTTGTTCTCTGCCCAAACTCCTGGTATGTTGAATAAGGACTCATCACTCCTAGGGTTTTGGCTAGTCAACGCTGTATAAAGTCGCCACTCTTCTTCCTTTGGTACGGATAATGTCATAATACCTGAAGGTCCATTAAACTTTAAGGATGTTGTTCCATTTGGTAGGAACGTAATCTGCGCTTGTAACTTAGATAGCATATCACGTCCCAGCAATTGGACTGGACATTCAGGCATATAAAGGAATTGATGTTTTACTACGTGGCCTCCCAATGTACAGAGTCGACTTTTAAGAACCGGTTTTGCAGCACTTCTTCCAGTTGCTCCTATTACAGTAATAGTTCTTCCAGATGGAGGAGCAACTAGGTCAGTCACCACCGAATGTTCAGCACCAGTGTCGATCATGAACGCACTCCTTTTTCCCCCTATTGATACATCGACCATAGGCTCCGCTCGACCAAGGGGGATGGAGCCCGGTCGGTATCAATAGTCCTCCATGACCGTGTCAGCCAATCCTACAAAGTCCCTACCTTCTCTATCGCGGGACCTTTGCGCTGCTGGATAGTACCTATCTTCCCTTACACTTCCTCTGTTCCCATTACTCCCTCTATTACCATTGCTCCCTCCGGGGCCTCCTCTACCTCTCGCTCTGCCTCTAAAGTTTCCATAACCTGTCCTAGGTCTCTCTCTCTCATACTGTTCTCTTCGCGGACACTCATTTCTCCAATGCCCTTCTTCCCTACAATATGCGCACTGATTTCTACTCAGAGGTTCCTCATTCCACTTACTATTGCCTCTATCTGGGCCCCGTCTATCTACGCCTGCGATCGCTACCGCTAGCATATCTGCCTTTCTACGCATCTTGCGCTCTTCCTCTTTCTTAGTCTCTGTTTCCCTGTTCATATATACTTTATTCGCTACCTCCATTAGTTGGGTGATAGACATACCTGCAAACCCTTCTAACTTCTGTAGCTTGCGCTTAATATCTCCGTAAGCTTGGCTGACAAAGGCGGAGTTCACCATTCGGGAATTATCTGCGTCTTCCGGATTAAAGGGGGTATACAAGCGGTATGCCTCCAATAATCGGTCATAAAAGACACTGGGCGCTTCATCACTTTTCTGAATCACCTCAACTGTCTTCGACATGTTAATAGCTTTCTTCCCTCCGGCTTTCATGCCAGCAATTATAGCGTCTCTATAGGCTCTGAGTTGAACCATATCTGCGCCATTTACATTCCAGTCGGGATCGGTGTTAGGATAATGTGTTGCGGCCCATGCTGCCGGATTGGCTTGATTCAAAGCACGGGCTCTATCCTCTAGCGCTTTAATGGCCGCTTGATTAATCCTTGTCCTTTCCTCATTATTGAACAATGTCATTAATAACTGCTGGCAATCAGCCCATGTCGGGTTATGTGTCTGAACTATCGAGGTGAACAGATCGGTCATAGCTTGTGGTTTCTCAGTGTACGAGGAATTGTGGGTCTTCCAATTCAAGAGATCGGTAGTCGTGAACGGGACATATACGAAGACTGGGTCAGCATGTGCCATTTGACCTGCGGCATCGATATAGGCTGACCCGGGATTCAGACGAAGAGGCATCTGATAATGTCTAAGTTGTTGGGTACCGGTCAGTTGTCGGGTTAGTATGGGGCTACGTGGAGGGGCGTCAGTTATGGGTTCCAGTCGGGGGGAAATAGGGCATGAGGATGTGGGAGCTTGATTTTGGGAAAAGTTGGTAAATAGAATACTCCCAGCCGAGCTAGAAGAAGCTTGACCGGAAGTTTGAAGTGGCGCCAAATCAGGATATTTAGATCTAACGGGGGTTGGTTCTGGTTCCGGAAGGGGAGGTTTAATACGAGGGGGGGTGGATTCTGTACTGGAGGAGGAAGCGGAAGTGGATGAGGGTAATGAGGGGAGGGGTATAGAACTTCCTGCATTCGCGTCATTTCCTCTTAAAGGGAAGTAAGGGGGCGGCAAAGGGATCTCGGACTCAGGGGGCGTGTCCAAAATGGGCCTAACCACAGTCCTAGTGGACCAACAAGTCCTGGCAACCATGAGGCGACACTGCTCCTCGTGGCATATCTGAATCCATTTTGGCGAGTCGTTTACGGCCTGTCTCCAACAATCAATATATGGAAACTGTCCGTAAAGTTCAGGCCTACCTGACACAGCCACGTGTACACGCTGTATCAGGGTTGGATCCAAACTACCACGTGGCGGCCATGCCGCAACCAAAGTAGGCCACTCCCTAGTGCACAAAGTGAAACGTACAGGAGACATTTTAACCCCAAAATCACATGTTTTGAATCCCTTTTTAAAATTCTTTACCATACAACCTAAGGGATCCGGAATCGTTGACTCCGACGCGCCCATACTTATCAATGGAACGTTGTTGACAACGAATACTATGCACGCGTACTATTCAACAGTCACACCCGTTTCCTCTGGCAACAGCACCACGTGGTACGGTTACCAAGTGAAACGTACACAATAACACAATAAACACTCAGGGAATTCCCGTACACACACAGCTGTTACACCAGTCACTAGATAATCAATATTATGCCCTTTGGCGAAACTATACAGTCACCCACGCTATAATTCTCTATATATGAATTACCCGTCTATAACACACCCCAGTAACATCGTCTTTTACAAATAGCGGTTACAGTACGGTTAGCATAGGTCAAAGCACAATTTAAGGTCACAATACAATTATTAGTGGTTATGGTGTTAAACATGCAATGGACGACAATGATTAGTACTTATATACAGTGTCAGTAAATATACAGGGTTATGGTACCGTGCACTATGATACAGCAACACACTATTAACACTCTCGCTAGACGGCTGAGCTCGCGCTATCTAACAAGATATACACTTTACTAACAATCTTTAACACATTTACAATTCCCAACTAAACTATTGGCCAGTACCTTGAATGGACTACCTAAAACTATCTACATCCGTTTTGGTTAGCCACACTGCCCAAGCACCACATATAGCGAGCTAGAGGACCGAATTTACACAGACGCCTCTTAGTCGATTACTATCAAAAATCTAGTGGGTTCCAAATTTACACGCCTTCCCACTTAGCCAAGATAGGTTGAGAGCTAGCGAACCGAATTTACACAGACGCCGCTTAGTCTCCCGGTCCCTCCGACCTAGCGAACAAAATATACACCCTAGAACGCTAGTCTAGACAAGACACCGGTGTCCGGCTAGGGCTATTTACACCAGAACCCCGCCTGACTAACCAAATCAAACGGTCTTACTAAAGAGCGTTCGATTGAGCGGTGCGCCTTCGCTCCTTCCCTCCGACAGAGGGGGCAGATTCCATACACAATTCAAACCCCTTATGGGCCTACCGCACAATCGGTATACCCCTAGTGGGTCTGCCGTCTAAAACAGCAGTTGTCTTACCTCCTCGTTCCTGAACCTGAGTTCACACTCATCGACGGGGACACCCCAGCACTTCTTACGTAGAGGCCGATGATCTCCTGGACAACAGACCAGTGGCGCCGAGACGAAGGGAAGTCCACGCAGAAGTTCAGGGGTGCAGCCGTACAGAACGTGGGCAAAGATAGACCGTCTCACGCCTCTGCCTCTCAGCTACCGTTGAACGATGAGCTTCCCGGCCAATGCACCAAATGATACCGGAGAAACTGACGGAAGCCAAGCACAGAGAGATGGACACAGGTTTCTTCAGGAAGGAAGAGATTCTTTATTGGATCACCGATCGGGACTCAGAGGGACTAATGTCACCAAAATACAGCAAGTTCTGAGCCCCGGACAATAGTGCAGGTTCCTTATATAGGCACATAACTCCTCCCATATTTAAGCTCCACCCGCACATTCTCTTGACCAATCAATACAAATAAGAATTAACTTCCTGCTTGACCGCATGGCTTGTCCAGCACAATGGAGGAGGGGAATACTACATCCTGTATTCTTGCACATGCTCCGTACACTACTGATCGTATCTTGCCTCGTGCAACCAACTGATCGATACGTCAGCATATGCACATACACATGCCACGTGGTAATCTCGGCCTACTAAATTTATTTTTACCGAGATTCCACCACACTATCTATCCTCCCTTATACACAAGTATGTCCTGTCTAGGCCCTTACGATCTGCTGAAGACTTACGTCTATCTTCTGTCTTTACTCCCACCTCTGATGCTCGCCTTCAAGATTTCTCGAGGGCTGCACCATTCCTGTGGAACTCGCTTCCCTCCTCCGTTAGATGCTCACCCAGTCTCCACTCCTTCAAAAAATCATTAAAAACCCACTTCTTCATAAAAGCGTATCAATTAAACTCTTAATAGCTCCCAACTGATTCCTCTTCTGCAACTGTCACTAGTCTAATACTATCCTTACCTTTTGTGTCATTTTACCCCACTCCCTCTAGCATGTAAGCTCATTGAGCAGGGCCCTCAACCCCTCTGTTCCTGTGTGTCCAACTTGTCTGGTTACAACTACATGTCTGTTCGTCCACCCATTGTAAAGCGCTGCGGAATTTGACGGCGCTCTATAAATAATATAATAATAATAATAAGATGCATTGTTAATCAAAGAATGTTTATTTATAAAATTATTTAGAATTATCTTATCTGGTCCTTTCGTGTGACTGCGGGTAGCCATGTCCCATAGAAGGGAATATTAGAAGGGAAGATAAATCCTTCCAGAAAGTTTAAAATATACATTTTTCTGGATCCCAATATACCCCTTATAAGAATATATTTTTCCTCTTCATCATTGATAACCTGATAAATTTGTAATGAACATCTATTATGAAAAAATATGACCACTTTGTTTTGTTTTCGGTAAGATCCAAAAGTATAAGCCAATAAATATATGATCAGTGAGCTTTAGTTTAGTTGTTTAGCTGTTTAGTTACACATTTCTTGAAGTAGAGCTATATCCACTTCTAATCTTTTCATCATTCTAAAAAAATCAGAGTCCAAGATATACTAGAACCTCTGGCTCTTATTGGAACTCCACAGCGCCATGGGGTGGGGATAGAGAATAGGGAAGGAAATTTCTCTCTGTACAAAAAGTAAAAGAAGAATAAAGAAAAATATGGGCATACAGATTATTATATAATAAACGGTTGGATTAAAGGGGTATTCATTGGAACACCTGGACATCTCAAATGCCAGGGGGAAGTGGGGGGTACACTTTCATTGACCCTCCATCCATCTCCAAACATGGATTGTTGAAACAATGGGTATTGCTAAAAAAAAATGCACATATTTCACAATAAACAAGAAAAGGAGATCATTGTTTGGTTTTATCAGGAGGCTTAGGGTAGCTTTTTATGTTATGTTCTTTGTGCCGGAGGGGACCATTTTCAAGTCTCTGGACCTACATGAAATCTGTCAGGACAATACCAAAAGGGGTCATTAAAAAACGGTGGCCCAGGGAGGTGAATACAAAATAAAATTATTATTAGTTTATACAATAAACTTTCTTAGGCTGCATTAACAATGTATCAGAGTTTGCACAGTTCCCTGTTGTAAATTTAGCTCTTGGACTAATCCCTGGCTTTTCTCCATTCCATGGGAAGATGTGTAAGTGTAGGTAAATCATCCGATGATAATTGAAATCCCTCCAGTGGTTAAGGTTAAGTAGGCACAAGTCAATCTTTAGTAGAAAAGTGACAGTTTTGCCATTATGGAAAGTCAGGATGTTAAAGGTGAATCCCCATGCAAATTTTATGTGATGGTTTTGTAGAATATCAGATTATGTTTTCACATTCACCTCTTCTGTAGTGTTTGGTTTGTAGTTCAATACAGTGGTCCTATAGAGGTTTATGAAGGCTTCTTTAGTTGTAAAAAAGTGAAAGCACACTTTCACGTCTCTTGGCTGCTCACCATCTTCTTGCTCTTAAGGCCCTATATGCCCTGTCAATACGCCATAATTGGTCAGGTATACCAGGCGGTTAGGGCAGAATTCATCCAAGACAATGGTGTTTAGCCATCCCTTTTCCACCTGAACAGGTAGGCCCCTTATTCAGTCAGTCAGTGAGTGTGTGTTTGTGTGTCAGACTATATGTCAATGATGAGCGTGTGTTTATATATATCAATGTGTTTGTGTGTGAGACTGTGTGTGCTTGTGTGTCAGACTGTGTATCAGTGATGAGTGTGTGTCAGTTTGTGTGTGTCAGATTGTTTGTCAATGATTGTGTGCTTGTTTATGTATTAGACTGTGTGTCAATGATGAGTGTGTGTTTTTGTGTCAGACTGTGTGTCAATGATAGGTGTGTGTCAGCCTCAGGTTGTGTGTTTGTTTGTCACAGTGTGTGTCAATGAGTGTGTCCATTTGTGTGCTTTAATGTGTGTCAGTGATGAGTGTGTGTTGGTACGTGTGCGTTTGTGACAGTGTCAATGTGATTGTGTTTTTGTGTCCATGTGTCTTTAAAACATCAAGTTTAAAAAATAAGAACAAGTATATTAACATATGTGTAATATATTAACATATTTAGTATTAGCATATATTGATATGTATATATTTTATGTTTATAATGTATACAAATATTAATATAATACATATACATATGAGGAACACTCAAATGTTAAAAGCCACTTTATGGTTTTAACATTTGGGGAATTCCTTAACCCCAGTAGGTGCCAGGTTCCCCCCAAAATATCCGACAGTGAGTCTTCTTTTACTGCTGCTCTACTCATCCCCTGGGAGACTGTCAGTGTCAACAGTGTCCCTTCCTTACTTGGTGAAATTGTCTCACACTCTGCAATTACCGCAAATGCACAAAGGGGGAGGGGTAAAGAAAGACACAGACAAAGACAATTTTTGGGGGGCGCCAAAATACATTTTCGCCTGTGTATTCATAAATCCTTGCACTGGCCCTGGTCAGCTCCCAAACAGTGCATAGGAAAGCATTTCTTTTAATGCTTTCTTATGGACGTTCTGCACGAATTCATATCCAACATATCAGAAGCCCCTCTAGCAGCTGTCTCTGAAACTGCTATGTTTACATGTGAAGGGTTAAAACCTGAGGGACCTGGACTATAGTGTCCCTTTAAATAAACATTGGGAAATATGTTTTTGTTTTTTTGTTTTTTAAGTGTTTTGCTAAACATTAAGCTATTTATTTCTGGCGCTTTTCCTATTTGACATTCCATTTTATTCCCATATTTGTTCCAAAATATACCGTACTTCACCTTTTCTGACATTTTATTTTCCGATTCCAATTTGGTTCTTTTATTCGGTTCACAAATATGTTTACAATGTATAAGAAAGAGGTGTGTGAGCATGCCTTTTTTACCGGTGAAAAATTTCCCAGCACTGTCATTGTGGACGATTTTTTGTGACAGTTAAGCCAACGTCATTTTCTTCCTTTTTTGTGTAAATATTATAAAAAAAAATCTTAAAATTGCGAATGTCTTTTAGTTCCCTAGACACAATACTTTTTTTTTTTATCTTGTGAATATAATCATTGATAAAATCATCAGAAAAACAGAGCAAATAATCCAAAAGAGGAATGGACAGTGGCAGAAGGAAGTATTATTATTGCTGTACATTTCAGAAAAGGCAGAATGAAATTATTTACATGTGTATAAAGATTGGAGTAACAGTTTTATAAAATAATGTATAAATTGATCCCTATAGAGCAGCGTTTCACAATTGGTGTGGTTCCGCGAGAACACAAATGGGGTCCCGCAAAGTTTCTGAAAACAAAATGGCCACGAGCAGTGAGGGAGCAGTGGGCAGTGATCCCCCTGCTCAGCTCCCTCGCACGCAAAGCAGTGATGCCGGAGCTGGAATATGACAGCACTCTGGCTCCACTAAGAGGCGCGCGAGGGAGCTGAGCAGGTAGATCGCCCGCACGCCAGCCGCTCAGCAGCCCAACTGGACCCCAGGGACCGCACACCAGCCGCTCAGCAGCCCCACTGGACCACAGGGACATAAAGACTCCATGCCAGCACTCCCAAAGGTAGAGAGGCTGGGTGTAGTAACATTTTAAAAATATAATAAATTGTATGTGTGTCTGTTAGGGAGTTTGTATGTGTTTGTGTGTCTGTCAAAGAGTGTATTTGTGCATGTCAGTGAGTGTGTGTGTGTGTATGTTTGTCAGTGAGAATGTATGTGTGCTTGTCAGTGAGAGTGTATATGTGTTTGTGTGTCTGTAAAAGAGTATGTGTGTTTGTCAGTGAGAGTGTATGTGTGTCTGTCAAAGAGTATGTGTGTCAGTGTGTGTATCTGTGTGTCAAGGTTTTTATACGTGTCACTGTGTGTATCTGAGTGTGTGTGTGTGTGTATGTCAGTATGTGTGTGTGTATGTGCCAGTGTGCGTGTCTGTGGGTGCAAGTGAGTGTATATGTCACTGTGTGTATCTGAGTGTGTGTGTATTTGTGAGTCAAGATGTGCATCAGATACATACATACACACACACACACACACAGATACACACTGACACATAGATACACACACTGGCACATACAAACAAAGATACACACACCAACACATACAAACACAGATGCATACACTTTGGCACTTAGATACACACACCTTGACACACAGATACATACACACACAGATACACACTGTGTGTCAAGGTGTGTGTATCTGTGTCATCTGTGTCAATGTGTGTATCTGTGTGTTAGATGCGTACACACTGGCACATACAAACACAGATATACACACCTTGATACACAGACACATACAAACACAGATACACACACTTTGACACAGATACACACACCTTGACACACAGATACATTCACATACACGCTGTGTGTAAAGGTGTGTGTATCTGTGTGTCAGTGTGTGTATCTGTGTGCCACTATGTGCCAGTGTGTGTGTGTGTCTGTGTTTCAGATACATACACACACAGATACACATTGACACACACACTGGCACATACAAACACAGATACACACACCTTGACACACAGACACACACCGGCACATACAAAAAAACTGTGCAATTATTTATTTTTATTTTTACCGGTCGTGTATCTGTGTGTGGGTGTGTGTGTGTGTATGTATGTATCTGTGTGTATCTGTGTGTCAAAGTGTGTGTATCTGTGTTTGTATGTGTCTGTGTAACAAGGTGTGTGTATCTGTGTTTGTATGGGCCAATATGTATGAATCTGACACACAGATACACACACACTGGCACATAGTGGCACACAGATACACATACCTTGACACACAAAAGGCATCATGTGACAGCAAAGTCACCCCAAAGTGGAAATAAGTTATATTTCACTTCCACTGTTTTGTTCAAACCAGTGTACGCTGAAGTAGTGTTTACTGGGGTCTTTAATTAGCCTTGAACTGCTGTTGCTTATCTTGTTCTTCAAAAAGAGACAATTGCAGCAGGAATGTATATCTCCCTTAACCTTCTCCATACCACAGGAGCCAAAAAGCAGTGAACATGTCACTAGAAAAGAAAAAAGAGTGAGGCTCCTTTAAAAGGGAGATAACTTGAGATATGAGAGTTTAATATAGGAGCCGGAGCCCGGGACTGAGGCGCCGTCAGGCCTGCGTGTCAGCTCCATCTGACACACGACCAGCTCCCCCTAGGGTATCCAGTACACCCCCCAGCCTTGGACGGCGGACGCAAGAAGAAAGGTGGCGCATCCAGTACGGCCGGAGGCATCTGGGAGGCCTTCCCGGACGCCACTTGGTCGGCGCACCAGCGGATCCAGACCCGGGCCAGTGGTGGTGAGTGGGCCCCACGGGGCATGGCTGTGCTGCCGTTGGGGGGGTCCCCCTCTCCTTTCCCAGGTTCCGCCCAAGGTTCCCTCCCCCTGTGTTTTCATCCGTTATTGCCCCCCCTCCCTCTATGGTCCCCTCTCCCTCCCTTGTCCCTTTGGTCCTAGGTCCCCTCCCTCTCTCTTCCCCCTTTTCTAGTGCTCTCTCTGTTCTCCTTCCTCCCCCCCCCCCCATCCTGTCCCCCCCCCCGTGTCTGTCTTTGGTCCCTGTGTCCCCCCTCTTTCCCCTGGGTACTTAACACGGCTGCCCTCCTCGGCAGGGTGTGAGCTTACCTCATCTCCACTGCTCTTCTCTCATGATCTGGCTGCTGCTCCCGGGACTGTCCAGCAGGTGGCACCTGGAACTGCTGCAAGGCTGAACAGTGCTGAAAATTAAATTAACTATGTCCTGCCTGGATCGTCTTTGTTTCCTTTGCCACGGGAGGTTCCTCGGGCATCGGCTGGTAAGTACACTAATGTTTCTTCCTTTCAGTCCGGGGGTTCCTCACTGAGGAGGTTTCTGTCAGGGCTTAGAGGTTTTCTAGATCAGTGGGAACAGGGTGCTTGGGGGGGTCCTTGCTGTTGGGTGATCCCCCGGGTGTTGCTGACGTTGCGCGTGGGTCCGCCTGTATGTATTGGTCGGGGCCCTTGGGCTTGCACCCAAAACAGAAGGTTCGTGAAAAAATATAGAGGGGAGAATTTGTTGAGATTTTTTCCCTCCTCCCCATGGAGGAGGCTCCTCCTTTGGTGGAAAAGGACGGGAAAGAAATCAGAAATACCGGTACTGGAAGATCCCGAAGACTTTCGGGAATTGGATTCGCGTGTTTGCGATCCTGGCCAGTTTCATTGGGGAAAAGGCTCAGCAGAAGTGCTCCGCATTGTTCTGCTACCAGGATACCATTTGGAACGCTTGTCGTACCTATGGCGGTCTGGGATTGTGGAAATATGACAAGCAATTCCATCAGCGGTTGGAGGTGCGCCCCTCAATTTCGTGGAACCAGATGGATATTGTCCTCTGGCTCTCCATTATGACCCGCCGGCCCACCGGCAGGGTGGGTTCTCATCCTTTCTTGGGAGGGCCGGTGGGGGTGGGTCCTCCTTCTCACCAGCCGGGCATCAGAGGAAAATTCAATGACAGTCACTGCAAGTGAAACCTGCGGGAGAGCCCATCCCGTCTCCTGCTGCTTCAAGCGGGGTAAAGTTGGCGAGAAGGGGGATGTGGGGTCAAAAGATGACGACGCCAGTGGTCGTAAGCACGATGCGCCCTTGGCTCTCCAGTTATAGGACTTGTCGGGCGGCCGACATCCTACTAGACGGGTTTGAGCATGGGTTTTGGATTCCTATCAGCTGTTGCCCCCCTTCCCCTTTGGTTCGGAACCTTTGTTCGGTCTGGGAGTTCCCTCAGGTGGTTGGGAAAAAGCTAGGTAAGGAGGTGTCGTTGGGTCGGATGGTTGGTCCGTTTCGGGACCCCCCGTTACCGGACTTGCGGGTCTCCCCCCTGGGTATGGTGCCCAAAAAGAAGCAGGGAAAATACCGTCTGATTCACCATTTATCGTACCCCCAGCCGGGCTCCCTCGGCGCTGGGGAACTCTCCTCCCTCTTCCAACGTCAGCCCTGAATGCTCATGCGCGGCAAAAGCCGCGCGGGCATCCACTCAGTCCATAGGAAAGCATTTCTCGATGCTTTCCTATCGACGTCAGCGTCTTCTCACTGTGATCTTCACAGTGAGAAGCGCGGAAGCGCTTCTAGCTGCTGTCAGTGCGACATCCACTAGAGGCTGGATTAACCCTAGTGTAAACATAGCAGTTTCTCTAAAAATGCTATGTTTTCAGCTGCAGGGTTAACACTAGATGAACCTGGCACCCAGACCACGTCATTGAGCTGAAATGGTCTGGGTGCCTATAGTGGTCCTTTAATTATATCATGCTATATCATGCTATTAACTATCCTTTACGTATATCAGCTGAATCCCATGTGTATTGTGTATTTTGTTACTTGTAATTACAAAAATAAAATGAAATAATTTTTGTGTATTTTGTTTATAACAAATAAGTTATAGAAGTTTATACTATATGTGTATTTTGTTTATAACAAATAAGTTATATAAGTTTATACTATATTGTGATGTAATTCCAGTAAAATACAAGTTTAGCAGGCTAAGATTGCCACAAGGCGTATGTATATGTGTTTGTAGTATCAGTTAGTTAATTACACGTAGCTAAGATACTGTTATCACTGTACTGACCAGGTGCAGGAATGTAAGAACTGGAATTACGCGTCCCTCTCCTTTGTATCAGATGAGCCACGTGGTTAGACCGGATGGATGAGTTTAGACTCTATTTATTAAATAGGTTAAGGGTATGTGTGGGTGTAGTTAATTGTGGGAGGAGCTACAGTGCTATATAAGGAATGTACTCTATGTATTCAGTACTCAGACTTTGCTGTATTTTGGTGACGCTAGTCCCTCTGAGTCCCGATCGGTGATCCAATAAAGAATCTCTTCCTTCCTGAAGAAACCTGTGTCCATCTCTCTGTGCTTGGCTTCCGTCAGTTTCTCCGGTATCATTTGGTGCATTGGCCGGGAAGCTCATCGTTCAACGGTAGCTGAGAGGCAGAGGCGTGAGACGGTCTATCTTTGCCCACGTTCTCTACGGCTGCACCCCTGAACTTCTGCGTGGACCTCCCTTCGTCTCGGCGCCACTGGTCTGTTGTCCAGGAGATCATCGGCCTCTACGTGAGAAGTGCTGGGGTGTCCCCGTCGATGAGTGTGAACTCAGGTTCAGGAACGAGGAGGTAAGACAACTGCTGTTTTAGACGGCAGGACCCACTAGGGGTATACCGATTGTGCGGTAGGCCCAAAGGGGTTTTGAATCTGTGTATCTGCCCCCTCTGTCGGAGGGAAGGAGCGAAGGCGCACCGCTCGATCGAACGCTCTTTAGTCAGACCGTTTGATTTGGTTAGTCAGGCGGGGTCCTGGTGTAAATAGCCCTAGCCGGACACCGGTGTCTTGTCTAGACTAGCGTTCTAGGGTGTATATTACGTTCGCTAGGTCGGAGGGACCGGGAGACTAAGCGGCGCCTGTGTAAATTCGGTTCGCTAGTTCTCATCCTATCTGGGCTAAGTGGGAAGGCGTGTAAATTTGGAACCCACTAGACTTTTGATAGTGCGACTAAGAGGCGCCTGTGTAAATTCGGTTCTCTAGCTCGCTATATATGTGGTGATTGGGCAGTGTGGCTAACCAAAACGGGTGTATATAGTTTTAGGTAGTCCATTCAAGGTACTGGCCAATAGTTTAGTTGGGAATTGTAAATGTGTTAACGATTGTTTTAGTAAAGTGTATATCTTGTTAGATAGCGCGAGCTCAGCCGTCTAGCGAGAGTGTTAATAGTGTGTTGCTGTATTATAGTGCACGGTACCATAACCCTGTATATTTACTGACATTATATAATAAGTACTAATCATTGTCGTCCATTGCATGTTTAACACCATAACCACTAATAATTGTATTGTGACCTTAACTTGTGCTTTGACCTATGCTAACCGTACTGTAACCGCTATTTGTAAAAGACGATGTTACTGGGGTGTGTTATAGACGGGTAATTCGTATATAGAGAATTATAGCGTGGGTGACTGTATAGTTACGCCAAAGGGCATAATATTGATTATATAGTGACTGGTGTAACAGCTGTGTGTGTACGGGAATTCCCTGAGTGTTTATTGTTATTGTGTACGTTTCACTTGGTAACCGTACCACGTGGTGCTGTTGCCAGAGGAAACGGGTGTGACTGTTGAATAGTACGCGTGTATAGTATTCGTTGTCGACGACGTTCCATTGTTAAGTATGGGTGCGTCGCAGTCAACGATTCCGGATCCCTTAGGATGTATGGTTAAGAATTTTAAAAAGGGATTCAAAGTTTGTGATTTTGGGGTAAAGATGTCTCCTGTACGTTTGGTCACTTTGTGTACTAGGGAGTGGCCTACTTTGGTTGCGGCATGGCCGCCACGTGGCAGTTTGGATCCAACTCTGGTACAGCGCTTACACGTGGCTGTATCGGGTAGGCCTGAACTTTACGGCCAGTTTCCTTATATTGACTGTTGGAGACAGGCCGTAAATGACTCGCCAAAATGGCTCCAGACATGCCACGAGGAGCAGTGTCGCCTCATGGTAGCTAGGACTTGCTCGTCCACTAGGACTGGTGTTAGGCCCATTTTGGACACGCCCCCTGAGTCCGAGATCCCTTTGCCGCCCCCTTACTTTCCGTTAAGAAGAAGTGACGCAAACGCAGGAAGTCCTGCACCCCTCCCCTCATTACCCTCATCCACTTCCGCTTCCTCCTCCAGTACAGGATCCACCCCCCCTCGTACTAAATCTCCCCTTCCGGAACCAGAATCCACCCCCATTAGAAACGAATATCCTGATTTGGCGCCACTTCAGACTTCCGGTCAAGCTTCATCTAGCTCGGCTCGAAGTGTTTTATTTACGACCTTTTCCCAAAACCGACCTCCCACATCCCCATACCCTATCTCTCCCCGACCGGAACCCATGACTGACGCCTCTCTACGTAGCCCCATCCAAACCCGACAGTTGACTGGTGCCCAACAATTAAAGCACTATCAGATGCCTCTTCGTCTGAATCCCGGGTCAGCTTATATCGATGCCGCAGGTCAAATGGCACACGCTGACCCAGTCTTCGTATATGTCCCATTTACCACAACCGATCTTTTAAACTGGAAGACCCATAATTCCTCGTATACTGAGAAACCACAAGCTATGACTGATCTGTTCACCTCAATAGTACAGACGCATAATCCGACATGGGCTGATTGCCAGCAGTTACTAATGACTTTATTTAACAATGAGGAAAGGACAAGAATAAATCAAGCAGCCATTAAAGCATTAGAGGATAGAGCCCGTGCTTTGAACCAAGCCAATCCAGCAGCATGGGCCGCGACACACTATCCCAACACCGATCCCGATTGGAACGTAAATGGTGCTGATATGGTTCAACTCAGAGCCTATAGAGACGCTATAATTGCTGGCATGAAAGCCGGAGGAAAGAAAGCCATTAACATGTCGAAGACAGTTGAGGTGATCCAGAAAAGCGATGAAGCGCCCAGTGTCTTTTATGACCGATTATTGGAGGCATACCGCTTGTATACCCCCTTTAATCCGGAAGACGCAGACAATTCCCGAATGGTTAACTCCGCCTTTGTCAGCCAAGCATACGGAGATATTAAGCGCAAGCTACAAAAGTTAGAAGGGTTTGCAGGTATGTCCATCACCCAACTAATGGAGGTAGCAAATAAGGTCTATATGAACAGGGATACAGAAAGTAAGAAAGAGGAAGAGCGCAAGATGCGTAAAAAGGCTGATATGCTAGCGGTAGCGATCGCAGGCGTAGATAAACGGGGCCCAGATAGAGGCAATAATAGATGGAGTAGGGAGCCTTTGAGTAGGGATCAATGCGCGTATTGCAAGGAAGAAGGGCATTGGAGGAACGAATGTCCGCAAAGAGAGCAGTACGAGAGAGACCAACCCAGGGCAGGCTACGGAAACTTTAGAGGTAGAGCGAGAGGTAGAGGAGGCCCCGGAGGGAGTAATGGTTATAGAGGGAGTAATGGGAACAGAGGAAGTGTTAGGGAAGACAGGTATATTCCAGCAGCGCAAAGGTCCCGTGATAGAGAAGGTAGGGACTTTGTAGGATTGGCTGACACTGTCATGGAGGACTATTGATACCGACCGGGCTCCATCCCCCTTGGTCGAGCGGAGCCTATGGTCGATGTATCAATAGGGGGGAAAAGGAGTGCGTTCATGATCGACACTGGTGCTGAACATTCAGTGGTGACTAATCTAGTTGCTCCTCCATCTGGAAGGACTATTACTGTGATAGGAGCAACTGGAAGAAGTGCTGAAAAACCGGTTCTTAAAAGTCGACTCTGTACATTGGGAGGCCACGTAGTAAAACACCAATTCCTTTATATGCCTGAATGTCCAGTCCAATTGCTGGGACGTGATATGCTATCAAAATTACAAGCGCAGATTACGTTCCTACCAAATGGAACAACATCCTTAAAGTTTAATGGACCTTCAGGTATTATGACTTTATCCGTACCAAAGGAAGAAGAGTGGCGACTTTATACAGTGTTGACTAGCCAAAACCCTAGGAGTGATGAGACATTGTTTAACATACCAGGAGTTTGGGCAGAGAACAACCCACCAGGACTGGCCCGCAATATTCCACCAATAAAAATTGAACTGAAACATGGGGTTTATCCAGTGAGCCTAAGACAATATCACATTCCGCAGAAGGCTAAGAAGAACATCCAATCCTATCTGGATAAGTTCATACGGTATGGTATCCTAAAATTCTGTACTTCCCCCTGGAACACCCCATTGCTGCCTGTTCAAAAGCCCGGTACAGATGAGTATCGACCTGTACAGGACTTAAGAGCAGTCAATGATGCGGTTGTTAGCATACATCCAGTTGTACCCAATCCATATAACCTGCTTGCTTTAATTCCGGGCGGGGCTACTTACTTCACAGTCTTAGATCTCAAAGATGCCTTCTTTTGCCTCCGAATTGCCGCAGAAAGCCAATGTATTTTCGCTTTCCAATGGGAGAACGCTGTAACGGGCTCAAAACGCCAAATGACTTGGACAAGACTGCCCCAAGGGTTTAAAAATTCACCTACCCTATTTGGTTCAGCTCTAAGTCAAGATCTACTGGATTTCGAGTCTATCCCAGGAGAATGTGTATTGTTACAATATGTAGATGACTTGTTGATAGCAGCAGTTACAAAAGAAAAATGTCAGCAAGCAACGCACGATCTACTACATATTCTCTGGAAGGCAGGATACAAGGTGTCCAGGAAGAAGGCTCAGTTGTGTTTGCCAACTGTCAAGTATCTGGGATTCCATATCTCTGAAGGTCAAAGGATTATGGGGCCAGAGAGAAAAGAAGCTGTCTGCCAAATACCAATACCCAAGAATAGAAGACAAGTGCGAGAATTCTTGGGGGCAGCAGGCTTCTGTAGGATATGGATTCCCAGCTATGCGATACTGGCAAAACCTCTGTACGCAGCCATCAAAGGTACAGAGCACGACCCCTTCTTATGGACCCAAGAACAGCAAACGGCATTTGAAGATGTGAAGAAGGCTTTGATGAGTGCCCCAGCATTAGGTCTACCTGATCACACACGACCATTCTACTTATATGTACACGAGCAAAGAAGAATGGCTGTGGGAGTATTGACACAGTACTTGGGATCATGGCAAAGACCTGTTGCCTACATGTCTAAGCAACTGGATGCAGTGGCCAGCGGACTTCCACCTTGTCTAAGAGCCGTAGCTGCAGCCGCCCTGCTAGTAGCTGAAGCCGATAAACTCACTCTGGGTCAAGAACTTTATGTACGAGTCCCACATGCAGTACAGACGTTGTTGGATTACAAAGGAAATCATTGGTTTAGTAACAGCCGTATGACCAAGTATCAAGCAATGTTGTGTGAAAACCCAAGAGTGCATTTAGAGACTGTAAACACCTTAAATCCAGCTACCCTTTTGCCGCAACCTACTGAAAGTCAACATGATTGTTTGGAAGTAATGGATGAAGTATTTTCAAGTAGACCAGATCTTCGTGATTTTCCCATCCAGAACCCCGATGTTCAATATTACACCGACGGCAGTAGTTATGTGAAAGAAGGGATCCGCTATGCAGGATATGCAGTGACAACAATAGACAAGGTGATAGAAGCTCGGCCACTGGCGAAAGGAACATCAGCACAAAAGGCAGAATTAATAGCACTAACACGAGCGTTACAATTGGCTGAAGGTTTAAGAGTAAATATCTATACGGACTCTAAGTATGCGTTTTTAACCACTCATGCCCACGGAGCTTTGTATAAAGAAAGAGGACTACTGAATTCAGAAGGCAAAGAAATCAAGTACGCAGCTGAAATCCTACAACTATTGGAAGCAGTGTGGGAGCCGAAAGAAGTCGGTATCATACATTGTCGAGCGCATCTGAGAGGAGATGGTGATGTAACCAAGGGAAATCGGATGGCAGATAGTGCAGCTAAGCGTGCTGCTGAATCAGGAAGACAGGAGTATGTGGGGCATATAGCTGCTCTTATACCAACTCCACTGTCCCAATGGACTCCAGTTTATACAGTTCAAGAAGAGGAGTGGTTAAAGACTGAACCGGGAAAGTATTTGGAGAACAAGTGGTATCAGCTAGAAGATGGAAGAATAGTCATACCAGCATCACTAGCGGTAGAAATTGTCCAAAATTATCACAACGGGACACATTCTGGGAGAGACAGTACTGAAGAATCTCTCAGGAAACATTTCTACATACCAAGATTGTCCAACTTGACTCAGGCCATTGTACGCAGATGTGTAACGTGTGCTAAGAATAATGCAAGACAAGGACCAGTAAAGCCACCAGGAGTCCAGTTTATGGGGGGACTCCCCATGTCCGATCTACAAATAGACTTTACAGTAATGCCTAAATCGGGTGGACATCGTTACCTGTTGGTAATTGTGTGCACCTATTCAGGCTGGGTAGAAGCATGTCCTACTCGTACAGAGAAAGCAGGAGAAGTTGTAAGATTCCTGCTACGAGAAATAATACCCCGATATGGACTACCCTGTTCTATAGGATCGGACAATGGTCCAGCTTTTGTTCATCAGTGCCTACAACAACTGACTCATATGCTTGGTATAAAGTGGAGGCTTCATACTGCATATAGACCCCAGAGTTCTGGTAAGGTAGAGAGAATGAATAGAACTATAAAGAACCAGTTGGCTAAAATGTGTCAGGAAACCCAACTTAAGTGGAACGTTCTCTTACCCATAGCTTTATTGCGAATCCGCAGTACCCCTACCAGAAGGATGGGCCTCTCTCCTTTTGAAATCATGTATGGGCGACCACCTCCCGTACTTGGTAACTTAAGGGGGGACTTGAGTCAGTTGGGAGAAGGAATTACCCGGCAGCAGGTTGTAGAGTTGGGTAAGACTATGGAGGAGGTACAGAAATGGGTACAAGATAGATTACCTGTGAATATTTATCCCCCTGTTCATAGTTATCATCCAGGAGACCAAGTGTGGATTAAAGAGTGGAATAATGTACCGTTAGGGCCCAAGTGGAGAGGTCCTTATGTTGTTCTTTTGTCTACCCCTACAGCGATAAAAGTAGCCGAAGTAACTCCGTGGATACATCACTCCAGGGTTAAACCAGCAGCAGTCGATTCTTGGCAAATTACAGCAGATCCAGAGAATCCCTGCAAGATCCGGTTGAAACGCACTACTCAGTCGGAGTAACGAGGAATTATTGTGGATTACAAATTTTATTGTTACAGGTGTGAGTGAGAAGGCCATAATAAAGCCTGTCCGCTTACCAACACATAGTGTATAAGCCAGGAAAGTCTCGAAGGGACACCTGTGAAGACGAGCAGAACTCCATTCCCTGCAGCCCTCACATCCTGGAAGCTGAGGTTCCATCGCACGGACGAAGACTGAGGATGACGGCGAAAGATGTGCTTTTGATTGTGTTTATTTATATGTGTTTTTATATTCAGGAAGGTAGAGGTACCGACACTCCTAGCTGTGAGGTATGCATTAAGACTACGAGAACAGGTAACCATATTTCCCAAACCCTAATTTGGCATTCACAATACGAATGTAAAGGAGAGGTATCAAGATGTAGATACCTAAATATAGACTATAGTGTGTGCCATTTAGGAGTAGGAGAACCTAAGTGCTTCAGTCCAGAGTATCAACCTCGTACAATTTGGTTGACTCTCAGGAATGGAGATCCTCAGGGGACCCTAATTAATAAGACGGTGTTAGAATCCGTACATTCTTCGGGTGTTCTGCTATTTGATGCATGTAAGGCGATATCAAGTGGTAGAAAACCGTGGAATGTATGTGGGGATCTTAGATGGGAGAGGACGTATGGGTCTAATGATAAATATATTTGTCCCAGTAGTAAAAATAAATATGTGAGTCCTAGATGCCCAAATAAAGACTATAACTTTTGTCCATATTGGTCTTGTGTGGGGTGGGCGACTTGGGGACAGACAGTAGATAAAGACATGATAGTGACTAAGTTGCCGACTAGCCCTTATTGTAAGTCTATGGAATGCAACCCAGTCCATATACTTATTAATAACCCCGACAAGTTCCTAGATAAGTATGGAAATTTATTTGGGTTTCAGATATACGGGACGGGTTTAGATCCTGGGACATTATTGTTTATAGGAATAGAGACTGATACGGTATCCTCCCAGACTCATCAAGTATACCATTCCTTTTATGAAGAGATGAGTATAGATAATAAGATCCCCCATAACGCTAAAAACCTGTTCATTGACCTAGCTGAAAGTATTGCCGGTAGTCTTAATGTTACCAACTGCTATGTGTGTGGAGGTACTAACATGGGAGACCAATGGCCTTGGGAAGCAAAGGAGGTAATGTCCGGTTCTGAGGCAGTTGACCAACTAATATCTACACAAGCCGATTATCATTTGAGTGTTAGAGGTAAATCTGAGTGGAGATTAAAGACCTCCATCATAGGTTATGTTTGCATAGCAAGGAAAGGAATAATGTATAATACTTCTGTAGGAGAATTAACTTGTCTAGGGCAAAAAGCTTATGATGATGATACTAAAAATACAACTTGGTGGTCGGCTTCAAATGTCTCAGAACCATCTAACCCGTTTGCTAGATATGCCAGTTTAAAGGATGTGTGGTTTGATTTATCCATCACATCTACCTGGAGAGCCCCAGCAAATTTGTACTGGATCTGTGGTAAGAAAGCCTATTCGGAGTTGCCACAGGACTGGGAAGGGGCATGTGTGTTGGGTATGCTCAAACCATCCTTCTTCTTGTTACCGATTGAAACAGGTGAGACTTTAGGTGTTAAAGTGTATGATGTGAATCATAGGAAGAAAAGGGGACCCTTAGAGATAGGCACCTGGGAAGATAATGAATGGCCTCCCCAGCGTATCATAGATTATTATGGGCCAGCCACGTGGGCAGAAGATGGTACCTTTGGTTATAGAACCCCAATTTATATGCTCAACCGTATTATAAGATTACAGGCGGTGGTTGAGATTATTACTAATGAGACCTCACAAGCACTCAATCTTCTAGCGAAGCATAATACCAGGATGAGGACAGCAGTGTACCAAAATAGATTAGCCTTGGATTACCTTTTGGCAGTAGAGGGAGGTGTATGTGGGAAGTTTAACCTGAGCAATTGCTGTCTTCAAATAGATGACGAAGGGCAAGCAATAGCTGAGCTTACTAGCCATATGGTTAAACTAGTGCATGTGCCTACTCAGGTATGGAAAGGGTACAATCCAAGTAGTTGGTTTGGTAGCTGGTATGAGTGGTTTGGAGGGCTTAAGGCAGTGGTAGGTGGAGTCCTACTGATTTTACTGTTGTGTCTACTCCTACCGTGTCTTATACCCTTAGTAGTTAGGTCTGTGCAAAGCCTGATAGGAAGTATAGCAGAGAGGAAGGCTGCTGCACAGATAATGGCGATATATAAGTATAAGGCTCTAGATCAAGGAGAACCAATGCAGGAAGATGAGTGTTAAAAGATTCACATCATAAGATAAGTCTGGTCTGGTTCATGGTAACCTGAGGTATATGCAAACCAAGGTTAAGTGATGCCTCAAGTAATTGTGAAATATCAGAGGCATCAAAGGGGGGAATGTGATGTAATTCCAGTAAAATACAAGTTTAGCAGGCTAAGATTGCCACAAGGCGTATGTATATGTGTTTGTAGTATCAGTTAGTTAATTACACGTAGCTAAGATACTGTTATCACTGTACTGACCAGGTGCAGGAATGTAAGAACTGGAATTACGCGTCCCTCTCCTTTGTATCAGATGAGCCACGTGGTTAGACCGGATGGATGAGTTTAGACTCTATTTATTAAATAGGTTAAGGGTATGTGTGGGTGTAGTTAATTGTGGGAGGAGCTACAGTGCTATATAAGGAATGTACTCTATGTATTCAGTACTCAGACTTTGCTGTATTTTGGTGACGCTAGTCCCTCTGAGTCCCGATCGGTGATCCAATAAAGAATCTCTTCCTTCCTGAAGAAACCTGTGTCCATCTCTCTGTGCTTGGCTTCCGTCAGTTTCTCCGGTATCAATATCAATTTAAAGCTCTTTTTGTCCTTTACAAAATGGTATATGAAATGTGTTGGTGCAATACATGAGAATGCTGAGAGTTGTGGATAAACAAACTTTGCTTCGGTCCTTAAATTGTAAAAAAAAAAAAAAAGGAAATTGTGTCCTGAGGAGATTATGTAATATCTCTAGTATTTGATTGGCTGTAGTTATATCTGCCCCCATGTATTATGCTGCTACATTCAGGCGTCTCCTAGACAAAGTTCATTCACAGCTTTCTCTCTGCAAAGAAGAGCCTGCACAGTGAGTCTTGTGTGCGTTTATTCTTTTGTCTGCCTTACCATTTTACTACCATTTATAATATTACTCTCAAAGGTCAGGATTTGGTTAATTCTGCAGCTAACACCAGTCAGGTGACCTTGGTTGTGAAATGCTGACCATTTCAGAAAATATTTTTCTTTTGTTACTTAAACTGTTTTTATTTTCTCGTTATAACCCCTTAAGGACACAGCTTTAAAAGCTTGTCTTACCCTTAAGGACACAAGCCATTTTTGCTGTTTGTGTTCAAACGCAATTTGCATCTCTGTCATTTATTGCAACAACATATAGTATAAACCGTTTTGCAGACGGCAAACAGGGCTTTAATTTTATGTCGCATATACATAGTTAAATTCTCATTAATTATATAAAAAAAAAAAATGCCAAAAAATGGGGAAAAAAACAAAAAAATATATTTTTTTTTTCACAGTTTTGGCAATAATAGCGTGTGCATAATATGTCCGGCTTAGAAAAAGTAATTCAAAATAAATTCATTTATGTGTCTTGATTTATAGAATACATAATAAGTATAGGATTTCAGCTCTTTTGGGAAGTTACAGGTCACAAAAAAGGACTAGAAAGGACTAAAATAAAATGTTAATGTGAAACAATTTTAGAAGTTGGTATGTTTGTCTTGTAGGTTTAGTAGCCACCACAGAAAACAAAATTGCCACACAAAAGTATATATTTATATAAAGTAGACATCACAGGCTATTTACCTAAGGTTAGTTTGACACTTTTTACATGACCATTTAATCGCCAATCTCTGCTAAATATTGGAGTAAAACTGTTTTTTTTTCTATTTTGGCATATAGTTATTGTAGTTATTGTAATGTGTATTTCGTAAAGCTGGTGTGTGCTATTCCTGCACAGAATGTAGCCCCAAGGAGCCAAAGCGCAGCTTAGCGGAGGAGGGCCTTGACAGGGGTTAGGAGGCGGGCTTAGGAGGAGCCGGCCAGGACTGGGTGGTTGTGGGTAATAGGGCTGGTCTACTTAAATAGGCAGCCATTTTAGGCAGAGCACATTTAATTTCTTACCTAGCCGAGTTTGTCCCGCCCACCCTCCCTTGGGTTTTTTTTTTGTTTTAAGATCATTAATGGTTTCCCGTTTTGTCACAGCGGCGGGTTAGGGAGCCGAGGAGGAGGAAATAGGCTCCCATGAGGAACGTCACGGACATGGAAATTGTGGTCACTGGTGGTTGGTAGGTTTCGAGTCCTGGAGGTGGCTCAGAACCTGGTGGGGTAGGGGTATCCGGGTATACCCCTACCGTGGTTATTTATGGTTGGCACTTAAATGGTTATGTTGGAATAAGGTTGAAAATTGTTAAAGATATATTTATGTGTTGGTATGTTGGGGGTCATTGCCCGTTATATTAAAAGAAGGATGCGGTTGCGAGGGCGGAGTATGGGGGCAATGACCCATATTTATATGTTAAATTATTATTATATTTATGATTGTTATTATTGATGATAACTTATTATTAAACAAATGGTTATAATGGTTAATAAAAGCTGTGGACAATTTTACCCATATACCCTAGTGTCAGTGTCTTATTGGGTTAGGGATGTGGGGTTTTGTCCTAGGTTACGACTGCCCATATGGCGACTATACACCTGTCATGCCATATTGTGTTCAGCTACATCTGCTGCTACAAAGATAACCCTATTGTATGCCTTTGGCACTATTCTGTAAAGCTACAATGCCATATAAGAGACCAGGCTCTTTCAGTTTTTATAGTAATAATTTTCGTAGATGGATTTGACGGGCCTATTTCTCATTTTAGGGTATTATAGCAGTGTGACTGTTCAAATAACCCCACAAAGGGCTTTCATTTGATAAAGCAGACATCCCAGGGTATCTAATATGGTGTATATTGTGCCTTAACTTGTCACCATTTTTTCACCAATTTATGTCAATGTTTGTGGTGAGGGGGGAAAAAAATTCATTTTTACATATATGTTGCATTTTTGCTGAGTATTTCTTACACTTGATATGTACAACTGTCATAAAAATCCCCAAATTATGCTCAGCTAAGTCTTCTGAGTAAAACAATATGCCCAATGTATGACCTAGACACTATTTTGTGAAGTTACAGAGCTGTAAAAGAAACGTGACAAGTTCAGGTTTTTTAAGTGAGAATTTTTTATGGAGGGTTTCAATGCGTTCGTGTCGCACTTTGGAGCACTTGAGCAGGCTACATAGTACAACTACACCATAAAGGCATACCATTTCTTAAAAAAGACATCCCAGGGTATTTCAAAAGGCATATTTTGAACCTGGGATAATTTTTCCGCTAGCTTGTACCAAGTGTAGTGGTAATAAGCATTTTTTCGGCCTTTTTGACACACAAAGTGTGTCTGCACAGTATATTTTGCAAACCTTATGCGTGCTACGACTGTATAATACTTCATATGTTTCTTAGCTATGTCATCTGAGTACATCAATACCCCCTTATGTACCTTTGCCAGGTATATATGGACATTAAAGGGGCACATTTGAGACGCAGCCATTCAGTTTTTTTTCTAACTTTGAAGTTTTACGCTGTGTCCATGTTCCATTTTGGAGTAGATTAGCTGGCTGGTTTTTCAAACTTCCCCACAAACACATAATATTTAATAAAGAATACACCACGGGGTAATTCAAAAGGCATATTTTGAACCTTAGCATGGAATAGTTTTTTTCGCTAGTATATTCCAAGTGTAGTGGTAATGGGCTTTTTTAATGTATTTTTTTACTTTGTAAAACTTTTTTTACGTTTTAAAACTCGTTTTTAAACTTTTATTTTTTACTTATTAAATGTTTTAAACGTTAACTTTTTTTACACTTTTAAAAATTTTCATAAACTGTTTTTACCGTTAACCCCTAACAATCAGTAAGCAGCACGAACAGTAAATTCCCCACACGCGCTGCCCCTGCAGCAATGATCGCTCTCACGATCCGCCTCCCTGCTCTTCCGTGTTCTGTGTGAAGTGCAGGGAGACGGATCACTGCTGATCTGCTTCCCCTGTAAAAAATAAATAAAGTTAGTTTAAAATCCCACCCCCCTTTTACCTATTTTAAATAAAAATTAACCCCTTCCCTGAAAATTTATCACTGACTACAGTGATCAATTGGCAGGGACTACATTTTACTGTCATATGATTTTTATTTATTTTTTTTAAACCCCTGAGGGTCAACTTTTATTTTTTGTAACCCTCAGAGGTTAACTTTATTTTATTAAAGGGACACCATAGTCACCCAGACCAATTAGCTCCATGAAGTGGTCTGGGTGCTAAGTCCCTCAGGTTTTAACCCTTCACTGCTATGTTTACATTAGAGGTTAATCCAACCTCTAGTGGCTGTATTCCTGACAACCGCTAGAGGCGCATCTGCGACGCTGGATGCGAAATTCGCATACAGCGTGCAGAACGTCCATAGGAAAGCATTGAGAAATGCTTTCTTATAGACAGTTTGAATGCGCGTGCGGCACTTGCCGCACATGCGAATTCCGCTCCATTCGGGAGCTGACGTTGGCGGGGGAGGATAGGTCACCAGTGCCGAGGGAGCCCGGCGCTGGATTAAGGTAAGTGGCTGAAGGGGTTTTAACCCCTTCAGAGCCACGGGAGGGGGACCCTGAGGGTGGGGGCACCCTCAGGGCACTATAGTGTCAGGAAAACCGCTTTGTTTTCCTGACACTATAGTGATCCTTTAATTAATTTAAATATATTAAAATAATATATTTAGGTAGCTGGGGTGGGTGGAAGTTAGTGGGGAATTGGGGAATTTGGTCTTAGGCTAGCTAGGGGTTAACATTAAAAAAAAGTTTACAAAAAGTTTTAATAACTTTTTTTTGAAAGTTTAAAAAAAAAAATCACACCCCCAGTCCTAATAAAAATTAACCCCTTCCGTGCCAGTTGATCACTGCCTACAGTGATCAAAATACAGATCACAGTATTATAAAATTAATAAAATCTGTCAACATTGAAGTTGCTGTTTAGTAGATAGGAGAGTGTGCGCTGGATCTTGTGTATTGTTTATTGTATAATATGGCCCCCAGCAGCACCCTATTTAAGCATGTTCAGGTGAGTGCAACCACCCCCCATGCTTCATATATATATATATATATATTAACCCCAGCAGCCTCTAAACTACTTTCAATCACTTCCTCCCTTGGACTATTGCAGTGGGCTAATTCTCCCACTCATGTAGCTGGCAATACCCTTGACCTTATTTTCTCTTATTCATGTACATTATCTAATATCTGCAACACCCCATTTCCTCTCTCTGATCACCACCTCTTATCGTTTGCTCTTAATTACCCCCTCACCCAACAACCTCAGCCTAGCCCCCCTCAGCTCAGGAGGAACCTTAACTCTATTGACCTCCAGCAGCTGTCAGCTGACATTGATTCACAACTGCTATCCATCCCTTCCCTCTCCTGTCCCTCACTGGCCATCTCCACATATAACACTACCCTCACATCTGCCTTGAACGCTGCAGCCCCGCTCCAAACATGCACCTCGAGGAGGACACAACCCCAACCTTGGCATAATAAGTCAACAAGCTATCTGCAGAGCTGCTCCCGTTGTGCTGAATAGTGATGTCCCGAACGATTCGCTGGCGAATAGTTCCTGGCGAACATAGCGTGTTCGCGTGTCGCCACGGACGGCGAACATATGCGATGTTCGGTCCGCCCCCTATTTTTTTTGTTTGTGGCCAAATTTACTAATACTAAGTAAAAAATACTTATAATTAGTAAATTGTGCCCCTACTCGCAATACAGCGAGAAGGGGCATGTCTATTAAACAGTGAGCCGCCTGTGGAGCGGCGGGTGGGGGCCCTAAACACCAATAGGGGGGGGACCTATGGTCCTCCCCCCCGGCCCCCACCCCTGAGCGGTGGGTGTGGGCACTAAAAATAACAATAAGGGGGGGACCTACTGTCCTCCCCCGGACCACACCCCTGAGCGGTGGGTGGGGGCCCTAAAATTAACAATAAGGGGGACCTATTGTCCCCCCCGGCCCCCACCCCTGAGTGGTGGGTGGGGGCCCTAAAAATAACAATAATGTCCCCCCCGGCCCCCACCCCTGAGCGGTGGGTGGGGGCCCTAAAATTAACAATAAGGGGGACCTACTGGTCCCCTCCCCGGTCCCCACCCCTGAGCGGTGGGTGGGGGCCCTAAAAATAACAATAAGGGGGGACCTACTGTCCCCCCCCGGCCCCCACCCCTGAGAGGTGGGAGGGGGCCCTAAAATTAATAAGGGGGGACCTATTGTCCCCTCCGGCCCCTACCCCTGAGCGGTGGGTGGGGGCCCTAAAAATAACAATAAGGGGGGGACCTATTGTCCCCCCGGCCCCCACCCCTGAGCGGTGGGTGGGGGCCCTAAATACAAAGGGGGGGACCCTAGTCACCCCTCCCCCCCCAAAAAATTATTTATCTCCCTACCTACCCCCCTCACCCTAAAAATAATGAGGGGGGGACCTTTAACTAAAAACCTGTAAAAAAAATTAGATAAAAACAACTTACCATTCGATGTTTTCTTTCTTCTACAATCTTCTTTTTTCAGCCCCAAAAAAGGCCAAATTAAAACCCATAATAACCGACGCAATAAAAAACAAAACAAAAAAAACGATCGCACAAAAAAAAAATCCATGTTCGCCCATGGACGGCTCCGCGCAGACTGAGCTCTGCAGGGCGGGGGAAGGCTTATAAAGCCTTGCCACGCCCTGCAATTAGGCTAAGAACACTCTGATTGGCTGGTTTAAGCCAATCAGAGTGCTCTTTGTCATATTACACAGCGTGGGAAAATTCCAAAGAACTTTTCCACGCTGTGTAAAATGACACAGAGCAGTGTGATTGGATGGCTTGAAATCCATCTAATCACAGTGCTCTGTTTCATTTTACACAGCGTGGGAAAGTTCAATTTTCCCATGCTGTGTAAAATGACACAGAGCACTGTGATTGGATGGGACAGTAGGTCCCCCCCTTATTGTTAATTTTAGGGCCCCCACCCACCGCTCAGGGGTGGGGGCCGGGGGGGACAATAGGTCCCCCCCTTATTGTTATTTGTATGGCCCCCACCCACCACTCAGGGGTGGGGGCTGAGGGGGGACAATAGGTCCCCCCTTATTGTTAATTTTAGGGCCCCCACCCACCGCTCAGGGGTGGGGGCCGGGGGGAGGACAGTAGGTCCCCCCCCCTCATTATCATTATGGCCCCCACCCGCCGCCCCTTTGTATTTAGGGCCCCCACCCACCGCTCAGGGGTGGGGGACGGGGGGACTGTAGGTCCCCCCCTTATTGTTAATTTTAGGGCCCCCACCCACCGCTCAGGGGTGGGGGCCGGGGGGGACAGTAGGTCCACCCCTTATTGTTAATTTTAGGGCCCCCACCCACCGCTCAGGGGTGGGGGCTGGAGAGGGGGAGGACAGTAGGTCCCCCCCCTCATTATCTTTATGGCCCCCACCCGCCGCCCAGGGGTGGGGGCCAGGGGGGAGGACAGTAGGTCCCCCCCTCATTATATTTATGGCCACCACCCGCCGCCCAGGGGTGGGGGCCAGGGGGGAGGACAGTAGGTGTCCCCCCCCCCTCATTATCATTATGGCCCCCACCCGCCGCCCAGGGGTGGGGGCCGGAGAGGGGGAGGACAGTAGGTCCCCCCCTCATTATCTTTATGGCCCCCACCCGCCGCCCAGGGGTGGGGGCCGGGGGAAGGAGAGTAGGTTTCCTCCTCCCCCCCTTCAACCACTATTGTGGCCAGATAGAGTCCCTGTGGCTTTTAAAATTCACCTGCCTACTGAAGTCTATGGCGGTTCACGAACATTTGCAGAAGTTCGCTTTCCGAAAATTTTACGTTCGCGACATCACTAGTGCTGAACGCTCCTGGAGGAAGTCCCGCACCCAGGCAGACTTTCTCCATTATAGATTCATGTTGCTTTCATACAGCGCAGCCCTTGCCCCCGCCAAACAGTCCTACTTTTCCTCTCTCATTAAGTGTTCTTGCATAGCAAGACCACTTACTGTTATCTCACATATATATATATTATTATTCTTATTATAGCCAAATTTACCACCCTAACTCCTCCCACAGTTTTTACACTACATAGACAGTAATATACCGAAACGTGCGGATTGTTCCCGATTGGTGTGCTATTACTTTGTTGAACGTTTCGCCGAATGGTTCTCGAAATATTGTCGTTCTTGTGGCGAAATTGGTCCCATAGGAATGAATGGCAAAATGTTCAAAACTAGAGTGGGAGCTGGCAAAAGCTGAAAAATCAGGACATGATTTCTAAACTGCCACCACTCCCTCATTTTCAAGCCCACCTACACAAATCTTATATCAAAACGTTCAGTTATCCCTCCTGCCACTAAAAATGTCCACGGCTAATCCATAGTCCTGATAGTTTTCACAATATGACCATTTGTTTGCAACTCACGCCGTCCATTGACATTCATTGAAACTCCACTCTAGCCAGCTCAAACTTGAAGGGCAATATCTAAACTGTGACTGTGCCTTCATTTTTAATAATTCAGAGACATACTCTGCATCAAAATGTAGGTTTGGGTCTTGTGATTCTCACAATATAAAGCTCTTCGCTGTAGGATGTATAGTTTTTAATACGACCGTTTGAAGATGGCAACCGCCAAAATACTCTGACCTGTGCCAGGCTGGAGCAGCAAGTGATGTCATAGACAGGGTCTTTTGTACAACTGGTAATGTTTTTATAAATGTATGTTTTAATGTAACTGTGAAGCACTTTGGGCAACAGTGTTGCAATTAAATGTGCTATATAAATAAATAATAACAGTTACTCCGCCCACTCCAGTTGTAGACTACTGGTGGAGGCAAGAACACTTCACACAATTTCCCCAGAAATTGTAGCTTTCTAGTTCATGCTCCTGCAATCCCAGACATCTCTTTGACACCTTTAATTCCCTTCTCCGCCCTGCTGTGGCCACCCCCGAAACTAACCATACAGCTGATAGCTTTGCATGTTACTTTACTGACAAGATTGAACAGCTAAGGAAACAATTCTCCCCTCCTTGCCGTTCTCTTCCTCAACCACACATAAATCATGCTTTCCCTACCCTCCAGACTTTCTCCCCAGCTACTGAACAAGAGGTGGCTGCGCTTCTCCATTCCTCTCGCCCCACCACTTGCCCGCTCGATCCTGTCCCATCTCACCTCATCAGATCTCTCTCCCCTTGTCTTGTGCCTACCCTAACACACATCTTTAACTGCTCTCTCTCTTCTGGCACTGTTCCTGCTGACCTTAAACATGCCACTGTATTACCTATCCTGAAAAAAACAACTCTTGACCCATCCTCCCCCTCTAACTATCGTCCCATATCCCTGCTCCCTTTCTCATCAAAGCTTTTGGAAAGACTTGTCTTTACCCGTGTGTCTCACTTCCTTAATTCCAACTCTCTCCTTGACCCTCTTCAGTCTGGCTTCTGCCCTCTCCACTCTACTGAGACTGCTCTTATCAAAGTGACGAATTACCTAATCTCTGCTAAATCCAAAGGTCACTACTCCATATTAATTCTCCTTGACCTCTCTGCTGCCTTTGACACCGTTGATCATGCTCTCCTCCTTCAAACTCTTCAATCGCTTGGTCTCTGTGACTCTGTCCTCTCTTGGTTTTCCTCCTATCTCTCCCAACGCTCATTCAGTGTCTCCTTTTCCAAGGATACCTCCTCCCCTCGTCCTGTCTCGGTTGGAGTTCCCCAAGGCTCTGTCCTTGGTCCCCTTCTATTTTCTCTTTATACTGCCTCTCTTGGAAAACTTATTGCCTCTTTTGGATTCCACTACCACCTGTACGCTGATGACACTCAGATATACCTCGCCTCCCTGGACCTCTCCCCTGCCGTCCTGCAACGTGTCACTGCTTGCCTTTCTTCCATCTCTGACTGGATGTCGTCACGCTTTTTCAAACTTAACCTCTCTAAAACTGAACTCCTTGTCTTTCCTCCTCCTAATACTGATCCTCCTCTCTCGCTCTCCCTTCAAGCCAGTAATATCCACATAAGTCCATCCCTGCAAGCACGCTGTCTTGGCGTCATACTTGACTCTGGTCTCACCTTTGAGTCTCACATCCAGTTTGTTGCCAAGTCCTGTAGGTTCCAACTCAAAAACAAAAACTTTCTTACGCAAGATGCTACCAAGGAGCTTGTCCATGCTCTAGTAATTTCCCGCATGGATTACTGTAACCCTCTCCTGATTGGCCTCCCCAAAAGCCGCATTGCCCCGCTACAGTCTGTAATGAATGCTGCAGCTAGACTGATTTTCCTCTCTAGTCGGTCCTCTCACACCTCGCCCCTCTGCCAGTCCTTGCATTGGCTCCCTGTATCCTATAGGAGTCAATTCAAAGTGCTAACCCATACATTTAAAGCACTGAACAATTCCAGCCCCTCTTATATCTCTTCACTGATCCATAGGTATGCCCCTCCTCGTACCCTCCGCTCTGCCCGTGACCACCTCCTGACCGCTGCTCGCACCCGTACGGCCAACTCGAGCTTGCAGGACCTCTCGCGGGCAGCTCCTCTCCTATGGAATAGCTTGCCTACTGCCATCAGACTCTCCTCTAGTCTTCAATCATTTAAGACGGGCCTTAAAACCCATCTCTTCAGGAAAGCTTATGGCCTCCTAGAGTAATCTCTTCCTTACATACCTGTCTCTTGCTCTCTCCTATGGGACAGTGCTTTGCTCTCCCCTCCAGCTCTGCTTCACTCCTACTTGATATTTCCTGTCCTAATGTTTCTAATACCCCACCTCCTATAGTCTGTAAGCTCGTTTGAGCAAGGTCCTCTTCAACCTATTGTTTCTGTAAGTTTTCTTGTAATTGTCCTATTTATTGTTACATCCCCCCCCTTCAAAATATTGTAAAGCGCTACGGAATCTGTTGGCGCTATATAAATGGCAATAATAATAATATTTTTTGGGAGTCTAGCCAACTCCTTGGTTTTGCACCCCTCCCTGTTACAGGTGCCTCATCTCAGGTCCCTATTTAGACTTGTCCTGCAGAGAGCCTCAGATGGAATTTTTCCCCCAAGTAAGTGAGTTATTCACATTATTTTTTGCCTAGATTTTTTTTCCCATTGATAATTTTTATTTCTCGAATCGCAAAATTCGAGTATTTAACTGTTACACAAAAAGGGAGGGGTATAAGGGTACAGAATAAAGAGGGGGTGGGGAAGGGAAATAATACATTCAAGGCAGTCAGTTTTAACATTGTTGGTAGCTTTTTTAAAAAAACCTTTAGAAAAAAAACTTTTAAAAAACTAATAAAATCTGTCAACATTGAAGTTGCTGTTTAGTGGATAGGAGAGTGCGCTGGATCTTGTGTATTGTTTATAGTATTATACTGTGATCCGATTTATTATTTTTTTAACCCCTTAGGGTTAACTTTTACATATTTTTTTTACTGTCAGGGGTTCAATTTATTTAATTCATTAATTTAAATATTTTAAAATTCTATATTATACTGATATACTATAGTACTGCTCTCTGTATAATACAGGTCTGTGTGTATAATATCCTGGGACAGTCAGTGATCCCTGTATGGTCCTGTATCTGTATAATATAGGTCTGTGTGTGTATAATATCCTGGGACAGTCAGTGATCCCTGTTTGGTCCTGTATAATATAGGTCTGTGTGTGTATAATATCCTGGGACAGTCAGTGCACCCTGTATAGTGCTGCTCTAGGTATAAAACAAGTCTGTGTACATAATATCCTGGGACAGTCAGTGCTCCCTGTATAGTGCTTGCATATGTCAGTAGTAGTTTTTTGCAAGTCATTTTAAGATATAAAGAAATAAATGCATATTTATGTGCCAATGGAGTGTTCATTTAATTAAAGTAGTCACTTTGAGCTTTCAAAATGTATTTTATGGTAATAGTATAGACTACGGTATTAGTTCTAATCTTGGTGAGCGTAGAAATCTGACATTTAGGTTTGATAGTAAATCCTTAAGTTTTAGAGTTCTGTGTCCTGGTGTATCTGTCACTATGTTTTCTATTAAGTAACTTCAACAGTCTACAGCCTAAGACTGCTACAGAAGTTTGGGGGCAGAGCTATAAGAATCAATTAGATCAGGGCTTCCCAAACTTTTATGGCCCGAGACCCACTTTTCAAAATGGTAATTTTTCGAGACCCACTTGCTTTTTTTAATTCATATTTTAAAAAGCGAAAACATGACAATTGCTTTTAGAGGCATAAATCTGGCACACCATAGCAAACAGCTTAAGAGGCATACAATTGGCACACTATAGCAATCCGCTTTAGAGGCATACAGTTGGCATACCATGGCAATCAGCTTTAGAGGCTTACAATTGGCACACCATGGCAATCAGCTTTACAGGCATACAATTGGAAAATTATGGCAGCTTTAGATGCATAAAATAGGCATACCGTGGCAATCAGCTTTAGATGCATAAAATTGGTACATTATGGCAATCAGTTTTAGAGGCATACAGTTGGGCATACCATGGCAATCAGCTTTAGAGGCTTACAATTGGCACACCATGGCAATCAGCTTTACAGGCATACAATTGGAACATTATGGCAGCTTTAGATGCATAAAATTGGTACATTATGGCAATCAGTTTTACATGTATAAACTTGGCACATCATGGCAACTTTAGGTGCATAAAATTGGCACACCAGTGCAATCAGTTTTAGAGGCTTACAAATGGCACACTATGGCATCCAGGTTTAGAGGCATACAATTGGAACATCAGGGCAGCTTTAAATACATAAACTTGGCACACCATGGCAATCAGCTTTAGATGCATAAACTTGGCACACCATGGCAATCAGCTTTAGATGCATAAACTTGGCATATCATGGCAATCACTTTTAGATGCATAAACTTGGCACATCATGGCAATCACTTTTAGATGCATAAACTTGGCACATCATGGCAATCAGCTTCAGAGGCATACAATTGGCAAACAGTCAGATGCATTAAATTGGCACTCCATGGCAATCAGCTTTAAAAGCATACAATTGGCACACCATGGCAATCCGCTTTAGATGCATAAAATTGGCATATCATGGCAGTTTTAGAGGCATAATTTGGCATATCATGGCAGTTTTAGATGCATAATGTTGATATATCATGGAGTTTTAGAGGCAGAAACTTTGCATATCATGGCAATCCGTTTTAGAGGCATACAACTGCTTACTCACAGACTCAGAATCAGAGTCAGAATCAGACGTTGTGTCCTGCTCATCCAGGCCCCTCACATTGATTATCCCAGTGGTGAAACTAATGTAGAGAGAGCCCTGGTGCAAGTATGCTTTCTGGGGCCCCCTCAAGTGCAAGTGTGGCCAAAAGGTAGATCTCCATCTGTCGGAGAACTTCAACAATGCTATGCCTGCTGGGAATCTACCATTTGCCCATCGTTGCAGGGTTATATTTGTGAGCAGTGTTTGAGCGTTTAAATGTAAGCATGTTTGTGTATTAAAGGACCACTATAGTGCCAGGAAAACAAACTCGTTTTCCTGGCACTAAAGTGCCCCGAGGGTGCCCCCACCCTCAGGGTCCTATTCCCGCCAGGCTGAAGGGAGAGAAAGGGGGTTAAAAACTCACCTCTCTCCAGCGCCGGGGACTCTCGTCCTTTAGCCGTCATCGGCTGAATGCGCATGCGCGGCAAGAGCCGTGCGCGCATATAGCCAGTCCATAGGAAAGCATTCTCAATGCTTTCCTATGGACGCTGGCGTCTTCTCACTGTGAAAATCACAGTAAGAAGCGCTGAAGCGCCTCTAGCAGCTGACAATGAGTCAGCCACTAGAGGCTAGATTAACCCATTTGTAAACAGCAATTTATCTGAAACTGCTATGTTTACAGCAGGCAGGGTTAATCCTAGATGGACCTGGCACCCAGACCACTTCATTAAGTTGAAGTGGTCCTTTAAGTATGTGTGTGCATGTATGGGAGTGTTTGTATGTACTGTTGCCATTGGAATGTAGTGGTGTACTTGTTTGTAATGTTTGCGTCTGAACGCAGGGGTGTTTGAATGTAGTGCTGGACTTTGAATGCAGGTGTGCTTTTTGTGTGTAGTGTCGGTGTTTGAATGAAGGGGTGTATATCATTTTAGTGTTTTAATACATGGGTGTGTTTGTATGTAATGTTTGCGTTTGATTGCAGTGCGTGTGTAGTGGATGCAGTGTGTGTATATTGTGTATATAAAATATACATATACACAAAGTGTGTTTGGATGTAAGCATGTTTTTTGCATGGAGTATGTGTGCAGTGTATACACATACAGAGACACACAAATACACACATACAGAGACACACACATACACATACTGACACAGCGATACACACACAATGACACTTATTTTCCTACACACAGATACACATACACACTGACACACAAATACACACACTGACAGGGATTACAGGGTGGGGAGGGGGGCAGGGAGTGAAGGGGTTACAGGGTGGGGAGGGGGCAGGGAGTGAAGGGGTTACAGGGTGGGGAGGGGGCAGGGAGTGGAGGGGTTACAGGGTGGGGAGGGGGGCAGGGAGTGAAGGGGTTACAGGGTGGGGAGGTGGCAGGGAGTGAAGGGGTTACTGGGTGGGGAGGGGGGCAGGGAGTGAAGGGGTTACAGGGTGGGGAGGGGAAGGGGCAGGGAGTGAAGGGGTTACAGGGTGGGAAGGGGAAGGGGCAGGGAGTGAAGGGGTTACAGTTTGGGGGGGTAGGGAGAAAATTATTTACATTAGGGGGCAGGATCTGGGGGCTGTGTCCTACCTTCATTTAATTCCCTGGTGGTCCAGTGTCTCCCTGGTGGTCCAGTGGGGTAACTCTCCGGTCTGAGCTCCGCCGGGTGCAGAGCTGCAGACAGTGTAATAAAAGTCTTGCGAGCTCCCTGAGTGTTGCCATGGTAACGCTCTGGGAGCTCGCGAGACTTCTATCACACGGTCCTCAGCTCTGCACCCGGCGGAGCTGCAGACCGGAGCTGCTGGGCAGACTGATTGGAGGGAGCCCGGCGGCATACAGGGCCAGGGCCGCCACCAGAAATTTTGGGGCCCCTAACTCAGCTCAGGGTCTGGGCCCCCTGGGGCCCGCCTCCAATCCCGCCCACAGGGTCTGCCTCCAAATCCCGCCCACAGGAATACACACAGACACAAAAACACACACTGATACAAAAGGACACAGACACACACACACACACACACACAAATACATACTAACAGACACACATACTGAAACAGAAATACACGCATGTGACGAAGTGCCCTTCGCCACTTTGTCCTGGAGAGGCCTGCTTGCCTGCCTCCTACCCGCTGACTATGGCCCCTGGAAAACTGGTACATTTAAGGATTTATATTTGGGCTTGTTATACTGTATATTGCTGTTGCTGGCCCTTTTTAAAATCATCTAGGGAAAGATTGGGACTTTTGGGACTACTGTCCCTTTAAGACTGTGAAGCATATTCTAGTGTACTGCCTGTAATATTGTATATGTATTCATGTGTTAAGTTTAACCTGGGTGATATGTATGCAGCATTCATCTGATTGTTCGGTAGAATCACTCCATTCATTATATTGAGTGAAACTACCGAACAACCAGACCACCCAGGAATAAGTGTGCCTCCAATTACAGTTTGCAACAATGTTGCAAACGGGTAATTGCAATCAGTGTAATGTATTCTTTGTCCTCTGGGTGGCCGCCATTCGGGAAACAAACACGTGGCGGCGGCCATCTTAAACTACCGAACAGCGGTGTTTTGCCGTCAAGTGTCCGGAAAATGTAACGGAGCTCCGTGTACCCCGACCGAGTACCCTCCGTTGATGGATGCTCCTAGCGCTCTCAGAGGACTCCAAGCACTGCAGACAACACCACAACCACCGCAGACTCCACAACCGCCGTAGCTTTACTGGAGCCGCGCCGTCTTCCTTCCACCCTGGATCGGTTTCTGTCCTCCAGGACCGTGTGGGGAAGACCTCTCCTCCAGGAGAGCGTATCCGGAACAAGCTCTTAAAAGAGCTAAGTGATTAAGCTCAGGGGAATATGCAGAGCATAGCAATCCCCAGTGTGATACAGCAATTCCCTCCAATAACGAGACAAGGCTACGTATTGAGGGTCAGAAGAGGTCTGAGGACTGGAACACCCAGCCTGCTTTTTATTAGGAACCAATACACACAGGACACTCCCAGGGGGAGGATGAAAACAACCAATCATACGTATGGTAACACCCCCACGTCTCCTCCCCTCAGATAACCACATAACATAATTAAAATGTCCACATTTTTACTCAAGTTCTGGATGTACCCCAAAACCAAGGGGGTACACCTTTAAATCCGGCACCGCTGGATAGCTCTTATTCAGGAGGGTAACATGTCCAAAAATCAGTTCATTCGGATGAATGGTTCGGGAGATATGGGAGTCCAAAGATTTGACCGACCGCATGGGTAAAGTATCCGAAAACAGTTCCATGCATTTTGGCCCTGCGGTCGGTCACAAACAAGGGAATGAAAACAGACGAATTGCCTGTGTTATAGAGCCTGGAGAGGGTTTGAATGAATTACCTTGTTTGTGGGGTTCTTTCTACCGAACGGCGGGTCATTCGGTAGTTTCTATACGAATTTCTGGAAGTATGGAGGTCTCAGCGGTGTTTGCCTAGTCAAGTGTCCGATTTTAGTTCCAGACACTCGACGGCAAAACACCGCTGTTCGGTAGTTTAAGATGGCCGCCGCCACGTGTTTGTTTCCCGAATGGCGGCCACCCAGAGGACAAAGAATACATTACACTGATTGCAATTACCCGTTTGCAACATTGTTGCAAACTGTAATTGGAGGCACACTTATTCCTGGGTGGTCTGGTTGTTCGGTAGTTTCACTCAATATAATGAATGGAGTGATTCTACCGAACAATCAGATGAATGCTGCATACATATCACCCAGGTTAAACTTAACACATGAATACATATACAATATTACAGGCAGTACACTAGAATATGCTTCACAGTCTTAAAGGGACAGTAGTCCCAAAAGTCCCAATCTTTCCCTAGATGATTTTAAAAAGGGCCAGCAACAGCAATATACAGTATAACAAGCCCAAATATAAATCCTTAAATGTACCAGTTTTCCAGGGGCCATAGTCAGCGGGTAGGAGGCAGGCAAGCAGGCCTCTCCAGGACAAAGTGGCGAAGGGCACTTCGTCACAACGCATATAGGCATACGTACTGACACACACATACTGAGACATACACACATATACAGACACACAGGCATACATAGTGACAGATAGACACATACTAACATACATACATACAGACACACATGCATGAGGACTTACACACACATACACCGACATCACATACGTACACACAGACATACATTAATTCATACTGGCATACATACATATAGACATACTGACATACACACACAGACAGTCACAGACATTCTGACATACACACAGACATTCTGACATACACACAGACATACTGACATACGTACAGACATACTGACATACAGACATTCTTACATACATACTGACATACGTACAGACATACTGACATACGTACAGACATACTGACATACACACAGACATTCTGACATACACACAGACATTCTGACATACACACAGACTTACTGACATACATACAGACATTCTGGCATACACACAGACATTCTGACATACGTACAGACATTCTAACATACATACAGACATTCTAACATACACACAGACATTCTAACATACATACAGACATTCTGACATACACACAGACATACTAACATACACACAGACATACTAACATACACACAGACATACTGACATACGTACAGACATTCTAACATACACACAGACATTCTAACATACATACAGACATTCTAACATACATACAGACATTCTAACATACACACAGACATTCTAACATACATACAGACATCCTAACATACACACAGACATTCTAACATACATACAGACATTCTAACATACACACAGACATACTGACATACGTACAGACATTCTAACATACACACAGACATTCTAACATACATACAGACATTCTAACATACATACAGACATTCTAACATACACACAGACATTCTAACATACATACAGACATTCTAACATACACACAGACATTCTAACATACACACAGACATTCTAACATACATACAGACATTCTAACATACACACAGACATTCTAACATACACACAGACATTCTAACATACACACAGACATTCTAACATACACACAGACATTCTGACATACACACAGACATACATACACAAATACAGCTAATTTTTCTTACCTTTTTTTGCAGGTGGAAGGCTGTGGCTGATGGGAGTCGGCATGGCTCCTGCGGGCTGCAGGCCTGTCCTTCTTGCCTCCCGCGCGGTGCTGAGGGGAGGGAGCTGGGAGGAAGTGACGGCCACTTCCTCCCAGCAGTACTTTGCGGTTGGGATTTTTTTTTAAGGGGCCCGGTCGCGCTATTGCACGGCCGCAGCGCTGACCGGGCCCCTGAAGATACAGGGCCCATGGGGTGGCCCTAAGTGAGTGGGCCACCCGATGGGCCCCATCAGCATGCGCTACATGTGGGGCCCGGGCGGCCGGGCCCCCCAGGGCCGCCGGGCCCGTGACAACCGTTATGGTTGTCACCCCCTGATGGCGGCCCTGTACAGGGCAAGCCACCGGGCTCCCTCCTGGTGTCAGTCTGCCTGACTGCCCGGCGGCCCTGGATGTGTGGGTCAGCGCGACCCACTGGGAATCGCCCTGCGACCCACCAGTGGGTCGCGACCCACACTTTGGGAACCGCTGAATTAGATAGATAATTGGAAATATATAAAGAATAACAATAAACCATGTAAAATTATCACATGATGTAGTCTTTTTCATATTTATTAGAGCTTGCGAGAGTATTATATGTAATACATATTTAGTTTTATATATTTAAAATGGGGGGGAGGGGCATGCCCCAGTGATATCACGCAATAAATGAGGCATTAAATAGGGTTAGTGGTGGTCCAAATAAATAACCAGTCATAAATTGTAAGATTGTTTGTTTGAGAAGAGCTCTCTTCACCTTTTGTATATGTCAGCAGTAATTTGTCTGTCACTTGCTGCTGTTATGGATCTGTAATATATAACTATATAGAGCTGTGTAAATGCTGAATATATTTATTATTATTATTATTATTATTATTATTGTTATTTATATAGTGCCAACAGTTTCCGCTTCACAATATTATGTGAGGGGGGATTTAACTATAAATAGGACAATTACAAGAAAACTTAAATGAACGATAGGTTGAAGAGGACCCTACTCAAACGAGCTTACATTCTATAGGAAATGGGGTATAAAACACATTAGGACAGGAAAAAGTAATCAAATAAGGTGGGAGTGAGGCAGAGCTGGAGGAGAAAGTAAACTGCTGCCCTTTAGGAGACAGGTATGTGAGGTAGAGGTTACTCTGGAAGGCCATAAGCTTTCCTAAAGAGATGGGTTTTAAGGAACTTCTTAGCATTCATTACAGACTGTAGCGGAGCAATACGAAGACCAATTAGGAAAGGGTTACAATATCCATGCAGGAAATTACTAGAGCATGGACAGGCTCCTTGGTAGCATCTTGCGTAAGAAAGGGGCGGATGCGGGCGATTTTTTTAGGATGGAATCTACAGGATTTGGCAACATGCTGGATGTGAGGCTCAAAGGTGAGGCCAGAATCAGGTATGACACCAAGACAGCGCGCTTGCAAGGATGGACTTATGTGGATACCACTGACTTGAAGGGAGAGAGAAAGAGGAGGATCAGTATTAGGAGGAGGAAAGACAAGGAGCTCAGTTTTAGAGAGATTTCGTTTCAGAAAGCTGGAGGACATCCAGTTAGAGATAGAAGAAAGGCAAGTGTCAAAGCTGTATAAATGCTTATAATGTCAATAACTTTATGGGATTGTGCTATTTTTTCTTTCTTTAAAGGGAAGTAATTATGGCTCAGAAACCCAAACTTTACTATTTCAATGGAAGAGGCAAAATGGAGTCAGTCCGATGGCTGTTGGCTGCAGCAGATGTAGAGGTATGTATAGTTCATTATCCATATACATGGCAGGCTGAACATTAGTCCTTAATGATTTTATTGGACTGCAATAAACCTAAAATAATGATGAGGGAGTTGTAATAAATGTTTGATCAGTTAAAGATATTGGTAATATACACATTTTATATACCATACATAATGAGACCACACATTTCACCTCAGGCAGGCTTCATACATTGCATTGAGTGTCAGAGAGATGAGCTTCAGACTTGTTATGCCATTTAGAAAGTAACAGGGCCAGGAGTTTCTTATGTTAAGATTTTGACACCTCAAATGACGAGTTTCTATAAATAAATGACTAATTTAGCAAATCTGCCAGCACTCTTAATTATTTGTGGTCATATAATATGGGTGTTGTTATTCGGGTTGATTAATAGCATACCTCCAAACTGTATTTAGGAGGGACTGTCTGTATTATAGACCCAGATCCCTCTGTCCCTGTTTTCTAGGTGCCCCATATTGTTGGTGTGTCTGAATGAAACAGAGCTCCACACTAACGCTCACAGTAATGTGCATGCATTTAAACCAGAGGAGGGCGGACTGCCCGCACATGGGCAGTGACTATAGAACCAATACATAGAACAAAAAACAGAAAAAGTTACTTGCGCACTATGCCAAATCTCTATGTACATTTAAATAACTAGAGGCAGTGGTGTATCCTGGTTTTGTGCTGCCCTAGGCATGACAAAACTCTCAGTGCCTTGTTTGCCTCGTGGCTAATACTTCCCTGACTAGAGGTTTCTAGTATCACTCCAATGCCCATGAAAGTGTAAGCTCACCTGCTTGCAGGTGAGTCCTACACTAACAATTCAACTTGCTTCTTTGAGCTAGAAGGCTAAATCTCAGGGCCGGGAGAACTTGAGCTGTATTTTGAGGGCAATTTTGACACTCCTTTTATTATATCAGAACATTGCCTCAGGCTACAACGGCATGCTATGATACATTTGCTGGCCTGAAGGAGCTGTCTGCACCGCCCGGAATCAAAATTCCTCCCCACTACAGACCCATCCCCCACTTCTGCCTCTATCTCTCCCTTGAGCCTGTTTAAGAATGGTTTGCCAATTTACCTGGGTTCTTAGCGCCTGCCTCTTACCACATAGCTAAGCCCTGCAATGTAGACCTACACTCATTGGCTGAGTTCACTCTCAGTTGACGGTCAGGCTCAGACCTGCACAGCAGTTATTAGCTGATAGTCTGTGACAGATTCTTTGTGGAACCCCAGGTAAGTTGTCAAACTGTTTTTAAACTGGGAGGGTGCCAGGGCAGTCCTGCACCATAGCCACTGTAGAGGGCTGTACTTGTTAGTGTGTAGGGAGTGTTCCTTTAAATAATCTACCTGTGCATCTTTGTAGACTAGATTCCTAATCTGCACCTGATACTAATTGTGACAGAGCTCCTGTACTCCGACCAAGTACCTCCACTTGCTAGCTGGGGGGAGAGAGCTTGGAATGCTTTACCCAGTCACCGAGGCTTAATTGGGGTTTCTCTGGAACTCTTCCACCTGAACAGACTGCAGTTCTATTCTTTCAGGCAGGTATCGTCCCCTCTGCCTAGTCCTCTACAGCTTTCCTTCCCAAGCAGGTATCAACAGCTCTACTAAAAGCAATTGCTCCAAAGACACGTGCAGCTTTCAGGCCTAGTTCTCTTTTCAACTTGTCCCTGGGCTAGAGTGATCGTGCCAACAGGTCCAAAGACTCTGTTACTGGGATCCCTAAAATACCACACAGGACACACAGTTCCAAAAGGAACTAACATACTATGCTTTATTTTTTGGACAAGGACTAGTCTTTGGGGACTAGTCCTTAAGCATATGGTGACAAACATTTAAAATACAAATATTGAGAACATTAGCAAACAAGATAAAAGTAATAAATGAATTATATAATACAAATAACATTTTCAAACACAATAAAAAGCAACAATGTATGCATTTACCACATATCCGGTTGTCCTCATTTGCATACCTGCATTATGTAAATGTAAATACTTCCATTCAGCTAGCAGAAGGCACTGAAGAGTTCTCAAGTAACAATGCATAGTTTGTATATTGATTGCTGCTAACACACAACTTTTTCAGGGGCTCCTGGGACCAGGCCCTACAGTCTGTCGGTAAGAGGCAGGCCTTTAAGCATCTCCAAAAGGCCCTGGCATGGGAGCTTCTGTCACACTAGTGATTGCCGGCATGCATGGCGGCGGCCATCGTTAAACCTGGAAATTGAACTAGGCTTCCCAATTATGCTGGCTTCCATACAACAGCAGTTTAGGTGAACTGCCGTGGTTAATAGTTAAACTGAAGAGGACTTGACCAACACTATACCTCCTCTACACACACTTAATATACCCATTATACATGCAATACACCCACTATACACATACGCTATTCACAGTGTACCACCATACAGAAACACTATATTACTCACACAACATTCCCTCTTCACCCACACCCTACACTCCTATACACATACACTATGCCCCATGCTCACATACTGCACCCCTTATACAAACATGCACACTGTACCCCCTGTACAAAACTCCTATTCACACTACAACTCCTACAATCATACAGACACAGACATCTCAACTTGCAAAAATGCATTTCAGGGAGGTGGCTTCACCAGCTACACCGCATACACCCTCCCTCCCGCACCCTCTCCCCCATACAGGCACACAGCCCACAAACATGTATGAACACCTTGACACACAAATACAAGCCCTGGCACATACACACTCAGATGCACACATTGAAACGCACACTCAGATTAGGGATAGACCGATTATCCGTCTGGCCGATATTCAGCATTTTCAGCAATATCGGTATCGGCCGATACCGATATTGCAGATAATGCAGACCAGGGCCGCAATCAGGGTCCTGGGGAGCCCAGCAGCTCTCTTCAGCTCCCCTGTCTAAATCTCGCGGGTTCCGCGGCCTTTAGAGCGTTGCCACGGGTTACCATGGCAATGCTCCGCACGGCACACTGGCCGCGAGAGTTAGACAGGGGAGCTGCTGGGAAGGTAAGTAAGAGTGTGCTGGGCCCCCTCTGTACAGTCCATGCCACCGGACCACCAGGAAATGCCATATTCCCCTCCCTTGCCAGGTAAGAAGTAGGGATGGGGGACTAAAACATAATTTTATAAAATTTAAATATTTAAAAAATAAATAAAAAGTTTAAAAAATAAAAATGCCCCCCTCCCACAAACCAAAAAGATTTCTACATAGGCTAATTAAAAAAAAGACACACGCAATACACGTTAGGAGCCAGTGTGTTTAATTTTTAAGTGCCATGGCTCCCTGCATTCCCTTGCCTGTCATGGTTCTGAACAAAAATATTGTTAAGGAGGTTTGCAACTCCTGCTAACTAAAAAGAATGGCTAACTTTAAATATGAAGAACAATTAAATATTTTTAAAAATTAAAATGCTCCCCCACCAACCCCTCTCCCCCCATTTTACACACTTAAAGGACCACTATAGTGCCAGGAAAACATACTCGTTTTCCTGGCACTATAGTGCCCTGAGGGTGCCCCCACCCTCAGGGTCCCCCTCCCGCCCGGCTCTGGAAAGGGGAAAAGGGGTAAAACTTACCTTTTTCCAGCGCTGGGCGGGAAGCTCTCTGCCTCCGATCCTCCTCCGTTCCGCCCCGTCGGCTGAATGCGCACGCACGGCAAGAGCTGCGCACGCATTCAGCCGGTCGCATAGGAAAACATTTACAATGCTTTCCTATGGACGCTTGCGTGCTCTCACTGTGATTTTCACAGTGAGAATCACGCAAGCGCCTCTAGCGGCTGTCAATGAGACAGCCACTAGAGGATTTGGGGGAAGGCTTAACCCATTTATAAACATAGCAGTTTCTCTGAAACTGCTATGTTTATAAAAAAAATGGGTTAACCCTAGCTGGACCTGGCACCCAGACCACTTCATTAAGCTGAAGTGGTCTGGGTGCCTAGAGTGGTCCTTTAACATACCTACACAAACACACACACACACACACACTGCATTCACTATACACACTACACATACACACACTCTGCATTCATTATATACACTACACAAACATACACTGCATTCATTATATAAACTACACAAACACACACTGCATTCACTATACGCACTACACAAACATACACTGCATTCACTGACTAATCAAATACTCTCACTGCATCCACTACACACTTGAAAAAAAATAATTTTTACTGGCATGTATATTTTGTGCATTTACCTTAATAAAAAAAAAAATAATAATAAACATGTTCAGTTAACAGTAGATTTGTGTAGAAATAGTTTATTTTTTTAAAATGGTAAATGTACAGAGTATCGGTAACACACTGACACATACACTCAGATACACACACACTGCCACATACACTGGCACACAGATACACACTCAGATTCATACACTGACACACAGATACACACAATGACACATACACTTAGATACACACTGACACACACATATATACACTGACACACACTCAGATACACACACAATGACACGTACACTCAGATACACACTGGCACATACACACACACATAGACACATAGAATGTGACGGCAGATAAGAACCATTCGGCCCATCTAGTCTGCCTAATTTTCTAAGTACTTTCATTAGTCCCTGGCCTTATCTTATAGTTAGGATAGCCTTATGCCTATCCCACGCATGCTTAAACTCCTTTACTGTGTTAACCTCTACCACTTCAGCTGGAAGGCTATTCCATGCATCCACTACCCTCTCAGTAAAGTAATACTTCCTGATACTATTTTTAAACCTTTGCCCCTCTAATTTAAGACTATGTAATCTTGTTGTGGTAGTTCAGATACACACTGACACACCGGCACAAACACACACTCACACAGAGATACACACACTAAGATCCACACACTGACACATACACTGAGATACACACACTGACATACAGATACACACACCTTGACACACAAAAGACATCATGGGACGGCAAAGTCACCCCAAAGTGAAAATAAGTTACATTTCACTTCCAAAGATACACACACTGACACAAACACTTAGATAGACACACTGACATACAGATACACACACACTGACACAAACACACAGATACACACACTGACATACAGATACACACACATTGACACAAACAATCAGATACACTCCTGTTAGCTAACCTTTGTGTCCTGGAGGGTGACTTGGTTGCTGCTCTGGTCCTGGCTGAGGCTGACGGGAGTGAGTGAGCATGCAGTAGAAGCTCACTTCAGCCTCTCCTCTCCGTCCATGCTGCTGCCTCCTCCCTCCTGTGCGACTCTCTGTGAAGCAGGGAGGAAGTGACAGGGTGTCATCACTTTCTCCCTGCTGGCTGATACTATGGTCGGCTCTTAAAGGGCTGACACCTCACTGGCCCCTGCTTAATGAATATTAGGAAGGGGGCCACAAATTATATATAATATCCTGGTAATTAACACACACAATCTAATATACATTGCATGTCAGATTGTGTGTGTGATTTCAGGAAAATAATACATGTTCTGCGGGTGTCAGGGAGCCACATGCAAAATGTGGGAGACTTGGGATGTCTGCAGACAGTACAATTCCTAATATACACACACACAATGCAACCCTTGTGCATTCACTGCAGCCCCTAGATATAAACATGCACACTTTAAATCCCCAACACACACACATCGCAGCCATTACCAACACATGCACATACACACTCTGCAGCTTCTAAACACTCACAGAATCTCTATAGTCCTTAGACACTGCGCACAAAGGCGCATGCTATAGCCCACACGTGGTACAGCACAAGCACATCTTCTAACACACACTACACCAGAAACTGCCTCCTCTTCTCACACACAATCCCACAAGCAGCCTTAAAACACAAACCTCACCACAGGCAGCCCCTCACACATGCACAACACTCTTTACAAGACCTGCAAATTCAGTGCAAGCGTGTCATTAAATTTGATTCATTTCGATAAAAAAAACACTGTTTTTGGTTGGAGTAACACGTTAAAAATAAACCTGACCCTGATTGGGGGACCTGTAACATAGCCAGCTGGTAATAATTGCATGAGAGCTGTACAATGTGAGGCGTGTCAAGTGTGTAGTCAAAAATATTTGCCCTGGGAGGTGAACCCTTGATCTCCTATTGCCTGGGGACCCCGCTTTAAACTACAATAAACTACTCTCCTGCTTACACTCTTAAATAAAGGTAGCCTTCTTTGTTCCTTTTAAATCATAGGAAGTGTGTAACAGTGTTTTTGTTATTTATTTGCCTGGGAAAATAGAGGAGTTACTCACAAGGTTATTCACTGAAGTGAGAATTCATAGGGAATTCAAAGTGCATTTTACATTTAAAGGTAAACTCCAGTGCCAGGAAAACGATCCGTTTTCCTGGCACTGGAGGGTCCCTCTCCCTCCCACCCCCCAATCCCCGGTTACTGAAGGGGTGAAAACTTACCTGAGGCAGCGGCGATGTCCCTCGTCGCTGTCTCCGCCTCCGCGACGCTCCTCCTCTTCATTGCGTCGGCCGGTGGGCGAGACTGATCTCGCCCACCGGCCGAGGGGACCTAATGCGCATGCGCGGCAATGCCGCGCATGCGCATTACGTCTCCCCATAGGAAAGCATTGACAAATCATTTCGATGCTTTCCTATGGGGTTTTGAGCGACGCTGGAGGTCCTCACACAGCGTGAGGACGTCCAGCGACGCTCTAGCACAGGTTTCCTGTGCTAGAACCCAGGAAGTGACCTCTAGTGGCTGTCTAATAGACAGCCACTAGAGGTGGAGTTAACCCTGCAATGCAATTATTGCAGTTTATAAAAAACTGCAATAATTACACTTGCAGGGTTAGGAGTGATGGAAGTTGGCACCCAGACCACTCCAATGAGCAGAAGTGGTCTGGGTGCCTAGAGTGTCCCTTTAAGGCCAAAGTAGCCAAAATTAAAGCATAGCTAGCTCAAATAATTTTTCCAGTTCAACTATTTTGAAATAACATTTGAAATTCACTTAGAATTGTCAATTTAGTAAATAACCCTGTACGTTCTAAAATAAAGCAAGCAAGTCTAAATAAAAACAATTGTATGTTGTATTTTTACAGTTTGATGAGGTATTCTTGGAAACAAAGGAACAATATAAGAAGTTGCTTGAAGGTACATATTCCCACACTCTTTTATAATCAGCATATTTTAATTAGAACAAATATAAAGTTACATTATACCTAATTATTGATGATGGTCGTATGCATTCCTTTTCAGCAATAGTTTACCCATTTTAAATTTTTAGACATCCATAAAGCTACTGTCATGTTGCAGTAAAGTCCACCAGTAGTAATCCCTTTATTGTAACCTTATATGAGTTTACAATAAAGCAAACATGTCAAAATCAATGGCTAACACGTACCAAATAAACAAGATTTAAGTTTATGGGGGCCGCAAAAAATCTACAAAATCCCTGCACCCCCTCTACAAGACCCCAGTGCCCCCCTCTACTAAACCCTCTAAACTCCTCTACAAAACCCTATCAACACCCTCTACTAAACACCAGCCCCTCCTCTACTAAACACCAGCCCCTCCTCTACTAAACACAAGTCCCCTCTACAAAACCCCAGAGCGTCCCCTTTACTAAATCCCTGTGCCCCCCTCTACTAAACTCCAGCCCCTCCTCTACAAAACCCCAGCCCCCCTCGACTAAACCACTGCCCCTGTTTAAAAAAAAATTAAGCCAAAAAGCAAACTCCACTCAGATTGATCCAATACCAATGGTATACCCTCAATGTCGCCATTCCCACCCATTGCTGATCCTTCTCTACTCCTTGAAACCCCTTGAAGATGGGAGTGTCGTAGTGTTTCGTGATGTGGCGTTGTGTGCCTCCGTGCACCTCCAGGTCCTCCACTGCCCAGCTGCAGCCATCGCAACACTAATGGAACCTCCCTAAAGCATGGCACCTGGGGAGGCCATTTTCTTATTTGCCTATTCCCGGAAACATGACAGTAATTACTATTTACTCCAGTGGCCAACAGAGTCCCAAGATTTCACTCCACTACTATACAGTGAGGTGGAATGGGATTTTCACAACATGAATATGTGATTGAAAAATCTGCAGCAATTGTAAGATCAATCAATCAATACAAGGACTATAACAATGTGCTGTAGTGTCCCTTTAAGCACATGCAGTTAGTTAACAGCATGTAATACCAGTTTAATGAATTCACTTTGTATCTCTCTAGATGGATCTTTGCTGTTTCAGCAGGTCCCAATGGTGGAAATGGATGGGATGAAGATTGTACAGTCTCGAGCCATTTTGAATTACATTGCTACAAAGTACAACCTGTATGGAAAGGACATAAAAGACAGATTGTTGTAAGTTTATGTCTGTGTGAGTGTGTATGAATGTGGATCACAAAAATAATTAAAGAGACATGGTAGACACTGTAACTGTGTCATCTTATTGAAATGGTTTTAGTGTCTGGAATCCCCTTATGCCATCCTTCCATTCAGTGTTAATGCTAAACAAGAGGTCCCAGCAGCCCTTTCCCTCGTTGCTGCTTTGACTAATGAGGAACCAAAGCCTGATCAGCAATGTGCGGCTGTGAATTTCCGATAGCTGATCGCTGTGTAATCTCTGTCTTAGTCATAATTCCAGCAAGTATGATAAATTGATTTAACACTGAATGGGGGGACAGTGCCAGATAACTTGAGGCGCTATAGCCAATTCAATGAGGTGAAATAGTTGTAGGTGCTACAGTGTCCTTTAACACCTTTAATATCATTAGGACGTTACATGACATCCTACACAGAAAGGGCTTAAATATTTGTAGGATGACATGGAATGCTCTGCAGATTTTGTGTGAGCAGGGTTTAATCCCTGCTCACACCATTGAGCCCCAGGTATCAATGGACACATAGTGCTCCTCTTAGTCCGCTGGGGCCAGTTTTAGTGGGCTGCTTGCAGCGCTGGAAGCGGCTCTTTAAATGGGCATTGAAATGCCTTTAAATAGATTGTGATGTGAAAAAGGAAAAATCCCTAATTACACCACTCCTCTTAGTCAGCTGGGACTATTTTTAGTGGCCTCTGACTGACCAATAAGCTCTATGCAGCTGAAGTCATCACGGCATAGAGCCCTTTAAATTCTTTCATAAATCTGCAGCTGAACTTTCATGCTCATTTGTGACTTTTCTGGGTTACTGACTTCTTGGTCTCCCAGCCTGGTCGCTGCGTATTGTGACTTGTGCTGGGGTTTGCTAGCTGCCCAGAACTAAACACGGTGTGATCAGCTGGAAACAGGACTCCATTCTTAATTACACTGACAACCAGTAAATGGCAGTCACAGACCACTATCTAATGAGTTGATTAATTTTCCAATATCAGAATTGATATTAGCAGAGGGTTTACTTAGGGCTTTAGTTAGTGGTGGGGATTGGTATAGGTAGTCAAATTAGGCATTTAACAGTTTAGGACTGATGTATGTATCTAAATTGGTTTTTCCCCTTATTTAAACATTTTATTCACACAGGATGTTGTGTTAGGTGTACATATAGGTTATTAAATGTAAGCCCTTACAGTCTTTTAAAAAACAAAACATGACATATATATGAGCACTTGAAGAAAAATTTTAAATTATGGATGAACAAACCTATAGCTCACATTCAGGGTTTGGTTATGGTCCGGAACGTGGACAATTGCCTCTGCCCTTAAGGGATTTATATTAAATTAAGTATAATTATCATTGTTGACAAACTATTAATGAATATCATGGGGGTTGATTTACTAACCAATGAATTGTAGTAAAATAAAAACTGAACTTTGAAAAGTGGGCAAAATCACCACTCAGCTATAGTCTCTGCTTGGTATCATAGTAACAAAGTTTCCAAAACAATCAATTCATTGTTGTGTACACGCTGGGCGCCAATACAACTTTATGCATTTGGTATTTTTTGCATACTCAAATCTTTCTAGTGTTTGCATAAAAAACAAGTGTTTTGAAACGAGACTGAACGGACGTGTCCCTGAGGAGCTCCGTCCAAACAGAGAGATTAAATAGGCTTTGCCGTTGCGATTCACCCTGGACGAGCACTAAACATTGCCTCTACCAGATGATTGTATGGGCCCCAAAAATAAAAGATTTGGGGTGCCCGAGAGCCCAAAATTCCCTGATATCAGACTCTCTTTTACAAGGCCTGCACCACGAGAAACACCTAAGATGGTAGCGAGTCCCTCTGCGGCAGAATCGGGGGAGTCACAAGAGGAGGTGGAATCTCCCTCTTCTTCCCACCACAGCGAAGTGGACCAGGAATCCGAGTCTGAGGAAGACCAAACACCCTCAATATAAGGGGCTATCAAGAGGCTGCTCCTGGACCTCCGCAGTGTGGAAAGCAGACTTCTAGGACACCCAAAGGTGTGTGTGTGGGCATCGTAACACAGAAGGTAAAAAAAAGCAGAGGAGAGAGAGAGAGAAAGCATGGGATGGTAGGCTACAAGCCACAGAGACACATATGGAGGAGCTAACACAACAAACCAAAAGGATGCAAAGAACTATGGCCTTCATGGAATCCCGCCACAGACGACAGAATTTCCGCCTGAGAGAAGTCCCAGAAGAGGTCAGTGAGGAGGCTTTTCTACCCTACACCAAGAAACTGTTTATATTTATAGGCCTCAAAGGGGGAGAGGAGCCAACCATGCTGAAATCAGCATTCCGGATCCAAAAGGCTGCCACAGTCCCAGCTGATGCTCCAAGAGACATTATAGTGGTGACCAGAGGCATAGCGGTGTGCTCAGCGATAATGGCCTGATCAAGTGCAATGGGAAGTATTAAGTTTGGGGAAAGTGTAGTGACACTGTACGGAGACATACCCTTCGCAGCCCTCACGGAAAAGCGCAAGTTGACACCGGTCACAAAGATAATGAGAGACCGATCGGTCCGGTGCAGATGGATCCTTAATAGTCCCACAAGGAGATAAGACTATTTCCCTCACATCAGACACTATGGGAAAAACTGAAGCTGTCGAACACAGACCCCATCGTAGCGTCTGCTGGGAAATACAACATGGCAGCTAGGGGATCCAAAAGAAAGCACTTCAAAAACGCAGCCTAAGCAACAAATATTCCCGAGAAAAAGACCGTGACAATGTGTCTGCTGAATAATACAGAGGGATGCACTGTACCCCATGCTAGATTTCTCAGACCAGCTCTCCAACCCAATGAGACATACTTACCCGAGCTATAACCAGCGTTCTCATACATTTAAATGCCACAGTGTCTCCCATAGATCTTGGCCCAAATTGTTATGCCATGTTGTACTGCTTAGCGCATAATGTTATGTTACACTGATCAGCGCATAATGTTACTAATATTGCCTGTTCTATTTTCACTACCTGTTATTGCAAAACCAATAAAACACAAATTGAAAAAAATAAGTGTTTTACATAATGCTGCATCATAAGCTTGCCTCTTTAGCCATGCCTCTCACTGCAGAAAAACACTTCCTTATCAAATGTATGTCAGTACTAAGTGATCTGAACTACAGAGTAATTCGCATTAGAAGCAGAGGACACCCACGGAGATGTACCTTAAGAATATTACTACCTGTTTTTAGTTTCTCGCACGTGTATTAGACCTCCCCATGGGAAAGCATTGAATCAGTGCTTTCCTATGGGGAAAAATCTGACGCTGGAGGTCTTCATGCATGATCAAAAAAAAAACTTAAGGGGTTACTCCAACCACCACGACCACTTCAGTGATTCATGGGGTCATGGTGGTAGGAGTCCACGTTTGCAATATTTCTATTTAAAATGCTACACATCCAGAGTTCTGTTATTACTGTGACGGACCGCCTGGCACCCCGACCGTGTACCTCTGTCAATCGCTGCTCCCTAGTACTAATGAGTACCATAAGCACTGCGCTGGAACACCATAACTATTGCAAACCCTGTGAACCGCTGCAGCTTGGTTGGGATCTCGGCATCTCCTACCCACCCTGGACCTATGACCAGGATCCAGCTTCCGGTGGGTAGACCTCTCTTAGTCCAGATAGCGTAGCAGGAACAAGCTCTTATAACAGCTTAGTGATTATACTCAGGGGAGTATAGTGATTATAGCAATCCCCCAGAGTGTAGTTCTCCAATCCCCCAAACATGAGCCGAAACTTCATGAAGGTGCAAGATGATCTAATCTTTAATGGTTCAGGTTGGCTTTTATACAATTCTCCAGGCCAGAGGAACACCCCCTGGACCTGATGGGGCACAGGAACACAAAGAACATAAACCACTGTCTGTGACACGCCCATGTACAACACACAATTCCTCCCCTCTGCTTGGGAGATAATAGAGTAAAGTCCTGTAAGTAACTCAATTATCTCCAAGCAGAAAAAACTAAATTTCACAAAAATAGCCCTGATCTGGGTGAACAACCTATCCAAAAATCACCCAGATCAGAGCAGGGGTTCAAAAGTTTCATGGAAGTCGCTTTGACGGGCCGCAAGCATGGTTTCAAGCCCAAAACAGTTCTAGGGAATCAGAGCTTGCAGACGGTCTAGTTCGGTAGTTTGCAAACGAACAAACTACCAAACGCAGTCAATAGTCTTACCCTGGAGCTTGTTCCCTTCATCCAAACAAATTATCTCACCGAACAGTGCCCTTCTAAGCTGAATAGAAACGAACGCAGGCAATGATGGAAGTCCAGTGGTGTTCGGGAGTTTCTGTATCCGATTTCAGTTTCATGCCCAAACACCGCTGCCTGCATACATGCGAACAAGATGGCCGCCACCTCATGGTTGTTCATAGGAATCGAGGCCACCCAGATGAACAATTAGAACACTGTGGTGAGAAATGTTCCAAGTTGTTAATAGGTGTTGACAAGCTCCAGGATGGTCTCTGTTCGTGCGGTTGTTAGGTAAACGAACCATATAGTCCCAATTGCACGAACAGAGCCTGTTTGAGGTATATTAGCCAGTTCTATTGCAGGGGCCATAGTCACAGGGTAAAAGGCTGTCAAGTAGTCCCCTCCAAGAACCAGTGGCGAAGTTGCTTTCGTCACAATTGCCTTTCGTACTAGAAGCTAGTTACACCCCCAGCACATGTGCCAAATATCAATTCTATGTTTTTTTTTTTTTTTTTTTTTATAAAAATTCCAAACTCACTCACTCTCTGCTTTCCCACTCTCCCCCCTTGTCATCTCTTCTATCTGAGAAGCCTCTGACTGGACCATGCAAGTGCTACCATGATGACGGATGTAGGAGTGAGATCAGTGTTGGGAGCTTAACGCGGGACTGGATTTCACATTGTAGAAAACCTTTTTCACAGTTTTTTTTCCCCACCACTGTTTAAAGGGGGGACCTAGATAGATAGATACCCAATAGGCATTATGAGGTAAACGAAACTCATTAATTATAAGAATTGGCGTAACCCTTTAATATATGTTGTATTGTATTTACAGTATTTACAGCGATATACATTTAAGATTTGTATGTACACAGAAAGGACAGAAAACATTGACTTGCAATGTTGCAGATCACAAATTATCTCACTTTTTCTCCATCTGCCTTTTTATAGCCAAAAGTGCCAACATAGTTTGAAGAATCTTCATCTGACTTACATATTGTCCATGTGTTTTTTCCAGTATTGACATGTATGTAGAAGGGACCATTGACCTCATGACTATAATATCGGGTCTGTACATTCAACCTGAAGATACTAAAATAAAACAAAAAGATCTGATTAAAAACAGAGCACTAAATCGATATTTTCCAGTTTACGAAAAGGTATGTAAAATATTTGTATTGTTCATGTGGTAGAGATGGGATCTTAAGCTGTGATTGCCCAGATATTTTATTTCAATATAGGCAATATAACCAAGGACTGACATGGATGCACAATATATCATAGTTGTGATGCATGCACATAATTTCCAGGATATGATATGGTGTTTTTTCAAAAATTATTGGCAAATATATTGTTACTCCATCTTTTCTGTGTTGCATTCTATCTTTTTTTTTTTTTAATTCTTTATTTTTGCAGTGCATTACGATGAATACAAACAAGAGTGCAATGCCCCAACAGTTATAGGAAACACTTCACAATACATGTTAATATAGATATGTGGCATTGTTAGATAACAGCACTAATTTTATATGTTTGTAGATTTATGCTAAGCACGTATGTCTATAACATTGGCTTGAACTAACTGATTCGACCCAGGGGGGGAGGGGGAGCGGGGAAGGGGGAGGGGGAGAGGGGAAGGGGGAGGGGGAGAGGGGAAGGGGGGAAGGGGGAGGGAGAGGGGGAGAGGGAGGGGGAGGAGACTGGGCTGCAAAGTAAGCCTTGAGAAACACATGTTGTACAGGACGGGAGAGTGGCCACCTCACCTGCCTTCTGGGTCTGCAAGACTTCGCTGGGACTGCCGTTAAAGGACCACTCTAGTGCCAGGAAAACATACTCATTTTCCTGGCACTAGAGTGCCCTGAGGGTGCCCCCACCCTCAGGGACCCACTCCCGCCCGGCTCTGGAAAGGGGAAAGGGGTAAAAACTTACCTTTTTCCAGCGGTGGGCGGAGAGCTCTCCTCCTCCGATCCTCCTCTTCTCCTCCCCGTCGGCTGAATGCGCACGCGCGGCAAGAGCTGCGCGCGCATTCAGCCGGTCACATAGGAAAGCATTCATAATGCTTTCCTATGGACGCTTGCGTGCTCTCACTGTGATTTTCACAGTGAGAATCACGCAAGCGCCTCTAGCGGCTGTCAGTGAGACAGCCACTAGAGGAAATAGGGGAAGGCTTAACCCATTCACAAACATAGCAGTTTCTCTGAAACTGCGATGTTTATGAAAAAATGGGTTAACCCTAGAAGGACCTGGCACCCAGACCACTTCATTAAGCTGAAGTGGTCTGGGTGCCTAGAGTGGTCCTTTAATGAAGCAGAATGCCAACAATTGAAGCAATTCAGACCTCCTCGGTTGGCACCTGGAACAGGTAAGTCGCTGTTTGTGTCTTTTGGGCAGTCTGGTGAGCAATAATTAAGTAATTCAGAGAGATCAAGCTGGGAGCTCACAGTAAGAACGTCCAGCTGCTATAGAGTTTGGGCCCTGCCCGTGTTGCATTCTGTCTTATCTCAAAGGGAAGGATATCTACATTGGTTCATTGTTCAGTGTTCAGAGAGTCTTAAGAGTGCGTTCATGTACACTTTTCACTTTCACATTATAACAGAAACTTTTTCCCTTTTCATCTTGATGCCGCTGTTGCCTCTTGTCACATTGTCACAGACAGAAATCCTAATCCCTCTTCACTTTCCATATGCTCTTAAAGGCCTTCATGACCTGCTGAGAGGCTTGCTGGCTGGCTTTCTAACCAGAGACAATGAGACATGTTGATGTGAACTTCTGTCAGCCAAATAGGAGGCATTACTTTATCCAGAATAAGAGTGGTCCCTGGTGACAGAAAAGAAAGGATGGACAACATAGGGAGGCAGGTCAGGATCCCAAGCAAGGGAGCAGATCATACTCCTGTACTCACTGCATTTCCTCTGATGGCTAATTTATTCAGTAGAGGGGTGATGTCAGAAGAAGCTGGAGTAGTGACTGCATAAGCAACTTTTTTAATAAAATGTTTAAAATGCCTGATCAGTGAAATGAATTAAAATTAAATTGTGAAATACACATGTTGATAATGGGTAGAATAAGTTTTATAAACGTGTGCCCCAAATGGTCTTGATACGAGACAGTTATACCATCTTTAAAGGGACACTCCAGGCACCCAGACCACTTCTGCTCATTGGAGTGGTCTGGGTGCCAACTCCCACTACCCTTAACCCTGCAAGTGTAATTATTGCAATTTTTTTTAAACTGCAATAATTACCTTGCAGGGTTAAGTCCTCCCCTAGTGGCTGTCTATTAGACAGCCACTAGAGGGAACTTCCTGCTCTTTAGCACAGGTTTTCTGTGCTAGAGCGTCGCTGGACGTCCTCACGCTGTGTGGGGACCTCCAGCGTCGCTCTATTCCCCATAGGGAAGCATTGAAATTCATTTTCAATGCTTTCCTATGGGGTGCGCTAATGCGCATGCGCGGCATTGCCGCGCATGCGCATTAGGTCTCCTCGGCTGGCGGGCGGGATCAGTCTCGCCCACCGGCCAACGTAAGCAGAAGGAGGAGCGGCGGGGGAGGAGGAGGAAGCAGTGACGTGGGACATGTCGCTGCCTCTGGTAAGTCACTGAAGGGGTTTTCACCCCTTCAGCAACTGGGGATTGGGGGGTGGGAGGGAGAGGGACCCTCCAGTGCCAGGAAAACGGATCGTTTTCCTGGCACTGGAGTTTCCCTTTAAAGTCAACCTATTAGTGCTAATTAATCACAAATTATCTCATCATGTTCTGTATAAAATATGTTTAAACACTTTTTTTGTTTATTTAAAAGGCTTTGCAAGGTCAAGATTTCTTGGTTGGGAAGCAGCTAAGTATTGCAGATGTACAACTGCTGGAAGCCATTTTAATGGTGGAAGAAGTCCACAATGATGTTCTATCTCACTTCCCTCGACTGCAGGTAAATGAGAAAAATATGACAAGTAGCTACGTAATGTTTCAATCTACTGTAGCTATTGGAATTAAAGTGACATTCACTAGCAAGCCATCTAAACAGTCTTGCAATGAGTTTTCCAATACTGGTTCCAGTCTTACAACATTAATAAGAAAACTGGAGATTGTTTTTAATTTTCTCAAATTACTCTTCTCATTTCTTCACTAACAGCACTTTCATTTTGTCAGTTAATTACGAGTATAGAATTGTATGCTCAATTCTGCTCACTTAACTCTTATTTCATCCCCCACTTTCCATCAGTCACATGGTACATTTTACCCTCAGTTGCCATATTTTACTCACCACCTACCATAATACCTCTCTCTTAGGCCACAGTGCATCCTTCAGTTACCATAACGTACACCCTTTTGTCCCATTTAGTCCACTATTTTTTTTTTTTTATTGTCCAGTGCTGAATGTTTTCTGTGGTGTATGCTATAGTGTATGCTGTAGTTATGGTGGTGCTTTATGATTGCTCTCGTGTGATGCCATGATATCTCGCCCAAGGCTTCTGTATCTAGGAGTTGAAGACCTCAGATGTACCTCATAATTACGTTTTCCTTGGCCACACTTAAAGGATCACTATAGTGTCAGGAAAACAAAGCGGTTTTCCTTATACCTTAGTGCCCTGAGGGTGCCCGCACCCTCAGGGTCGCCCTCCCGTGGCGCTGAAGGGGTTAAAACCCCTTTAGCAGCTTACCTTAATCCAGCGCCGGGCTCCCTCGGCGCTGGTGACCTCTCCATCCCCGCCGACGTCAGCGCAGCCAAATGTGCATGCGCAGCAAGTGCGGCACGTGTATTCAAAGTGTCCATAGGAAAGCATTTCTCAATGCTTTCCTATGGACGCTCTGCGCGATGGAGGCGAAATGTGGCTCCAGCGTCACAGATGCGCCTCTAGTGGCTGTCCGGAAGACAGTTTCTGAAACTGCTATGTTTGCATCTGAAGGGTTAAAACCTGAGGGATCTGGCACCCAGACCACTTCATTGAGCTGAAGTGGTCTGGGTGACTAAAGTGTCCCTTTAATGTTATTAGTGAGCAGGGAGGGCTGTAGGGAGTTATGGTTTTCAGGAAAATAGTCATAGTACAGTAACATGCTGTGTAGCTACAAACGTTTAAGAACAATTCAGATAGGATATATCTAAAATAGGCACATTATAGATGGTTTGCACTTTCATTACGGTGATGTGTTTATTGGGATTCTACATTTTCATGATTTTGTTATCTGACTACTTTACATATTTTTTTCATTCTAGGCTTTCAAAAAACAAACAAGTGAGATCCCAACAATTAAAAAATTCTTGCAACCTGGAAGTAAAAGAAAGCCTATTCCTGATGAAAAGTTAATAGCAGCTGCGAAAGAAATTCTTTATTCCTAAATATATTTATCTTTTTTTCCTGTTTATTTTTTCACTCACTTCTTTATCACAAGCTTCAAAGATCATTTTCGGGTTTAGATATATGGAAGTCTAATGTCACTTTTTATTTCCGAACCCCTTAATTTTCTTCTACTATTCTGTTTTTCTCACTTCATAATTATATTTTACTTTGACTTTTTAAATGCTGTTTTTACCCTCAAATTTACAATAAACTTGCATTTCTAAGAGTTTTATTAGAAATCTAATGCATTTCTATTAATTCCACAATTGTGCAATCACTATACAATAACTAAACTTGAGTACTCAAGTGGGTTTTCTGGTTTAAAAATTTGAGTGATGATTGCAGAATATGACATGAATTTGCTATTCAGGTATTCAATAAAAGCGATTTTACATACAGATCTTCTTTGCCTAGAAGAAGAGTTGCTACATGTTCCTTCTTAAAGTTGGCTCCATATTGAAAGTTGGTAAAATTTTTAATTGTGTTTCAAATAAGAATGATCAGTTTAGACAATATGTTAATTGAAATACTTAATTTGTTATTTATTTACGTCATACATGTTAAGCTCAATATGTTGGCCAAACATAGAGCACTGTGAGCTCATTTAAGCTATAGATTGAAAATAACATGCTATAGGTAGTGATGTCGCGAACATAAAATTTTCCGTTCACGAACGGCGAACTTATGCAAATGTTCGCGAACCCACAGTGACTCTTTCTGGCCATGATAGTTATGGAAAAGTTGTTTCAAGGGGACTAACACCTGGACTGTGGCATGCCAGAGGAAGATCCATGGCAAAACTCCCATGGAAAATTAGTTGATGCAGAGTCTGGTTTTAATCCATAAAGGGATTCCTAAATTGTTTGGAATAACGTGCCTTAAAACATCAGGTATGATGTTGTATCGATCAGGTAGTGTAAGGGTTACGTCCGCTTCACAGTGACAGACCAAACTCCCCGTGTAACGCACCGCAAACAGTCCATTTGCACAACCGCAAACTCCCCATTTGCACAAGGTTGGATACCAAGCTAGCCATGTCCCGTTCCTTGTCCTCACTGATGTCATTGAAGGTCTCTTCCTCCACCCAGCCACGTACAACACCAAGGATCCCCGAAAGGTGACAACAAGCCCCCTGGGACGCCTGCTGTGTTTGGTCTTCACCTTCTTAAAGCCACCTTCCTCCTCTGACTCCTCTTCTTCAGACTCCTCTCTCTGCGTTGCCTCTCACAAATTTTTGGAACGCCTCAGACTCCACCAGCTTGTATGGTAAAAGCTGGCAGGCTAAGAGTTCAGACAAGCCAACTGTCAGATGTCAAAAGGCCTCTGAGGCACACCCAGAGAGACGAGAGGCACCGGACCGGACCCGTGAGACGGACAGACCGGGCCCAGCAGCCGAAAACACCGGGGCCGACCCAGAGCCCTGTCGGACTACAAACCCCTCACAGGATGCTACCGCCCCTTCTGCAGGTACGAGACCGGACCGGCATCCTTACCAAGCACTGCAGTGCTGCTCCATGTGCCAGCCTCAGACCCAGGCCCCGAACGGGCATAGGATGACTGGGCAGTACCATGACTTTGGAGGGCCAGCACCGGGCTTTATGGACTCTAGCCCACCAGGAGGCTACAGGATTCACCCACCGAATAGCATTGGCAACAATACCCGGAAATCTATGGCTCCTGAATAGCATTGGCAACAATACCCGGCAATCTATGGCTCCTGAATAGCAGTTGCAGAGATACAGCACCCACGGACTGGTGATCCTTGAGGTGCAGCTAAAGCCACTTCGTCTATAGACAGTCATAACAGTTAACCTTTCCACATCATATACATGTCGCAATGCATAGTCTCTGAGATCGGTTGATCACGATTCATACTAGGATGTCTTCCATGTTTTAGTGCAAACTAGTCTAACTACTAATATAGTTGAAACATGCTACTTTTATTCATGACAGACAACCATGCAGGCCAGACTAACAAACATGCCAGGTCCAATCATAGTTAACCACCTCAGATAGTAACTCTGTATAAAAAGTACTCTTTATACAGAGTAAACATGGCTCCCTCCATATACAGAGTAACATGGCTCTCCTCTATATACAGTGTAAACATGGCTCCTCTCTATATACAGAGTAACATGGCTCCATCTATATACAGTGTAAACATGGCTCCTCTCTATATACAGAGTAACATGGCTCCCTCTATATACAGTGTAAACATGGCTCCCCTCTATATACAGAGTAACATGGCTCCCCTCTATATACAGAGTAACATGGCTCTCCTCTATATACAGTGTAAACATGGCTCCTCTCTATATACAGAGTAACATGGCTCCCTCTATATACAGTGTAACATGGCTCCCCTCTATATACAGAGTAACATGGCTCCCCTCTATATACAGTGTAAACACGGCTCCTCTCTATATACAGAGTAACATGGCTCCCTCTATATACAGTTTAAACATGGCTCCTCTCTATATACAGAGTAACATGGCTCCCCTCTATATACAGAGTAACATGGCTCCCCTCTATATACAGTGTAAACATGGCTCCTCTCTATATACAGAGTAACATGGCTCCCTCTATATACAGAGTAACATATACTCTTTATATACAGTGTAACATGGCTCCCTCTATATACAGTGTAAACATGGCTCCTCTCTATATACAGAGTAACATGGCTCCCTCTATATACAGTGTAAACATGGCTCCTCTCTATATACAGAGTAGCATGGCTCCCTCTATATACAGTGTAAACATGGCTCCTCTCTATATACAGAGTAACATGGCTCCCTCTATATACAGTGTAACATGGCTCCCCTCTATATACAGAGTAACATGGCTCCCCTCTATATACAGTGTAAACATGGCTCCTCTCTGTATACAGAGTAACATGGCTCCCTCTATATGCAGTGTAAACATGGCTCCTCTCTATATACAGAGTAACATGGCTCCCCTCTATATACCGTGTAAACATGGCTCCCTCTATATACAGAGTAACATGTCTCCCCTCTATATACAGTGTAACATGGCTCCCCTCTATATACAGAGTAACATGGCTCCCCTCTATATACAGTGTAAACATGGCTCCTCTCTATATACAGAGTAACATGGCTCCCCTCTATATACAGAGTAACATGGCTCCCTCTATATACAGTGTAACATGGCTCCCTCTATATACAGTGTAACATGGCTCCCCTCTATATACAGAGTAACATGGCTCCCCTCTATATACAGTGTAAACATGGCTCCTGTCTATATACAGAGTAACATGGCTCCCTCTATATACAGTGTAAACATGGCTCCTCTCTATATACAGAGTAACATGGCTCCCCTCTATATACTGTGTAAACATGACTCCCTCTATATACAGAGTAACATGGCTCCTGAGCTGCGGGTGGGGGCCCTATAAAACAATAATGGGGGAGGGGGGGACCTACTGTCCTCCCCCCCACCCCTGCGCGGCGGGTGGGGGCCCTAAGTTACAATAAGAGGAGGGGACCTACTGTCCTCCCCCCGGCCCCCACCCCTGAGCTGCGGGTGGGGGCCCTATAAAAGAATAATGGGGTGGGACCTACTGTCCTCCCCCCCGGCACCCACCCCTGCGCGGCGGGTGGGGGCCCTAAAAAACAATAAGGGGGGGACCTACTGTCCTCCCCGGCCCCCACCCCTGTTCGGGACATCTCTTGCTATAGGTCATTACAAAGTATTAGGGGTTTGCAAAATTACATAGAGTGGAAGATAGTAGAGAGAAGTTAGAATATTGTGAGATGGATCTTTGAACTTTGGACACACAGTTGAATAGTGCGTTTGATGTATCTGACTATTTTTGATTCTAGGTTTAGCTTTTTCTTTGTTATAGTGTATAGTCTCTATTGGTAATTTTCATACATTATGCTATTGAATTCAAGTACTACTACATGTATTTTGTGTATTCTCTTTTTGGGGAGTATTGGTTGCACTATTGAGACCTATAAGATTTATAAGTGTGTATATCACTTTACATTTTCTGAGAGAGTTTTTACTATTGAGTGAACACCCCATGGATTGTTTCACCTACACCTAACATTTTTGCAATATATTAAAGGCGAACCAAAAGAACATCATCTAAATTAAGTTGTTATGGTGCCAGGAGGCACCGGAGACATTCTTACCTAAAGGGGTTAAACTATCTTTAACAGTTAAACTCCACAAATTGCCTCCAGTGCTGGTCTCCACTCCTCTGGTTGTTTTCGGCTTCTGAATTTTTCAGATTCAGGAAGAGCGGAGTGCTGCTGAACAGGGACGCTCTCAGCCAATCCGTGACTCCCCATTCACTAAACGGGCTTGCAAAAGATACGTTTCTTTGCATCTATTATACACTAAACAAAACAGAATCTGTTTACTTATTGTTAATGTGACTAGCAGGATGTAAACAGCCCATGAAAATGCAAATGACAAATACACTATGGAAACCATGGGTAGCCAAGCTCCAGCCCTAGACAATAACTTACACAATAGCGTAATGAATTGGGTAGAGGAATCTGAAATTAGATTTCTGGAATTGACAGTAATTTGTTATGCAAACAGTGTTGTCTGATAAAAAGTAAAAGGTGTTTGTTGTTAAAAGGTATCTGAAAGGAGCAGTGAGGTGTAAAATGACTAAAGGAAACTAAAGTGATATGAGTTTAATTAGAATTAAAGGAACACAAACATGTATTCCTGACCCTATAGTGTTAAAACCACCATCTAGCCCCTCTGGGCCCCTCATGCCTCCATAAATATAGCAAAATCTTACTGTATTCAAGCCAGAAGCTGTAACTCTGCATGCTGTTTGCCTCAGAAAAACAAGCAGTCTGCTGACATCATCAGAAGTGGTAGCCTGATCCAATCACAGTGCTTCCCCATAGGATTGTCTGAGACTGACGAGGCAGATCAGGGGCAGAGCCAGCATGATTCAAACACAGCCCTGGCCAATCAGCATCTCTTCATAGAGATGAACTGAATCAATGAATCTCTATGAGGTAAGTTCTGTGTCTGCATGCAGAGGGAGGAGATACTGAATGTTTGGATGCATTTTAGGCAGCCATGACCCTGGAAGGATCTCTAACAGATATCTGAGGAGTGGCCAGTGAAGTTATCACAAGGCTGTAATGTAAAAACTGCATTTGCATGTTTACAGCAAAAAGCCTGAAGGTAATGATTCAACTCACCAGAACAAATTAAATAAGCTGTAGTTGTTCTGGTGACTATAGTGTCCCTTTAAACCAAACTTTACAAAAAAACAAAAAAGGCGCAGTGCCCATCAGTGGCGTCTCTAGGATTCATATTTAGGGGGGCACATGGTGGGCCAGGGACAAAAGTAGGGGGGCAGTTATAAAACGTGTATGTATGTTTGCGTGTGTGTATATCTATATACTTTTTTGTGATTGTGGGTGGGTTTAGGGGTATATATCTGCACATTTGATGTTTATCTGTCCTGATGAAAGCTCTGTGCTGAAGCTGAAATGTAGACCGATATGTTATATGGATGAAATAAAAGTTACATTTAATTTTATCTACTAAAGTTCCAGGAGTGCAGTTGTTTCTACATTTCTATTCATTTTGCCACAACCAGCACCGGGCATAACACCAACTACTAGGAGTGCAAGCTACAGCTATATATACCCCGTGAATTGAAGAATCCATGTATTTTCTGACACCCCTGTCATCGATGTCTCTATTCTCCTCCCTTTCATGTCTTTTCTTTCAACTTCTTCCATGTCATGGATGTAGTGTGTGTGTGTGTGTGTGTGTGTATAGTGGATGAGTGTTTGTGGATGTAGTGTCTGTGTAGTGCATGTATTGTTGAATAAGTTCTGGGAAGTGAGACGTTTAAATTAAATTGGGCTTATTCCCCCCCCCCCCTTCCTGCCTCGTACCTGTCGGCTGGATGGGGGGACAGTGTGTAGAAAGGTGACAGTATAGTGGGGCAGTGTGTAGGAAGGTGACAATATAGCGGAGAAGTGTGTAGGAAGGTGGCAGTGTGGGGGGCAGGGTGTGGGAATGACTGTGTGGATGGGCAGACTGGCAGACAACATGCCCATACTGATACACACTCACTGACACACAGTCATTGTCTAACACACTGTTTAACTAACACACACATTCACTGACAGACACGAACACACTCTCAGAGACACATGCACTCACTGACAGACACACACACACCTACTGGCAGATACACACTGACAGTCACACACACATTCAATGACAAATACACAGACACTCACTGATATGACACACAAACATTCACTGACAGGCACACAAACACTCAAGGACAACACAGACTCTCACTGATGAGACAGACACTCACAGACAGACACACACTCACTGACAGACATACACACATTAACTGATAGACACACATTCTCTCACACACACTCACAAATGACTCTCTCTCTCTCTCTCTCTCTCTCTCTCTCCTAAGGCCGGCCAATAATACAGCACCTGCATTTGGGGGAGCACAAGCAGGGGTATGGCAAGATGTAGGGGGGGGGGGGCATGACTACTTACAATCAGTAATTCCACTGTCTACTTTCTCCCTCTGCAAACTGCAGTCTCTGCAATCAGGCAAGGTAAGATGTGGCTGCACTGTCCGATTCACTCATTTCTAACCCCCCTTCCATCCATGTCTCTCCCCCCATGTCTCCCTCCCCCCTTCCATCTATGTCTCCCAACCACCCTCCTCTCATCCATGTATCCCTGCCTCCATGTCTCTCCCACCCCTCTCTTCTTCTCCATGTATCCATCCCCACTTTCATGTCTATCCCCCCCCTTCCATTTATGTGTCTCTCCCCCCATGTTTCCCTCCCATCCATGTCACCCTCCTTCACATGTCTTCCTCCCTCCAATATCTTTCTCCCTCCCATCCATGTGTGGCGGATCGCCTGGTACTCCAACTGGGTACTTTTGCCAAGCACACTCTCTAGCTATTGCCAGGACACCATCAACCCTCCAGCCGCCACAGCTTGGATGGGGTCTCGTCGTCGCTTCCCACCCCTGAACAGGGTTCTGGATCCAGCTTCTAGTGATTAAAGCTCTCCTGCAGAGAGTGTAGATGTCTAGCTGGTACAACCAAACACTAGTCAAGACTGAATGAAGGGTGTAAAGGAACTGGTTTATTATGGCCAAGTTACCTGCTTTTATACACAGCCCCCAACATGGGGACTCCATTCAATGTAAGACAAGCCCCTCCCATAAATCTCTGTGCCTGGGAGATAATTGCATTAAAGACTGGTGAGCGAATTATCTCCCAGGAACAGAGAGGCAAACACAAAATATAAAAACATAAAAGTACCACAAAACATAATAAAAACATAAAATAGCCCCACAACTAATACATCCCCAAATAGCCCTGATCTGAGCGCACAAGTTCTCCAAACAGCTCGGATCCATGCAGTGTAGGGGAAACGCCACTGTGTTAAAGTACTGACCGGCTGCACAAGTGGTCCTATGCCCAAAACAGTTTCAGGGTGTTTGGTGCTTTGGCCGGTCAACTTCCGCGAGGTCCTGTGGGGATATTTATGGGATAATAATTTGTAAACAGAGAGAATTGCCCACGATTTTCAATTCTCAGATCCCAAAGTCGTTATCGTTATAAGTGAAATGTAAACCATATAATTAGTCACAAATTTTAAATATCCTTTCACTTCAAAGGGTCTTTCTGAAATTTCTTCAGACTATGCGTCTCCATTTTCTGTAGTAATTCCTAATATGTCAGTTTGTGAACTAAGTTTCAACTTAGACTACAATGGGAATCTTGTACAATATCGAAAGTAAAATGTAATTATTTAATCCTCTGTCACCTATGTCTGGGAAAATAATTTATTCATATTCCATTAGCATTTTAGACAGTCTCTTATCACTTGGTTTGTTTATATTACACATTCCATTCAGCTCGGGCAAAGCGGTCAGTTTTAGAGAAAGGATAGAAATTCTGTGTCTCTTTGTTAACTTGAGAATAACAAAATGGAGTCTGGTCTGTTCAAATTACTTCAGAATATATACTTTGTATTTCTATCATAGCACAAAATGTCTGCCGATATAAATACCCTGACATAACCCCCCTTAGTGCCTGTCATAGCCAAATAATTTAGCTTATGAATAGGCACTATGGAAGTCGCAAGACATATTGTGCAATCACATCATTTCTGACAAAGGCCCGTGCGTGGAATGAACATTTTTGTATATATTTGTACCTGTAAGAGTTTTGAACTTTATGCTTAGTACAATCAACCATAATATCATCATTATCATAACACACCCAATAACAATCTTAACATGGATGAACCAGTCAACACGATCAATAAGGTCAGTATCTAACTCAGAGTATTTAAATGTGTCCACAGAAATGTTATCTTTCTTGATTGACATTTGGATAGTGTGGTTGGGCTTATGGTCCAGCAAGAACTTAAGATTAGGATCTAGAGGGATATCTAGATTCTGGAAGGGATCCACCATCTCAATAGCACTTTCGAGGACGTCAGTGTACACTGGGTATAGCGTAACGTCACCGATGGTGATACGAGAGTCGTGGGGTACCTTAATCAGTGATACAGGTGCTGGTAAGGCAATTACTTTATTAGTCACCTGGTCCCTGCGAAAAACACTCATGTTTTTAAGACACGTGCTTACCAAACATTTATCTTTAACTAAGATAGCATGTACTAACGCATTACTGTCGGTTTTTGACATAGTCACTTGACATGTTTCAGAGCCATGTTTAAGGTACTCGATCCCACACAAAGCATTGGTAGAATCGTACACAAAAGGTTTTCCATCACATTGGAAATTATTGTCTTTGAATTTTTCACAGTCATTCAAAATTGGGTATTGAATACCAATCTGGTATCCACGGTTGAAAAGCCAAAACATCTGGGGTTTGGACTTTTACATGGATATTTTCCTTCCGTGTACCAACGTTGTAAATTGTTTTCATTTGAAAAATGTTTTTGGGAGTTACATATGGTATGGCCAATAAAAAGCAAATCTCCATACGTTCCGGATCAATTAAGAGAGGTATAGCGCTCCCCATCTCAAAGGCCAGATTTAATTGCATAGGCTCAATTGTTTCTCCATCCACATTGGCAAGCATCGCATGAACAATATCCTTGGATACAAAATACAGAGGTATGCGTCCCTCTGCCAATTCGATCATTCCAGTTTGCACTTCGTCAAGAAAAGCAAGTGTGTGGAACAATATTGGGTCATGCAGAAATAAAAGTTCACGCTTAAATAAGTCATGACTTTGGTGCAACTCAGTGGATTTGGCAATTAACTCCGATGCAAATTTGTTGTAATAACTGTGTCTTCCACAATAGTTAACACGTCTTGGAGAAGTGTTCTTTGCTGTTTTATCACCTGATGAATATCGTTAATGTGTTGCTTTAGCGCATAGATTTCCATATCCAGCTTTTGGACAGTAATAGAGTTGGCTGCAGACATTCCAGTTGCGACAACTGCACCGACAGTGGCACAAACTAATGCAACAATTATAGCAGTGAGGAACCTTTTGGGTCGGTTGCTCATCGAAATAGAACTGGATACAAATGGTTTCCGGGCTTGCTCCAAGATGTTTCGCACACGGTCCTGTGCTCTTTGGAGGTGCATCTGGTACCAAGTATGTAACTCAGGAAGCTGCATCGATGAAATGTTGTACGCCTTCTCGATGGAAATCTTGGGGTCCAAGCTGACGAACACACGTCGGGTAAGGATCCTCTTCTCTGTCAAGATGAACCCTGGTGTCTCTTGAATCAGGATGCCGGAGGATGGTCCCATCTCTGCGATCGGGTCGGTCCGTAGCTCTTGGCACAGGAGCAATACGATCCAGAAACACGCCACATCCTTCTTGGACATCTTTCGACAGTCACGGATCAGGAACTCGTTTCAGACTTATCTACTAATGATTCAAGGTTTGTTAAGTATACAAACTTATAACAGTGTGACATCACTTGGCCTAGGACAACACATTATTACGATTCATCAACATATGTATTCTCTCTAATTCTATTTTTATAACTTCATCCCTCACTACATTTATTACTGACTCCTCAGCAATATGCCTATAGCAGTTAAACAAGCTAGCAACCTGCTTAGAAAATGTAGTTATTGGATGGCAAGGAAATGGTTAATGACATGAACATACATGAGATCATGGCACATCACAACATTTCACATCATACGATACCACGTGAATCAAGCATTCATCCAGGTTAGTCGTTCACCCTTCTGCATCCGAATCCGCACCTATAATCCTTAATTGAGATTTAGGATGACAAGCACGCAACTGGTTAATGTGAACCCACTTTTCAATAAAATCACCATCCTTAGGAATTTTTATTTTGTACGCTACTGGGGAAATTTTGTCAATGATGACATATGGCCCTTTCCAAGAAGGTAAAAATGTCTTTTCCTTGACTTGATTTCGCGCAAAATTATACAGATAGACTTGATCTGTTATCTCATATTCCTTTTTCGTGGTTTTTAAATCGTAATAGGTCTTAACCCCTGCCGCTGCTTTTTCTAGATTCTTTTGGGCAAAAGCAAACGCATGCTGTAAATGCTTGCGCAAATCTTCGATATACTGATGCGTAGTGGCACCATTGATCAAATTATGATCCGTAGTACGATATAGTAAATGCTGTGGTAAAACCATCTTTCTTCCTGTCATCAATTCAAAAGGTGACAATTTGGTAGCAGTGCTAGGTGTAGCTCTAATCGCCATTAAAACTAGGGGCAATTTAATGTCCCAGTCTTTACCAGACTCCTTAACGTACTTTTTCAGAATATTAACGATAGACTGGTTATATTGCTCTACCCCCCCGCTAGACGCAGCGCGGTATGCAATATGTAGCTTTCGTTTAACACCTAGAATATTCCACATCTTAGCCATTACTTCGCTGGTAAAATGACTACCTTTGTCTGACTCAATTCTATGAGGCAGACCGAACCTGGAAAAGACATGGTTAATCAACAAAGTGGCGCACACGGTACTCGTGTTCTCTTTACAAGGCAAACATTCTATCCACTTTGTGTACATACATGTAACGGTTAACATGTATTTGTTACCTCTTGAAGATCTTGTTACAGGACCTATAAAGTCAATTTGGATATCAGACCAGGGTAATGACACCCCCCTCTTCTGAAGTGGTGCACGATGGGTTGGACCTTGGGGTTGATATTGCAGACAAATCAAGCATCCCTGACAGTATGTCTTAACATCTCTTAACATGTGTGGCCAATATGCATAATCACGCAATATCTCATATGTGATCCTATCACCACGATGCCCAGATGTAGGTGCATCATGTGCGTGTTGGAGCATTAACCCTCGGTATACAGTTGGGACTACCCATTGTTGAATACCATGTTTAGAAGTTCTGACCAGCAACCCATCCATGATACTAAATTGGACTTTATATCTAATTAAGATTCGTAAATCTTCATTATCTTTGCAATCCTCATCTGTGATGGGATTGGCAGTAGGGTCTTCTATATGTCTATAGAATATGCCTATGACAGGATCATTCTTCTGACTGGTAATCAGGTCCTCACTAGGAGCTTCTTGACTCCATTGCACGACATTTAAGTCGGCATTATCTCTAGCTTGTCGTCTAGTTATGGCTTCAATGTGAATTGAACCCATAAGATCATCAATATTTAGGGTTTCACCATTGATGGCTGCTTGTTTTGCCAGTGAATCGGCTAAGTCATTACCATCCTTGTCAATACCTTCTATTTTAGAATGGCCTTTGGTTTTCTTCCAATATATGGTTAAACCATGTTCCTTAACCAACTCATCAATTTTACAAAACAATTTCCCATGTTTAACAGGTTTGTTATTGCTTTTCAGCATTTGGTTACGTTTCCAGCTAGGCAGATATTCTACGAAACTGTTGCGAACATAGTTGGAATCAGTTATGATAACAAATTCTTTGATACTATATTCTATTGCCATTTGAATGGTCTTATATACTGCACAGAGTTCGGCTATCTGACTGCTTTTAGGACCAATATTGTATCCTATAGATACATTGGGATAATCACCTATCCAGGCGATTCCGATACCTGCAACTAACTTCCGTTCAGCACCAGCGACGTGGTGATATGAACAACCATCAATGTATACCCACGGTAGTGGTCGACAGTATTCCTCGTCATAAACTTTATAAGGGGATAACAATTGCTCTTCTAGGAAGTCATCTCCGGTGTCATTATCATCCAGAGATGGAGCAGTACAGTCATGTAATTCCGCTAAACCTTGGGCAACTGGGCTTCTCTTATTATGTTTATAACGGACTTCTAACGGCCATCCCTGTAAGGATAGAGTCCATGCAGTAATCCGACTGTTAGAGAGATTACCGTCTCTAATTCTTTCACTCTGCAGATACTGTAGAGGTTGGTGAGCTGTTTCTACAATTATTTTCTCACCTTGGATATAGCTACGAAAATTTTGTAGTGCCCAGACAGTCGACAATAACGCCTTCTCACACGTGTTGAATTTAACTTCAACAGGTGACAAAGTCTTGCTAGCATATGCAATAACTTTGTTTAAACTGTCCTGCTTCTGATACAGAACAGCACTGATGCTTAAATCGGTATATCCTGTCTTCAGATAGAAGGGTTTACCCCCCTCTGGGTATGCTAAACAGGGTGCCTGAGTGAGCTTCCTCCTCAGTTCACTTACCGCTAGGTCCTGAGGCTCCCCCCAGTTCCAGGTAGTTTCCTTTTTAAGCAGGTGTAAGAGTGGTTTAGTTATTTCTGCATAGTTATCTGTAAACTTACGGGAGTAGTTAGTCATACCAAGGAACGATCTTAATTCCCTGATGTTTGAAGGTGTTTTAGCCTTCAGTACAGCTTCAACCTTTTTCCTCTGGGGATTTTTTCCTTCAGAGGTTACCTCATGTCTGAGGAAATTGACATGGGTGCGACACCATTGCGCCTTTTGTAAAGACAGTTTAATCCCTGCCTCTCTTAACTGAGTGAGAACATGTCTAATCTCTATGATATGCTTATCAAAGGAAGTGCTTTTCAGCAAGACATCGTCGACATATGATAAAGTTCCTCTCTCGAGTGCATCAGGCATAGCTTTATGCATGAACACAGCGAATTCATGACCAGAGTTTATGTAACCGAAGGGCATACGGGTCCAGGTATACTGCTGCTTTCCAAATGTGAAGGCCAATTTGTATTGGTCTTCCTTATGGACTGCTACAGTCCAATATCCCTGCGCACAGTCAATGGCAGTGAATATTTTGGATCCCTGTATTTGTACCAAACATTGGTCTATGTATGGCACTGGCCAACCAGACATATAGACGCGTTTATTTAGCTGGCGTAAGTCAGCGCATAAACGCCATTGTCCATTAGGTTTCAGAATCCCCAAGATCGGATTATTATACGAACTGTGCACTGGACGTATAATGCCCTTTCCTTTAAATTCTGAATGATGTCTTGTAGACCATCGTATGACGCTAATGGGAGTCTATATTGTTTGATAAATACAGGTGGTAAATTTGGATCAGTTTGTATTCTGGCTACGTGGAGGTTAGTTAACCCACAGACGTAGGAATCTTTGGCAAAGATATCTTGGAATTCCAAAAGTATTTCCTTTAGCTGCTGTCGCTCAGCATCGTTGGAGCAACCGTCAGCATATTTGCTCTTCTAGCCTTTCCTGAAATCCTGGAAAGATTTCAGGCTGGCCTATCTCATAAGCTTCTTCAAGCCTAGAAGTTAGGTCAGTTCGGTGTTGACTTACCTTTTCTCTTTGGTCACGATACTCTTGTGATTCCTGCTCATTGAGCGGATGATCGAAGGTGATTGATGCTTCTTCGATTTTACACAAGCCGTCTTCGACGTTGAAGGGATACACAGATAGGATAGTGAATAATCCTTCTGGGGAGGAATGGAATATTTGATCGACAATTTCGTCCTCAGTTAAGTATTCCTCAGGGATGAGGCCTATAATTTGGTTTTGGAAACCAAATGTATAGTACTCAGCATCCAATGCTAGACCTAATAATGTTCCTTTTGGTAAAGTAACACTATTGGGTGTAACATTGTTAACCATTATATAGGTGGGATTCTTACCAATACTTACCATTGGTGTATGTGTTACCACCATCCCTAATTGTTGTATCCTGTTGGATAAACAGATTAGGGCATCAGAGTTTTCTAATCTCTGACCCTCCTTGACCTGTAGGGGTAAAAGAAAATGACTTGTCCCTTGTGGAATGGTTATGACATCAGGTACTTGGATACTTACCGCATATGGGAGTATTTGTCCTGATTTGAGGGCGTTTTCCTCGTGTAGGTATCCACAAGGATTACCTTTTAACCTTGTCCACAAGTTGGAATTAATCAGGTCAAGGTGTATGGCAAAGCGATGTATGACATCATTGCCAATGTAAACCTGATAGCGAGGTTCGTCTATCACTAGGAATAAATGTTTGTCTTATTTCCGATGGAAATAGATAGTAAACATTTTGCTATCACATTGTGACTCTCTGATTCGCCATCCAGGTTCTGGATCCACCTGTCATGTGGGGAAGCGTACCTGATTATTTTAGGATTAGCGATCTGCTTTAACAGACTTCTACTAATATAGCTGTTCTCACTCTGTAAGACCAGCTTTGCATTCCTACTTCTTCCTAATTCATTTATCTGAATAGGAAAGAATAAGTTATCATTAACCCTTTCAATTCTGGCTAGGAATTGAGCATGACCTGCCAGATCTACAGATTCAACATAGTCCCTGTGGAGAGAAATGGTTAAAACATCACCTTCCAGAGAGACATTCTGGATCCTCTCTGGAGCAATTCTTACTGAATGCTCATCTACAGGTGCGATTGCATCATTCACCTGCAGGATAGTCACGTCAGGTGACTGACTATTCCTAAAATGTACTTCTATCGAGTCAGGTCTTTCTTCTATCACATGGCAGTTACGATCAGATTGTACATGTGATTTCTCATAGGTTATAGGAACCTTAGCTGGTGACCATACAATTCCATTCACACAGTCAATAATTGTGTTCAGTCTTCTGAGTATGTCTATACCCAGAATCAGTCGGTTATAGGGGAGATCTACCACTATCACCGGGTGTCTAAAGGTTTTGTTACCTATTTTAAACTTTAACCAGGTATTGCCAATAACATGAAGGGCATTTCCTCCAACACTCAATAGAGCATTGGGGAAATCTCTTAGCTTCGGCTTATCCGTTGCTAAGTCCATTACCTGCTGGAAGTAGGTATTGGATAAGATAGTGGCTTGTGAACCAGTATCTATTAACCCTTTGAAAGGCTGGAGTAGCGAATCCTGTATTTCTACAGACATGTAGTACCTTCCTTCATGTTCTTCTAATTCACATAAGAATTTAGAATGTGTCAACATATTACTTGTTTTCCATACATTACCGGTCACAGCAGTAGTTTTGACCTGTACTGAGGAATGCTCAGTCTTACCCACAGGCCCATCCTTTTTAGGAATATCTTGAACTGTCAAGCGGGAACTAGTGGTCGGCATCTCATCAGTTAACCCTTTCAGGGCTGGATCCTGGAAACTAGTGGTTGCTGGGGCTACTTTAGCCTTTGGCTGAAATGAAAAAACAGAGGAACACGTTGCGCCTTCTTCACCCGGAAGTGAAGTGACGGGATCGGCAATAGGTTTCCTAACACAACTATCGTTTATTTGACTGTGAGTACCTGGAAAGGAAACAGGGTTAGGTATTACATCTACTGATAACCTATCCTGCTTAGTCACTGTAGCTATATTTGCTGCGGCACTTGTTGTTGCTGTTGCAGTTGCACAGGTGGCTCTGCAATTGGAGCTGTCCCTAAAAAAGGATTGATAGCAAAGACTTTATTAATCTTTGTTGTTTGCTCCATTAATTTGCCCATCTGGTCTGTCAATTGACCAACCTGATGACGCAAATTATTTCCCCCATTGCCGTTTTGTTTTTGCCCATTAGAATTGGCTGGGATGTCTGAGACTGTTGGGAGTTATTAGAAGCAGATTGGTTGTTTCTGTTTCCATATCTCCTATTTCCCTGCGGATTCCTTCTCCATTGGGAATTGCCTTGGTTTTTATTAACCCAGGGGCGTTTATTCCCATTGGTATTGGATTTTTCAGAGTTATTGTCAGAGGAATTTGCAGAATTGCTTCTGGCATTTTCCTGTTTCTGAGGTTTTGGTGTTTTCAAAACCTCGGAATAGGTCCTCTTTTTCTGTTGGGTTTCTAAACCTAACTGTATTTTAGTCTCTGACACCATTTTATCACCAGGTTTCTTAACCTTTGGCTGATTTTCGTCATGTGCATGGTGTATAGTATACAATTTCATGCACTGACTGACTAGCCATTCTAACGGTAACTTACAATCATAATCTCTTACGAGATTCATTTGTATGTTTACTGGCATGGCATGAAAATACAGATCTTTGAAGTCTGTGCTTTCATACCTGGGTTTTCTTTGGGCCACGGAGTATGCATTCTTAAGAATTACTAAAAAATCTCTGGGGCTTTGATCTGGACGGCACTTTAAGTTATAAAGCGCCTTCTTTGCAGAAGCAACGGTTTTATACTTACCATATTCCATGATTATTTCATATTTCATCTTGGACCAGGACATTAATTGCATAGCTTGAAGACTCTCTAGATAAACACGGCACATTGAATCAAAGGTCCATGTAATTAACCATTTCTTTTGAATGTCATCATACATGCCCAATGAATTCATTGCTCTATCATAATTTTCCAGATGTTCAGATATGTTTCCTGAACCTCTAGAAAATTGTGGGACAGTCTCTCTAAGGAACTTAACAACCTTTGGCGATTCATAAACAGGCGTCGTTGATTTACGACTTCTGTTTCTGTATAAGCGTCTATGCGATCTGGCTGCTGGAGAGGAATTAGACCCGTACAACAGTGCAGATGGCATATCAGTTACATGGCCTTCAGAGTGGACAGTGCAATCACTTTCACTCCCATCACTCTGAGCTTCTTGTTCACTGTCACAATTCTGATCAGCATCAGAATCCTGCCAGTGTACAGAACCATGTCTGTTTTCATTCCTATCAACCTGAGTCTGATTCCCTCTGTCAAGTTTGGCCAGGACAGTCTTTTCAAACTGTTCTGCCCAAGATTGCCAAGAATCTACAGGAACTTTCTCAGAATTACTCACATTTTTACTTAGAGACTGTTTTATGAAAACCTTGTCTGGTGTGTGAATATCAGGGAATTTAGAAGAATCACTTGGGTCTTTTCCCAGTGATTTTCCACTTTCCTTTTGATATTCATCTAGCTGCATCTGTATCTGTTTTATCTGTTGATCATAATCATCCACCATTTTGCTCATTCTTCCCAGTTTATTAAAAAGGTCAGAGTTTTGAGCTTGAAGGATATTATTTTCATCAGACAAAGTGTTGAATCTTCTTTGTTCAAACACCAGGTCTTTCTGACATTCGGACAATTTAAGTTCAATCTCATTATGCCTTTTTAACATGATAGAATAACCCAATATGAAAAACGGGCATGATTTGGTAACAGATCGCATTGAGGACTCTTCATCTATATGGCTAAGATATTTAACTATAGGTGAATCAGCTGATCTATCGTGAATCGAATCATCAACCTGTTTTTTTATTTGGGTTATCCATTCTGGATAATCAACTTTAATATTTAGGTACTGATATAAGATGCTTAAGGGAAAACCTTGCATTTCCGCTAACTTCTTCCCATTCTCTGATTGGGATGAAGCGCTAGATTCAGCCATATTTCTATACACTGATTTAATCTCAATACAAAACTCTTTTCTATATCAAGATTAATATTGCATGAATTACAAAGATTATTGTATATGGAATATAATTTCAACTTAAAAAATCTCAGCAGTGTGCCTCCAATTTGTGGGGATATTTATGGGATAATAATTTGTAAACAGAGAGAATTACCCACTAATTTAATTCTCAGATCCCAAAGTCGTTATCGTTATAAGTGAAATGTAAACCATATAATAAATCAAAAATTGTATAAAAATAGATAATTTATTGTGACATTTTAAAATATAATATTAGGTAACATGCGTGATAATAATCAATGGAAATTCAGTATAACATGAATATGCAATACAGTGTGGCAATTTAAAAAAAACATTTCCCAATGACTAAGACATAGCTTAGAATCTACAGCATTAGGCCGTCAAGACAAGATTTACGATGGGCTTCACAGAGACGGAATGTGAGAGTTTCACATTGAGCTGCAGCGTAGAGCAATCAAACTTAGCTGGCAGAAGTAACCCTTTCAATGCTGGCTAGACCTCTTCTAGGGAGTTAAGATCTACTCTTGTGTGATTTTAAATAAAATAACGTTTAAACCAATCATAGTCATTAGTCAGTAATCACTTCCTTGATCCATCCAATGAGACCTACATGTACCATAAGCTGATATTTTAATTAATTTGTCTAAATAGATATTTTATCTTATTTTAGAGCCAATCAATACAGCTGGATAAATGTTGATATGCTAACATGTGATATGTCACATAAATACAAAATCATCGTTTTTACCTGCAGAGTAAAAAGTGTAATAATGTATTTCTCATTAATAAGATTTCTAAATATGAAATCTAATCATGATTTATCCAGTCATATATCATGCTATTAATTTTAATAAATTTTAATTAATTAATGGAAGCCAGTATATTTACCAGTTAAGTAGATATTTTCTCATCAGATATTCTCAGGTAGCTAAGTGTCAAGGAATGTTTCTCTCTTGCTCTGCATGGAGTGTCTTGATTTTCTGAGTGTCCGATTCTCCCTGGATCTCTCTCCTCAATCTTTGAATGTGTTGTAATGTTTTTCTCTCCTTCCCTTGTCTTAACTTTTTAAAGGGAAAATTCCTTGGGTGATAGCCAATCACAATGCTGTAGGTGTGGTTATTTTCTAGGTAACCATTTTAGTATTTGGACTCAAGATGGCAGTCTTGTCCCACTAAACATACCTATCCAGGAAAGAGTTAACTTTTCCTGGTAGCTATATTGACGTCATTTACGTTATCTTTATGGTGGCTATAATTTTAAATATCCTTTCACTTCAAAGGGTCTTTCTGAAATTTCTTCAGACTATGCGTCTCCATTTTCTGTAGTAATTCCTAATATGTCAGTTTGTGAACTAAGTTTCAACTTAGACTACAATGGGAATCTTGTACAATATCGAAAGTAAAATTTAATTATTTAATCCTCTGTCACCTATGTCTGGGAAAATAATTTATTCATATTCCATTAGCATTTTAGACAGTCTCTTATCACTTGGTTTGTTTATATTACACATTCCATTCAGCTCGGGCAAAGCGGTCAGTTTTAGAGAAAGGATAGAAATTCTGTGTCTCTTTGTTAACTTGAGAATAACAAAATGGAGTCTGGTCTGTTCAAATTACTTCAGAATATATACTTTGTATTTCTATCATAGCACAAAATGTCTGCCGATATAAATACCCTGACAGTCCTGCGTCTGAACTATGGGATGCTCCGCCCAGCTTTAGGTCGCGTTTGTGCCCCTCCAAAAAGTCGTTCAAAACCCCGGACCAAGTTGCCCAGAAACCGCATGGTCACCTCATGCCAAATTTAGTTCTAAATTTGTGGGTTTCTTCATGCGAACGGCCGCCAGGGAGCTAGTGTTCGGTTCTACTCAAATGAAGGAAGAGTGCCGAACCAGGTGCACCCAGGGCAAGCTGCTAATGGCGGCTGGGCAGGGTTTACTCCCGAACATAGTCTTTGGATACGGCCCATATCCTTGCACAGGAGGCTAGCTAGCAGGCTCCTCCAGGAGCTCGTTGCATTGGCACGTTTGCCACACCATGTATCTCCGCTATATCTCACTCCCATCCATGTCTCTTTCCCATTTCTCCCTTACTCCCATCCATGTCTCTCACCCCATCCATGTCTCCCTTCCTCATCAATATCTATCCCCCATATATCCCACCCTCCCGCATGATACATTGTTAGATATCTTATATTTAAACTATGGATGATAAAAACAAAATGGAACCTGAACTTATAGCAAACATATTCCTTCACCTCCCATATATGTCTATCTCCCCATTTCTCCTCCCTCCCATACATGCGCCTTCCTCCATCCCATCCATGTCCCCCTCCCATGTCTCTTCCCCCCGATCCATGTCTCTCACATTTGTCAAAAAGACATAAAGAAATTGGAAATCAGCAGGTAAAGTATAATAACATTTCACAAATATATTAGGGACTAACACAACCCAATGTCTGGAGTGAATAGATGGCGTTTCAGAGCTATAAATTTGAGAGAAGGATATGAAATGAGCAGAGGAAAGTGGAAATAGAAACATAGAATGTGACGGCAGATAAGAACCATTCGGCCCATCTAGTCTGCCCAATTTTCTATATACTTTCATTAATCCCTGGTCTTATCTTATAGTTAGGATGCAGTACGATGTATGACTATGACTAACCCTGGTGTTTAATTCCTACAATTTAGTCCTAGAGATATTTGGAGGATCTATCAGGGAAGTTCACTTTAATTGCCCCCAGGTAACAATCTTCATCTGAGCGCAAAGCTTCAGGAGACGAATGGGGAGAACAAGGGAAGTAAGTTAACACACACCTGCCTAGCTGGCCAGATCAGCCTAACACTAGCGATCAATGGAGTGACAGATGTCACAACCACATCACCCTCACATCCATTTACTCACTATAAGTCAGGCAGTATATCTAGCCTGTGACAACACACTTTTTAAGGTTATGGTGATTTACTAAAAAAGAAATCATCACATGTGAACTCATATCTGTAAAGCCCCTTGGCACTTATTTAAGTATGGTTCCCTAAGCTTTCCTTTTTAAGTATTATTATTTGCTTTGGTCCTTAAAAAGTTATTGAAATACACTGTTTTTGAATGATCTTCAAGGAATATGCAAATCACCTGAGATGGTGAATATGCAAATAACCAATCCTTTCAGTATGCTGTAGGTTTGAACCGATTTCTGTTTTACAATGCTCCATTCACAATGTGTACTTGTGCAAGCACAAGAACATGGATAAAAGCAGGAGTCAAGTCATAGGAAAAGAAGTGTCGGAACTCTCCTCAGATTTCCATTACCACTCACCCTCCAAACAAACCCCCGATTTTACGCTGGTATGAGTGCGTGACCCCGCTCACATAAGCTCGCGTGTGGTCGTGCAAGTCTCCAAAATGTCCGATTAACTCGAGGTGACGATAACAGAAGCGGCAGGTATATCGCTGCTGCCAGTATTAATTAGCAGCTCCCTTCCATTACGAGCTGAACTGCTAACTTAGCAGCTTGCTCTTAGCTAGCAGTAGTTTTAGTGGCACCCTATTATTAGCTGAGCTGCAATCGGGGCCAAGATGGAAAAAATGCCCTGTGGTTGTATTGCACATGACAAGCAAGTTTAATGACACGCTTGCACTGTTTGCTGATGTCTTGTCTCTGAAGTGTGATAACATTACACAAATATATTAGGGGTTTACAAAAACCATTGTCTGGAAACCTATTCCTAAAAAGGACTATACAAAGGACACAAGATCACCATTTTAGACTGGGAGACAGGAGATTTAGTCTAAAGCAAATGAAATAATTCTTTACAGTAAGAACACTATTCTTAAGGAGGTGGTTTTATCATAGTCTTTCAAGCTTTCAAGCAGTGAATGCATGGATTCTTGCAAAAAAAAAAAACAGAGAGAGATAGGGTCTGGAATGGATATGAGGATCAGTGGCATGAGTGAATAGATGGCGTTTCAGAGCTATAAATTTGAGAGAAGGATATGAAATGAACAGAGGAAAGTGGAAATATAGAGCAGAGATACAGAACAGGGGTGTCTAAAATGAGCAATATACAATGTATTTAAAATGTATAGAATTAGAATGTATAGTGAAGCAAATATTAAATAAAAAGGATGGCAAACTGCCACATGCAGTGCCTATGTGGATGTATGACTAACCCTGGTGTTTAATTCCTACAATTTAGTCCTAGAGATATTTGGAGGATCTATCAGGGAAGTTCACTTTAATTGCCCCCAGGTAACAATCTTCATCTGAGCGCAAAGCTTCAGGAGACGAAGGAGGAGAACAAGGGAAGTAAGTTAACACACACCTGCCTAGCTGGCCAGATCAGCCTAACACTAGCGATCAATGGAGTGACAGATGTCACAACCACATCACCCTCACATCCATTTACCCACTATAAGTCAGGCAGTATATCTAGCCTGTGACAACACACTTTTTAAGGTTATGGTGATTTACTAAAAAAGAAATCATCACATGTGAACTCATATCTGTAAAGCCCCTTGGCACTTATTTAAATATGGTTCCCTAAGCTTTCCTTTTTAAGTATTATTATTTGCTTTGGTCCTTAAAAAGTTATTGAAATACACTGTTTTAGAATGATCTTCAAGGAATATGCAAATCACCTGAGATGGTGAATATGCAAATAACCAATCCTTTCAGTATGCTGTAGGTTTGAACCGATTTCTGTTTTACAATGCTCCATTCACAATGTGTACTTGTGCAAGCACAAGAACAAGGATAAAAGCAGGAGTCAAGTCATAGGAAAAGAAGTGTCGGAACTCTCCTCAGATTTCCATTACCACTCACCCTCCAAACAAACCCCCGATTTTACGCTGGTATGAGTGCGTGACCCCGCTCACATAAGCTCGCGTGTGGTCGTGCAAGTCTCCAAAATGTCCGATGGACTCGAGGTGACGATAACAGAAGCGGCAGGTATATCGCTGCTGCCAGTATTAATTAGCAGCTCCCTTCCATTACGAGCTGAACTGCTAACTTAGCAGCTTGCTCTTAGCTAGCAGTAGTTTTAGTGGCACCCTATTATTAGCTGAGCTGCAATCGGGGCCAAGATGGAAAAAATGCCCTGTGGTTGTATTGCACATGACAAGCAAGTTTAATGACACGCTTGCACTGTTTGCTGATGTCTTGTCTCTGAAGTGTGATAACATTACACAAATATATTAGGGGTTTACAAAAGCCATTGTCTGGAAACCTATTCCTAAAAAGGACTATACAAAGGACACAAGATCACCATTTTAGACTGGGAGACAGGAGATTTAGTCTAAAGCAAATGAAATAATTCTTTACAGTAAGAACACTATTCTTAAGGAGGTGGTTTTATCATAGTCTTTCAAGCTTTCAAGCAGTGAATGCATGGATTCTTGCAAAAAAACAGAGAGAGATAGGGTCTGGAATGGATATGAGGATCAGTGGCATGAGTGAATAGATGGCGTTTCAGAGCTATAAATTTGAGAGAAGGATATGAAATGAACAGAGGAAAGTGGAAATATGGAGCAGAGATACAGAACAGGGGTGTCCAAAATGAGCAATATACAATGTATTTAACCCCTTAAGGACCAAACTTCTGGAATAAAAGAGAATCATGACATGTCACACATGTCATGTGTCCTTAAGGGGTTAAAATGTATAGAATGTATAGTGAAGCAAATATTAAATAAAAAGGATGGCAAACTGACACATGCAGTGCCTATGTGGATGTATGACTAACCCTGGTGTTTAATTCCTACAATTTAGTCCTAGAGATATTTGGAGGATCTATCAGGGAAGTTCACTTTAATTGCCCCCAGGTAACAATCTTCATCTGAGCGCAAAGCTTCAGGAGACGAAGGGGGAGAACAAGGGAAGTAAGTTAACACACACCTGCCTAGCTGGCCAGATCTGCCTAACACTAGCGATAAATGGAGTGACAGATGTCACAACCACATCACCCTCACATCCATTTACCCACTATAAGTCAGGCAGTATATCTAGCCTGTGACAACACACTTTTTAAGGTTATGGTGATTTACTAAAAAAGAAATCATCACATGTGAACTCATATCTGTAAAGCCCCTTGGCACTTATTTAAGTATGGTTCCCTAAGCTTTCCTTTTTAAGTATTATTATTTGCTTTGGTCCTTAAAAAGTTATTGAAATACACTGTTTTTGAATGATCTTCAAGGAATATGCAAATCACCTGAGATGGTGAATATGCAAATAACCAATCCTTTCAGTATGCTGTAGGTTTGAACCGATTTCTGTTTTACAATGCTCCATTCACAATGTGTACTTGTGCAAGCACAAGAACATGGATAAAAGCAGGAGTCAAGTCATAGGAAAAGAAGTGTCCGAACTCTCCTCAGATTTCCATTACCACTCACCCTCCAAACAAACCCCCGATTTTACGCTGGTATGAGTGCGTGACCCCGCTCACATAAGTTCGCGTGTGGTCGTGCAAGTCTCCAAAATGTCCGATGGACTCGAGGTGACGATAACAGAAGCGGCAGGTATATCGCTGCTGCCAGTATTAATTAGCAGCTCCCTTCCATTACGAGCTGAACTGCTAACTTAGCAGCTTGCTCTTAGCTAGCAGTAGTTTTAGTGGCACCCTATTATTAGCTGAGCTGCAATCGGGGCCAAGATGGAAAAAATGCCCTGTGGTTGTATTGCACATGATAAGCAAGTTTAATGACACGCTTGCACTGTTTGCTGATGTCTTGTCTCTGAAGTGTGATAACATTACACAAATATATTAGGGGTTTACAAAAACCATTGTCTGGAAACCTATTCCTAAAAAGGACTATACAAAGGACACAAGATCACCATTTTAGACTGGGAGACAGGAGATTTAGTCTAAAGCAAATGAAATAATTCTTTACAGTAAGAACACTATTCTTAAGGAGGTGGTTTTATCATAGTCTTTCAAGCTTTCAAGTAGTGAATGCATGGATTCTTGCAAAAAAAAAAAACAGAGAGAGATAGGGTCTGGAATGGATATGAGGATCAGTGGCATGAGTGAATAGATGGCGTTTCAGAGCTATAAATTTGAGAGAAGGACATGAAATGAACAGAGGAAAGTGGAAAGATGGAGCAGAGATACAGAACAGGGGTGTCTAAAATGAGCAATATACAATGTATTTAAAATGTATAGAATTAGAATGTATAGTGAAGCAAATATTAAATAAAAAGGATGGCAAACTGCCACATGCAGTGCCTATGTGGATGTATGACTAACCCTGGTGTTTAATTCCTACAATTTAGTCCTAGAGATATTTGGAGGATCTATCAGGGAAGTTCACTTTAATTGCCCCCAGGTAACAATCTTCATCTGAGCGCAAAGCTTCAGGAGACGAAGGGGGAGAACAAGGGAAGTAAGTTAACACACACCTGCCTAGCTGGCCAGATCAGCCTAACACTAGCGATCAATGGAGTGACAGATGTCACAACCACATCACCCTCACATCCATTTACCCACTATAAGTCAGGCAGTATATCTAGCCTGTGACAACACACTTTTTAAGGTTATGGTGATTTACTAAAAAAGAAATCATCACATGTGAACTCATATCTGTAAAGCCCCTTGGCACTTATTTAAGTATGGTTCCCTAAGCTTTCCTTTTTAAGTATTATTATTTGCTTTGGTCCTTAAAAAGTTATTGAAATACACTGTTTTTGAATGATCTTCAAGGAATATGCAAATCACCTGAGATGGTGAATATGCAAATAACCAATCCTTTCAGTATGCTGTAGGTTTGAACCGATTTCTGTTTTACAATGCTCCATTCACAATGTGTACTTGTGCAAGCACAAGAACATGGATAAAAGCAGGAGTCAAGTCATAGGAAAAGAAGTGTCGGAACTCTCCTCAGATTTCCATTACCACTCACCCTCCAAACAAACCCCCGATTTTACGCTGGTATGAGTGCGTGACCCCGCTCACATAAGCTCGCGTGTGGTCGTGCAAGTCTCCAAAATGTCCGATGGACTCGAGGTGACGATAACAGAAGCGGCAGGTATATCGCTGCTGCCAGTATTAATTAGCAGCTCCCTTCCATTACGAGCTGAACTGCTAACTTAGCAGCTTGCTCTTAGCTAGCAGTAGTTTTAGTGGCACCCTATTATTAGCTGAGCTGCAATCGGGGCCAAGATGGAAAAAATGCCCTGTGGTTGTATTGCACATGACAAGCAAGTTTAATGACACGCTTGCACTGTTTGCTGATGTCTTGTCTCTGAAGTGTGATAACATTACACAAATATATTAGGGGTTTACAAAAACCATTGTCTGGAAACCTATTCCTAAAAAGGACTATACAAAGGACACAAGATCACCATTTTAGACTGGGAGACAGGAGATTTAGTCTAAAGCAAATGAAATAATTCTTTACAGTAAGAACACTATTCTTAAGGAGGTGGTTTTATCATAGTCTTTCAAGCTTTCAAGCAGTGAATGCATGGATTCTTGCAAAAAAAACAGAGAGAGATAGGGTCTGGAATGGAAATGAGGATCAGTGGCATGAGTGAATAGATGGCGTTTCAGAGCTATAAATTTGAGAGAAGGATATGAAATGAACAGAGGAAAGTGGAAATATGGAGCAGAGATACAGAACAGGGGTGTCCAAAATGAGCAATATACAATGTATTTAACCCCTTAAGGACCAAACTTCTGGAATAAAAGAGAATCATGACATGTCACACATGTCATGTGTCCTTAAGGGGTTAAAATGTATAGAATGTATAGTGAAGCAAATATTAAATAAAAAGGATGGCAAACTGCCACATGCAGTGCCTATGTGGATGTATGACTAACCCTGGTGTTTAATTCCTACAATTTAGTCCTAGAGATATTTGGAGGATCTATCAGGGAAGTTCACTTTAATTGCCCCCAGGTAACAATCTTCATCTGAGCGCAAAGCTTCAGGAGACGAAGGGGGAGAACAAGGGAAGTAAGTTAACACACACCTGCCTAGCTGGCCAGATCAGCCTAACACTAGCGATCAATGGAGTGACAGATGTCACAACCACATCACCCTCACATCCATTTGCCCACAGTTGTCACAGTTTACAAAAACCATTGTCTGGAAACCTATTCCTAAAAAGGACTATACAAAGGACACAAGATCACCATTTTAGACTGGGAGACAGGAGATTTAGTCTAAAGCAAATGAAATAATTCTTTACAGTAAGAACACTATTCTTGAGGAGGTTGTTTTATCATAGTCTTTCAAGCTTTCAAGCAGTGAATGCATGGATTCTTGCAAAAAAACAGAGAGAGATAGGGTCTGGAATGGATATGAGGATCAGTGGCATGAGTGAATAGATGGCGTTTCAGAGCTATAAATTTGAGAGAAGGACATGAAATGAACAGAGGAAAGTGGAAAGATGGAGCAGAGATACAGAACAGGGGTGTCCAAAATGAGCAATATACAATGTATTTAAAATGTATAGAATTAGAATGTATAGTGAAGCAAATATTAAATAAAAAGGATGGCAAACTGCCACATGCAGTGCCTATGTGGATGTATGACTAACCCTGGTGTTTAATTCCTACAATTTAGTCCTAGAGATATTTGGAGGATCTATCAGGGAAGTTCACTTTAATTGCCCCCAGGTAACAATCTTCATCTGAGCGCAAAGCTTCAGGAGACGAAGGGGGAGAACAAGGGAAGTAAGTTAACACACACCTGCCTAGCTGGCCAGATCAGCCTAACACTAGCGATCAATGGAGTGACAGATGTCACAACCACATCACCCTCACATCCATTTACCCACTATAAGTCAGGCAGTATATCTAGCCTGTGACAACACACTTTTTAAGGTTATGGTGATTTACTAAAAAAGAAATCATCACATGTGAACTCATATCTGTAAAGCCCCTTGGCACTTATTTAAGTATGGTTCCCTAAGCTTTCCTTTTTAAGTATTATTATTTGCTTTGGTCCTTAAAAAGTTATTGAAATACACTGTTTTTGAATGATCTTCAAGGAATATGCAAATCACCTGAGATGGTGAATATGCAAATAACCAATCCTTTCAGTATGCTGTAGGTTTGAACCGATTTCTGTTTTACAATGCTCCATTCACAATGTGTACTTGTGCAAGCACAAGAACATGGATAAAAGCAGGAGTCAAGTCATAGGAAAAGAAGTGTCGGAACTCTCCTCAGATTTCCATTACCACTCACCCTCCAAACAAACCCCCGATTTTACGCTGGTATGAGTGCGTGACACCGCTCACATAAGCTCGCGTGTGGTCGTGCAAGTCTCCAAAATGTCCGATGGACTCGAGGTGACGATAACAGAAGCGGCAGGTATATCGCTGCTGCCAGTATTAATTAGCAGCTCCCTTCCATTACGAGCTGAACTGCTAACTTAGCAGCTTGCTCTTAGCTAGCAGTAGTTTTAGTGGCACCCTATTATTAGCTGAGCTGCAATCGGGGCCAAGATGGAAAAAATGCCCTGTGGTTGTATTGCACATGACACGCAAGTTTAATGACACGCTTGCACTGTTTGCTGATGTCTTGTCTCTGAAGTGTGATAACATTACACAAATATATTAGGGGTTTACAAAAACCATTGTCTGGAAACCTATTCCTAAAAAGGACTATACAAAGGACACAAGATCACCATTTTAGACTGGGAGACAGGAGATTTAGTCTAAAGCAAATGAAATAATTCTTTACAGTAAGAACACTATTCTTAAGGAGGTGGTTTTATCATAGTCTTTCAAGCTTTCAAGCAGTGAATGCATGGATTCTTGCAAAAAAAACAGAGAGAGATAGGGTCTGGAATGGAAATGAGGATCAGTGGCATGAGTGAATAGATGGCGTTTCAGAGCTATAAATTTGAGAGAAGGATATGAAATGAACAGAGGAAAGTGGAAATATGGAGCAGAGATACAGAACAGGGGTTTCCAAAATGAGCAATATACAATGTATTTAACCCCTTAAGGACCAAACTTCTGGAATAAAAGAGAATCATGACATGTCACACATGTCATGTGTCCTTAAGGGGTTAAAATGTATAGAATGTATAGTGAAGCAAATATTAAATAAAAAGGATGGCAAACTGCCACATGCAGTGCCTATGTGGATGTATGACTAACCCTGGTGTTTAATTCCTACAATTTAGTCCTAGAGATATTTGGAGGATCTATCAGGGAAGTTCACTTTAATTGCCCCCAGGTAACAATCTTCATCTGAGCGCAAAGCTTCAGGAGACGAAGGGGGAGAACAAGGGAAGTAAGTTAACACACACCTGCCTAGCTGGCCAGATCAGCCTAACACTAGCGATCAATGGAGTGACAGATGTCACAACCACATCACCCTCACATCCATTTGCCCACAGTTGTCACAGTTTACAAAAACCATTGTCTGGAAACCTATTCCTAAAAAGGACTATACAAAGGACACAAGATCACCATTTTAGACTGGGAGACAGGAGATTTAGTCTAAAGCAAATGAAATAATTCTTTACAGTAAGAACACTATTCTTAAGGAGGTGGTTTTATCATAGTCTTTCAAGCTTTCAAGCAGTGAATGCATGGATTCTTGCAAAAAAACAGAGAGAGATAGGGTCTGGAATGGATATGAGGATCAGTGGCATGAGTGAATAGATGGCGTTTCAGAGCTATAAATTTGAGAGAAGGACATGAAATGAACAGAGGAAAGTGGAAAGATGGAGCAGAGATACAGAACAGGGGTGTCCAAAATGAGCAATATACAATGTATTTAAAATGTATAGAATTAGAATGTATAGTGAAGCAAATATTAAATAAAAAGGATGGCAAACTGCCACATGCAGTGCCTATGTGGATGTATGACTAACCCTGGTGTTTAATTCCTACAATTTAGTCCTAGAGATATTTGGAGGATCTATCAGGGATGTTCACTTTAATTGCCCCCAGGTAACAATCTTCATCTGAGCGCAAAGCTTCAGGAGACGAAGGGGGAGAACAAGGGAAATAAGTTAACACACACCTGCCTAGCTGGCCAGATCAGCCTAACACTAGCGATCAATGGAGTGACAGATGTCACAACCACATCACCCTCACATCCATTTACCCACTATAAGTCAGGCAGTATATCTAGCCTGTGACAAAACACTTTTTAAGGTTATGGTGATTTACTAAAAAAGAAATCATCACATGTGAACTCATATCTGTAAAGCCCCTTGGCACTTATTTAAGTATGGTTCCCTAAGCTTTCCTTTTTAAGTATTATTATTTGCTTTGGTCCTTAAAAAGTTATTGAAATACACTGTTTTTGAATGATCTTCAAGGAATATGCAAATCACCTGAGATGGTGAATATGCAAATAACCAATCCTTTCAGTATGCTGTAGGTTTGAACCGATTTCTGTTTTACAATGCTCCATTCACAATGTGTACTTGTGCAAGCACAAGAACATGGATAAAAGCAGGAGTCAAGTCATAGGAAAAGAAGTGTCGGAACTCTCCTCAGATTTCCATTACCACTCACCCTCCAAACAAACCCCCGATTTTACGCTGGTATGAGTGCGTGACCCCGCTCACATAAGCTCGCGTGTGGTCGTGCAAGTCTCCAAAATGTCCGATGGACTCGAGGTGACGATAACAGAAGCGGCAGGTATATCGCTGCTGCCAGTATTAATTAGCAGCTCCCTTCCATTACGAGCTGAACTGCTAACTTAGCAGCTTGCTCTTAGCTAGCAGTAGTTTTAGTGGCACCCTATTATTAGCTGAGCTGCAATCGGGGCCAAGATGGAAAAAATGCCCTGTGGTTGTATTGCACATGACAAGCAAGTTTAATGACACGCTTGCACTGTTTGCTGATGTCTTGTCTCTGAAGTGTGATAACATTACACAAATATATTAGGGGTTTACAAAAACCATTGTCTGGAAACCTATTCCTAAAAAGGACTATACAAAGGACACAAGATCACCATTTTAGACTGGGAGACAGGAGATTTAGTCTAAAGCAAATGAAATAATTCTTTACAGTAAGAACACTATTCTTAAGGAGGTGGTTTTATCATAGTCTTTCAAGCTTTCAAGCAGTGAATGCATGGATTCTTGCAAAAAAAAAAAAAACAGAGAGAGATAGGGTCTGGAATGGATATGAGGATCAGTGGCATGAGTGAATAGATGGCGTTTCAGAGCTATAAATTTGAGAGAAGGATATGAAATGAGCAGAGGAAAGTGGAAATATGGAGCAGAGATACAGAACAGGGGTGTCTAAAATGAGCAATATACAATGTATTTAAAATGTATAGAATTAGAATGTATAGTGAAGCAAATATTAAATAAAAAGGATGGCAAACTGCCACATGCAGTGCCTATGTGGATGTATGACTAACCCTGGTGTTTAATTCCTACAATTTAGTCCTAGAGATATTTGGAGGATCTATCAGGGAAGTTCACTTTAATTGCCCCCAGGTAACAATCTTCATCTGAGCGCAAAGCTTCAGGAGACGAAGGGGGAGAACAAGGGAAGTAAGTTAACACACACCTGCCTAGCTGGCCAGATCAGCCTAACACTAGCGATCAATGGAGTGACAGATGTCACAACCACATCACCCTCACATCCATTTACCCACTATAAGTCAGGCAGTATATTTAGCCTGTGACAACACACTTTTTAAGGTTATGGTGATTTACTAAAAAAGAAATCATCACATGTGAACTCATATCTGTAAAGCCCCTTGGCACTTATTTAAGTATGGTTCCCTAAGCTTTCCTTTTTAAGTATTATTATTTGCTTTGGTCCTTAAAAAGTTATTGAAATACACTGTTTTTGAATGATCTTCAAGGAATATGCAAATCACCTGAGATGGTGAATATGCAAATAACCAATCCTTTCAGTATGCTGTAGGTTTGAACCGATTTCTGTTTTACAATGCTCCCTTCACAATGTGTACTTGTGCAAGCACAAGAACATGGATAAAAGCAGGAGTCAAGTCATTGGAAAAGAAGTGTCGGAACTCTCCTCAGATTTCCATTACCACTCACCCTCCAAACAAACCCCCGATTTTACGCTGGTATGAGTGCGTGACCCCGCTCACATAAGCTCGCGTGTGGTCGTGCAAGTCTCCAAAATGTCCGATGGACTCGAGGTGACGATAACAGAAGCAGCAGGTATATCGCTGCTGCCAGTATTAATTAGCAGCTCCCTTCCATTACGAGCTGAACTGCTAACTTAGCAGCTTGCTCTTTGCTAGCAGTAGTTTTAGTGGCACCCTATTATTAGCTGAGCTGCAATCGGGGCCAAGATGGAAAAAATGCCCTGTGGTTGTATTGCACATGACAAGCAAGTTTAATGACACGCTTGCACTGTTTGCTGATGTCTTGTCTCTGAAGTGTGATAACATTACACAAATATATTAGGGGTTTACAAAAACCATTGTCTGGAAACCTATTCCTAAAAAGGACTATACAAAGGACACAAGATCACCACTTTAGACTGGGAGACAGGAGATTTAGTCTAAAGCAAATGAAATAATTCTTTACAGTAAGAACACTATTCTTAAGGAGGTGGTTTTATCACAGTCTTTCAAGCTTTCAAGCAGTGAATGCATGGATTCTTGCAAAAAAAACAGAGAGAGATAGGGTCTGGAATGGAAATGAGGATCAGTGGCATGAGTGAATAGATGGCGTTTCAGAGCTATAAATTTGAGAGAAGGATATGAAATGAACAGAGGAAAGTGGAAATATGGAGCAGAGATACAGAACAGGGGTGTCCAAAATGAGCAATATACAATGTATTTAACCCCTTAAGGACCAAACTTCTGGAATAAAAGAGAATCATGACATGTCACACATGTCATGTGTCCTTAAGGGGTTAAAATGTATAGAATGTATAGTGAAGCAAATATTAAATAAAAAGGATGGCAAACTGCCACATGCAGTGCCTATGTGGATGTATGACTAACCCTGGTGTTTAATTCCTACAATTTAGTCCTAGAGATATTTGGAGGATCTATCAGGGAAGTTCACTTTAATTGCCCCCAGGTAACAATCTTCATCTGAGCGCAAAGCTTCAGGAGACGAAGGGGGAGAACAAGGGAAGTAAGTTAACACACACCTGCCTAGCTGGCCAGATCAGCCTAACACTAGCGATCAATGGAGTGACAGATGTCACAACCACATCACCCTCACATCCATTTGCCCACAGTTGTCACAGTTTACAAAAACCATTGTCTGGAAACCTATTCCTAAAAAGGACTATACAAAGGACACAAGATTACCATTTTAGACTGGGAGACAGGAGATTTAGTCTAAAGCAAATGAAATAATTCTTTACAGTAAGAACACTATTCTTGAGGAGGTTGTTTTATCATAGTCTTTCAAGCTTTCAAGCAGTGAATGCATGGATTCTTGCAAAAAAACAGAGAGAGATAGGGTCTGGAATGGATATGAGGATCAGTGGCATGAGTGAATAGATGGCGTTTCAGAGCTATAAATTTGAGAGAAGGACATGAAATGAACAGAGGAAAGTGGAAAGATGGAGCAGAGATACAGAACAGGGGTGTCCAAAATGAGCAATATACAATGTATTTAAAATGTATAGAATTAGAATGTATAGTGAAGCAAATATTAAATAAAAAGGATGGCAAACTGCCACATGCAGTGCCTATGTGGATGTATGACTAACCCTGGTGTTTAATTCCTACAATTTAGTCCTAGAGATATTTGGAGGATCTATCAGGGAAGTTCACTTTAATTGCCCCCAAGTAACAATCTTCATCTGAGCGCAAAGCTTCAGGAGACGAAGGGGGAGAACAAGGGAAGTAAGTTAACACACACCTGCCTAGCTGGCCAGATCAGCCTAACACTAGCGATCAATGGAGTGACAGATGTCACAACCACATCACCCTCACATCCATTTACCCACTATAAGTCAGGCAGTATATCTAGCCTGTGACAACACACTTTTTAAGGTTATGGTGATTTACTAAAAAAGAAATCATCACATGTGAACTCATATCTGTAAAGCCCCTTGGCACTTATTTAAGTATGGTTCCCTAAGCTTTCCTTTTTAAGTATTATTATTTGCTTTGGTCCTTAAAAAGTTATTGAAATACACTGTTTTTGAATGATCTTCAAGGAATATGCAAATCACCTGAGATGGTGAATATGCAAATAACCAATCCTTTCAGTATGCTGTAGGTTTGAACCGATTTCTGTTTTACAATGCTCCATTCACAATGTGTACTTGTGCAAGCACAAGAACATGGATAAAAGCAGGAGTCAAGTCATAGGAAAAGAAGTGTCCGAACTCTCCTCAGATTTCCATTACCACTCACCCTCCAAACAAACCCCCGATTTTACGCTGGTATGAGTGCGTGACCCCGCTCACATAAGTTCGCGTGTGGTCGTGCAAGTCTCCAAAATGTCCGATGGACTCGAGGTGACGATAACAGAAGCGGCAGGTATATCGCTGCTGCCAGTATTAATTAGCAGCTCCCTTCCATTACGAGCTGAACTGCTAACTTAGCAGCTTGCTCTTAGCTAGCAGTAGTTTTAGTGGCACCCTATTATTAGCTGAGCTGCAATCGGGGCCAAGATGGAAAAAATGCCCTGTGGTTGTATTGCACATGACAAGCAAGTTTAATGACACGCTTGCACTGTTTGCTGATGTCTTGTCTCTGAAGTGTGATAACATTACACAAATATATTAGGGGTTTACAAAAACCATTGTCTGGAAACCTATTCCTAAAAAGGACTATACAAAGGACACAAGATCACCATTTTAGACTGGGAGACAGGAGATTTAGTCTAAAGCAAATGAAATAATTCTTTACAGTAAGAACACTATTCTTAAGGAGGTGGTTTTATCATAGTCTTTCAAGCTTTCAAGCAGTGAATGCATGGATTCTTGCAAAAAAAAAAACAGAGAGAGATAGGGTCTGGAATGGATATGAGGATCAGTGGCATGAGTGAATAGATGGCGTTTCAGAGCTATAAATTTGAGAGAAGGACATGAAATGAACAGAGGAAAGTGGAAAGATGGAGCAGAGATACAGAACAGGGGTGTCCAAAATGAGCAATATACAATGTATTTAAAATGTATAGAATTAGAATGTATAGTGAAGCAAATATTAAATAAAAAGGATGGCAAACTGCCACATGCAGTGCCTATGTGGATGTATGACTAACCCTGGTGTTTAATTCCTACAATTTAGTCCTAGAGATATTTGGAGGATCTATCAGGGAAGTTCACTTTAATTGCCCCCAGGTAACAATCTTCATCTGAGCGCAAAGCTTCAGGAGACGAAGGGGGAGAACAAGGGAAGTAAGTTAACACACACCTGCCTAGCTGGCCAGATCAGCCTAACACTAGCGATCAATGGAGTGACAGATGTCACAACCACATCACCCTCACATCCATTTGCCCACAGTTGTCACAGTTTACAAAAACCATTGTCTGGAAACCTATTCCTAAAAAGGACTATACAAAGGACACAAGATCACCATTTTAGACTGGGAGACAGGAGATTTAGTCTAAAGCAAATGAAATAATTCTTTACAGTAAGAACACTATTCTTGAGGAGGTTGTTTTATCATAGTCTTTCAAGCTTTCAAGCAGTGAATGCATGGATTCTTGCAAAAAAACAGAGAGAGATAGGGTCTGGAATGGATATGAGGATCAGTGGCATGAGTGAATAGATGGCGTTTCAGAGCTATAAATTTGAGAGAAGTACATGAAATGAACAGAGGAAAGTGGAAAGATGGAGCAGAGATACAGAACAGGGGTGTCCAAAATGAGCAATATACAATGTATTTAAAATGTATAGAATTAGAATGTATAGTGAAGCAAATATTAAATAAAAAGGATGGCAAACTGCCACATGCAGTGCCTATGTGGATGTATGACTAACCCTGGTGTTTAATTCCTACAATTTAGTCCTAGAGATATTTGGAGGATCTATCAGGGAAGTTCACTTTAATTGCCCCCAAGTAACAATCTTCATCTGAGCGCAAAGCTTCAGGAGACGAAGGGGGAGAACAAGGGAAGTAAGTTAACACACACCTGCCTAGCTGGCCAGATCAGCCTAACACTAGCGATCAATGGAGTGACAGATGTCACAACCACATCACCCTCACATCCATTTACCCACTATAAGTCAGGCAGTATATTTAGCCTGTGACAACACACTTTTTAAGGTTATGGTGATTTACTAAAAAAGAAATCATCACATGTGAACTCATATCTGTAAAGCCCCTTGGCACTTATTTAAGTATGGTTCCCTAAGCTTTCCTTTTTAAGTATTATTATTTGCTTTGGTCCTTAAAAAGTTATTGAAATACACTGTTTTTGAATGATCTTCAAGGAATATGCAAATCACCTGAGATGGTGAATATGCAAATAACCAATCCTTTCAGTATGCTGTAGGTTTGAACCGATTTCTGTTTTACAATGCTCCATTCACAATGTGTACTTGTGCAAGCACAAGAACATGGATAAAAGCAGGAGTCAAGTCATAGGAAAAGAAGTGTCGGAACTCTCCTCAGATTTCCATTACCACTCACCCTCCAAACAAACCCCCGATTTTACGCTGGTATGAGTGCGTGACCCCGCTCACATAAGCTCGCGTGTGGTCGTGCAAGTCTCCAAAATGTCCGATGGACTCGAGGTGACGATAACAGAAGCGGCAGGTATATCGCTGCTGCCAGTATTAATTAGCAGCTCCCTTCCATTACGAGCTGAACTGCTAACTTAGCAGCTTGCTCTTAGCTAGCAGTAGTTTTAGTGGCACCCTATTATTAGCTGAGCTGCAATCGGGGCCAAGATGGAAAAAATGCCCTGTGGTTGTATTGCACATGACAAGCAAGTTTAATGACACGCTTGCACTGTTTGCTGATGTCTTGTCTCTGAAGTGTGATAACATTACACAAATATATTAGGGGTTTACAAAAACCATTGTCTGGAAACCTATTCCTAAAAAGGACTATACAAAGGACACAAGATCACCATTTTAGACTGGGAGACAGGAGATTTAGTCTAAAGCAAATGAAATAATTCTTTACAGTAAGAACACTATTCTTAAGGAGGTGGTTTTATCATAGTCTTTCAAGCTTTCAAGCAGTGAATGCATGGATTCTTGAAAAAAAAAAAACAGAGAGAGATAGGGTCTGGAATGGATATGAGGATCAGTGGCATGAGTGAATAGATGGCGTTTCAGAGCTATAAATTTGAGAGAAGGACATGAAATGAACAGAGGAAAGTGGAAAGATGGAGCAGAGATACAGAACAGGGGTGTCCAAAATGAGCAATATACAATGTATTTAAAATGTATAGAATTAGAATGTATAGTGAAGCAAATATTAAATAAAAAGGATGGCAAACTGCCACATGCAGTGCCTATGTGGATGTATGACTAACCCTGGTGTTTAATTCCTACAATTTAGTCCTAGAGATATTTGGAGGATCTATCAGGGAAGTTCACTTTAATTGCCCCCAGGTAACAATCTTCATCTGAGCGCAAAGCTTCAGGAGACGAAGGGGGAGAACAAGGGAAGTAAGTTAACACACACCTGCCTAGCTGGCCAGATCAGCCTAACACTAGCGATCAATGGAGTGACAGATGTCACAACCACATCACCCTCACATCCATTTACCCACTATAAGTCAGGCAGTATATCTAGCCTGTGACAACACACTTTTTAAGGTTATGGTGATTTACTAAAAAAGAAATCATCACATGTGAACTCATATCTGTAAAGCCCCTTGGCACTTATTTAAGTATGGTTCCCTAAGCTTTCCTTTTTAAGTATTATTATTTGCTTTGGTCCTTAAAAAGTTATTGAAATACACTGTTTTTGAATGATCTTCAAGGAATATGCAAATCACCTGAGATGGTGAATATGCAAATAACCAATCCTTTCAGTATGCTGTAGGTTTGAACCGATTTCTGTTTTACAATGCTCCATTCACAATGTGTACTTGTGCAAGCACAAGAACATGGATAAAAGCAGGAGTCAAGTCATAGGAAAAGAAGTGTCGGAACTCTCCTCAGATTTCCATTACCACTCACCCTCCAAACAAACCCCCGATTTTACGCTGGTATGAGTGCGTGACCCCGCTCACATAAGCTCGCGTGTGGTCGTGCAAGTCTCCAAAATGTCCGATGGACTCGAGGTGACGATAACAGAAGCGGCAGGTATATCGCTGCTGCCAGTATTAATTAGCAGCTCCCTTCCATTACGAGCTGAACTGCTAACTTAGCAGCTTGCTCTTAGCTAGCAGTAGTTTTAGTGGCACCCTATTATTAGCTGAGCTGCAATCGGGGCCAAGATGGAAAAAATGCCCTGAAGCCCATGGAACAACGCAGTAGGAGGAGTGGGCCTTGACAGAGCCAGGAAGTGGGCAGGTGCTAGTGTTTGGGGGTTGGATTAGTTTAATGGAGCTTGGGGGCGGAGACAGGGAGTATAAAGAGCAGCCATTTTAGAATAGGGGCCATTTTAACCAGAGCCTTTCTTACCTGTAAATTGTGTCAGGTCGGCGAGGTTCTTTTTCTTTGTCGTTTCTGCAGGATTATGGCGTCGCTAGATGAGATCCTGGATGGTGTTCGGGCAGCGGTGAAGGACAGAGGACTGGATTGGCTTCATCAGCAGTTGGGGACTGCCGGGCCTGCTCCTGCGGTACCGGCCCGTCGACCGGCAAGGAGGACGAGACCACCTCAGCGTTTGAGCCCGGGCGCTGGGCCTGCAGCGCGGCGGAAGAGGAGCCCTTCAGCGGGAAGTGGGGTGACCGATGGTCCGGGTGAGCCCCGGTCAACAGAGCCAGGCAGGCGCACGGCTCGCTCCGGTGGGCGCGGCAGCGGCCTGGCGAGGACGGCCGCACAGCGCATGGTGGCGGATGGATCTAAGCCACGCGGTTCCGCGGCTGGCAGGAGGAACGGTCCGGGCGGATCTCGGAAGACGGCCGGGGCGGAGGCCAGGCCGGCTGGGAGTCATGTGAGCGGCGGCACGAAGCGGACACGTCCCGGTGAGTCAGCCACTAGTGCGAATGCTGGAGGGCAGGGGTGTGATGGTGATGGCGGATGTATGACGGCCCCTCAAGCTGTGGGGGGAGGCCAGGACAGCAGTGTGAGGGCAGGGACGTCTCAGGCTGAGGCAGGTCAGGGAGACAGATGCAGGGACAAGGGGACCTCACAAGCAGCGAGTGGGTCTGGGCACACGGCAGGCTGCCAGGATAGCGAAGATGAATCGGACATGGGGCAGACGGCCGAGGAGAGGCCAGGCTCGGCACTGACAGTTGAGGGACAGGGTGCTCAAACTGTTAAGCTGGTTAGGGATGTCAGCGGTAGGCGGGAGGGCCCATCTGGCCGCTCCCAGGGTCAGCTTCATGACAGGGAGGCCTCAGGGAGTGAGTGGAGAGCAGAACGACGCTTCTCTGGCGTCAGGCGCAGCGTTTCGAAGAGCAGAGCAAGGAGTTCAGGGAGCAGGGAAAGATCACCTGCGCGGAGCGGGTGCAGCTTAGCAGGCTCATGTTGCAGGAGGCGTGATTCCAGGGATAGCATGAGGAGGAGTCAGCGGAGAAGATCGGGTTCGCCGGGAGAGAGGCTCAGTGATCGGTGGAGGGGATCATCTCGTGAGGGCAGTCGCCCTGCGAGACGCAGCGTTGCGGAGGAGGATTGGGAGGAACGTAGGGAGGAAAGGCGGGTGAGGAAGGTTCAGGACAGACTACCCAGATTTCCTTCTCCCTACAGGTCTCGGAGCAATACCCCTACGGTCTCGAGGCGAGTCCAGGCGGATGGGAGTCGGCGACAACGGGATTCTCCGGTGCCTGAAAAGGTGGACGGAAGGACGGCGCCTCTGCAGCCAGCTACGGCCAGAGGTTCGAGTGGTGAGTTCTTACACACACGACACCCAGGACAGTTGTTACATGATTTAAGAACATTTTTAGATTCTTGGTCTGGGAAAGAGGGGTCGCCTGCGCAGTTCGGGAAGGTGTGGGCGAGAGAGAGTAGCCGGGACATAGCTACAGGGCTCGGGGTTACACAGCTGTCCGCGCAAAACGGCGGAGGTGAGTCGGGAGCCGGGGCTGATTTGTCTGGGTTGGAAGGAGGGGGCGAAGAGCGGGAGGTAGGTGATGTCCCGGATGCGGCGCGGCAGAATGTGCACGTGTCCTTCGCGGGCCCCCTCGGATGTCATTTAAAAGTAGAAGTGAAGGAGAAGATATGGAAAGGTGAGTTTGTGGAGATATTTTCCCTCCTTCCCCTAGAGGAGTTTTTAGACTTGAAGGAAGAGGATAAGAAGGATGCTAAAAAGGAGGAAGAGGAGAAAAGGCGGAGGTATCGCAAGATACCTAAGACCTTTGGGAATTGGTTGAGGGCCTTCTGCATTCTAGCTAGTGTAATCGGGGAGAAGGCGCCGGGGCGTTGCTCAGAACTATTTTGTTACTTGGACGGGATAGGTGACGCATACCGAACCTACGGAGGTTTGGCTTGGTGGAGGTACGACGAACAATTTCGTCAGCGGCTGGCAGCGAATGCGAGCATGCGGTGGGACCAAATGGACCTGCCGTTATGGATGCGCCTTATGATGGCTCAGAAGGCGACGCCCTTTCCTGGGGCAGCCGGCACGGCCTCAGGGGCCGGGTTGGCTGGGCAAAAGAAAGGTTTCTGTTGGATGTTCAACGAAGGGCATTGCAAATGGGGAAATAATTGCAGGTTCCGGCACGAATGCTCAGGCTGCGGGGGGTCCCACGGTGTCAACCGTTGTTTCAAAAAGGGTAAGTCTGGCGGGGGAAGCGGGCCCGCAGGGGCGGCAGCCACCGCAGCTCCCGTTGGGAGCGTCTCCGGTGAAAATAGACGCGATGTTGCCTTGGCTAAGGCGATACGTTAACAAGGAAGATGCTATTTTCTTGTGGCGGGGTTTTCGGGAAGGGTTCTTTATTCCCTACGTAGTTAGGGGACCTGGTACGTTATGTGGGAATCTTAAGTCAGTGCGGGAACACCCAGAGGTGGTGAGGGACAAGCTAAGTAAGGAAGTGCAACTGGGGAGGATGGCGGGGCCGTTCTCGGCTCCGCCATTGCCCGATTTGCGGATATCCCCGTTGGGCGTGGTCCCCAAGAAGGAGGCAGGCAAATTCAGGTTGATTCACCATTTATCGTACCCAAAAGGGGCTTCGGTGAATGATGACATCGACACGGCTCTTAGCTCCGTCTCTTATACGTCATTTGACAAGGCAGTCGAGTTGGTTCGGAGGCTGGGGCATGGTGCACTGATGGCGAAGGTAGATGTGGAAGCAGCATTTCGACTGCTCCCGATACACCCGGACTGCCATCATCTGCTCGGTTGTTGTTTTGAAGGGGAATATTTTGTTGATCTGTGCCTGCCCATGGGGTGTTCGATCTCGTGCTCCTATTTCGAGAAGTTTAGTACCTTCTTGGAGTGGGTTGTGCGGACGGAATCGGCAGAGGGTGCGGTGGTGCATTACCTAGATGATTTTCTTTGCGTGGGCCCGCGAGATTCGGACCGCTGTAAACAGATATTGGACGTGTTTCAGTGGGTGGCGCATAAATTAGGGGTTCCCCTGGCGGAGGACAAGACGGTGGGGCCTACGACGTGCCTTAGTTTTTTGGGCTTAGAAATTGACTCCTGTAAATGGGAATGCAGGTTACCGGGGGACAAATTGTCGCGGCTGCGGGAGCTGGTGGCCATGGTAGGGAGGGCCAAGAAAGTGACACTGCGAGGGCTCCAATCGCTGGTGGGGAGCCTTAATTTCGCGTGCCGGGTCATACCCATGGGGAGGGTTTTCTGTAGGCGCCTCGCGCAAGCTACGAGTAAGGTGCGGCTGCCGTCGCATTACATTAGGGTTTCGGCGGATATGAAGGCAGATTTAATGGTGTGGGACCGGTTCTTGCAGGATTTTAATGGAACGGTGATTTTTCGAGAGCCGGCGGCATCAGGGGAGGTTGTTGGTCTATACACCGACGCTTCTGGTAGCGTAGGCTTTGGGGCTTACCTGGGGGGTCACTGGTGCGCTGAGCCGTGGCCGGAGGCCTGGAGGCAAAGCTCGCTGACTAAAAATCTGGCGTTTCTGGAGCTATTCCCGGTAGTGGTAGCGGTGAGTTTGTGGGGGAGGGTGTTATCCAACAAGCATATTATATTTCACTCAGACAACATGGCGGTAGTACAGGCAATCAATAGTTTGTCGGCGTCGTCCCCCCCTGTTTTGTGTTTGCTGCGGCGTTTTGTCCTTCTTTGTATGTCATTTAATTTGGTATTTAGGGCTAGGCACATCCCTGGTATGTTGAATGTGGTGGCTGATGCGCTTTCTCGTTTTCAGTGGGAACGATTTCGGGAAGCGGCGCCGGAAGCTTTGGCACAGGGGCAGGCTTGCCCTGGCGAGATGTGGCAGCTCGGGACCGCATGCTTGGGGAGTGTATAAAGAATTCTCTTGCGCCGAGCACTTGGTCAGGCTATGTCAAGGTTTGGAAAGAATGGGACGAGGCGGTGCAGCAGGTAGGGGGTGACAGTTCGCAAGGGCAGAGGGTAGATGTGCTGTTATGGGTACTGTGTCGCTTGTTTGCTAAACAAGCGTCGCCGGCCGTGATAGATAGGTGCATGTCCGCCATGGCGTTTTTGTTCAAGTTCAACGGGTGGGAGGACATTACGAAGAATTTTTTAATACGCCAGGCTTTGAAGGGCTTTAAGAAGGGTAAGAAGCTCGCGGACCCGAGGCGACCGGTGTCGTTTTCGGTTTTGCAAAACCTGTTAAGTGTGTTGATTGATTTGTGCAATTCCCCTTTCGAAGTGACACTATTTTCCGGGGCGTTTGTCTGGGCGTTTTTTGGGGCTTTTCGCATTAGCGAGCTGGTGAGTGCCAACAAGTTGGGGAACGGCGGTTTGATGTTCAAGGACGTGGTCGTGGGTATTGATCAGGTGCAGATATGGCTGCGCCGGTCTAAAACGGACGTGTACGGCAAGGGACGTGCGGTGGTACTGTATGAGTTGCCAGGATCAGAGGCTTGCCCGGTGGCTTGTGGCAAAAGATACTGTGAGGTGCGGCCAGATGGTAAGAGTTGTTTCTTTTTACACGCCGATGGTTCAGCGTTGTCGAGATTTCAGTTTCTGCGGATTTTTCGAATGGGTCTGCAGAGAATGGGCTTAGAGCCGAGTCAATTTGGGACGCACTCCTTTCGCATTGGGGCAGCGACGGAAGCTGCGCGTTTAGGTCTGGGGGACGAGAAGATTAAGCAAATTGGGAGGTGGGAGTCCGTGCGATTCCGCTCGTATGTAAGGCCTGATATGTTGGTGTAATTGCTAGGGTGCAAGTATCTGGGGATGGGGTCGTTGCCTTTTTTCTGCCACTAACTTTGTCTCTTTTCAGGTTTGAAAGTTTGGTTACTGGGCCACTCGTATGTGTACTGGGCGGAGAAGAGGGCCGCAGTTCGCAGAAGCAGATCACAGCTGGGCTTTCCTTTGGAACGAGTGACTCTATGTTGGTTTGGTTTCAGGGGAGCAAGTTGGCAGAGTTTGTGTAATTTCTTGTTTCAGAAAGTGGTTGGCGGGTCGGTCCCGGATGTGGTATTGATTCATGGAGGGGGGAACGACCTAGGCGGGATTCCGCAAAGGGAACTGGTGAGAAGGATGAAAAGGGATGTAGATCGGCTGAGGGAGCTGGTTCCTGGCGTGGTGGTGGTGTGGTCTGAAATGGTTCCACGATTTGCGTGGCGGCACGCCAGGGACCCGGCTGCAATAGCTCGATCGAGGGGTAAGGTGAATAAAATGATGTCAGTTTTTATTAGACGTTCTGGGGGCGTAGTGGTGCGTCACAGAGAGTTAGAGGGCATGTTACCTGGGTATTTCAGGAAGGACGGTGTACACCTGTCAGACGTGGGGAACGATTTGTTGAACCTTGGGTTCCACGAGGGTATTGAGCAGGCCCTGTTTAGGTGTGGTGGGGGTCGCACATGCGCTTAAGGAGGTCAAGCCATGTGCTGTGGCGGAACAGGGCATAGTAGAAATTGGAATTTGGCGTAGAGTTTGGACTGGACAGGCCGAGGTGTAGGCCTGATGGAATTAAGGACTGGTTGGTTCTAGCTCTTCGGTGGCGACGAACCTGTGGGTGTAGGGGTGTCTGAGGTACACCCCTACAGTTAACAATATGATGTGGGGCCTCTTTGGTAGGCCGTGTTTCAAGTGAATTGTTATTTGTTATATATTGTTCAATTGGTAGGGTCATTGTCAGGGGTACTGTGTGGGGGGTATAGTAATTTAATGTATAGTTGGACAATGACCCTAAATTATGTTAATTTATGATAATTTAATTAATAATTTAATTAATAAAAGCTGTGGACTTTATACTCCAACAGAATTAACTGTGTCCGTGTCTTATTCAGTTTAAGGTTATAGTACATACGAATATCGTCTGTACAAAGGTTTATATAAAAGTTTTAGCACATGCCGAATAACGTCTGTGCAAATGTCATGAAGCCCATGGAACAACGCAGTAGGAGGAGTGGGCCTTGACAGAGCCAGGAAGTGGGCAGGTGCTAGTGTTTGGGGGTTGGATTAGTTTAATGGAGCTTGGGGGCGGAGACAGGGAGTATAAAGAGCAGCCATTTTAGAATAGGGGCCATTTTAACCAGAGCCTTTCTTACCTGTAAATTGTCCCACCCACCCTCCCTTGGTTTAGCAGTTCCGTTTCAGTCACAGCGGCGGAACAGGGCATAGTAGAAATTGGAATTTGGCGTAGAGTTTGGACTGGACAGGCCGAGGTGTAGGCCTGATGGAATTAAGGACTGGTTGGTTCTAGCTCTTCGGTGGCGACGAACCTGTGGGTGTAGGGGTGTCTGAGGTACACCCCTACAGTTAACAATATGATGTGGGGCCTCTTTGGTAGGCCGTGTTTCAAGTGAATTGTTATTTGTTATATATTGTTCAATTGGTAGGGTCATTGTCAGGGGTACTGTGTGGGGGGTATAGTAATTTAATGTATAGTTGGACAATGACCCTAAATTATGTTAATTTATGATAATTTAATTAATAATTTAATTAATAAAAGCTGTGGACTTTATACTCCAACAGAATTAACTGTGTCCGTGTCTTATTCAGTTTAAGGTTATAGTACATACGAATATCGTCTGTACAAAGGTTTATATAAAAGTTTTAGCACATGCCGAATAACGTCTGTGCAAATGTCATGTGGTTGTATTGCACATGACAAGCAAGTTTAATGACACGCTTGCACTGTTTGCTGATGTCTTGTCTCTGAAGTGTGATAACATTACACAAATATATTAGGGGTTTACAAAAACCATTGTCTGGAAACCTATTCCTAAAAAGGACTATACAAAGGACACAAGATCACCATTTTAGACTGGGAGACAGGAGATTTAGTCTAAAGCAAATGAAATAATTCTTTACAGTAAGAACACTATTCTTAAGGAGGTGGTTTTATCATAGTCTTTCAAGCTTTCAAGCAGTGAATGCATGGATTCTTGCAAAAAAAAAAAAAACAGAGAGAGATAGGGTCTGGAATGGATATGAGGATCAGTGGCATGAGTGAATAGATGGCGTTTCAGAGCTATAAATTTGAGAGAAGGATATGAAATGAGCAGAGGAAAGTGGAAATATGGAGCAGAGATACAGAACAGGGGTGTCTAAAATGAGCAATATACAATGTATTTAAAATGTATAGAATTAGAATGTATAGTGAAGCAAATATTAAATAAAAAGGATGGCAAACTGCCACATGCAGTGCCTATGTGGATGTATGACTAACCCTGGTGTTTAATTCCTACAATTTAGTCCTAGAGATATTTGGAGGATCTATCAGGGAAGTTCACTTTAATTGCCCCCAGGTAACAATCTTCATCTGAGCGCAAAGCTTCAGGAGACGAAGGGGGAGAACAAGGGAAGTAAGTTAACACACACCTGCCTAGCTGGCCAGATCAGCCTAACACTAGCGATCAATGGAGTGACAGATGTCACAACCACATCACCCTCACATCCATTTACTCACTATAAGTCAGGCAGTATATCTAGCCTGTGACAACACACTTTTTAAGGTTATGGTGATTTACTAAAAAAGAAATCATCACATGTGAACTCATATCTGTAAAGCCCCTTGGCACTTATTTAAGTATGGTTCCCTAAGCTTTCCTTTTTAAGTATTATTATTTGCTTTGGTCCTTAAAAAGTTATTGAAATACACTGTTTTTGAATGATCTTCAAGGAATATGCAAATCACCTGAGATGGTGAATATGCAAATAACCAATCCTTTCAGTATGCTGTAGGTTTGAACCGATTTCTGTTTTACAATGCTCCATTCACAATGTGTACTTGTGCAAGCACAAGAACATGGATAAAAGCAGGAGTCAAGTCATAGGAAAAGAAGTGTCGGAACTCTCCTCAGATTTCCATTACCACTCACCCTCCAAACAAACCCCCGATTTTACGCTGGTATGAGTGCGTGACCCCGCTCACATAAGCTCGCGTGTGGTCGTGCAAGTCTCCAAAATGTCCGATGGACTCGAGGTGACGATAACAGAAGCGGCAGGTATATCGCTGCTGCCAGTATTAATTAGCAGCTCCCTTCCATTACGAGCTGAACTGCTAACTTAGCAGCTTGCTCTTAGCTAGCAGTAGTTTTAGTGGCACCCTATTATTAGCTGAGCTGCAATCGGGGCCAAGATGGAAAAAATGCCCTGTGGTTGTATTGCACATGACAAGCAAGTTTAATGACACGCTTGCACTGTTTGCTGACGTCTTGTCTCTGAAGTGTGATAACATTACACAAATATATTAGGGGTTTACAAAAACCATTGTCTGGAAACCTATTCCTAAAAAGGACTATACAAAGGACACAAGATCACCATTTTAGACTGGGAGACAGGAGATTTAGTCTAAAGCAAATGAAATAATTCTTTACAGTAAGAACACTATTCTTAAGGAGGTGGTTTTATCATAGTCTTTCAAGCTTTCAAGCAGTGAATGCATGGATTCTTGCAAAAAAAACAGAGAGAGATAGGGTCTGGAATGGAAATGAGGATCAGTGGCATGAGTGAATAGATGGCGTTTCAGAGCTATAAATTTGAGAGAAGGATATGAAATGAACAGAGGAAAGTGGAAATATGGAGCAGAGATACAGAACAGGGGTGTCCAAAATGAGCAATATACAATGTATTTAACCCCTTAAGGACCAAACTTCTGGAATAAAAGAGAATCATGACATGTCACACATGTCATGTGTCCTTAAGGGGTTAAAATGTATAGAATGTATAGTGAAGCAAATATTAAATAAAAAGGATGGCAAACTGCCACATGCAGTGCCTATGTGGATGTATGACTAACCCTGGTGTTTAATTCCTACAATTTAGTCCTAGAGATATTTGGAGGATCTATCAGGGAAGTTCACTTTAATTGCCCCCAGGTAACAATCTTCATCTGAGCGCAAAGCTTCAGGAGACGAAGGGGGAGAACAAGGGAAGTAAGTTAACACACACCTGCCTAGCTGGCCAGATCAGCCTAACACTAGCGATCAATGGAGTGACAGATGTCACAACCACATCACCCTCACATCCATTTGCCCACAGTTGTCACAGTTTACAAAAAACATTGTCTGGAAACCTATTCCTAAAAAGGACTATACAAAGGACACAAGATCACCATTTTAGACTGGGAGACAGGAGATTTAGTCTAAAGCAAATGAAATAATTCTTTACAGTAAGAACACTATTCTTGAGGAGGTTGTTTTATCATAGTCTTTCAAGCTTTCAAGCAGTGAATGCATGGATTCTTGCAAAAAAACAGAGAGAGATAGGGTCTGGAATGGATATGAGGATCAGTGGCATGAGTGAATAGATGGCGTTTAAGAGCTATAAATTTGAGAGAAGGACATGAAATGAACAGAGGAAAGTGGAAAGATGGAGCAGAGATACAGAACAGGGGTGTCCAAAATGAGCAATATACAATGTATTTAAAATGTATAGAATTAGAATGTATAGTGAGGCAAATATTAAATAAAAAGGATGGCAAACTGCCACATGCAGTGCCTATGTGGATGTATGACTAACCCTGGTGTTTAATTCCTACAATTTAGTCCTAGAGATATTTGGAGGATCTATCAGGGAAGTTCACTTTAATTGCCCCCAGGTAACAATCTTCATCTGAGCGCAAAGCTTCAGGAGACGAAGGGGGAGAACAAGGGAAGTAAGTTAACACACACCTGCCTAGCTGGCCAGATCAGCCTAACACTAGCGATCAATGGAGTGACAGATGTCACAACCACATCACCCTCACACCCATTTACCCACTATAAGTCAGGCAGTATATCTAGCCTGTGACAACAAACTTTTTAAGGTTATGGTGATTTACTAAAAAAGAAATCATCACATGTGAACTCATATCTGTAAAGCCCCTTGGCACTTATTTAAATATGGTTCCCTAAGCTTTCCTTTTTAAGTATTATTATTTGCTTTGGTCCTTAAAAAGTTATTGAAATACACTGTTTTTGAATGATCTTCAAGGAATATGCAAATCACCTGAGATGGTGAATATGCAAATAACCAATCCTTTCAGTATGCTGTAGGTTTGAACCGATTTCTGTTTTACAATGCTCCATTCACAATGTGTACTTGTGCAAGCACAAGAACATGGATAAAAGCAGGAGTCAAGTCATAGGAAAAGAAGTGTCGGAACTCTCCTCAGATTTCCATTACCACTCACCCTCCAAACAAACCCCCGATTTTACGCTGGTATGAGTGCGTGACCCCGCTCACATAAGCTCGCGTGTGGTCGTGCAAGTCTCCAAAATGTCTGATGGACTCGAGGTGACGATAACAGAAGCGGCAGGTATATCGCTGCTGCCAGTATTAATTAGCAGCTCCCTTCCATTACGAGCTGAACTGCTAACTTAGCAGCTTGCTCTTAGCTAGCAGTAGTTTTAGTGGCACCCTATTATTAGCTGAGCTGCAATCGGGGCCAAGATGGAAAAAATGCCCTGTGGTTGTATTGCACATGACAAGCAAGTTTAATGACACGCTTGCACTGTTTGCTGATGTCTTGTCTCTGAAGTGTGATAACATTACACAAATATATTAGGGGTTTACAAAAACCATTGTCTGGAAACCTATTCCTAAAAAGGACTATACAAAGGACACAAGATCACCATTTTAGACTGGGAGACAGGAGATTTAGTCTAAAGCAAATGAAATAATTCTTTACAGTAAGAACACTATTCTTAAGGAGGTGGTTTTATCATAGTCTTTCAAGCTTTCAAGCAGTGAATGCATGGATTCTTGCAAAAAAACAGAGAGAGATAGGGTCTGGAATGGATATGAGGATCAGTGGCATGAGTGAATAGATGGCGTTTCAGAGCTATAAATTTGAGAGAAGGATATGAAATGAACAGAGGAAAGTGGAAATATGGAGCAGAGATACAGAACAGGGGTGTCCAAAATGAGCAATATACAATGTATTTAACCCCTTAAGGACCAAACTTCTGGAATAAAAGAGAATCATGACATGTCACACATGTCATGTGTCCTTAAGGGGTTAAAATGTATAGAATGTATAGTGAAGCAAATATTAAATAAAAAGGACGGCAAACTGCCACACGCAGTGCCTATGTGGATGTATGACTAACCCAGGTGTTTAATTCCTACAATTTAGTCCTAGAGATATTTGGAGGATCTATCAGGGAAGTTCACTTTAATTGCCCCCAGGTAACAATCTTCATCTGAGCGCAAAGCTTCAGGAGACGAAGGGGGAGAACAAGAGAAGTAAGTTAACACACACCTGCCTAGCTGGCCAGATCAGCCTAACACTAGCGATCAATGGAGTGACAGATGTCACAACCACATCACCCTCACATCCATTTACCCACTATAAGTCAGGCAGTATATCTAGCCTGTGACAACACACTTTTTAAGGTTATGGTGATTTACTAAAAAAGAAATCATCACATGTGAACTCATATCTGTAAAGCCCCTTGGCACTTATTTAAGTATGGTTCCCTAAGCTTTCCTTTTTAAGTATTATTATTTGCTTTGGTCCTTAAAAAGTTATTGAAATACACTGTTTTTGAATGATCTTCAAGGAATATGCAAATCACCTGAGATGGTGAATATGCAAATAACCAATCCTTTCAGTATGCTGTAGGTTTGAACCGATTTCTGTTTTAGAATGCTCCATTCACAATGTGTACTTGTGCAAGCACAAGAACATGGATAAAAGCAGGAGTCAAGTCATAGGAAAAGAAGTGTCGGAACTCTCCTCAGATTTCCATTACCACTCACCCTCCAAACAAACCCCCGATTTTACGCTGGTATGAGTGCGTGACCCCGCTCACATAAGCTCGCGTGTGGTCGTGCAAGTCTCCAAAATGTCCGATGGACTCGAGGTGACGATAACAGAAGCTGCAGGTATATCGCTGCTGCCAGTATTAATTAGCAGCTCCCTTCCATTACGAGCTGAACTGCTAACTTAGCAGCTTGCTCTTAGCTAGCAGTAGTTTTAGTGGCACCCTATTATTAGCTGAGCTACAATCGGGGCCAAGATGGAAAAAATGCCCTGTGGTTGTATTGCACATGACAAGCAAGTTTAATGACACGCTTGCACTGTTTGCTGATGTCTTGTCTCTGAAGTGTGATAACATTACACAAATATATTAGGGGTTTACAAAAACCATTGTCTGGAAACCTATTCCTAAAAAGGACTATACAAAGGACACAAGATCACCATTTTAGACTGGGAGACAGGAGATTTAGTCTAAAGCAAATGAAAGATTCTTTACAGTAAGAACACTATTCTTAAGGAGGTGGTTTTATCATAGTCTTTCAAGCTTTCAAGCAGTGAATGCATGGATTCTTGCAAAAAAAAAAAAACAGAGAGAGATAGGGTCTGGAATGGATATGAGGATCAGTGGCATGAGTGAATAGATGGCGTTTCAGAGCTATAAATTTGAGAGAAGGATATGAAATGAACAGAGGAAAGTGGAAATATGGAGCAGAGATACAGAACAGGGGTGTCTAAAATGAGCAATATACAATGTATTTAAAATGTATAGAATTAGAATGTATAGTGAAGCAAATATTAAATAAAAAGGATGGCAAACTGCCACATGCAGTGCCTATGTGGATGTATGACTAACCCTGGTGTTTAATTGCTACAATTTAGTCCTAGAGATATTTGGAGGATCTATCAGGGAAGTTCACTTTAATTGCCCCCAGGTAACAATCTTCATCTGAGCACAAAGCTTCAGGAGACGAAGGGGGAGAACAAGGGAAGTAAGTTAACACACACCTGCCTAGCTAGCCAGATCAGCCTAACATTAGCGATCAATGGAGTGACAGATGTCACAACCACATCACCCTCACATCCATTTACCCACTATAAGTCAGGCAGTATATCTAGCCTGTGACAACACACTTTTTAAGGTTATGGTGATTTACTAAAAAAGAAATCATCACATGTGAACTCATATCTGTAAAGCCCCTTGGCACTTATTTAAGTATGGTTCCCTAAGCTTTCCTTTATAAGTATTATTATTTGCTTTGGTCCTTAAAAAGTTATTGAGGGGCGGAGCCTGACCGCGAAGGAAGATGGACGCCTGATCCCTGTGCTCCCTCTCCCTATAGCACTACCATCCGCTACCATCAGCGACCCCCCCTGTACACAGACCCCGAAATCACACCGTACCGGTGCATCAAGCCCTGCCCGACAATCCACTCCATGGGCGGAGGTAAAAAAAAGAAGGATCTTACCCCATCGGTGGCGACAATGTTCCGCGCGCCGGCCACCTCGCAACGGCCCCCCTCCTCGCAACCCCGAGAGGAGGAAGAATTGGAACCGGAGGAATATGCCCACAGCTCGGACCCCACAGCACCACTCACAATAGGCATCCTGAGGGGTATGCTCCACGAGGCCACGGCCGACATAAAGACACACGTGGCTGCCGAAATTACCAAACAACTGGTAGGCCTCAGAAAGGATATCACTGCGCTCACTAATAGGGCCGACCTCACAGACACCCACATCTCCAGGCTCAAAACCACATCCACCGAGCAGGCCCAGGACATTGCATATTTTCACGGCCGCATAGCAGCCCTAGAGGACAGCCTTGAGGACCTTAACAACCGCTCAAGGAGAAATAACATACGAATTAGAGGCCTGCCTGAATCAGTCACTCCGGACCAACTGATTCCCACTCTTAAAGGTATATTTCGCTCACTGGCCCCAGACCTCACAGCGAGAGATATGGAAATGGATAGGGCCCACAGGGCCTTGCGACCCCCCAGCCTGAACCCCACCACCCCAAGAGACATAATCACGAGACTCCACCATTTCCCAGCTAAAGAGAAATTGCTCCAAGCAGCCAGGTACAAGCAGCCTACATACCAAGATCATCGCCTCACCTTCTTCCAGGACCTCGCTCCATCGACGCTGAAAAAAAGAAGGGACCTGAAACCACTCACCTTAGCCCTCCAACAAAAGGGGATGAAATACACCTGGGGTCACCCCTTTAAACTGATGGTAAGAAAAGATGACCAAACCCACACCCTCCTCTCCCCGATAGAAATAGGACCCTTCGCTGACTCACTGGGGATCCAACTGGTACAATACGCCCCACCAACCCGTAACTGGTCCGACTCCAGACACACAGACGAGCCAAGGACACAACAACCACCGAAGAAGCTTAAAACACCAACTCTGATACAACCACAACCAGAGGAACCGGAGCGAACAGCTCCTAGGCACTAACCATGCCACCATATCAAGATAGGTCTACCCGGGCCGCGGAGAAGGTAACTGACACAAAATACGCCACTCTTCTCTGGCACGACTACCCCTCCACTGACATTCCAACCGCCCTACCTGGGTGACCCACAATTACTGCACAATGGCCAGCGCCAACCTGCAGCCCGACCCTGAATCCCAGAAAGCAACGTTCAACCATCTGCCAAGAGAACCACCCCAATACAACCACCCCCAGAAGGAAAGCCGGGCGAGCACCGAGGACTAGTGCCCCCGGAATCCCCCCCCTCTACCTCTCAACCCCACACGGTCAGCAGCACCAAATGGACTGGACTAACATAAAGAAAACCGCAACAACCCACCTGCCACAACTCACTTGGCACTCATCAACCGGGATACCCATGGACTATACCTTATACCACCACCCCCTACTAACACCCGCAACTCTAAGCCTGCTACATCCATGCCAACATCGATAGTCGCAGGCCTACTGGACTTCATCGAGAACTTACTCACCCAACATCCTGAAACCCCACCGATACAGCCTACTGTCGCAAGAAGACCGCCATTTACCGTTGGGGTCTAGCAAGTATACTGCAATGCGGACTTTGGGGGGCACACGGGATAACCACGCACCTGCACGTATCCACATACAACACATACAAACATGGGCACGCCACACAACACTCAACACCCATAGGACGTAGTGAGACTGCGGACAGACCACCCTTAACAGGCGCAAGCCACACACATACATACACAATTGGACAAACCCACCGTCAACGACCACTCACACTGCAAACACACGAAGTCCATGGTCACACACACGAACAACACAAGCACGATCCTCCACACTCAGTGAAACCCATGACCCACCCCGCATAGACCACCATAATGATAGCTACCACTCCCCATGGGGAGAGACCAAAATCCACGTTGACCGAACACTCAAGCTCCACCACTTTATGACAGAGAATGCACCGGACCTAATGATCTTATCTGACTTCAGGGATAGGGACAAGCAGACCCACACAGCACGCATATGCATACCACTGGCCGAATTGTAAAATGTAATGACGATGGTTCTTGTTATTAATGGTTTAACAATGTTCTTTGTGTTTGCTTCTCCTGCAATGTTGTTTATATATGTATTGTACTGTTATAATTTTATGCAGATATCTGCCACAACATATGTTGGTACGTTCCTCGCTAACCCTCGCGAGCTCCAACCTCTCCAGACTCCACCGCAGATACCTCATGACCCCAGCGACCCCACGCTTACACCTCCGACCCGAACCAACCAGCCACAGCACCGATGCAACCACGACACACACAGGGGAAAGACTCACGACAATATGGATGACTTACATCTCTCAAAAACCGTGAGTAACACACGACATAATGTGCTAGAGGGGAGAGGTTACGGGAACGTGAAAACCTTCCTCCTCTCTCCCGGACACACACACACCCGGACCCCTAAAGGGCACTCCACTCACTCAACCCCACCCCACAGGCACCAACGAACCCCCCACAACGCCTGGCACCAGAGATATAAGACCAGGTACATCCCCCTCAACCTCTCCACCCCACCCCAGATCGCCACGATCAACCCACGACCCACCCCACACCCCCCACCCAACCTTCTCTGAATAAGGAGAACCGGACCTGCAGGCCTCTCACCACAAACCCGCAGACAACCCACCACAAACAATGCCTAGATCAATCTCCTGTGTATCGCTTAACTGCAAGGGCCTAAACAACCCAGCCAAACGACATCAACTGATGCGTTGGGCGACCCGCACAAGGGCTGACATAATCCTACTTCAGGAAACACACTATGAGGAAAGTAGACATTTCCCCCTTAAAAATAAACACTACACAACATGCCACCTAGCAAATTCCCAAACAGGCAAACATAACGGGGTGGCCATACTCCTACACAAATCCTGCCCGATAACGTTCCAAGACTCAATAGCAGACCCACAAGGCAGATTCCTGACTCTCACTGGCAACCTGGGGAACCACAGGTATGCCATCTCTACCATTTACGCGCCCAACAAACCGGACCCACTCTTCTGGATAACCCTCAAGGCCCACCTAAAGCTATTTACCTCACATCACATTATACTAGGAGGTGACTTCAACGCGGTCATGTCCCCCCTTCTAGACCGCAAACGGGCCACGACCACCAACAATAAAAACCCCAAACACCCCAACAAACTTGATAAATCGCTGACAGATTTCACACTCCACACCGGGCTCCTAGACGTATGGAGACTCCAACATACCGACACACCAGACTTTACCTTTTACTCACACCCACATTCCTCATACTCCAGGATCGACATGTTCCTGATCTCCCCCTCACTACTTCCACTGGCTACGAACTCCTCCATAGGCACCATTACATGGTCAGATCATGCGGACATCTCACTAGAACTTCAGATCCCTCTCTCCACTAGGACATGGACCTGGCGCCTGAACCCCGCCCTGCTCCATAACCCAGAGATAAGGCAGACCATACGTACAGAATTAGGGAATTATTTCGAGGAAAACAAAGATTCGGTACCCTCAGTGGGCACACTTTGGGCGGCACACAAGACGGTGATTAGAGGGAAGTTAATAGAGCAGGCCACCAGACAGAAAAAACAAAAACTGGCGGAATTACAACACCACCTACTCCAACTACGGACCCTCACAGACCAACACAAAACGAACCCAACCCCAAACGTCCTCCTGCAAATCAAATCCCACCAGCAACCCGTCAAATCATTCATCGCCAAAGACTCTCAAAAAGCACTCCTATGGACCAAACAACTTTTCTACGACAAATCCAACAAAGCAGACTCCCTCCTTGCACGCAAACTACGCCATAAAACCCAAACCAAACGGATAGACAAAATTAACTCACCCAAGGGGACAACTTATGACACCCCTGACCACATAGCCTCCATCTTCGCCAAATACTTTACTAAACTATACGACCACAAACCGGAAGCCCGGCAACAACCGTGCCAAACAACCTCCCAACAAGCCATAGACTCCTACCTGCGCGACATCCCCCTCCCCACACTGACCGACGAAGCGAGAGAGCAACTCGCAGCCCCCATCACGACAGAGGAAATAACATACACGCTGAAAACAATCAAACCACACAAAAGCCCAGGCCCGGACGGATTTACGGGCCTATACTATAAAACATTTCCCGACATACTCACCCCACACCTAGCTACGCTCTTCAATTCACTCCTACAGGGCGACGCCTTGCCAAGCGACATGCTGAGATCTAACATATGCCTCATCCCGAAACCAAATAAAACACACCTTGACCCGGGACATTACAGACCCATCTCCCTGCTAAATGTAGACACCAAAATATTCACTAAACTACTGGCAAACCGAGTACAACCCTTCCTTCCAACACTGATCCACCCGGATCAGGTGGGATTCATCCCCTCCAGGCAAGCAAGCGACAACACCAGACGTACCCTGGACCTCATGTGGGTAGCCCAACACCGACAGATCCCGACCCTTCTCCTCTCCATGGACGCAGAGAAGGCATTTGACCGCCTTCTCTGGCCCTACCTATTCTCCACCCTTAGGAGATTCGGATTCCCCACACCCTTCACCACAGCCCTAACTACCCTCTACCACAGACCAACGGCCACGCTCTTGATACCCAACGCGACGCCAACGACAATCACAATCTACAACGGAACGAGACAGGGTTGCCCACTGTCACCTCTCCTTTTCGCCCTATCCCTAGAACCCCTTCTACAAAAAATACGGAACTCCCCATTAATACAGGGCCTTAAAATAAACAGAGACGAGTACAAAATCGCAGCTTATGCAGACGACATATTGCTGACAATCACGAAACCCACGCAATCCCTCCCACCCTTGATCACACTCTTAGACGAATACGCGACACTATCGGGGTATAAGTTAAACCTCGACAAAACTGAAGCCCTACCACTGGTAATCAGCGAACCAACTCTAAGACAACTGGAAACCACGCACCCATTCACCTTCAGAAACGACAATATCCGATACCTCGGCATTCTACTCCCCAATCACCTCCCCACCCTCTACAGTGTGAATTACACCCCCCTAATCCAACAAGCATACACAGACCTCCAACGCTGGGACAATATGCCAATCTCATGGCTGGGCAGAATAGCCTCCATTAAAATGAATCTGCTGCCTAGATTCCTATACCTATTTCAAACCCTGAGCATCCAAATTTCCCGAAAAGACTTCAAACTGCTCCAAACCAAAATTGATAATTTCATCTGGTCCAATAAGAGACCACGAATCAAACGTTCCACAATGTACCAAAACACCAAAGTTGGAGGTCTCGGACTCCCAAATTTCTACAACTATTACCAAGCTGCCCAATTAGCACAGATCCAACATCTACACACCGCCCCAGGTACGAAACTATGGGTTGACTTAGAACACGACCTGCTAGGCGGAGACCACCCCTCACTACTCTTCTGGCTCCCAAAGCAACTAAGACCGAACACCCCACAAACAGCCCCAACCCTGCAAACATCCTTCCAAATATGGGACAGAGTCATCCGCAAAACCACTCTCATCAACAAACCTTCCCCACTCACCCCAATCCTACGCAACAAACAATTCCCCCCTGGGATGACACCCAGAGACTTCGCACACTATGAAGACAATGGCCTCTCCCGCTTCTTCCACTTCTTCAGAGCCAACCAACTAATCCAATTTCCAGACCTGCCCAGACAAACCCCACTGACCACCCACGACCAATTCAGATATATACAAATCCGCAGCTTTCTCTCTAACCCCACTCACAAGGCCACAGCAACCACCAAACTTACCCAATTCGAACATAACTGCATACACAAACCAGTACACAAAAGCCAAATCTCCTCCATCTACCTCCAACTAAACTCCACCTCCCAGACAGACGCAATCTCCTACACCAGAACATGGGAAAGAGATATAGGCCCACCGACCGACACCTCGGACTGGGCGAGCATATGGGAAGCAACAGCCTCCCTCACGATATGCGTAAACCACAAGGAGCAGGCATATAAAACGCTCCACCGCTGGTACCTAACACCCCTACGAATGAAACAAATGGGCTGCTCCACCACAGATACATGTTGGAAGGGCTGCGGAGCCCAAGGCACCTACATACATCAATGGTGGGCATGCCCCCACATATCCCAATTATGGACAGCCGTTACCAACTTGACATCCCAAGTCCTACACACGGACATTCCCATGGACCCCTGGATATGGCTACTCTCCAAACCCTATGCCCCACTGGTCAGATCCCAAAACAAATTACTAGCGAAGATAGCGCTGGCTGCCAGACGTGCAATAGCAGAACAGTGGGGTAATCAAAACCCCCCCACTCTGGCAACGACGATACAAAAAATAAAAGAGGCAATGGAGATGGACAAACTTTCAGCCCTTTTACATGACACCACCCACCACCACAACAAGATATGGGATCCCTGGCTGATACACCACCTACTGCATAACCCCTGAGACCGGATGACCTAGCACTCGTCTCACTGACCCACACCTCCCTCACCTAACGCATGGCCTCCCCCAAGGCCGTGAATCCCATCCACACCCACCTGCAACGCTCAAAACCCACTACACAGCCGATACACGACTGTAAATTATGCCACCTCCCACAAAACCAGACTCTGCCCGGCAACACTCCGCTAACCGAAACCAACCGAGACTCACAAACTGCATAGACAACCCCAATACCTACCCTCTCCCGCACCACTGGCCCTCATGAACACGCTAACTGCATACATAGGCACTGCACATTGGAGATAATGAGGCCATCCGAGATGACACACACCGCCCCCTGCAACTACTCGATAGCAGTAGCACACAAGAGATACAAGACGCACTGAAACATAGACGGGACACTGGGTAACTCCCTGCCCCCTCTCCTCAGGGCCTGCACCCTACCAAACAACCTGACAATACCATGGACTCTATACGCAAAGTAAAGGAATATGTACCCTACCCCCCACCCTTTTCATTTCTGTTCCCCACCCCAATCCCCAGACAAAGAACAACAGATATCGACTAGAATGTAGAAAATGTTTATCTGCAATTAAAGCAGGTGGAAACCACCAACAGATAACTGATATACACGCTTAAACTGTTTGCCTACTGTAAAAAGCACACTGTTTTGTGAAATTTGTACTACAAACTTTAATTTCCCGTTTTCTTTTCTGTACCCCCACCCCATAAAACAAAAATCTTTCAAAATAAAGAATTTAAAAAAAAAAAAAAAAAAGTTATTGAAATACACTGTTTTTGAATGATCTTCAAGGAATATGCAAATCACCTGAGATGGTGAATATGCAAATAACCAATCCTTTCAGTATGCTGTAGGTTTGAACCGATTTCTGTTTTACAATGCTCCATTCACAATGTGTACTTGTGCAAGCACAAGAACATGGATAAAAGCAGGAGTCAAGTTATAGGAAAAGAAGTGTCGGAACTCTCCTCAGATTTCCATTACCACTCACCCTCCAAACAAACCCCCGATTTTACGCTGGTATGAGTGCGTGACCCCGCTCACATAAGCTCGCGTGTGGTCGTGCAAGTCTCCAAAATGTCCGATGGACTCGAGGTGACGATAACAGAAGCGGCAGGTATATCGCTGCTGCCAGTATTAATTAGCAGCTCCCTTCCATTACGAGCTGAACTGCTAACTTAGCAGCTTGCTCTTAGCTAGCAGTAGTTTTAGTGGCACCCTATTATTAGCTGAGCTGCAATCGGGGCCAAGATGGAAAAAATGCCCTGTGGTTGTATTGCACATGACAAGCAAGTTTAATGACACGCTTGCACTGTTTGCTGATGTCTTGTCTCTGAAGTGTGATAACATTACACAAATATATTAGGGGTTTACAAAAAACATTGTCTGGAAACCTATTCCTAAAAAGGACTATACAAAGGACACAAGATCACCATTTTAGACTGGGAGACAGGAGATTTAGTCTAAAGCAAATGAAATAATTCTTTACAGTAAGAACACTATTCTTAAGGAGGTGGTTTTATCATAGTCTTTCAAGCTTTCAAGCAGTGAATGCATGGATTCTTGCAAAAAAACAGAGAGAGATAGGGTCTGGAATGGATATGAGGATCAGTGGCATGAGTGAATAGATGGCGTTTCAGAGCTATAAATTTGAGAGAAGGATATGAAATGAACAGAGGAAAGTGGAAATATGGAGCAGAGATACAGAACAGGGGTGTCCAAAATGAGCAATATACAATGTATTTAACCCCTTAAGGACCAAACTTCTGGAATAAAAGAGAATCATGACATGTCACACATGTCATGTGTCCTTAAGGGGTTAAAATGTATAGAATGTATAGTGAAGCAAATATTAAATAAAAAGGATGGCAAACTGCCACATGCAGTGCCTATGTGGATGTATGACTAACCCTGGTGTTTAATTCCTACAATTTAGTCCTAGAGATATTTGGAGGATCTATCAGGGAAGTTCACTTTAATTGCCCCCAGGTAACAATCTTCATCTGAGCGCAAAGCTTCAGGAGACGAAGGGGGAGAACAAGGGAAGTAAGTTAACACACACCTGCCTAGCTGGCCAGATCAGCCTAACACTAGCGATCAATGGAGTGACAGATGTCACAACCACATCACCCTCACATCCATTTGCCCACAGTTGTCACAGTTTACAAAAACCATTGTCTGGAAACCTATTCCTAAAAAGGACTATACAAAGGACACAAGATCACCATTTTAGACTGGGAGACAGGAGATTTAGTCTAAAGCAAATGAAATAATTCTTTACTGAAGAACACTATTCTTGAGGAGGTTGTTTTATCATAGTCTTTCAAGCTTTCAAGCAGTGAATGCATGGATTCTTGCAAAAAAACAGAGAGAGATAGGGTCTGGAATGGATATGAGGATCAGTGGCATGAGTGAATAGATGGCGTTTCAGAGCTATAAATTTGAGAGAAGGACATGAAATGAACAGAGGAAAGTGGAAATATGGAGCAGAGATACAGAACAGGGGTGTCTAAAATGAGCAATATACAATGTATTTAAAATGTATAGAATTAGAATGTATAGTGAAGCAAATATTAAATAAAAAGTATGGCAAACTGCCACATGCAGTGCCTATGTGGATGTATGACTAACCCTGGTGTTTAATTCCTACAATTTAGTCCTAGAGATATTTGGAGGATCTATCAGGGAAGTTCACTTTAATTGCCCCCAGGTAACAATCTTCATCTGAGCGCAAAGCTTCAGGAGACGAAGGGGGGAGAACAAGGGAAGTAAGTTAACACACACCTGCCTAGCTGGCCAGATCAGCCTAACACTAGCGATCAATGGAGTGACAGATGTCACAACCACATCACCCTCACACCCATTTACCCACTATAAGTCAGGCAGTATATCTAGCCTGTGACAACAAACTTTTTAAGGTTATGGTGATTTACTAAAAAAGAAATCATCACATGTGAACTCATATCTGTAAAGCCCCTTGGCACTTATTTAAATATGGTTCCCTAAGCTTTCCTTTTTAAGTATTATTATTTGCTTTGGTCCTTAAAAAGTTATTGAAATACACTGTTTTTGAATGATCTTCAAGGAATATGCAAATCACCTGAGATGGTGAATATGCAAATAACCAATCCTTTCAGTATGCTGTAGGTTTGAACCGATTTCTGTTTTACAATGCTCCATTCACAATGTGTACTTGTGCAAGCACAAGAACATGGATAAAAGCAGGAGTCAAGTCATAGGAAAAGAAGTGTCGGAACTCTCCTCAGATTTCCATTACCACTCACCCTCCAAACAAACCCCCGATTTTACGCTGGTATGAGTGCGTGACCCCGCTCACATAAGCTCGCGTGTGGTCGTGCAAGTCTCCAAAATGTCTGATGGACTCGAGGTGACGATAACAGAAGCGGCAGGTATATCGCTGCTGCCAGTATTAATTAGCAGCTCCCTTCCATTACGAGCTGAACTGCTAACTTAGCAGCTTGCTCTTAGCTAGCAGTAGTTTTAGTGGCACCCTATTATTAGCTGAGCTGCAATCGGGGCCAAGATGGAAAAAATGCCCTGTGGTTGTATTGCACATGACAAGCAAGTTTAATGACACGCTTGCACTGTTTGCTGATGTCTTGTCTCTGAAGTGTGATAACATTACACAAATATATTAGGGGTTTACAAAAACCATTGTCTGGAAACCTATTCCTAAAAAGGACTATACAAAGGACACAAGATCACCATTTTAGACTGGGAGACAGGAGATTTAGTCTAAAGCAAATGAAATAATTCTTTACAGTAAGAACACTATTCTTAAGGAGGTGGTTTTATCATAGTCTTTCAAGCTTTCAAGCAGTGAATGCATGGATTCTTGCAAAAAAACAGAGAGAGATAGGGTCTGGAATGGATATGAGGATCAGTGGCATGAGTGAATAGATGGCGTTTCAGAGCTATAAATTTGAGAGAAGGATATGAAATGAACAGAGGAAAGTGGAAATATGGAGCAGAGATACAGAACAGGGGTGTCCAAAATGAGCAATATACAATGTATTTAACCCCTTAAGGACCAAACTTCTGGAATAAAAGAGAATCATGACATGTCACACATGTCATGTGTCCTTAAGGGGTTAAAATGTATAGAATGTATAGTGAAGCAAATATTAAATAAAAAGGATGGCAAACTGCCACACGCAGTGCCTATGTGGATGTATGACTAACCCTGGTGTTTAATTCCTACAATTTAGTCCTAGAGATATTTGGAGGATCTATCAGGGAAGTTCACTTTAATTGCCCCCAGGTAACAATCTTCATCTGAGCGCAAAGCTTCAGGAGACGAAGGGGGAGAACAAGAGAAGTAAGTTAACACACACCTGCCTAGCTGGCCAGATCAGCCTAACACTAGCGATCAATGGAGTGACAGATGTCACAACCACATCACCCTCACATCCATTTACCCACTATAAGTCAGGCAGTATATCTAGCCTGTGACAACACACTTTTTAAGGTTATGGTGATTTACTAAAAAAGAAATCATCACATGTGAACTCATATCTGTAAAGCCCCTTGGCACTTATTTAAGTATGGTTCCCTAAGCTTTCCTTTTTAAGTATTATTATTTGCTTTGGTCCTTAAAAAGTTATTGAAATACACTGTTTTTGAATGATCTTCAAGGAATATGCAAATCACCTGAGATGGTGAATATGCAAATAACCAATCCTTTCAGTATGCTGTAGGTTTGAACCGATTTCTGTTTTAGAATGCTCCATTCACAATGTGTACTTGTGCAAGCACAAGAACATGGATAAAAGCAGGAGTCAAGTCATAGGAAAAGAAGTGTCGGAACTCTCCTCAGATTTCCATTACCACTCACCCTCCAAACAAACCCCCGATTTTACGCTGGTATGAGTGCGTGACCCCGCTCACATAAGCTCGCGTGTGGTCGTGCAAGTCTCCAAAATGTCCGATGGACTCGAGGTGACGATAACAGAAGCTGCAGGTATATCGCTGCTGCCAGTATTAATTAGCAGCTCCCTTCCATTACGAGCTGAACTGCTAACTTAGCAGCTTGCTCTTAGCTAGCAGTAGTTTTAGTGGCACCCTATTATTAGCTGAGCTACAATCGGGGCCAAGATGGAAAAAATGCCCTGTGGTTGTATTGCACATGACAAGCAAGTTTAATGACACGCTTGCACTGTTTGCTGATGTCTTGTCTCTGAAGTGTGATAACATTACACAAATATATTAGGGGTTTACAAAAACCATTGTCTGGAAACCTATTCCTAAAAAGGACTATACAAAGGACACAAGATCACCATTTTAGACTGGGAGACAGGAGATTTAGTCTAAAGCAAATGAAAGATTCTTTACAGTAAGAACACTATTCTTAAGGAGGTGGTTTTATCATAGTCTTTCAAGCTTTCAAGCAGTGAATGCATGGATTCTTGCAAAAAAAAAAAAAACAGAGAGAGATAGGGTCTGGAATGGATATGAGGATCAGTGGCATGAGTGAATAGATGGCGTTTCAGAGCTATAAATTTGAGAGAAGGATATGAAATGAACAGAGGAAAGTGGAAATATGGAGCAGAGATACAGAACAGGGGTGTCTAAAATGAGCAATATACAATGTATTTAAAATGTATAGAATTAGAATGTATAGTGAAGCAAATATTAAATAAAAAGGATGGCAAACTGCCACATGCAGTGCCTATGTGGATGTATGACTAACCCTGGTGTTTAATTGCTACAATTTAGTCCTAGAGATATTTGGAGGATCTATCAGGGAAGTTCACTTTAATTGCCCCCAGGTAACAATCTTCATCTGAGCACAAAGCTTCAGGAGACGAAGGGGGAGAACAAGGGAAGTAAGTTAACACACACCTGCCTAGCTAGCCAGATCAGCCTAACATTAGCGATCAATGGAGTGACAGATGTCACAACCACATCACCCTCACATCCATTTACCCACTATAAGTCAGGCAGTATATCTAGCCTGTGACAACACACTTTTTAAGGTTATGGTGATTTACTAAAAAAGAAATCATCACATGTGAACTCATATCTGTAAAGCCCCTTGGCACTTATTTAAGTATGGTTCCCTAAGCTTTCCTTTATAAGTATTATTATTTGCTTTGGTCCTTAAAAAGTTATTGAGGGGCGGAGCCTGACCGCGAAGGAAGATGGACGCCTGATCCCTGTGCTCCCTCTCCCTATAGCACTACCATCCGCTACCATCAGCGACCCCCCCTGTACACAGACCCCGAAATCACACCGTACCGGTGCATCAAGCCCTGCCCGACAATCCACTCCATGGGCGGAGGTAAAAAAAAGAAGGATCTTACCCCATCGGTGGCGACAATGTTCCGCGCGCCGGCCACCTCGCAACGGCCCCCCTCCTCGCAACCCCGAGAGGAGGAAGAATCGGAACCGGAGGAATATGCCCACAGCTCGGACCCCACAGCACCACTCACAATAGGCATCCTGAGGGGTATGCTCCACGAGGCCACGGCCGACATAAAGACACACGTGGCTGCCGAAATTACCAAACAACTGGTAGGCCTCAGAAAGGATATCACTGCGCTCACTAATAGGGCCGACCTCACAGACACCCACATCTCCAGGCTCAAAACCACATCCACCGAGCAGGCCCAGGACATTGCATATTTTCACGGCCGCATAGCAGCCCTAGAGGACAGCCTTGAGGACCTTAACAACCGCTCAAGGAGAAATAACATACGAATTAGAGGCCTGCCTGAATCAGTCACTCCGGACCAACTGATTCCCACTCTTAAAGGTATATTTCGCTCACTGGCCCCAGACCTCACAGCGAGAGATATGGAAATGGATAGGGCCCACAGGGCCTTGCGACCCCCCAGCCTGAACCCCACCACCCCAAGAGACATAATCACGAGACTCCACCATTTCCCAGCTAAAGAGAAATTGCTCCAAGCAGCCAGGTACAAGCAGCCTACATACCAAGATCATCGCCTCACCTTCTTCCAGGACCTCGCTCCATCGACGCTGAAAAAAAGAAGGGACCTGAAACCACTCACCTTAGCCCTCCAACAAAAGGGGATGAAATACACCTGGGGTCACCCCTTTAAACTGATGGTAAGAAAAGATGACCAAACCCACACCCTCCTCTCCCCGATAGAAATAGGACCCTTCGCTGACTCACTGGGGATCCAACTGGTACAATACGCCCCACCAACCCGTAACTGGTCCGACTCCAGACACACAGACGAGCCAAGGACACAACAACCACCGAAGAAGCTTAAAACACCAACTCCGATACAACCACAACCAGAGGAACCGGAGCGAACAGCTCCTAGGCACTAACCATGCCACCATATCAAGATAGGTCTACCCGGGCCGCGGAGAAGGTAACTGACACAAAATACGCCACTCTTCTCTGGCACGACTACCCCTCCACTGACCTTCCAACCGCCCTACCTGGGTGACCCACAATTACTGCACAATGGCCAGCGCCAACCTGCAGCCCGACCCTGAATCCCAGAAAGCAACGTTCAACCATCTGCCAAGAGAACCACCCCAATACAACCACCCCCAGAAGGAAAGCCGGGCGAGCACCGAGGACTAGTGCCCCCGGAATCCCCCCCCTCTACCTCTCAACCCCACACGGTCAGCAGCACCAAATGGACTGGACTAACATAAAGAAAACCGCAACAACCCACCTGCCACAACTCACTTGGCACTCATCAACCGGGATACCCATGGACTATACCTTATACCACCACCCCCTACTAACACCCGCAACTCTAAGCCTGCTACATCCATGCCAACATCGATAGTCGCAGGCCTACTGGACTTCATCGAGAACTTACTCACCCAACATCCTGAAACCCCACCGATACAGCCTACTGTCGCAAGAAGACCGCCATTTACCGTTGGGGTCTAGCAAGTATACTGCAATGCGGACTTTGGGGGGCACACGGGATAACCACGCACCTGCACGTATCCACATACAACACATACAAACATGGGCACGCCACACAACACTCAACACCCATAGGACGTAGTGAGACTGCGGACAGACCACCCTTAACAGGCGCAAGCCACACACATACATACACAATTGGACAAACCCACCGTCAACGACCACTCACACTGCAAACACACGAAGTCCATGGTCACACACACGAACAACACAAGCACGATCCTCCACACTCAGTGAAACCCATGACCCACCCCGCATAGACCACCATAATGATAGCTACCACTCCCCATGGGGAGAGACCAAAATCCACGTTGACCGAACACTCAAGCTCCACCACTTTATGACAGAGAATGCACCGGACCTAATGATCTTATCTGACTTCAGGGATAGGGACAAGCAGACCCACACAGCACGCATATGCATACCACTGGCCGAATTGTAAAATGTAATGACGATGGTTCTTGTTATTAATGGTTTAACAATGTTCTTTGTGTTTGCTTCTCCTGCAATGTTGTTTATATATGTATTGTACTGTTATAATTTTATGCAGATATCTGCCACAACATATGTTGGTACGTTCCTCGCTAACCCTCGCGAGCTCCAACCTCTCCAGACTCCACCGCAGATACCTCATGACCCCAGCGACCCCACGCTTACACCTCCGACCCGAACCAACCAGCCACAGCACCGATGCAACCACGACACACACAGGGGAAAGACTCACGACAATATGGATGACTTACATCTCTCAAAAACCGTGAGTAACACACGACATAATGTGCTAGAGGGGAGAGGTTACGGGAACGTGAAAACCTTCCTCCTCTCTCCCGGACACACACACACCCGGACCCCTAAAGGGCACTCCACTCACTCAACCCCACCCCACAGGCACCAACGAACCCCCCACAACGCCTGGCACCAGAGATATAAGACCAGGTACATCCCCCTCAACCTCTCCACCCCACCCCAGATCGCCACGATCAACCCACGACCCACCCCACACCCCCCACCCAACCTTCTCTGAATAAGGAGAACCGGACCTGCAGGCCTCTCACCACAAACCCGCAGACAACCCACCACAAACAATGCCTAGATCAATCTCCTGTGTATCGCTTAACTGCAAGGGCCTAAACAACCCAGCCAAACGACATCAACTGATGCGTTGGGCGACCCGCACAAGGGCTGACATAATCCTACTTCAGGAAACACACTATGAGGAAAGTAGACATTTCCCCCTTAAAAATAAACACTACACAACATGCCACCTAGCAAATTCCCAAACAGGCAAACATAACGGGGTGGCCATACTCCTACACAAATCCTGCCCGATAACGTTCCAAGACTCAATAGCAGACCCACAAGGCAGATTCCTGACTCTCACTGGCAACCTGGGGAACCACAGGTATGCCATCTCTACCATTTACGCGCCCAACAAACCGGACCCACTCTTCTGGATAACCCTCAAGGCCCACCTAAAGCTATTTACCTCACATCACATTATACTAGGAGGTGACTTCAACGCGGTCATGTCCCCCCTTCTAGACCGCAAACGGGCCACGACCACCAACAATAAAAACCCCAAACACCCCAACAAACTTGATAAATCGCTGACAGATTTCACACTCCACACCGGGCTCCTAGACGTATGGAGACTCCAACATACCGACACACCAGACTTTACCTTTTACTCACACCCACATTCCTCATACTCCAGGATCGACATGTTCCTGATCTCCCCCTCACTACTTCCACTGGCTACGAACTCCTCCATAGGCACCATTACATGGTCAGATCATGCGGACATCTCACTAGAACTTCAGATCCCTCTCTCCACTAGGACATGGACCTGGCGCCTGAACCCCGCCCTGCTCCATAACCCAGAGATAAGGCAGACCATACGTACAGAATTAGGGAATTATTTCGAGGAAAACAAAGATTCGGTACCCTCAGTGGGCACACTTTGGGCGGCACACAAGACGGTGATTAGAGGGAAGTTAATAGAGCAGGCCACCAGACAGAAAAAACAAAAACTGGCGGAATTACAACACCACCTACTCTAACTACGGACCCTCACAGACCAACACAAAACGAACCCAACCCCAAACGTCCTCCTGCAAATCAAATCCCACCAGCAATCCGTCAAATCATTCATGGCCAAAGACTCTCAAAAAGCACTCCTATGGACCAAACAACTTTTCTACGACAAATCCAACAAAGCAGACTCCCTCCTTGCACGCAAACTACGCCATAAAACCCAAACCAAACGGATAGACAAAATTAACTCACCCAAGGGGACAACTTATGACACCCCTGACCACATAGCCTCCATCTTCGCCAAATACTTTACTAAACTATACGACCACAAACCGGAAGCCCGGCAACAACCGTGCCAAACAACCTCCCAACAAGCCATAGACTCCTACCTGCGCGACATCCCCCTCCCCACACTGACCGACGAAGCGAGAGAGCAACTCGCAGCCCCCATCACGACAGAGGAAATAACATACACGCTGAAAACAATCAAACCACACAAAAGCCCAGGCCCGGACGGATTTACGGGCCTATACTATAAAACATTTCCCGACATACTCACCCCACACCTAGCTACGCTCTTCAATTCACTCCTACAGGGCGACGCCTTGCCAAGCGACATGCTGAGATCTAACATATGCCTCATCCCGAAACCAAATAAAACACACCTTGACCCGGGACATTACAGACCCATCTCCCTGCTAAATGTAGACACCAAAATATTCACTAAACTACTGGCAAACCGAGTACAACCCTTCCTTCCAACACTGATCCACCCGGATCAGGTGGGATTCATCCCCTCCAGGCAAGCAAGCGACAACACCAGACGTACCCTGGACCTCATGTGGGTAGCCCAACACCGACAGATCCCGACCCTTCTCCTCTCCATGGACGCAGAGAAGGCATTTGACCGCCTTCTCTGGCCCTACCTATTCTCCACCCTTAGGAGATTCGGATTCCCCACACCCTTCACCACAGCCCTAACTACCCTCTACCACAGACCAACGGCCACGCTCTTGATACCCAACGCGACGCCAACGACAATCACAATCTACAACGGAACGAGACAGGGTTGCCCACTGTCACCTCTCCTTTTCGCCCTATCCCTAGAACCCCTTCTACAAAAAATACGGAACTCCCCATTAATACAGGGCCTTAAAATAAACAGAGACGAGTACAAAATCGCAGCTTATGCAGACGACATATTGCTGACAATCACGAAACCCACGCAATCCCTCCCACCCTTGATCACACTCTTAGACGAATACGCGACACTATCGGGGTATAAGTTAAACCTCGACAAAACTGAAGCCCTACCACTGGTAATCAGCGAACCAACTCTAAGACAACTGGAAACCACGCACCCATTCACCTTCAGAAACAACAATATCCGATACCTCGGCATTCTACTCCCCAATCACCTCCCCACCCTCTACAGTGTGAATTACACCCCCCTAATCCAACAAGCATACACAGACCTCCAACGCTGGGACAATATGCCAATCTCATGGCTGGGCAGAATAGCCTCCATTAAAATGAATCTGCTGCCTAGATTCCTATACCTATTTCAAACCCTGAGCATCCAAATTTCCCGAAAAGACTTCAAACTGCTCCAAACCAAAATTGATAATTTCATCTGGTCCAATAAGAGACCACGAATCAAACGTTCCACAATGTACCAAAACACCAAAGTTGGAGGTCTCGGACTCCCAAATTTCTACAACTATTACCAAGCTGCCCAATTAGCACAGATCCAACATCTACACACCGCCCCAGGTACGAAACTATGGGTTGACTTAGAACACGACCTGCTAGGCGGAGACCACCCCTCACTACTCTTCTGGCTCCCAAAGCAACTAAGACCGAACACCCCACAAACAGCCCCAACCCTGCAAACATCCTTCCAAATATGGGACAGAGTCATCCGCAAAACCACTCTCATCAACAAACCTTCCCCACTCACCCCAATCCTACGCAACAAACAATTCCCCCCTGGGATGACACCCAGAGACTTCGCACACTATGAAGACAATGGCCTCTCCCGCTTCTTCCACTTCTTCAGAGCCAACCAACTAATCCAATTTCCAGACCTGCCCAGACAAACCCCACTGACCACCCACGACCAATTCAGATATATACAAATCCGCAGCTTTCTCTCTAACCCCACTCACAAGGCCACAGCAACCACCAAACTTACCCAATTCGAACATAACTGCATACACAAACCAGTACACAAAAGCCAAATCTCCTCCATCTACCTCCAACTAAACTCCACCTCCCAGACAGACGCAATCTCCTACACCAGAACATGGGAAAGAGATATAGGCCCACCGACCGACACCTCGGACTGGGCGAGCATATGGGAAGCAACAGCCTCCCTCACGATATGCGTAAACCACAAGGAGCAGGCATATAAAACGCTCCACCGCTGGTACCTAACACCCCTACGAATGAAACAAATGGGCTGCTCCACCACAGATACATGTTGGAAGGGCTGCGGAGCCCAAGGCACCTACATACATCAATGGTGGGCATGCCCCCACATATCCCAATTATGGACAGCCGTTACCAACTTGACATCCCAAGTCCTACACACGGACATTCCCATGGACCCCTGGATATGGCTACTCTCCAAACCCTATGCCCCACTGGTCAGATCCCAAAACAAATTACTAGCGAAGATAGCGCTGGCTGCCAGACGTGCAATAGCAGAACAGTGGGGTAATCAAAACCCCCCCACTCTGGCAACGACGATACAAAAAATAAAAGAGGCAATGGAGATGGACAAACTTTCAGCCCTTTTACATGACACCACCCACCACCACAACAAGATATGGGATCCCTGGCTGATACACCACCTACTGCATAACCCCTGAGACCGGATGACCTAGCACTCGTCTCACTGACCCACACCTCCCTCACCTAACGCATGGCCTCCCCCAAGGCCGTGAATCCCATCCACACCCACCTGCAACGCTCAAAACCCACTACACAGCCGATACACGACTGTAAATTATGCCACCTCCCACAAAACCAGACTCTGCCCGGCAACACTCCGCTAACCGAAATCAACCGAGACTCACAAACTGCATAGACAACCCCAATACCTACCCTCTCCCGCACCACTGGCCCTCATGAACACGCTAACTGCATACATAGGCACTGCACATTGGAGATAATGAGGCCATCCGAGATGTAACGGCTACCCAGATAGAGAGAGGGTTTCTGCCGTTGAAGACGTCCTTTTTCCCTGCAAGCTGCTGTGGAGAAGTAGGCTGATGTAATCCCATCCACGATATCCAGAGCGAGAATCAGGTTCAGCTGCAACAGGAACAGAATAACCTTCCCAAATAATCCCCTTTCAAGAACGAGACGAGGCTACGTTATGAAGGGTCAAGAAGAACTGAGGACTGGGACACCCAGCCTGCTTTTTATTAGAAAAGGGTACACACAGGACACTCCCAGGGGGAGGATAAAAACAACCAATTATGCACAGGGTAACACCCCCACGTCTCCTCCCCTCAGATAACCACATAACACAATTAGAACATACAATATTTTACCCCAGTTCTGGATGTACCCCAAAAACAGGGGGTACACCTTTAAATCCGGCACCGCTTGAGAGATCTTCGTTAGGGGAACACTCTGTCCAAAAATCAGCCCGATTGGATGAACGGTTCGGGAGTTACAGAGTTTCAAAGTTTTGACCGACCGCACAGACCAACTAGCCGAAAATAGTTCCATGAGTTTTGGCCTTGCGGTCGGTCTCTGTTCGCACGGTAAAACGGTATGAAAATCTTGCCATCCATCCGAATCGCGGGGTTCGCTGAAATCCCCATAGATGACTGAGTGTAACTACCGAATGGTGGAGTGTTCGGTAGTTTCTGTGCGAACTTATGGAGGTCTGGAGGACTCAGCGGTGTTCGCCTGTTTGCGTATCCGTTTTTAGTTCCATGCGGTTACAGGCAAACACCGCTGTTCGTACACAAGATGGCCGCGAACACGTGTAAAGTCCCGAAATGGCGGCCACCTATATTTCACATACGGACTTCGCACGAAATCAGGCGAACAGAGGCATGAAACGAACAAAAGACTAAGTTGGAAGGATCTGTTACACTGCTCCCCTTTTGTGGAACACTCCGGCAGACCCGGATTGATCCTTTTCGGGTCAACTTGGGGCTGTCCGGTCCCTTGTTAGGGTAATAGTTCTGTTTGTCTGGACAGACCATCGGCATTCCCGTTAAACCTGCCCGGGCGGTATTGAATGGAGAAGTTGTAGGGTTGCAGTGCTAGGCTCCATCTCAACAAGCGTCCATTATCTCCAGCTACTCTGTTTAACCACACCAGGGGGTTATGGTCGGTGATTAGTGTAAATTCCTGTCCGTACAAATATGGGGTGAGTTTCTTTAATGCCCAGACCAGGGCTAAGCATTCCTTTTCCACTGCCGCGTAGCTCACTTCTCTAGGTAACAGTTTCCTACTGAGATACGCGACAGGGTGCTCGCCTCCATCTTCTCCGACCTGGCTTAGAACTGCCCCCAGTCCATACATGGATGCATCTGTATGAACGACAAATCTTTTGTTAGGGACGGGGGCAGACAGGACAGGTGCATGAATTAGAGCATTCTTTAGGGCCTGAAAGGCTGTTTCACAGGCGGGAGACCACAGGACTATCCTAGGCAAGTTCTTTTTGGTTAGGTCTGTTAAGGGTTTTGCGATGGTACTATAGTCAGGGACAAACCTCCTATAATATCCTGCGGTCCCCAAAAATGCTAATACTTGAGTTTTGGTGTGGGGTGTGGGCCAGTTAGCTACAGCTTCAATTTTAGCGGGTTCTGGGCGCTGCTTCCCACATCCCACTCGATGTCCCAGGTACTGGACTTCTGCCATGCCGAAGTTACACTTTTCTGGTTTCAGAGTCAAGCCTGCGGCCCGAATCTGATCCAGTACGGCCTCTACATGCCTTAAGTGCTCTCCCCAGGTTTCGCTATAAATCGCAATGTCATCCAGGTACGCGCAGGCGAAATCCTGGAAGCCATCAAGGAGGCGGTCCACTAAGCGCTGAAATGTAGCCGGGGCGTTTTTCATCCCAAATGGCATGACCTTAAATTGGTACAAGCCAAATGGGGTGACAAAGGCCGACTTAGGGATAGCCTCCTTGGCCAGGGGAATCTGCCAATACCCTTTACACAAATCGATGGTGGTCAGATAACGTCCCCTGGCAATACGATCTAATAGCTCGTCTACTCGGGGCATGGGATATGCGTCTGTCAGGGTTTTGTCATTGAGACGTCGATAATCGACACAGAACCGGGTAGTCCCATCCTTTTTGGGGACTAGGACCACCGGTGAGGCCCACGGGCTGTCAGATGGCTCTATCACTCCTAGTCTTAGCATCTCCTGGATTTCCTTCCTCATCTCATCTTTTACTGCCTCAGGGATCCTATAGGGAGTTTGCCGGAGAGGAGTTTGACCTGGGGTCTCTACATAGTGAGTTGCTAAGGGGGTGTATCCGGGCTCTTGGGAAAACGTCAACCTCTTTTCAGTCAGCAGTTGTCGGATCTGTCCCTTTTCAGCGGGGGTTAACCGCTCCCCTAGCTGTATGGTATTGAGCAGGGTCTTAGGTTCCGAGTTAGCTAAAAGGTCGGGTATGGGTAAGCTGTCAGGGTCTTCAGTGGCTGGTATACATATGGCTGCTATATCCTCGGGCCTTTCTTGATATTCTTTTAATAAATTTACGTGAAAGGACTTCTGAATCCTTTCATCTTTGCTGCTGGCAATTACATAGGTGGTGTCACATACCTGTGCTACCACTTTGTAAGGGCCCTGCCAGGAGGTCTGGAGCTTATTCCCTTTGACAGGTCTAAGCACCAGCACCTTCTGGCCCACTTGGAACGTTCGCTGGCGGGCGCCCTGATCGTACCAACGTTTCTGCCGTCCCTGGGCCGCATGGAGATGGTCCCGTGCCATCCGGGCTAACTGTTCCATACGGTCCCGCATTTCTAGCACATATGGCACGATGGGGACACCCTCATGTTCTGTCTCTCCCTCCCAGTGCTCTCGGATGAGGTCGAGAGGGCCTCGTACTCTCCGGCCATAGAGCAGTTCAAAGGGAGAGAACCCTGTGGATTCCTGTGGCACCTCCCGATAAGCGAACAGGAGGTGCGGCAAGAATCGTTCCCAATCTTTGTATTCCGCTGTAAAGGTCCGTAGCAATTGCTTTAGGGTACCGTTAAAACGTTCACAGAGACCGTTAGTCTGAGGGTGGTACGGGGAACTAAGTAGGGGTTTAATACTACAAACCTTCCATAGCTGTTGGGTTAGGTCTGCGGTAAACTGGGTCCCTCTATCGGACAAGATTTCCTGAGGAAATCCCACTCGGGTGAATATCCCGACTAGAGCACTGGCGACAGTGTCAGCCTGGATATTCGTCAGAGCGACAGCTTCCGGGTAGCGAGTAGCATAGTCCACTACGGTAAGGATGTATTTCTTACCAGAGGGACTGGGGTTAGGTAGGGGTCCCACTAGGTCGACTGCCACCCTGCTAAATGGTTCCTCGATCACAGGCATAGGTAACAGTCGAGCTTTAGGGTGATCTCCTCTCTTCCCTACCCGTTGGCATACGTCACAAGTGCTGCAGTAACGTCGTACATCCTTTGAGATCCCCGGCCAAAAGAAGGTCTGGGTGATCCGGAAGGTGGTACGGTTACCCCCTAGATGCCCTGCCAACGGAATGTCGTGGCCGATTCGGAGAAGCTCCAACCGGTACTTTCTGGGTACCACTAGTTGGCGCTTCTGCGAAGGGGGACAGCCTCTCTTTTTTCCTTCCGTCAGTCTGTACAACCTGTCCCCATCCCATAGAAAACGTTCCTGTTTGCCCTCCCTACTGTCTGCTAATTCTCGATACTTTTGGAGGGTGGGGTCCTCTCTAGTTTCCCTCCCAAACTCCTCTGGGGTGTCCCAAGCTATGGGCCTGCTTGTTGTAGTGGGGTTACATGTGGGTGCTTGGCTTACCTGGGTCTCCCGGCCTGTATTAGGGTCATCTGTGACACGGGCCTGTGAGCGGGTGGTTACGGGACAAGCGGCAGCAGGTGTGGGCAAATATGCTGAGGTCAAGGGGCCAATGTCATTTCCCAAGACGACCTCGGCAGGCAAGTTGTCCATAATGCCAACTGTGGTTTTTCCCGATCCGACTCCCCAGTCTAAGTGTACTCGGGCAGTGGGCAAGCGAAAAACAGCGCCCCCTGCGACCCGAACAGCAACAGTGCGGGTAGACACATTCTCTGGCTTTACTAGGTGTTTTTGGATCAACGTGATGGTAGCCCCGGTGTCTCTTAGGCCTTGTGCTATTTGTCCATTCACCCGAACTTCCTGCCGATGATGCTGTCGGTTATCTGGCGAAGCAGCTTGTATGGGATCTGCTTCATACAAAATCCCCAGGCATTCCTCAGGGCCCATTTCAGCTTCCACACAATGAGCCGCAGAGGGTCGTGATGCAGGGGCCTCTGTGTTGGGAGTTGTGCGTCTCCAATTGTTGCTATTGGATCTTAGGGGACAATATCGAGCAATATGTCCGAGGTTGCCGCAGTGATGGCACGTCACTTTCGACAAATCTCGGGGGTAGTTGGTAGGTCCCTGAGGACGGGGTGGTCCTGGTGGGACTGGAGCTCGAAACTCTGGGCGTGAGACAGCGGCTGGGGTACGTGGCTCTATCTTATGAGCTGGTCGTGGAGTACCCTGGCTTACTCTCCTTGTCTCGGCGTATTCATCGGCCAGCCGAGCCGCCTCATTTAAATTAGCGGGGCGCCGGTCTCGTACCCAGTCTTGTATGTCCGCAGCCAAATTTTGGAAGAAATGTTCCATTAGGAATAATTGCAATATCTCCTCTCCGGTGTTGGCCTTACATCCTTGGACCCAATGTGATGCCACTCTTTGTAGTCGGTTGGCCCATTCCATGTGGGAGTCCACAGCTTTCTTTTTGGACTCCCGGAAGCGGCGACGGTATGCTTCTGGGGTTACCGCATACCTGGTGAGCAGTGCCTCTTTTACTGTTTGGTACTGCGTGATCTCCTCTGTAGTGAGCGCTCGAAAAGCCTCACTAGCTTTTCCTGATAGTTTTCCCGCCAGGATAGTGACCCATTGCTCTGGCGGTATTTGATGTAGCGAGCACTGTCTTTCAAAGTCCGCCAAATACCCATCAATTTCCTCTTCATTTTCCACAAAGATTTTAAATGCAGTGAAGGGAATTTTCTTTACTGTAGTAGTGGGTAGCGGGGTAGGAACTGTCTGTGTAGTGAGCTGTCTGGCTCTTACCAGTTCCATTTCTTGATCCCTCTTGGTTTGGATCTCTTCCCTTGTTTCCCGGAGCAGTTGGGTTATTAGCTCTGTAGACGTGACTGGATACAACGCTAATCTCCGCTGTACAATTGCCGTAATCACATCGTCCTCACGGATGGGTGCCATGGGTTCCGTTACCTCCATGGATCTATCCATCTCGTCCAGCTCCAGCAGGTCAGCTATCAGCTCCCTCCGTGGTCTGTTGCTGGCACTCCTACCACGATTCTCCAATAAATCCTTTAGTGTGGGTCTTTTTAGCTTGGCATACTGAGACTCCATTCAGCACTTGCTCCTTGGATAAAAGGACCATCCCACCGCTGCCACCAATGTAACGGCTACCCAGATAGAGAGAGGGTTTCTGCCGTTGAAGACGTCCTTTTTCCCTGCAAGCTGCTGTGGAGAAGTAGGCTGATGTAATCCCATCCACGATATCCAGAGCGAGAATCAGGTTCAGCTGCAACAGGAACAGAATAACCTTCCCAAATAATCCCCTTTCAAGAACGAGACGAGGCTACGTTATGAAGGGTCAAGAAGAACTGAGGACTGGGACACCCAGCCTGCTTTTTATTAGAAAAGGGTACACACAGGACACTCCCAGGGGGAGGATAAAAACAACCAATTATGCACAGGGTAACACCCCCACGTCTCCTCCCCTCAGATAACCACATAACACAATTAGAACATACAATATTTTACCCCAGTTCTGGATGTACCCCAAAAACAGGGGGTACACCTTTAAATCCGGCACCGCTTGAGAGATCTTCGTTAGGGGAACACTCTGTCCAAAAATCAGCCCGATTGGATGAACGGTTCGGGAGTTACAGAGTTTCAAAGTTTTGACCGACCGCACAGACCAACTAGCCGAAAATAGTTCCATGAGTTTTGGCCTTGCGGTCGGTCTCTGTTCGCACGGTAAAACAGTATGAAAATCTTGCCATCCATCCGAATCGCGGGGTTCGCTGAAATCCCCATAGATGACTGAGTGTAACTACCGAATGGTGGAGTGTTCGGTAGTTTCTGTGCGAACTTATGGAGGTCTGGAGGACTCAGCGGTGTTCGCCTGTTTGCGTATCCGTTTTTAGTTCCATGCGGTTACAGGCAAACACCGCTGTTCGTACACAAGATGGCCGCGAACACGTGTAAAGTCCCGAAATGGCGGCCACCTATATTTCACATACGGACTTCGCACGAAATCAGGCGAACAGAGGCATGAAACGAACAAAAGACTAAGTTGGAAGGATCTGTTACACGAGATGACACACACCGCCCCCTGCAACTACTCGATAGCAGTAGCACACAAGAGATACAAGACGCACTGAAACATAGACGGGACACTGGGTAACTCCCTGCCCCCTCTCCTCAGGGCCTGCACCCTACCAAACAACCTGACAATACCATGGACTCTATACGCAAAGTAAAGGAATATGTACCCTACCCCCCACCCTTTTCATTTCTGTTCCCCACCCCAATCCCCAGACAAAGAACAACAGATATCGACTAGAATGTAGAAAATGTTTATCTGCAATTAAAGCAGGTGGAAACCACCAACAGATAACTGATATACACGCTTAAACTGTTTGCCTACTGTAAAAAGCACACTGTTTTGTGAAATTTGTACTACAAACTTTAATTTCCCGTTTTCTTTTCTGTACCCCCACCCCATAAAACAAAAATCTTTCAAAATAAAGAATTTAAAAAAAAAAAAAAAAAAGTTATTGAAATACACTGTTTTTGAATGATCTTCAAGGAATATGCAAATCACCTGAGATGGTGAATATGCAAATAACCAATCCTTTCAGTATGCTGTAGGTTTGAACCGATTTCTGTTTTACAATGCTCCATTCACAATGTGTACTTGTGCAAGCACAAGAACATGGATAAAAGCAGGAGTCAAGTTATAGGAAAAGAAGTGTCGGAACTCTCCTCAGATTTCCATTACCACTCACCCTCCAAACAAACCCCCGATTTTACGCTGGTATGAGTGCGTGACCCCGCTCACATAAGCTCGCGTGTGGTCGTGCAAGTCTCCAAAATGTCCGATGGACTCGAGGTGACGATAACAGAAGCGGCAGGTATATCGCTGCTGCCAGTATTAATTAGCAGCTCCCTTCCATTACGAGCTGAACTGCTAACTTAGCAGCTTGCTCTTAGCTAGCAGTAGTTTTAGTGGCACCCTATTATTAGCTGAGCTGCAATCGGGGCCAAGATGGAAAAAATGCCCTGTGGTTGTATTGCACATGACAAGCAAGTTTAATGACACGCTTGCACTGTTTGCTGATGTCTTGTCTCTGAAGTGTGATAACATTACACAAATATATTAGGGGTTTACAAAAAACATTGTCTGGAAACCTATTCCTAAAAAGGACTATACAAAGGACACAAGATCACCATTTTAGACTGGGAGACAGGAGATTTAGTCTAAAGCAAATGAAATAATTCTTTACAGTAAGAACACTATTCTTAAGGAGGTGGTTTTATCATAGTCTTTCAAGCTTTCAAGCAGTGAATGCATGGATTCTTGCAAAAAAACAGAGAGAGATAGGGTCTGGAATGGATATGAGGATCAGTGGCATGAGTGAATAGATGGCGTTTCAGAGCTATAAATTTGAGAGAAGGATATGAAATGAACAGAGGAAAGTGGAAATATGGAGCAGAGATACAGAACAGGGGTGTCCAAAATGAGCAATATACAATGTATTTAACCCCTTAAGGACCAAACTTCTGGAATAAAAGAGAATCATGACATGTCACACATGTCATGTGTCCTTAAGGGGTTAAAATGTATAGAATGTATAGTGAAGCAAATATTAAATAAAAAGGATGGCAAACTGCCACATGCAGTGCCTATGTGGATGTATGACTAACCCTGGTGTTTAATTCCTACAATTTAGTCCTAGAGATATTTGGAGGATCTATCAGGGAAGTTCACTTTAATTGCCCCCAGGTAACAATCTTCATCTGAGCGCAAAGCTTCAGGAGACGAAGGGGGAGAACAAGGGAAGTAAGTTAACACACACCTGCCTAGCTGGCCAGATCAGCCTAACACTAGCGATCAATGGAGTGACAGATGTCACAACCACATCACCCTCACATCCATTTGCCCACAGTTGTCACACTTTACAAAAACCATTGTCTGGAAACCTATTCCTAAAAAGGACTATACAAAGGACACAAGATCACCATTTTAGACTGGGAGACAGGAGATTTAGTCTAAAGCAAATGAAATAATTCTTTACTGAAGAACACTATTCTTGAGGAGGTTGTTTTATCATAGTCTTTCAAGCTTTCAAGCAGTGAATGCATGGATTCTTGCAAAAAAACAGAGAGAGATAGGGTCTGGAATGGATATGAGGATCAGTGGCATGAGTGAATAGATGGCGTTTCAGAGCTATAAATTTGAGAGAAGGACATGAAATGAACAGAGGAAAGTGGAAATATGGAGCAGAGATACAGAACAGGGGTGTCTAAAATGAGCAATATACAATGTATTTAAAATGTATAGAATTAGAATGTATAGTGAAGCAAATATTAAATAAAAAGTATGGCAAACTGCCACATGCAGTGCCTATGTGGATGTATGACTAACCCTGGTGTTTAATTCCTACAATTTAGTCCTAGAGATATTTGGAGGATCTATCAGGGAAGTTCACTTTAATTGCCCCCAGGTAACAATCTTCATCTGAGCGCAAAGCTTCAGGAGACGAAGGGGGAGAACAAGGGAAGTAAGTTAACACACACCTGCCTAGCTGGCCAGATCAGCCTAACACTAGCGATCAATGGAGTGACAGATGTAACAACCACATCACCCTCACATCCATTTGCCCACAGTTGTCACAGTTTACAAAAACCATTGTCTGGAAACCTATTCCTAAAAAGGACTATACAAAGGACACAAGATCACCATTTTAGACTGGGAGACAGGAGATTTAGTCTAAAGCAAATGAAATAATTCTTTACAGTAAGAACACTATTCTTAAGGAGGTGGTTTTATCATAGTCTTTCAAGCTTTCAAGCAGTGAATGCATGGATTCTTGCAAAAAAACAGAGAGAGATAGGGTCTGGAATGGATATGAGGATCAGTGGCATGAGTGAATAGATGGCGTTTCAGAGCTATAAATTTGAGAGAAGGATATGAAATGAACAGAGGAAAGTGGAAATATGGAGCAGAGATACAGAACAGGGGTGTCCAAAATGAGCAATATACAATGTATTTAACCCCTTAAGGACCAAACTTCTGGAATAAAAGAGAATCATGACATGTCACACATGTCATGTGTCCTTAAGGGGTTAAAATGTATAGAATGTATAGTGAAGCAAATATTAAATAAAAAGGATGGCAAACTGCCACATGCAGTGCCTATGTGGATGTATGACTAACCCTGGTGTTTAATTCCTACAATTTAGTCCTAGAGATATTTGGAGGATCTATCAGGGAAGTTCACTTTAATTGCCCCCAGGTAACAATCTTCATCTGAGCGCAAAGCTTCAGGAGACGAAGGGGGAGAACAAGGGAAGTAAGTTAACACACACCTGCCTAGCTGGCCAGATCAGCCTAACACTAGCGATCAATGGAGTGACAGATGTCACAACCACATCACCCTCACATCCATTTGCCCACAGTTGTCACAGTTTACAAAAACCATTGTCTGGAAACCTATTCCTAAAAAGGACTATACAAAGGACACAAGATCACCATTTTAGACTGGGAGACAGGAGATTTAGTCTAAAGCAAATGAAATAATTCTTTACTGAAGAACACTATTCTTGAGGAGGTTGTTTTATCATAGTTTTTCAAGCTTTCAAGCAGTGAATGCATGGATTCTTGCAAAAAAACAGAGAGAGATAGGGTCTGGAATGGATATGAGGATCAGTGGCATGAGTGAATAGATGGCGTTTCAGAGCTATAAATTTGAGAGAAGGACATGAAATGAACAGAGGAAAGTGGAAATATGGAGCAGAGATACAGAACAGGGGTGTCTAAAATGAGCAATATACAATGTATTTAAAATGTATAGAATTAGAATGTATAGTGAAGCAAATATTAAATAAAAAGCATGGCAAACTGCCACATGCAGTGCCTATGTGGATGTATGACTAACCCTGGTGTTTAATTCCTACAATTTAGTCCAAGAGATATTTGGAGGATCTATCAGGGAAGTTCACTTTAATTGCCCCCAGGTAACAATCTTCATCTGAGCGCAAAGCTTCAGGAGACGAAGGGGGAGAACAAGGGAAGTAAGTTAACACACACCTGCCTAGCTGGCCAGATCAGCCTAACACTAGCGATCAATGGAGTGACAGATGTCACAACCACATCACCCTCACATCCATTTACCCACTATAAGTCAGGCAGTATATCTAGCCTGTGACAACACACGTTTTAAGGTTATGGTGATTTACTAAAAAAGAAATCATCACATGTGAACTCATATCTGTAAAGCCCCTTGGCACTTATTTAAATATGGTTCCCTAAGCTTTCCTTTTTAAGTATTATTATTTGCTTTGGTCCTTAAAAAGTTATTGAAATACACTGTTTTTGAATGATCTTCAAGGAATATGCAAATCACCTGAGATGGTGAATATGCAAATAACCAATCCTTTCAGTATGCTGTAGGTTTGAACCGATTTCTGTTTTACAATGCTCCATTCACAATGTGTACTTGTGCAAGCACAAGAACATGGATAAAAGCAGGAGTCAAGTCATAGGAAAAGAAGTGTCGGAACTCTCCTCAGATTTCCATTACCACTCACCCTCCAAACAAACCCCCGATTTTACGCTGGTATGAGTGCGTGACCCCGCTCACATAAGCTCGCGTGTGGTCGTGCAAGTCTCCAAAATGTCCGATGGACTCGAGGTGACGATAACAGAAGCGGCAGGTATATCGCTGCTGCCAGTATTAATTAGCAGCTCCCTTCCATTACGAGCTGAACTGCTAACTTAGCAGCTTGCTCTTAGCTAGCAGTAGTTTTAGTGGCACCCTATTATTAGCTGAGCTGAAATCGGGGCCAAGATGGAAAAAATGCCCTGTGGTTGTATTGCACATGACAAGCAAGTTTAATGACACGCTTGCACTGTTTGCTGATGTCTTGTCTCTGAAGTGTGATAACATTACACAAATATATTAGGGGTTTACAAAAACCATTGTCTGGAAACCTATTCCTAAAAAGGACTATACAAAGGACACAAGATCGCCATTTTAGACTGGGAGACAGGAGATTTAGTCTAAAGCAAATGAAATAATTCTTTACAGTAAGAACACTATTCTTAAGGAGGTGGTTTTATCATAGTCTTTCAAGCTTTCAAGCAGTGAATGCATGGATTCTTGCAAAAAAAAAAAAAACAGAGAGAGATAGGGTCTGGAATGGATATGAGGATCAGTGGCATGAGTGAATAGATGGCGTTTCAGAGCTATAAATTTGAGAGAAGGATATGAAATGAACAGAGGAAAGTGGAAATATGGAGCAGAGATACAGAACAGGGGTGTCTAAAATGAGCAATATACAATGTATTTAAAATGTATAGAATTAGAATGTATAGTGAAGCAAATATTAAATAAAAAGGATGGCAAACTGCCACATGCAGTGCCTATGTGGCTGTATGACTAACCCTGGTGTTTAATTCCTACAATTTAGTCCTAGAGATATTTGGAGGATCTATCAGGGAAGTTCACTTTAATTGCCCCCAGGTAACAATCTTCATCTGAGCGCAAAGCTTCAGGAGACGAAGGGGGAGAACAAGGGAAGTAAGTTAACACACACCTGCCTAGCTGGCCAGATCAGCCTAACACTAGCGATCAATGGAGTGACAGATGTCACAACCACATCACCCTCACATCCATTTGCCCACAGTTGTCACAGTTTACAAAAACCATTGTCTGGAAACCTATTCCTAAAAAGGACTATACAAAGGACACAAGATCACCATTTTAGACTGGGAGACAGGAGATTTAGTCTAAAGCAAATGAAATAATTCTTTACAGTAAGAACACTATTCTTAAGGAGGTGGTTTTATCATAGTCTTTCAAGCTTTCAAGCAGTGAATGCATGGATTCTTGCAAAAAAACAGAGAGAGATAGGGTCTGGAATGGATATGAGGATCAGTGGCATGAGTGAATAGATGGCGTTTCAGAGCTATAAATTTGAGAGAAGGATATGAAATGAGCAGAGGAAAGTGGAAATATGGAGCAGAGATACAGAACAGGGGTGTCTAAAATGAGCAATATACAATGTATTTAAAATGTATAGAATTAGAATGTATAGTGAAGCAAATATTAAATAAAAAGGATGGCAAACTGCCACATGCAGTGCCTATGTGGATGTATGACTAACCCTGGTGTTTAATTCCTACAATTTAGTCCTAGAGATATTTGGAGGATCTATCAGGGAAGTGCACTTTAATTGCCCCCACTTGGGATATGGACCTTTTATTAAACTACCTTAATTCTTTGGACAATGACCAGATTGACCTAAGATGGACAGCGATTAGATTGGCATCACTTCTAGCTTTAGCTCTGGCAGCTAGAGGCTCAGAATTAACCCAACTAAATATTGTCGAACCATGGTTGTCTCGAACTCCTGGGAGATTTCATGTCATCCTTAAAGGGAGACAGAAGACTTCCCATATTTTCCCGGGCCCTGTAGAACTAGATTTGGTGCAGGATTCTGCTGAGCCGAGTTTATGCTTAGTTAATTTGTTAAATTCATACTTGAATCTTTCTGCCCCAGTCAGACAAGACTTTACGCAATTACTTATCACCTCTAGAAAACCTTTTCGGCCAGCTAAGGTTAACACAATCAGGGGTTGTATACTGTCCGCTATGTCTGCAGCGGGTATTGATGTCATGGTTTTTAAGGGTCATTCTATCAGAGGGGCCTCAGCTTCAAAAGCAGCAGCGAGAGGCCTTCCTCTTCCTATTATCCTGAAAGCTGCAATATAGTCTTCCAGTAAGAATTTTGTTAAGTTTTACTGGAAGCCAAACGAAGTTTACAGCTCCTTAGGACCACCACCAGGTGCATGCTATTCAACCCACTAGCTTTGCTAGGCGGTTATGCCTCCCGGAGGGACAAACTAGAGTTTGCAGGAATCGATGACCGATTAAAGTAATTTTGTGTGTTTGTTTTCTTTTTCACTTATATTTATTTATATTTATTTTGTTTATCTTTACAGATTACAACCGGCTACCCAGACAGGATCACCAAGCCAAGGACCCTCCTAAATAGTTCTGGAGGTTAAGAAACTTCTTCCAGAAGCTCTTTGATTATGAGTTATACTATACTAATATTTCTCTCAGAGACTGTTTTGTTTTTCACCTTCATGATCAAAGATTGTTTTGTTACATTTTCATATGTCAGTATTTCAGAAATGTTTCTTATTTATTGTTATTTATTTATTATATTGCCTTTCCACTCTGTTGACATAACCCTTTCATATGAGTAAGTTCATGTTTGGTTGAGTAATTATTGAGTACATTATTATTGAGTACATAATTGTTACATTGTCAGTGGTGCTCTTTTCCTTTATTATGTTTAGTACCATGTACATTGATTTCTATCCTACATTAGGGGGTTTCTTTGTCTCTGGATGAGTTTACCATCTGCAGTATCCCGATTTTAAAATCTGAGGTGATCAGGGCTGCCGCGAGCTACACGGCTGTCCTGATCAACTGATAAAGCTAAAACGCTGTTCCTGTGCAGGAACACAGCACAAGCGTTTTTAGCGTGGCAAAATATTTCTCCGGGAGGCTGCCGCATACCCACTAGCTTTGCTAGGTGGTTATGCTTATCCCTAGGACAAAGAAAGTATGCAGGTCCTCGATTCCTGCAAACTCTAGTAGGCTGCATTCAATAATGTAGCCAATGCATTAAGAACAGAGTGAGGGAGGGCAGAAACAACAGCCATTAAGTAATGAGCTGCAGGGCTTAGTGGAGAGGCAGAGGAGGTATTATCAGCAGCAGGAGAGAATTAAAGAAAGGGCCAGAAACAGAAGGACCCAAAGAAGGAACAGAAGAGGGAGAATATGAAGAAATTGGGTGTCACGTTTAAACATTTGTTATGAAGGAACACAACTGCAGATTTCTTATAGTTTGAATATTTATTATAGAAGGTAAATGGTATTGACTTTAATTCCAATTTACAGGTACTGTAGCTTTAAGTAATAAACGATAACTGAAGTCCACAATTATATGCACTGTAGCTTTAAGTAGTAAACGATAACTGAAGTCCACAATTATATGCACTGTAGCTTTAAGTAGTAAACGATAACTGAAGTCCACAATTATATGCACTGTAGCTTTAAGTAGTAAACGGTAACTGAATCAGCAAGAGTCCTTTAGTAGCATTAATTAATTAGGTGTTAAGAAGTTACAATAGCTGTTCCATAGACTTTAACTGAAGTAAGATAGATGCAGCTAACTGAGACAAGTATGAGTTGAAGTTAGCTGTAACGGGTTGGCTTTAACGAAGGACTTTGGAGACAGGAAATAACAGCTTTGAGATGCAACGCTTATCACAGAGGTTTTACTTAGCTTCCGGCACATAGAACACTGGTTCCCGAGATTTCCTCAGAGGCGGTTTATCCTGCATGGATAGAGTTCAGCTTTAGCCGTAGATGAGGAAGGTGAAGGGAACTTGAAGTCTTCCAGTCCGGTCCGGTAACAGCAGTCTTTCACAACGATGTTGCAGCCGGTTCGTGAGTACGGAACGTAGTTCATTAATCCAGCGTCGATCAGCTGGTGCGGTCAGATTAAATAGGGAGACCGGGTCATAAAGAGGTGTGGCTAAGCTCCGTGGAACCAGGAAGTAAGGGGATATTATAATTAAGGCATGACATTGGGACAGTTAAAGAGACAGGTATAAAGGGGGAGGGGGAGGGGTGAGAGGGGATGAATGTAAGCAGAAGGGAGAGGAGAAAGACAATTTATAGACCAGAGGAAAAGGAGTAGTGAAGATAGGGACCGCAGACAGATTAGGAAGGGGATGAGTAAGGGGCCAGACATTTTACAGTGCAGGGTGAAGAGGACGAAAAGAAGAGCAAGCCTGGAACCACTTGGGAGTAACAATTGCACGCTGAGCACAATCTATGTTTCTAAATCTGCAGAGGAAGAAGACAGAGAGAGACTGGCAGGCTGGAAGTGCCCCCAAAAAGGCATGAAGAGACCCCTCCATCCTGCAATATAAAGTAACTATTTAATTGCACTCACTCCCAAGGAGACAACCACTTAATTTATTACTTGCCCACTAGGGGTCCCTCCATTCACATAGTTTGCTTAACAATAGAATCAGATAAAATCATACCAGTTATTCTAGTCAGGAGACTGCATTTTGCATGCTCATTTCTTATACTAAAGTATGACTTCTGAAATGAATAGCACATGTGTATGTGCTGTAAGGATAGTCATATTACTCTGCTAGCTTGTGATTGGTCTGTTTGACCTCGCCTTGCATTCTCTGCTTCAAAGCATTCTTCATTCTGTCCCACTTTCAAATTTTACAGTTTGCAAAGGGAGGATTTGACTTACTTTTCCACAAGAGTGACCAGAGTGAGGTAATGCCTGTTGTGTAACATATTGATATTCTGAAACATTACCTTTTTTTTTTTTTTTACTTATGAGGCACATTGCTTGCTTGGTTAAAATTCATCATGCATGCTATACAATATAAGCTGTAGATATTGAATGTGCTATCAACGTTTCATTTATACTGTTATTTAGTGTATATTATACAGTCTGGATAATAGTTCATTGTATCTGGAAAGATGATTTTTGTGTCAATAAAGGGATTTATTATTTAAACAGGTAATTGTGGTGAATTGGCATCTCAATTGTAAGGTTAAGTCTAAATAGCTGTATATAAAACATACAAATCTACTGTTTGAATTGAGATTTTTTTTATCCAAATACAATGTCTTATTCTAAGATTTTCATCTTCATTGTAATCATTGTGTGTGATTTGCACTCTATCCCAAATCCCTATGCATATTTAAATAACTGGTGGGTTTAAGCATCACTCCTATGGCTAGTAGGTGTAAGTCTAGCTGCCATGTCAAGGCAAACCTCTTAGGTGGGCCCTACACTAACAATTCACCTCGTTTCCTTCAGCTTCAGGTAAAAAAATCTCTAATGAGACAGAGAGGGCTATTTTTCGATTTGGGATAGTGCACAAGTAACTAATTTATCTGGTCATTGCTGCTGTCCAGGAATAGTGGGAGTCTGAGCGCAGGACTTGTCTTTGTATAATTGTGTAATTTAGTGTATAGGCTCCTGTATGTGCATAGACAAGCCTACTGTATGGAGGTAAGTTGTGTTTGTTTGTTTTTTAATGAGAGAGGGAATGAAAAATGAAAGACACACATTCTTAAACTTGTACTTAACCCCTTAACGCTGTTACGGCGTTCTATGCCGGCCCGCTTTAAATGGGCTCTAAAGCCGTTGCGGAGGCATAGAACGTTGTAACAGTTATGAGCCCTGGAGCGCCCAGGATACTTACCTTCCTGGCGCTCCGCTTCAGGCGGACTGGCCCCTGGGGGCCAAGTGATTGCTCTCAGAGAGACAGCCCCCTGCTGGTGGAAAAATAAAAATAATTAAATATACATACATATATATATATGTATGTATATTTTATTATTTTATTTGCGGAAATTTATTTTGGTTAACTATATGTATGTATATTTAATTATTTTTATTTGCGGAACTTTATTTTGGTTAACTTTTTCCACCAGCAGGGGGACTGTCTCTTTGAACATATATTAGTATTAAATACACTTGAAGAAACAACGGAAGAGGGTCTGTCCCTCAAGAATGTAAATAATTGTATATAGAGAAATAAACAAAGATAACAGTTAAAAGATTATACTTTATTATATGGAAAAGAAAAAATAGACTCACATACATTTATAATACAACCCTAACCGTAGCTACCTAACTAAATATAACGAGTTAGTGACCGTAAAAACCGTAGGAAGAATTAACAAGGGGGAGGTGAAGGGAAATGAAAAATAACACACAGAGAGTAAACGAATAAATACAAAAATAAATAGAACTAGGCTGACTAGAGATATATAGGTATCTTGAAAAACTTCCCCCACTGAGCCGCTAATCCAGGCAAAACACGCGTCGGGTGTGACACGCAACCTGATCTCTCTCGTGATTTATACCGATCTAATATAGAATTTTCTTATTCTTGTTCTTTGGGCATTATTTTTCCTCCCTTGAATCTCCCAGTTACTATAGTCTACGGTGGCATTATCATACAGCCCCTCTGGGATTGCTAAGGTTTTTGACGGCTGACAGCCGTTCTAGCTGAACAAGAAGCTTGTTACTGATCAGGGTACTTTGAGAGATCACCAACTTCTAACTTGCAGAATTCTCATATTACTACTCTATGTGCAGCGTCAACGTTACGGACCCACTCGTGATACTTTCTCAAGACAAATTACAATCATCACAATATCACTTATATACCATAAACATATAATTACTTGATTAATTTACTTACTCCATCTGTGTGTATCCCACCACCACGGAAGACGAAACCAGAAACTAAGTGCGTACCGGAAATGAGCCTAATGCCTTCCAAAACCTTACAAAGAGAACACATACGAAGAAGGGATAAACCGTGAGACTAAGCGAAGTTGCTTCCATACAATTATGCAAAACAGCAACTATAAAATAGGAAAGCCAGACTTTTTATAGAAAAATATCTTAGAAGGACTGGATAATAATTTTTTTATTAAATAGAAGATATCATTTAATATTTCTATTTTCAAATATTTCTATATATGATTATATACCCATTATACATCTTAGTGACTCCATCATCTCAAGATAATTAATAGCTGTCAGCATAGTTATTAGCATGTGGGCAAGAAAGATAAAAAGGAGCTATATTCATTGAGACCATATGGAGATATAGTATTGAGAATCTTTATCCAAAAGGTCTGACGCTGTAAGAGCAGACGAGCTCTATCACCCCCTCTGTAGAGTGGTGGTATTGTATCAATGCCAATGAATTTTAACGTGGTCAATGAGTGTCCCATCTGCAAAAAATTTTTTGCTACTGGTTTCTCCGTGAAGCCATCATGATAAGCGGTATTAATAGCTGATCGGTGCCCTAGTATTTGGTCTCTTAAGGTTAACTCAGTTTTTCCTATGTAGTGTAGTCCGCATTAATATGTGAGACTTTCGTATAGTATGTTGTAGTTTCTGGTGTAGGATATCGCAGAGAGTCTTCCTGGCGTCTAGTAGGGCCTTGTAGTCTTCGTCTGATTGCGTGGGCTTATGAGCCGCTTCTAGGTCCGAGATCCGTCTGGTGAGCTCCTCCATGCGCGGTCTTTGTTCCTTCTTACGTTTGGTACACATTTTGATGAGATGCCTCCGTACTACACACTTGTGTGCTTCCCACAGATTTAGGGCCGGCATGTCCTGGTCCTCGTTTTCTTCTTCTCTGGGTCGGTGCAAAGGGGACTCAATGCTCATCAGTATGGGTAGTGGTCAGACCATCCAAGTGGATGGATCTCGGACGATATGAGCCTGGACAAGTGCTCCTGAGCCATGAGGATCTAATCCAGTCTGCTGTATCGTTTGTGGACTGTGGAGTAATAGGTATAGTCCCTACCACTCGGATGCAGTGCTCTCCAACAGTCCACCAGGCCCGTTCCATGCAGGGTCTCTTTGATATCTTGCAGGCTATGGCGTGGAACAGAGCTGACTCCCCTAGAGGTATCTACTCTCGGTTCGAGTGCCACGTTCAGGTCTCCCGCTACCAGTAGTGTATAAAATCACATATTAATTGTGAAAAGCAAACCCAGAACTGGTGTGTGTTTTTTATAGGGCAGGGCAGCTGTAACCAACACCTCCAATCTCATTTTGATTGATTGGACTCCAGTTGGCTGACATCTCACTCCAATTAGCTCTTGGAGTTGCCATTAGTCTAGGGGTTCACATACTTTTTCCACCTGCACTGTGAATGTTTACATGGTGTGTTCAATAAAAACATGGCAACATTTAATTCTTTGTGTGTTATTAGTTTAAGCAGACTGTGATTGTCTATTGTTGTGACTTAGATGATGATCAGATCACATTTTATGACCAATTTGTGTAGAAATCCATAGCATTCCAAAGGGTTCACATACTTTTTCTTGCAATTGTAAATATTGATAAGAAAAGACACATAGAATCTATATATATCTATCTATATAAAAGTAAATAAATACAAATAATTGCAAATATATATAAATTTATATATAATTACATAAATGATTACATAAGTATACACATAGAATTTAAATACATATATATGTATATATTTAAAATTATTCTACGTGTATATTCATGTAATCTTTTAACATAATTATGTGATTTTATTAATTAAAATTTGAGGGACGTGCCTGACAACCCAGGCAGAAAGTCCAGAGAATTTAATTCGCGAGCACTATATTTAACCCTGTAACTTTCAAGACACCATAAAACCTGTACATGGGGGGTACTGTTTTACTCGGGAGACTTCGCTGAACACAAATATTAGTGTTTCAAAATGGTAAATTGTATTACAACGATTATATTGTCAGTGAAAGTTTTTGCATTTTTCACACACAAACGGCACTTTCACAGACGATATTATTGTTGTAATAAGTTTTACTGTTTTGAAACACAAAATGTTTATTTTTTTTTTAGTTCCCCCCCCCCTCCCAGTTTCTTACTTGGCCAGGGAGGGGGAATATAGCATTCCCTGGTAGTCCGGTGGCATGGACTGTGCAGTGGGGAACCGCAGCAAGCTCTTACCTTTCCAGCAGCTCCCTTCTGCTCCCTGTCTAACTCTCGCGGCCTGTGTGGGGTTACCATGGCAACGCTCTGACGGCCGCGAGACTCGCGAGATTTACACAGGGAGCTGAAGGGAGCTGCTGGGAAGGTAAGTAAGAGCTTGCTGGATCCTCCAGGACGCCGGACTTGTAATGGGCCTGGCGGTCCTGGTCTGTATTATCGGCAAAATCGACATCTCTATAGGCCGATACCGATATTGCCGAAAATACAGAATATTTGCTGATAATATCGGCCAAACCAATAATCGGTTGATCCCTAATTATTGTATTTATAAAATCAAGTACTGATTATAAAGAGGTCCATCATATTCTAAGTAAATATATTTGACATATAAACTGTAGCTATCTGTGAGATTGATACAAATCTATCCACTTAAGTTAGTAAGTAAAACAACAAATATGTCAAATCACGTGGTGGAGTATCCATTTAAAGTGTTAGATCATATGCTGCCTTCCATCAATAACATCCTAAAGAGTGTGTATACAAATCAAAGAGACACACTCCTGGGGTAGATATATTATGAAAGGGGGAGGGGGAAGAAACCAGGAGGATAGGGTTTATAGAGCAAGGGGCAAAAAAAAATCCCTCAAACTAAACACTGATAAAACCATGAGAGTAAATCTACTAGTTAGCTCTTTGTCTCGCTACACTATTGTGCCTTCGAGGGCACCCCTTAAAAAATCTCTACCTCCCCTCAACTTGAGATAAGATATACTAATTACAGAAAAAGTATAAAAGCAAAACCCAGCCCCTTTCCAGATGGAATACAAACGAAGAATAAATGTTAAAACCAAGTATGAGATACCAAGAGGATCTCAAGAGAAGCTATGGTGCATAAATCATTAAGTATAAAGCTGAAAGTTGTCCCATGTCTCTAGTGCACCATAGCCCTGATCCGTCCTGACGTGCGTTTCACCACTAACTGGCTCTTCCCCTGGATGCTGTTGGTATCTCTTGGCTGAAATAGCCAAGATGTGACTCAACACTTCTGCATACATTTTTCAATTCAGTTCACAACTGTTTAGTAGCTTGAGCACACCAGGGGTTTCTTTGAATATTGGGCACTGTGAATACTGAATGTATGGGTGTAGTCATTTAACCCTAATCACATCCCAGGTGATTTACATATTCATTGGAGAACATTAACATAATGTTTATTTCGAAAGCATGTAAGAACCAAAAAGAAACAATATTGTAAAAAAAAAAATAAAGTGCCTAAACTTAAACATGTGCCAGGTGAGTTAGCATATTTAATGTCAAACAAAGCTATGTTTTTATGGTAAAATGCCATAATCTTAAAAATATAGGGGGCGGGGCTGAGCCACTGAGCGGATCAGTCGCATGTCTGCTGAGCTCCAGGAACTTTAGGCCTGTACCACAACTTTAAGCAAGCCAATCCCGCAATAAACAGACCTAAATTGGTGCCAAAGCATACTGAAGAGGAGGCTGCCTGAACACACAACTACCACATCAAAGCTCTGGCCGCTCCGGCGATACCCCGCGGTCTGCGGCCTAGTGGAACGTGGGACGGGGTGGACGGCCGCCGCCCTGCCCTACTGCCACGGGCTGTTAACGCACACGCTGGAGAAAGCTGAGGCGGGAGCAGATCTCCTCCCCCCCCCTTTGGACCGGTGGGGGTAATCCCGGTCCCCACTGGCCGCTACACATACCTACGAGCGGCAACAATAATGCAGGCGGAGATCGCCATGTGCTCCCCCAAGATGGCGGACGTATGCGCGGCACTGAAGTCACCACACACCCTGAACTTACCTGCCAGCCTGGAACAAAGAATCGACGAGCTCTTTCTCCGCTTCTGGGCAAAGCTGGAAGCCCGAGCCGAAGCCAAACACTCACGGAGCCAGGAGAGCCCACGAGGGGGAAAAGAACAGCAGGCGCAGGTACACCCTCCGATCACTCGACAATTGCGAGCTACAGCCACTAGCACAAAAGGCTCACCTGGGCCAAGGGCCAATAGGGGGAAACCCCCAACGCACCGGCCACCACGACGGGAAGCCCCCCGCTATAGGTGGCGAAAACGCATCAGGGGCCAATGTTGCACCCCCCATGGGAAAGACTTGGACTCCGACAGGAACCCCCGAGTCTGTGGCCATTTAATGCGGGCCCCTCCCGAGGTCTGGGGCAAGAGGGTTACCGTGAAGCACGCAGACCCGGCACCCTTATGGGCACTCACCTACCTGTTCCCGAATACTGGGGTGGGGTGAACGACCTACACCGAGCACGGGACTGATAAACTGCTGCCAGTCAACCCCATCAACCAACGCCATGAACTTACCAGCCTTATAACCCACTCCTCAGACCGCCAGAGAAGTGTGCAGCCGGTGGATAACGGTGGTGACCACTAATGTTATAAAAGCATATTTTTTTTTTTATTTTTTTTTTAGCAAAGTTATCTTCACCCTTTGTTTTGTTACCTAGCTTTGCAGCTTTTCATGCAGGCACACCATGATTAACTTTTAATCGCGCACGAAAGCATACAGTTTTTACTACTCATGCTAGTCTAGCAACTGTTTAGCTTGGAATATTAGCCTGCAGTTTTGTAAGCTCTACCAATAAGCATTATGTTTAGCGAGGTATGCGAACCGAGCGCTTGCAGACTTTAGTCCCATGATGTGATTTAATCTACAGCTTACTAACCATAACTAGTCTTACGTATTACACTGGTATTTTTAGATTTAGCGGTAACGATATTAAAGCTAGAGATGGCAGTATTGAGGCGAGAGATAACAGTAATACAGCGAGAGACAACAGTATTAAAGCGAGAGAAAACCGTATTAAAGCGAGAGAAAACAGTTTTAATGTGAGAGATTACAGTATTAATGCGAGAGTGATTACAGTTTTAAAGCGAGAGATAATAGTATTTAGCCATAGCATGTTACTATATATAAAATGAGGTTGATGATCATAGGAGACAATGTCAAGATGTTATGACGACCCTACCCTGTACAACTTTTGAACGTCTCCCTCTCTTTTTTTTTCTGTACCCCCATAACCACATGCCTCAACAAAAATAAAGAATTTAAAAATATAATGTTACTGGCTTGGACATATAAGACATATGTTAAGGTCATGTATTTGTGATCTTGATCATGAATGTTATGATGATTTGGCTAAGCTCATGTTAACTTACTTCCCTTCATCTCCTGAAGCTCAGTTAAAGTTCATTACCTGGGAGCCCATTACAAAGTGCACTTCCCTGATAGATCCTCCAAATATCTCTAGGACCAAATTGTAGGAATTAAACACCGGGGTTAGTCATACATCCACATAGGCACTGCATGTGGCAGTTTGCCATCCTTTTAATTAAAGGGTATAGAAAAAAATTATTCTATATTTTTGCAGTGCATATGAAAAGTACAGTCAGGCCTGAGTTACCCCAACGGCAATCCTCAGGCTTAGCATAGTATTGGGTAAGGCATGCACATTTTTTTATATTATAAACGCGAAATAGACATAAGAGATAACAAGCTAATGTAACATGTCAAGATCGGTGATAAAACCAGACTTCAAGGGTAACAAGATGTTCTGGACATGTGGTTAAACAATAGAGTGAAAATAAAATTAATAAAGTTAATAAACCGTGTCCCACAGCTTGATTTACTAGCTAGGTCGTGCAGTATATACCGTTCGAACTGGCCAGCGGGATTAATTAGACCTTAGTACTGATAACTCACGACTAATAATTGTAGAGTTTCAAGGCAGAGCAGGCGTCACACTACGCGGTGCATTGGGTGTCTGGCTAAGCGTGGTAGTAGTGGTAGTGTTGTTGCTGTGCTGAAATGAGAGTGTATGCCGTGCCCCTTGTTAGGTAAACATGAGAGTATAACCACTGCCTCTGCTACCTCGTTTGTAGGTAGTTGGAGTCTGTCATTCATGTCGGTTGAGCTGAGGCTGAGGGAGCCTTGTCTTCCGCGGTCGGGTTATGCGGCCGCGGGTAGACAGGTGCTTGTAATGCCGTCTAACAGTTTGTCGCCGGCTCCAGTGCTTCGCCGCTCGTGGACCACATGGTGGGGACAGGTTGCTGCGGTTAAACGCGGCAGCACTGCTCCGAGGTGCCGCCAGCGTATCTTCAGGAGCAGAAGTAGTTTTTTTGCCATAGAGCTGTGCCCAGAAGCGCTCACAGATACGGTCAAATGTGAGGAGCATTGGTTCCACTGGGGCAGATGGTAGATTCATGGCGGGAGGGCCTGGTGAGGCGGCCATCTTGTCGAGGGAAGCCTCGTGTCACCTAGGCACAGGGAAGCAGCAGGGCCTGGCTAGGCGGTCGGTTCAGAACGCCAGTGGGGACCGGGATAACCCCCAGCAGTCCAAAGGGGAGGGGGGGAAACAGGGCTCAGATTCCACAAGCCGGGGATCGTCCGTTTCCCCATTATCAAGTACAGATTCAGGTCGCTGACCATTCAGTCTTGTGCTGTGTCCACCAGCTGCAGGCAGGAAAAAGCCAGAGTATCAGCGGATTATTCCTCAGGGTTAGAGGCAAGCTTTGGCCCAGAATACAAAAAAATAATGTCCAATTTAGGCTCAGTAAATGGTTTTCCCTGAGGAGTTCCAGCAACATGCAACCTGCTCGGTTGGCTGTCAGGCCCCGCCCCCCAAAGGTTTGGTTTTAATATGCATTCATATAATTATGAAAATTTTAAGAACATTGCATGTTGCTCATTTTAAACAAACCCAAGTTTTGTCTTTCCACTCATACTTCCTCTTTCCTCTGCTTAATTCAGGCCACTTACTCTACTCCAAAACCCTCAAATGCCCTCTCTGCATCATTCCAACTCTTTTGGTTTATATATTGAACCACTTAAAGCGGCACTGTCATGCAGAACTTACCTTTCCTCAATCTCTTCCTCTTCTCCCCCTGTCTCGGGATCTGTTATACTTTTCTTCCTGTCTTCTTTAGTTTTCTTTAAAATCATAAGACAAAGTAGGGACTCTTTGCCCTATGGAGGATTCCTCCGCTTGACCAGCTCTGACCAGCGGAGGAGCAAAGTGTGCTTCATTTCCGCTGGTCAGAGCAATTTTCCCAATATCCCTAGCTTTCCTCCCTGTTCCCACAATGCTTCCTGTCAGTATTGCCGAACGTCCTGTCACTTAGACAGAACGCCGGCAAAACTGCCGAATTGCATCCTAACAGAATGAGAAGAGTTTCTCCATTGGTGTTAGGATGCAATTCGGTACTTTGTTCGTATCGGAATTTCATTCTGATGAATGAAACTCCGATCCTATTCATTGCCACGGCTGCATCTTGCAGCCGCTTAGTAGATAACTCCCTAATTCCCACGGTATCAGGGAGCTATCTACTAAAAGGCTGAAAGACCTAAATTGGTCTTTCAGCCAAATTTACTAATACTAAGTAAAGATTACTTAGTATTAGTAAATTATATGCCCCTACTCGCTATATCGCGAGTAGGGGCATGTGTAGTAAGCAGTGAGCAGCCTATAGCTGCCTATACTGTCCTCCCCCCCAGGCCCCCACCCCTGAGCAGTGGGTGGGGGCCTTAATAAAACAATAAGGGGGGGGACCTACTGTCCTCCCCCCCCGGCCCCCACCCCTGAGCGGTGGGTGGGGGCCCTAAATGAAACACCCCCCCCCCCCCCCAATCAAGGTGACTAGGGGTCCCAAGCCCCTAGTCAACCCCCCCCCCACCCAAAACAAACTATCCCCTACCTACCCCCCTCACCCTAAAAATAGTGAGGGGGGAATAAAATAACTAACCTGTAAAAAAAAAAAATTAAACTTACCATTTGACATCTTCTTTTTTCTAAAATCTTCTTTCTTCAGCCCCCAAAAAGGCCAAATAAAAATCCATCATACTCGTCGAACTAAAAATAAAATAAAAAACCCGAGCGCAAAAAAAAAATCGACGAAAAAGAAAAAACCAGAGCGCAAAAAAAATAATCCATCTTCACCCATGGAGGGCTCCGCGCAGACTGAGCTCCACAGGGCGGGGGAAGGCTTATAAAGCCTTGCCCCGCCCTGCAATTAGGCTAAGAACACTCTGATGGGTGGGTTTAAGCCAATCAGAGTGCTCTTTGTCATTTTACACAGCGTGAGAAAATTCCAAAGAATTTTCCCACGCTGTGTAAAATGACACAGAGCACTGTGATTGGATGGATTTCAAGCCATCCAATCACTGTGCTCTGTGTCATTTTGCACAGCGTGGGAAAATTCCAAAGAACTTTCCCACGCTTGTAAAATGACACAGAGCACTCTGATTGGGTGGCTTGAAATCCATCCAATCACAGTGCTCTGTGTCATTTTACACAGCGTGGGAAAGTTCCAAAGAAGTTATAAAGCCTTGCCCCGCCCTGCAATTAGGCTAAGAACACTCTGATTAGTGGGTTTAAGCCAATCAGAGTGCTCTGTGTCATTTTACACAGCGTGGGAAAGTTCTTTTGAATTTTCCCACGCTGTGCAAAATGACAGAGCACTGTGATTGGATGGATTTCAAGTCATCCAATCACAGTGCTCTTTGTCATTTTACAAGCATGGGAAAGTTCTGTGGAATTTTCCCACGCTTGTAAAATGACACAGAGCACTGTGATTGGCTTAAACCCACCAATCAGAGTGTTCTTAGCCTAATTGCAGGGCGGGGCAAGGCTTTATAAGCCTTCCCCCGCCCTGCAGAGCTCAGTCTGCGCGGAGCCCTCCATGGGTGAAGATGGATTATTTTTTTTGCGCTCGGGTTTTTTCTTTTTCGTCGGGTTTTTTATTTTATTTTTAGTTCGACGGGTATGATGGATTTTTATTTGGCCTTTTTGGGGGCTGAAGAAAGAAGATTTTAGAAAAAAGAAGACGTCAAATGGTAAGTTTAAATTTTTTTTTTACAGGTTAGTTATTTTATTCCCCCCTCACTATTTTTAGGGTGAGGGGGGTAGGTAGGGGATAGTTTGTTTTGGGTGGTGGGGTGACTAGGGGCTTAAGACCCCTAGTCACCTTGATTGGGGGGGCGGGGGTGTTTCATTTAGGGCCCCCACCCACCGCTCAGGGGTGGGGGCCAGGGGGGAGGACAGTAGGTCCCCCCCTTATTATTTTATTAGGGCCCCCACCCACCGCACAGGGGTGGGGGCCAGGGGGGGAGGACAGTAGCCCCCCCCCCTTATTATTTTATTAGGGCCCCCACCCACAGCGCAGGGGTGGGGGCCAGGGGGGGAGGACAGTAGGTCCCCCCCCCCTTATTATTTTATTAGGGCCCCCACCAACAGCGCAGGGGTGGGGGCCAGGGGGGGAGGACAGTAGGTCCCCCCCCTTATTATTTTATTAGGGCCCCCACCCACCGCGCAGGGGTGGGGGCCAGGGGGGGAGGACAGTAGGTCCCCCCCCTTATTATTTTATTAGGGCCCCCACCCACTGCGCAGGGGTGGGGGCCAGGGGGGGAGGACAGTAGGTCCCACCCCCCCTTATTATTTTATTAGGGCCCCCACCCACCGCACAGGGGTGGGGGCCAGGGGGGGAGGACAGTAGGTCCCCCCCCCCTTATTATTTTATTAGGGCCCCCACCCACCGCGCAGGGGTGGGGGCCAGGGGGGGGAGGATAGTAGGTCCCCCCCCTTATTATTTTATTAGGGCCCCCACCCACAGCGCAGGGATGGGGGCCAGGGGGGGAGGACAGTAGGTCCCCCCCCCTTATTATTTTATTAGGGCCCCCACCCACCGCGCAGGGGTGGGGGCCAGGGGGGAGGACAGTAGGTCCCCCCCCTTATTATTTTATTAGGGCCCCCACCTACCGTGCAGGGGTGGGGGCCAGGGGGGGAGGACAGTAGGTCCCCCCCCCCTTATTATTTTCTTAGGGCCCCCACCAACAGCGCAGGGGTGGGGGCCAGGGGGGGAGGACAGTAGGTCCCCCCCCTTATTATTTTATTAGGGCCCCCACCCACTGCGCAGGGGTGGGGGCCAGGGGGGGAGGACAGTAGGTCCCACCCCCCCTTATTATTTTATTAGGGCCCCCACAAACAGCGCAGGGGTGGGGGCCAGGGGGGGAGGACAGTAGGTCCCCGCCCTTATTATTTTATTAGGGCCCCCACCCACTGCGCAGGGGTGGGGGCCAGGGGGGGAGGACAGTAGGTCCCACCCCCCCTTATTATTTTATTAGGGCCCCCACCCACCGCGCAGGGGGGGAGGACAGTAGGTCCCCCCCCCTTATTATTTTATTAGGGCCCCCACCCACAGCGCAGGGGTGGGGGCCAGGGGGGAGGACAGTAGGTCCCCCCCCCCCTTATTATTTTATTAGGGCCCCCACCCACCGCGCAGGGGTGGGGGCCAGGGGGGGAGGACAGTAGGTCGTCCCCCCTTATTATTTTATTAGGGCCACCACGCAGGGGTGGGGGCCGGGGGGAGGACAGTAGGTGTCCCCCCCCCCTTATTGTTTTATTAGGGCCACCGCGCAGGGGTGGGGGCCAGGGGGGGAGGACAGTAGGTCCCCCCCCCCTTATTATTTTATTAGGGCCCCCACCCACAGCGCAGGGGTGGGGGCCAGGGGGGGCGGACAGTAGGTCCCCCCCCTTATTATTTTATTAGGGCCCCCACCCACTGTGCAGGGGTGGGGGCCAGGGGGGGAGGACAGTAGGTCCCACCCCCCCTTATTATTTTATTAGGGCCCCCACCCACAGCGCAGGGGTGGGGGCCAGGGGGGGAGGACAGTAGGTCCCCCCCCCCTTATTATTTTATTAGGGACCCCACCCACCGCGCAGGGGTGGGGGCCAGGGGGGGAGGACAGTAGGTCCCCCCCCCTTATTATTTTATTAGGGCCCCCACCCACCACGCAGGGGTGGGGGCCGGGGGGAGGACAGTAGGTGTCCCCCCCCCCCTTATTGTTTTATTAGGGCCCCCACCCACCGCGCAGGGGTGGGGGACATGGGGGAGGACAGTAGGTCCCCCCCATCTTTAACCCCCGCTCACTGCTTACTAGACATGCCCCTACTCGCGGTATAGCGAGTAGGGGCATATTATTTACTAATACTAAGTAATCTTTACTTAGTATTAGTACATTTGGCTGAAAGACCAATTCAGGTCTTTCAGCCTTTTAGTAGATAGCTCCCTGATACCGTGGGAATTGGGGAGTTATCTACTAAGCGGCTGCAAGATGCAGCCACAGCAATGAATAGAATCGGAGTTTCATTCATTAGAATGAAATTCCGATACGAACAAAGTACCGAATTGCATCCTAACACCAATGGAGAAACTTTTCTCATTCTGTTAGGATGCAATTCGGCAGTTTTGCCGGCGTTCTGTCTAAGTGACAGGACTTTCGGCAATACTGACAGGAAGCATTGTGGGAACAGGGAGGAAAGCTAGGGATCATGGGAAAATTGCTCTGACCAGCGGAAATGAAGCACACTTTGCTCCTCCGCTGGTCTGAGCTGGTCAAGCGGAGAAATCCTCCATAAGACAAAGAGTCCCTACTTTGTCTTATGATTTTAAAGAAAACTAAAGAAGACAGGAAGAAAAGAATAACAGATCCTGAGAGAGGGGGAGAAGAGGAAGAGATTGAGGAAAGGTAAGTTCGGCATGACAGTGCCGCTTTAAGTCTACTAGAGTTTCATACAACCGCCCTGCCCCTGGCCACACCCAACTCACACTAATGTGTTACCCCAATAATCACTTTCAATTGACAGGCTGTTTCACTACTTCTACTTTACGACCTTTGATTTTCACAGGTGTTTTCGTTTGGCAGTATTACATACAGCTTTTGTTTTTACCTGAGCATTTTTGAGAACCAACTCTGACTTAGTTCTCAAAAAGGGATGGCCACGGGTGACTGTCAGGATGACAGGCAGTTGAGGTGTATTTAACCCTGCAATGAAATTCCTACAAAACGGCAGTGTTTTACATTGCAGAGTTAATACGGCAGTGATACTGCACCTGACTACTTCATTAAAAATAAAGTGGTCTGGGTGCCTTTACTGTCACTATAAACAACCAAAATATCTGTTATAAATATCCTATATTTATACAATAAAAAAAGAAAATCCAGCGCATTCCATTATCCCCTAAACAGCAACTTCAGTGTTGACAGACACACTCACTGACTGACAGACACACTCACTGACTGATACACACACACTAACAGACACACACATTTACACATTCTTGCACACACTCACAAATCATTTTATTTATTGCTCCATATCTTTGGGAGCTGGTGTGGGGCCTCTCCCTGGGGTCTCCCTTCCAGTTCCTCACACGTGCAGTTTGCCGGGCCGGAATGACGTCATATTCCGACATAACTACAGAGGTCGTGCGGAAGGGAACAGGAAGAACAGACTGAGCTCCATCACTGCCATCAGCGACCTCTCCCCCGACCGGGTACATTTTAGCAGAGTAGGCACTTGCAATGTGGGGAGAGCAGGTGCCTACTCTGCCTTAACATGTAAAACTCGCGGCTCGCTGGGCCACAAAGATTCATTGTGAACCACATGTGCCCCTTGGGCCACGAGTTTAACATGCAAGGTCTCAAACTCTGTAATCCAGGCAGCATTGCATCTATTTAGGAAAGGTTGCAAAAGAAAACATTATATGAAGTGAATATCTCTAGGTTCTTTTTATTTGTTTGTTTGTTTTTTTTTCTCTGCACAAAAACTGCATTTTCCTTAATGTCCAGGCGACCCAAAGTATTTTTTTTTTTTTCTAAAATGTAATTTTTCTAATTTTGCTATCTTACAACCCCTTTTGGTGACCTGTACATAACTTTGTAGCCAGTTATCATATCAGTAATTTCCTATCACAGTTCCCACATGTTTATTTTTTTATGGGTGTGCCATGTCTGCAGTATTAAGATTACGGAAACTTTGCCGAATAGGAAAGTATGACTTATATATTTAAAGCTATGCCTCTGAAACTAACTACATGTTTATGCTTTAACAAACTAGTTTAGACTTGTATTTCCTGATCATTGAACATGCTACTGAAATACATATTTTAGATATCCTGGCTTTACAAAGTCTCTCAAAGCTGATGATGAAAGCAGCTGCCAGACAGGGCACATCGATGCATTTTAAATTGACTCTCCAAACACCATAACCACTACTACCTGTTTGTAGAAGTTATTGTGAAGGAATGTCCTGGTTCCAGTCTAGAGTCTTCCCAGCACCCAGGCTCACCATCTCTGCCTTTTTAAGTATTCAGGCAAAATTTGGTCATGCTAAAACATAAATCCTTTGTGTCACAGAGAGCCGGTAGCAATTTGGCAGTACTGAGGGAGTTAATGATGATCTGGCACAGCCAAAGAGTGTGAGTGCTTAGCCATGTGCTCCCAGCTCATCGGTGATTTCCAGGATTGGACAAATGATGATAAATTTAATTTCTGCATTATTTGAAGCACAGTGGCAAGGTTGGGTTTTATATACCCAGAATGTCCGTTTTTAGTAATTTATTTTTTCCTAATCTTATTCAAAATGGTTTGACAAAAATGGGGTAGCACCTAAAGATATATTGCCAGTAAATTCTGAAGTTAACTGTACTGGTTATGGTTTATGGTAAAATAAACTTGAGGATCATTATAGTAATTTTTTTTCTTTATTTTTTTTTTTTTAGGCAAAGCAATTATGTGTGAAAAACCCATACTTCACTATTTCAATGGAAGAGGCAGAATGGAGCCAATCAGATGGCTTCTAGCAGCAGCAGGTGTAGAGGTGTGTATTTAAAAAATATTCTATGAATAACACACAGGTATAATGTAAATTCAAAACTTGGCAATGCTTATTTTTGTGTTGTTTTTGCTGTCTTCTGATTACAATTAAAATGTACCTGTTACCAAGAGTTTTTTTCTTAAAATAAATTAGTTTAACATTTATGTTAAACATGGAATGCATATTTAGCAAATAAATGTAAAACTATTTTGTGTGTAGATCACTGTTCTGCAATGCCTAAAAATCAAATAAGGCACAATTACAGAATTTTAGTATTTTTATTTATTTGAAATGATATGAAAGGCAGCACACGTTCTATCCCCTAGCATGAACACCAATAATTTAACCTCAGTCTGAGGAATATGAATATATAACAGGGTCTATGATAAAGTGTCTTATGGCACAAAAACCCTTATACTATTGCCGCCCCCACCATCCTGGGGTCCCCTGTAATGCTTTTTTTAATGCAGGGTCCAACATAACTGCAGTTATTTTCATTTAAAAGCAGAAATATAATCTTTGTCACACACAGTAGCTGTAACAAAGATACATAAAAATGGCCAAATAAAGAACTATTTAGCTAGAAAATATTCACACCCCTCTTTCTATGTCCTAATACTGGTTATATAGCAAACACTAAAACACAGAGGACACTCTTCGACCCTTACCAGGGCAAAAGGTCAGAAGACTCCTCTTCCGCATTGCAGAAACGAGGAGTCCAACAGAGGACACAACGCATATTGACCTGCCAATGCCTCGATTCCCAAACCCCCCTAGTCGAGGAGCGAGATGCCAAGTTCTGCAGCAATCTGTTGCGATCTACCAAATTGACTGTAGATCGATAATTGTATAAAATGGTTAACATTAATTAAAGAGAATTAAAAAAAATTAAATAAAAATAATAATAATTCTACCAGGTCTTCATATGATAAATGTATGTGTTCAACACATCTTCAAGGGATTGTAACATAATGTCACTGTAAGGGAGGATAATTCAGAATGTACCCCACTATGTCTGGTACCTATTGGTTATAAAGCTGTCATATCCTCATTGTATTTCATGTAACCACATACAATATGACAATAAAGAATTATTAAAAAAAAAAAAAATGGCCAAATACCTTGCTTGTATTTAGTATTATATTTCTGGCAATGCAGCATTCTAAAAAATGGCAGCAGAATGTAATGTACAAGAAGTACAGGGCAAAGCAGGCCAAAACTACATCCTGCAAAGGATACAGTAGTGTATTCAGTGTTCATCCACCTTCTATCCTCCCTTAAGAATTAAGCGCGATTATTTACTTTTATTACATTTTATATCTTTAGTTTGAGGAAAAATTTGTGGACACACGAGAACAGTATGAAAAATTACTTGAAGGTAAATCACTTTTTGCCAATATTTTATTATTACATTGGGAAAGATTTGAGCTGTTTGATAGACTGCACTCATTGTTAGTTTATAATTGTATTGTATTGTATGCATAATTAAGTACTTATAATTGTATTGTATTGTTTCAGCCCTGGAAAAAATAAATTACAAATAAACAGTCAAACACTAACACTTTTTTTTAATCAAAAAATGTACTACCTGGACAATTTGTATGTGTCGCTACAAATATATATATATATATATATATATATATATATATATATATATATATATATTTGTGATCCTGTTCCATTAATGTGAAATTCATTTTTTATTTTTTTTTTATTTTTTTTAACAGTAACTGTATTAGTGCCACTTACTTCTAGATCCTGTTGACAGGATGTGTCCGTAATAGCTCCTCTTGTCTTATATACGTTTGTGTACTACACTAGCCACCATTATTCTTAGCTACTTGAACATCATGGCACGTGTAGTTCACAAAAATCTTGGGGCCAAGTTTAGGCATCACTGCTAATAAGTAATTTATCCAGCAAAGAGGGTCTGATGTGGCAATACAAATATATTCATAAACAAACAAGGGAGGTGAATTATTATGCAATATTTATGTCGAAATAGCTGAGCTGAAGGTATTCACAAGGTCATCCTTTTTTTTTTTCTTTCTTTCTTAAAATTCATCCTAGTACATTGTATTATAATTATTTTTTTTTTTTTTAATTCTTTATTTTTGAGTGCAGAGTGAATTACAGGCGTAAATACTGACTTGTTCAACATATGAGATCATAAACAATTTGTATGGGTAGTCAAGAAATACTGCACATTTTTTTTTTTTTGTGATAACAAGTTTGAGACATGAGGAAAACAAGAGAATAAAACAGTGATTGCTTTGGGGATTGGTAACAGTGTTAGGCAATAAGGTTGAAGCCTGGTCCCCTTTAACCTATGCCTGTGGTAGGTAGGACATAGTCACCCCAGAGTCTGCGGATCCGAAAGGTTCGGCACTGGACTGCTGTCAGCCTGACTGCAAAGAGCCTCTCCGGTTCCCTGTGTGAGTTCACGACTATCCAGATGCTTGTCACCGGAGGAGGCCTGTGTGCCTGCCGCCGCAAGTTTTGCAGTCTCTGCCATTTGCGGCGCGTCTTACTGGTTTTGTGGACCACACGTCGGGCTTGCTGGCTTCTTAGTGTTGTTTTCGGCGGGTAGGTGGTTTGGACTCGCGTGGCAGCTTTCAGCTGTCTGTTCTGCAGCTTCCTCCAGAACGCTTCAAAAAGGCTGTCCAGCCTGGATAATATGTTCTGTGGGTCAGTGGAGCACGTGGCGACCGCCATCTTGGCAGTGCTGCTTAAGGTGCTGTCGCTTGTTGAAGCTGTGCTGCCCGCTTTTTCAGTCGGGCAGTCCCCAGGGTGCGGGCCGGGATAACCCCCGCCGGCCCGGGGGGGGGTGTTGCAGGGCGCTTGTACTGTGTGCATGGTAGCCGGCTCCTGCCGGGTAGGAAGATCGGCCGCCTCTCCCATCACCGGCGTACACCAGGCCATACTTATGGATCTGCGTCCGGAGGGCTTCATGTGGCTGCTGACAGCGACCCCGAGCCGGACAGTCGATGCTGGGTGCCTGAGCCGCTCGATTTGCCTCGGAATAATAGCTGATACTGCTGGTTTTTAGGGTAAATGGAGTATTGCTCGAGGAGCTTGCTGAAAATGCGTCCGGGCGCCATTACAGTCAGGCCCCGCCCCCTACATTGTATTATTAACTGTGATTTGATTTCGAGTGAATTCGCTTTTAATGCTGACTATATTGGATATTTGTAAATCAGGCCCCTGGCTCTGTCACCCTGCCCAACAAAACAAATGGAGTATTCCATAAAGAAAAATCTCTATGAAATACACACACTGACTGTGTTGACATTTCACTGAAATACCAATGCTATCAAAAGCCATCATAAGACAAAGTAGGAACTAATGACGTGCTAGAAAAAGGGCATTGTCTGTGGAGGCTTCTGCGCTCTTACCAGATGCTCCATAGACATCGGTGTTGTACTTTTGCGCAAGCGCAAGATTTGAGCACTGACATGGGCTTCTGTCAGATGATGCATCAGTAGGTGGTGAGGGTCCCTGAGTTGGAGATGCATTCCTGGGTCACGGCTTAACAAGCAATGATGTCGGCATCAGAGCTTCAGAATTTTACAATGCCGTATTGGTAACACTACAGTGTCCCTCTGCCCCTTCATCCCCCATGGAATCAAGGGGTTAGAAACTCTTTAAACACTTACCTGATTACCTGATCATTGATTTCCTGTGGAGATTCACAAGATGCTGGACATTCTCGTGCAAAGTGTGAGGGTTTCCAGCGTTGTTTCACCACAGGAAGCATCTCTAGGGTCTGTCTGGTAGACAAACACTAGACGCAGTCTTAACCCTGCATTGTAAACATTGCGGTTTCTCAAAAACTGCAATGTTTTACATTGCAGGGTTAAAAGAACAGGGACACTGCACCCAAGCCTCTTCAATTAGATGAATTGGTCTGGATGCCCATAATGTCCCTTTAACTGCAAACCAAGGAATTATGCTTCCTTGAAGCAGGTTAATAAAGTTCATATACAACCTCTATGTTTGCATAATTCAAATCAACTTGATTACACTTAATCCTAAATAGATTTGATTTTTTTTTTTCTTAGAAAGCACAACAGGTGTTTTTCTACCCTGTATGCTTCACAAATGTAGTGTCTAACTATAGAGGACATGCAGTTCTCCCTAATTTATTGATAATACACCAAGGTGATGTCTGATTAATGCAATTACTGACGGTATTAAATAGGTAAAGATGACTCTTTCACATGTTTCTGATACAACCTAAAAACACTAATAATGGTGTGATCATTATATTAGTGTTATACTAGCAATACATCCAACAACCAGCATAGTGATGTATGTAGCATATTTACTAATACCAAGGCCTTGTGATCGGTGTCAGGCTGCAATGCTGGAAGGCAAAGGTTACAAGCTGACATGCTGTTTGAGGACAACTTGACAAATTGTCATATATACTTGTGATGAAAGCACCTTTGTCACTGGGATTTGGAGAGGCCTGCTTGCCAGCCTCTTGCCCTCTGACTATGGCCCTGTGGTGAACTTTGGGGCTAAAAACCTTGTTTGTGCCTTTTCCCTTCTATGGAGCTTACCGAATCGATTAGGCTTATCAAACAGCCGGACCACCCGCAAGTGGAGTGTGCAGTGTTAACCTCCCAGAAGCTGTGGTTAACCGCAGCTTAATTGACGAGCGGCTGGGTGGTCGACGTTCGTGTAGTTGAAAACGTGGCGGCGGCCATCTTGTTTAATCGAATGCGGTCAGTGGTGTTTTGCCGTTGAGTTCATGCAACGGAAATCACACTCAATGGCACGAGCACCGCTGGGACTTCCACCTCCATCTATGTTCGGCTAAATATGCATGAACAGAGCGCCGTTCAGAAGAAATATTCTACCGAACACACTGAAACACTGACTTTGTACGAACGGTCCCGTTCGACTATTTGAAGTACACTTTAATCATTGGAAATAGACCGGCCGCACAGCCTAATTCTCTGGAACTATTTTGGGCATGAAGCCATGCTTGCGGCCGGTCAAAAAGAGACCTCCATGAAACTTTTGAACCCCTGCTCAGATCTGGGTGATTTTTGGATATGTTGTTCACTCAGATCAGGGCTATCAGGGGATATGTTGTATTTTGGGGTACTTATGAGACTTTGTAAAATATGTGGTTTTTTTTTATGCTTGGGGATAATTACGTTAATACATTTATTAATTACATCTTAATACATCTTAATTGTTTCACAGGCAGAGGGAGGGATTGTGTGCTGTATGTGGGAGTGTCAGTCATTGTTATATTGTTTCTATTGGTCTGTACAATTTGTGTCCTGTGCCCCATCAGGTCCAGTGGGTGTTCCTCTGGCCTGAAAAGTTGTATAAAAATCCAACCTGTACCATTAAACTCTCAGATCATCTTGCACCTTAATGAAGTCTTGGCTCATGTTTGGGGGATTAGAGAACTACATATACTCTGGGGATTGCTATAATCACTATACTCCCCTGAGTATAATCACTAGCTCTTATAAGAGCTGTTCCTGCTCTCTGGACTAAGAGAGGCCTACCCACTGCAAGCTGGATCCTGGTCTTGGTCCAGGGTGGGTGGAGGAGGACGGTGAGACTCCAACCAAGCTGCGGCGGTTTGTGGGGTTTACGGTGGTTATGGTGTTGCAGTGCTTATGCTACTCGCCAGTACTAGGAAGCAGCGATTGACAGAGGTAACTGGTCGGAGTGCCAGGCGGTCCGTCACAATACTCCTCTCCTATATTGAAATATGTGAACGTGGAGCGGTGGGGCAGTTAAAGATCACAGATGCTTTACAGCTGTTTACTGCGCGGGTTCCCAGAAGTATTGCAGCATTAGTCTAGACTAGATCATATTATTCTGCGATTACCTCATGTTCATTCTACCCCTGTGATCGGTAGATTGACATAGATGTGTAAAACAGGAGAGAAAATGGTAAAGTGAACGTTAGAATGAATTAAATGTGTGACCTAATGTAGAACGCCCTGAACTTGTTTAACAGAAAACATGCTGACAGTAGATAAATGGCATTTACTGCTCAGCTAGCCTGAGGCATTTTGGTGGAGACAGATAAATCAGTCATGCTTTTTTAAAAATTAATAAACAAAATGTTATAAGTAGGAACATAAAGACACAGTAGTATTTTGTATTTAGCTATATGTTTTGCTAGGGTTTATTTATTTAGCAAATGCCAATCTTTTGTGTCCAGTTACAGGTAGGAAAAAAATACACTATACATAAATACATACATCAGTTTTAAGTGAAATTTCAGCAATTTGTTTCTGGATTTCACAAACTTGGGGAAGATTCTACATTTTCAGACTATCTACTTTATATATATATATATATATATATAAATATAAAGCAAAAAATAATCTTGCACTCCTCCTGTGTAAATGGTAGATGCCCGGTGCTTGTCAGCCAAAATTCAAAAAATATATCCAAGATAGCACTCCAGGGACTTGTATAAAAATTAACTTTTATTACCTTCCAGTAAAAACAGCGAACATCAACGTTTCAGCTTGATCTCCTCAAGCTTTCGTCAGGATACACTGTGCACAACACAAAACCCCACATATATAGCATATAATAAATTAGTTACTCACCACACCTGTGTTGCCTCCGATCCCATGGACGCACGGACCGAGACTGACGCCGGCTGCCCAGAAACCGTCAGCAGCCGTGCGACGTCGCGTTCAATGACGCGGCCAGGGGTCGTTACCATGGCGACCTATAAACATAGTGCCGAAACAATTATTTACAAACATAAATAAAAACAAATTCCACTCTAGCATAATGGAGGATATAACCTAATGCATATACAGTCACAGGCTAAGAAAACAGACAAAACCAGTCTCACTCCAACAGCTACGATTAGTGAAGCATATCGGAGGTATTATACGAAATAAAGGGGAAACATATACTTAATATCGGACTGTTATCATGATCAGTACAGTGTAGCCATATTGACTTCAAAAGCTTAATAACAGACAAACAATGGTCTATATCAGAGAATCTAGCGATCAGAAAATCCCAGTGCCTTTTGTACCATAGCACAGGGCTTAGGGAGGGAGCAAACTAAACCTCACTATTGGGCAGAGGGTCTTTTACCCACCACAGAAGATTGAATCCATGGACCAACAATTCTATAACTTATGCAGCCATAGCTTATTTGGAGTGAATAGCCACAGTATTGGCCCTAAAAAATGAAATAAAAAAATACAAAAAATTCAATAAATGACCTCAAATTATATCCATAAATCAATCTAGATATAATACAATATAGGGACTGAGGGAAGCAAGACTAATAGACATTCCCAGGTTTACTGACCCATATATCCCTCTCCTCATGAATATGTGGGCTACACAAAGAAAAAAAGGAACATTACATGATCATCTATATTAAACAAGGATCTTTAACGTAATCCTCAGTAAGCCCATGATCACTATGAGTGCATGGACTGGTAGCCTATCCCCCTGGGTGGGCACCATATCATCATCTCACATACGTGATTATACATGACCAAAATAGTATTAGATGTGTTAGAGAGCAAAGCAACTATAAGCCTATCCCCCAGGGTGGGCTTGACATCACTTGTCTCATAATACCATCCATGAACTTATAAGAATGCAGAAAGGGTATATTTTTCATTAAGCCCATCCGGGTATACTGTTCTCAAAGTTCTGATCCAGTATAGTTCACGCTGTAGAAGCATCTTACTACGGTCTCCCCCTCGTCTCGGTGGTGGTATGTGGTCAATCGCCATCAGCTTCAAAGTTGGTAGTGTATGGCCTTTCTCCAAAAAATGTTTGGCCACAGGGAGGTCAGATTTTCGATCCCTATAGGCCACTCTTATACTGGACCTGTGGTTCCGTATCCGTTCACGGAGGGGTAGATCGGTCTTGCCTATATACGTAAGCCCGCATGGGCAAGTTAATTTGTATACTACAAAGTCTGTAGTACACGTTAGGCGATGCTTAATATACTATTTCGCTCCTGAATGGGGATGAGTGAAGAATTTGCCCGGTGACATGTGTCCACACGTGACACATCCAAGGCACCTATAGCAACCCACATTCGTGAGGCTCTGCTCCTTCTGGTAGCAGTGTACGGGATCCGTCTTCACCAATAGGTCTTTTAGATTCTTATTCCTCCTGTAGCACATCATAGGAGGTTGCCGGAATAGTTCTGGTAAGGTACAATCGTTTCTTAGAATTCTCCAATTCTTGTCAACTGTTTGCTTGAATCGCGACGACCCTGTGGTATAAGTTGTCGGGAACACCAATCTCTTGATCTAACTTGTGTAGAATGGCACTTGCTAAGGGCTTTTTCAAGAGTTTGATCGTTGTATCCACGTTGGTGAAACTTATCCCACATCTCCTTAATCTGTTCTGTTGCCTTGTTGTGATCGGAGTTGTTCCTCAGGACTCTTAAGAATTGTGAGTATGGTAACGATTGTTTTAGTGCACGGGGGTGAAAACTGTTAGCCTGCAACAAAGTGTTACGATCAGTTGGTTTAGAGTATAGCGTATAGGCCAACTTATCCCCTTCTCTCATGACCCGTACATCTAAAAAGTCAACTGTAAATGGATCAGCTGTCATTGTTAGTTCCACATTTGGTGTGCAGGAGTTGATTGTATAAATCATCCTTTCTGCCATGTGGATATCCCCCTTGATGATCATAAAGATATCGTCGATATAACGACCGTACACTAAAATGACATCTTTGAATGGTTCCAGAATGTATTTAGATTCGAATTCCAACATATACACATTGGCGTACATTGGAGCCATCGCGGCTCCCATTGATGTACCCGCTGACTGTCTATACCAATTACATTCGAATCGGAAATAATTTTGTGTTAGGACCAGTTCGAGAAGTTCCATCACATAATCTACTGACGGTCCCTTGTATACATCCGAAGCTGAAAGGATCGATCTCATAGCCTGGACTCCCTCTGTATGAGGGATGATCGTGTAAAGGCTTTTGACATCACATGTCACTAGTGATGCCTGACCCGCGGGTAATGTTAGTGTAGAAATTAATTTGATGAAACTAGGAGTGTCCTTGATAAATGTATGGAGATTTTCAATTGTTTCCTTGAACAGGAAATCCAGCCATTGGGCCAATGGTTCAAGAATACCTCCGACAGCTGACACAATCGGTCTCCCTGGAGGGTCCTGGAGGTTCTTTTGGACCTTCGGGAGTGTGTAGATTACTGGCGTTCTGGGATTTAGTTTTTGTAGAAATTGATAGAGATCCTGATTGATGAAATCTTGTTCAAGGCCTCTCCGTAGAATTTCATCAATGAGCTCCTTCACTTGTAGCGTTGGATCACCACCTAATTGACAGTAGGTCCCTTCATCTGATAGTTGTCTCATTACTTCGATTTTATATTTGCCGTAATCCTGAATGACAATTCCGCCGCCCTTGTCTGCTGACCTGATGATGATGTCCTTGGCCAAGGATTTAATAATATCTCGGTCTGTTTTGGAGCAATTGGAATGATGCGGGTGGATGGTCTTTAGATGGTCAGTGGACTCCCTTTGGACTGACTTCAAAAATGTTTTGATGGTAGCCTGATTAGGCATTGGGTCGAAAGTGCTTTTCCTCTTAAATCGATTACTTTGGTCTTCCATAGGTTTTATTTTTAAAAAAATCTTGTAGGCGCATTGTTCTGCCAAATTTATACAGTTCAACTTCCCAATCTAATGGGTTTGGCTGAGCAGTGGGAACAAACGATAGTCCCTTACTTAGTAGTGTCTTTTCAGCCATTGTTGGCACCCGTGAAGATAAATTGAAAATGGGCATTATCTCCTCTGTCGTGGTGGTTTTCCTCCTGCCCCAGAAGGTACGACCCTTCTGTCCACGTCTGGTAAACGTCCTTCTTCTAAATGAGTTGTTCTGCTCTGGTGCCTGGTTTGTATACCCAAATGATCCCGATTGGTGTTCTCTAAAAAAGGCAATGTTTGGGAATCTCTCTGCACAGTTCCCCGATAATCCTTGTGTTCAGACTCTGAGCTGGAATTTCCTGAAGTGTTATCTATGGTGTAATGTCTAGGTCTGCGGATAGGTCTCCTCTTCCTCACAAAGTTTGGTTGGTCATTCGTGCCACTCAGCCACTTATAGACCCTATGCTCCTTATAGTCTGCTGATACTTTCTCCTGTTTATCTCTTTTAAATCTAACCAAATCGGTTTTATAAGTCTTCACCGTATTCTCCAATTTTAGCAAAGTCGATGAAGCTTCAGGTGATGCTAGTAGTAGTGCTTGTCTGGTTTCTAGATCTGTGATCCGCCTCCTGACCTGGATCAGATCCTCCTTGACATCTTCTATGATAATTAACATCAAGTCTAAAGAACATTTGTTCAACACAGAGGTCCACTTTTTGCATACCCCTGGTTTACGTCTCCCAATGGTAGGTATATTGCTCACCCTGAAACCTCTCGGGATCTGCAGATTACGATGGTATTCAGATAGAAACAGGCCATGCAGGTCCAAATCCGTTTCACGCTTTTTCAGCCTCAATAGTTCAAAATAAATGTCACGTAATGAAGTGGTGTTGGGGAGGTCAGAGGTTGAAACATCCTATCTAATTCTTTCTGCGTCAGAGTCACTGTTTTGTAAAATCTCAGCCTGTTCTGCACATCCACCTGCTAGAGTGAAAAAATCATCCTTGGATACATAGGACTATATAGTGTATCCAATAAACCTAATGCAATATAGGTATATCGTTGTAAATAAAAAAAGAGAAAAAGGAAAAAACTGATTTAAAAGTCCAAACTCAGAGCTTAGCTGAGAAATGCTAGGGGGTGCATAGAACATCAGCAGTGGCTCTGCTGAATTATATATATATGAAACCAAGAGGGCTGCACTCACCTGAACATGCATACATCATAGGGTGCTGTTGGGGGCTAAATTACACAAAATACACAATCCAGCGCACTCGCTTATTCATTAAACAATTATTTCAAATTTTAGAGATTGTAATAGTTTTATTTAAAAAACACCTCACCTAGGCAAAAAATAATGGGGGTTTAGTTACATTATATGATGTAGCAGCCTAATGCTTGCTCTCTCGAGTGCGCTGGATTGTGTATTTTGTATATTTTGGCCCCAGCAGCACCTTATGATGTATGCATGTTCAGGTGAGTGCAGCCCTTTTGGTTTCTTTTATATATTTGGGAGTCCAGGCCAACTCCTTGGTTTTGCCTCATTCCAGGATCCTATTTAGCCTTGACTTGCAGAGAGTCCCAGTAAGGAAGCATTTCCCAAGTAAGTGGATTAATCTCTTAAGAGCAAGCATTAGGCTGCTAGAGTAGGACCTGCCAAGAATGGGGTACATTGACGTTGTGGCAGGCTTATGCAATGTATGATCATATAATGTAACTAAACCCCCATCATTTTTTGCCTAGGTGAGGTGTTTTTAAATAAAGCTATTACAATCAAAAGATTTGAAATCATTGTTTAGTGAATAAGAGAGGGCGCTGGATTGTGTATTTTATATATATATACACCCAGGTATCGCCATAGCAACAAAATATTTTGCACCCTATTATTAAAATTAGTATTGTTACATAAAGTTTAGAAATGTGTTCAGGGAGCACTCCCCTATGTAAACTGTTGTGCACACTAATGACTGTGAAGACTGCATATTTTACTGCCCTTTGACTAAGGTTCCTTTTTTTTCTAAAAACTAAATTGAATTAAAAAAAAAAAGGAGAAAAATTAGAAATAGGACAAAAAAGATTATTAAAAATCTGTAACTGACAGTTTTGTAGCCCATGGAGCAGCGCAACTAAGGGGAATGGGCCTTGACATAGCTAGGAGACAGGCATAGAATAGGGGTATATATGGATTGGCTATGTGGATATTGGGGGGTGGGATTTTGGGTAAGGGGAGTGTATATATAGGGGGGCCATTTTATATTAGGGGCCATCTTACTTAAACCTCACTTACCTGTTGTGGTCACTGTGGCGGGGGATGGATAGAAAAGTTGGGGAGTAGGTAATCTGTTCATAGGTCTGTTAGTTTTAGTTTGCTAAGAACAGTTAAGTTTGGAATGGTATTGGTAGGGTCGAGCTCATTGGTAGCTCCGAACCTGGTGTTTGTAGGGTGTATCTTGGTATACCGCTACATTGTGAAAGCTGGAAAATCATGCCCTCGGTGGCAATGGATTATGGTTTATGTTCATTTATTTATATGTTATAGGTGGTATCAATGATTGTTTATGTGGGTCATTGTCGGGGTTCTATGTTAAAGGAATGAGGTTAATATTGTGTTGACAATGACCTTACAATTTTATGTTACCTTTATATCATTAAAGCTGTGATAGTAATTTACAAGGTGTCCGTGTATTTTGGGGGGGTATGGGGTAAATTAAGCATATGCCAAAAGGGGACTATGCATATGTCATGCTTTAATTTTGCATCTATTTACATTTTGTAGATGGATCTTTGTTGTTTCAACAACTCCCAATGGTGGAAATGGACGGAATGAAGATCTCACAGACTAAAGCCATTTTGCAATATATTGCTTCAAAATACAACATGTATGGGAAGAACCTAAAGGAGAGAGTAGTGTATGCATTTATTACAATATATTGAGCCTTTCTTTAAACCATCCTGTTTTCTGCAATTGGTATAAAACATGCTACACATATTTCAAATGTTAGAAAATGTGGCCATTTAGAGGAACGTGGTAGAACAATCAGTTGCAAATTTTGCCTGGAAATGACTGTAAAGCAGTACAATGCTGTGTCCAATATATAGTCAAATTCACACAGGAAGTACTGGTAACTTTCCTCAAAATGACAGCAGGAGCCTGCTTTCTGAACATAGTAAAATATTATTAGCTCGAGGGACAGGAGGTGTAAGTGAAAATGTATAACATTTACAGTGGGTGAATGAAAATGGCTCTGAAAGCAGCTCTCTCACCTTCAGTGGTCTTTGCATATTTGATAATGATCCCCTAATGTCATGATTCTGAGCAGGTCATATATGAGACTTTGGCCCGAGTTACCAATAGTATCTTAATTGCTGAATTTGGACATAAAAGAATAAACAGGATATCTGATAACTGAAATTATAGGAAAGAGAAAGAGAAAACAGAAATAAAGGAAATTAGGCAACATGCCCTAAATATAATATAAACAGGAATGCAAGTAAATAATAAGAACCTATAGATAAAGGTATAGGTTAAAATAGGACAACTAAAATCGAACAGAACAATAAGGTTGCAGAATTACAGGAAAAGGAGAAATTTAGTTAGTAAGCCCCCCTATTTGAAGGAGTATTGCTCAAGTAGGAAATTAACACCATGTAATATTACTTTGAGGCAAAGTCCAGAGTGGTGTTATGCAGGCAGTTATAGGGCAGAGAGGTTGTATGGATTAAGCAGGTATAAATCAGGATGGCAGAATAAAGCTGGATAGTTGTGAAGTTCAGATTGGTATTGTGCAGATTGGAAGTCAAGCAGGAATGCAGAGTTGGTCAGGCTGGTATGGAGCAGGTTAGTAGGTGAAGAAGGAATGCAGAGTTGTTCAGGCAAGTCAGGAGAAGGTTGGTATGGAGCAGGTTTGAAGCCAAGACGGTAAGTCCACAGGAGCCAGGATCTGAAGTGTTTCAGGCAAATCAACAACTTCAATGTAAAGGCCATGTGGTGAGTTGGGTGTAGCGTTTTGTAGGATCTTAATAAGTCCAGGCAGATGAGGATGATAAGGGGAGTTTCCAGAACTAGAGGCAAGGGAGGCCACTAGTGGTAAAATATGAGTGCAGAACCTTGGTTTTAAAGGAACAGAATAAAAGTAATATAAGTCTTGGTTGTCAGGATAGGATCCTGACACCTAACTTGACACCCTTGCTTGGGGTGTGGAGGCTCAGGGTATAGAGGAAGGTAGTTTTACTTTCCTGAAGTCATCTCTTGTGGGCTCCGCCATCTCTGGTCTTCAGCTCCTCACGCGGCAGTGCTGTACTCTGGTGCATGCGCAGGAGTGCAATAATGATGTGTGGAGGATCCTACAAGACCACAAGAGACTTCATAGACTTAGTACTGCTTAGAAATATGCTGTTCTAAAAAGAAAAATAAACAATCCACAATGTACTGATGTAAAAATAAGAAAAGCCAATCTACAGACAGGTTATAAATAAATGGTTATGTTATATATTATATGCATTAATCTTGTTTTTTGGAATATTTTTTTTTTTTGCAGCATTGACATGTATGTAGATGGAGCCTTTGACCTCATGGCCCTGATCCTTTCTCATTTCTTCATGCCTGAATCTGAAAAGGGAAAACAGTTGGAACTTGTAAAAAAGAGAGCAGTGAACCGATACTTCCCTGTGTTTGAAAAAGTATGGTAATCGTTTCTAACTTTTTGAACATAGGGCATGTTGTTAGGCTCCCCTGTGGCATATATACAAGAAATCGGGATGCTTGAAAGGACAATTTAGGCACCCAGAACACTTCATCTCAATGAAGTGGTCTGGGAGCAGTGTCCTTTTCCCCATTGTTCCTGCAGTATAAAACTTTGACTTTTTTGAGAAACTGCAATGTTTTTGTTGCAGGTTTAAGACTGTCTCTTCCAAACAGCCACTAGAGATGCTTCATGAAGTTTCACAGAGTTTAACTTCATGAAACGATGCTCGATGTCCTCACGCTTTGCATGAGGACATCCAGAGTCTTTCAAATGCCCAAAGGAAAGCATTGTTTCTCTCGCCGTTCATGTGCACTAGGTTTCTAGATCGCCATGATGTTGGCAGAGGAGAGCCCGATCCCATGCTGGAATTAGGGAAGTGAAAGAAAGGGTTTTTAACCCCTTGTGACCAGGGTGGGAGTGGGAGGCATTGAGGCAGAGGGACACTATAGTGTTCCTTCAAAATGGGGTTGGAACCTATAATGGTTTATTCACTAAACAGTGTTTTGTGGTGTATTGAAAACCAACAGGGTTGTTTACTAGAGCAATCATTCCTCTATCTAGTTAAGCAAATAAGCAGGGGAACTGCCCATAGGAGAGGCTGCCACTCCACTCAATTCTCAGCACAGACCTGCATACCGTCAGTGTATAGAAGTCCATGCTGGGGATTGATTTACACATGGGCGACGGACAATATTTTTGAGATCTTTTAATTAAGATCCAGCTAAAAACTTGCTCAGGCCCAGACCAACCTCCTTTGCCCCTGCAGAATGAGACAAATAACCAAATTTCAACCTCATTTAATTTTAACCAAAACTTTCAGATCTGGAAATCTATCCTTGGTGAATAATATTCACGCTAAAATTACAACAGTATGATCAACAGTACTTGTGTCTTGTATAATTGTTTCACTTTCAGAAAAAAATGGTGTTCACCATTCATGTTTGTTTTTTACATCTGCTTAAGGTGGAATATTAGGAATATTAAGAATATTGTGTATTTAGAAGAATGTATCATTTGGAGCTAAATAATGATGTTTTGTAGGCTTTAAAAGACCAGGATTTCTTGGTTGGAAACCAGTTGAGCTGGGCAGATGTAGTACTGCTGGAGGCGATTTTAATGGTGGAGGAGGTCCACGATGACGTTGTTCCTCTTTTCCCTCGGCTGCAGGTAATGTGGGCACAACCACAATGTGTCTGCGTGTTTCTGTCAAATCTATAGCAGTTTATTATTTCTTAAATGTACTTTCCTGTAACAGTATAGTGCTTCTTAATTGGTTTGATCAACCTGATTTGATTTTTGATATACTGGTAGCTTTTCATTTGGCACTTGAAACCAAACCCTTAAGGATTAATGCCAATATGATTAAAGGGCTTGATCTAAAGCTGCATTTAAATGCTGTTATTGGTTTGAGCGTCTTGGGAGTAACCTTAGTTTGTAATTGGTAATCATCCGCCCTTGTTTAACAATAACTATTAATGACTTTTTCACATGCAAGTGTTAATAAAGAGATTTTTCACCATGTATACAGCAAGTATATTTTGAGAGAATATATTTTGTTCATAAAAAAAAAAATCTGTAGAATATATTGTGCTTGAGTAATTCTCATTTTAAAAAGTGCCCAATGTTATGAACTGTTATACAATGAATCGCCAACTTCCTGCTTAAAAACCTGTTTTGCAAGCAAGCATGCATGAGCCATTTACTAAGTAATACTTCTTCTACCCCTTTCAAAGTTACGTCTCATATTGCTGAAGCTATTAGAAAGTTTTTTAAGAGATTTATAATAGGTATACACAAATGGAAATTTACCATTATGTAGCTAGAATTATATCACTGTTAATTATACATTAAGAAACATTAAGGTTAAGTGTCCTCCCTAAAGATGTCAACATGCTGGCTTTTGAATGCCTGCTAGGGAAGCAGGACAGTAGAATAGCCTTAATCATTCAATCCTAGCTTAGATTACTGAGATCCTTGTAAAGAGGAATAATATCAAGAATTGTTTGCAGACGTGTCAAATCACACAGCACTGCCATTGTGACCCCCAATTTACCCTCAGTCACCTCATCATCCATCGCCCAACACTATCATCTGGTGTCAGCTGTATCCCAGTACTGAATGTCTCCATCTTGTTTCTCTGTCAGTCATTGTTATAAGCTCTGTCATCATAGAGAAGATGAGGAGAAACAAAAACATTGGGGGAGATTTATCAAAATGTCATGTTCTGGTACAAAGCTGTAAAAGTAGAACAGCAACTCGTGCAATGTGCCTGCTAATTCCACTTGTTTCCATGATGATTGCCCGTTTTTATGAACTTTGCACCTCTTTTCAGAACAGGACACTTTGATCAATACCTCCTTAAAGCTTCTGTGTCTCCAATACAGTGTGCGCCCTGGCTGTCCTGGACTAAACTAAAAGAATTATAACACCACGTTAGGAAGATTAACACAGGTTCCCTTGTAGTAATTGTGGGAAATTGCTATATGTATTGTCGCAGGGTGAATATATGGTAAGTTTGATCCAGAACCTAAGCAACGTTGCATTTGTGCCATTTCTAGGACTTCAAAGAAAGAACAAGTGAGATCTCAACAATTAAGAAATTCTTGCAGCCTGGAAGTCAGAAGAAGCCTATGGCTGATGCAGAGTATATAGCAATTGTGAGAAAAGTCCTTCAATTTTAAATACAGAAGACTGGCATCTACCATGCATTATTATGATTGTAGATTGAACATGAATGTAGTAACCTAAAGAGCGAATAGAATGTATTTTGATGTAGAATGGAAGGTTTTACAATAAAATAAAGATAACGCTATTTTCTCAGTTTATATCAAATAGTGGAATTTCCAGTTGGGCTAATAACCTTTTTTTTCCAGTACAAATACATGGTTACATAGCTGAAAAGCGACATGTGTCAAGTTCAGCCATCCTCACATATGATTGATCCAAAAGAAGGGGGGGGGGGAGAAACAGTTTGAAGTGCTTCACAATTTTGCAACAAACTAGAAAAGAAATCCTACTTGATCTCAGAATGGCAGTCAGATTTCTCCTTCGATCAAGAAGCTGTTACCTCACAAATTAAAAATTACATCCCTGAATATTATGTTTTTGCAAGTATTCATTCAGTTGCTGTTTAAACATGTGTATAGACTCTGATAAAACCACCTCTTTAGGCAAAGAACTTCACATCCTTATTGTTCTTACTGTAAAAAAGTTTTTTTTTTTATTTGCCTTAGACTAAATCTCCTTTCTTCCAGTTTAAAGGTTTGTTAACCTTTCTTCATAACTCAAATGTTACATTCTTTTTATTTGTAGCCAATTTCTGCACTTTTTCTAGTGCCATAATATCCTTCTTTAGAACAGGTGCTCAAAATTGCACAGCATATCCAAGATGTGGTCTTAAAGAGGCAAATTTATATTTTAAACAGGAAAATCAATACCTCTTTTTATACATGACACTAGGGATCGACCGATTTTTTTTTTTAGAGCCGATACCGATACCGATATTCTGTGAACTTTCAGGCCGATAGCGGATATAATTTGCCGATATTCTGTACATTTACCATTTTGGAAAATAAAAAACTATTTCTAAAGGTAAATGCACAAAATATACATGCCACGTGTAGTGGATGCAGTGTGTTTAGACAGGGGAGCTGTGTATGTGTGTGTAGTGGATGCAGTGTGTGTGTGTAGTGGATGCAGTGTGTGGATGCAGTGTGTGGATGCAGTGTGTGTGTGTAGTGGATGCAGTGTGTGGATGCAGTGTGTGTGTGTAGTGGATGCAGTGTGTGGATGCAGTGTGTGTGTAGTGGATGCAGTGTGTGTTTGTATAGTGTGTGTGTGTGTATATAATGCAGTGTGTTTGTGTAGTGTGCATTATATATACACACACTATACAAACACACTGCATTATATATACACACACACTATACAAACACACTGAATTATATACACAGTGTGTTTGTGTAGTGTATGTGCATAATAATAGTGTGTGTGTGTGAGGGGGCATTTTTTATTAAAAAATGTTTTTTACATTTTTCTATTACATTTTTTTTTTTATATATATATATTTAATTATTATTATTTATTTTTTGTTGTCCCCCCTCCCTGCTTGTTGCCTTGCCAGGGAGGGGGGATATGTTAATCCCTGGTGGTCCAGTGGCATTGGCTTAGCTGGGGGAGGGGAGGGAGAGGGAAGTGGGGGGTGGGCAGCAAGTGTTTACTCACCTCCCAGCAGCTCCTCAGTGTAAATCTCGCGAGACCCGCGGCCGTCAGAGCTGGCCGCGGGTCTCGCGAGATTTACGCTGGAGGAGCTGCTGGGAGGTGAGTAAACGCTTGCTGCCCGCCCCCCCAGGACTGCCGGGCTTGTAATGAGCCTGGCGGTCCTGGGAGGTATTATCGGCAATATCGGTATCCCTATTGGCCGATACCGATATTGCCGAAAATACCGAATATCGTCCGATTATATCGGTAAAACCGATAATCGGTCGATCCCTACATGACACCTTACTGGCCTTAGCAACTGCTGATTGACATTGCACATTGTTCCCTAGTTTGTTGTCTATAACAATTCCCAAATCCTTCTTGTATGTTGTTAACCCTAATTCTCTACTGTTTAGGGTGTAAGTTGGTTGTACGTTCTTTATCCCAAAGTGCATAACTTTGCATTTATCTACATTAAATGTGATCTGTCATTTGAGTTCACAGTCCCCCAATCTACACTTATTGTGTGGAACCGTACAAAACACCTTTGCAAAATCTAAGTAGATCACATCCACTGTAACATCCTGATCTATACTTCTACTTACTTCTTTGTATTATACAATTAACCCCTTAAGGACACATGACATCATGATGCCCTTTTATTCCAAAAGTTTGGTCCTTAAGGGGTTAAGTGTGCTTGACATGACCTATATTTCATAAAACCATGCTGAGTTTGGCTACTAACAATGTTCTTCCAAATGAATTCTTGAATATTATCCCTTTATAACCCATCAAATACTTTTCCAGCCACAGAAATTAATCTCGCAGGTGTATCATTTCAGGGCAAATATTTAAAACCCCTTTTGAATACAGGAACCACATTTGCCTTCCTCCAATCCTCTGGTACAATACCTGAAAGATTAAAAAAGGGGGGGGGGGGGGGGTGAAACAATTCAACACTTAAAGTGCTCATGTGGCAGTGCTTATAGTGTATCTTTGCAGGCTTGTGCTAAATTCAATGAATATCTATATTGGCCCCTAGCACTTAGGTTGTCCTATGTACAGATGTGTTTTGAGACATGGATACGGATGTGTGCGCATGCTCACATAGAATATTCCCTTAATCAGACATTGTGCATAATGTTTGGCTTAACTGCTGAGCCACATAGTTTAGATGTTAAAAGATTTGACTTTAGACTAGTAATATACCAGTGAACACAGGGGAAAATCCTTGCTTCACTATTCCTTCCCCAAATATAAACACCACTCGACAAAAATATGGCTAAAATATGTATTTTTTTTCCTGTTTGCGTATATCTTTCATGTGTGTATGTGTATTTTTGTCTGTGTTTATCTATGGATCTTTGTGTGTGTGTGTGTGTGTATCTACTTGAGTGTATCAAATATAAAATAGTTTGTGAGTGTGTGAGAGAGAGAACGTGTGTCTGTACATGTCTTGTGTTTACATATGGCTGTATGTGTGTGTTTGTTTGTGTAAGTGTGTATCTGTCGGTCAGTGAATATGTATGTATAGGTCACCAGCTCCCCTCCGATCGCATGGGAATGGTGTTTTTACTTACCATTTTCCCCCAAACGGTATGCCCATCTCATCACGGCTGGCATGCCTCCATAGCTGAGATTATCAATCTTAAAGATCTCAGCCAATAAAATGCTTTCCTATAGGAAAACATTGGGAAGCTGTTGAGCATCTGAGGCAAAATGCTGCACCAATCAGCATCTCCTCATAGAGATATATAAAGTCAGTGCATCTCTATGGGGAACGTTCAGCGCCTCCATGCAGAGTGTGGAGACGCTAAATGAAGGTGCTGCACATTCTCTGACAAAAAGGCAGTGTTTAGATTGAAAATCCTGCAGGATCATGCTATAGCCACCAGAGCAACTACATTAAGCTATAGTGGTTCTGGTGATTATATAGTGTCCCTTTTAAAATTGCATTTTTGTCAGTGAAAAAAAAACTGGCTCCTAGATTCAAAGCAAATTTGTCAAGCCCTGACCTGACATATGTGATGCACCCACTAACTTACAGCTACAGCTATTACTACAACCTTAAGCTTTCCTCAAATTTCAACATGCATGAATAACCCAGGGATAAAAGACTAATTGCAAGTGGGAGAACCTGTATAACAAGTACAAACCCACAATAAACACACTTTGCTAAATCTATTGTCCTTAAAAGAACTTGACAAGCAGAGCTGAGCCACCAGAATATGTAAAAACCAAATGGTACATGATATAATAAGAGCTAGATCCCCAATTGGGTGGCCCAATTATACAGAACTGGGTAATACCAGCTAGCTGTAGTAAGATGTAACACTAAAAGAACTGCAAGACAGGAAAACACAAAATTTAGATGTAGATGAGAAAATCCGTGTTAATGTATTAGCAAATGGAAAACACTGATTACCAAGATGGTACTGTGCTCTTAACATGGGGTTATCAAATATAATCTTTAATGTTTTTCAGTACGAGGTAGATTTTATTAACCAATTCATGTGTGATCCGCAAAACAATTACACATATAAATGAAAACGTGCAACTTATTCTTCATGTCTCTACAGGTCTACCAATATCCCCAAAAATGTTTTAGCAATACGAAAACAAAAATAGTTTACATTTCAAATGCAAAGAAATGAAATATACGTGCTCTTGGTTTGTGCATATACATAAATTTTTATTTAGGTAAAATTGTAGATTGCTCTGAAAAATAATCCCTTAAAATTTTGTACAAATATAAAAAAGTAAAAAACAAACAAACCAGAAAGCCTTAGTATTGTTTACATATGTCATAATATTTTGCAAAGCCTTGGATTTTTTTTTTACCATTTTGTATTATATTATGCCATTTTTTGTTGTGTTTTAATGGTGAAGATATTTAATATAGTAGTTGGCACTGTGCTCAGATTGATAGTTACTGAAGTTGGCATCTAATCCCACTGGATTTTATTACAACACACTATCAGTCATCCACGAAACACATCTATCCTACATTAGTCAAAAGTGCTTGAAAGATTGAAAGAACCAACTCTAATGAGGCAGAAAGTTTGGAATTGTTTAGGTCTTTGATGGCCCAAAGTTATTTACCTGGTGCTTTTATTTAAGCTAAATTTATTTGAAAGCCCAATCTACTTTGACTGAGCCAACTACTATCTTAGATGATACAGTTTTGCATGTAAAGGCTTAATATGTTGATATATTAATTCAAAATACATTTCTTCTCATTATTTTATACAGAATTAGTTTAATACAAAATGTTCAGAATCATTACAGATCTGCCAAATCCTTAAACATTCAGTGCAAATTTAAGGTAAAAATTAATTGCATTATCCAGAGATCAGGAAACACTTGATTGCAGACATGTTATCCATCAGATATTCTGTCCTAGAAAAGACTCATTCCTAGCCTAACCACCATGAAAAGGCTGTAGGAAATGGAGTACAAAATTATTACATACAAGAAATTTTATTTGGAGTTGTACAAGAAGATGCATTTTTATTTTTTTTAAATGAATCTCATTCCCAAACACTGACCTTATTTTCATTTTCAATACAAAGCATCAATTCTGGGTCAAAGTTTTTAAAATAAAACAATCAGATCATTGACTCCCATGGAAAATGCTCATAATTTTAGTACATGAATTTCTACTTGTACATGGTACTTAAAGGACAACTATAGTGCCAGGAAATCAAACTTTTTTTCCTGGCACTATAGGGTCTTTAGGTCACCCCCCACCCTCAGGGTCCCACTCCCGCCAGGCTGAAGGGGTTAGTCACTTACCTTTCTCCAGCGCCGGGGAAATCTCCTCCCTCTTCCGACACAAGAGCCGTGCGTGCAATGCTTTCCTATGGACATTGGCGTCTTCTCACTGTGAAAATCACAGTGAGAGGCGCGGAAGCGCCTCTAGCAGCTGTCAATGACGGTCACTAGAGGCTGGATTAACCCTATTGTAAACATAGCAGTTTCTCTGAAACTGCTATGTTTACAGCTGCAAGGTTAACCCTAGGTGGACCAGGCACCCAGACCAGTTCATTGAGCTGAAGTGGTCTGGGTGCCTATAGTGGTCCTTTAATATTCTTGTACTGAGATCAATTTCCCCCTGTTACATATTATGTTAGGCAACCTTCACTTACTTAAAGGAGCACTTTTTTTGCCAAAACACTATAGCTTCATTAAGTTGTTTTGGTGTCTGGATCATGTCTCTGCAGTCTCACTTCTCAATTGTCTGAAATTGAGTTAAATCGCTTTGTTTATGCAGCCCCATACATGCTTCACCTGGCTGTGACTCACACAACGTCCATACATACTTCCTGAAAAAGAAGTCTACATTTTGAAATTTTGAATTTTTATTTTATCTCCTGCTCTGTTAATTCTCTTCTAGAGCAAACAGAAGGCTCAGTGTGTTTAAAGGACAACTGTCATCACATGTTCACTTTTTCTTCCCCCTCCCCCCCCCAAAGTTTATTATATTTAACTAAATTATTATTTGTATTTTTTTTAATATAACGTTGATTTTTCTTTTTTTTTCTTTAAGGAAATTTCACTTTTTTGTATCCTGCTGAGTAGACATGTTGGGTTATATTCTACTTTAATCTTACCAGGATATGTTGAGCAGCAGTTGGTCAGACCATACTCAGACCAAATATGGCTACTCATCTAGATTAAAAAGTAAAATGTTCTCAAAAAATCAATATACATAATTTAGAAACAAAATTACCGTATATACTCGAGTATAAGCAGAGTTTTTCAGCCCATTTTTTGGGCTGAAAAACCCCAACTCGGCTTATACTCGAGTCAAGGTCTGTATTATGGCAATTTGCATTGCCATAATACAGACCGGGGGAGAGGGGGGCTGGCAGAGCTGTACTTACCTGTTCTGCAGCTCCTGTCAGCTCTCTCCTCCTCCGCGCCGTCCGTTCAGCACCTCGGTCAGCTCCCAGTGTAAGTCTCGCGAGAGCCGCGGCTCTCGCGAGACTTACACTGGGAGCTGACAGAGGGAGCTGCACGGACGGCGCAGAGGAGGAGAGAGCTGACAGGAGCTGCAGAACAGGTAAGTACAGCTCTGCCAGCCCCCCTCTCCCCCCCACTGAACTGCCACTGGACCACCAGGGAAGGAGAGCCCCCCTCCCTGCCATGTATCAAGCAGGGAGGGGGGACGAAAAAAAAATAAAATAAGAAATAATAATAAAAAAAATAAATAATAATAATAAAAAAAAAAAAAAAAAAAAAAGGGGGTATAAGGACCACTGTGGGAGGGGGGGGTATAAGGACCACTATGGGAGGGAGGGGGTGGGATAAGGACCACTATGGGAGGGAGGGGGGGGATAAGGACCACTATACCACTATGGAAGGGAGGGGGGGATAAGGACCACTATCGGAGGGAGGGGGGTGGGATAAGGACCACTATGGGAGGGAGGGGGGGAGAAAAGGAACACTATGGGAGGGAGGGGGGGATAAGGACCACTATGGGAGGAAGGGAGGGGGGGATAAGGACCACTATGGGAGGGAGGGGGATAAGGACCACTATGGGAGGGAGGGGGGGGGGATAAGGACCACTAGGGGAGGGAGGGGGGGATAAGGACCACTAGGGAAGGGGAGGGGGAAGTAAGGACCACTAGGGGAGGGGAGGGGGAAGTAAGGACCACTAGGGGAGGGGTGAGTCAGGACCACTGGGGGAGGGGGGTGAAGGAACACGGGGGTGGGGAGGTAAGGACCACTGAGGGAGGAGGAGGGGAGGTCAGGACATATGGGGGGGGCAAATATCCTTGCACCGGCCCTGCACACACTGCATTCATACACACACTGCATTCATACACACTCTGCACTCATACACACACACTGCATTCACACACACACACACACGCTGCACTCATACACACGCTGCACTCATACACACACACGCTGCACTCATACACACACACGCTGCACTCATACGCACACACGCTGCACTCATACGCACACACGCTGCACTCATACACACACACGCTGCACTCATACGCACACACGCTGCACTCATACGCACACACGCTGCACTCATACGCACACACTGCATTCATTATACACACACTGTAAATAAATATTCAATTAATATATTTTTTTTAGGATCTAATTTTATTTAGAAATTTACCAGTAGCTGCTGCATTTCCCACCCTAGTCTTATACTCGAGTCAATAAGTTTTCCCAGTTTTTTTGGGAAAAATTAGGGGCCTCGGCTTATATTCGGGTCGGCTTATACTCGAGTATATACGGTAAGTTAAATTAAATGTAATGATCTTTCAGAAAAATTAGAAATGAAAGTTTTTTGACTGCGGTCCTTTAACGTTTACTATAAAACAGGAGTTAAGAATTTCTAAAGGAAACACACTGTGCAGTAAGATGTAACATTAAACCTTTTTTCATGGAGGCTGTGTAAGTCACAGCCACACAGCCAGGCAAGGTGTTTCTAAGGCTGATTTAACTCCTAAATTGGGCAGGGAGATGGCAGGAGTATGATCTATACACCAAAACCACTTCACCAAGTTGGTTTTGTATCCCTGTAAAATGACAATCTTTAATTCTGCCTGTATTTTTCTTACACTGTAAGTTTTTCTCTTCTCTATTTTAATGGATAGAGCTGAACAAGCAAATGGTCAGTTGAAAGCTCCCCCACTAAACATTGAGTGGCAGTAGCGAGATACATTTCTCTTGCTGCTCGGCACAAGCACAGCCTGCACATCAAGAGCCAGCATCCAAGTTCTGCGAGCTGGACACATGAGAAATAACATTGAGAGAGCGCAATGTAACATTCTTACCTTAACGCTGCAATGATTCCTGCAGGCATTAATTTTCTGGAACGATTATATCTCAGGCCCATAATTGTGGCCAGAGAAATTGATGCAACTGTAGAAACAAAATATATATTTATTTTGCAACCAATGTGGGAAACTACAATTTTCACGAAAATATTTGACAGCATAAAAACATATATTACAATAATTAAGGTAAATTCCAGGCTGTAGTGACCCTTTAAATCTCAGGAGTTTCTAATTTGTGTGATACAGTGTTGCATGCTTGTTGCCATGGCTACCAGATCAACATGTACCAACAGGTGTGAACATGGTATTATTTTCCTGTGACTGTAGTGTGAATGAGCAACTTGTGTATATCAAGTTTGGTACCTACAGGAATTATAGAAATAGATTAAAAATGATTAGTTTAAGTTGGAATAAATAGATTTTCCTAAAGGTACCTGATCTAATTTTGTAAGAAACATTTTAGAGCTGGTAAAGAAACGGGAAACAAGAGAAATTCACGTAATATGTGCATAATCCATAAAACACAAGGCGTTTCACACATTGCACAAAAATCTATAGGAATTTCATTTACTTACTCAAAGATATCTTGACGTCACTGGGATTAGATGAAACACAATACGCTCCGTAAGCAGCAACAATGCCAAAAGAGACACCTGCGATCAATGACACAAGACTTCCTGCAATAGAAAATCACAATAAAATCCAGAACAATAAAATCAAATTTAATGTTCAGTACCAGGGTAACACGACACCTACCAGGAATTATATATGAAAAGGTTAAATAAAACAACAGATGTTGGATTTATTCACCACAACATGAATTGTAAAGAAAGAACAATAGAAATATAATTTTAAGGTCAAAATAGACAAGCTGAAAAATCTGCAGAATGTATTCATTATTTCAGTTCCGCTCCAATGCCTCAATTTATATCCGCAATCCTTTGTTTAATGAACCATGCCATATAAGTGTACATGTATTACATTTAAAAGGTCTGCAGGGGTTATTATGCTAAACAGGGTTGTTAACTCCCAAGTCGGATACCCGTGCTATTCTATAGGTCTTTTGCAGAGTCTAATGAAGTTGTTCTGAATTAATGATTTTCATTAATTAAACCCACAATTTAAAAGTCTCTTGTCAATTCTTTGCAAGTACACATACACAATACTGCAGGGTTTAAGGACATTATTTACTCACCTTTACGGGAATATCCCAGGAAACCACCAAGAGCCAAAACGGCCGCATAGCCAAATCCTATCCAGTCAATGGCCATGATTCTGGGGAATGAAAGAAAACCAGAAGATTCAGAATAGCATTGAGTCTCATAACCTGCATTACAAAGGCCCAGTAAACGGCACATGTTACAGGCGTCTTCCTGGCTTTGAAACATTTTACATAGAACTCTATGACTGTATCTCTGAGCCTAAAAAACAGAATGCTATCTGGCCTAGAAACCATGGAGACATTTGTTAACCACCAACTGGCCACTACTTCTCCACATTGCCATGCATCTTACCCTCCAAATAAGTTTTCTGGAACTTTGCATGCAAGGGGATCCTTTCTCTGCTTTTTCGGTGTGCCTTAACACACCCCAACAATATTCAATGGTGAGAATTAGATTTAGCATATCATACGTGCCAACAGTCCTGAAATTGCATATTGAAGCCGAGATTTTCCCATGAACCACATAGAAACATAGAAAGTGAAGGCAGATAAGAACCATTCGGCCCATCTACTCTGCCCAATTTTCTAAATAGAAAAATGTTAATAAAAAGGAAATTCCTCAGCCATCTATGAGTGGAGGGGAAGAATATGAATCATCAAACTATGACTAATCAGGCTTATTATTAAACACTTATTTGACTTCGTGTGCAGCTCCAATGTGTTGATCAGACTACATATTTTATTTGTTTGATTTCTCCCATTACCACAACCTAGAAATCTAATCAATGGCAACATTATGCTAAGCTATCCAATACATTGTCCTTATTGAATGCATTGCAGTAACCAATACAAAACTCTTTGTGCTTCGTTAAAGGGATTTACCTGCTTTAAGTCTTTGTTTTTAGAGTTTTCATACTATACTAGATACACTTATTTCTAAACACATACTTCTGATATAAACCGTTTTCATTCAAAGCACTAGTGTGAATACTCCCTTGCTAAGTTAGTTTGACACTAGTTTACATGATAATTACATCAAATGTGGTCTTTACACATGTTGATTGGTTATTGTCCACAAATAAAGACATGGCAGCAAGTCACTTTATTATTGTAATTGTCTAGTCATCTGCTGCCATCTACAGGATTCACTGAGCAGCACAACATTGTTTTCTACATGGCAATATGGACAAGAATGGCTTCTTCACAGAGTTGAAATAATCAGACCCAAGTTACATAAGTTAAACACATTCTAAAAAGAAAATGTTGACGTTGGACCTCAAAACACACAGGGCTATTCACTTATGTAAGAATTTAAAGTAGCCAAATTGGAAACATAACTGTAAAAACCAACATTACAAGTGGAAAAAATTGGCGCTGAAATAAAATAAGATATATTACCAGGCAGCAGTCTCAGTAAACTTAGAATCGCACTGGGAAGGTTTCTGTGGGGAAAAAAAAGTCTGCTTTTTAATTTGTATGGTTAATTAAAGGCTTCTCCTACTTAAATTCTGAATTATAGCATCAGTGGCACAGACATCTATTGCCGTTATAATAATGTCTGGAACCTGTTTACATTTGTCGTGTTTAGAGGTGGGATTCTGGGAAAATCCAAATTTAAAGGGACACTATAGTCACCAGAACAGCTCCAGCTTATTGTATTTGTTCTGGTGAGCAGAATCATTCCCTTAAAGGCACTCTCCAGTGCCAGGAAAACATATCCGTTTTCCTGGCACTGCAGAACCCTGCAGTGCCCCTCTCCCTCCCACCCCTCATCCCATGTTGCTGTGACTTACCTGAATCCATGTCTCTCGGTGCTGGGTCAGGCAACCGCCCACGCTCCTCCCTCGCCGACACCAGATGGAGACGGAGAACTAATGCACACTATTCAATGCTTTCCTATGGGGATTACAGCGACACTGGAGGTAAAGAATACAGAAGTCCCTCTGGTGGCTGTCTGACAGACAGCAACTAAAGGAGGACTTAACCTTGCAAGGTAATTACTTCAGTTTATAAAAACTGCAATAATTACACTTGCAGGGTTAAGAACGATGGGAGTTGGCACCCAGACCACTCCAATGGGCAGAAGTGGACTGGGTGCCTGGAGTGTCCCTTTAAGGCCTTTTTTTGCAGTAAAAACGGTCTTTTCAGAGAAAATGCAGAGTTTACATTACAGCCTAGTGATAACTCCATTGGACACTCCTCAGACGGCTGCTAGAGGTGCTTCATTGGGCAGTGCTGCACACTGTGCAGTACTGCAATTCAGTGTATTCACTCACTGCATGGAGACACTGAACTTTCCTCATAGAGATGCATTGATTTAATGCATCTCTATGAGGAGATGCTGATTGGCCAGGACCATAGGCGTGCGCACGGGGTGTGCCGGGTGTGCCTGGGCACACCCTAATCCCCGCGGCACGCCTATGTATTGAGACCGGCAGGGGAGATCTCAGGATCTCCCCTGTCGGCTCATGCAGAGCTGTCGCTATCCGAGCGCCGGCTCTGCTCTCAGCCTCCCTCCCCACCGACCCACAGGCAGGGAGGGAGGCAGGAGAGGACCCGGGGAGCTCAACCAGCAGCTCCGCCGGGTTCCTCTTGCGAGATCTGAGCGTTGCCGCAGCAACGCTCAAATCTCGCGAGAGTGAACTCTAGCGAGATCTGAGCGTTGCCGCAGCAACGCTCAAATCTCGCGAGAGTGAACTCTAGCCCCGCAGGGTAGAGTTCACTCTCCACTGGACCACCAGGGACGGCGGTAGCATGGTCCCCCCTTCCTACATAAGGTAACAAGGGAGGGGGGATATTAACTAAACGGCACCTCACCGCCACTGGACCACCAGGGAAGGCAGCAGGAACAAGAATCCCCCCTCCCTACATAAGGTAAGAAGGGAGGGGGGATATTGAGTCATGTACCCCCACCTCCACCCCCCACAATCACCCACACACATACAGCACACACACCCACACACACACAGCACCTACACACATACAGCACACACACACATACAGCACACACACACATACAGCACCTTCACACATACAGCACACACATACAGCACACACACACATACAGCACACACATACAGCACACACACACACACACACAGGACCTACACACATACAGCACTTTCACACATACAGCACTTTCACACATACAGCACTTTCACACATACAGCACACACACATACAGCACCCCCACACACAGCACCCACACACACATACAGCACCCACACACACACACAACACCCTCACACAGCGCCCACACACACACACAGCACCTACACACATACAGCACCCACACACACACACACAGCACACATACAGCACACACACAGCACCCACACCCACATACAGCACCCACACACATACAGCGCCCTTACACACACACACACACACACACACACACAGCACCCACACACAAACAGCGCCCTTACACACACACACACACAGCACCCTTACACACACGCACAGCAGTGTGTGTGTGTGTGTATAAATATATATATATACACACACACACACACATATACACGCGGCGTGTGATTGTGCTTTAGGGTGCACACCCTAATGCAATAGGCTGCGCACGCCTATGGCCAGGACTGTGTTTGACTTGTGCTGGCTCTGCCCCTGATCTGCCTCCTTGACAGTCTCAGCCAATCCTATGGGAAAGCATTGTGATTGGCTTACAGAATTACTTCTGATGATGTCGGCTAAGCAGGCAGATCAGGGGTAGAGGTAGCAGCTGCAGACTTAAATACAAGTAAGATTTTACTAGTGACCCTATAGTGTTCCTTTAAGTGCTAAAACTGGGATAGACACCATGTAAACAATTCAGCACATTCCAATGGGGACTTCTCCTGTTTTACATTTTGCACCACTGTAGAACAGAACACTTTGATAAATCTTCCCTGATATGTCACTCTGTGGCTCAATCCAGATCCATACTTCTAAGACCAAGTGGATTCCCCTTTGATGTAATTATAAAAACAGTCGAGATTGTAGCCACAGCATTTTTGCCAATCACTGCAAGTTACAAGTAAATGGGAACAGACTGTATTGTGACATCATACAATACGATTATGTTGTCATGGTGCTTTTACGTTCAGTTTCACAGTTCCATGAGAATATACATTTGCTTCCAGTAGCCATAGGGACATTGCACATACTGTGTAAATGTACCTTATTTAGATCATTAGCTGTAAAAAACACTTTAACTGCAGCGGGTATACAACCCGCACTGCTGCCAGTGCCAACTTATTGGCAGATTACAAAATAGCTGGACTTCCTCAAATTATTATACATTCAGCACTATCACATACAGAACTGTGCATGAATGTGTTAACATTCTCATTCCCAATACGGAATGCACAAAGCCCCAGCGCCAAGTGATCGGCTCTGCCCTTTAACCCTCGGTAGGTACATGCAGCCGGATAGTGTGCACGATTCTCACAGGATGCCCTTATTAATAGGATCCATGGAACGTACAGAATAAATATCGCCAGCTCTTTCCTGTAGTTACTAACAAGCATGTGTTCCCCACCCACCCTGCGGGCTGCCAGGAAGGAGTGCCTCCCTGACGAGGATTACAGAGCCAAGTCCTCACTCCAGAGGCAGGAAGGCACTTCACTCCTAGGATTTCGATCCAGCTGGATCATTACTTGCTATGGGGGATTTTATTAACTTAATTTCATTTAGCACGATCAGGATCCAGAGTCCAGACCTACCTCTCTTCTTGGTGCCCGCCTCCAGTTTCTAACCTCTCAACTCTGACATCCACTGCTCAGTTGCAACAAATTGTTCATTTGTTGTCATTCTTCAGTTTGTTGCTGACACCTAGTGGCGGCTTGTGTGTCCTACATGTGAATTAGATTTTATATAAAAAAAACAGTATAAAACACATTAGGACAGGAAATAGTCAAATCAGGTGGGATTGAAGCAGAGCTGGAGGAGAGAGTAAAGTGCTGCCCTTTATGAGAGAGCAAGAGACAGGTATGTGAGGTAGAGGTTACTCTGGGAGGCCATAAGCTTTCCTAGGGTAAAACTTGACCAAAACTGAAATTCTGGTCTTTCCTCCCTCAAGTGTTGTTACTCCTGTGTCGGTCTTCCTCCAAGTCAACGGTGCTACCATCAGCTCCACCACGTAGGTGTTCTCTTTGACTCCGACCTCTCCTTCAAGCCTCATGTTCAATCTATCGCCAAATCCTGTAATTTCCATCTCAAAAACATTCCGCGCATCCGCCCCTACTTAATGCCAGATGCGACTAAGGTGTTCCATTCCACTGTCCTTTCTCGCCTTGACTACTGTAATCCGCTTCTCAGTGGTCTTACATGCTCCCAACTTGTGCCGTTACAGTCCATCATGAATGCGGCAGCGAGGCTCATCTTCCTGTCCACCCGCAACTCCCATGCCTCACCCTTCGGTCAGTCTCTAAATTGGCTTGCTATAAAATATAGAGCTCAATTTAAAATTCTGGTTCTTGCTTTCAAATCTCTACATAATACTGCTCCCACCTATCTATCCTCCCTTATACACAAGTATGTCCCGTCTAGGCCCTTACGATCTGCTGAAGACTTACGTCTATCTTCTGTCCCACCTCTGATACTCGCCTTCAAGATTTCTCGAGGGCTGCACCGTTCCTGTGGAACTCGCTTCCCTCCTCCGTTAGATGCTCACCCAGTCTCCACTCCTTCAAAAAATCGTTCAAAACCCACTTCTTCATAAAAGCGTATCAATTAAACTGTTAATAGCTCCTGACTGATTCCTCTTCTGCAACTGTCACTATTCTAATACTATCCTTACCTTTTTGTGTCATTTCACCCCACTCCCTCTAGCATGTAAGCTCATTGAGCAAGGCCCTCAAGCCCTCTGTTCCTGTGTGTCCAACTTGTCTGGTTACAACTACATGTCTGTTTGTTCACCCATTGTAAAGCGCTGCAGAATTTGATGGCACTTTATAAATATAATAATAGTGTCTGATGGCGGTAGGCAGGCTATTCCATAGGAAGGGAGCCACCCGCGAGAAGCCATGCAAGCGTGAGTTGTCTGTACGGGTGCGAGCAGCGGACAGGAGAAGGTCACGGGCAGAGCGGAGAGACTGAGAAGGGGCATACCTATAGATCTGTGTAGAGATATAAGCAGGGCTAGAATTGGTCAATGCTTTATAGGTATGGGTTAGCACTTTGAATTGACTCCTATAGGATACAGGAAGCCAATGTAAGGATTGACAGAGGGGTGAGGTGTGAGAGGACCGACTAGAGAGGAAAATCAATCTGGCGGCAGCATTCATGCAGACTGTAGCAGGGTAATACGGTTTTTGGGAAGACCAATTAGGAAAGGGTTACAATAATCAATGCGGGAAAGTACTAGAGCAAGCATGTCAAACTCAAAGTCTGTATCGGGCCACATAAACGAGGTTTAAAGGACCACTCTAGGCACCCAGACCACTTCAGCTTAATGAAGTGGTCTGGGTGCCAGGTCCTTCTAGGGTTAACCCATTTTTTCATAAACATAGCAGTTTCAGAGAAACTGCTATGTTTGTGAATGGGTTAAGCCTTCCCCTATTTCCTCTAGTGGCTGTCTCACTGACAGCCGCTAGAGGCGCTTGCGTGATTCTCACTGTGAAAATCACAGTGAGAGCACGCAAGCGTCCATAGGAAAGCATTATGAATGCTTTCCTATGCGACCGGCTGAATGCGCGCGCAGCTCTTGCCGCGCGTGCGCATTCAGCCGACGGGGAGGAGAAGAGGAGGATCGGAGGAGGAGAGCTCTCCGCCCACCGCTGGAAAAAGGTAAGTTTTTACCCCTTTCCCCTTTCCAGAGCCGGGCGGGAGTGGGACCCTGAGGGTGGGGGCACCCTCAGGGCACTCTAGTGCCAGGAAAACGAGTATGTTTTCCTGGCACTAGAGTGGTCCTTTAAGTTTATGTGGGCCACAAAAAAAATTACCGTAAATTTTCATAGAAACGTAGGTTTATTTTAAAAAGTACAGTATATAAAAAAAAGCAGCATCCCCCTCTACTAAATCCCAGCCCCCCCTACTAAACCACAGCACCCCCCCTCTACCAGCCTGTGCCAAATCTGATCCTCCCGCTGACACACACACACACAAACACATATTCACTGACAGACACACTGAAACACACACAGACTCAATGACACACACAAAAACACACACACACTCAATGACACACACAAACACACACTCACACACACAGACTCAATGACACACACAAACACACACTCACACACACACATACTCAATGACACACACAAACACACACAGACTCAATGACACACACAAACACACACTCACACACAGACTCAATGACACACACATTCACACTCACACACACAGACTCACAGACACACACAAACACACATACAGACTCACAGACACACACATACAGACTCACAGACAGACACAAACACACATACAGACTCACAGACAGACACAAACACACATACAGACTCACAGACAGACACAAACACACATACAGACTCACAGACAGACACAAACACACACTGACAGACAAACAGACACAGACACACACTGACAGACAGACAGACACAGACACACACTGACAGACAGACAGACACAGACACACACTCTGACACAGACAGACACTCTGACACAGACAGACACACACGGTACTCACTTTTCTTTATTGCTCCCTACCTTTAGAAGCCGATTTGGGGCATCTCCCTAGGGTCCTTCCTGCTCCTCACTGCTCCCTCGCGCGGTTTAGTGATGCCGGAATATGACATCATATTCCAGCGCCTGTCTTCACTTCAGATGGCGCGCGCAAGGGAGCAGTGAGGAGCAGGAACATTGAGCTCCCTCCTCCCTGGCTGGGTAAGTTTTAGCAGAGTGGGCACCTGCAATGTGGGGGAATAAGGTGCCTACTCTGCTATAACACCAGCATGTACTTGCAGCTCGCCGGGCTGCAAAGATGGTCCTTTTGGGACGCATACGGCCCGTGGGCCGCAAGTTTGACATGCTTGTACTAGAGCATGGACAAGCTCGTTGGTAGCATCTTGCGTAAGAAAGGGGCGGAGAGAGAGAATATTTCTAACTCAAAATCTCAAATCATTTTTTAGTTTAATTTTCTCTAGAGAAATTCTATACTTAAAAGTAATCCTTTGGCGACATCTTGTGGTTAAATTCTGTATTACACTTGTCATTTGAATTTATCTTCAAAATGGCCAACTTACTTAAAGGGACACTATAGTCATCTGAACAACTTTAGCTTAATGAAGCAGTTTTGGTGTATAGAACATGTCCCTGCAGCCTCACAGCTCAATCTTCTGCCATTTAGGAAAAACATTGGCTTTTTCCTGGCCAAGACAAGAGTAGGACACCATCAGGCCCGGACTGGCCATCGGGCATACCGGGCAAATGCCCGGTGGGCCGCGATGGCCGTGGGGCCGAGGCCGGCAGGGGAGATCACAGGATCTCCCCTGCCAGTCTCTGCAGGGCCAGCGCTACCCGAGCGCCGGCCCTGCTGTGTGCTTCCATGGGCCGGTGGGGAGATCAAAGATCTCCCTCACCGGCCCAGAGACACTGACAGGCGGCCGCTGGCAGGAGAGGGAGTGAGGGAGGGAGGCAGGCGAGAGGACCGGCGGAGCTCTAGCCAGCAGCTCCGCCGGGTCCTCTCGCGAGGTCTGAGCGTTGCCGCGGTTACCGCGGCAACGCTCAGATCTCGCGAGAGTGAACTATAGCCTTCAGGCTAAAGTTCACTCTCACCACTGGACCACCAGGGAAGGAAGCTGCACGGCATCCCCCCACCCCCCAGCCCCAGGCAGAACGGATCCCCCTCTCCCCACAGGCAGAACAGCTCCCCCCCTCCTTCCAGGCTAAAAGGTAAGAAGGGAGGAGGGGGGGATATAACTTTTTTTTTTTTTTTAATTAATAAAAAATATATTTAAATGTAAATAAAATATACATTCACACTCACACACACACAGCACCCCCAGACACACACAGCACCACCAGACACACACACACACACACACAGCACCCCCAGACACACACACACACACAGCACCCCCAGACACACACACACACACAGCACCCCCAGACACACACACACACACACAGCACCCCCAGACACACACACACAGCACCCCCAGACACACACACACACAGCACCCCCAGACACACACACACACACAGCACCCCCAGACACACACACACAGCACCCCCAGACACACACACAGCACCCCCAGACACACACACAGCACCCAAACACACAGCACCCTCGCTCACACATATATATATATATATATATATATATATAAATAAAATAACCCTCAGTGAGTGAACAGACAAAGAAAATTAGAAACCTAGAATGTGACGGCACATAAAAAACACCCTCACACACAGCACCCCTCTTACATACACACACTGCGCCCCTCACGCATACAATATGTCCAAATATATATATACACACACACACACACACACACACACACACACACACACACAATCTCCTATACACACTCTGGGTCCTTTACACAGTAGATCTCCTACACACACACTACATTCCTTGTCAGCAAACACATACAACATTCTCTAAACACACCCTCTCTGCAACCCCTACACACACTACGTCACCTATACACACATACACTTCAACCCATATGCACACACTCGCTACATCCCCTATAACACTATGCTCCCTATACACACACGCTCTACAGCCCCTAGCCACATATATTACACCACAAACACAAATGAAATTGACCTATTTACACAATACCACACCACACTCTACACACACGCAATCCCACAAGCAGGCTCCATACACATGCACCATACACTTTTCTGGCCCTTTTGTCCTCTGGTATCCCACTTGTGGAGACACCAGAGACTATTTAAAAGCAAACTCAGCGCAAGCATGTTATTAAATTTGCTTGCGCTGCGCAGAACAAATTCAGGGCCTTTTTCTAATGCCAGAGCTCTTCAGCGGGGCTCTGCGCATTGAACTAACATGCTCACTTTGAAAGGGGGCGTGCTTGTCATTAGTGATGACAAAACACACCCTCTCTGGCCCGCCCCCTTCTTAGGGGGCCGCTCTGATTGAAAAATGCCCGGGCCTAATTTTTTTCCCAGTCCGGCCCTGGACACCATACATATCAAGACCCAGAAACTACTTACTATGAATAAAGAATTTCAATACCCAGAGATATCCAGAGATTGTACCCCAAGAAAGGATGTTGATCCAATTTTTACTTCAGGATGATCTCATAAGGAAAGAGCATCACATAAATGACCATTCTCAGACAATGGTCTAAGACCTGCTTAGAAACTTCCAGCATTGGATTTGGAGGTGAAGGAGTGGCGCCCAGTGAACCTCAGGTTACAAAATGGCAAAAAACTTTAATCTCAAATTGTGTATATTGAAACCTTGATGCTTAACTTAAAATTACTCTACAGGCACTAAGACCACTACAACAAGAGGAGTCTTTAATAAGAGGGGCAAAGATTTAAAAATAATTTTAGTTAGTATTACTTTACAGAGAGGGTAGTGGATGCATGGAATAGCCCATCAGATGAATTGGTAGAGGTTAACACAGTGAGGGAGTTTAAAGGGAAACTCTCTCTCCCACCACCCATCCCCTGGTAGCTGAAGGGGTGATGTCCTTCGGCGGTGGTTTCTGCTCGCCGCAGCTCCTCCCAGTGATTACGTCAGCCGGTGGGCGAGACTGATCCTGCCCGCTGGCTGAGGAAACCTAATGCCGCGCATGCGCATTAGAGCTCTCCATAGGAAAGCATTGAAAAATGCTTTTCAATGCTTTCCTATGGGGAATTGAGCAACGCTGGAGGTTCTCACACAGCGTGAGGACGTCCAGCGACGCTCTAGCACAGGTTTACTGTGCTATGGACACGGAAGTGCCCTCTAGTGGCTGTCTAATAGACAGCCACTAGAGGTGGAGTTAACCCTGCAAGGTAATTATTGCAGTCTATAAAAAAAACTGCAATAATTACACTTGCAGGGTTAAGAGTAGAGGGAGTTGGCACCCAGACTTCTCCAATGGGCAGAAGTGGTCTGGGTGCCTGGAGTGTCCCTTTAAGCATGCGTGGGATAGGTATAAGGCTATCCTAGCCTTAAGATAAGGCCAGAGACTAATGAAAGTATTTAGAAAATTGGGCTGACTAGATGGGCCAAGTGGTTCTTATCTGCCGTCACATTCTATGTTTCTATGTTTCATCTCAAGGAAGTGGTCTGGGTGCCATGTCCCCGTTTGATTAACCTTGCAGCTGAAAACATTGCTGTTTTGTAGGAACTGTAATATTTTCATTGAAGGTTAACAGGCCTCTAGTGACTGGTGGAAGACAGCCACTAGAGGCGCTGCTGCAGATATTACATAGTTACATAGCTGAAAAGAGACTTGCATCCATCAAGTTCAGCCTTCCTCACATTTGTTTTTTTTGCTGTTGATCCAAAAGAAGGCAAAAAAAACCCAGTTTGAAGCACAATTTTGCAACAAGCTAGGAAAAAAAATCCTTCTTGACCCCAGAATGGCAGTCAGATTTATCCTTGGATCAAGCAGTTATTACCCTACATTGAAAGATTATATCCTTGAATATTCTGTTTTTGCAAGTATGCATCTAGTAGCGGTTTGAACATCTGTATGGACTCTGATAAAACCACTTCTTCAGGCAGAGAATTCCACATTCTGATTGTTCTTACAGTAAAAAAACCTTTCCTTTGCCTTAGTTAAACTATATTATAGCTCAAACAACTCTCATTAAGACCATTTGCTTTGTGCAGGATGGCAATAGCCCCAAAATGCTTCCTTATAGGAGTATGTGTGTATGTATGTATGTATGTACAAAAATATGTCCTATGCACAGAATACCACTACTCCTGGGCAGCAGCAATGACCATTGTACACAACAGCCCCAGTACATACAATAAAAAAAAATATAAAAAAAGTTACTTGCACACTATTCCAAATACCTGTGCATATTTATATAAATGGAGGTTTTTAGTTGCACTCCAATGGCCATTAGATGTAAGCCCACCTGCCACGTCAGGGCAAACCTCTTAGGTGGTTCATACACGAAAAATTTACCTCGCTTGCTTCAGCGTCAGACAAAAAATAAAATCTAATGAGACAGAGAGGGGTATTATTAAACCACGTTCGGCCGTGCTTAAATGCTTTAAGAATTTATAGTGGTAAATAGGGGTAACAGCGGTCACAAAATTTTTATTGGTACTTAAGTTGAGAAAAAATAGGAACAGGCATTAATTCCATCTTGATGTGGGGTTTTGCTGTCCAGGGGTACTGTCTGCAAGCTGTGTGATTTGGCAATTGTCCATTTGTTCTGCTGATCAGAGGTTTGAGGATTTTTCCCACTAGGACCAAAATCTGTTCATTAAGTCTGTGCATGCCTATTATAATAGGTCTGCCAGTGTTTCCTGATTTTCTGAATTTTTGGTAACATAGAGAAGGTCCTCATGCTAGTAGAATTGGTGGAGCTGCTCCAATTCCGGTTGTCAAGGTTTTGGAAAGAGATTGAAATTCTTGAGTTCTGTGCTGTATTCTGTGGTGGGGTCTTGACTAAGTTTTTGGTAGTATGTATGATCAGACAATTACCTGAATCACTCTTTGATCTAGTCCTCTGTAGTGATGTCCCGAACGGATCGCCGGCAAATAGTTCCCGGTGAACATCGCGTGTTCGCGTTCGCCACGGACGGGGAACATATGCGATGTTCGATCGGCGCTATTGGCGCTTCCGTGCTGCTCACTGTGATTTTCACAGTGAGAAGACACCAGCTTCCATAGGAAAGCATTGAGAATGCTTTCCTATGGACTGGCTGAATGTGCGCACGGCTCTTGCCGCGCATGCGCATTCAGCAGATGACGGGGAAAAGGAGGAGAAGAGTCCCCAGCGCCGAGGGAGCCCGGGGCTGGAGAAAGGTAAGTGTTTAACCCCTTCCTCTCCATCCAGCCTGGCAGGAGTAAGACCAGAGTTTGTTTTCCTGGCACTATAGTGGTCCTTTAACTTCTGTCGCTGATGAGATAATGGAGTCTAAAGGACCTTAATTCAATTATACACAAAATCATAAAACACAATAAAAATACATTTGGTTTGCATTTGGTGCTTTTGCCGGTCACCTTTCCGGGGCTCCAGCGTACGAACTACAGGTTGTTTCGCTTGGATCGCAAGTAGTGTTAGTTCGCCATGGTCTCAGGCACCTTCCCTCCAAAAAGCGCTTTCCTGGCCCTTTTCAAAGTGGTCCAAGATGCAGGACTAAGTTGACCAGTAACCGCACGGTCCCCTAGCCAAAACTAGTTCCATAGAATCGCGGCTAAGTGCCGCTGGGGACCCGCGAAGTCATCATGCCGAAAATAGTTCCAGGGCATTCGCGGCTAAGTCCCCCTGAAGTCTATTCGCAGTTTTGGTCCATGCGAACAGCCGCCAGGAAGCTAGCATTCGGTTCTATGCATATGAATGGAAAGTGCCGAACCAGGGGGAATAAAATATGGGTCTTTACAGTCGTTGAACTGTCCCATAGTCGGTGGGCAGGACACCAGCTTCCACACCCCTCCAGGAGTCTGTGGGAAGCAGCGTTTGTCACCATTGCCCATTACGCAGTGAATACTAGCTACCAAAACGTTTGACCAGTGTCAATGCATGGGTGCCCAAAACAGAAAAACTACTTTTGCTCAAATTATTGAAAAAAATAATTAAAGCCATGATAGAAAGGTGTTAGAACATATAGTGCATTGCAGTTTGGTGCGTATGGGGCTGCGCAGCCACAGACCTGTCACAGTGCCCAGAATGACAGCTGTCCACTGCGATGCACGCCTTCAATGGGGATGTGTACTTCAGAATTGGACCATGGAGCAATGAAAGAAGATTGCCTGGTCTGGTGAATCACTTTCTTTTAGATCAGCAGGATGTCTGTATGTGTGTGCAACATTTACCTGGGGCAGCAGAATGCACTATGGGAAAAATTGAGGCTGGAGGAAGGAGTGTTATGCTCTGGGAAATGTTCTGCTGGGAAACCTTAGGTCCTGGCATTCATGTTGATGTTACTTTGACATGTATTATCTACCTAGAGGTTGCTGCAGACCACGTACACCCCTCCATGGCAATGGTATTCCCTAATGGCAGTGGCCTCTTTCAGCAGAATAATGCACCACTAAAAAATGTTCAAGAATGGTTTGAGAAACATGACAAAGAGGTTGCCTTGGCCTCCAAGTTCCCCAGATCTCAACCAATTGGTCTTAAAGTGGTGGTTTCCAACCTTTTTTATTCTGAACATTTTTATTATTGATATAGTTGCTCTAATTTCAAGTTAATAATAAACTGTAGGCTTTCCCTGCAGATAGACACACTGGCACACATGCAGATACCCAGGGCACAGATACACACTGACATACATACAGACACAGATAAAAACACTTCTACACATGCAGATACACAGACACAGATGGAAAAACACACGCATACATATAAAGGCACATAGCTACACATGAATAACAAAAAACAAAAAAAAAACACCACACGTACAGACCGACACAAACACTGTCACGTGCTGAAACACATGCAAACACTGACACACATGCAGATATACATATACAAACACTTACATACAGATACAGGCACACAGAAACACATACAGATACACCCTGGCACACATACAGGTGTACAGACAGACACAAACATCGCCACACATGCTGATACACAGACACACAGATGGAAACAATGGCACACATGCACTGACACACTGATACACACATACAAATCCAAACAATGACACACATAAGCACTACATACATGTAGTAGTTATGATGTCAGTAGTGCCAGGATCCCATCCCAGAGTAAGTAGTCAAATCGTTTAAGAACAGTTTGACAACTTACATGGGGTCTGCTGGGATATAGGGCATAGGAGCAGTGGAATGAGTGAGGGGCGAAGTGTGTGTGTGTGTGTGTGTGTGTGTGTGCGTGAGGGTGGCAGTGTATGTCAGGGTTGCAGTGTGTGTGTGTGTATAGGGGCACTGTATATATGGGGGGCACTGTATGTGTGTGAGGGTGGCAGTGTGTGTGTGTGAGGGAGCACTGTAGGTGTGTGTGGGGCAGTGTGTGTATGGGGGCACTGTATAAAAGAGTGGGGCACTGTATGTGTCTGTGGGGCAATGTGTGTATGGGTGTGCAGTGTATGTGTGTTGGGGGAAATGTGTCTATGGGTGTGCAGTGTATGTGTGGGGGGGCAATGTGTCTATGGGTGTGCAGTGTATGTGTGGGGGGGCAATGTGTCTATGGGTGTGCAGTGTATGTGTGGGGGGGCAATGTGTCTATGGGTGTGCAGTGTATGTGTGTGGGGGGCAGTGTGTCTATGGGTGTGCAGTGTATGTGTGTGGGGGCAGTGTGTCTATGGGTGTGCAGTGTATGTGTGTGCCTATGGGTGTGCAGTGTATGTGTGTGTGGGGGGCAGTGTGTCTATGGGTGTGCAGTGTATGTGTGTGTGGGGGGCAGTGTGTCTATGGGTGTGCAGTGTATGTGTGTGTGGGGGCAGTGTGTCTATGGGTGTGCAGTGTATGTGTGTGTGGGGGGCAGTGTGTCTATGGGTGTGCAGTGTATGTGTGTGGGGGGGGCAGTGTGTCTATGGGTGTGCAGTGTATGTGTGTGTGGGAGGCAGTGTGTCTATGGGTGTGCAGTGTGTGTGGGGGGCAGTGTGTCTATGGGTGTGCAGTGTATGTGTGTGTGGGGGGCAGTGTGTCTATGGGTGTGCAGTGTGTGTATGTGATTTTTTTAAAATTATTTAATAAAATAAATACATTTATGTTCCCCCTCTCTTCTTACCTTTACTGAAGGAGGAGGGGGACATTTCTTGATCCCTGGTGGTCCCAGTGGTAAGAGTGAACTCTAGCCCATAGCTCCAGGGCTAGAGTTCACTCCTGCAAGATAACCGTGGCAACGCTCCATGCTCGCGAGAGTAGGACCCGGAGGAGCTGCAGGCTGAGCTTCAGGGTCCTCTCTCCCTCCTCTACCGGCTGTCAGCAATGTGCCTGCAGACCAGGGAGGGAGATCTCTAATCTCCCCTCCAGCCCGTGAAGGCACATTGCAGGGCTGGCGCTTGGACAATGCCAGCCCTGCATTAAGGGGGAAGAGTCTCGGGGGGGAGGGGGGCAATTGCCCAGTTGCCGCCCCCCCCCCCCTCTCCCCGATCTGCTAGTGGGCCCACTCACCCTGCGGTTCTGAACCTGTGTGGAGCAGCGCCGCTATCACCTATTGCACTAGATTGTACCTTTTTGGTATGCGTACCATAGGTTGGGAACCCCGGTCTTCAGCTTGACTAATCAGTGTATATTACTACTGATTAAACAACAGCATAGTTCCTATAAGTAAAATGGTGAAGAAAGGTCAAAAAGGGCAGCAGTGGGTTTAAGGGGACACTAAACACCCAAAACCATTTTGAAGTGGTTTTGATGTATAGATCACACCCCTCAATCTCACGTTTCTACCATTTAGAAATCAAATCACTTTGTTTATGCAGCCATAGATACACCTCACTACCGGAAGCATACCTAGAGTATCTAGCACCCTTGGTGAGGAGCTGTATCACATATACACACTGCTAAAAAGAATAAAAGGGAACACAAACAACACAATGTAACTCCAAGTCAATCAATCACACTCATAGGCGTGCGCACGGGGTGTGCCGGGTGTGCCTGGGCACACCCTAATCACACCTCCATGCTGCACTGCCTCTGGGCAGACTGACATGTCGGGTCCTCGGTCTATGACCGAGGACCCGACACAGGAGGGGGCCCAGCGGCTTGCCCACAATGCCGCTGGGTGAGAAGCCCCTCCTGTCCGTCTGCCCTGATGGAGATTCAGCCTCAGTCTGCAGCTCCGCCGGGAGTGAGCTGCAGACTGAGGTGTCTCGCGATCTCCAGCCTGTCAGAGCGTTGCCGAGGCAACGCTCTGCCTGGAGATCGCGAGACTCACCGTGTGGTCTGCAGCTCACTCCCGGCGGAGCTGCAGACTAAAGAGAGAGGGCGCCCACTGGACCACCAGGGCAGGTATTTAAACCCCCCTCTGTCCCCTGTCACTCACTGCCCCCCCACCCTGCCTCTGCCCCCATACCCCCCCTAACCCCTGTCCCTAGCCCTCTAACCCCTGTCACTACCCCTCTACCCCCCTAACCCCTGTCACTACCCCTCTAACCCCCTAACCCCTGTCACTACCCCCCTAACCCCTGTCACTACCCCCCTAACCCCTGTCACTACCCCTCTAACCCCCTAACCCCTGTCACTACCCCCTAACCCCTGTCACTACCCCCCTAACCCCTGTCACTACCCCTCTAACCCCTGTCACTACCCCCCTAACCCCTGTCACTACCCCCTAACCCCTGTCACTACCCCTCTAACCCCTGTCACTACCCCTCTAACCCCTGTCACTACCCCTCTAACCCCTGTCACTACCCCTCTACCCCTAACACCTGTCACTGCCCCTCTAACTCCCTAACCCATGTCACTGCCTCTCCACCCCCTTAACCCCTGTTACTGCCCTTCCACTCCCCCACCCCGTCACTACCCCTCTATCCCCCTAACCCCTGTCACTACTCCTCTATCCCCCTAACCCGTTACTCCCCCTCTACCCCCTAACCCCTGTCACTAACCGTCTACTCCCGCTACCTCCTGTCACTGCCCCTCCACCCCCCTACCTCCTGTCCCTCTACCCCCAACCCCTGTCTTTGCCCCTCCACCCTCCTAACCCCTGTCGCCCACACAGTGCACCCCTCACAATCATACACACTGTACCCCACACACACTGAATCCCTCACAATTACACAAACTGTACCCTTTACAATTACATACACTGTACCCCTCACAATCACACACTGCACCCTTCACAATTACACCACACTGCACTCCTCGCAATCACACACACTGCACCCCTTACACGCTGCACCGCTCACAATCACACACTGCACCTATGTATATATATATATGTGTGTGTGTGTGTGTGTGTGTGTGTGTGTATGTATGTGTGTGTGTGTGTATGTGTATATAAAAATACATATACACGCGGCGTGTGTGTTTGTGCTTTAGGGTGCACACCCTAATGCAACAGGCTGCGCACGCCTATGATCACACTTCTGTGAAATCAAACTGTCCACTTAGGAAGCAACACTGAGTGACAATCAATTTCACATGCTGTTGTGCAAATGGGATAGACAACAGGTGGAAATTATAGGCAATTAGCAAGACACCCCCAATAAAAGGAGTGGTTTTGCAGGTGGTGACCACAGACCACTTCTCAGTTCCTATTCTTCCTGGCTGATGTTTTGGTCACTTTTGAATGCTGGCGGTGCTTTCACTCTAGTGGTAGCATGAGACGGAGTCTACAAACCACACAAGTGGCTCAGGTAGTGCAGCTCATCAAGGATGGCACATCAATGCGAGTGTCACGACTGCTAGTGTGGTCCAGCACGCAGAAACTATGTAAACATATACATAAGAAAGAAAATTAAAATAAAAAGGACAGAGTGTAAACCGGACCTTAGAATGGCCGGACTAATACGCTAGCGACAGAGAATGGTCAAAGGGAAAGCCGAGGTCAAGGAAGCCAGAAATAAACAATACCATTTACACAAGCCAAGTCAGGGAAACCAGAATTCGGAATAACCAGGGAAAAGCAAAGCTCAGTATACCAGGAAATCAGATTCACAAAGATAAAGCACTCTCAGGAAACCAGGAACAGGAAACCACGACAGGGCAAGGTACTTGGGTGAGTTAGGGATTTAAATATCCCTCTCTATGCTCTGATTGGTCAGAGGGCGACCTCTGACCCCAAAATGTGCGCGTGCGTTGACGTTGTGACGTCACGCGCACGTTCGTATAATTTTCAGGGGCGGAGCTAGAGATGGACGCGACCACGCGGTCAGCGCCATCTTTTATTTGGGCGCGACGGCCAGAAGACCTTGGGGAGCGGTTGCCAGCTCGCCGAGCAGGTAAGCTTGTGGGGTCGGCGAGGCTGTGGTCCTGCTGCTGGGTTGTTGCCCTCCTACGGCCTCCTCCATGTCTCCTGATGTATTTGTCTGTCTCCTGGTAGCGCCTCCATTCTCTGGACACTACGCTGACAGACACAGCAAACCTTCTTGCCACAGCTTGCATTGATGTGCCATCCTGGATGAGCTGCACTACCTGAGCCACTTGTGTGGGTTGTAGACGCCGTCTCATGCTACCACTAGAGTGAAAGCACCTCCAGCATTCAAAAGTGACCAAAACATCAGCCAGGAAGCATAGGAACTGAGAAGTGGTCTATGGTCACCACCCCCAGAACCACTCCTTTTATTGGGGGTGTCTTGCTAATTGCCTATAATTTCCACCTGTTGTCTATCCAATTTGCACAACAGCATGTGAAATTGATTGTCACTCAGTGTTGCTTCCTAAGTGGACAGTTTGATTTCACAGAAGTGTGATTGATTGACTTGGAGTTACATTGTGTTGTTTAAGTGTTCCCTTTATCTTTTTGAGCAGTGTGTGTATATATATATATATATATATATATATATATATATATATATATATATATATATATATATATATATATATTTATATTAAGGGGGATGGTCAGGTGGGTGAGGTGCAGGTCAGGACCTGTATTGGGGGTCAGGGGCTGTTTGGGAATCACAGGCAGTACGTGGGGGTTAGGGGCTGTAAATCAGTATAAGGGCGGTAGTGGGGGTCAGGACATGTGTGTGGGGGTGAGGGGAGGATCAGGACCTGTAGTAGAGTGGTCAGGGGCAGTATTGGTTGAGCAGAGGCAATAGTGGGGTGTTTTGCACTGTAATGGGGGTTAGGGACAAGAGTGTTGTTAGGACCTGTAATTGGGTTTATAATTTGTCGAGGGGGGTTCGGGGCAATAATGTGGATTAGATGTTTGCTGGGAGGGAATAGGGAGTAACAACATGTCCCCTCCTTCTACTCACATGCTGAGTGCTCCCTACCAGCACATGGTAAACCCTGCTAGGAGGAGCTGCTCAGGGGCTGGAGGAGAGCAAGAGTGAAGAGACACCAGGAAGAGGTAAGTTAGAGCAGAAATAAAAGGGGCAATTGAGGAGAAAGAGGTTAATAAATGGTTACTTGAGGCAGGCACCGGTTTGGCCAACCCCATGGTACGCCACTGCTCACTACCTCCCCTCCCTACACACTTCCTGAAATAGAGATCTGCTTTTTTTCTTTTTAAAAACTTTCCTTATTGCACAAATTCTTTCATTTGAAAGTTCTTATCCACTGCTCTACTAATTGCCTTCTAGAGCCTGCAGTAGCCTCCTGCGTGTAATTAAAGTTCAGGCGATGAGAACTTCTAAAGTAAATGTGCTGCATTCAGAGGTGTGATTGGGATGGGCATGGGAGAGTGTGCCAGTGAAGCAACTGGTGATGCCTAAAACAGAAGGGACATGAATGACAGCCTCCCAGCTTAAATCAGCACAGGACAAGCAAAGAGCACTGCTGCAATGCTCTCTACATGACCCTAGTGCCCTTATCACAGAACAAGCACGCCTAAAGATGCACTTGCCCTGCTAGAGATGGGTACAGTTTCTTGGTATCTCCAGATAGGGGACACCAGGGAACAAAGACTGGATTGGGGCCCTCTCTCCTAATTCAGGATAGTTGGGAAGACGAACACTATCCTATAAGATCAGTTTGAAAAATAAACTTTTTTTCATGTTGGCTGTTAAATAAATAAACCTTGTTTAAATTTATTTTTTTTAAATCAGGAGGCTTTGAAATTTAATGCAGATATGTTGTGTATGAAATAAAGAGGCCATGTGTCAATTGGAGCAATATGAATTTTGATTTAAATGCACATTTAAGGGGGCGGGGCTGGGACCTGAAGCTGAGCGGACGCCATAACTGCGGGCTCCCACCTTGACAAATAAAATCTGCGAATATCGTGAAAAGCACCCGGCATCCAATCCTCAGCACACTTAAACTGTTGTCAGGACCAAACACCGAACCGGCAGATGCCTTTCCGGTCTCCCCCCTGAAGTCTGGAAAAGCAAAACGCAGGCCCAAGGCACCGAGCATCCACGGCCTCGAGCAGCTGCTCGGTGGCGCCTACACACAAGGTGAATCCGAACCAGAAAACAACTTCTACCCATACCTACTGGAGACATCCGAGCCCATGGGAAAACGTACGCAGAAGACCCACACTGGCTCCTCCACAGAACAAGACATTGGCACCTTGTTACAGCGGCAGGCGCAGCCCAAGACTACCGCCTCTGATCAGACGCCATCCCACTCACCAGCCCACTCCTCTACCCAAACAGACATGGCAATCACGATGCCGGTGAATGACACAACACCGGGAGACACTACATTTGCCACTAAGCAAGATCTCCAAAACTGGGTGAAGGACATACAAAAAATGCTAGCTGCGGATGTGGGACGCCTGAAAACTGACATGCAAAATGTCACAGAGCATGTCCGAACGACAGAAAACTACATCACAGATCTACAAAATGGCATGGCAAAAATGCAACACACCATACAGCAATTACAAGCCTCACAGCAAAGATTAACACATAAACCACATAAAAATCCGGGGGAATACCCGCAGATATCCAGGCCGACGAACTGCCGCATTACGTACGAAGACTCCTGGCCACCATCCTGCCACCGGCAGTAAATCGGAAATTTGTGTTGGACAGCATATACTGACTTCCAGCCACCTGCAAGACACCTAATGCACCCACTAGGGATGTCATACTGAGATGCGCCACCACCCACGATAAAACCCAAGTGCTGGCCGCAACCAGAGGTAAAACCCCTCTTACATTTGAAATGGCCCAGTTGTCATTCTACCAGGACCTAACCCGGGCCACGTTACAATGGCGCAGGACGATGTCACACCTCACAAGTCACCTACGCACACTAGGGGTGCCTTACCGCTGGGTACCACAAAGATCCCTGCTACTCCCCCACAAGATAACATCGGACACAGAGGCAACCGCACTTCTGGGGAAACTAGGACTACCAGACCTGCCTGCCAACTTACCCCAAGAGCCCCAGCATGGTATAGGAGACCCAGCCACTAGCTTGCCGTTTAACCCACGGGAAATGGCGCCCACGAGTTTACAAACCTGATAAGAAGGAAGACTGCACAACCATAGAGACTAATTATACTGGGTCGAAACCGCTAACATTCAGAGACAGTGCACTTGCACGCCTTTAAGCACCCTGTTTTAGCCATTGATCTGGACTTTGGAACTTACTGTTTTAATTACTTATCGTTTAAATTAACAGTTCTGACCAGTACGGCATGGGTATAGCTACCATAACACCACTGCTTCAGGTACACTAACCAAGGCGTCATGCCAACACCCCCCCTCCCACACCACCCACCGCCCCCTGGGTAAGGGGTAACACCGACGGAAAGACCTCCCTGCCTATACTCAATCCACCACTCACCAAGATAGGTCACACAACCTACCTAGGGAGTAACATCCTGCACTACCTATATACCTTGCCACAGTCCTCAACCCTGTTCTCTCTCACGCCAACACCCCACGACTGTACCTAGATACACATGGACTGAACATGCTCATATGCAACATCCTGCAAACACCACACTATGACTACCAATTTTGTTGTCTTAAAAGAAAAATTGTGCAGATCCTCTTCTTGCCATGTTGAATAAACTCTGTAATAGTTGAGCCGGTGATTGCTGTTGTGGCAACCCAGGCATGTTGACAAAACTTGCACGTTAAAAATAAAGAATTAGGGGGCGTGTCCTGGACTCCAGCGAGAGCGGTCGCATGTAGCTGGAGCTCCGTGCTGCTGAGGCCTGATCCGACGGCATAACTGTGACAACATACAAGGGCAACCTACACAATAACAATGTCCCAGCCCAAACACAGACGACAAACAGAGAGAAACGAGAAAACTAATTTCTTCGGAGTGAAACCGAGCCAAACTCACCAAGAGGAAGCTCAAGATGGCGGGGAGGAAGACACCAGCGCAGCACAAGAACAGGGCACAGCAGATCTCCCAGTGACAAAAGGGGTCCTGCAAACCCTGCTAAACGAAATGGCAAACAAGCTGCAGCTCTCCTTCCAAAAATCCCTGGATGGCCTCCGCTCCGATATCAAAGAACTGGGTGAGAGACCTTCCACGATAGAAAACAAAATGGCGGAACACGAGGAGGCCTACAATAATATGGCGGCGCAGCTCGACAGCTACAAGGCCAGGCTCACAGCCCAAGAAGAGAAAATAGCAGATATGCAGGACAGAGGGAGGCGAAACAACCTCCGCATCAGGGGCATCGCCGAAAACATTGGCCCGACTGACCTCAAGGCCTACCTCACGGAGCTGTTTAGGGCCCTCGCCCCAGATGTACCTCAGGACATGTTCCTCATGGACCGGGCACACAGGATCCCAAAACCTACCTTCTTGCCAGCAGAATCACCAAGGGATGTTATAGTTCGTATGCACTATTTCCACATCAAAGAAGAGATTATGAGAGCTAACAGATCGCGCAACAAAAGAGATGCCCCATCGACCTATCAACATATCTCAATCTATGCAGATATCTCGGCGTACATGCTGAAAAGAAGAAAAGAGTTTTCCCGACATCACCTTACACCTCCGCGAATCAAAACTACCCTACAGGTGGGGCTATCCGGTCAAATTGGTGGTGCAGAGGAATGGAGAGGCAACCATCATTCAATCCCCGGAAGACAGAGTGAAGACCCTCCACAGCTGGGGCATCGAGCCGCACACAAGTGGACAAGAGACCCAGAGACTTACTCAGTCGTGGAAGAAAGTCAAGCCCCAATAAGCTACCGACGGGAGGCGATGTGACTGCCAACCTGAGAGACTTACCTGTATTCAACTGGTTCAGGCTTGAATATGCACTCCACCATAGTACTACCAGATAGCACATGTAATGGTTACACCTTGAGAATGTTTCTGTTGGTCGGGGACGGGGCGCCTGGAGGGTGGGGGGGGGGGGGAGTAGGCCCACAGATTGGACACTGAACATATTATACTACACACAATCTACAAGGGGGGGCTACGACACCAGGGGCACAAAGGCAACAACTCCTATGGGGCCAGAGTGAGTAGTCACCCTCCACAAGATCACCAAGAGGAGGCGTATACTCTAGAACCCCATTAGTCCCAGATACGAACTTAAACTAAATCTATTTGCGGACGATGTCCTGTTGACACTGACCCAACCCCTGATCTCCCTGCCACACCTAATGGAAACCATCAAGGAGTACGGACTCAATTCGTACTATAAATTGAACGTCACCAAATCCCAAGCTATGGGCATAGGAATCCGCAAAGAACTCCTACAACACCTTAGGGACACATTTTCATTTGACTGGCGGAATGTCAATATTACCTTCCTGGGTGTCCTCATAGTCGTTTACAAACACTGTAAAAACATGGGAAGGCAAATACTTGTCATGGCTGGGAAGATTAGCAGCATTTAAAATGACCCTGCTCCCCAAGCTCCAATACCTCCTACGCATGCTCCCTATCAAGGTGCCGGCAAAGTACTTGGCAGAGATTCAGTCACTGATTGTGAGATTTGTATGGGCAAACCGCAAAATCAGAGTGGCCACTAAACTCTTACAGAAAACGGTAGGTGAGGGGGGCTTGGGAATGCCTAACGTAAAGGCGTACTACAACGCCACGCATTTAGCGGCAGTAGCAACATCACACTCAGGGAAAGAGTCACCTCAATGGGTATACATAGAATCGCAATGGTCATGCAAACAAGGGATACGCCACCTGTTCTGGACACCCCACACACTATGCCCACAATACCCAGACATGTTGCCACTGACAAAGATACTACTTCAAACCTGGGACAAGGCCAGCGCCTCGACAGGTGGGCACTGCCCACACATAGGTAATATGCCAATAATGAGCATCCAGGCAAACATCCACAATTTCGATCACACACCATGGCTAGCAGGGGGATGTACGCACTTGCGACAGGGGCAAGATCCTACCGTTCCCAATCCTGCAATCCAAGTTCTCCCTGTCAGCTAAACAAATTTTCCCATATCTTCAACTGAAGTCCTTTGTGACCGCCCTATCACTACACGAAAACCTCGAATCACAGCCCACCAACCCCCTAGAACAACTGTGCTTGTCAGACACGCTACCCAAGAAAATCATATCCAAACTATACTCGACACTAACAAAACGCACACGACGACTCGCAGAGTGACTTCAAGGTAAAATGGCAGACTGACCTAGGACATGAGATTGAAGACAGAGTCTGGAAGCAGGCTTTCAAAACACACAAAGGGCTCACATCGTGCACATCACACCTAAAGACGATGAGAAAACTACTATACAGATGGTACATGGTCCCAGTCAAACTAGCCAAAATATACCCTGGAACCAAAGCAGAAGGCTGGAGGAAATGTGGGGAACTGGGCACCATGTACCATATATGGTGGACCTGCCCAACCCTGGCCCCGTACTGGAGCCAGGTGGAGGCAATAATTGCCCAAACAATAGGAGACACCTACCGTCTGACACCGGAGCAGGGGCTACTTTTCATGCACCTAGATCTCTGGCAAAAACCAGAGAGGCAACTAATATTCCAAACACTCATAGCAGCGGTGACACTGATAGCCAGAAACTGGAAGCAACCCCACCCGCCGACCAAACAAGCACTAATTAACCAAATCTCCATGAACTGGGAGTACGAAACCATGGCCAGCAAATATCTCAAAGCAAACCACACAATCAGGGAAACGCACACAAGGTGGACGAACTACCTGAAAGGGCAATAACACATGCAGAGAACAGGGGGCACTCACGGGAAGATGAGATTCTCAGGTTGCTGAGCGAGCAATAGAAAAGCAGAGACCAAGGGGGACGAGCGAAGGGGAGGGAAGCGCCCCCCCCTCCGCAACTAACCCAGGCTCGAGAAAACTCACCCACTCATGGACACTAAGGTGAATACTAAACCACACATGAGCTCTTGTCAGACAGAACCTCGCAGAGCAGACGCGCAATTGATTATATTGTTGTTGTAAATAATAACAGTTTACTATTTGTTACCCTACTATCCTTCACCCCTCCCCCTTCAACCAGCAGAAAGGAAATAAGACAAGGGCCCGACATCCACATTAAACCCCAGAGACAAACGGTAGAATAGCTGACATACAGGGAGGTGCTCACGACTCCACCGAACAGCACCATAGGAACCTGTAATGCACCCCAGGGTCAATGATGACGATCTTAACAAGACACACTGAAAGCACTAATAGGCAGTAAAAGAGGATTAAACTAATGTAAATGCATGTACGGCATGCACCTGCAAACAAACGTACCACCAATAGAATGACGGACACAAATGTGAAATGCAAATGTACCTCAGTGTTGATTGTAAATCCCTTCCCTTCTTTTCTTCTGTACCCCCCATTATATGTGCGGAGTAAAAATTGCCAAATTGTCGAATTGGAAAATTCAACTGGAAAACACAACCGAGACCGCTGTTAATGCCCAACATGGATGTAAATGATGTATCGCATAATTTTACCCACCCTCTCTCCTTTCTGTATCCCTTGTTTTAATACATGGAAACAAATAAAAATTGTCAAATTGGAAAAAAATAAAATAAAGAATTATAAAAAATAAAAAACAAACGATAAAATCTTCATGTATAAAGCCAATTAGGTAATAGATTAGACTATACTAAACAGCAACCTTCAATGTACTTAAAAGCAAATTGCCAAATTCCAATTCAATCTAAGTCATTGTTTAGTGAATAAATAATTGTGAGTGTGGCATTTAATGATCACATATATTATGATTTGTACAAGAAAAGTCAGTGGATCATACAGTTTGTCATTACTCATAAATGGTCAAAAATATTAATGCAGAATTTTCAGATAACCACAAAATTAAACCTACTTGAAAAATCAAACATGTAACATTTTGTGGTGATGCATATCTCCTTGCTATCTAAATTTATAGAGCATTTTTATCAAATTGTCTGGTAGTCATATTGGATTGAACATTTTAAAGAAATCTTTAAATATTTACATAGAAAGCATAGTTTTGTAACTTACCTCTACCTGCAATGTCTTTGCAAGTGCTTTATCCATGTTTATGTACAGGGTCACACAAACCAAATATAGTGGGATCTCTGAATAGTACACAATGTGAATGGAGCATTGTAAAACAGAAATGAGTTTAAATGATGGGTGGGGTGGGAGCTGCTAATTAATACTGACAGCAGCACCACCCGCTGCTTCTGGTGTCGTCTCCTCGAGTCCATTGGACACTTTAGAGAATTGCACTACCGAGCTAACCTAAGCGTAAAAATTGGGGGTTTGTTTGGAGGGTGAGTGGTAATGGAAATCTGAGGAGAGTTCCGACACTTCTTTTCCTATGACTTGACTCCTGCTTTTATCCATGTTCTTGTGCTTGCACAAGTACACTTTGTGAATGGAGCATTGTAAAACAGAAATCGGTTCAAACCTACAGCATACTGAAAGGATGGGTGATTTGCATATTCACCATCTCAGGTGATTTGCATATTCCTTGAAGATCATTCAAAAACAGTGTATTTCAATAACTTTTTAAGGACCTAAGCAAATAATAATACTTAAAAAGTAAAGCTTAGGGAACCATACTAAAATAAGTGCCAAGGGGCTTTACAGATATGAGTTCACATGTGATGATTTCTTTTTTAGTAAATCACCATAACCTTAAAAAGTGTGTTGTCACAGGCTAGATATACTGCCTGACTTATAGTGGGTAAATGGATGTGAGGGTGATGTGGTTGTGACATCTGTCACTCCATTGATCGCTAGTGTTAGGCTGATCTGGCCAGCTAGGCAGGTGTGTGTTAACTTACTTCCCTTGTTCTCCCCCATCGTCTCCTGAAGCTTTGCGCTCAGATGAAGATTGTTACCTGGGGGCAATTAAAGTGAACTTCCCTGATAGATCCTCCAAATATCTCTAGGACTAAATTGTAGGAATTAAACACCAGGGTTAGTCATACATCCACATAGGCACTGCATGTGGCAGTTTGCCCTCCTTTTTATTTAATATTTGCTTCACTATACATTCTAATTCTATACATTTTAAATACATTGTATATTGCTCATTTTGGACACCCCTGTTCTGTATCTCTGCTCCATATTTCCACTTTCCTCTGCTCATTTCATATCCTTCTCTCAAATTTATAGCTCTGAAACGCCATCTATTCACTCATGCCACTGATCCTCATATCCATTCCAGACCCTATCTCTCTCTGTTTTTTTGCAAGAATCCATGCATTCACTGCTTGAAAGCTTGAAAGACTATGATAAAACCACCTCCTTAAGAATAGTGTTCTTACTGTAAAGAATTATTTCATTTGCTTTAGACTAAATCTCCTGTCTCCCAGTCTAAAATGGTGATCTTGTGTCCTTTGTATAGTCCTTTTTAGGAATAGGTTTCCAGACAATGGTTTTTGTAAACCCCTAATATATTTGTGTAATGTTATCACACTTCAGAGACAAGACATCAGCAAACAGTGCAAGCGTGTCATTAAACTTGCTTGTCATGTGCAATACAACCACAGGGCATTTTTTCCATCTTGGCCCCGATTGCAGCTCAGCTAATAATAGGGTGCCACTAAAACTACTGCTAGCTAAGAGCAAGCTGCTAAGTTAGCAGTTCAGCTCGTAATGGAAGGGAGCTGCTAATTAATACTGGCAGCAGCGATATACCTGCCACTTCTGTTATCGTCACCTCGAGTCCATCGGACATTTTGGAGACTTGCACGACCACACGCGAGCTTATGTGAGCGGGGTCACGCACTCATACCAGTGTAAAATCGGGGGTTTGTTTGGAGGGTGAGTGGTAATGGAAATCTGAGGAGAGTTCCGACACTTCTTTTCCTATGACTTGACTCCTGCTTTTATCCATGTTCTTGTGCTTGCACAAGTACACATTGTGAATGGAGCATTGTAAAACAGAAATCGGTTCAAACCTACAGCATACTGAAAGGATGGGTGATTTGCATATTCACCATCTCAGGTGATTTGCATATTCCTTGAAGATCATTCAAAAACAGTGTATTTCAATAACTTTTTAAGGACCAAAGCAAATAATAATACTTAAAAAGGAAAGCTTAGGGAACCATACTTAAATAAGTGCCAAGGGGCTTTACAGATATGAGTTCACATGTGATGATTTCTTTTTTAGTAAATCACCATAACCTTAAAAAGTGTGTTGTCACAGGCTAGATATACTGCCTGACTTATAGTGGGCAAATGGATTTGAGGGTGATGTGGTTGTGACATCTGTCACTCCATTGATCGCTAGTGTTAGGCTGATCTGGCCAGCTAGGCAGGTGTGTGTTAACTTACTTCCCTTGTTCTCCCCCTTTGTCTCCTGAAGCTTTGCGCTCAGATGAAGATTGTTACCTGGGGGCAATTAAAGTGCACTTCCCTGATAGATCCTCCAAATATCTCTAGGACTAAATTGTAGGAATTAAACACCAGTTTTAGTCATACATCCACATAGGCACTGCATGTGGCAGTTTGCCATCCTTTTTATTGAATATTTGCTTTACTATACATTCTAATGCTATACATTTTAAATGCCTAAAGCAACAGGACATTGCATATTGCTCATTCCACTCCATATTTCCACTTTACTCTGCTCATTTCAGGACCCTCTGTCTACTAATACAGTGGTTCCCAACCTTTTTTCACTCGAGTTCCCCTTGGCAGCCCATTTCCATAAATAGTACGCCTCATATTAGCGAAATGTTTGTAGTGAACATAGTTGATGTTATTTCAAATATATTTGGTTTTCTCTACCATAGGCTCTCTCTGCTCTTCCCCTCTGCCCCAGGCTCTCCCTGCTCTCCCCCACTGCCCCAGGCTCCCCCCCCACTGCCCCAGGCTCTCCCTGCTCTCCCCCACTGCCCCAGGCTCTCCCTGCTCTCTCCGACTGCCCAAAGCTCTCCATGCTCTGCCCCAAGCTCTCCCTGCTCTCCCCCTCTGTCCCAGGCTCTCCCTGCTCTCCCCCTCTATCCCAGGCTCTCCCTGCTCTCCCCCTCTGCCCCAGGCTCTCCCTGCTCTCCCCCTCTGCCCCAGGCTCTCCCTGCTCTCCCCCACTGCCCCAGGCTCTCCCTGCTCTCTCCCACTGCCCCAGGCTCTCTCTGCTCTCTCCCACTGCCCAAAGCTCTCCATGCTCTGCCCCAGGCTCTCCCTGCTCTCCCCCTCTGTCCCATGCTCTCCCTGCTCTCCCCCTCTGTCTCAGGCTCTCCCTGCTGTCTGTATCTGTATGTGTGTCAGTATGTGTACCAGTGTGTCTGTGTATCTGCATGTGTCAGTGATTGCATCTATGTGTCTACGTATCTGCATGTGTGGCAATGTTTGTATCTGTATGTCTGTACATATGTATGTTTGTCAGTGTGTGTATCAGTGTGTCTGTGCAATGGTATGTGGTTCAGTATACGTATCAAACACTGCCACACATACAGATGTAAAGACACAGAGATACAAGCACTGCCGCACATACAGTTGCACAGACACACTGTTACACACACCAACAAAACATGCAGATACAGGCACACAGATACACATACTCACACATACAAATACACACACTGACACACACATACAGATGTACAGACATACAGATACACACACACACACACTGACACAAATATGGATGCACAGACATACAGATGCCCACACTGACACACACATACACCTGCATAGACATACATACACACAGTGACATATATACAGATACACACTGACACAAACACACAATTACATACAGATACACACACACAGATACACAGATTCAGACACTCACACAGACATACAGATTCAGGCACTCACACAGACGTACATACAGATTCCGACTCTCATACATACATACATAAATACAGATTCCGACACTCATACATACAGATTCAGACACCCACACAGATTCAGACACTCAAACATACATACAGATTCAGACACTCACACATACATACATACATACATACAGATTCAGACACAGACACATACATACAGATTCAGACATACAGATTCAGACACTCACGCATACATACATACATACATACATACAGATTCAGACACAGACACATACATACAGATTCAGACATACAGATTCAGACACTCACACATACATACAGATTCAGACATACAGATTCAGACACTCACACATACATACAGATTCTGACACTCACACAGACATACAGATTCAGACACTCATACATACAGATTCAGACACCCACATATACATATAGATTCAGCCACCCACACATACATATGGATTCAGACACCCACACAGATATACAAATTCAGATACTCACTCGAACAGACATAAAGATTCAGACACAGATACATACATCCAGATTCAGACACCCACACAGACATACAGATTCAGACACCCACACAGACATACAGATTCAGACACCCACACAGACATACAGATCCAGACACCCACACAGACATATGGATTCAGACACCCACACATACATACAGATTCAGACACTCACACAGGCATACAGATTCAGACACCCACACATACATACAGATTAAGACATTTATCTGGGATTGGTCAAAACTACATTTTTCCAATTTGCAGTATAAACCGTGTTTTAATAGTTTATGCAACACTCTCCTAACTTGTCTGTGATGAATTTCTTTGTTTTTGGAATGTATTAGTATGTCGTCCAGGTATACTATTACGCATTCCTCTTGAAATTCTCTCAATACTTCATTGATAAGATCCTGAAAAACAGCTGGAGCATTGCATAGCCCGAAAGGCATCACAGTATACTCATAGTGCCCATAATGTGTATTGAATGCAGTCACTAATTTTAAACATTTAGCAAGCCACGACCTGCCACATGTCAGGTGGGGGCATATGGAGATAAAATACCTCCATATAGTAAAATGGGGGTATTTGCAGCAATCAGTTGAGATTTCAGCCATCTGGAGGCATTTGGTCATGCTAAAATCTTAATGAAATACAAGCTTGTCAGGGCCAAAATTACAAAATCCGCACCTTGTTGAATTCAACGAGCAATGTCCAGACTTTGCAGTTTGAATAGCCCTGTACAGCAGCTAATGGTTTTGCCCCATTTGGTACGAGGTAATTCCGACTTAAGTGAATAAACCCTTAATTCTATCAAATAGCTCCGTGATTAGAGGAATAGGGTAAGCGTTTTTAATGGTTATTTTATTAAGGCCCCGGTAATCTATGCATGGTCTTAGAGTACCATCCTTCTTTGAGACAAAGAAGAATCCAGCACCCGCTGGTGATGTAGACCTTCTAATAAAACCCTTTTCCAGATTTTCTTTTATATATTCTTCTAGTACCAGATTCTCTTTAGTGGATAAAGGATTCACAGTACCACGGGGAGGCATCGTGCCAGGTAATAGCTTAATAGAGCAGTCAAAAGACCTATGGGGAGGTAAAGTGTCAGCCCTTCCCTTATCAAAGACTGATTTAAGGTCCTGGGATTGAAGAGGTATCCCTGAATCACTGCACTGGGAATGTTTAGAGGGTATGTTAGCTATGGGAACAGGTTTGACCCGAAGCAAGCACCTGCCAGTACACCCCGAACCGCACGATACTATCTCTCCTAACTCCCAATCAATGACAGGATTGTGTTTCTTTAGCCATGGATATCCCAAAACCACGGAAATGAAGGAGAAGAAATTAAAAGTAATGATATAGTCTCCTCGTGAAGCATGCCTATAGTAGCTTTGATAGGTAAGGTTTCATGAGAAATGACAGGCACTGAAAGTGGTCTACCATCTATGGCCTCCACGGCCAAGGGTGTTTCTCTTAATTGAAAAGGAAGGCATTGTTTCTTGGCAAAAACTAGATCCATGAAGCTCTCTGCTGCTCCAGAATCTATTAAAGCAAAGGTATTCACGGAAACCTTCTCCCAGATCAAAGAGATAGGAATAAGAAGCCTATGGTCTTTCTGACTGTTTATAGAGGACGAGATCGCATCACCCAAGGCCTGTCCTCTGGAGAGACTTAGGTGCAAGCGTTTCCCGGCCTAGTAGGACAGGAAATGAGTAAGTGACCCCTTTGTCCACAATATAAACAGAGACCCTCTCTTCTCCTATATCTCCTATCTTGTTCAGTTAGTCGAGTAGTTCCTAACTGCATAGGTTCATTTAGTGCTAGTACCATGCATAGGTAACTGCATAGGTTCAGGTAGTGCTAGTACCATGGAATCGGAGTTTTAAAATGAGGGAGCTCATTTAATAGAAGGTCTACGAATTATATCCCTAGTGTTTTGTCTTTGTCTCATACGTTCATCAATGCGGGATAAAAACGAGATCAGATCTTCCAAATTTTCAGGGAGTTCCCTAGTAGCTACCTCATCTAACATTTACTCAGATAGTCCGTTTAGAAAGACATCTATGAATTCCTGTTCATTCCATTTCACCTCAGAAGCCAAAGATCTAAACTCTAACGCATAATTCACAAGAGAACTATTTCTTTGGATCGAATGTTCTTCTGAAGGCTTCTATAAAGGCGTTATAATTGTAAACTAGTTGATTATTGTTACAAATTGCTATTTGTAACTGGCCCTTTAAATGAGAAATTGCCCTGCTTCCCTGGATTGTGGAGAAGCATGTTTGCCAGCCTCCTGCCTCATGACTATGGCCCCTGGAAGATTGTGCCCCTGAAAATGTATTAACTCTTATTGGGTGTGTATGGCCCTTTAAGAACCGTCTGGGGACATATTGTGACTTTGCTGAACAATGCCCCTTTAAGACTATGTCCCCAGACCTGTAAAATAACTTGCCCCTGGCTTTCTCCCACTTGGTTCAGTAAATAGGGCTTACTGAACCAAGTACCACACAGGCGGACCACCCAGAAGTTAAAGTAGGCAGGCAATTTACCTCCCAGGCTGTGAGGTTACTGCAGGTTAATTGCCGAGCGCTGGGTGGCCGCCATTCGGCAGCCGAACACGTGGCGGCGGCCATTTTAGTCATTCGAATGCGGTCAGCGGTGTATGCTAAAGATTCTGTGGAACCAAAATCGGCTACACATTTTGCCGAACACCGCTGACCCTTACCTTCTCCCATACTGAACTTGCAGCTCCAGAGACTAAGTCCCGTTCGAAATGGGACTTAGTCATTTTTCGGCATGAAATTGACCGGCCGCACAGCCCAAATCTATGGAACTGTTTTGGGCAGGAAATTGTGCTTGCGGTCGGTCATAAAGGACTTCCAGCTAACTTTTGATCCACTGGAGGGATTTGGCTGATTTTTGGAAGTGTTTATGTTTGATGTATGCCGAGTCTGAATATGCAACTTTTGTTGAAATTGAATGTATGGTTTTAAAGTTACAGTGTGTGTGTAGAAACTGTATTTTTATTGTATGTAATAATTGGTTTAACTGTTTATCTGAGGGGAGGGAATGTGTGGGTTGCACCAGATGTGTGATTGGTGATTTTATGCCTCCCCCTGGGAGTGTCCTATTTGCATGTAACCTCAATAAAAGCCAGGCTGGGTGTTCCAGCATCTCAGACCTCTTCTGACCCTCAATACGTAGCCTTGTCTCGTTATTGGAGGGAACTGCTATATCACACTGGGGATTGCTATGCTCTGCATATTCCCCTGAGCTCTTAATCACTTAGCTCTTTTAAGAGCTTGTTCCTGTTACGCTCTCCTGGAGGAGAGGTCTTTCCCACACGGTCCTGGAGGACAGAAGCCGATCCAGGGTGGACGGAAGACGGCGCGGCTCCAGTTAAGCTACGGCGGTTGTGGAGCCTGCGGTGGTTGTGGTGTCGTCTGCAGTGCTTGGAGTCCTCTGAGAGCGCTAGGAGCATCCATCAACGGAGGGTACTCGGTCGGAGTACACGGAGCTCCGTTACAATTATCATACTCCCATAGCGGATTGGCCCATCTAAGTGCTTTATCTATCAGCAAGGTTATGATAAATCCGACCCTGGCTCTGTCAGTAGGATAGGCCCGGGGTTGCAATTCGAAATGAATACTAATCTGGTTCAAAAAACCTCGACAAGTATCTGGTGAACCATCATAGCGTAGTGGTGAAGTCACACGAAAGGGAGCCCCTACCGTAGCTACTTCTAATCCTGTGTTACCAGGAGCAGAAAAAGACGTACGGGTCTCCTCAGGCTGCAAGTTCGGCCGAGATAATAATGCCTGTAAGGCCATAGCCATTTGGTCCATTCTATGATCCATAGCTTTTAATCTAGAGTCCTGAGAGGAGGCCTGGGAACTAGTACCTTCAGGATCCATTGGCCCTGTCGTAATGTCAGGATCCAGACAGGGATCCAACACGCAGAGTACTAGAACAGATAGACGTATACCGGACCTTAGAGTGGCCGGACTAACGTCACATAAACAGAGAATAGTCAGGGGCGAGCCGAGGTCGAGGGAAGGAGAAGACAGGTAAGCGAGGTCCAAGCCGAGAGTCAAGGGAAGGAGAGAGAAGCAAAGTCAGAAAACACGCCTAGTCAATAACCAAAAAAACAAACACAAAGAAGGCACCGAGGGAACAGCCAAGCTGAAACCACGACAGGGCAATGAGTCACTGGAAGTGATTGCCTTTTATACCTTCTCTCTTTAATTGGTACCCACGCCCCCAAAACGTCCTTTTTTGAATATTCCGGCGGGTTGTGACGTCATCGACATCGTGACGTCGGCGGGATTGCGCCGCGTCATAAAAGGAGGCGGGGTTATCGCGGCCAGCTTTAAACATGCCGATATTGCTGGAGGGAAGAAAGGTATCAGTGGCAGGTACCATGACACCCGGTAATCCCGGGCATCGATTTTGGCATCGCCAGGTTCGTGTAGTGCTCCCCAGTGCAGTGGTCTGCTTTGTTGGAGGTTTGTGGCACTTCAGCTCGGGTTAAGCCGTCGATTATGCGCTCGTCGGCAGGAGCTCAGGCAGAGCACGACCTGTCCGCTCGCTTGCTAGGCTCCGCCCCCCCATTTTATAACTTATTAGGACTGTCACCCATATGTGGGGTTAGGGGAGATACTAGATCCTCCCCCTTTACGTTTAATATTATGGCCCACACCAGTCGCCTATGGGTATGGTCAGAGGGGGGAAACTAGGTCCTCTCTCTATACTACTATTTTTAAGTAGGCCCCCATCTATCATTAATGTATGGGGAGTAGAGGGGCACTAGGATTTCACCCATGAATATTAGAATAGCCCTCACCCAATGTCCACATAGTCTCCCCCATTATTTCACAATGGCTGGCCAGTCACTAATTTTAAACATTTAGCAAGCCACGACCTGCCACATGTCAGGTGGGGGCATATGGAGATAAAATACCTCCATATAGTAAAATGGGGGTATTTGCAGCAATCAGTTGAGATTTCAGCCATCTGGAGGCATTTGGTCATGCTAAAATCTTAATGAAATACAAGCTTGTCAGGGCCAAAATTACAAAATCCGCACCTTGTTGAATTCAACGAGCAATGTCCAGACTTTGCAGTTTGAATAGCCCTGTACAGCAGCTAATGGTTTTGCCCCATTTGGTACGAGGTAATTCCGACTTAAGTGAATAATCCCATTAGAATTAATATTTCGGGTACAGTGGAACATTTTTTTTTAAATTTTATTGTAAATTTGAGGAAACAACCTGCATTCAGAAAGTCAAAGTAAAGCATAATTAGGGAATGTAAAAAACTGAATAGTAGAAGAAAATAAACGGGTCCAGAAACAAACAGCGACATTAGGCCTCCATATATATATATATACCTGAAACCTGATCTTTCAAGCATGTGATGAAGAAGTGAGAGAAAAAAACTAAACAAAAACTAAACAAAGCTTAAAAAAGATAAACATATTTAAGAATAAAGAATTTTGTTCACAGTTGCTACATATTTTTCATCAGGAATAGGCTTTCTTTTACTTCCAGGTTGCAAGAATTTCTTAATTGTTGGGATCTCACTTGTTCGTGTTTTGAAAGCCTACAATGAATAAAAATGAAAATGATGTGATGTAATGTGATAACAAAATCATGAAAATTCAGAATGCAAATAAACACAAATGCGATACCTCACCGTAATGAAAATGCAAACTAACTACAGTGTGTCTATTTTAGATATTTTATCTGTTTACAAATCTTTAATATATATGTCCTGTTTATGAATTGTTCATGAGCTTTTCTTTCTAGGGTACTAGCTATGCAGTATATTACAGCACTTTAAATCTTTTCACCACAGTCGCTGTGGCTTGACTGGGGCCCTGGAACTGTTCCTTCCTGGAGCCGAATGGGATATTAGCTCTAGTGCTTAGAAGAACTTTCCCCTTTGAATCCCCTGCAATCTTTTCACCTGGAGAGGGGGGACCTTTGGACATGAAAACAATTACTTCATTAAACAATAGCAGAATAAATGGGGCCACAGGTTGTACATTATGGTAAATTAAGGATTAATGTTCTGAGAGGGAGGTATTATGACAACTGGTGAATAAAATATGGCAACTGAGGTTAAAATATAACGTGACAGGGGGTGGGGCCTAACGTCCAAGATGGCCGGACGTGTTCATCTGTAGCTCCTGCCACACAGGGCTAACATCGAGCATTTAAACCCACTAACACGTCTACCTGTGGTCCTCAACTCTAGGTGAACCCATACTACCAGTGGGTTCACTTTATTAGGTCCGGTCCAGAGCTGCAGACCAGCAATAGCCCTCGTAATCCTTGCGGCCCATTGAGACTGCCGCGCTAGTGAAGTGGAGAAGCGGCCATTCTCAGGTCGCTGAGCGTGCACCTTGAGGTGCTTAACCACAGCCCCCCTACTCCCCCTTTAGACCGGAGAGGGTTATCCAGGTCCCTTCTGGGGCTTACAGCATCGGAGGTGATCATCCTCTGAATGTGTACTCCGAGAGCCACAAGGCGCATCCAATATGGCCACCAAGTTGGAGCTTCAGCCCAGCCATCCAGATCCTGGGAATCAGGTGTGGAGAAAAGAGTTTAAAGCTCACTTTGATGCAGTGTGCCAGAGATTCTGGCGTCAGTTAAAGGACCACTCTAGGCACCCAGACCACTTTAGCTTAATGAAGTGGTCTGGGTGCCAGGTCCAGCTAGGGTTAACTAATTGTTTTATAAACATAGCAGTTTCAGAGAAACTGCTATGTTTATCAATTAGTTAAGCCTTCCCCCTAATCCTCTAGTGGCTGTCTCACTGACAGCCGCTAGAGGCGCTTGCGTGATTCTCACTGTGAAAATCACAGTGAGAGCACGCAAGCGTCCATAGGAAAGCATTATGAATGCTTTCCTATGTGACCGGCTGAATGCGCGCGCAGCTCTTGCCGCGCGTGCGCATTCAGCCGACGGGGAGGAACGGAGGCGGAGAGGAGGAGGAGAGCTCCCCGCCCAGCGCTGGAAAAAGGTAAGTTTTTACCCCTTTCCCCTTTCCAGAGCCCCTTTCCAGAACCCTCAGGGCACTCTAGTGCCAGGAAAACGAGTATGCTTTCCTGGCACTAGAGTGGTCCTTTAAGCGACCTTTGGACATGAAGCACTAGCCCCCTTTTAAGCCTGGAGCAGTAGTTACGGTGGCACAGTGACTGGAGGCTTACTCCACCCAAAACTACCCGACCACTGGCAGAATCTGTATATTCTTGTGATGGAGAGGAACAGCACCAGTCCGGGTGAAGATTTGGAGTATCACCTATTACCTACATGTGGCATTGGATGACTTGTCTTGGAGGCTTCTTGCTACACAGGGTTCTATCAACCTGTGTATAAACCTGAAAGCAATGCTTGCACTCTGTGTATTTAGCTTCTATTAACCTCACAGTATCCCTCTATTCTGTACTACTCTTGAACCCAGTAGCTTTCTATTATAACTCATTGTCAGTCAGCACAGCCAATAGTTTTATGCTATCATTTTATACCACTGACATATATTGCCTTGCTTGTTCTCACTAATCTTACATAAAAAGTGCTGTACTCTAACTTTTCAGTTCTATCAACACTCCAGCATTACCGTATATATTTTCTGGAAAGTGTTTCTGGAAACTTGTTTGCTATTCTAATCTATGCACTACCTAAAATAAAGAATGTAAAAAATACATTTAACGTGACTTATGTCAAGTTGAAGGTCAAATATAAGGTAAATGAATAATATGTGAAGAATATTGTAAATGAGCAATATTTGGTGTATCACAAACATCCATAACAATAAAGCTCACAGTAATGTGCTGTGTATTAGTGTATCATGGAGCTTCACAGAAATAAAACTTGCAGTAATGTACCGTAGTGTAGTAGTGGAGTAAAGAGTCTTACAAAAATAAATTTAGTTTCAAAGTCCAGAAAATGTTTTTATGATGTTTATGATTTTGCCCTATAAATAACTGGCACCATGCGCACATTCATTTTTTTTTAGTGTGTAGCAAATGTATACTCCACAACAAATAGTGTCTTTTATCAACTATACCCCATACTAAATTAAAGAATGTGCAGTAAAGTTCTTAACATAATTTTAAAATATTGCAGTGTATTGTCGCAAGAATCAATATTGTTTTATGAAAGACAGGTCATGCCAAACTAACTTAATTGCGTTCTACGAAGAAGTCTGAAGTAATGTAATTCAGGGTGATACAGTAGGTGTGATCTTCCTGGATTTTGCTAAGACATTTTATACCGTTCTACACAAAAGGCTACTATTAAAACTGAAATCAGTTGGTTAAGATTAAAGAAAAAATCATGTTATTGGATAGACTATTGGTTTAAAGATAGAGTGCAGAGTGTAGTTGTAAATTGAGGATTTTCCATTTGGACAAACATGTTCTGTCTGGATCCAGTTCTCTTGAATCTGTTTATAAATTAAATTGAAATCGGCATTGAAAGTCATGTGTTGGAAATTGCAAATGACACAAATCTACGTAGGATAATACAGTTTGAACATGATATAACTTGGATTCATTTGTAGACTGTCTTGCAAATGACAGATTAAATTCATTACAGATTAATGCAATCTCATTCATTTGGGGTCTTTAATAACAATAAAGATGTGGAATTCTCTGTTTAGTTTTTTTGTGTAAACAGAATACTCAAGGATATAATTTATATGTATGTGAACAGTTGAACAGGTCATTGATCCAAGGAGAAATGTGATTGCCATTGTGGAGTCAAGAAGGATTTTTTCCCCTTTTTTGTGGCAAAATTGAAAAACACTACATTAGGGTGTTTTTGCCTTCTTTTGGAGCAACAGCATACATGAATGGGTTGTAATGGTTGAACTTGATAGACTTTAGTCTTTTTTTTTAACCTAGATATCTATGAAACATTGTAGATAAAAAAATATGTCATCCTTCAACCAGGAAGTGACTCAGAGCCAATTCTACACTGAAACATGGGATACACACTGCACATCCAAGCATGTGAGTTACCATGAAGAAATCAGCACGTGTCATTTGTAATTATGTATTACAACAAGTTCACTGACCTTGGAAATTAAGTATCGCTGTACTGCGCATGTACAAGAGGTTCACTTTCATTACTATGGGGTAAAATCAGGGACAAGCAGTAGCGAACATAAAGTTCTACACTCATAATGACTGTCTAACGAAAAGATGGTGTTGCTAGTAAAGTATTGAGAAAAGCATAAAAAAAAAACTATCTCAAACGTATTAGTGCATAAGGCAGATACTAATACTGGAATACTCATTACAAGTCTGTCTAGATTGCTTGCTAGTGAATGTCACTTTTATCCAATAGCTACAGGGCCGGAGCTTCCTATAGACGAACTGGGCGGCCGCCTAGGGCGCTGCTTAGGGGGGGCGGGGGTACCAGCAATGCTATTATGATCATCTGTGCCGAGGCCGCCCCACTATCACATTGGATTATTTATTAATGAATCAGAGCGTGCCGTCGGCCATGTAACCGTGCGCTAGGAAGCACTTACATTGCTGCTAACTTGTGCTCTGTAGAAAACTGGTCTGGTCAAACCTAGGAGCCAGGCCCCCCTCCCAGACATACATTGTGGCAGCGCGAATGTGCTTCAACTCCCCGCTCCCACCTGTTGCCCTGTACATGGGGACAAGTGCGTGGGAGCATAACAGCAAATGTGCTGAGAAAGATGGACACAGGAACAGCAATGAAGGTAAGATGTGGGTCAGAGAATGCATGTTAATCTGCTTAAGTCAATATGTTTGTGTATGTCAGTCTGTATTGGTCAGCGTGTGTGTGTCTGTATGGGTCAGTGTGTGTGTCTGTATAGGTTTGTGTGTGTGTCTGCATGGGTCAGTGTGTGTGTCTACATGGGTTATTGTGTGTGTCTGTATGGGTTATTGTGTGTCTGCATGGGTCAGTGTGTGTCTGCGTGGGTCAGTGTGTGTCTGCATGGGTCAGTGTGTGTCTGTATGGGTTATTGTGTGTCTGTATGGGTTATTGTCTGTCTGCATGGGTCAGTCTATGTGTCTGTATGGGTCATTGTGCATCTGTATGGTTCAGTGTGTGCCTGTATGGGTCAGTATGTGTGTCTGCAAGGGCCACTGTGTGTCTGCATTGGCCACTGTGTATCTGCATTGGCCACTGTGTGTCTGCATTGGCCACTGTGTGTCTGCAGTGTACCTGTATATGTGTGTCTGCATGGATCAGTGTGTGTCAGTCTGTGTGGGGCATTGCATGTGCGTCAGTTTGCATGGGTCAGTGTGTGTGTCTACTTGAGTCAGTGCATGTGTTAGTCTGCATGAGTGGGTGGAGCGAATTGGGCAGCAATTTTATTTTTGCCTAGGGTGGCAAAAATGATTGCACTGGCCCAGAATAGCTACAGTAGATTGCAACATTTAGTAACTACTTGTCATATTTTTCTCATTTACCTGCAGTCGAGGGAAGTGAGATAGAACATCATTGTGGACCTCTTCCACCATTAAAATGGCTTCCAGTAGTTGTACATCTGCAATACTTAGCTGCTTCCCAACCAAGAAATCTTGACCTTCCAAAGCCTTTTAAATAAACAAACAAGTGTTAAAACATATTTTATACAGAAGATAATAGATAATAGTGATTAATTAGAACAAAAAGGTTGACTTTGAAAATGATATAACTGTCTTGTATCCAGACCATATGGGGCACAAGTATTTAACATATGTATTTCACAATCTAATTTATTTAAAAAAAATTGAATTTGACAATTTGTATTAAATTTTCGGGGTACAGAAAAGAAAGGGGGTAATCGTCAATCAAGTAAGCGATACATTGTATATCAACAAAAAGATACACTCCCAGTGTCTGGTAGTTTCCTCTGGAGTCTAATTGACAGCTTGCAACACTTTCCACTGCAGTGTTCTAAGTGTACGTCTGGGTGGCACTGTTTTGTTCTATCAATGAGCCATGCCTTGTCGCTTCTCAACTGTTTGAGGTTGAAGTTTACAGAAAAGAAAAAGGAGGGGGGGGATGGGTAGTTAGGGGACGTATATATTGGTAATTTCGTCTTCACTACGAGCAAGGTGGTTATAGCTCTTGTGTTATTATGGTTGTACACTGATTGGCTGTTCTTAATGATATAATAGTTTATCCTAGGGCATAGCAGGAGGCATGGTGAGGCCCGCAGGGTTCCCACCTTCACCCCGCAGTCCTGACACTCCTGTCAAGACATTCACAACTGAGGGGTTACCTGTTTTCCATGCTCTCGCAAGAGGCACTGGGGCCTCCTAAAACGTGATGTACCAGCGACCCAGAATGCATCACCATACAGGATGCAACTGGATTGGAATAAAGTGCAACGAAGAACCTAATGGGACGTTTCACTGAGTCCATGATTAAAAACCCTTGAGGACATTCCCACACACTCATAGACGAACAGCTAGCACGGACATTCCTATGGGTACTACAACACCATGGATTGCAGACAAGAAGGTTACTGATAAGTACATTGTACTCAGGGCCGGATTAAGAGCCCAGTGGGCCTGGTGCTGACAATTATGATGGGCCTATTTACAGAATCTTATCGACCAAAAATACTAAAACGGTCATACCTCCCAAGCGTCATGTATCTGATGGAGATGGTGTTGGAGGGAAACTCATAGGATGCAGCTATAAGAAAACACATACTCTATGCTAATCTCTCTCTAATTTATGCTTTCATCTTTCAAGTAAATCCATACCCCCTAACAGCAGTGTCCAGTGAAGCAGGAAGTCATTGGTTTACCGAGAGCAGGCAGGATTTGTACCAGGCCGACAGGCAGGAGATAATACATGAAGATTTCTAGATCTGGCTGAAAAAATTAAAAGAGAAAAAGGGTTGGGGCTTTTGCTGGCATTAGATTCCGAAAAAGCCTTCAACCGTCTACATTGGGGGTACATGACAGAGGTCCTTAAAAAATTTGGTTTCCCGGCTGTGGCGGAACCTGCCTCGCCACTGGGCATTGGAGAAGACTGATTGCCAGCCTCCTGCCCTGTGACTATGGCCCCATGTTAAACTGATTGATTTCCCCCTGCAAAGACCCGAAGCCGGGTCATTCGGTACTTTCCCTATGTGAGCAGTATTACCCCAGATAGCTATGCCATGGAGCCCATTCGTATAACGAAAGACTATGTGAAAGACTTTGGCTTCATGGCAATTGAACTGTATGTATGTAATCTGAGCGCCATTCAGTAATAATGTGCGCTCAGATCTAAGCTATCTGGGGATATGTTGAATGTACCTGTTTTATGCAATAGCTGCACAGTTATATATTTTTATGTATTTTATTGTATTTTGCTACCATGTAGCTAATGGAGTTTTGCCTCTGTCCTTTGAGATAATTGGATTACTTCCCAATTATATCCAGGATAGATGACTCTGTGGAACTGGTTTTGGGCAGAAAAGCCATGCTTCATTTGGTCACAAATGACATTGACCTAACTTTTGACCCACTGGACCAATTATTATGATTGACGTATGTTGGTATTTCGAGTATGCCGATTCTGAAAATGTAAGTTTTATGTGAATGTGATATATACTTTTAGAGTTATGAATATTGTGTAAAACTGTGTATTTTCCTGCCTGTGATAGTTAAGTTAGACCATTGTGTTCAGTAATTCTATCACAGGCAGAGGGGAGGATTGTGTGTGTGAGTGTCTGAGAGTATTATACGTATTGATTGGTTGTTCTGCAAAACCCTGTGGGCAGTACTATGTGTGTAAAATGTGAATAAAAGAGGCTGTATGTGCCAGTACAGGCAGTTCTACTTCACCCTCAATTTGGAGTGCCGTCTCCTATTGGGGGAATCTGCTACAAGGGATTGCTATGCTTGTCATACTCCCTTGCTAAATCACTACTAAGCTCTTGTAAGAGCTTGTTCCTGCCTTGCTTTCTGGAAGAGTCTATGGTGGTTATGGTGTCTGCTGCAGTGTTTGCAGCCCTCAGGAAGCGCTAGGAGCATCCATCAACGGAGGTACCCAGTTGGGGTGCCCGTCAATCCGTTACACCGGCTAACTTCTTAAGAGCCATACTGACACTATACACCACACCATCCGCCAAAATCCTTAATACAGGCTTTTTATCTAAAAAGTTTATCTTCACAAACAGTACCCGCCCAGGATGCCCCTTGTCGCCATTAATTTTTATATTAGCACCTCTGGTGAAGCACATACAAATTCTTGATAAGATTAAGGGACTAGACACAGCGGTAGGGATAGAAAAGATAGTACTATTCGCTGATGATATTCTCCTATTGCTAACAAACCCTACAGAATCACTGCCCCATTTAATGCACTTACTAGAAACATATGGATCAGTATCCTACTATAAAAATAACATCAACAAGACGCAGGTGTTGTCCATAAACATGAGAAAAACAACCAAAAACACTCTAAAGGAACAATTCTCATTTGATTGGAGAGATAATTCTACTTGCAACTTGCAACCACAAAACAAAAGTTGATACAGCTTAACCACACTAAACTGCTTACCAAACAAAAACAAACAGCACAATCCTGGGAAACTAAAATGATTTCATGGTTTGGTAGAATCAGCTCAATAAAAATGATGGTACTCCCTCAGATACTGTTCCCATTCTGCACTCTCCCAGTGGAAGTACCTAACAGTATACTTAAAAATTTCAAAAAGGATGCCCACGCGTGGAAACATAGACCACCTCGCATATCAGCTCTCAGTGCCCAATTGTTTGGGGACTCCGGGCAAGAACCATTCCCTAGTCTGCAAAAGAACTACACACTCTCCAACAGGGAACTTTTCACATACCTGAGAATTAAACATATAGTACGGGAGATCACAGGCCCAAAACCAAACCCATCCGTGGTGGGCAACTTTGAACGATTATGTATGGGAGGGAAACTAGGCAGGAAACCATTATCAGCCTGCTACAGAGCCCTTCCGGATGCCCAAAGACCCTTGAAGTTCTCTTATATGATTAATTGGGAAACAGAGATCCATCAGGAATTTACCACTTATCAATGGAAACAGGCACTACTACAAACAAAAGCAGCTACTAGAGGCATAGACCAACTAGAGGCGACATATAAGGTATGGATGAGGTGGTACATGAACCCCCAGAGGCTCTCATGTATTTATGCCAATTCGACCCCCAGTTGTTGGAGATGCGGGAACGGGAAGGGTTTGATTACGATTAGCCATATGTTCTGGTCTTGCAAAACACTCCAGCCTTTCTGGACACAAATCAAAGAGGTTATACTCACCATGACAGGGCAGGATATGCTGCTTCCCATTGCACCCTACATCTTACACATTTTCCCGAAGCTGTACAAAAAGGTGGGCAGATCAGCAATTATTCACGTACTGATAGCTGCAAAGAACAGCATAGCATCCCTATGGAAAAATACGCAGGCCCAAACACTGATTATGGTACTAGGAAAACTAAATAAGACCAGCGTGAAGAAATGTCCCACAGACTGAATAGCATGAACCGGGCATCTGAACAATCATGGGCAAAATGGGAAACATATGGGGTCAGGGGGAGTGGGGAGGGGGATGAATGTGGCTCCAATATAAGCCACAAGAGATACAAGGCCGGCTGGGGCGGGAATTTGGGGGACTGTACTGGTAGACCTGTTACAAACGTCTCTCGAACACAGGATGGAAGGTTACAGGGCATCACGGAGAAGTAACAAGAGCGAACAACACCAGACCGCTTGCCTAATTCGAGCATTGTCAACAATTGACTTGAAGTTACACTTATTTTAAGTTAGTTTTCTATTTCTTTTACAGTTATTCTAAGTATAGTGATAACATGACTGTTATCCAAGGCCACGACCTACACACATATGTCAGCGCATAGACCTGGAATCGGTAGGATTGCCATAGTGATGATGGGTGACCATTGGGGAGGGAGGCTTGGAATATTGTGTAAATTAACAAATGTCATTAATGTATCTGCACACAAATATCGCATGATAATGTATGTAATGCGAAAGCAGTGGTGCCACCTATCCTACTTGATGTACCCTATCTCAGATACAATGTTGACATAACATATTGATGATGCGAAACAATTACTGTTGTACCTAATGGATATCTGTAATGTATGTGGCAAAAACTCAATAAAAAGTGATACAATGAAAAAATAAATATCATATCCTGGAAATCATGGGCATGGACCAAACCTATGCTTTATTGTGCATCCATGACAGTCCTTGGTTTGTGAGAGAAAATGTACAAATCAAGATCGAGCAGACTAATCGTCGTATAGAAAACATCAGCATCATATTTTAACCATACAGACAAATGGAGACTCCTCATATCCATATCACAATAAAATAAAAACCCACACGCCATTAATAGACTTGAAATCGATTTTAGACCTGCTGAGGTATTAGCAAAGCAATCTTACAATTATTCTGAAATGAGGGTAGAGGTAATAATGTTGCTGATAAAAGTAACTGGATCATGTTAAACAGTTAATCTCCCATGTTAAAATGAGTTTAGGACCCACCGATATTTGAAAACAGTCTGCTCGTTCTTTCTCCCAATGAACTGGATCTATAGCCCATATTGGAATAAAATATCTGGCCAATCACAGCTTAAGATTACATCTATACAAAATGAACAATACAAATATTTTACATACCTTTTCATAAACAGGAAAGTATCGATTTACTGCTCTATTTTTAATCAGGTCTATTTGCTTTGCTTTAGCATCTCCCTGCTGAAATGGCAGAGGAATTACTGCAAGCATGAGGTCTGTGGCCCCTTCTACATACATGTCAATACTGAAAAAAACAAGGACAATATGTTAGTCATATGCAGGGCCAGTGCAAAGATGTTTGGCTGCACAGGCAAAGATGCATTTTATCACCCCCCCCCCCCCCCTTAAAAAAAAGCGTCTTCACCTGTGTGTCTCGTAGCCCCCCCTTTTGAATTTCTTACCCTCTTTAACGTATTTTATCCTCCCTTTACTATGCGTCTTCACCTGTGTGTTTCTTGCAACACCCCCTTGTGTATCCCTTACTTTCCTAAACCCCTATGTGTAACGGATCGATGGGCACCCCGACTGGGTACCTCCGTCGAAGGATGCTCCTAGCGTTTCCTGAGGACTCCAAGCACTGCAGCAGACACAACAATCACCGAACCGGAGAAGCATACGAATGCTCTCAAGCATATGAATGCTGTAAACAGCTGAACAGGAAAAGCATACAATCCGCTTACACTCCTGGCAATCAGCATACAATCCAATTCCCCCAATAACGAGACGACACTTCGTTTTGAGGTCAAGCAGAACTGACTGTACTGGCACATACAGCCTCTTTTATTCACAATCCACAAACATAGTACTGCCCACAGGGTTTTGAAATACAACCAATCAATCCGTACAATACACACAGACACTCCCACACAAAATCCTCCCCTCTGCCTGTGATATGATTACTGAACACAATGGGTAATATAATTATCACAGGCAGAGAAATACAGTTTTAACAAAATATTAATAACTATCAAAATATACATGCCATTCACATAAAACATACATTTTCAGAATCAGCATGCTTGAAATATACACATACTCAAAAACCAGGGCAATCGGTTCAGGGGTTAAACAGTTAAGGGAAAGTCCTATTTGGCCAAATGAAGCATGGCTTTTCTGCCCAAAACCAGTTCCACAGAGTCTTCTATCCTGGAGATAATTGGGAAGTAATCCAATTATCTCCAAGGACAGAGGCAAAACTCCATTAGCCACATGGTAGCAACATATAAAAAAATACAATATGCCCAAATACTGTATTTAAAGGGCTAAATCTCCCAGGGGCCATAGTCAGCAGGCAGGAGGCGGGCAAACAGGCTTCTCCAATGCCCAGTGGCGAGGTTGGTTTCGCCACACTATGTGTGTCTCTTTTTTTCCCCAGCCCCTTTGTGTGTCTCTTTCTTTCCCTCCAGCCCCATTCTGTGGCTCTCTCCCCTCAACCAGTGTTTTTTTCCTCCCATGCCACATAGACATAGATATATAGCAACACACAACCATACATGCACAAATAATTATTCAGGCACACAGTCACAGAGATATGCAGGCACACAATCAAACAAACATAGTTAAACAATCTACACATACAGGTACAATGCCATACAAACACAGACATAGGGACACCCACAGAGACATTCAGACACTGTCACACAGAGACATTCACACACTACACACAGTCATATACACATACAGGCACAGACATACAAAGACATACATATCTAGTCATATAGTCATACAGATACAGGCATACAGAAAAGGGGCGGATCCAGAACCTAATCGCGGGAAGGACACTGGTAGTGGGTTGTAGTGACTGTAGTTAGTTGAAAAGTTAGGTAGCGTAGTAGGGGCTGTAGTGGGGTGACAGGGGTTGTAGTGGAGGTTATGGGCTGTAATTGGGGGGTTAGGGGCTGTAGTTGATGGCTGCAATTGGGGGAGAGGGGCTGTAGTGGGGATGATATGGGACTGTAAGGATTGTAGTGGGAGGTAAGGACTATAGTAAGGGAATAGGGGCTGTAGTGGAGGTGTGGGGTTAGGGCTGGACGTGGGGGGATAGAGGCTGTAGTTGGAGGGATGTGTAGTAGAGGAGTTAGGGCTATGGTGGGGGTAGAGGGGCTTTGGTGGGGGCACAAAGGCTGTGGCGCATGGACAGGGGCTGTGGTCTGTGGTGCTGGGAAGTCGGCCAGCCTCTTCTGGTGATGTCAGGAGGAGGGGGAGTGACTTTCACTGCTCTTCTCCCAGACTCCCCAGCGGTCCAGGTTGAAGCGCAATGGAAGTCACGCCCCCTCCTCCTGATATCATCAGGAGAGGCAGGCCAACTCCTCTACTGGCTGCAGGCTGCAGGGAGAGAGGTAAGTTTAACCCCTAATGATTGTGGACGTACTAGGTACGTCCGACAAAAAAACTTATGTTACGGTCCTACTAGGTATGTCCACGGCAAATAGGAGCCCTGGACTTACCTGGACCGGCGATCCGCTGTTATCACGGTTGGGGGGGGACTGCCGGAGACCCCAGCAGTCCCTCTGCAGCAGCTTTGGCCACCCCAGCCCTCCAGGGCCATGTGATCACCATGAACACATCGTCGCAATAGGAGTCTAGGAGCTGCCAGCAGGGGGACTGTCTGAGCTGTCAGGCAGTCCCCAAGGCTGCTAAAAAGTAAAAAATATATTGGAAGGCGGAGCCTGAAGCCTATATAAGCACAGGCCCCCTACTCCACAGGGCTGATGCCTCCAGGTTCATTCAGACATTGATTTCCGGTTCCTTACCTGATATCCTGATTCCTTGCCGCCAACTCTCCAAACGTCCGGTCCCGCCGGTATTTACTTACCGTTCCCGCCCTTTCACCGGACCGGCTACAGCTTCATCAGCATCCCTCCGGCATCCAGCACCACCTTGACACAGATTTTTCATTCCAGCCTGGGCATCAGATTGAGCAGCTACCGCTTACCGGCTCCACATTGTCACCCTCACCTCCCACATTGCCACCCTCACCCCCCCACATTGTCACCCTCACCTCCCCCCCACATTGTCACCCTCACCTCCCACATTGTCACCCTCACCTCCCCCACAAATTGTCACCCTCACGTCCCCCCAACATTGTCACCCTCACGTCCCCCCAACATTGTCACCCTCACGTCCCCCCCCACATTGTCACCCTCACCTCCCCCCCAACATTGTCACCCTCACGTCTCCCCCCACATTGTCACCCTCACCTCCCACATTGTCACCCTCACCCCCCACATTGTCACCCTCACCTCCCCCCCACATTGTCACCCTCACCTCCCACATTGTCACCCTCACCTCCCACATTGTCACCCTCACCTACCCCCAACATTGTCACCCTCACGTCCCCCAACATTGTCACCCTCACCTCCCACATTGTCACCCTAACCTCCCCCCCAACATTGTCACCCTCACGTCCCCCCACATTGTCACCCTCACCCCCACATTGTCATCCTCACCCCCACATTGTCATCCTCACCTCCCACATTGTCACCCTCACCCCCCCCCACATTGTCACCCTCACCTCCCACATTGTCACCCTCACCTCCCCCCCAACATTGTCACCCTCACGTCCCCCAACATTGTCACCCTCACCTCCCACATTGTCACCCTAACCTCCCCCCCAACATTGTCACCCTCACGTCCCCCCCACATTGTCACCCTCACCCCCCACATTGTCACCCTCACCCCCACATTGTCATCCTCGCCCCCACATTGTCATCCTCACCTCCCCCCCACATTGTCACCCTCACCTCCCACATTGTCACCCTCACCTCCCCCCACATTGTCACCCTCACCTCCCACATTGTCACCCTCACCTCCCCCCCCACATTGTCACCCTCACATCCCACATTGTCACCCTCACCTCCCCCCACATTGTCACCCTCACCTCCCACATTGTCACCCTCATCCCCCCACACTGTCACCCTCATCCCCCCCACACTGTCACCCTCATCCCCCCAAACTGTCACCCTCACCTCCTCCCTACTGTTACCCTCATCCCCCCCCACACTGTCACCCTCACCTCCCCTCCCCACCCTGTCACCCTCACCCCCCACCCTGTCACCCTCACCTCCCCCCACACTATCATCCTAACAACACTGTCACCCTCACCTCCACTGTCACTCTCTCTCCCCCCCACACTGTCACCCTCACCTACCCTGTGTGTGTGTGCGTGTGTATTTGTGTGTCTGTGTACATGCGTGTCTGTGTATCTGTGTCAGTGAATGTAACATGTCTCTGTGTGTGTCTGCATGTGCACTGCTTTGTCAGTCTGGGTATTTGCATGTGTGTGTGTTACTGTATGAGTATGTGTCTCAGTGTGTGTGGAAGTGTATACACTACACACAAATGCATACCTGCATTCAAACATGTACATTCACACACATACTACATGCTTACAATCAAACACACATTGTATATATTTTTAAATACACAATATACACACACTGCATCCACTACACATGCACTGTAGTCAGACGCAACAAACACACCCCTGTATTACAACACTAAAATTATATATAAACAGCCCTTAATTCAAACTAAAACACTACACATTAAAGCACATCTGTATTTAAAATGCATCACTACATACAAATACCCTTGCATTCAGACGCAAGCACTACACACAAGTACACCACTACATTCCAATGTCAACAGTACATACAAATACACCCATACATCAACACATATACTTCATACAAAAACATGCTTATTCAAACGCTCAAACACTGCTCACAAATACAACCCTGCAACGGTGGGCAAATGGTATATCCTCAGCTGGCATAGCATTGTTGGAGTTCTCCGACAGATGGGGATCTACCACTGGGATACTCAACATGAGATGTCTGGATGAAAGAGAGGGACACAGCGCTTCTGATTCTGCCTGAGTCTGTGGGTAACTAGTTGTATGCCTCTAAAACAGATTGCCATGATTTGCCAATATTCTGCCTCTAAAACTGCCATAATATACCAAAACGATGCCTCTCAATCTGCCATGATATGCCAGGTTTATGCATCTAAAACTGGTTGCCATAATGTGCCAAGTTTATGCATCTAAAACTGATTGCCATGAGTCAAGTTTATGCATCTCAAGCTGAATACCATGGTGTGCCAATTGTATCCATCTAAAGCGGATTGCCATGGTGTGCCAATTGTATGCCTCTAAAACTGCCATGGTGTGCCACTTTTATGCATTTAAAACTGATTTCCATAGTGTACCAAGTGTATGCCCCTAAAGCGGATTGCCATGATGTGCCTAGTTTCTGCTTCTAAAGCTGATTGCCATGGTGTGCCATTTTTATGCATCTAACGCGGGTTGCCATGGTGTGCCAATTTTATGCATCTAAAGCGGATTGTCATGGTGTACCAATTGTATGCATCTAAAGCGGATTGCCATGGTGTGCCAATTGTATGCCTCTAAAACTGCCATGGTGTGCCACTTTTATGCATCTAAAGCGGATTGTCCTGGTGTGCCAATTGTATGCATCTAAAGCTGATTGCCATGATGTGGCAAGTTTATGCTTCTAAAGCTGATTGCCATGATGTGCCATTTCTTTGCATCAAAAACTGATTGCCATGGTGTGCCTAGTTTATGCTTCTAAAGCAAATTGTCATGGTGTGCCAATTGTATGCTTTTAACGCTGATTTCCATTATGTGCCAATTTTATGCCTCTAAAGCTGCCATATGCCAATTTTATGCATCTAAAGCTGATTGCCATGATGTGGCAATTTTATGCATCTAAAAAGGATTGCCATGGTGTGCCAATGTTATGCCTCTAAAGCTGATTGTCATGGTGTGCCAATCGTATGCTTTTAAAGATGAATTCCATGTTGTGCCAATTGTATGCCTCTATAACTGATTGCCATGATGTACCCATTTTATGCCTTTAAAGTTGTCATGATGTGCCAAGTTTATTCATTTTTAAAATATGCATTAAAAGAAAGTGGGTCTCAAAAAATTACCGTTTTCAAAAGGGGGTCTCGGAAGCCCTGGTCTAATGTATTAACTGTGGAAGTGTAAATGTTAGTAAACCCATGATTAAGCCAGAATGCCAGTGTATGTAAAAAAAAAAAAAAACCCCCCCAAACAAAACCTTGACAGACTGTGAACAAACCACTCGCTATTGTATGACGTGTTGCAACCACACACTTTTCCTTTATACAATGTTATCTTTACCTCAAAGTGGCTTTTGCACAAGCCGTACAGTGTTACATTGACACAGTCTATGTCATTGAAATAAAGAACTAAAAAAAAATGTTTTTTTACTCTGACACCCCAGCCTGTGGCATAGTGCTGAAGAACCGTGAAGTTTTTCCTCAAAAGCTGACTGTTGGCAAAAACCGCAAAGGCACAAACACTGCTTTGCGACATGATGAAGTGCTAGCCCTTAGGTACATGGACAGCATAGACATGTACATGGTTTCCACAATTCATGAAGTGAGTTCAGTTGCAGTGTCAGTCTGCAGAAGCAATGCACAAATCGAGAAGCCAAAGTGCATTGTTGAATACAACAAGCATATAGTAGAAGTAGATTTAGAAGATTTGGCTGACAAGTATATTCAGCCATATCTGGTTCCCCGCAAAACAAAGATCTGATATAACAAAAATTGCCACCAACCTTGTCCAGTTAGCAGTATATAATTCCTATATACTGTACAAAAAAAAGCAGCCACATTTTCCTGAAGTTCACCCTGAAGCTTTTGTCAAACATTTTATTTCGCCAGACTGCTAATGCCCTTGTCATTATCTAAAGATTTCCAAAGACACTTCCCTAATAGAATCCCCCCTCCCACAGCCCCCCAAAAGTTGCCCAGAAAACTATGGAGTCTGCTATAAAAATGGACTTAGGAGGGACTCTACAAATTATTGCCCATTCTGTCCATCTCTGTTTGGCCTCTGGGCGTCTGAATTTTTAAAGTGTCTCAGACTTAAACTATTAATTTAGAGCACTCTGTATTCCTTGCCTTGGCTTGTCCTATTTATTACTTGTCTGCTGCCCGTACCAATTTATTGGCTTGTTATTTTGACTACTCTGATTTCTGGATCCCCTGACCTTTTTAATATTACTATATATAATTATACATATTTATTAATATTAAGATACACTTACAATAGTGTGTATGTGCAAATAAAAGTAAAATAAAATGCATACACATTCACACAGACATACACTTACAACAATCTGTCTTTTATGTCCTTTCCATACAGGTTGTACTTTGCAGCAATGTAATTCAAAATGGCTCGAGACTGTACAATCTTCATCCCATCCATTTCCACCATTGGGACCTGCTGAAACAGCAAAGATCCATCTAGAGAGATACAAAAACATGACATGCTGTTAAAGGACCACTTTAGTGCCAGGAAAACATACTCGTTTTCCTGGCACTATAGGGTCTCTAGGTCCCCGCCACCCTTAGGGTCCCCCTTCCGCCGAGCTCTAGGGTGAGAAAGGGGTTAAACACATACCTTTTCTCCACCGCCGAGCTCTCTCGGCGCTGGGGACTCTCCGCCTCCTTTCATCGGCTGAATAAGCATGCGCGGCAAGAGCTGCGCACACATTCAGCCAGTCCACAGGAAAGCATTCTAAATGCTTTCCTATGGACGCTGGCGTCTTCTCACTGTGAAAATCACAGTGAGAAGCGCGGAAGCGCCTCTAGCGGCTGTCAATGAGACAGCCACTAGAGGCTGGATTAACCCTAATGTAAACATAGCAGTTTCTCAGAAACTGCTATGTTTACAGCAGAAAGGGTTAATCCAAGAGGGACCTGGCACCCAGACCACTTCATTAAGCTGAAGTGGTCTGGGTGCCTATAGTGGTCCTTTAACTAACTGTATGTGCTTAGAGGGACACTTATTGCACCAGAACCACTAAAGCACTTTGTTATATTCCTTGATTGTTCATACAAGCAAATAACACCATGCACTCACTGCAAATTTGAACTGCATATTCATGTTGTGAACATCCCATTCCCCCTAAGTCCAATGTAGTACGGTGAGATCTGGAGACTCCGCTAGACACTGGAGTATACAGAAATTACTGTCACCTTTCCAGGATCAGACAAATAGGAAAATGGCCAACAACCCCCAATCGCATCCAAATGACTGACACTTTATCAGCAAAAATAGAAGAAAATCCATTTCTTAGTGAAGTAGTGATCCATTTATAATAGGCCTTTCTTTGGAAGTTAATATAAAGAGGTCACTTCTGATGGACGTTTCTTCAGTGTTACTGGATTCAGCCTGAAGTGATACATGCTTTGAAACATGACACATTAGCTTGATGGATGAAAAAATGGGATAAGATTTGCCATAAAGAAATGCACATAACCTACAACTGTAACTGTATATTATCTAAATCAAAGATGCTGATAAAAATAAAAGAATGTGGGAAATATACCTTCAATCAACTTGTTATATTGTTCCTTTGTTTCCAAAAATTCCTCATCAAACTACAATAAATAATAAATAAATAAAATTAATACAGTTGTGTTTTTAGTTAGATTTGCTTGTTTTTTATTTAACAACCACCCTATGTTCCCCCGAGTGGAAAAATATAACAAAAACCATATTAGATGCCTACCAATATTCAAAGAGGGACACTTTAATTTTAGGGGTGTGAGTGGATATGTCACCAGGGGCAGGGCTGCTCTGAGAAATTAGGTGACTTACTAATAAAAATTTGTCAACTATAAATGTAATTTAGAACAGGAAGAATAAATCTTACTTATACAGACTGATTTCTAAACACATTTATAGTAGTTTAAGGACACATTACAGTGAGCATTAATGGATACTATAGACTAGCAATACAAACTTGGATTTCTAGCCCCGTAGTTCCCTATAGTGCCCCCCTCGTTCGTGCGACCTCCCCCGAAGTGCAGAACTTCTTTACCTGAATACTGATGTTCCTCTGCGCTGGGTGTGGCTTTGCCTTGCCTCCTCCTTCCCAGGCGTCCGGGATCTAAAAACGACTGCGCCGCAAGTGCATTAGGACAGGCCCATAGGAAAGCATTATACAATGCTTTCCTATGGGATTTTTCGGTGATGCTGGATGTCCTTTTACGTAAAGTGAGTTAACCATGGATAGTAATTATTGCAGTTTCTCAATAACTGCAATCATTAGTGCTGCAGGGTTAAGGGGACTGGTACAGTGCACCCAGACCACTTCAATGAGCTGAAGTTTTCTGAGTGCCTATAGTGTCCCTTTTTTGTACGTGTGTCTGCTATACATTCAAACACATGTACAATATAGAGCCAGGGCAGTCTTTAACGTGGGGCAAACGGGGAAGCTGCCCCGGGCCAAGTTAATTCTGGGGTGCTCAAACCATCTGCCACGTGGGCCCCGCTACCCGCAATAAATATTTTTCGCCATGTGTTCTCCAGTTCAGCCGGAGAGGAGGCCCATTGGGTGGCCCAGGAACTTAGAGCCACCCAGTGGGAATTTGTCAGCAAGGCACTGCTCCTCCCACAGAGAGCTGCTCAGATGGAGGAGTAGGGAGTGAGGAGAGGGGCTAGAGAGCCAAACCTCAACTCCCAAGCGCCTCAGGCACCACAGTGGACCACAGGGAAGCCACCCTCCAGCAAAAGGTAGGAAACTGGAGGTGATTTTACATGTGTCAGTATGTCTGTGTGTGTCTGTGATTGTATATGTTTGTGAGTGTCAGTATGTCTGTCAGAGTATGTGTCTCTGTGTGTGCCAGTATGTCTATCAGTGTTTATGTGTGTGTCAGTGTGTCTATTTGCCAGTATGACTGTCAGTGTTTGTGTCTGTGTGTGTCAGTATGTGTGTTTGTGTGTCAGTATGTCTGTCAGTGTATGTGTCAGTATATCTGTCAATGTGTGTCTGTGTGTGTGTCAGTATGTCTGCCAGTGTATGTGTCTGTATCTGTTTATGTGTGTTTAACTGTATGTTGTCATTGTGTGCATCTGTATGTTGCCAGAATGTGTACCTACATGTTTGTCAGTGTGTGTATCTGTGTATCTGCATTGTATCAGGTTGTGTATCTGTGTGCCTGTATGTGTATTGGTGTGTCTGTATTTGCTTCAGTCTGTGTGTCTGTATTTGCATGTGTATCCGTGTGAATATCTGTGTATCTGCATGTGTTTCAGTGTGTGTGTTTATCTGTATGTGTATGTGTATTACAGTGTATGTGTATATATATATATATATATATATATACATATTAGCATTCAAACACCAACACTACACACACACATACACCCCCTGCTTTAACACTACATAAAATGGTAGAGACCCAGCTGTCAAAGCATTGTTGGAGTTGCACTACAGATAGGAGTGGCCACTTTTGCGATAGAAAAAAATTCTCACACCAGGGCTCTTTCTACTTTGTTTCCACTACTGCGTAATTGCATGCCAGGGAATTGGAGGGGGCAGGGTCCAGGGGCCCAAGCAAATTATTGCCTAGGATCAAAACAATATTAAAGATAGCCCTGTATGGAACTTCTATAAAAGAGAAACATTGAAGATTGAAAAGAAAAACAGAGGGATTAGGCCCAAAACAGGGTCTGTCCTTTCTAAATAGGGACATTTGGGAGGTATGTTATTACTCAACCCAGTAATAAAACCAATATTACAAGACCACAAGTAGTTGATAGAGCTATAACCAGCTCTAGTGTATACAGCGTTCAGCGATATGGACACCCACTTGCAGGATATGCTGTGGATGTTCGCAACAGGAAAAACCAAAAAAGAAATAAAAAGCAAAACAATAGTGCTCTCTGATTTTATAAAACCATGATAAAGTGGTAAATAAAATTACTCACAATAAATAGAGCAGACTCACTGCTCTGTATAATAGGGGCAGTGGTATAATCCCCACCTTGGATTCTTTAATAGCTGTGCAAGTAATAACCAGAATGCCAGGAAATACAAAAAGAATAAAAGTAACAAAGTAATATGTAGGTTTGGCATGTATGTAATGTATGTATGCATTAGTAATTATATACATAGTCAGGTGATAGCAGCTCATGAGATGTGTTATTTATATATTTCAAATCAGAACAGGTATTATAGTGATAATTTAATAGAATTCCTTCTATCTTACCACCCCTTTGATATTCCTGTTTATCTGTATTCCAGCTGTTAATTTGGATGTTGTGGGAATTACTCGAGATAGTCTGATTTATAAGTAAACATACCAATGTCATCTTTCAAATTTCAAGGCTATCCACATTTACATTTTGTTTAGCTGTATCAACCTAGCCTTGGCAAAATACCTATTGTAATTGCTATGGATAAAAATAAAAGTGTGGCGTAACAATGCATAGTCTACCAAGAAAGATCAATGCGCCATGTGCGGATGAAAACCCAGTAGATATAATAATTGTTACACTTATTAATTATTACAAGTAATTATTGCTTTTTTTTTTTTAATTCTTTATTTTTCTTGTGCGATAGGTGATAACAAGCGTGCATAGCCACAATAGCATTTGCAGGCAGTATATACATTTCAAACCTTGGCAGTCAGTACAGCACATTTTTTTTTTTTATATATAACATGAAGTTAACAGACTAATATAAACATTAGTATATAACTTTTCAGCAAGCTAGGTCGAATGTGTATAAAACAAGGTTAGGTTTGCTGAAGCTTAGAAATATGGTTATTAGGGGAGACAGCTTCCGCTTCGTATCTCATGAATTATCCCGTAGGGAGAGTTTTTCTACTTTGGGATTGTAATATTTTAGTTCCTAGGTTTGCTCATATGAATGTTTAGGCATAATATTTATTAGTAATAGTCTCTCTGATACTCAATGCAATGCATGAAGCCTGGGGTGAAACATGTTGTCTCATTATGTATGGTATGTAAAATGTGTATGTTACAAATATCTTTTCCTTTTCAAATATTTATTTAGCTCACCCACGATTCTACGCATTATTTCAGTTTTTTTCAGATCTAATGTTCAGTTCTGAGATGTATATGGATAATGAAATATAAATACCTCTACACCTGCTGCACCCAACAGCCATCTGATTGACTCCATTTTGCCTCTTCCATTGAAATAGTAAAGTTTAGGTTTCTGAGCCATGATTACTTCTCTTTAAAAAAAGGGAAAAAATAGCACCATTTATAATGTGTCTGCCAATAAAGTTATTATTATATTTATAACATTTAGACAGCTTCAACCTACTGTAAAGTACTTCACAGTTACACAGAGGAGATACATAACAGCAAGTAACAAAATGATGATAAAAAAATAAATAAGTGGAGTTGGAGCACTAGAAGAGAAAGAGGAAAAAAATAGACCATGCTACTTTCAGTATATCAATAGGCAAGCATTAAATACATGTATACTAAGTTTGCAACCAAGTGTTAAAAGTCTCTAACAAAATCAGGTTCTTCTAAATGGGAGCAGGGCGTTGCAGGATTCCTGTTTTACGAGGAACAATTAATGTATTCCAAAAATGGACTGAAAATGCACAAAGTAATATATTTATACTGGTATTTCTGTTCTCATTGTAACCAGTCCAGATCATCACAGTGAATCCAGACAATTAATTTTATAATGAACATGGCATGTATTTCATACATAATGCCAAAAAAACAAAATAGTATCTAGTCACTTCCCACACTTTAAGTGAATGACCCTTCACTGAATTTACAATATAAATTGTAAGTGTAGTACCATCTGAGAAGAGAGATCCGCTTAGTAACTTATTCAAAAGCATGTTCTATGTACTTGGGCTGTTGACGCTACAGCTATTGCTGCTGCCCAAGAGTAATAGGAGTTTTAGTATGTTGTATTAAGAGTTGAGCTTTTAAGCTCAGCTCTCTGTATTGTATGAGTATACTAAATAGGAAAGTAAAATTCTGTGGGGGGGGGGGGAGTTTAGCTCCCTATCATCTTAAATCTTCACCAGCCATCACTGCTTTGATTATTCATGTAAGTCAGTGGAAAATCTGCAGCGGCTTTAGAAGGGAAACAATCCACTCAAATAGGACCCGATAATTTAAAAAGGGGACATGCATCTTGTCAAACGTTATTCTTTATGGTTTATTACATGATGCAATCGGTAATGATACTGTTTTCCAACAACATATCAGCATCAGTATATTTTATTATTCTAATACTCTCCATCCTTCCGTAGATGCTTCCATATACTGTATATGCACAAGTCAGCTATACACCCATAACACACTGACAATGATATTTACCAGAAATAACTGAAATGTCTCAGCAGACTCATGAGACTCTTGTGACAGGAGCAACTTTTTAAGAAACAGGTTGCAACATTAATAGGGTTACACAATAATAAGTGTATCAGGTGCAGTGTTATGGTGTACAAAGATCACACATTCTGGACATTCAGATTAGAGAACATGAAACAGAATACATCCCTGATAAATTATTTATTGAACGTTATGGATGCCAAGGACATAAAAATGACTTACTAGCTAAAAGCAGTAACAAAACCTTTATTATTTTAGCCCTTAATTAACATCAAGTAATTTAACAACATATCAAATTCACCATACTTATCGCAAATGCATCAGGTTTTATAGCATCATATGTGTACAGTATCAGGGTTATTTACTAAAGTGAGAATTCCAATTAAATCTTGAGAGAATTTCACATTTAAAGCCAAATTAAGCAAACTTTTAAAAAGTCTCGAAGTCAGCAATGGTTCACGTTAGACTACTTTGGCCTCAAATTTGAAATTCACTTTGAATTCACTTTGAATTTTATTACATGACAGGAGGCTTTCTATTTTGCATAACATTCTTTACTCATGCCTCCAGCAGCACAAGTCAATCAATTAACTTTAAACCAATCAGAAACAAGAATCACATCCATATAAAGCTCTGACAGGCATATCACTTCCTCTTTCTTTGCTGCTCCAGCCAGGCACAGGTCAGAATATTTTGTTCCCACAACACTGACTTTGTTTATCTATTTGAATTGAACTACATTATTTATTCTTATATTTACTCTTATAATTCATGCTGCATTCCCCTCTCCTCCACCTGTCTACCCTTTTCATTGTTAATTGAAAAAATTCACACTCTGCTATCCCTTCCCTCTACCTCCCTGTCACTCCTTATTGTATCACTATCGCTGCTTTTTTGCCATGATCGCTCCGTTTTTGACAAGGTCTGGGACTTGCAGAGAGGGTACTGCGGGTGGAGGGAGTGTGGGAATCTGTTTTATCATACAGGCGGACCTTGATCGCGGACCGCGCCGGCAAAATTTGCGCGTGGACAGCGGCCATCTTGGACTTTGCAGTCCCGCGAGATTCACGTCGCCCATTTTTTTTACAACCAGATCTTGATTCCCACGATCCGGCCTGCTTCTTCTTGCACTCTAACACCCTGCTTTATGGCTATTAACTGTTTCACAACTGTGCTATATGTACTGAAATACAACTATGTGATAATGCCAGCCATGATTTCTGTATTGGCAATGTCCTGAATCAACTGGCCTATTTACATTATACACTCCAAACGTGTATCTGATCTGGGGTGACCCCCCATTCAAACAAGGGCTTATATCAGTGTTACTACCACTGCATTAACAGGGGTGACCCCCCTACACAGGGTGACCCCCAACCAAGATTTGCACAGACCCTTCAGTGGCAAGCATTCTACAGGGGTGACCCCCCTACGCTGGGTGACCCCCAAGCGAGACTTGCACAGACCCTTCAAGGGCAAGCCTACTATAGGGGTGACCCCCCTTACGGCTGAGGTGACCCCCCACGCCTTAACCAAGGCTCTATACACCTTGCTATATGCAGACCAAAGGTCATACCTATATATGTAATATATTGGACCAACCCGGGATTTCATCTTGGAATCGGACGCCAGCCTCTGAGGCTCGCAAAGCCACTGCACACAAGCTTCCACAGGAGGCCCATGGAACTGAGGAGGAGAAACTCCTCCACATCAACTGCTTGGACCTGACCGTGGGATCTTTTGAGATCCGCAGTCTGGCCAAAGACATGTCCAATTGTTGCATACTTCTACGCATGGATAACATATCAGCGGTCCAATATATAAACTGCTTGGGCGGGGCCCAGTCACGGGCCCTGACTGAGGCAACGAGGGACATATACCATTTCTGTCTTCACCGCAACATTACAATCAAATCCCACCATTCTCGATGCTGGCGAGAGGTCTAGGACATACATATCAAATACACCCCAAAATATACCGTTAACAATTAGGTACTCCCTCAAGTCCTGTATCCACCAATAGCCTGGATCTGAGCACCCAGCATATCCCAAAAGCGCTTAGATCCCACAATTGCAGCCGAAATGCCACGGGGTATGGTTTAGACCGACCGCACACAAATTTTAAGTGTTTGCGTCCCATCTCTCTTTTGGGGGATTTAGGGTCACCAATATCCCAGTTGTGAGGTTAGGTTGCTCGAAATTCGTGGTGATTTTGTGTGTTTTTGGAGTATTCATCAGGAGTTCCATATAAACACATCTGTTTAGGTGCTCAGCAAGCTATGCCCCTCAGTTTGGCTATTTGGAACTTAAAGGACCACTATAGTGCCAGGAAAACACTTATTTTCCTGGCAATATAGTGCCCTGAGGGTGCCCCCACCCTCAGGGTCCCCCTCCCGCCCGGCTCTGGAAAGGGGAAAAGAGGTAAAACTTACCTTTTTCTAGTGCTGGGCGGGGAGCTCTCTGCCTCCGATCCTCCTCCGTTCCGCCCCATCGGCTGAATGCGCACGCGCGGCAAGAGCTGCGCGCGCATTCAGCCGGTCGCATAGGAAAGCATTTACAATGCTTTCCTATGGACGCTTGCGTGCTCTCACTGTGATTTTCACAGTGAGAATCACGCAAGCGCCTCTAGCAGCTGTCAATGAGACAGCCACTAGAGGATTTGGGGGAAGGCTTAACCCATTTATAAACATAGCAGTTTCTCTGAAACTGCTATGTTTATAAAAAAAATGGGTTAACCCTAGCTGGACCTGGCACCCAGACCACTTCATTAAGCTGAAGTGGTCTGGGTGCCTAGAGTGGTCCTTTAAATGTGATATTAACTTTGAATTCTCACGTTGGTGAATATCCCTGTCAAAGTTTTCATTTACATAGGATTTATAAGTATGTGGAAAACAGAGAGGTGACTTGCAAATTACAGGCTGTAAAGGCTTGCCCCAAGCATCATAACCACTCCAGCTTGTTATTGTAGTTATCATGCCAGGAGTACCCATGCTCCATCCTCTGTTAATGGGAAAACCATTTTAATATAGTTTGCACTCTTATCTGGCTCACCATTGGGTTTCAAGTCTCCCTATTGGCTTCTGTAGAGCTGCAGATGCTGGATGCCAATGTCAATGTCATTCACTGGTGAGATAAAAGTGAAGTCCTGTAGACTGTTAATTCTCCACAACTCATGTTTAAGGAATAAACTCCTTAGTCATGCTGACACAGTGTGCGTTACTCTTTTATCTTATCTTATAGTAAATAATTGTTCCTGTCATTCTATAGCACAAGCAGATTGAGTATATATTTTTTCTTGTATTTTCTATAGGGAAGATTGAACAAATATCCTCAGAAATACATAGTGTAGGTTATAATTACCAAGATTTAATAAACTGTTAAATTAAAATTCAGTTATGATTGTGTGAAATACCAATGTCATCAGTTGTGTAGCCTGTAAAGTCTTTATGTTCTTTAAAAATATGTTGAGAGGGCAGTCACTAACTCTTTTTTCTTAAAGGGTTTCTCTATCACCAGCAAAAAACACGAAAGTTATAACATTTAAAGGTTATTTCTAGTGTAGATTTACCATCTACTTTTAATGCATTACATGCACAAAACTCCACAAATAGTGAAGAAATGTTAAGCATTTTTCAAGGTTCACAAATTCAAATCTAACCCTCTTCTTGGTCTTTAACATGTTTGAGGACCTTGCGGTTAGATCAATGGACCCAAATTCACCTGAATAGTAAAATTATTGAGAATATGAATGGGTTGTAGAGATTAATACCATACCACATTCATGCACAATTGTGTCTTCTCCTAAATAGATAAATAACGAACACTCATGCAATTTACTCTATGCGGCATGCTAGTGAAATCACCAGTAACATATACATTGAATGTTGTACTTAACTAAAGGGTTTTTCCTGGTATGCTCAATGGCAGAATGCTGAGGGCTGAGAGCACAGCAGCATGCATACCATTCCAGAGCATATGATCTCAGCCAATCAGTTAATCAGTAAATCCTCATTCATAAAACTGGCATGAGAAAGGTTCATTTCTTTTGAAGTCAGCTTGAAACAATGAATGTCCAGAGATATCTGCACTTGTGTGATGGAGGCTAGTTATCTTTTATTTAGCACTTTAAGTGTCTGTATCATACACCTTTCTAAACAAACTGGAAATATGAGACCACAAGGTAGTTGACAGGCCCGAGGGAGAAACATGAATGGGGTATTCACTAGTCTAAATGTCATTTACAGAATGGCTGAATACGGGGCCATTTGAAACACAAACTCTGGACATTGTTCATGCTATTCAACAATGTCCAGATTTTGGTCCAAATTTCTGCTGGACTGAACACTAAAATCCATACCTGAATGTTTCAACTCTGGGCCTCAATACTGGATTTTAAAAAGTCCAAATGATTAGCCTACTGGCAGTGGCCAAATAGTGAAAAGTTCTGTGGCATGAGGGTTAATTATGTGGACGCTGGCTTGCAAGTACTACATAAACCTTATGGGAGTCAATAATACTCTAGTATTACTGTAAGGGAGGTTTAAAACCCCACCTGCACTTCTCTCCAGCTAGTAACAGCAACACACTGGTATGACTGGAGAGTAACATGGATTCCTGTTGACTGAAGAGATTTGGGAATGAGGGAAGGGTGGGAGGGGGTTAGTAATGACCAATTTACTAATTACTAATATGTAACCAATTTAAAAGACACTCTAAGCATCAAAACCACTAAGTCTTACTGTAGTGTTTTTGGTACATAGATCCTGTCCCTGCAGATTGACAAATTATTGATTGTGAGAAAGGGCAATGTTTAAATTTGTCAGTCAAAATGCCTCAAGTGGTTGTCAATCAGACCACCATGAGAGGCATGTCTTAGGTAAGACTTCTAATAATTGATATCACATTTGCCATTGCTGAACACGTTGAATGCTTTTGATAGAGAAACATTGTATTTAAAGCATCTGATTGGCTGAGCACAGTGATTGCTGTGCATGTGCCAGGTTACACCAATGCTTCTCATTGAGAAGCCCTGGATAGACCCAATGTCATCCAGATGGATGATCTCAGAACAGGAGGAGTAGTGCCACAGCGAGTCTGGGATGGCATTGGATAAAAAGTGAGCTTTTAAAAAAATCTAGAACAGGGGTTCAACAATAGAAATAGGAACACTAACGTTAAAAATAAATATATTTATTTATAATGTTAGAGTGTTTCTTTTAACTTACACTGCTATCGTAAGTCCTGCAGTTCTATTTGTTAATAATATTTTCATCTGAGCCCTACAAAACTCATGTTAGAATTGAAGCTATAAAAAAAATAAAAAAATAACGTCAATTAACACAATCACCGCTCACTGCTTTTATTTTAACTTGTTTCAAAATGTAAGGATTATACCATGTACGTTTACCATTAAAATTTAGAATAGCAATTTAGAATAGAAGGTATAATGGGGGTTATTCTGAAAAAAAAAATTACACACTTGATTCTCCACTCTTTACATGGATGCCTTTCTCCCCCCCCCCCCCCCCCCCACACTTTTTCTGTAATTTGCCAATATAATACATCATTCTGCCACTTGTTTTTCTTCTTTTGGATTTTAATATTAATTACATTAACAAACTAAGAAATTCCTTGCAATTTGAAGAATTAGTTCACTCTTTTTAAACAAACAGGAAGACAGAGAGAGATGCTTACCTGTCACAGAAAATCCTCCACTATAACTATGGAAATAAGGCAAACCTGTATCTCTTTCTTATACAATTGTGAACATTGTTTTATCTGATTAAAAAAAAAAAAAAAAGAGCCAAAATGGAATAGGAAAATAAAGTAATGGAAGAGGTGCAGTAAGGTATATTTTATAGCAAATAAGGTAATAAAACAATGTTTAAATAGGAAAATCAGCCCAGCACAACACGTTTTATACATGCTTCGGTTAACGCTTACTGTTATCATGCAGTATTCACTGCTATAGTGTCATGAGAATACTTGTTTGAAAGAGTGGTTGCCCTTTTCAGGAAAGGGTATATATGCCTTTTCTTACTGTAACAAGAGAATACAGTGATTCAAAATACCAAAGTTGCCAGGTAACTTCCACTGTCATTACCTGCTATTGTAGCATTCTGAAACTGATTGCAAAATGGTTGCATGAAAAAGTGTGAAGAATGGAAACTATCAAGGACAAGCCATTTCTATAATATAAAGATCTGTGGGGAACAATAATTGGTCAAGTACACTAACCTCCCTCCTTTAATCCAAGTTATGATGCACTACTGGTTACCTGACTGAGGCCAAGTGCTATTGGATGTCCTACGAACTCCTAAGGCCTTCAGGACGCTAGTGTCTGTTCCAAGAAATCTATTCATTAAACAACGGCTTGAACAAAGCACTTATAGGAATGAAAATCTCCACCCACACTGTTTTAAAGGTCATACTTTTTTTTTTTTTCAGGTCTTTCTTTTCAAACAGAACAGTAACATATCAGAGTGACTCTTAAAGATTAATAGAAGAAATGTATGAACAAGAAAATGCTAGAGAAGGGGAGGGGGTGTAACTTCACTGGCTGAATGGTTTTATAAATATAATAAGAACCCCAAGATGGAATTCATTTCCCCTTCATACATACTTTAGACTTTTTTATATTTTATATTGTATAATATGTTTCTCTAATCTTAGGGCAGCACTGGATATAGTGCTCAGAGAGTAGTCAAATGAACACTCTAATTTAAAAATAAATAAGTAAATAAATGCATAAAATAATTCACTACCAAGCGGTTTGCTAAAAAGAAAAAAGAAAAAAAAAAAAAAACACCTCCACCATCTGAGTGTTTTAGCTGTCCTGGAAAGAAATATTTAAATGTATTTTTCAATTCAGTATACATAAATAGCACATTATTTAATGGAAATAAAAATTTTTGGTTGGGAAGAAAAACGTTTAATAATTATTTACGAAATAACACAGTTACAAATAAGGAATCCATGTTGTAAATAAACATATATGTATTGTATAGTTGTTATTTATATATGTTGTCACATTGTCATGGTGTTGTCCAAAGAACATAAACCTCATTAAAGCCATGTTGCATTTTGGACACACTAATACATGCACATACATATACACTCTGATATATGCATGTGTATACACACTGATGAATGCACACATAAACACACGTATGCACACACACAAATACACAGATATTCCAGACACACTCACTGAAACAACTGCCAAAAGATAAATGCACGCGGATATCCAGTGCCACACACAGACATTTGTTGTCAGACACACACTTATACACATTGTCAAAGACATTAACACACTCACAGACTCTGAAATGCACTGTCAACACACATACACACGCAGACACACACATTGTCACACACAATTACCCAGAAGGTGCAGTGGTAAAAGTGTTATTATAGCTGCTCTAATACTGGCATTGCTGTGTGTTGCTCCAAGTCAGCCACCCTCCAATTACCTTCTTCTTTGAGAGGGAGGGTGGCTGGCTTCTCTCTCTGAAATCTCCCTTCTGCCACCCTGTGATTGCACTTTGGGATAGTAGGTGACTGGTTTCTCTCCCTCCCTGCAACTCCTCTTTAACAACCCTCCATTTGTTCTCTTGGAAGAAGGGTAGCTGCCTGTCCCCCAGCTTGATTTACTAAGAGTACGGAGGACTCTTTGAATTGAGGCACAGACAAGAGAGGGAATTGGCCTCTTTCCCTGCCCCTCTCCCCTTGGAATACAGCTCCAGCTGCACAGAGCAGAGATGAATATAAAGTGTCAGCTCTCTGAAGCTCCCAGTGCCGTACAGGTCCTGTAATAATAATGGGATTTTCTAATGAAATTCCTTTTTTTAAATGCCCATCATTGCAGTGGTTTCCCCTTGCCTTATGTTTTTGTTGAAAATGATTTTCTGCTTGGTGGAGTTTCTATTACTGTAATATTATTGTGTTTGACTAAACTACACAGAGTGCACCAACACTTGCACAAAAAAAGGCATTACTAACAGATTCTTCATCTTCAATAAAGCTTCTCCCTGCCTGCAACACTACTATCAGTGTAGCATCAGAAGCACACTGCAAATCAAATATTCTGTCTTTGATAGGAAATAGAAAAAAAGAATCCCAGTGTGGCAGGGAGGAACCGCTACAATGAAAGGCAATAGAAGGCTTTTGAAAAATGAAGCAGCAGGAGAAATTGATTTATTAATTTTGTGAATCCACAATGGCATAACCACAAGCACCACCACCACCACCACCACCACCACCACCACAATTTTGAATACTGTATCTTTTTTTTAGAGTATTGCAATAGGAAAAACATCCCTCAATTGGAAGTCTTTTTCCTACTAGTCTGATGAGATAGTAATTTAGATAATTCCTTAGTTGCATCAATAAAAATTAAAAAAGGAAACCAAGTATTTACAGTCCAAAACAAGAATCTTAGTGTGCTACAATTGTTTCTCTATTAACTGTATGTGATATTTTCTATAGAGTCTATAGAGAGTTCCCTTTCCTATTATTTATTATTGGTTTTCCCCTATATGGAAACTCCATATAAGTCACTATGCATAACAGTATTTCCCTATGAGTTACCAAGGGTTAACAGATGTCATTATTACTGTTAGTGGTAGTATTTATAAAACACCAACGAATTCAGAACCACTGAATTAATAAATAATAGTAAATAGGTAAAATAGGTGAAAAATAAAATAGGTGAACTAACAGACATGTATTTGCAACAAATATATAATAGGTGAGAGCACCATGTATCATATATATTACCACTCTGTCAAAAATCTTGAATACTATCCGTAATTAGAAAACAAAATATAGACCATACAGACTAATAGAACACACTTAGAACTGTGGTTGTGTGAGGGGCAAATAAGGCCGTATAGGAAATGTACAAAGAGTAGCATAGTAACAGGGGAAATAAGTCGGTTGAGGTGTGCCGGAACCAACGTCGTGGTAGGCCTGTGATAAAACAGGGCCCACCCATGAGGTGTAATGAAAAGCATAGATAGAGGGAGAGGAGGGTGGGGACATGCAAATCACTAAGAACACGTACGGGACGGAGGAAGGTGAGTAAGGGGTTTAAATAGGGTAACATGCCCCTCCCACAACTGCAGGCCAAGCCTTTGAGGCCATATAGGTAATGTACAAAGAGTAGCATAGTAACAGGGGAAATAAGTCGGTTGAGGTGTGCCGGAACCGACGTCGTGGTAGGCCTGTAATAAAAGATGGCAAAAATAGATGCATGCCAGAAACGTAGATCAATCAACAAAAACCTTAGGTGCCTAGCTGTATGGTAAAATATGTCGAAAATCTTGACGGTATGTGGAACATATGGGGAATATGCTGAGAACTTCCATGACCCAGAGATTAAATATACAGACCCAAATGAACTAGTTAGCAGCCATGGATGGCACCCTATCCTAAAGAGGTGAGACTACCTGAGACAATGCTGCCAGATGGACGTGGTGGTTGTGGGAAATATGTGGGGCCCAAGAAACCGTGAAAGCAGGTATAGCAGCTCAACCACTAGATTACATAGTTACATAGTTGAAAAGAGATTAAATGTCCATCAAGTTCAGCATTCCTCACATTAGTTATTATAACGGTTGATCCAAAAGAAGGCGAAAAACCCTGTTTGAAGCACTGCCAATTTTGCAACAAGCTAGGGAAAAAATTCCTTCTTGACTCCAGAATGGCAGTCAGAGTTAGTAGAAAAGAGCCAGACGTGAAAGATAATGACCACGAGCTAAACAAGGCTGGTAGTCCACGAGCAGACCCCGAAATGCAGGGAAACAGCAGCGGTTACAGGAGAGGCCATATGCAGAGCCATGAGGAAAGCGTAGGGGAGGCACAGGACAGATCGTACGAAAAAGGTGCAGGAAGTCTGGCTCTGATCCAGCCAGAGCGGCAGATGCCAATTACCCAAACTGCCATCCGAAACCGCCCCATAGACGACAGTAGCGAAGACAAACATGGGGGGAACAATGGAGAAGTAAGAGCGAACTCGGGGCCCCCTCCAGCAACAGTTGTACTTGTGGAGGTGGACAGACACAGAGTTCAGCTGTCCGAAAGGCTGCCGGGGAGGGAATAAGTTGACTCGCGAGAACCGTAGCAAAGTGAGAAACAGAGCAGGACACGAAAAGAAGATAGGAGTAGCCGAAGCACCACGGTGTGGTGAGTACCAGAACTAGCCAGAGAGCCGGTGCTAGAAAAAAAAAAGACGAATAAACAGCGTATAAGCGACCCAAAGCGTGTATGAGTGTGTGTGTGTGTGTGTGTGTGTGTGTGTGAGCTGGCATACTAGCTAATGCCAAGGAGGCGAAACAATTAAAAACTAAGTTTGGTGACAGGTGAGGCCCTGCTAGTTGCCAAGTGGTGTGAGAGGCTCTATCTATGCGTTGGCGCGAGGGAATAACATGGCCACTGAACGTTGTGGCGGGGTGTTGGCCTCTCGGTGACAGTTAAACATAAGATAGAATGGGAGTGACAGGTGAGGCCCTCTCTATGCCACAATGCGAGGCGACTAACTATGATTTGGCCCGAGGGGCGAGTATGAGGATGGGTATTGGCCTCGCGGGACCACTAACCTAGGCGAAGAAGCCAGGGGAAATACAACTAGGGGACACCTAGGACCTTGACAGCCAGCAACAGCTAACTAAGAGGGGAGGGAAGGGAGTGTGAGAGAGTATGTACCCGAGGAAATGTGGAATGGGAAATGTGGAAAACGTGGGGGGGTTCAGCAAAATAATGTATCTCGATGACTAAAGGCGTGGAAACGCGGCCGGCCAAGCAGGGAAACCTGTGACCGGGCCGAAAAACCTAGGATAGAGAATTTTTTTTTTAAATCATGAGATTAATTTGAGTATGCACAAAACCAACATATTCTATAAAAGGTCCGTAAACATGCAAAACCGCCTTGTAACAAAATAAATAGTGAATGACCCCAAATAGGAAGAGAGAACCTAACAAAGAGGTGGAAAAAGGTAGAAAAGTAAGAGTTGCGAGCCCAAAATTGACCACTAACAATGTTTATTTCTCGGGTGACTGCAGGAGGTCTAAACTGCTCAGTGTAGTACAACCAGAGCAGTAGAGAAAGGGGATTTACACATATAAATACATCCAGCTCTACTACTACTAATAGATTATAAAGTGTACAAAAACAACCAGATGGGGACAATTCAAATACAACGGTTGTCCATTCCTTTTTAATTATTAGGTGTTTGTTTTTTTATTATTTATTTATATGGCTATGAATCTCAGGCAGCTTGTACTCTATCGAAAAAGGGGGTAAAGTACTCTACAAAGTATTGGAGTTAACACTCCATATAAAACCCTTCACGTGAGGGAAGAAACTATGGATCATGAAATCATAAAAGTTTAGTGTATTCAGAAACATTACTTACAGCAAGATACAGCAGACGAGCAAGCTAAAGAAATTCCATGTACTAACGCAACCTCAAATAGCCTGGCCTCCCCAGTGCCCAAGGGGGGTCCTTGCAACATTGTATCCAAGAGTGGATGCCTCGTAACCAAAACCCTGCTTTCTATAGCTCTGCCTCGTGTAGCTTGGTTGTAAGGCAGCTGAGCCCACTGTGAGTGAAAGTCCTATAACAGACGCGTGGGCGTGTGCACGCTGTAAGCGAATCCCAGCAAAAGAAATGGGCTCTCTGAACGTGTGAGGCATTCGCACAGCAAAACAGGCGAAAACGGCGGGACCGGTCGGGTAAAAACATGCGAATGCCCGAGAGCCACGAGTCCTCCAGAACCATGCGAACCGAGCGAGCAATAGGAACAAGTAAGTAAACTCACGGCAACAGAAGAGATGACAGGACGGACAGTCGACCGGAGCAGAGCCCCAGCAACGACCGTGGACGAGACGAAAACGTCGGGGGAAACGGCAGGCCAGGCAAGGAGAACCGCGAGGGAAGCAAATGGCGACCGGAAATAGCGACATGCAAATCGCTAAGAACACGTACGGGACGGAGGAAGGTGAGTAAGGGGTTTAAATAGGGTAACATGCCCCTCCCACAACTGCAGGCCAAGCTTTTGCATTTATCATGTTCACATACTGTTGAGCCTATTCTTAGCAGGCTCAGACTCTCAGCATTCCCCTTTACTGTATTACAGATGCTCTGGATTCTTGTCCACAAATGGGAAGGTAGTGGTGCTAAAAAATAGCTTTATTCGGCCAAGATTAAAATCTAAATGGCAATATAACAACACAAAAATAGCAGCATACAAAACAAATCCAATGCACTGGGTTTCGACTGTCTAGCGGTCTTTATCAAAGTGCTCTATGCCACCCACATTAACATAAATTAACCATACCTACTATATTTACTACATAATTATTTGGATTAGGAGGGCACTAAAACTAATAACTAAAATAAGCTATACTAAAAAACAAATACACAATTACCATCGGATGTCTTCTTTCTTCTAAATCTTCCTATAACAGTTTTCCCACACTTTGAATTTTCATTAAAGCTTTGTGACTGGTAAGCCACCCACAATAACATAAGGTAACCACACCTACTATATTACCTACACTATTATTCGGGTGAGAGGGATCACTAAAACTAATACTTAGAATAACCTATAATAAAACTAATATAATACACTTGCCATCAGATGTCTTTTTTTCTTCTAAATCTTCTTATAACAACTTTCCCAAACTTAGATTGTTAATTAAAGGGAATCTCCAGTGCCAGGAAAACAATCCGTTTTCCTGGCACTGGAGGGTCCCTCTCCCTCCCACCCCGCAATACCCCGCAAAACCCCTTCAGTGACTTACCTGAGGCAGCGGCGATGTCCCTCGCCACTGTCTCCGCCTCTGCGACGCTCCTCCTATCCATTGCGTCAGCCGGTGGGCGAGACTGATCTCACCCACCGGCTGAGAGGACCTAATGCGCATGCGTGGCAATGCCGCGCATGCGTATTACTTCTCCCCACAGGAAAGCATTGAAAAATAATTTCAATGCTTTCCTATGGGGTTTTGAGCGACGCTGGAGGTCCTCACACAGCGTGAGGACGTCCAGCGATGCTCTGGCACAGGTTTCCTGTGCTAGAAACCAGGAAGTTCCCTCTAGTGGCTGTCTATTAGACAGCCACTAGAGGTGGAGTTAACCCTGCAAGGTAATTATTGCAGTTTATAAAAAACTGCAATAATTACAGTTGCAGGGTTAAGAGTAGTGGGAGTTGGCCCCCAGACCACTCCAATGAGCAGAAGTGGTCTGGGTGCCTAGAGTGTCCCTTTAAAGCGCTTTGAATGGTAAGTCTTGCTTCTCTCGAGACCCACCATGAGAATATTCCCCTGCAATTGAAATATTGTCTGTTTTTTAAAATGTAATAGCCCCCACCCGCTGGCCACAGTTGTTCCAAAATTTAATTTAAATTGTCCCAGCAGATAAGGGAATAAGGGAAGTTAAAATCCTTATAGTAATATAGTAATATGAGAGTCATACTGACACCCATAAGCTTTTTTCAGTTTTTTTTTTCAATGTGGTGGTTGGCTAAAAATCACTGGCCAGCGACCACTTGGTTAACCTTTGTATTAAGGGTTATTTAACTATAAATCCCAGCGGGCAAATAGTACTTGAAATGATCATTCCCTAGCATGGGCGTAGGAACCCAAAAAAATCTGGGGGGGATAGCATTTTTACTCGCCGGGTATATTCTTATTCTGTAAACTAGGAGTTGTTTATCCCATTGTACAGCGCTACGGAATTTGCAGTCGCTATATAAATGATTAAATAATAACAACATTAAAGGGTCACCACAGGGAAGGGGTTTTACTTACCCGGATACAGCGCCGGGATCCTCCTGATTAGAACCACCCCTACCCTTCCCATGAATATTAGAACCACCCCTACCCCTTCCATGCACAAAAGAACTCCACCTACCCCTTCCACGCACATTAACCCCCTACCCCTTCCATGCATATTAGTACCCCCCTAACCCCTTCCATGCATATTAGAACCCACCCTACCTCTTCCATTCATATTAGTACTCCCCTAACCCCTTCCAATAATTTTTCTACCTACCCCCTCCTCCCATCCATATTAGTAAACCCCCTAAACCCTTCCAATTATTTTTCTACCTACCCCTCTCCCCTATCCTTATTAGTAGCCCCCCTAACCCTTTCCAATTATTTTTCTGCCATGTTAACTAACGCCAGTGCTGGAGTGCCTACATTAAAAGGCCTGCAGGGACAGGCTATAGACACCAGAACCACTACACTAAGCTGCAGTGCTTCTGGGGACTATAGTGTTTCTTTAATGTGAGGTAAATTAGAGATTAGTGCAACGAATAATATGCTAGATTGCCTACTTACAACCAGATGAGGATGATGATGGGCTCTAGCTGCAGTCTGGCTCCACTGGTCTGGTGTAGAACAGGCTCTCTGGAGGCTGTTTGTAACTGTGGTCACAAAAATCAATGTTCTGTGAGAACGGGAAGCAGCTCCATTTTTTGGGGGCCCTTTACACAGCTCAAGGTCTGGATCCCAGGGTCCACCTTCATGTTCCACCAATGAGTTTGTTCACAGGGGGTGGAGTGTGTAGGGGATGTCCTGATATGTGTGTAAGGAATGCATTGTGTGAATCTGTGTTTGTATGTGTAAGGGCTGCAAGGTGTGATTCTGTGTATGTACGGGATGCAGTGTGTGCGTCTGTAAGGGGTGATTTGAGTGTATGTACGGGGTGCATTGAGTGTGTAAGGTTGCATGATTGTGTGAGTGTGTGTGTGTGTGTGTGCACGGGGTGCATTGAGTGTGTGTAAGGATGAATTGTGTGTTTCTGTGTGTGTAAGGGTGGTATGATTGTGTGATTGTGTGTGTGTGTGTGTGTGTGTGTGTGGTGGATGTCAATCTCTCTCCCTCCCTTGTCACTCTTTCTCCCCCCCCCCTCCCTCCCTGCTTCTTTCTCCCCCCCCCTCCCTGCTTCTTTCTCCCCCCCCTCCCTCCCTGCTTCTTTCTCCCCCCCCCTCCCTCCCTGCTTCTTTCTCCCCCCCTCCCTCCCTGCTTCTTTCTCCCCCCCCCTCCCTCCCTGCTTCATTCTCTCCCCCCTCCCTCCCTGCTTCTTTCTCCCCCCCCCTCCCTCCCTGCTTCTTTCTCCCCCCCTCCCTCCCTGCTTCTTTCTCCCCCCCTCCCTCCCTGCTTCTTTCTCCCCCCTCCCTCCCTGCTTCTTTCTCCCCCCCTCCCTGCTTCTTTCTCCCCCGCCTCCCTCCCTGCTTCTTTCTCCCCCCCCTCCCTCCCTGCTTCTTTCTCCCTCCCCTCCCTCCCTGCTTCTTTCTCCCCCACCTCCCTCCCTGCTTCTTTCTCCCTCCCCTCCCTCCCTGCTTCTTTCTCCCCCCCTCCCTGCTTCTTTCTCCCCCGCCTCCCTCCCTGCTTCTTTCTCCCCCCCCTCCCTCCCTGCTTCTTTCTCCCTCCCCTCCCTCCCTGCTTCTTTCTCCCCCACCTCCCTCCCTGCTTCTTTCTCCCTCCCCTCCCTCCCTGCTTCTTTCTCCCTCCCCTCCCTCCCTGCTTCTTTCTCCCCCCCTCCCTCCCTGCTTCTTTCTCCCCCCCTCCCTGCTTCTTTCTCCCCCCCCCTCCCTCTTTCTCCCCCCCCCTCCCTGCTTCTTTCTCCCCCCCCCTCCCTGCTTCTTTCTCCCCCCCCCTCCCTGCTTCTTTCTCCCCCCCCCCTGCTTCTTTCCCCCCCCCCCCTCCCTGCTTCTTTCTCCCCCCCCCTCCCTGCTTCTTTCTCCCCCCCTCCCTGCTTCTTTCCCCCCCTCCCTGCTTCTTCCCCCCCCTCCCTGTTTCTTTATTTCCCCACCCTCCCTCCCTGTTTCTTTATTTCCCCTCCCTCCCTGTTTCTTTATTCCCCCCCCTTCCCCCCCCTGTTTATTTATTTCCCCTTCCTCCCTCCCTCCCTGTTTCTTTATTTCCCCTCCCTCCCTCCCTGTTTCTTTATTCCCCCCCTCCCCCCCCCCTCTTCCCCCCTTCCTGTTTCTTTCTCTCCCTCCCTCCCCTACCTATGATGTAGCGTGGCCGAGCGCTGTATAGTCCGCCGGTACAGGGAGCTTTTGTTTCCTGTACCCGGCGGACTAACAGGAAGTGCACACTCAGTGTGCACTTCCTGTTAGTCCGGCCGGGTACAGGAGACAGATGCTCCCTGTACCGGCGGACTATACAGCGCTCGGCTCTACAGTGAGGGAGTGACAGGAGGGAGCGCTGAGCGCTTCCCTCCTGTCAGCTCCTCTCTTCATGCTGCGCCCGGGCGGTGCGCTCTCATGGACGCACCAGCCCGGGCAAAGCTGCAGCCGCCTGAGGCTCTCTGCAGAGCGCTCGGGCGGCTGCAGCATCAGGGGGGGCCGGCGGAGCTGGGGGGGATTTCCCCATACCTGTCCCCCCCGCATGATTTGCTGGGGGGGATGCGTCCCCCCCATCCCCCCCGGCTCCTACGCCCATGTTCCCTAGCAAAAATCAGGTGAATGGTAACCTGTGAAAGGGCATGCTGTTGGTTGCATTTGGATATACTTTTTTTTTTTTTTTTTTTAAAGGTGCTTTATGGTTCAGATGTGAAGAGCGCTGCTTTTAATTTGGCCACAGAAACCATCAAGGAGATTGCTGCAAATTCACTCGGGTTGGCCGGATTCTGAATGTATTTAGCTTTAGTAAATATGATTTGGAATTCAGCTATTTTGACCGGATTTTGTCTACCAGTGAAGTATCCTGCGTTATTAGATCCAACTGAATCAATATTTGCTAACGGTGATTTCACTAACTTTAGTTACTATGGTCAGGATCCAGAGTCCAAACCTACCACACCTTGGTTTCCTCCTCTAGTTTCTAACCATTTCACCTGTGATATCCACTGCTCAGTTGCAACACATTTTTTTTATTTTTCCATCATTCTTCATTTCGTTACTGACACCTAGTGGTGGGTTGTGTGTCCTACATGGGAATTATATTTTATTTCTGTAACGATATTGTACTGTTTAATAAAGACCAGCATCTGTCACTGCACAGAATGGTATGTACGACACATATCACTCCAATTTCCAAGCTTACACACAACACATTATATTAAAAAAAAAAATACAGCATAGTGTGAAAAAATTGATATTATTTATTATTTCATAAAACAAGGTAACTTCAAAATAAGCCTTATGTGGCTTTAAAACGGTATGTGTTAAAGGGACACTGCAAGCACTGTAACTACTTCATCTCATTGAACGCTGAGCAGAATTGGGTGGCAGTGCTGGTATAAATTAGTACTTGTAAAAGTAAGTGTGTAATCTCTGCCTTAATCATACCTCCTGTAGAGACTGTGCTGTGGGTGACAAGAAACCCTCATTCAGTGATAAACTGCTTACAAATGCTTTACAATTAAAAAAAGGGGGGGATAGCTCCAGGAGATTGTTATAGTGCTTATAGTGTCCCTTTAAATAATGAGTGAACCATAGAGCTTACCATTGATGACAATGCTCATTTTGCCACAGCACAGTATAAAAACTGCAGACCAGTAAACAACCACGTTACTTTTCTGTACCTTGTATTTTCTACCTGTCTTTATAATTTAATGTGCTATATTCTGTTTTAAGCTTATTTTACATATTCTATACTTACTCACAGCAGCTTTCACTTAGTATTCTGCTATAGATCAAAAATATAAAAAAAAAAAAATCGATTTAACCCCAGCATTACCCCCCAGCTACTGGTTATCATTTCTGGAACCTGTAGTTGATGAAATAGACAGAATGAACATCAAGGACTGGCAGGCAAAAGGTAACCTGTCCAAGAGCGAACAATAAGCATTGAAATGGTATAACCATCAAACCTGCTGATAAGGGGGTAATGTGGTAGTTATGGACACTGAACATTACGCTAGGATAGTGATGAAGGTTCAGAGTAACATAAATACCTACAAAGTCCTCAGAGCAGATCCAACAAATTAGTCTTTAACAAAGTATAAAGAAGTTCTGGACCAGGGCTGCAGTAGAGGGTTGCTGTCGAGAGATGAACATGAATTCATCTTTACCCGTACCCCTAGGATAGCAACCTTCCACTGCCTGCCCAAAGTCCATAAGAGCCTATCAGACCCCTCAGGCCACCCTATTGTGTCAGCGATGAGTAAAATCCTCAGACCATTTGTAGAAAAACTGCCTTCCAATATTCAAGATGCTAAGCAGGTACTGATTCCCCTCTCAAACCTGACAGTTCCAAGGACAGCTATAGTAATAGTACATAAGCAAGTGTGGCAATTAGAGATGTCCCGAACGATTCGCTGGCGAATAGTTCCTGGCGAACATAGCCACGGACAGTGAACATATGCGATGTTCGGTCCGCCCCCTATTCGTCATCATTGAGTAAACTTTGACCCTGTACCTCACAGTCAGCAGACACATTCCAGCCAATCAGCAGCATACCCTCCCTCCCAGACCCTCCCACCTCCTGGACAGCATCCATTTTAGATTCATTCGGAAGCTGCATTCTCTTTTTTTTTTTTAGACAGAAGTGTGTTATATTTGAGCATGCTAGGCTGAACGTGCGTATATCATGGCTAGTTGCACTGAGGGTATGAGTATATAGCAGTACATTGTTGTGAAAGATGGCTGTCATGTTTAGGGTGTAGCTTGCACGTTATCAACTGTGTATTTATATCAGCAGCTCCACCACTAGTTATAAATCAAGTGTGAGTCGCCCCATGAGATGAGACTAGTGAATAACATAATACATGAACGGTTAAGGTAAAGGCATGTAAGGAACTACGACAATAAACTCTTTAGGAGGTGAAATAATGACATGTTTAAACACTTGCTACTTTACGATTAGTTAATGTGCAGAGAGCAGTTCATGTGATCAAAGGCATGGTGTGGAGGATCGGCTATAGTGGGACATGCTTGGCAGGCTGCTGTTTACTGCTTGTGCTCATTCAATCCCTTCTGGGCACCAGGTGCAGACCCTGGGAGTCCCTGATACCTGGAACAACAAAGGCAAGTCTCTGGCTGAGTGCCGGATTCGCGGCTTAAGGTGGTGGAAGCTTGTTTTGTCGGGTGGTCGGATCTGTCCCGGTGGTGCTTCACGTCCGGTGCGGGATTGTGGTGGCTTAAGGTGGAGGCGAGTGCTTGACGTGGGGCAGGCTCTGCATTTCTGTTTGTGCCTCCAGTCCCGTCTTCGACGCCTTTTGCGTTGGTGGATTTTAATGGGGACTGTTTCGCTTAGCTGTGGTTGAGCTTGTTGGGGCTGTAGTGGAGCTTGTTGGGGCTTCCTGCTTGTTATTTGCTTCCAAAATTGATTAAAGAGTCTGTCCAGCTTAGACTCAATATCCTGCCATGCTTTGGGGGTACCAGGAGGACACGCGGCTGCCGCCATATTGGAAGAGTCGCAGATGAGTATGTCAGCCTGGGAGGCTGTGCTCTGTGCGTCCATTAGCTCCAGACAGCCTCTCAGGGGTGGACCGGGATAACCCCCACCGGTCCGAGGGGGGGGGGGGTAACGGAGCCAGGGGCGGACTGACCGGTCGGGCACTTCGGACATGGTCCGAGGGCCCGGCCGGGAGGGGGGCCCGCCGCCAGGGGGCCCGGACTGCACAGGTAATCCTCTGCATGCCCGGGCCCCCAGCCCTTCATTCTGCATATATATATAGCGAGTACCGCTATATATATATATGCCTCTGCGGGTCCTGCTGGCTTCCAAGCAGGGCCCAGGACACACTAACCTTCCCCCTCGGGACTCGCGAGCCACAGCAGTAATGCGTTGCCGCGGGTTGCCGTGACAACGCTCCGCGGCACGCAATGCATGCTGGGCTCGTTAAAGAGCACTGGCTGCAGGAGGGGGAAGATGTATGCTGGGCCCCTCTATGCTGGCCCATAAAGCTGAGCCACCGGACCACCAGGGAATCTACTGTCCCCTTCCCTGGCTACAGGTAAAAGGCAGGGAGGGGGAAATAATTTTAAAAAATTAAATAAAAAAATAAAAACTCAACTGCTAAAAAAATACCCCCAGCAGCATTTGTCACACATCCACCACACAGATACATCAAACATACAAAATGCATCCACTACACAACCACACACATCATCCACTACACAACCACACACATCATCCACTACACATCATCCACTACACAACCACACACATCATCCACTACACAACCATACACATCATCCACTACACAACCATACACATCATCCACTACACAACCACACACATCATCCACTATACATCATCCACTACACAACCACACACATCATCCACTACACAACCACACACCTCATCCACTACACATCATCCACTACACAACCATACACATCATCCACTACACAACCATACACACCATACACTACACAACCATACACATCATCCACTACATAAAAAACACAAACTGCATCCACTACACAACCACATACATCATCCACTACAAAAATACACATCATCCACTACACAACCACATACATCATCCACCACATAAACACACAAACTGCATCCACTACACAACCACACACTATAGTGTCCACCATCCCTGGCTACAGGTAAGAGGCAGGGAGGGAGAAATACATTTTTTTTAAAAAAATTATAAAAAATCAACAGCTAAAAAATACACACACACAGCATCCACTACACAAACACACACGCAGCATTCACTGCACACACACACACAGCATTAACTACACAAACACACATCATCCACTACACAAACACACACATCATCCACTACACAAACACACACACAGTATCCACTACAAACACACACACACAATATCCACTACACAAACACACACAGTATCCACTACACAAACACACACACAGCACTCACTGCACAAACACACACACAGCACTCACTACACAAACACACACACATAATTCACTACATGCTACATCCACTACACAAACACACACTCTGCATTCACTATACACACACGATTCATTCACTCTACACACACTCTCTATCCACTACACAAACATTCAATCTGAATCCACTATAAACACTGTATCCACTTTACTCATGCATTTTGCATCCACTACACACATTCTACAGCCACTATACACACACAACCAAATTCAGTACACACACACAAACTTCATCCTTCATTCGCTATCTATGTGTGCAGGGAGGGAAAGTGGGTCCCGGTACTGCCAGAGCAGTCCGGGCCCCCCAGGGCCGCCGGGCCCGTGACAACCGTCATGGTGGGCTGACTTGGGGGAAGGCCATGTGGGCAGGCCCCGGAGGCCCAGACCTTGAACTGCGTCAGGGGCCCCAACATTTCTGGTGGCTGCCCTGCCCGCCCGCCGCGCCAGTGCACTGTGCGTGCAGCCATGCACATAACAGAATGTGCACTGACTACAGAGTTATTTTCACCCGGCTATTGGGGCACGGCGGCCGGCGCTACTTACCTCAGCATAGGAGGAGGGGCCCGGTCCTGGGTTTCCATGGAGTCCTGTACGTCATGCCGCCCGCACAATCCGGATTTCATTGTATTCCGCACACTGCCTTACAAAGCCCAAAAAACTGGGCTCGGCCACACCTTTGTCAGTCATCTTTAGAGGCCAGCCAGCCCACAGGCCAGCCAGCCCACAGGCCAGCCAGGCCAGTAGCCAGCCAGCTAGCCAACATGCCAGCAAGCTAACCAGCCAGCCCACAGGCCACGAGTTAACCAGCCCACAGGCGAGCAGCCAGCCCACAGGCCTACAGCAAGCCACAGGCTTACAGCCAGCAAGCCCACAGCCTGCCGCAGTAGCCAGCAAGCCCACAGCCTGCCAGCAAGCCACAGCCTGCCAGTCGCACCCAGCAAGCCCACAGCCTGCCAGCCGTAACCAGAAAGCCCGCAGACTGCCAGCCAGCAACAGTAATTAAGGTGAGAGGAGTCAACTTGGCCTAGGTATCAGCGTGCTGTGCTGTGTTGCTATATTGTGAATAAGAACCAGAGTGTTGGAAAGACATCCCTCCAGGCCCCATTAGACTCCATTGTAGTCTCTAATGGGGCCTGGAGGATATTCTTTCGATATTCTTTCTCTCTCTAAAGGACACTGAGATAGCCTCTGCTAGAAAGACCCCCCCCCCCCCCCCTTCATGGCCCATAACCCGTTAATTGTAGTCTCTACTGTGGGCCTTGAGGGAATTATTGTTATTTATTTTGCACAGTTTGTTTTTTACATTTGTTAATTATATTGCACTTGTTTAGAATTTATTGCATTTTTGTTCCTTGTGTCTAAAGAATGTGTAGGGTGTGGCTGGAGGCAGGACAAGAGTGGGGCTTGCTGCGAAGCATGGGTGAGGCCTGTAAGGGGGCCCTTGATTTATTTTGCCCGGGGGCCCTGAGGGTTCTCAGTCCGCCCCTGAACAGAGCTCCTGCCGGGAAGTAGCTGCTCCTGGGCATCCCAGGATCGGGAGATCGGCCGCCTCTCCCGTCCGGTGAGCACCAGGCCACACTTGCCACGCGGAGATAAGTAAGACTCTCTCGAGTTGCTGACCGCTATTAAGCATGTCGGGTCGGTCAGGTAGGAGCAACATTGCTGGGTCATCCCCTTCTGCAGTGAAATTCGCTTGTTGATAGCTGCTTAAAGTGAAATATTGAGGGAGCTCACACGAAGTGCGTCTTTCCTCCATGACAGCTAGGCCCCGCCCCCCGGAAGCTGCATTCTTAGTGAGAGGAGGGACAGTGTAGCTGCTGCTGATTTAATAGGGAAATCGATAGCTAGGCTAGTGTATTCAGTGTCCACTACAGTCCTGAAGGACTCATCTAATCTCTGCTGTAAGGACAGCACCCCGAAAAGCCCTTTTTAGGGCTAGAACATCAGTCTGATTTTTTTTTTTTCTGTGTAATCTAATTGCAGTTGCCTGCCTGCCAGCGTGTGTGTCAGGCTCACAGCGTATACTGTGCCCACTTGCCTAGTGCCACCACTGATATCTGGTGTCACAATAGCTTGCATTTAAAAAAAACAAAACTTTTTTGAATGTAATATAATAGCAGTCAGTTTCCTTCACACGTGTGCGTTTCAGGGCCTGCCAGGGCACAGTGTCACACCAGTGCAACTCATATCTGGTGTAACAGTAGTGTACATTTAAAAAAAAATACAGGGGGCTTGTTGTCACCTTTCGGGGACCCTTGGTGTTGTACGTGGCTGGGTGGAGGAAGAGACCTTCAATGACATCAGTGAGGACAAGGAACGGGACATGGCTAGCTTGGTATCCAACCTTGTGCAAATGGGGAGTTTGCGGTTGTGCAAATGGACTGTTAGCAGTTGTTTGCGGTGCGTTAAACGGGGAGTTTTGTCTGTCACTGTGAAGCGGGCGTAACCCTTACATTGATATTAAAATGCAGATATTTTTACAGTGACTTTGTCCCTCCCTATACAATAGAGATGTATAACATTCTTAAAATAATGCATTAACACTTAGATGTAATATCTGGCATTGTTGGACAAAATAATGCATTTCAAAATGTACCAACTGTCATAAAGCAAGTGGGTGTTTAAGACAAATCAGTTGTTTACAAACCAGGTGCTCATTGTCAGGGGCGTATTAGCCGCGAGGCAAACAAGGCATTTGCCTTGGGCGGCATTTTCTAGGGGGCGGCAAAAAAAGCCGCCCCCCAAATGCCCAAGGCAAATGTCTTGTTAGCCTTGCGGCTAACAGACATGCTGGGCTGCTGCTGGGCGGTCGGGCGGCGCTCTTGGGCGGCTGGCGAGGGAGCACTTCATCTGAGCTGTCTGCTCTCTCGCGCGCCGCAGAGTGAGGCTGGGAGCCGGAATATGACGTCATATTCCGGCTCCGCCTCCCAGCCTCACTGTGCGGCGCGCGAGGGAGCTGAGCAGACAGCTCAGATGAAGTGCTCCCTCGCCAGCCGCCCAAGAGCGCCGCCCGACCGCCCAGCAGCAGCCCAGCAGCCACTGGACCACCAGGGAAAAAAGATGACCCCCCCCCAGCATTCCCAAAGGTAAGGAGGCTGGGGGGGGGTTAAAGTAAAAAAAAGGGCAGCACAAAACCAGGATACACCACTGCTCATTGTGTCAAACATCTTGGTGGAATATTTCACTTGATGGGGTAAAAATGTTGGACGTGTGAAGAAGCGTTTGTAGAGAGAATATACAATTTAGTCGTAGGTCAGCCCCGAAGGTACACTTCAATTGTCCTTCTTCCTTGCAATGGCTTGCTATGGCTGTGACCACTATAAATTTAGACATGCTTCATTAACAGCAAGATTTTGTTTACCCTTAATAACCACACTTAAATGTGAAATGACTGTTAGTCCATTAGTATTAGACAATCAGTAGACCAGAGACCTTTCTGTAATAAACAGAGTAGCTGAGGGACTATCAAGTATCAGATCATTAGCAAAGAAAGTGGGGCATAAGACAATCAAGGTCACATCCATACTTAACCTTCACTGTTACCTCTTAACCTTAAAGGGAAACTCTATCTTCAAAAGTGTATATATGTTTTAATGCATACAACTAATTGTCACAAAAAAACCCCACAAATATTTCCTAAGCCATGAATTAGCTGCAGAAAAAAGTTATATTTTTTAGGTGCAGAAATGGCCTGTGTAGGACAATCTAATGCTTTACCTAGAGAAGCATTGAGGACAAATCTCCAGTCTAAAACTTGTCATGGAGACTGGTAGTTTTACTGTTTTATACTTGAATGTTGTATTAGTTTACGGTAATTGTCATTTTAAGTATTCATTGTACGTATTAATTAAATGGACACTCCACTGCCCAAATAAATAAATAAATCACTGTTTAGTATATATACCTTATAGGAAAACTTGTATGCATGTAATTATGGAGAGCAAAAAAACAGGACGCAAGAGTACGCTGAGAACGGGCAGCAGCTGAAATAGCCTGCCCTTCTGTGGGTCCCCGCTCAGATCTCTGGTGTTGGCTCATCTTGTGCCATTACAGAGTGAACATCTCTGAAACATATCAGACTGATCCCACTAATACGGGCAGTCTAGATCCAAAATGCCAGCAAGTTCCCTCTGTACAAGAGACACAGCAACCCCAGATGATTGTTTCAGCCTTATTAGGAATGAGGCATAGCCAGGGCCAGATTAAGAGCCCAGTGGGCCTGGTGCTGACAATTATGATGGGGCCTAATTACAGAATCTTATCGACCAAAAACACTAAAACAGTCATACCTCTCAAGCGACATGGATCTGATGGAGATGGTGTTGGAGGGAAACTCAAAGGTTGCAGCTATAAGAAAACACATATTCTATGCTAATCTCTCTCTAATGTATGCTTTCATCTTTCAAGTAAATCCATACCCCCTAACAGCAGTGTCCAGTGATGCAGGAAGTCAATCGCCAGGGTAAAAGGGTGGGCCACTGATACGAATCACGTGACCAGTACAGCCAAAAGGGGCGAACATGCCCAACAAGGGGGCATGTCTGTCCAAAGAATTGGAAGGCCAGCCTGGCATCAGTGTCCCTATGTATCACAGTGTCAGTGTCCCCTTGTCGCCCAGTCCCCTAGTCTCCCAGTGTCTCAGTGTCCCCATTTCCCCCAGTGTCCCCATGTCTCAGTGTGTCCCGTGTCACTAGGATACTAGGGGACACTGAGAAACATGGGGACACAGTGAGACATGGGAACACTGAGAGATCCAGGGACACTGAGACACTTGGGGACACTGGGAGCACTTGTGGATCCAGACATGGAGACACTGGGTGAAAGGGGGACACAGACACTAGGGACACAGAGACAAGCAGACACAGACACTGGGAGACTAGGGGACACTGGAGACATGGGGACACTGAGACACTAGGAACACTGGCCGGGAGGAATGGGGGGACACACACTTGGGACACTGGGATACATGGGTGCACTTGTGGATATAGACATGGGTACACTGAGACATTTGGGGACACTGGGAGACATGGGGACACTAGGTGCACTGAGAGACATGGGAACACAGACACTGGGAGACATGGGGACACTGAGACACTGGCTGGGAGACATAGAGACATGGGGACACTGAGACACTAGGGACACTGAGAGACATGGGGACACAGACACTGGGAGATTAGGGGACACTGAGACACTAGGGACACTGGCTAGGAGACTCGGGGACATTGGGAGACATGGATACACTGTATGCCTAGTGTCTATGTGTCACAATGTGTCTCCCAATGTCCCAATGTCTCACAGTGTCCCCATGTGTCTCAGCGTTCCCATGTCTCAACGTGTCCCCTAGTGTCTCAGTGTCCCCATGTTTCCCAGTGTCCCCATGTTTACCAGTGTCCCTATGTGTCCCTGCTGCCTTTCCACCCATTCTTCACTTACCTGAGCTGTAGGCTGTCTCTGCAGGCTGGGAGCTGCTGTCTGGACTCTCTGTGCTGTGTAGCTGCTCCCCCCGCGGATCAGTGAGTAGAGAGAGGCAGGGAGGGATATGTTGTAACTTCCTATCCCTGCCTCTCTCCACACACAGTGACCCCTACTGGCTGGTGCTGGTATTGCAGAGTAATCTCCGTTTATACTGAGAAAAATATCTGCAATTGTATTGCTGGTATTACTGCAATACCGGCACGGTCAGCCAGCCCCAAATAAAAACATAAAATACCAGTCAGGTTGCAAAAAAAAAGTATTTTTTTTTTGTTAAATGGGCCTATGTCATGTGCCTGGGTCTGGGTCTGGAGCTGCAGCTCCATCAGCCCCTATGTTACTCCGACCCTGGGCATAGCTGGTATCTCTCAAGGAACCGTGAGCAAGGGGTCCAGGTCTGGATTACCCTTTAAACTTGTGGAGAGCAAAAACAGGGCATAAGAGTATGCAGAGAACGGGCAGCAGCTGAAATAGCCTGCCCTTCGGTGAGGCCCCAGTCAGATCTCAAGCTGGTTTTAGCTCATCTTGTGCAACCTATTTTTCTCTCCTTAACCCCTTAAGGACCAAACTTCTGGAATAAAATGGAATCATGACGTGTCACACACGTCATGTGTCCTTAAGGGGTTAAGTGTAAAGGGTAATCCAGACGTGGACCTCTTGCTCACGGTGCCTAGAGGGATATTGGCTATACCTCACTGATGATACCTTACAAGGTTGAAACAATCATCTGGGGTTGCTGTATCTCTCATGCAGAGGGAACTTGCTGGAATTTTGGATCTGGACTGCCCGTATGGGTGGTTAACAGTCTAATATGCTTCAGAGGTGTTTTCTCTGTAATGGCACAAGTTGAGCTAAAGCCAGCTTGAGATCTGAGCGGGGACCCACCTAAGGGCAGGCTAATTGAGCTGTTGCCTGTTCTCAACTCTCTTGCTACCTATTTTTATCTCCATAAGTGTAAAGGGTAATCCAGACGTGGACCCCTTGCTCACAGTGCCTAGAGGGATATTGGCTATACCTCACTGATGATACCTTACAAGGTTAAACCAATCGTCTGGGGTTGCAGTATCTGTTGTGCAGATGGAACTTGCTGGCATTTTGGATCTGGTCTGATATGCTTCAGAGATGTTCTCTCTGTAATGGCACAAGTTGAGCTAAAACCAGCTTGAGATCTGAGCGGGGACCCACTGAAGGGCAGGCTAATTGAGCTGTTCCCGTTCTCACCTCTCTTGCTACCTATTTTTCCTCTCCTATGCATGTAATTATGCATTTTTTTCATTAGTGGTATATCTAAAAACAGCTTACATCACCTGCAGTTCTCTTGTCTGCAGCCTTTGCAAGCCATCCCCTTCTAACCCCACCCAGACTTTCTGTGGCTGTCCAATCACAGACTTCCCAATGCAGCTCCATGAAAAGTTGTTGTTGTTTTTTTTTTTACATTCTTTATTTTTTTAGCGCATGGTAGAATAGACCAGCTTGTATAGACATTGCACAAGATCATATATAACATTATACTGGTGTAGTTATAACATAGTATGTCAAGATTACTGCACTTTTTATAGGGAATTATAAAAGATAACAGGCGCACAGTTCTATTAGAGAACCTAAGAGAGAAGAGAATTTGTTGTGACACAGAACTGTTTGAAGTTTCAAGAGGCATTGCCACTGGACTAGTAGGGACAGACTCTGCAGCTGGGTATGTAGGTCACAGCAAGAGTAAGTAAGATTGCTTAAAACACATAGAGGGGAATAGAGGGCCAGAGTAGTGCCATCAGCCCATGAAGGGATACATAGATATAAACATATGACATAGATATAAACATATGAGCTAGTGCCTCTGGTTACTGACTGCAACAAAATAATACTAGCAATAAACTGTAGGCCTACAGTATGAAAGCTCAACATTTAAACAGAGAATAAACATAGCCATGGGGGATCTTGCGGTCTGTTACCAGAACCATTCAGCTGATGCCCGCATGTGGGAGGCTATGTCCATAAGAATTTAAGAGTCCACCTTGCCGTGGTGGGGGGTTCTCCCAGCTCCAAGTGCAGATGCAGCCTTGTGTTGTACCTTCATGTATCCAGCAATCACATGACCATTTCAATGCCTCGCTGAGCAGGAATTCTCTGACCGTGAGGTGTTTGCTTGCAGGGTTAGCTTACTCTAGAGCAAGCATGTCATACTCAAAGGCTTAAGTTTGCATCAAGCGTGCATAGCCACAACAGCATCTGCAGGCAATTTGCATAATATTTCAAGTTGTAGTAGTTGTCAATACAGCACATATTTTTTAAAATTAACATGAGATTAACAGGTCAGTAAACATTAATGGTTATTAGTTTAGCATGCTAGGGTAAACGAGTAAATAATAAAGCACTGGAGCTTAGACATGTATTGCGTTACATTAATTAATAAAACAGCTTTTACGTTAAAGTATTGGTTACATGTTGTTAACTGCAGGGATAGGTGATCGGGTCCACCGCTGCTTTTTACATTTTTAAGTTTAACTTCAAAATGTCCCTCTGTCTATGACTGACTAGTTAGAGAATGCATGAGTGGTTACAGAGATTATCAGTAATTATCAGTGAAGCTCTATGACAGAAAATTCCTCGAAAGGAGATGTAAACATATTAAGAGCAACTATTGCTGATTAAATAAAAAACATGCACTAAGCAGTATTATATGCCCCTACTAAATATGTGGACGTACGCTGTTCCAACTGTGAGGCAGAAAAATATATATGTAGCTTGACTATTTAAAGCGAGTTACAAACGTGGGTTAATAATGTTAATTTAATCTGCTGGGTTTGCGTCGCTTGAGGTACAGGAACAGGTATGTTAGTAAGGGTGTATGCACAATGTTGACATGAACACTGTCGGTATTGACAAGCTGAACATAACTTACTGTTTGTGTTAAGATATGCTTGGCATCAATTTTTAGAGTACATCATGCCAGGTTTTAGGTGTATAAAGCCTCGCTAGTTAAGCTTAAGTTTAGATAGGGCTAGCTAGTGACCTAATGCGGCTCCAAGATACATATATGGGCCATAACATAAAGAGCTTAAGGCAGGGTAACGTATAGCCCGTCAGAGGTGCTCAGTAGAATCAAAAATAAGTACGATCTATAACTTGCCTATAATTTATAATATGCCTCAACATCGCTATTCTCCCTAAGTGCCTGTCCTGTATGGCATTGCTATGTACAGCCTGTGAGTCAAAATAGCCGTCCTACGCATTCCAGGCATGGGTATTGACTAAGCTTTTAAGTAAAGGCCAAGCAGGGGGGGCAGCGGTGCCGGAGCATTAAAACACTGAGGGTAACATTTAAACTCCAAACTTAGTATTGGCCTGTCAACACTAACCTCCTAGGAAGCCCCTTTGGAGTGGTAAGGGAAGGCGTTAGTAATCAAGGGCCGAATATTGGTATATCGGCTATCAGGGCTGCTGGTAGCATCATCTGTAAGGTAAAGAAAATAATAACGTGAACAGAAAAAATAATAAGCGGTCTGAAGGATAACACTCTTTGGTTGTTAGTCCCAGAGAGTCCCACTTGCCGGCTCAGTTCATCCGATGCCCTCGAGGGGCAGAGCACAGTCCAGCCCAAGGGAGAGATGAGTCACAGTTCCATTGTGGTAAAATATCTGAGGCCGTTCAGCTGGCTCCCATAACGGGAAAGACCCTTCGTTTTTCCCGCTCAGAAAGGTGTGTAGCCGCTCTGATACTTTCTTTGTGGCTGTGACCACAGAAATCCGGATCGTGCTGTGCTGGTTGCTGAGAAGGGGGCTTGGTGATGTCTTAGAAGACGTCGCTTTCATGGAGGGCTCGCTTATGTGTGGTCGCCTGCGGGAGGCTGTACTGGGGCCGCGTGGGGGATTTCCCCTCAGGTAGCGTCGAACCACCGGGCGGATCCACTTTGCCGCCGCTTTCACCGCTTGTTGGAAGGGCTGTCTCTTGGCCTTGTACTTCTCCCAAAGGTACGTGCGAAGCTGTTCAAAGAACACGGTTATGTGTTCGGGTGGCTTGTGCATCTCATGCCTCGTTCTGCGCTGCTTCTGCGCCGCCATTTTAGCTTGGCCCTGGTGGTCCTTCGTGGACAGGGTTTGTGTCGCTTAGATTGTTTGCGGCATGGGGCTATTCAACCCCTGTGAGGACCGGGATATCCCCCGCCGGTCCAGAGGGGGGGGGTAGCAGGGCTGCAGTGTGTCCACGCCCGGGAGCCCGTCCAGTGGCGGAAGGGCGGCCATCTCCCCCGGGTCCCGGACTTCGCTTGAGTTTAGGCCGCATGACTGGATCAGGTTTATCTGCAGCGCACCGGTGCCGGTTCGATACCATTCAGCTGCTCTCGTCGTGCTGTGTACGTTTATGGTCACCGTTCACCGTTAATACTTTTGGGTCACTCGATCGTGGCTTTCTTGTGCCTGTCTTAGCTGGAGCTCCTAAAGCGTGCGACCGGCCATGTTCGCTGCCAGGCCCCGCCCCAAAGGCTTAAGTTTATGTGGGCCGCTGTTACGAACGTCAGTAGTTATCGTACTTTGTTCGCCTATTCGTTCCCCAATTGCTGAGCATTAGTGATTATAGCTACAGCTAGAGTGGGTAGATGAATAGTAAGATGAATGCAGCTGCCAAGATGAATCTCCCCAGCAAAGAAAAGGTGCCCCAAGCATGAGTCTAGACTTCATGAAGGGTACAACAGGAATAATTTTTATTGATGCCATACTGGCTTTTATGGAAGTCCCAATGCAAGAGGACCTCCCACAGTACACAAAGGCGACAACCAATCATAATGCTTAATTACAGTAAAACGCTCCCTCTCTCTGCCTGGGAGATAATTAGGTAAGCTAAGGGATAACCCAATTATCTCCAGGCAAAGGACACACAATTTCCCCAAAACTTGGAACACCCCTTTAAATACATGGTATCCCCACAAATAGTATATCCCCTGATAGCCCCAATCTGGGAGACCCACATATTCAAATTTCACCCAGATCGGTTGAGGGTTTTTTGAAAAATGTGGAAGTCTTAGTTCACCCACCGCACACGAAGCTCCTGCCCAAAACAGTTCCATGAATTCAGTGTGTGCGGTCGGTCAATTTAAAAAAAGTCATAAAAACAAATTAAAGCACGAACGGAGCCTCCTGGTTCATAGGAGCGATTGTTCCCCTTGTTCGTGGGAACCAAATTACCGAACGGTGCTCTCCTAGCTGTTCGACAACAAAAGGAAGCAGGCGTTAATATGTTTTCAGCGGTGTTCGGGAAGTCGCGTGTCTGATTTTAGTTCCGGGCACCAAGTCCCGCTGCCTCCTGAGAGAGTTCCCTTTGTAGTTAATGAGCCAGGAGGGTGGTCAGCGTTCAGTAGTTTAATATACCGAACCGACAAAACTCAAAATAAATGAAAGGCATAAGAAAATCCCGAAATCTTCACAGCCGCAAAAAAACTAAAACTTCAGTTTTCATAGCAAGGTAGGTTTATATAACCAATGTTTCAGTCAAACCTTGACATATTAAGATAAGTTTGGTAATGGGACTGAAATGGTGAATGTATGCTGTTGCACAGCTGTAAAAGCAAATTATTTTATCTTGTTGATTTCAAAATCCTATGAGTGTGTTCTTCACTTTGGCTGAGATCATCAAACTTGATTATATCAGCCAATCCAATGCTTCCCCATAGGAAAGCATTGGGAGACTATTGTGGATGTGTGGCAAAAAGCTGTGCGGCCAATCAGCATCTCCAGGGGGAGCGTTCAGCGCCTCCATGCAGACCCAATCTAATACACTGCCCCCTTTCTAATACACTGCCCACACCTCCAATATATTGCCCCCTCCCTGCACTCTAATACAATGCCCCTGCCACCCAATCTAATACACTGCCCCTTAATCTAATACACTGCCCCTCCTCCCTCCACTCTAATTGAATACACTGCCCATCCTCCCAACACTCTAATTTAATACACTGCCCTCCCCCAATTTAATACATTGCCCCCCGCCCACCTGTAACCACTTTAATGCACTGCCCTCCCAAAGATTTAACACACTGCTCCCCCTCCCATCACTCTAATACAATGCCACCCCCTCCCACTCTAATACACTGCCCCACTTCCTCCCCCAATATAATACGCTGCCCCCGTTCCTCCCCCAAATTAATACACTGCCCCCTCTCCCCAATTTAATACACTGGTCACCTCCCTCCCCCAAATTAATTCAGTGCCACGTCCCTAAAATGAATACACTACCCACTCCCTCCCTCAATTTAATACACTGCCCCCTCCCTTCCTCAAATTAATACACTACCCTCCACCGCCCCCCCAATTTAACACACTACACAGGAAGGTCCCCCAAGCCTCTCTTCCCCTACCTTAAGATGAGCCGCCTTGTCCTCCAGTTCCAGCCCTGCTCTTAAAAATAAAAAAAGTCCACTTTACGCGTTTCGCCTCACAGGGCTTCTTCAGAAGTGTCCTGTCCTGTTCTGAAGAAGCCCTGTGAGGCGAAACGCGTAAAGTGGACTTTTTATACCTGTTATTATACTTGTTTGATATATATATTAAAGTACTTTTTATAATTTACTTTTTTATATTTCTATCATTATTTTTTTACTCCCTGGATCCTGCATATCCCTGGTGGGGATTATACCACCTAGGCTGTTTTCACTAGAGCAGGTTTTATGCTCTAGAAATTGTAAGTACAAAACTATTTATTTTTTTATTATTCCAATAGTACTTACTTCACCATTTGCTGCTATATTTTCATTTCATGATCTACGTACAACTGCACTTTGAACAACCCCTGAAGCTACATCACCACATATCCCGAGACGGGGATTGTACCGTCCAGGCGCATCACAGCTGAGCTCTGTTATAGCTCACCCCAATGTGAGTGGATTGTGCATAGTTTTATTATACCTTTCTACCTACTTACTGTATTGCACTATTATGTTTTACTTTTTATTTTGAGGTTATCATCTACTGTCGAAATATTCATCAAATATATGTATGTATACTTTTTTATACCAATACCTCTAGGCGCGGTATACACTCTCTTTTTCCAATTTCTATTCACATACAAGGTTTTGGGAATCCTTGTTTTGTACACTGCTGCCTGCCCATCATTTACTATAGCGAGCGCCTATTACCCCCTTGTTTTTTAGGAAATATTTGCAGCCACAACACAAAGTGGCCCCAGGGCAGGTGGGCTGCAAATATATCCATTGTGGGCCGCAAGTTTGCCATGCTTGCTCTAGAGTGTCGGTCAGGCTGCATATTGGGAGCTCGGTTTTGCCATGACTTTCTCCTTCCTCTCTTCGCCCTACATCTTCTGTGATGGCTGTTTGGAGGAGGCTCCGCCACCTGGCGCTGGTCCGCTGGCCAGATCCGGGAGACTGTGTGGTCATTGGGAGAAGAAGTGGTGAGTATGCAGGCACTCAGCTTGGCCTAGAACTAGGCACACACCCTGTCGAAGGTCATCAGAATTGGGTCATCAAACCTGGAGAGCTGCGGGATGGGTCGGGCATCTTGAGCTGTAGGCCTCTTCCTCTAAGATTGCTGCCGGTGACAATGGCTCTCACAGTAGGCCATGAGTAAGATCCTATGGGGACCGGGATATCCCCACCGGTCTGGGGGGGAGACAGGACTCAAGATGAGTGAGTGTAAACCCAGGCTGACGATCGGCAGCTTCCCCCGTCTCGGGTATGCTTGCACTCCGCAAAAGAGGGCTTTCAGAGGCTGTGTCAGCCAGAATAGAGCCAAAGTCGGTCTAATACACAATGGGGTGTCCCTTAGTAGTAATAAGCAGGTTCGAGCTAAATATATAGTATTAATGTCCAGGATTAGGCTTAGTAAACAGGTCTCCCCCAGGAGCTCTAGCTACATGCGACCATCTTGGTCAGCTATGAGGCCCCACTCCGCTCCACTGTGATAGGACCAGCCCTCATTACAGGGACCCTCCTTCAATGAGCCATGGGCATCCATAACACTGACACCAGTTCAACGGTGGTCCTTGCTAGCAGAATGTTTGGTAGGTACTAACCACTGCATACTAGTAACATCCCACAAGACTTGCTGTTTTGGACATGCTCTGATCCAATCGTCTAGCCATCACTATTTGGCCCTTGTCAAAATAACTCAGATCTTTTCACTTGGCCATTTTTACTGCTTCCAACACGCGAAATTCAAGAACTGACTTGCTGCCCAATATATACCACCCCTCCACAGGTTTCATTGTAATGATATAATCAATGTTATTCATTTCATCTGTCAGCGGGTTTAATGTTGTGGCCGATCAATGTATATTTCACACAAGATGTTTAGCAAGTGCTCACTATTCCATTCCAACTATATTATGTGTATTCCCAGCACCATCAGTCAGACTCTCACTAACCATGATAGGAGTTATAGCCTTTGCAGCAAATATGCAGATTCTATAGGGACCACGAATTAGGCTGATTTGCAATTATGAGAACACAGCTGCAGCTTTATTCTCAATTTTGCTCTAATTAAATTTGTTATGCGCATGAATATAAATACTGCTCCATGAAAGAAGCCGTACAAGTTAATCAGGATTTGAATGAAATATGCCCACAATACTTGTACAATGCGCCTAATGCGCTTGCAGCGCCCTGTTGGATGATCGGAGGAGGAGCACCGAACCAGAATCAATGAAGATCCGCACTGGAGTCGGGTAAGTGTAACAAGGGTGTTTTTAACCCTTTGCAGCGCTGAGGTAGGGGGTTGGGGGGGGGGGGGGGGGGGTTTGGGCCAGAGTGAGCTTTTGTGTAATTAATACAACTTTGTATTCCTTACACTATAGAATCCATTTGACTTTGTTGTTATGCTCTGTATACTGTTGCAAGGTTTTATTCATGATTTTCTTCATCTTTATTGGGACAGCACCAAAGAGCCTTGTGAAAGTTTGACACAGCACCAATCATTACAGAGACAGGTCACTCTATGGACTTGCCAGTGTTCACACTTGGGGAACCTGTCATGTCCCCTGTCATGTCCTGTCATGTCCCCTGATTCCAATCTTTGGGAAATTGGCGCGTTTTACCCTGTTGCAATGGTTACTGAATTCTGTGACAGTGTTAAGTTATTCATTGATTACAGCACCTTTGCTAATCTATTTCTAAAGAATAGTGCTATTTAAAGGAACACTATAGGGTCAGGAACACAAACATGTATTCCTGACCCTATAGTGTTAAAACCACCATCTAGTCACCCTGGGCTCCTCATGCCTCCCTAAATATAGCAAAATCTTACTTGTATTCAAGCCTGAAGCTGTAGCTCTACATGCTGTTTGCCTCAGAAAAACAAGCTGTCTGCTGACATCATCAGAAGTGGTGGCCTGATCCAATCACAGTGCTTCCCCATAGGATTGACTGAGACTGACAAGGAGGCAGATCAGGGGCAGAGCCAGCACAATTCATAGAAACATAGAGACATAGAATGTGACGGCAGATAAGAACGCATCTTGTCTGCTCTATTTTTTAAATACTTTCATTAGTCCCTGGCCTTTACTTATAGTTAGGATAGCCTTATGCATTTACCACGCATGCTTAAACTCCTTCATTGTGTTAACCTCTACCACTTCAGCTGGAAGGCTATTCCATGCATCCCATACCCTCTCAGTAAAGTAACACGTCCTGATATTATTTTTAAACCTTTGCCCCTCTAATTTAAGACTATGTCCTCTTGTTGTGGTAGTTTTTCGTCTTTTAAATATAGTCTCCTCCTTTACTGTGTTTATTCCCTTTATGTATTTAAATGTTTCTATCATATCCCCCTGTCTCATCTTTTCTCCAAGTTATACATATTAAGTTCCTTTAACCATTCAAGCACAGCCCTGGCCAATCAGCATCTCCTCATAGAGATGGATTGAATCAATGAATCTCTATGAGAAAAGTTCCGTGTCTGCATGCAGAGGGTGGAGATACTGAATGTTTGGATGCATTTTAGGCAGCCATGACCCAGGAAGGATCTCTAACAGCCATCTGAGGAGTGGCCAGTTAAATCATTACTAGGCTGTAATGTAAACACTGCATTTTCTCTGAAAAGACAGTGCTTACAGCAAAAAGTCTGAAGGTAATGATTCTACTCACCAGAACAATTTCAATAAGCTGTAGTTGTTCTGGTGACTAAATTGTCCCTTTAAGATTTGTTAGCTAAATAAATAAATAACCTTACACCTAATATTTATGATTGGAGGATTAATACTGAGCAAAAGGCATATGCTAAAAGGCTGCTAATGTATATTTCTATAATTTCCCAAAAATGGTTCTGTGCAATTTATTTCCAACAGATTCATTAAACTAGTACTTACGCTTTAATAAATGTCTGGATTTATTTCAACGCAGCAATCTTTCTTGATAAATGAATTAGAACAAGACCATTTTATGACTACTTGGCTCTAAACTGAATTTTTAAATCATCTGGGTGAAATAAAACATACTTATTTCTAGCTCACTTGCACGTTAGAAACAATGAATAATTAATCCAGATCTTTGTTTTTAACCAAGGTTTCAGAACAAAAACTGCACGGTGGCTGTCAATTGTCACATACTTAACATTCTATTCTACAGATAATTACTTTTTAAATTCATGGCCTTCTTGCTTCCATTCAAGGAAGTTGCCAAAACACTAAATTCATTTTTGTAGCTTTTTTACTAGAAGATAATAATTCATCTGAAATGCAACTTATCATTTAGCATAATTGGAGCACTGAATTTAATGAACTGCGAAATTATAAAAAACATTACTTTCAGAGACATACTTTGGCAAAAAGTTCAAATATAATGTCTTGACAGCAACAAAACACTGAAATAAAAGTTAGTAAAACTAATGTCTCATAAAAGGTATTGTTAATGGGTGTAGAGATGACCGGAAGGCTTTTGTATAGGATATAGAAGCATTGTTTACCAGAGCAATGAGCCTGCAATGAGGAGATAGGGCCTCTGATTCAGGCTTTTTTATTTCTCCTGAACAAATTAAATAAACACAAATAACCACCTATCAAAGATTTGCTGAAACTGAATGAGGATATGAGGTGCCAGATTTGTGAAATGTTAATAATTTGTTTACACAGCCCATTCTCTTGGATCTAATAAGAGGTATTATGGAATCACAGAGAGATCTTTCAAAGTATTGCAGATAATGTCATGCCTGTTTTAATTTTAAAAAAACATTTATTGTAGGATTTTTTAATCTTTTGCTTATTTTGTGTCCTATCCATCGCTTCTGAATATATGCCATTTTGTTGGAGCATTGGAATCACTCGGGTTGGTGTCACCCAATGCTCCTTCAAAATGGTGTCACCCCCCCAGTGGTCGTCCTTCCGTACCAAACCATACAGAATCCTTAGTAAGTGCTGTAGATTTTATAAGGGAGGAACTACAGAGAATTTGTCACTACAAATTTATGTTGGTCCAATAAAAAAGGTATTAGGAGAAACTGCAAGACTTCATTATTTTGCATCCACAATAGATGAAAGGGGTTTCTGAGTATTCATAGTACAATAGGACAGCTTACTCATTAAATTGTCGTCACACATACAAGCACAAGTACAATTTTGACAAGCTAAATGTCATTTAGAATATTAGAATATGAATGTCTTGTTTTCATGTTAAACAGAAAGATGTTAAGAGAGCGAGACAGCTTAGGTTAAAGGGAGAGCACTGTATATGTCATGGGGAGGAACAGAGGAATTATAGAGTGAGAGATTGTAGGGGTCAGAATGAGGGAGAAGGATCAGAGACGGACAAGAGGTTATAGAAAGAATGTGACAGGAGGGGATATGTTACACATGAAAGTAAAAGTCCATCAGGGTTGAAGGGAGGAGGATGTCTGAAAATTCACTGTTTAAAATCAACATATGGTTTACAATTACATTGTATGTACGTAGGAAATAGAAACTGACATCAACATACTGGATTATTTGTCAGTGTTAAAGTAGAGTAATTGCTCATCATAAATAATAATAAAAAAAAAAGATTTTTAAAAATCTTGAGAGATGAACATTCCAAATAGTTTAAAGGAACAGTACGTGTTAAACTTTGTTTTTGATGAAAATCTTTATTTATTACATGTTTTTTCTGGTTACTGTATCATCCACTCGGGCAGTCCCAAGTGTGTGCTCTTGGTGGCTAGAGCCACCATTACTTAAGAAATGATTGCCTTGTCCCTCAGCCTAATAATAGTTAGGGGATCACAATAAATCTAAAATCCTTGAAAGCACATTCTGAGCAGATCACTCCATGGGTGCAGATGACATAATTGTGTCTGCTTCATGTTTGCTTGTTTTTTCATTGCATTTTTTGTAAATTTGATCTTTTTCAAAAAAACTTTAATTGGGATTATGCATAACACAAATTAATCAAACACATGAACGCATGTTGAGCATTGACATGTAAAAAAAAAAAAAAAGGGAAATATAATGGAAATACCCAATTTAGATTTTTTATTTTTTTTTGCATAAAAGATGAGTAAAACAATATTAATTCAAAGGCTGAGAGCCACTGGGCCAGATATCAGAACCATCGTATGGTGGTGTTAAAGGAAATATTAACTGCCCATATCTTGCCCTGTGCTTAATACCAAATTGATGCTTAAAAGCCACATCAAACAAAAGTTTTTCTGCTAACTTCATCTATTCTGTTTGCGTGCACAAATTAACTCTCAAATGCTAATTCAGCCACCCAAGACCTGCGAGTACGATATAAAGAAACTCGGAGTTGGAGAACGTGCAGATACTTGGATTGGATAAAACACATTACTGGGACATCTTCAAAAAGTATAAAGACACTGTTTTATCTGATTGTAGTGCGAGCCAGCTGAATTACTTGAAAGTGCTAAAAGTCGATGGTGGGCGTGGCCGACTACGGAGCTGAAAAGTCGCATATCTGTGGTGCTCCGCTTCGGCCCCACAGATCAAGAGTCATTACACAGAGAAATCCGCTCCAAAACCACACAGCTTACCTGCCACCCGACAGCTGACAACATGGGGCGCAAACATAGGAAGCAAACCCACGTGGAGCGACCCGTGGTATCAGGCTGGCATTCCAGAGGCCTACACAGTCGCGGCCTGCCAAGATGGCGCCGGAGCCGCAGAGAGAGCTGGAGACCTCTGACGAATCCCAAGAAGAGAGGGACTCACAAACCTCACCACAACCCGATGATAACCCTCAAAGGGATGACTCGGAGGATGATGACTCTCCATCCACAAAAGGGGACATCAGAAGGCTGCTGACAGACCTAAGACAGGTCTGGAAGGCCGGTTTAAAGGAGACCCAAGCTGAAATAGGAGCAAAGAGTAGGGGAGGTGGAGGCCAGAGAAAAATCCAGAGACAACCAACTCCAAGACACCAAGCAGCAGCTGGATGGACTTGCTGAGCAGGTCCGGCGCCTACACGGAACGGTGGTATCACTTGAGTCCAGACACTGTAACATACGCCTCAGGGGCATCCCTGAAACAGTGGGCGGAGAAGACCTACTGCCCTTTGTCTGGAGACTTACCTCCTTAATGGGCCACAGGTGTAACCCAGACACCCCACTGATACTATCCACCTTCCGAGTGCGCAAATCGCTAGCAGCACCTGCAGGTGCTCCCAGAGACACGATAGCTACCACCAGAGACGTAGTGGCGAGAGCCGCCATCATGGCCAGTTCTAGACCACTGGGGTCAGTGAAATTTGAGGGATGCTAAGTGGCCATGTACAGTGACCTTCCTTTTGCTGTACTGGCCGCAAGGAGACAACTGGCACCAGTCGCCAAGAGACTGAGAGAGCACTCCCTCCGTTACCAGTAGGGCACAGAGGGGTCACTGGTGGGGCAACAGGGCACCGACGTATTCACTCTGACCGCAGGGGAAGACCCAGAGACATTCCTCAAAAAGCTAGGCATGGTAGCTAACGGGCACAGCAACCGAACTGAGAAGTGCAACATTTAGTTACCATAACATTGTTATTTATATGTTTATAAGTTCATATGGTTGTTAGGAGTTTCTTCATACTCTTAACTCACTACTCCACACCTATTAACCTAATCACCTAACTGACTTTACATTCACAGAGCAGGTCAGTAGCGGAAGCTAAAGTTACATAACCTCATTAAGCAGTGTTCTCCTTATAAATGAAGTAACGGGCAACGAAATAGCTTGCAAAGCTGCTGTACAGATCTCACTGCAACCGTGATTATTGCTATGTTTGTAAACCCAACGAAATGTACTTGTTCTTGTTATAACCTATACAATAACCCATGCAGTGGAAAATGTATACTGTGTGTACAAAACCCAATAAAATACAAATTTAAAAAAAAAAAAAGAAAGTGCTAAAAGTCTGTCACTTTGTTTTGTAATCCTGCTTCATTGTTCAATAATAATCGTTTTAACTTGGACCAGTTGTTTCATGTGCCTTATTTTTCTTCAACAGTGGGTTAAGTTGCTTAGCTGTAGGTATAAAAAGACATATGGATAAATGCAAGGTGCCTAAGCAATACTCCCAGTCCCCAATCCTGGATCAGCGTATACCCACTAGGGGCAGAATACAGTCCTGCAGTACCACTGCCCTTAAGAGAGACACAATCCCGTTCCCTCCATGTTTTGGACAGTTATTCTGTTTGCTGCATACTTGCAATAAGGATGGCTTCTTATGAGGCTTGTTTGATCATGAATAGGCTGGGTCCAAACATCCTGAGCAAGGAGGTCTCCAGTGTAAGATCGGGGCTCCCCCTAATGGAGATGCAGAAAAGGTCTGATTACCAGCTGCATTGCATTGCACCTCACATGCCCATACATCTTCAGGGCTTAATTGTGAGGCACCATATCACCGATGACTTAATTGAGCTGAAGTGTTCTGGTTGACTATAGTGTCCCTTTAACCCCTTAAGGACACATGACATGTGTGACATGTCATGATTCCCTTTTATTCCAGAAGTTTGGTCCTTAAGGGGTTAATCTTCCTTCCATATGGTTTTTGTTTTTCATACTGTACCATTGGAAATTTTCATTTTTTGTTTCTACATATTATTCTGCTTCTTGGAGATATACCATCATCACTGCTGACTATATATCCTGAGATGGGGATTATACCATCCACGCTGAATACATCAGAGCTCTGAGAAGCTCACTGAAGTGTGAGCGTGCCTTTGTTAAACAACTATAATTTGGCTATCTCTTAAACGTATTACAATATTTTCTGTTTATCTATTTCTGCTTTTGAGATATTTAGCATTATACTACTCTGATTTATATATGTATATGTTTTTATGTGTAACTACACATAAAAGGACACTATAGTCACCAAAACAACTTAAGCTTAATGAAGGAGTCTTGGTCTATAGATCATGTCCCTGCAGTCTCACTGCTCAATTCACTGCCATTTAGGAGTTAAATTACTTAGTCTATTGAGCCCTAGACACACCTCCCTGCATGTGACTTACACAGCCTTTAAACACTTCCTTTAAGAGTCATGTAATGTTTAAACTTCCTTTATTGCAAAGTCTGTTTAATTTAGAATTTCTTATGTCGTGCTCTGCTTATAGCATGCTAGACGATGCAGGAGCCTCCTGTATGAAATTTAATTTACAGAGCAGGAGATAAAATCTTTTAAAGTAAATGACATCTAATTGAAAATGAAATGAAATCATGTTGTTTTCATGCAGGCTGTGTCAGTCACAGCCAGTGAAGGTGTGGCTAGGGCTGCATAAACAGAAACAAATGTGATTTAACTCCTAAATGGCAGTGCATTGAGCAGCCAAACTTGAAAGGCATGAACTATACACAAAAACTACTCCATAAAGTTCAAAAGTGTTTTGGTGACTATAGTGTCCCTTTTAGAGGTTAAACACTTTTTAGGCACGGTTTATTATTTGCTCTGCTTTGTTTTATCCCTTTGTCACAAGGTGTAGGAATCCTTGTAAGATTTACTGCTGCCTCATCTACAGTAATAGTGAGCAACTAATTCTTAACTAGTTCCTTAGCCTTAAAGATTGATCATTTTGGTGTGTGAGGGGTTCTGTAGTAGTGTGTCATATCTCTAACGTCATTGTGAGCACCAGCTTGTGGCTTTTGAGAATGGAAACTCATCTCTGTAAATGTAAATGGTGAACAGTCATGGGCTAACGTAGAGAGAATCAAACGTCCATTGGGTGTTCCAGTCATTAGGAAGTTTTTTTATTTGTAAACTTTTTATGGAGACTGTTGCAATTATTAACAAAAGAAAAGTGAGCCGTGTTTTAAGGTAGAGAGATATTCAATATATAAGAGACTGGAAAGCCTCATATCAAACATCCCAAAACAATACCCCTCCCTGCCTCCCCCCCCCCCCACCCCACTTTGTTTTTTGACAGCTGATAAATAAAAGAAAGGCATTGATTAGTATATGGAGGTGCTAGATGTAGAATTATAGTGGAGCTGGATGTTGTAGAGGGACTAAAATATTTGGTTCAACAGCTACAATGTATGGAGTCTGTTCAATCTTAGTTTTAGGATCTGCCACCCTGGAGTGTTCTTTTAACAAAGAGTACCCATTATCAAAGTAATCTTTAATACATGATAAAATGTGCAGATACTCAGAAATACACTACTTTGCATACTTAGTGCACAGGCTGTTGGCGGTAGTCTGGAACCTTTTGTTCCTTCTTCCATATTTAGAAAAGAAAGCGAGCACTTACCTGAACATGCATACAACCTGATGAGAGAGGGGCTGCGGAGAGTGTAATACCATGCTTTTCCCTACCAAGCTCTTTTCCCGGCATGTGAGTATCCATCCATCCATCCATTATAGGAAACATCAAGGCAGTTTGTATATCTGTGTATTGCATGAACATAATGCTATCAAGGTGCCCAGGACAAGTCAGAAAGAATGGTTACTGGGGGACAAGTGCATAAATCAAGCCCTTAGCTATCCCCCTAAAAGATTCTCATACCGGGCCTTGAAATTTGTCTTTAGATCTAGAGCTGCTGTGGAACGCTAATACCACCATACTCATGCATACAAAGAGCAATACATACACACTCATTAGGAGAGCAGGGAGAAAATTCTACAGCTGAGCATGGGGAGGAGGGGGTGCTGGGGGGGAGAGAATTTGCACTCATTAATATCTAGAGAAAGGGTTAGAGATAATGTGAGTATTGAAGGAATGTTGGGAACATGTGCTGAAGGGATCCCTCTTGCATTAACCCCTTAAGGACCAAGCTTCTGGAATAAAAGGGAATCATGACATGTCACACATGTCATGTGTCCTTAAGGGGTTAAAGACAGTCCTTGACATTGAGTATGGTAAATATAACAAAATACAAGTGAGTTTATTTATTAAGCCCAGTGTTGTGGAGAACTGACAAAGGCGCTGTAATTTTTCAGCCAAAAAAGCCACACTGACATTTTTAGAGTGCAATAAATTCCAGTGTGATGTCTCTATTACATTGTTGGCCTGCAGTGAAAAGCAGGCATTTCTGCTGCTAAAATGGTTAAAGGAAGAAATAATAATATATTTATTATTCTAGTTTGTTCCCATGCAATGTACAAGTTAAACATACTCTGAATTTTATATAATTTCTAAAACTAATAACACCACACCTTTTGAATCAAGTCATTCCCACAGATGTTTCTGCCATTTGACAAGTTGAAAGCATGTTCTCAGGGCACGCTTAATTCTTGGAGTCCCAACAGACCTAGAAGAGAACACAAGGGTAGACGAGAAATGCCAAAGATTAACAGAATCCAGCAATGCCATGTCCTTTGTCCCGATAATGACGCAGACCTTGACTGGGAAATAGCTGCCAATCAACATTTATATTAGTCGCTGTGTCCAAAACACTTGGATTTTAATATCTAGTTTGGCAAATACCCCAGGTTGTAAGTTGCAGCTGCTGAGTGTAAGTTTATACTAAGGGTAGTGAATGAGTTGATTTTTAATTTGCATTTCTTAAATTTCATAAATCTTTGATATCCCTTTTCTGAACTACTAAATAAATTGGGAGGAATTATTAAGCAATGATACTGATCCGTTTATCAGTGGCGGCTCTAGACTTGGCGAGGCCTTAGGCGGAATTCATACATGAGGCCCCCACTAACACCATTATTGGAAAAAAATTGCAGTTGACTTGTGTGTGTATAAGAAGCTGTAGATATATTGAAGGGGAAGCTTGCAGTACTGGATATAGAGAACTAGTCTTTGTATACATTGTTGCATTGTCTACCTGTGTGTGCCTGAGAATGTGTGTCTGGCAGTGAGTATCTTTGTATATGTATGTATGTTTCCCTGAGCATGTGTATGTTTGTGTACTGCCTGTGGCCTTTGGCATTAAGTTCATGGCGATGCTATGTTTTATGACAGTGTGTAGAATGATTGCCTTTAGGGGTTACAGGGTGAGTAAAGGAGTAACTGTAGCAGGGTGAGTGTAAAAGAGCAGGAGGGTGCCAGAGTGTGCAGAGTGGTGCCCGTGTGTTTAGAGGGAGCGATAGTGTGTAGTGTGGAGGTAGGTGACAGTGTGTATGGAGGTAGGTGACAGTGTGTATGGAGAGAGGTGACAGAGTGTGTGGAGAGAGGTGACATAGTGTATGGAGGTGGCATAGTGTAGGGAGGTGGCATAGTGTAGGGAGGTGGCATAGTGTAGGGAGGTGGCATAGTGTGAGGGGGTGGCATAGTGTGAGGGGGTGGCATAGTGTGAGGGGGTGACAGAGTAAGAAGGGGGTGGCATTAGTGTGAGAGTGTTACATTAGTGTAAGGAGTGTGACAGAGTAAGAAGGGGGTGGCATTAGTGTGAGAGTGTTACATTAGTGTAAGGGGTGTGACAGAGTAAGAGGGGATGACATTAGTGTGAGAGGGTTACATTCGTGTAAGGGGTGTAACAGAGTAAGAGGGAAGAGACAGAGGGGGGTGACAGAGTGAGAGGGAGGGTGACAGCATGAGAGGGAGGGTGACAGAGAGAGAGGGGGCGATAGAGTAAGAGGGGGCGACAGGGTAAGAGGGGGCGACAGGGTAAGAGGGGGCGACAGGGTAAGAGGGGGCGACAGGGTAAGAGGGGGGAGACCTAATGTGTGAGGGGGGAGACCTAGTGTGTGAGGGGGGAGACCTAGTGTGTGAGGGGGGAGACCTAGTGTGTGAGGGGGGAGACCTAGTGTGTGAGGGGGAAACCCTAGTGTGAGAGGGAAACATAGTGTGAGAGGGAAACATAGTGTGAGAGGGGGTGACATAGTGTGAGAGGGGGTGACATAGTGTGAGAGGGGGTGACAGGAGGGTGACAGGGTGAGAGTAGGGTGACAGAGTGAGAGAGGGTGACAGGGTGAGAGAGGGGAGACCTAATGTGTGAGGGGGGAGACCTAATGTGTGAGGGGGAAACCTAGTGTGAGGGGGTGACAGTGTTAGAGGGGGTGACAGTGTTAGAGGGGGTGACAGTGTTAGAGGGGGTGACAGGGTGGTGACGGTGTGAGGTGGGGTGACGGTGTGTGGGAAGTGACAGGGTAAGGTGACAGAGTAAGGTGGGTGACATAGTGTGGGGGGTCACAGGGTGGGTGACAGAGTAAGAGGTGGGGTGACAGGTGAGGTGGCAGAGTGAGAGGGGGTGACAGGTGAGGTGACAGAGTGAGAGGGGGTGACAGGTGGGGTGGCAGGGTGAGTGACAGGGTCAGATGTGGGGTGAGAGGGGAGGCAGGGTGAGGGGGTGACAGGTGGGGTGGCAGGGTGAGAGGGGGTAACAGGGTGAGAGGGGGCGACAGTATTAGGGGGTGACAGGTGGGGTGGCAGGGTGAGTGACAGGGTCAGATGTGGGGTGAGAGGGGAGGAAGGGTGAGGGGGTGACAGGTGGGGTGGCAGGGTGAGAGGGGGTGACAGGGTGAGAGGGGGTGACCGTATGAGGTGGGGTGACAGTGTGTGGGGAGTGACAGGGTGGGTGACAGTGTGGGGGTCACAGGGTGGGTGACAGAGTAAGAGTTGGGGTGGCAGGGTGAGAGAGGGGTGACAGGGTGAAGTGGCAGGGTGAGGGGGTGACAGGGTGAAGTGGCAGGGTGAGGGGGTGACAGGTGGGGTGGCAGGGTGAGAAGGTGGTGAGAAGTGGGGTGGCAGGGTGAGGGGGGGTGACAGCGTGAGGGGGGTGACAGGGTGAGATGGGTGACAGGATGAGATGGGGTAAGGGGGGGTAACAGGGTGAGATGGGGTGGGGGTGACAGGGTGAGATGGGGTGAGGGGGGGGTGACAGAGTGAGATAGGGTGAGGGGGGGTGACAGGGTGAGATAGGGTGAGGGGGTGACAGGGTGAGATAGGGTGAGGGGGGTGACAGGGTGAGGGGGGTGAGATGGGGTGAGGGGGGTGACAGGGTGAGATGGGGTGAGGGGGTGACAGGGTGAGATAGGGTGAGGGGGTGACAGGGTGAGGGGGGTGAGATGGGGTGAGGGGGGTGACAGGGTAAGATGGGGTGAGGGGGGTGACAGGGTAAGAGGGGGTGACAGGGTGAGATGGGGTGAGGGGGGTGACAGGGTGAAGTGGCAGGGTGAGGGGGGTGACAGGGTGAAGTGGCAGGGTGAGGGGGTGACAGGTGGGGTGGCAGGGTGAGAAGGTGGTGAGAAGTGGGGTGGCAGGGTGAGGGGGGGTGACAGCGTGAGGGGGGTGACAGGGTGAGATGGGGTGACAGGGTGAGATGGGGTAAGGGGGGGTAACAGGGTGAGATGGGGTGGGGGTGACAGGGTGAGATGGGGTGGGGGTGACAGGGTGAGATAGGGTGAGGGGGGGTGACAGGGTGAGATAGGGTGAGGGGGGGGTGACAGGGTGAGATAGGGTGAGGGGGGTGTGACAGGGTGAGATAGGGTGAGGGGGGTGACAGGGTGAGATGGGGTGAGGGGGGTGACAGGGTGAGATAGGGTGAGGGGGGTGACAGGGTGAGGGGGGGTGAGATGGGGTGAGGGGGGTGACAGGGTAAGATGGGGTGAGGGGGGTGACAGGGTAAGAGGGGGTGACAGGGTGAGATGGGGTGAGGGGGGGTGACAGGGTGAGATGGGGTGAGGGGGTGACAGGGTGAGATGGGGTGAGGGGGGTGACAGGGTGAGATGGGGTGAGGGGGGTGACAGGGTGAGATGGGGTGAGGGGGTGACAGGGTGAGATGGGGTTGGGGGGTTACAGGGTGAGGGGGGTGACAGGGTGAGATGGGGTGAGGGGGGGGGCAAAATTTACCTTTTTCCCTGGTGGTCCGGTGGGGTCAATCTGTCCTGGATGGCTCCCTGGTGGTCCAGTGGGCTTTCCGGTCTGCAGCTCCGCCGGATGCAGAGCTGCAGACCACATGGGCAAAGTCTCGCGATCTCCATTCAGAGCGTTGCCGTGGTAACCCGCGGCAACGCTCTGATTAGCTGGAGATCGCGAGACCTCAGTCTGCAGCTCACACCCGGCGGAGCTGCAGACTGAGGCTGGCTCTCTCCCCGGGCGGACTGACAGGAGGGGCCTCACACCCGGCGGCATACCGGGCAAGCCGCCGGGCCCCCTCCTGTGTCGGGTCCTCGGTCATAGACCGAGAACCCGACATGTCAGTCTGCCCTCAGGCGATTTAGGCGGCCGCGAGGCCCCTGACTGCGCGAGGCCTTAGGCGGCCGCCTAAATCGCCTAATTAGAGAGCCGCCTCTGCCGTTTATATCCATGCAGCAAATTAGTAAATCTGGTCAAATTCCACCCATTGTACAGCGTTATGGAATTTGTTGGCGCTATATAAATATTACAATAATAATAACAGTAACCTTAAAAAAACAAACTATGTCTATATTTAAAAATAACCCACAAACGTGTGTTAAAACTCATTGCAAGGGGGGGCGGAGCCTAACCGCAAAACAGGAGAGACGACATTTCTGGTAGCTCCCGACTTGGCACCGAAATCCAGCACAATCCCTCTGCTCATCAGACCCATCCAGCTCTAAAACCTGTGGGCACGGATCGGGGACCGTCCGCAGCATCCATTGATGCCTTTCTCATACACCCCAAAGCAGGGGAAGCCGAAACGCAGGTCTGGGGTTTACTACTCACAGGCGCCCGCGTACCTCGAGGAGCTCCTTTGCAAATGGAGCCTGTACAGTGCTGCTGACACGCCTGACTGCCGCATCCCAACACCCACACACCTCCCGCCAGGGATGGGACTCAGATCCCAGAAGCCACAGTCCAGCAATAACACAGACCAATGGGACATCGGCACTTTCATGAGGCAAGTACCAACCAAAATGGTGACCACAGACAGCCCTAAAAAACCCAAAACCTCCCAACAACCCCAAACATGCCAAGCCTGACCCCCAATCCGACCCCAGCAACACAAGGGGAAGCACAGACCAACTCCAATCACCTGACTGATAAGGGGGAAGACACCACTCCACACTTGGAAGCAACCTGTAACAGATCATCAATATTCTGTATTTGTATTTTTTGCTTTAGTTCTTTCTGTTACCAAAATACTAAAATATTACCCTTTTGTTACTCATACCTTACATGGCCAGGTCCTGCTGGCAGCAGTCTAAGTCCTGTCTCGAACACACACACACACACTAGGCACACCCACCAGAGGTGTTCAACCCCCCCATCAAATCCTCATGAGCTAAGAAGCTACAAACCAATACTCTACAACCTCCCTCACGTCACTCATTCATTACTTATAAGCACCCAGCATGTTAATACCCCACATCCACTCACTCTAGTTTGCCCATACATACTGCTTTAAATCGACCTGGCAGAGGACCACCATCACATGACCCAAATATGCTAGAATGCTACGACTCCTCAACCGGGGCTACAACCCTACTATACTTATATAAAAAAGTGCGTAATGTCCACAGTGATGCCACAGCATCTTTCAAACCTTGTTAACTATATGTAGTACTATGATTGTGCCCGCCCTTGTTGTTGTGGCAAGGCGGGCTTATATACAACTCTCTGCGCACCAAAAATAAAGAATAATAAAAAAAAAAACTCATTGCAAGGGAACAATTTTTCCCATGATGCATGCATCCATATCATATTATTGCAAGCACTTCGGCAACAGAAAGAAATTAAGTCACTACTTATTATTAGAATGTTTACGTCTGATGGGTTGGTCCTTAACAGTTATCAAAGGGCTTAATACAAGTGTCACAAACAATACAGCCTGCCAGTGGTTACTTGGACAGAAGTAGACTTAGAGGACATTAGGTGGTATTTAGTGCTTTGGTATGTTAGGAATAAAAAAAAGAGTCAGGTGCTAGACACAAACCCAATTAGTGAAAATGTATGTTTGTGGTATCTGTTTCTGGTATATTTGATAAAGTGTGCTAGATTGTGCACGTTCATCTATTTCTTTTATGGGGTGTGTTCTATTTTTGAACAAAACTATTTATTAAGTATATGCAATTAGCCAACAGCCAAAAAAGATAAGAATGTCAGTAAAACCATGGATATTTTCTCTGAGACCAATGTTATATAGGAGCACTTTATGGTCTAATACATGGGTAGTCACTCCAGGTGTTGTGGACTACATCTCCCTTGAAGTTTTGCCAGTATTATGGCTATTAGAGCAGTAAGGGAGAAGTAGTCCACAACAACTGAAGTGCAGAAGGTTGCCTACCCCTGGTCCAGGCATTCAGAATAAGACAATTGCATGTTAACAATCTGCATTCAGATTACAATCAAAGAGTATGATTTATCAGTGTCAGTCGGCTGTAAACAGGGCAGAAGATATATCAATGTCTCAAACAGTGATCAATCTACTAAGAAAACTATTGTATACTTACGTTTCTGTAGGTTGCAGGAAGTGATTTGCACATGTTGCCAGAGGCTGTAATATAGGCATCATAGGCCAACAAGAAGGGTGTCAGGAAGAGTGATCTTCAAAGCTGTTGCAAAGACTATGGTAGTCATGCCCCGCATCTCACACTGAGCTACCACAAGTGAAAGCCATGAAAGAATGTCTTAAATAGGCTTGGTTAATGCAACTTTAGTACAGTGTTACCTGTCAGCCATAGTCCTTTTTCAGGTGTGTGTCTTTTAAAAGTAGTGAAATACCTCTATATGGGATAACACCTTTTGCATTCTGCAGAGAAATTTGTGATGTAGAATAGGAATGAAGTTGGAGTTAAGAAGAAAAGTAGCACTTTGAAAAGGATGAATACAGTAAGATCCACACTAAAGTGAGATTGGAGATGGAAATCTGAGGAAAGGAGTGTTACAGGGAACTGAAATAGATGCTAGAGCTTAAATGAAAAGCTTATACGATGTGCAAGGGAGCCAATGTACAAAGGAAACCAATGTACAGGGGAACATAAATTACAGATATGTGTAAGGAACCGAGATATGTATTAGCATCAGCAGTTCAGCTGCCTGCAGTTCTCAGACATCCCAACATGCAAAAACTTATTTCAGGGAGGTGGCTTCTCCATCCATTTTTATTTAGATTTTATTCATTGATGGTCAGTCTCCATCTTCTGAGATCATCTTGGTCTCTGGGCCAATCCAATGCTTTTCATAGACACACAGCCTATTGGATTTTTGTAATGGAGAATTAATTAATTAAATGCTTTCATATGAAATGGGTTCAAGGTGTTCACTGTCCTATGAGAAAATTGTGATTGGCTAAGATCATCAATTCTGATGATGTCAGTCAAAGAGGCAGGTCGGGGGCAGGGCCAGAGTAAATCCTCTTTCTAACCCAAGGGATGGAGGGCCGAACACCTAAATGGTGGTTTTAGAACTATAGTGTCAAGAATACACGTTTGTGTGTTAGTGCCCCTTTAAATTACTATTTCTGATAATTTGTAACTCATTGAGCCCCATGTGATGCAGCAACAGTTGTGCCCAAGCATTAAAGATAGAGTAGAAACACGTTATTTCTTAGTAATGAAAGTTCCTGTTTCAAACCTGGCAAGAAGAATAAGGATTTTGATTGTCTTCAAATGATTTTAAAAAGCCCAGATAATATATTTACTTAAAATATAAATATATTTAATCAGCATCTTAACAGATGTGTAGTAAGTTATTTGTAATAGGAATCATTTGTGTATGTTCCTGTTGAAATAATACCATGTGCGGTAAAAAATCATTTTAGCACTCTTGCTTGGATGGGACAAATGAGTGCCCTGTATGCAATTGGCTAACTGCGGACACATAGAAAACTCATGCCAAGAATATAATTGGATTCATATTTATGTTCAGAAAACACTACGCACTGTTACATTACAAAAAAATATTATCAAGGAACTTACAATTAAAAGTGTATTAGAAAAATGTTGTCCACTTGTGTATATACTAAAGAATGACTGCAGGGTACCAGTGATGTATGGATTTGACCCGTTTACCTTTAGTTTTGAAAGATTTGTGAAAATACTGTATAAAGGAACATTTGGCCATCGTGCCCAGAAGCCAAATAGCAATGATTTCATGAATATTTTAATTAAAATGTAATTCAGCATTACTTGTTTTTATGAACTCATTAGGGGCTAGTTAAATATTTAAATAAGGGTATAATTACAGTATGCGGATTTGTCATCATTTCTAAAATGAATTTCTATCAGCTCAGTTGCTGCAGTGGAAGAATGTTTCTTTTTCTTTCAGGCAGTTTTGGAACGGGTCATTATTGTGCAACTTTTAATGGTCCCAGAAGAACTTACATTGGACTCATGGGCCCTGTTCTTTGACATATGTGAAATTTCCAGGACTATTAGTTGATATAACTATTTGCAGGGGCCGTCTATGTTCAGACTAAATAATAGTATTCAGTATATTTAATGAGAGTATTTCAGTATATTGATAAAAGTATTGTTTGGTATAGTTTTTTTTCCAAAAAGTGCACACTTTTGTTTGTATATATATTTTTTTAATATAAATGTTTTTATTGTTTCAAAAGACATAGAATAATGGAGGTATAGAAAGAAGAAGGGAATCGCAGGGGTATTTAAGCATCAGTTTAAATCAGTTACAGACAATGATAATCGCCATACAGTTTATTCTAAGTATGCTACCTTACTTACCTTATCACAGCTGTCCCGTTCTATTGTGGCGGGTATTCTGCTTACTGAATGTGTCGAAATGCCTTTTGTCACCGGATTTTTAGGTGACAAGCTGCCCTTTGCTGCATTGTGCCTTATGGACTTGTATTGGACCATGCTGGCCCTTTAAGAACTGTCTGGGGACATATTGAGACTTTGTGCGACAATGCCCCTTTAAGACGGTGTCCCCAGTGTCCCCAGACTTAGTTAAAATATTTTGTTCAATTGCTATTTTCTACCTGGTTCAGTAAATGGGGCTTACTGAAACAAGTACCACACAGACGGACCACCCAGAAGTGGAAGTGTGCAGGCAATTTACCTCCCAGGCTGGGAGCCTGCTGTAGGTAAATTGCCGACCGCTGGGTGGCCGCAGTTCGTGCAAATGAACACGTGGAGGCGGCCATCTTTGTTCATTCGAACGAGGTCAGCGGTATGTATAGCCAAATTCATGGAACTGAAATCGGCTACACATTTCACCGAACACCGCTGACCCTTACCTTCTCCCATACTGAACTTTCAGCTGCAGAGACTAAGTCCCGTTACGCAATTCGAACGCACGTTTGAATGGGACTTAGTCATTTTTCTGCATAAAATTGACAGGCCGCACAGCCCAAATCTATGGAACTGTTTTGGGCAGGAAAATGTGCTTGTGGTCGGTCATAAAGGACTTCCACCTATCTTTTTATGTACTGGAGGGATTTGTATGATTTTTGGTTATGTTTATATTTAAAGTATGCTGATTCTGAATATGTATGTTTTATGTGAATATGATGCATATTTTTAAAGTTACAGTATATGTATAAAAAGTGTATTTTTCCTGCCTGTGATAAATTACATTAACCCATTGTGTTCAGTAATTATATCACAGGCAGAGGGGAGTATGTTGGTGCTGGGTGTGTTTTACGGTTTTCCTGTAAATGATTGTTGTACTGTGTCCCACCCTGTGGGATGTCCCCTTGCATAAAAGCCAGTGTGTGGTCATTAAAAGTTCATATCATCTTGGACCTTCATGAAGTTTCGGCTCATGTTTGGGGGATTGGAGAACTAAACTCTGGGGATTGCTATAATCACTATACTCCCCAGGGTATAATCACTAAGCTCTGCTAAGAGCTTGTTCCTGCGCTCTGGAATTTGGAGAGGTCCACCTACTGGAAGCTGGACCCTGGTCTTGGGTCCAGAGTGGGTGGAGACGGCGAGACCCCAACCAAGCTGCGGCGGTTCGTGGAGTCTGCAGTGGTTATGGTGTCAGACAGAGTGCTTGGAGTCCTCCGAAAGCACTAGGAGCATCCGTCAGCGGAAGGTACCTGGTCGGGGTGCCAGCGGTTCTGTTACACTGAACCCTTCATGGAGACTTCTTCCCCTTTGCTCTTGAAGCCTGTGTGGAATCTTCCCTTGCTCCCAACTGTGTGTAGGCCTGTGCAATTGCAACTTAAGTCAACCTAGTCTTAGTCAGCGACTTCTGTCCGGTGGTTAAGCTGGATGACCTCCTGTCTATCTCTAAAAGCGCCTTAAATGGATATTGATCTGTCTACCCATATTATTTATCAGAACTGGAACATGGAGCAATGGAATATGGTTGCCTTCTCTGATGAATCATGTTTTCTTTTAGATCAGGTGGATGACCCGGTGTGTGTGCATTATTTAAAAGGGGAAGAGATGGCAGCAGGATGCACTATGGAAATAAAAATTAAAAATAAGAAAAGGGCATTTAAAGCATTTAAATCGGACAAATCAGATGCATCTTATAAAAGATATAAGGAAGCAAATAATCCGTGCAAAATGGCAATTAGACTTGCTAAACTTCAAAATGAAAAAATGATAGCTAAAGAGAGCAAAACCAATCACAAAGCATTTAAGTACATAAATTCTAAAAAAAAAAACTAAAATGAAAGTGTAGGTACACTAAAAACTGAAACGGGGGTGTTAGTCAATGAAGACCAGGAAAAGGCAGGAATTTTAAATAACTATTTCTCCTCTGTATATATTAAGGAAGAACCCATGGCAATAGATGTGCAAATGATTGCTACTAAAAACTTGCAGAATAATTGTAATTGGTTAACTCAAGACAAGGTGCTGCAGCAACTAAAGAAAGTTAATATAAACAAAGCTCCAGGGCCTGACGGTATCCATCCACGTGTACTTAAGGAACTAAGTGTAGAAATAAGTGAACCTCTGTTTTTATTTCAGGAAGTGTTCCGTAGGATTGGAGGAAGACAGATGTGGTTCCTATATTCAAAAGGGGTTCAAAATTCTTGCCTGGAAATTATAGACCTGTGAGCTTAACTTCTGTGGCTGGTAACATATTTGAAAGGTTATTAAGGGATAATATTCAAGAATTCATTGAGAAGAACATGGTTATCAGCAAAAATCAGCACGGTTTTATGAAGCACAGGTCGTGTCAAACTAACTTGATTGCATTCTACGAAGAAGTAAGTAGAAGTATAGATCAGAGTGTTGCAGTGGATGTGATCTATTTGGATTTTGCTAAGGCATTTTATACAGTTCCACACAGAAGATTAGTGTTCAAACTCAAGGAAATCAGTCTAGATGAAAATGCTTGTTCTTGGGGAGAACATTGGCTTAAAAACAGAGTACAAAGAGTTGTCGTTAATGGTAAATTTTGAAGCTGGACAGAGGTGGCAAGTAGTGTCCCTCAGGGGTCTGTTCTGGGACCCCTTCTATTTAACATGTTTATAAATGATCTTGAAGACAGCATTGAAAGTCATGTTTCAGTGTTTGCAGATGACACAAAACTTTGTAAAATAATACAATGTGAGCAAGATATTACTTTGACTGGGCACTCAAATGGCACATGATATTTAATGTTGAAAAATGCAAAGTTATGCACTTCGGCGTAAAGAATACACAAGCAACGTATACCCTTAATGGAAGCGAATTAGGGATAACAACACACGAAAAGGACTTGGGAATTGTTATAGACAACAAACTATGCAACAATATGCAATGTCAATCAGCAGTGGCCAAGGCCAGTAGGGTATTGTCATGCATGAAAAAGGGCATTCATTCTCGGGACAAGAATATCATTTTGCCTCTTTATAAATCACTGGTAAGACCACACATTGAATATGCTGTGCAATTTTGGGCAACTGTTCTAAAGAAGGATATTATGGCACTAGAAAAAGTGCAGAGGTGGGCTACAAAATTAATAAAAGGAATGGAACATATCAGCTATAAAGAGAGGTTAACAAATTTAAACCTATTTAGTTTAGAAAAACGTCGCCTGAGAGGGGATATGATAACATTATACAAATATATTCGGGGCCAATACAAACCATTGTGTGGAAATCTATTCACAAAACGGACTTTACATAGGACACAAGGTCATGCGTTTAGACTGGAAGAAAGAAGATTTCGTCTAAGGCAAAGGAAAGGTTTTTTACTGTAAGAACAATCCGGATGTGGAATTCTCTGCCTGAAGAAGTGGTTTTATCAGAGTCCATGCAGATGTTCAAACATCTACTTGATGCATACTTGCAAAAACAGAATATTCAAGGATATATTCAATGTAGGGTAATTGCTTGATCCAAGGATAAATCTGACTGCCATTCTGGGGTCAAGAAGGAATTTTTTTCCTAGCTTGTTGCAAAATTGTGCTTCAAACTGGGTTTTTTTGCCTTCTTTTGGATCAACAGCAAAAAACAAATGTCAGCTATGTAACTATGTAAGAAGGTGGGCTGGCAGAGGCAGTATTCTGCCCTGGGCAATGTTATGTTGGGAAACCTTGGGTCCTGCCTTCATGTGGATGTTGCTTTGACACAAACCACCTTCCTAGATATAATGGCAGACCATTTACACCCATCCATGGAAATGTTATCCCCTGATGGCAGTGGCCTCTTTCAGCAGGATAATGCACCCAGCCAGGGCCGGCCTTAGGCCTTTAGGCGCCCTGTGCGAAAAATCTTCACAGTCCCCCCCCCCTGTCATCCATGTATAGTGTGTGTGTATAGGAATGTAGTGATTGTATAGGGGATTTATTAAATTAATAATGATTTAAAAACACATATTAATTCCTTCTTTCCTGTTGTTACCTAGTTGGGAGAGGGGCATGCTGATCTGAATCTGGTCTGCCCCCTCCACTCAGTGCAGACCATGCGTAACTGTCTTGCAAGTTCAGGGACTTGCAGTGTCCTGTGGTAATCTGTGGCAGTGCTCTGATTGGCCTGAGCTAGGAAGCTATTTATGGTCTGCAGCCAACAGAAGTGCAGGCTAGAGGTGCCAGACTGCCTCCCATACATTACAGAGGAGCAGACTAAGTATGTCACATAATACTGTGAGTTGTTTTGCTTTGGAGCTCTGGATTATAATTATTTACCTTGATCTCTTTGGAATCAAATTTTGTAGTAATGCGCTGTTTCTCCATTTATCACTGAGCTCCACAGAAACAAAAAGCCCTCACAGTAGTGTTGTGTGTGCCAGTTTATCACAGAGCTCCACAACAACAAAACTCACGGTAATGTGGAACTCTGTGAGAAGCTCAAACACTACACAACAATACAACTCCAAGTAATGTGCCTATTAGTGTATCACCGAGCACCCTAACTATAAGACACAGAGTAATGTGCATTTTATATACCACTGTAATACATCTCACTATAATATGATGTAATGTTTGTGTTGTCTGTGTATGTGACAGGTGTGATGACTGTGTGTGATATGTATGCTCTGTGTGGCCTATGTATGATATTTGTAATGGGTGGATTAACTGTGTCTGATATCCGTGTATTGGTCATAGGTCAGATGCACACAGTTATACATTTACACTGTCAAACACAGCCACATGCACACAGTCGCAGGCAGATAGTCACATACACAGGATCAGGCAGAAACACACAGTTACAGGCAGTCACACACATACACAGTTACAGGCAGATAAACACAATTACACACAATTACAGGCAGACAGTCACACACACAGGTAAAGACGGACAGTCACGTAAATACAGCCACACATACATTCTTACACACACACACACACACACTTACATACAGTCACACACACACAGACAGACATCCTCACACACACGCAGACATCCACACACACAGACATCCACACACACAGACAGCCACACACACAGGCAGAATACACACAGGCAGTCACACACACACAGGAAGACAGTCACACACAAACAGTCACACACACAGTCAGACACACACACACACAGTCAGTCACACACACAGTCAGTCACACACACAGTCAGTCACATACACACACAGGCAGTCACATACACAGGCAGACAGTCACACACACAGGCAGACAGTCACACACAGGCAGACAGTCAAACACACATAGTTATCTCAGTTCCTTATGGAGGAGTGGAGGCAGTGCAGCTCCTGGAGACTGTTTGTTGGGGAAGCAGGGACTCCTTCCTGCTTCTCATGCTGCAGTTATCTGCAATGTTATCTCCGCCCCGCCACCATTTTAGCTCCACCTCCACTTAGCTCCGCCCCACCATCATTTGAGCTCCACCTCCATCTCACGATAAGCTCCACCCCACCTCATAGTAAGCTCCACCCCCGCCGCATAGTTGGGCGATTTAAAAAATATATATATAATCCCGGCCAGCCATGTGTGAGCTGTGTGAGCTGCGCCCCGTGCTGCCATTACGCCCTGTGCTGCCGCACAGCTCACACACCCCTAAGGCCGGCCCCTCACCCAGCCACACTAAAAAATTGTTAGGAATGGTTTAAGGGACATGACAAATAATTCAAGATGTTGTCTTGGTCTTTAAATTCCCCAAATCTCAATCTGATTGAACATCTGTGGGATGTGCTGGAACAACAAATGCGAGCCATGGTGGCCCCAACTCGCATCTTGCAGGACTTAAATGATCTGCTGCTAATGCGTTGATTCCAGATACCACAGGTCATGTACAGTGATCTTGTAGAGTCCATCCCTCAATGCATCAGAGCTGTTTTGGCTACAAAAGGTCAGTGTATGTCATGTATGTACATGACAAATAGGCAACATTCCATTTTCACATGAGCTGAAACATTTACTGGCAGTCTACTATAGGGCCAGTAGATTCCACCATTGCAACAACATATCACAAACAGCTTTAGATCTGTAGAATTCAATATTCTACCAACCTTGTATAGTCACAAATGTCGTACTAATATCAGTAACAGTTATTATTTTTATATTTCCATAAAGTTATTTTCCATTTATTTTAATTGAATAAATAAATATCAATTGTTGTATTGACAGTTGGTAATATAATTATCAATATTAAGCAAGATAGTATCTAAATCATTTTTCCATAACAACATGTGGGGTTATGTCCCAATAACAAAGTTGCCATGTTAACTTCGCTTAAGGGATGTAAACACTCTCTGTGTAAAATCTTTAGAATTCTGGATTGCTCAGTTTCCATAACAAGCGTATTTATTTAATTTTCTAGAACCATGAACTGAAACATTACTTGCAGTTTCCTTTCCGCATAGACACCTCTATTCATTTAATTGTTAACAGAAGTCTCTATCGCTGGGTGGAAAGTCACATTGCTTGATGAACCATTTATAAATTATTCCTTTTGTCCCTTATCACTGTCTTCATCGGTAATGCTTTGAGAACTGTACTTTTTTTTCACGAGTCTATGACTTCTTAGTTTCTAAAGAGCTTCATCAGCAACAGATCAGCTCTAATATCAGTACATAAGGGTCTATTCAGCAGAAGATTAAACTACGTAATCCATACAGGAATATCAAGCCAACGAGAAACATTTCAGTGTTGGTATCAAAGACCTGCTAGAATCCCAATAGACAACAATCCGCAGAATTAGTGCTAGGACATTTAGATGAATGGATGTTTGTAATGAAAATCAGATAAAGCCACCATGGAATATTCTAGGTAAACAATATGTGAAGTCTTCTGCTTGGAAACTCAAATTAGATGGAAACTGCTAATACAAACAAAAAAAGTAATGCTGTAAGGTTAGATTAAATAATAAAAAATGTATGTGTTAACCTTTTCGATAGTGATAAAGGAAACTGTCCCTTCTCTGGATTTTTAAAGTTGGGTTTACTGACCCCCTATATTTAGCAAAAAAGTGCTTGTGGGGTCTGAAATAAAATAAGAGATATAAATCCACACTGCTTTATTTATCTATATCCTGCAACAAGGTTCTCCTATATTGGTTCCTTGTCAGTCATCATTCTAAATGTTGCCCTTTTTTGCTATTGAACATAATTACTGGAAATTAAAATTGAGCATTACATGAATAAAGGTTAACACAAGTTATGATTTTCACTTATAACCTAGATATGACAGTTCCCATTTAATATGCCCAACACAAGTGGGAATTTGCTAAATCCCAAATTACTGGGCATCAGTGGAGGCTTATCCAGTACCCCACCAGTTTTAATGTGGGGAAATTTTTTTGCAGTAGTTTAGAAACACTAAGATTCATTTTCTGGAGGGGAGTGTGGTAAGGCAAAGAATATGTTTAATTCTGTGATATATTTCAGTTGGTGGCTGTTTGGAGAAGCTTAATTAAGAGCATCAAAGCATGTAAAAAAAAGATGGGGCTGGTATGAAATCTGCCCTGTTTTAGCAGGTTTTGCACATGCCTAGTGTTTTTTAAGAAGGAATTTCAGGAATTCAGGAGTTGCCATTCGGACAGCAGAGCAAGTTTCTCTATGCAGGTGCTATCATTGGCTGATAGAATCAGGGGGTGGGGTTACAGTGCCTATACGAGAGAGAAGCAATAAACCATCTTGAAAGCAGTACAGGGAGAGCACTGCAGCAGCTCCTGGCCCCTGCCAAACTTAAGTGTATAATATTATGTTTTTCTCTCCCCAATAACTGCTTGAGGGATGAGAAAGCAAGTGAATTTACTAAATCTATAATTAATATATGTGAAGCCAGGGATGACAAGGGAAGTGGGCCATTTCTGACACTGAGCACTTTACTGCCTGTCACTAATAGTTTTAATAACTCCTACTGCACATACCCTCCATCATCTTTAAAGTGCTCAGTCACTCTATAGCTGGGAACTTAAACACTCATACTGTGGCTAGATAGAAGGTTGTGAAGCTTCAAACTGCAGGACTGGGGCTGGGACTCTGAGGACTGAGCTGGTTCTGCTTTCAATCCGTTTTAATCTGTAATAATTGTTGTTTCTTTTAACAATGTCATCTATTTCATTGCTCCATATTGTCACTGTAGATCCTTTGTATTGCCGGGCACCGGAATATGACGTCATATTCCGGCGCCCGGCTTCACTTCAGACAGCGCGAGGGGGCATTGAGGAGCTGAACACTCAGTGTTCAGCTCAGTGTTCAGCTCCTCGCTGCCCCCTCGCGCTGTCTGAAGTGAAGCCGGGCGCCGGAATATGACGTCATATTCCGGTGCCCGGCATCACTAAACCGTGCAAAGGAGCAGTGAGGAGCAGATAGAAGGACCTCAGGGAGATGCCCCACATCGGCTCCAAAAGGTAAGGAGCCATAAAGAAAAGAATGTGTGTGTGTGTGTGTGAGTGTGTCTGTCAGTGTGCGTGTGTGTGTCTGTCAGTGAGTATGTGTGTGTGTGTCTGTTAGTGTGTCTGTCAGCAAGTATGCGTGTGTGTCTATCTGTGAGTGTGTGTGACTGTCTGTGAATATGTGTGTGTGTCTGTCAGTGAGTGTGTCTGTCAGTGAGTGTGTCTGTCAGTGAGTGTGTGTGAGTCTCTGTCAGTGTGTGTGTGTCTGTCAGTGTGTGTCTGTCTGTCAGTGAGTGTGTGTGAGTGTCTGTCAGTGAGTGTGTGTGAGTGTCTGTCAGTGTGTGTGTGTGTCTCTGTCTGTCTGTCTGTTGGTGAGTGTGTGTGTGTGTGTCTGTCAGTGAGTGTGTGAGTGTCTGTCTGTCAGTGAGTGTGTGTGTGTCTGTCTGTCAGTGAGTGTGTGTGTGTCTGTCAGTGAGTGTGTGTGTGTCTGTCAGTGTGTGTGTGTGTGTCAGTGTGTGAATATATGTGTGTGTCTGTGTGTCTGTCAGTGAGTATGTTTGTGTCTGTATGTGTGTTTCTGTCTGTCAGTGAATATGTGTGTGTCAGCGGGAGGATCAGATTTGGCACAGGTTGGTAGAGAGGCGTGCTGTGGATTAGTAGAGGGGGGTGGGATTTAGTAGCGGGGGACTGGGATTTAGTAGAAAATGAAAATGAAAATGTAAGTTTTTGGGGTTTTTTTGCGGCCCACATAATCTTAAACCTTGTTTATGTGGCCCATGCCAGACTTTGAGTTTGACATGCTTTGTTTAGAGCTTTTGCTCTATGAAGTGAGTTCCATAAGGTTTTGAATAACTTTTTTTGCATTTACTTATCACAATGTGTAGTCACATAAGGGTATTTAAAAGTTGTTTCATTTTCTTGGATCTTTATATCACTTGGCCAAAGTCCTAGTTATTTTTGGCTACATTAAAACTGAATACTTTTTTCGGGGGGTGGAGGGGAGGGAGCATATTATGCATTTTTCCCTTTGGACCGGTGTCCTTGCTGAGGACATGCTTTTATATGTTATATCCTAAAAAAATGACCTTTCTGGGAAATGTTTCATTCCACATGCTGTACAGATGGCCCATCATTCTTTTCCTTTGAGGCGACAAAAAGAAGGACTCATGTGTGGCAGAAAATATGTATTTTTCATTATAGGGCATGCATGGCTAAGACTATTTGGAATGGAGCAGGCAATTAAAGTATATCATTTAAAGTGGCACTGTCACCTCAACATTACCTTTCATATTGTTTCCTATTCTCTTCCTCTTTCCCAATCTGTTCTTCTTTTCTTCATTTCTGATCTATTTCGCTTTAAAACATAAGATAAAGTAGGGACTACTTTGTCTTATATATTTTGCCTACACTTGCCAATCTATACAAACGGTGGCGCTTAAGACAAACTTTACACTTTGTTAGCTTGACAGAGGAAGTGGAGCTCGCCTTAAGCTCCACCCTTTTGTCACATTTATCAGGCATAGAAAAATATAGAAAGGTAAGTCTGAGCTACTTTAATTTATGTTTCTAAAGAAAAAAATTATAAAAAAGGGTATTTGGTGTATATTTTGTTATTTTTTACTGCCTTTGAACCTGATAAGAGACCTAAGCAGTCCTAATATCACGCACCTTCCTCTCAGCTCCCAACAAATACAAAAGGTGAAGAGGCTGCTGCACAAACAAACGTACAAACTAGAAGGAATTGTGGCATAGTGGTAAAGGAATACACGAGGAAAAACAATAAGTCAGGATGTCAGGGTACCTGTGGTCTCTACCTCCGAAAGAGGTAGAGACTTAGCCGTTCCTCCATCCAGACGGTCTGATGGCTTCCTTCCTCGCGGTCTATCCGGTCATGTTAAGCCGGCCGTGAGGGAGTGACTGCCTTTTACAGCATCACGACCGGAAGTCGACGGCAGGACGCTACCCAGAACGACCTGTCAGTCAATTGCTGCAGGACCAATCAGGACGCCTCGGAGGCGTGGTTACTTTCCTGAACAGGGTATTTAATGGAGCTTCTTTCGTTAGCTCATTGCCCTGTCGTGGTTCTAGCTTGTTCTAGTCACTCAGTGCTTGTATTCTGCTTATTCTTTTTGGTTTTGACCCGGCTCGTTTATCCTACTCTGCTTACCTCTGTACCCTTGATTCGGCTTGTCTCTCGCTCACCTGTCTTCTGTTACCCTCGACCTCGGCTTGTCTTTGACTATTCTCTACAGTACTACTTACGTTAGTCCGGCCATTCTAAGGTCCGGTATACGTATCTGGCTACTGTTTGTACGCTGCGTGTTGGATCCCTGTCCCGATCCTGACATTACGACAGGGCCTATGGATCCTGCAAGTACCAACAGTCAGCTTGCTTCTCCTGATCCTAGGTTTGAAGCCATGGATCACAGAATGGATCAGATGGCGCTTGCGCTACAGGCACTTTTATCTCGTGCTAATAACCCACCAGAGGAGATACATAATACCCCTATTTCTCCTGTCAGTTCAGGTCTAGAGGTAGCCACAGTGGGTGCTTCTTCTCGCATTACCCCCCCAGTACGCTATGGTGGGGCTCCTGAGAAGTGTTGTGGTTTTTTAAATCAAATTAGTATCCACTTTGAATTGCAACCTCGCTCCTATCCTACAGATAGGGCAAAGGTAGGATTTATTATAACCCTACTTATTGAGAAGGCTCTGAGATGGGCCAACCCATTATGGGAAAACGATAACCCCTTAGTGTATAACTATAATGCATTTGTAGTTGCTTTTAGAAGAACATTTGACCCTCCAGGTAGAAAGGTGAATGCAGCCAGATTACTGTTAAGCCTGAGACAAGAGAACCGAACACTTGTGGATTATGCACTAGAGTTCAGGTCTCTGGCGTCAGAAGTCAAGTGGAATGAGCAGGCATATATGGATGTATTTTTGAATGGCCTATCTGATGTAATCCTTGATGAGGTTGCTACTAGAGAACTCCCTGAGAATTTAGAAGACTTAATTTCGTTCATCTCTCGTATAGATGAACGTTTAAGAGAGAGACAGAACACTCGAGAGAGGAATCGGAGACCTTCTTTTAGGTTAGCCCCCGCTTTTCCAAGTCCTGACTCCACAGTATCTTTGCTTCCTGAACCTATGCAGATAGGGTATACCCGCCTCTCTGAGGAGGAAAGACAGTACAGGAGAAGAGAGGGTTTGTGTATGTATTGTGGAGCCAAAGGTCATTTACTCTCGAACTGTTCTAACCGTCCGGGAAACGCTCGCACCTAAGTCTCTCTAGAGGACAGGCCTTGGGTGTTTCTATTTTGTCCTCTACGCCTAATTATAAAGATCACAGGCTTCTGCTACCAGTTTCCTTAACTTGGGAGAAGGAAGTAGTCAGGGCTATGGCTTTGATAGATTCCGGTGCTGCTGAGAATTTTATAGACCAAGCCTTTGCTATTAAAAACAATTTCCCATCCCAGCTAAGGGAGACACCCTTGGCCGTTGAGGCCATAGATGGTAGACCACTACTAGATCCTGTTATCTTTCGTGAGACCGTACCCATTAATTTAAATGTTGGTATCCTACACGTGGAGAAGTTATCTCTTTTGCTCATTTCATCCCCTTCCGTTCCCATAGTTCTGGGGTACCCATGGTTGAAGAAACATAACCCTATTATCGATTGGGAGTTAGGGGAGATACTCTCGTGGGGCCAGGGCTGCCAGGAGGGGTGTTTAGGCAAGGTTTCTCCATTAGCTAACATTAACATACCGGAGAATCCTACTCAGTCCACAGAGGGACAGATACCAGACCTTTACCTAGACTTAAAGGCAGTATTTGACAAGAAGAATGCCGATTCTTTACCGCCCCACAGGTCATTTGATTGTAAAATTAAGCTTCTACCCGGGACTATGCCTCCGAGGGGTCATGTATATCCTTTGTCTGTTCAGGAAAACTCGGTTCTAGAGGAGTATATTCGGGAGAATTTAGAAAAGGGATTCATTAGGAGGTCTTCTTCTCCGGCCGGGGCTGGGTTCTTTTTCATTAAGAAAAAGGATGGCACGCTGAGACCTTGTATCGATTACCGAGGCTTGAATAAAATAACTGTCAGAAATGCCTATCCCATCCCACTGATTACAGAGTTATTTGATCGTCTTAAGGGCTCCAAAATCTTCACTAAGTTAGATCTCCGAGGGGCATACAACTTGGTGAGAATCCAGCATGGTCATGAGTGGATGACGGCATTCAATACCCGGTATGGTCACTACGAATACACGGTGATGCCATTTGGACTTTGCAATGCTCCTGCAGTATTTCAAGATTTGATTAATGAGGTACTTAGGGAGTTTCAACATGATTGTGTTATTGTTTACCTGGACGACATACTAATACACTCTAAGGAGATTGAGACTCACCATAGACAGGTCAGAAAGGTATTACACAAACTTCTGCAACATGGTCTATACTGCAAATTGGAGAAGTGCAGGTTTGATCAGTCTCAGACAGACTTTCTTGGGTATGTGATTTCTGGGGAAGGTTTTAAAATGGATCCTGAGAAGCTCCAATCCATTTTAGACTGGCCTTTGCCCAAAGGACTCAAGGCTATTCAAAGGTTTATTGGTTTTTCCAACTACTATAGGCGCTTCATTAAGGGATACTCCTCTATCATTGCGCCTATTACCAATATGACCAAACAAGGGGCTGTTACTAAGATCTGGTCTAAGGAAGCTCTCATTGCTTTCAAGACTCTCAAGGAACTTTTTGCCTCGGCTCCCATTCTAGTCCATCCTGATACGACTCTGCCTTTCTTGCTCGAGGTCGATGCCTCCGAGACAGGAGTTGGGGCTGTTCTGTCTCAAAGGTTAGGGGTGGATAAACCATTACACCCTTGTGGTTTCTTCTCTAAAAAATTATCTGGGCCTGAGAGCAGATATGACATCGGGGAGAGGGAACTCTTAGCAGTCATTAAGGCTTTAAAGGAGTGGAGACATTTACTGGAAGGGACACTACACCCTGTTACTATTTTAACGGATCATAAGAACTTGTCTTATATTGGGGAGGCTAAGCGCTTATCCGCCAGACAGGCTCGCTGGTCATTGTTTCTCACTCACTTTAATTATGTACTCACTTATAGACCTGGTTCTAAGAACTCCAAGGCTGATGCTCTGTCTCGTCAATATGAATCATCCACTATAACTGAACCAGTCCTGTCCTCCATAGTTCCTAAAGGGAATATCATCGCAAACACGAATCTCAGGATTCACTCTCCATTGCTTTCCGAGATCATGAAGTTTCAGCATTTGGCACCTAAACAGACTCCTGGGGATCGACAAATCCTGCTGCACAATTCTATGCTGGTTAAAAAACATGCTGACAAACGTAGAAGGGCAGCACCGCTGTTTGTTCCAGGCGATAGAGTATGGTTAAGTACCAGAAACATTCGGTTAAAAGTGCCGTCCATGAAGTTTGCTCCTCGATATATTGGACCTTACAGGGTCCTCTCTCAGATTAACCCAGTTGCGTATCGTTTAGCGTTGCCTAATGCCTTACGCATCCCTAATTCATTTCATGTTTCTTTACTAAAGCCTCTAATATGTAACAGGTTCTCCTCCGCAATCGCCCCTACTCACTCAGTTCAGGTGGAGGGTCAGGAGGAGTATGAGGTCAATTCCATCGTTGATTCTCGAATCTCCCGAGGGAGATTGAAATATCTGGTCGATTGGAAAGGTTATGGTCCTGAGGAGAGAAGTTGGGTACCTCAGGAGGAGGTGCATGCTCCCAGTCTCCGCAGGGCGTTTCACTCTCGCTTCCCTTCTCGCCCTGGTACCTTCCGCCCGGTGGGCGTATCTGAGAGGGGGGGTACTGTCAGGGTACCTGTGGTCTCTACCTCCGAAAGAGGTAGAGACTTAGCCGTTCCTCCATCCAGACGGTCTGATGGCTTCCTTCCTCGCGGTCTATCCGGTCATGTTAAGCCGGCCGCGAGGGAGTGACTGCCTTTTACAGTATCACGACCGGAAGTCGACGGCAGGACGCTACCCAGAACGACCTGTCAGTCAATCGCTGCAGGACCAATCAGGACGCCTCGGAGGCGTGGTTACTTTCCTGAACAGGGTATTTAATGGAGCTTCTTTCGTTAGCTCATTGCCCTGTCGTGGTTCTAGCTTGTTCTAGTCACTCAGTGCTTGTATTCTGCTTATTCTTTTTGGTTTTGACCCAGCTCGTTTATCCTACTCTGCTTACCTCTGTACCCTTGATTCGGCTTGTCTCTCGCTCACCTGTCTTCTGTTACCCTCGACCTCGACTTGTCTTTGACTATTCTCTACAGTACTACTTACGTTAGTCCGGCCATTCTAAGGTCCGGTATACGTATCTGGCTACTGTTTGTACGCTGCGTGTTGGATCCCTGTCCCGATCCTGACAGAGGAGCAGCAATAATTCCTTAACTTAGACTATTCAAGTTTGTAAAAGTGGTATGTGGAAAAACTGTTGAACTAAAGCTGAATTGGATTGTGGAAGTGAAGTGGAGTGAAAGGACTATTTTAATGAGAGAAAGTGCCCAGGTATCTTTGTTAAACAGATAAGTCTTAAGAGACTTCTTATATAAATAATTATTGGAGGGCATAGTCTGATAGAATGAGGTATGGCATTCCAGAGGGATGGAGCAGCCAGTAGAATATTATAGATAAAAATTTGAAATTTGAGAATGGACAGAAAACAATAGATATCCACAAAGAAAACAAAGTGATTGAGAAAAGGGTGTTTTGTGAACTGAGGGGAAGATTTAATGATGGGTGGAATTCTTGAAGGCTTTTTATGTTAGTCTCGGTAGTTTCAATGGAATTCTGAAGACCTGAAAATGAGTGTGGTTAGAAAGAAGTGCTGGGTTTGGAATGTAAGCATTCATTACAGATTGTAGTGGAGCAATATGAATTTTAGGAAGACTCGGGCAGAGTTAAATGTAATAGACTCAATTGGAATTGGCCTGCACCATGGCATGAATGTAAAGTGACAGAGACTGACATAAGGAACAGGGACAGGGAGATGGATAAGTTGTTAAACGAAAGATGATAAAGGGGCATAACTCATGAAAAGGACACACAGGAGAGTGAAATAGGTAAATATAAAATCTGCTGATTGTTATAAATTGCTTCTACTGTGTCTTTTTTCCAGTTGCTTAAAATAATTATTTTATATATATATATTTATTCTTGGGTAAAAGGCTCTCCATGTTAATATACATCTATATTAACCACAAATACTAATACGCAATCTGATTTACGGTTTCTTCAGGTTTCTTCTTACAGTTACTAATACATACTAAAACAACAAAGGATGATATAGGATAATGGATGTTCAACAGTAGATGGTAATTTCTGGACTCCTGAAGGGAGAATTAGTGTACATAGTTAGACAGCCAACAAGAAGAAGAACAACTTCGTGGTCCTTTGTTCACTACCCTTTATAGATATGACCATAACGACGTCACAATATAGTCCTAGCCATGTAAGGACAAGACCCCCAATCCACATTCCATAGTTCTCAGACAAAGAAAGCCTTGTGACTTATTGATACCATCTGTTACTTATGTCAATCCAGACATCCATACATAAGCAATAGAAACATAGAATATGCAATATTCTACACTGATACACCGATAGATTAATAACTTGTTATTGACACTGGACACCTATTGAACTAAAATAAATAAATACAATTACTGTATCTGTTATTGTTTCCACTACCTCTAATTACCTATTTGCTCTAATTTGACAGCCACCCTCATACAAATGGAGTTCAGGTGAACTATTCAGAGGCCAACCCACTCTATTGTTCAAAAATAATATCATGCAACTGGGCAACATTGGGTCAATACATACTTAAACGCGACCTTATACAAAGAAAAAAAAAATACAGATATACATTGAGAGTGTACATGTATAGATATATTTATACTGATATAAATCATCTCTTTCATTATGGTTCATATAAAGGGGTCTCACATCCCATGTATATAGATTTTCAGCTCTGTGTGTATTTCATTTTTTAACAACATAACATTTAAGATTAACAGAAAGTAATCGTTAACCATTAACGTTAAACTTGCATGCTTTGTTTATAGCAGTTTTTATTTTTAATCTGCCTACTATTTTATCAGTAAAATGTTGGCTTTATACCCAGTGATTCTATCCCTGAGAATATATAAAACACTGTTTTAATGATAGAAAACTGTATTTCTAACACCATAGTGCCGCCTGCCACTCACCTCCCCCACGTCCACCCATGGCTGCAAATTAAGGGTTAAAAATTATTTTGTTTAACTTACCTTTTCCAGCGCCAATGTCACTGTGTCGGGCTCCTCCCCTGCCGACATCACAGTGATTTGGAAACCTAATGTGCAGCGAGCACTGCATGTGCATTAGGCCTTCTCTATAGGAAAGCTTTGACTCAGTGCTTTCCTACGGGGTTTTAGAAGACACTGGAAATCCTTGTGCAAAGTGTGAGGATGTCCAACTTTGCTTCATGGAGTCAAACTCTGTGAATATGCAGGAAGTGCCTCTAGTAACTATTTTGGAGCAAGCCATTAGAGACAGTCTTAACTCCAATACGAACACTGCAGTTTCCTTAAAACGGCAATGAGGTAGCTACAGGATTAAGGGGACAGGGACACTGCACCCAGACCTCTTCAATGAGATGAAGTAATCTGGGTGCCTATAGTGTTCCTTTAACAGATTTCTGAAAATCATTCAACTTTATCAATTGAGAGCCATCAGGAGTACTCATAACATACTGAAATTCCTTATGGAATTATAGTCTGGGTTATATTTTAACCTTGAAAATAATCATATTTTAGCTATTTTTCTGTATAATGTATTATGCTACGGAGTGATTACAACAAACAAGTAATGGATTTTTTCTAAGACATATGCAGTTTGCAGACACAAATACATTTTTCTAAAGTGTGAAATAGAGAAAGTTCAATTTATACTATGTAGAATCAGATTTATTAGAATTTGTTGTTTAGTAAAGCACCAATCCCCAGGACACATTTTTACCATAAAATAAAAATTGCTTCTAGCTTACAAAGAACTTGCAGAACATTCAATCCAAGAAGTTGCATCTTTATGTTAATCTTACAAAATGTTGAGAGACTCACACCAATCCTATTATTTATCATTGCTCTGATGACATGAGAAAACTCTAGCTTGCCAAAAAAGATTTATCTTGTTCAAAATACATTTCACTTTTTAAAATATATTTATGTATCACCGTCTACAATATACTATTGGATACGGAACTTGACTGTTTATCTGATGGACATATTTTTTAGTTTGGTGCTTTATGGTTGAAATTAAATATGGGATTTTAGGGTGCATTATCATTTTGTATATGCTCTCTAGGTATTTTGTTATTTTTGTCACATTTACAATATAGATACTATTTTTCTTTAAAAATTATGACCTCAATTAAATGTTATTCAATAAACTTTTCAAATGATCATAATCTGTCAGAAAAACTTTTCATATGATTTGTCTACAAAAATTCCTATGGACTTCAATGGTGACTTCTGTAGATAATTAATTAGAAAGGTTTTTCAAGCACATTGCGATCATCTGTAAACCGTAAGCAAAAATATAAATTTGAGACTTATGTTACCAGTGGTAATACATTTATTATCCACAACATTAAAACCAACTGCCTAATATCGTGTATGCCCCCTCGTGCTACCAAAACAATTCTTATGCATTTAAGCATGGAATACACAAGACCTCTGAATTTGTCCTGTTGTATCTGGCCCCAAGACATTAGCAGCAGATATTTTAAGTCCTGCAAGTTGCGAGGTGAGGCCTCCATGGATCAATTTGTTGCTCCAGCACATCCCACAGATGCTCAATCAGATTGAAATCTGGGAAATTTGGAGGCCAAGGCAACACCTTGAACTCTGTCATGTTCCTTAAACCATTCCTGAATCATTTTTGCAGTGAGGCAAGGTGCATTAACCTGCTTAAAGAAGCTTGCCTTCTCCCCATAGTGCATCCTGCTGCCATGTCTCACCCAGTTCAATGACACACAGGCACCCGGCCATTCACCATCCTGATCTAAAAAACGTAATTGATCAGACCAGAATACCTTCTTCCATTGCTCCTTGGTCCAGTTCTGACATTGGTATCTCACTTGAAGGTGCTTTTGGTGGTGGACAGGGCTTATCATGGGCACTCTGACTGGTCTGTAATGCACTGTTTTATAGTGTGGAAACTACAATGTTTACTTTGCATGGTTAAATCTACCTCTAGTGGTTGTCTTCTTGATAGCCACTAGAGACACTTCCTCCTTGAGAACCAAGTGAAACTCGATCTTGGAATCAAATACTGCTGATACCAGCATTTGTTTGGAGGAGTGTGGCACTTGGCTACTTGTGGTTATCAACATTCTTTTCTCTATGAGAAGCATTGGACTGGGGGAGATTATAGAAGATATGAGCAGGCATGCTACTGTCTTTCAAGATGTAGCGGGTGGTTGCAGCAGATGAGTCCCAGTCATCATTAATTTAAATATTTTAACATCAAAAGGAGGTGGACACAAGGGAACCTATAGTATTAAATCAACAACTGTTTTTTTTGGGACCAAATGTTTCCTTTAATTGGCACTTAGTACCAGAATAGCATCTGTTTTTGCTTTAATAAATCTTTCTCATAGTCTTGTCCACATGGGCTCATATTTTTTATTTGTTTAAGTTCTGAATGCACAATGAACTCTACTGGTAAATTATATTAGGGCAGAGTTACATGATAGTACAATTACAAAATAGACTGGCCCTGAAATGCTTATTAGCTGTGAATGGAGTGGTATGAACACTACCCAGTGAGAAATCCCACACTTATATTGTGAGCAATGCTAAGGGTGTTTCTCTTGATTTATTCAAGATCAAGAACAGTTTAGTTGCCTGGCTATTCTAGGGATTTAAGTAGTATATGTTTTGTAATTGTTGTAAGTTGTTGTATGCATTAGTGTTTATGATTGTTTTCATTGCTTTCAATGATCAATGAAACAGCAAAGTCCTTGAAAACTCAAAAGATACCGTATAATATTATTATCATCTGTTAAATATGTGTATTGAATGGTAATCATCACACGTGTCTTACATATTTTTCAAAAAATTCTTAAAGGTAAAAAATCCACTTCAATATTGGTGCTGGTGGGGGATAAGTAGATATACTAAATAAAACACGTACCTCTTCAGGTCTGGTCGTTTTTTTTGCCAAGAAGCCTTATCAAAGAGAGAGTACAAAACACAGGTGTGTTTATTCTCCACAGTACGTATCGCAAAAATAATTGCACCCGTAGAACAATACCTAAATTTAAAAGAACAAGAAGCGTCCACCATCTTGAAATCTCATTAAAACATGTATTGTGGAAAATCACGATTTGTTATGCCCAAATCTCTTAATCACCAATCCATAATGCAATTTTTTGCTAGAAGAGAAAACCCAGGCTCTTTTCTATTACCCAAACACTGATTGCAGGTGCATTCACGACAAAGCAACTGGACAGGGTTTTCTTTTAGATAATTATTTTAATGTAATATAATCTCAGAAAACTGTGTCTCAGTAAATTATTCTCTGCTCCAAATTTCACCCATATGCTAATTTTTACATGCCCTTTTTTTCTTTTATTTGACTGTAGAAGACACAAATGGCCTGTTAAGAGGGTTGTCTTCATTTGGCCAATGGCCCACGCCAAACATCTTTTCCCACTCAGTATGAAATCAACACGTACAACAAAAATCGTATCTAAGCCTTCTACTTTTTTTTCTTAGACATCCTAATTGCTTATACTTGTCATTATTTGGAGACAACACGTTTTCTCTTCACATAATAGTGAGGTTCGTTATCTCCCTTTAAACAGACAGATTCTGTAGAGCTTGATGACTCACATAGCCTCTGCTAGATAATATCTGCTGTTTATGTCAGTTTGATGTCTATACCTCCTGTAGTCTGTAGACAATGAGAATTAGACTGTAAGCTGCAGCTACCAGCCAGATGTCTGTATAATGTTGCAGATAGATACTGCAATATTCAGTGATAGATAACTTGATATAATCTCTGCTGATTGCCATTTTTTAGGTTTGTGTAACTTTTGACAACCAGGTGTCTCATTACTCTCAGCCAGCTGATACAATTATAGGAGCTATAGCCCCCCATCCTTATATCAGTGGCACATTTTAGAGCCTTAAAAATGAAGTATTTGCAGTCTCTCTATTGAACAATATATGTTATTCTTTGCTAGCATTCTGTAATAGCTCCTAGAAGCCTATTCACCAACCTTAATTCCAAGTTCAATTAATGGCTGCTAGATTATGCCAAATTAGTTTAGGCGTCTGACTGTGTTTTTTGTGGTTTGAAGGTAATGTTTTGTTAGGAGAAAATGTAAAAAAATCTATTTTTAAGGCATTCTGTTGCTGCTAACATGATTTTTAATGTACACTGCCTTTGTTTTGTAGCAAAGACTATGCAGAATGCTTCTCTGAATGCCATTATCCCTAGCGACATTTTTATAAAATAGTTGTGTGGATATGATGGCTTTTATGCCGGTTTGCAGGTGGTATAAAAGGATTGTATGATTGAATCCATGTTGATACACAAGGGAAATCTGCATTACTGTAAGGCACTATATCAAATGCTTCTTTACTTTCAGCGCATCTTTTCCATTTCAATAAATATATTTGACAGTTCTGAGTTCTGCATACTGAAATGCCAAGCTGTAATTGTAAACATTTTACAATTTAAAGGGACAGTATGCATACATGTGTATATATAATGATGTTTTGCTAAATTGTATACTCATTATGTGTATACAAAATAGCAACACCTTCTGAATATTGAGTTGTACTTCTTCCTACTTTTACAACTTCTTTAATAATCCAGGACATATACTACATAAATATGGAAGTATATATCTGTGAGGAAAGTACTCCACAGAATTGCTAGTTACAGTCACGGCTGTGTGAAAAAACAAGATGCAAGGACAATATTACCCCGAAGTAGAATGCGACCTTACTATGGTTTATATGGTTCTCTTGCTCCTATGTTGGCATTCTATGCATTGTGATTGGCTGGTTGTACGTTTTCCTTTATAGTCACCTAGATGGACATAACACAACTCTCTTGAATTATATATAAAAAGCTCAATAATAAATCAAACGAACAAAACAAACATAATATGTGTACACAAATATCTATTATAAATAGAAACGTATACACCAGTAAGTAGTTCTCATAAATCAGAAATGTGTTTTTAAAGTTATTGTGCCTGTGCTGGGATTTACATTTTTGTATATAGGAGAGTACTTCAGCAACACTGCCTATGGGCATCCCTGATTGGCTGCACAAGAGCTGCCTGTCACGCTATGATATATGTGTCTTTATTTACCATTTTAGAAAACAAGTACATAGGTCCTCCTTTAAAAAAACAGACCCATTAATGAATGCACCAGATTGTGATATTTTGTGTGGGTCCTCCAATGTCTTTATTGAAGTCCGTTTTTGTAGTCAAGTATAGAACTCTGGTTGGCTCTAGCGTTGTTTACCAGAGTAACAGTATTTAAAACAAGTGATGTGTATTTCAAACAGGTGAGTTGTTTTCAACACTAGGTGAAACAGGTGGGGAGATTTATGCCTAGTCAAATAAAAAAAACTTAAAGGGACACTATAGTCACCCAGACCACTTCAGCTCAATGAAGTGGTCTGGGTGCCAAGTCCTTCAGGTTTTAACCCTTCACATGTAAACGTAGCAGTTTCAGAAAAACTGCTACGTTTACATAGCAGGGTTAATCCAACCTCTAGTGGCTGTCTTGCTGACAGCCGCTAGAGGTGCTTCTGCGACGCTGGTTGCGAAATTTGCATCCAGCGTGCAGAACGTCTAAAGGAAAGCATTGAGAAATGCTTTCCTATGGACTGTTAGAATGCGCATTCCGCTCATTCCGCTCCACTTGGGAGCTGACGTCGGCAGGGGGAGGAGAGCTCACCAGCGCTGAGAGAGCCGGGCGCTGGATTAAGGTAAGCTGCTGAGGGGGACCCTGAGGGTGAGGGTCCCCCAAGGATGACATAGTGTCAGGAAAATGGGTTTGTTTTCCTGACACTATAGTGATCCTTTAAAACAGAATTTGTCTTAGAACATTTTGGCCTAAATTTTGAAATTCACCTTGAATGCAAGATAGCACTGAGCTAGGATAATATACACTAATCAGCCATAACATTGAAACCACCTGCCTAATATTGTGTAGATCCCTCTCCTGCTGCCAAAACAGTTCTCATGTGTTGAGGCATGGACTCCAGGAAAACTCTGAACGTGTTCTGTTGTATCTACCTACATTAGCAGCAAATTGTGAGCTGGGTCCTCCATGAATCACATTTGTTGTTCCAGCAGATCCTACCGATGCTCAATTGGAATGAGATCTGGGGAATTTGGAGGCTATGGCAACACCTTGAACTCTTTGTCATGTTTCTCAAATCATTCCTGATCATGTTTTGCAGTGTGGCAGGGTACATTATCCTGATGAAAGAGGCCACTATCATCAGGAAACATTATTTCCATAAAGGGGTGCACATGGCTTGCAACAATCTCTAGGAAGGTGGTACATTTTAAAGTAACATCCACATAAATGCCTTGACCCAAGGTTTCCCAGCAGAACAAAGCATTACACTGTCTCCACCGGCCTGCCTTATTTCCATAGTGCATCCTGCTGCCATGTCTCAGACAGGTAAATGAAGCACAAGCACCGGGCCAGCCGCCTGATCTAAAAGAAAATGTGATTTATCAGACCAGGCAGCCTTCGTCCGTTGTTCAATGATCCATTCACGTACCCATTGAAGTCGCTTTGGCGGTGGACAGGGGTCAAGATGGGCACACTTGCTGGCTACACAGCAAAGTAAGATGCACTGTGTGTTCTGACACCTTTCTATCATGGCCAACATTACGTTTTTCAGCAATATGAGCTACAATAGCTCTTCTGTGTAATCAGACCAGACAGGCTAGCTTGCGCTCCCCACATGCATCAATGAGCTTTGGGCGCCCATGATTCCAACATCGGTTTACTGTATGTCCTTCCTTGTACTACTTTTGGTAGGTACTCACTGCATACCCCAGAAGATTTGCCATTTTGAAGATGCTCTGACCCAGTCATCTAGCCATCACTGTTTGCACCTTGTTAAAGTCACTCAGATCTTTTCGGGTGCCATTTTTCCTGCTTCCAACACATAAAATTCAAGAACTGACTGTTCACTTGCAGCTTAATATATCCCACTCCTTGACAGGTGCCATTGTCACTATATAATCAAAGCTTTCCACTTCACCTGTCGTGGTTTTAATTTAGTGACTGGTCAGTGTGTGTTATAGGTTTCTATAATTTGACTAACCACTTTCTTGATGTTTGAATTGGTCAGGTGCATTCTACTTTTAATATTTTATCTGATAGGACTTTCTTGCTTCATTTCTGACATCTGCTATTTAGAGTATTACAAATATATTTAAAACTGTCTGTACTAAATTACATATAACAGTTCTATTTCAGCTGAATGCCAATGCATGTTTTGATAACACATTTTTGTATTCCACCATAGAATAAGTCACACTGGGTAATAGCTTTTTATTCTGCCCACTTTTGGTACGTTCAGCATGGCAGCATTGACTTAATAACTAGGCTGTCATCATTGATTAAATAACCTGGGAAATAAAATGCAATAAAACACTTCAAAGGGAATAAATCAGTTTAGTATTTGCCATTTCGCCACCATCCAGTTCCAATGTTTATTTAAGATGTTCGTTTAAGTAGTTCAAGAAAATGTTTCCCCTAGATGTCACTGTTAAACCAAACAAGAATTGTGCTGCTGGGAAAACGGAATCTTGATACAGAAATTACAATTGTTTAGGTCCCCAGACCAAGACCATAAAATATAGTACAGCAGACCTGATAAGATCATTGACAAAATAAATGGAAAACTGTTAGGCATAATAATCACTTAATTAAGGGCACAAACATAAAACTATTAGTTCATTTATGTGCTTGCTTTTAATCTCTCATAAGCCAATATAGAAAACAGCAGGATTTGTTTTTTGGACTGTTCCATAATGTACTCTTATAAAACAACATTGTGGAATAATTTTAATGATTAAAGGGACACTTTAGACCACTTTGTCTTATTGATGTGGTTTGGGTACAGTGTCAGTGCTCCCTTAACCCTGCAATGTAAAACATTGCTGTTTAACATTGCAGGACTAAGACAGATTCTAGTGGCTGTCTTCCAGGCTCTTACTGTATTTTCAGAATTAGACTCTGTACACGTCATCATAACGCTTTGCATGAGGACGTCCAGCGTCTTCAAAATCCCCATAGGAAAGCATGCCCATTAGGTAGCAGTTTGTATTCCTAATGTTTTAGTGTTTCTCCAAACTTTGTACATGAAATCAAACACTTAACATTTTGACACTTTGCTTAAAAACCTACTTTTGTGCAATTTGTGAAAAGTAGACAATGTACTCTGTATACGATTAAAATAACTTAATTGTTTATAATGCCTAGTACATAAACTGACAGGACTTTAATTAAGAGTAAAGTAGTTACTTGAAAGGTTTAGGATAAACTGAAAAATTCTAAAGAGATTATTTGAAATAAACACTTTTAATCTGCTTGGAATTTCAGGGAATAATTAAGAATTTCAGCACTAAAGCTTGCAAGAAAATGAAATTGCTGAAGTTATTTTGACAATTTTAATAGAAACAGCACAAGACATAACATTTTATCTAATACTGTGAGATATTAAGGAGATAGATATTTCAGTTCAGACAGACACACAGACAGATCAATAGATAAATCAATCAAACCCCAAGATGGCAGTTAGCTACTGTCCATAAGTTTATTTCACAAGTCTTTGACTGCGGGGGAAGGACAGTAATCACTGGATGTCCAGCCAGGGTGGAAGTCTGTGCAATTTGCAGTTGCACTAGGGGCCATCGAAGGAACTTACTAAAGGTTGCCAACAGGACATTAAAGCCCACCTCTGATAATACATTGGGGAAAGCAATTCCTCGTGGATTTTTTTCCCAACCTTAATTAATGAACTGCTATACTAATGGGAACAAAATCAGAATTTGGACCCAGAGAGGAATTTTTTCAGGGTGTATATAAAAAATTAGTTTGTGAAAAAATAGCAAAACAGCCCCTCTATATGGAAAGTATCCAAACGAGGGTGGTCAGTACGAGTGGTTACCATCCACTCTGGTCATGAACCATAATACCAATGTAGAAGACAAAGAATAGGGAAAATCTCTCTTGAGAAATCCCTCTTAGGTATAAGAACATAATTGGTTGATATAATTAGCTTCCAACATATAACTATAGACGAGGAGGAGGATCCTATATAGATACTATGAAATGACAATAGGTATGTATAAAATGGGTAAACCAACTGACTTTATTGACCTTTACCAAAATGTATTACCCATAACTAGTGCCATTTATAAAAGCATGGAAAAGCATATTGCTTATGGTAATAATGATCTACTAAAGCATATAGTCTCTCAAATTGCTTATATATATATCATATTAATCTGTTAACAGAAAAAGCCTCTGATAATTTAGTCCTAATTAGACATTGGAAAGATAGGCTTATATCGACCAAAACTTGGTGAAAGAAGGCAAATAAGGGAGAGACTCGCTAAGCCAAAGATCTAAAATATCTAAAAGAACCCTTAAAGTGACAGATAAGCTTTAATCCCTCGCCATCTACTTATGGATGTAGCACCCTATATGCCATGGGCTGTGGAATGAGGAGGAGCGAGTGTGCAGTGTTGCCACTTACTAAGATAATCAACTACTCATATGGCACTTATTGATGAGAGGTTTATGGAGGAGCCCACTTGAAGTTAAACGTCGAATGGATGAATAATAAATAAGATTAATTACTTTTGTTTTCCATAAAACATGTTTGGTCATATAATTTTGGTATATGGCAATTGGTGCATTTACAATTTGTGTGAATGAGAGGATTGGCTGAAAACTGATGATAAATTCACATTCATACAAATCTGAATGCTAAAAAAAAATGTTTTTTTTTAAAGATATGTTGAATGTTTTTGAGAGCCTAGCTTAAAACTAAGGAAATAAATATTCCATTAGAAATTGGAACACTGCTGTGGAACATCTGCTCTTGTTGCTGCCTTGCACTTGCTGTATTAGGATTTAGTAACTGAAGGAAACTTTCAATGGTTTATGTGAGACTTAGCCAGTGGTAATATTTATTGATTTTAAATGAGCATTCAACCTAATCACATTGAGACATTCACTGGTCAATTTAGCAAGGTAATTGTCTCTTTTTAGACAAGTGTAACCTGTCCTACAGGAAGATGTTTCCAATATACCAGAGAATTGATCGTTCTCAAATGATCTTCTAGGGGATTTCTAAAGGTAAAAAATAAACTTTGTTCAAAGTTAAAGACTGACTACATTACGATAATTGCATTGTACCACCATAGAGATGCCTATATCACATGCAGGTCACTTTTATATCTTTATATCTGTTCTGCAGTTTGTTTAAATTAGAACTGAATACAATATTTGCAATCCTGATCCTGATATTTTACATCAGATTTAAATATATAATCAGTCTGTTTAAACATCTCTTTGGACGTACAATATACACCGACAAATACAAAAGGTAGAGAGGGCACTGCCCGTAAGCTGATATCTAGCCATTGGAGCTCTTTTATACAAAGTGCTTAGCTAGATGGCCTGTGAGCTTACAATCTAAAGGATACAATGGGGGTTTGAGACAATAGGTAGCAGAGGAAGTTTAGAAGTGATGGCTAAAAGAGGTTCACAGAGAGTTGCAGCTATTGGTAAAATGAAGAGGTAATTGAGTGAGAATCTCAAACAGCTGGAGGAGCAGGGCCGGCGCTACCATTAAGGCGGACTAGGCAGCCGCCTAGGGCGCCCCCCTTGGGAAGGGGCGCCGCCAGGAGCGCCGGCCCCCCTAATGCTGCAGCCGCCCGAGCGCTCTGTAGAGAGCCTCAGGCGGCTGCAGCTTTGCCCGGGCTGGTGCGTCCATGAGGGCGCACCGCCCGGGCACAGCATGAGGAGAGGGAGGGGGCTGACAGGAGGGAAGCGCTCAGCGCTCAGCGCTCCCTCCTGTCACTCCCTCTCTGTAGCGTGACCGAGCGCAGTATAGTTCGCCGGTACAGGGAGCATCTGTCTCCTGTACTCGGACGGACTAACAGGAAGTGAACACTGGTGTTCACTTCCTGTTAGTCCGCCGGGTACAGGAAACAAAAGCTCCCTGTACCCGCGGACCATGATACAGAGCTCGGCCACGCTACTATAGAGGTAGGGGAGGGTGGGGGGAATAAATAGAGAGGGGGGGGGAGATAAATAAATGGAGAGGGAGGGGAGGAGGAGAAATCAATGAAGAGGGAGGGGGGGGGAGAAATAAATGGAGAGGGGGGGGAGGAGAAATAAATGGAGAGGGAGGGGAGGAGGAGAAATCAATGAGGAGGGGGGGGGGAGAAATAAATGGACAGGGAAGGGGGAGAAATAAATGGACAGGGAGGGGGAGAAATAAATGGACAGGGAGGGGGGAGAAATAAATGGACAGGGAGGGGGGGGAAATAAATGGACAGGGAGGGGGGGAAAAAATGGACAGGGAGGGGGGAGAAATAAATGGACAGGGAGGGGGGGGGGAATAAATGGACAGGGAGGGGGGGAAATAAATGGACAGGGAGGGGGGGAAATAAATGGACAGGGAGGGGGGAAATAAATGGACAGGGGGGGAATAAATGGACAGGGGGGGGGACAGGGAGGGGGGAATAAATGGACAGGCAGGGTGGGGGGAATAAATGGACAGACAGGGGGGGGAATAAATGGACAGACAGGGAAGGGGGAATAAATGGACAGGGAGGGGGGGGATAAATGGACAGGGGGGGGAAATAAATGGACAGGGAGGGGGAAAATAAATGGACAGGGAGGGGGAGGGAATAAATGGACAGGAGGGGGAGGGAATAAATGGACAGGGAGGGGGGGATAAATGGACGGGGGGGGATAAATGGACAGGGAGGGGGGGGGAATGGACAGGCAGGGTGGGGGAATAAATGGACAGGCAGGGTGGGGGGAATAAATTGAAAGGGGGGGGGATAAATTGACAGGGAGGGGAATTGACGGGATTAGGAGGGGAATGAGAGTGGGGAGGGGAGAAGAGAGTGACAACGGGGGAGACGAGAGTGACAAGGGAGGGGGAGAAGAGAGGGACACGCAGGGGAGAAGAGAGTGACAAGGGAGGAGGGGGGAGAAGAGAGGGACAAGAGGGGGGAGAAGAGAGGGACATGGGGGGAGAAGAGAGGGACAAGGGGGGTTGAGAAGAGAGTGACGAGGGAGGGAGAGGGGGAGAAGAGAGTGACAAGGGAGGAGGGGGGAGAAGAGAGGGACAAGAGGGGGGAGAAGAGAGGGACATGGGGGGAGAAGAGAGGGACAAGGGGGGTTGAGAAGAGAGTGACGAGGGAGGGAGAGGGGGAGAAGAGAGTGACAAGGGAGGGGGGAGAGATTGACATCCATCACACACACACAATGCACCCATTGCACACAGAAAAACACAATGCATTACACACACAGACACACACACACAAGCAATTCAACCCTTACACACAATGCATCCCTTACACACACAGAAACACACAATGCATTCCTTACACACACTCAATGCACCCCTTACAGACGCACACACTGCATCCCGTACATGCACAGAAACACTCATTGCAGCCCTTACACATACAAACACAGATTCACACAATGCATTCCTTACACACATATCAGGACATCCCCTACTCCTGTGAACAAACTAATTGGTGGAACATGAAGGTGGACCCTGGGGCCCAGACCTTGAGCTGTGCAAAGGGCCTTAAAAAAAATGGAGCCTTCTTCCTGTTCTCCCAGAACACAAACAGCCTCCAGAGAGCCTGTTCTACACCAGACCAGTGGAGCCAGACTGCAGGTAGAGCCCATCACCATCCTCATCTGATTGTAAGTAGGCAATCTAGTATATTATTCGTGGCACTAATCTCTAATTTACCTCACATTAAAGGGACACTTTAGTCCCCAGAACCACTGCAGCTTAATGTAGTGGTTCTGGTGTCTATAGCCTGTCCCTGCAGGCCTTTTAATGTAAACACGGTGGCACTGCAGCACTTGCGTTAGTTAACATGGGGCATTGTGATGTCATATCGGGGGGGGGGATGGGGGGCGGCAAACTTTACTTTTGCCTAGGGCGGCAAAAATCCTTGCACCGGCCCTGAGGGCCGGCGCGTCCTATAGGCGACTTAGGCAGTTGCCTAGGGCGCACCGGCCCGGAGGGCGCAAGATTCAAGTAACCCGGCAGGAGGGAAGTGCAGTCACTCAGTGTAGCGTGGCTGGGCGACGCGGACCACGGTACAGAAGCGTTTGATTCCTGTATAGGAAACAGAAGCTCCTGTACCGCGGTCCGCACTGCCCGGCCACGCTGCAAAGAGGTACAACAGGGAAGGGAGGGGAAACATCACTAAGGGACACGGGGGGGGGGGGAGGAGGAGAGACCACTAATGAAAAGATGGGTGGAGGAGAGACCACTAAGGAAAAATGGGGGGGAGAGACAACTAAGGGAAATATAGGTGGGGGGAGAGACCACTAAGGGACAAGGGAAAAAGTGGAGTTGAGACCACTAAGAGACGGGGGAAGTGAAAGAGATCATTAAGGGACGGGGGAGTGTAAGACACACAGAGAGGCTGAGGAAGGGGTGAAAGAGAAGTACAGAAGGGCTGGTAGGGGAGACAGATACATAGAGGGGCACAGGAGAGTCGCTTGTAAGGGAGACACACAGAGGGGCCTGGGAGGAAAAAAGACACACCGGGGCTTGGGGGAGTAAGACACGCAAAGGGGTTAGGAGGATGTAGGAGACATACAAAAAGGGGAGGGATAAGAGACACACAATGGGCTTGCAAGAGATACACAAAACCTAAAGAAAAAAAATATACAAAAAAAGTATATTAACAAAATAAATATAATAAAAATAAAGAGCTGCTCCCCTCTCAGACCCTTTCCTACCCCACAAGCCCTCTCCTATACACTACACACATACACAATGCACCCTTACACATACACAGAAACACATAATGCATCCCTACACGCACACACATGCACAAAAACATACAATGCATCCCTACTCACACACAGACGCACCGAAATATACAATGCATCCTACACTCACACAGAAACACACCATGATTCCCTTACACACACAACGCATACATTACACACACACAAAATGCATCCCTTACACATACAATGCATACCTTACAAACACACACACAATGCAGCCTTTGCACATATACACAGAATCACACAATGCATCCCTTACACACACACACACACACTGCTTCTTGTAATACATCTCTTACACACACAGTGCATTACATTACATACACAAAAACACGCCTTGCATCCCTTACAGATACAAACACAGCTTCACACAATGCACACACACACATTCCTTACACACAAACACACACTGCATACCTTACACAAACGGATATCCTTATACACTACATTCCATAAGAACACATACACACACATTGCATCCTCTACAATAATACATAACAAATCCCCTACACACACACTCCACTCCCTGTGAGCAAACTCATGCGTGGGCCTTGTAGGCATAAGGCTTATTGGCGGGCCTTGTAGGCATATTCACGGTCAGGCCTTAGGGGGCAGTGACTTTGAGCTGTGTAAGGTGCTCCAGAAAATGGAGCAGCTTCCTGTAAGTTGATTTTTATAAGCACTGCCTCCAGAGTGCCTGTGTAAACGTCAGGCCAGTGGAGCCACACTGTAGTTTTGGCCCATCATCATCCTCTTGTCCTCATCTGGTGGTAAGTAGGCAATCCAGTATATTATTACCTAATTTACCTCACATTAAGGGCTATAGTCACATGAACCATTACAGCTTAATTAATTGGTTCTGGTGTCTATAGCCTGTCCCTGCAGGCTTTTTAATGTAAACACATTGCCTTTTCAGAGAAAAGACACTGTGTGCAGCACTGCCGTTGGCTCATATGGCAGATCATATTGGTGGGGCGGCAAATAGTTTTTTGCCTAGGGAGGCAAAAATCATTGCACCGGCCCTGTGGAGGAGCATGCTAAATTACATATATATAGAGGGAAACCTGGGTGGGTAGTGCTGAGGAAGAATGCAGCACTTCAGTATTGTTGGTTCTTGGAATGTGAAGTGAGGCCTGGGAGTTGTGGGAGTTACTGCATGATGTTAAATTAATCTATCTATCTCTTTATCCACGAGCAAAGTGTGAGATTTTAATGGAACAGTTTTAGCTTTATCGTCCTCCATGCCACAATATAGACCTTTGAAATGAATGAGGGATACGTAAGACCTCCTATCAACAAGGAATAAAACAGTGTACTCAATGCAACCTTCTCTTCCCTATATATCCAGAGGGTAAGGAATCAATAGTATTCAGTGTAGTTCTTCTTTCTCCATTTTTTGCATTGGGCGGGGTGATTGAGATATAATATGGGCCAATGTGTACTCAGCCTCTAGTGTAATATTTGTGAGATTCCAGAGGGATGGACAATGTGTGTGTCCAAGTTTATGTTTCCTGGTATTGTGTGTAATCAGTGTTATATATTATACATAATATTCATATATAACATTGCACAACATAAGCTGTTCAAGACGTTTCAAAATAAGAGAACTGTCAAATTATTCTTCTAGGCAAAACCATCTCTAAACACATTACTTACTGACTCCATTGGAACTTTTTATCATATATAATATGTATGTAGAGGAGGCCATATTAATTGCATATATTCAGATCCTTCTCCCAACATGATGTAGTTAACAAATGCTTTTCCTATGAAACACTGTGAAAGAAGAGGAGAAAACATGTACAAGTTGCTCTTTCCTTGGGAAGCCCTTTGTTGGGTTTAGATCCCTATGGTTTAATGCCCTGACTTTATAGTGCAAAATACTGCTCTCCCACAGTAATGTGTTAAAAAATAATAATTTTATTAAGTCATGGATAGACATAGCAGCAGTGGAGGAACCACTGCGGTCGGAGGGGTCGCAGCAGCGGCCGGGCCCGTCACTCCAGGGGCCCTGCGGACCTCTGCGACCGCGGGTCGTGCCGGCTAAGTAATGCGGCTCCGGCCCGCGCGGTGTAACAGCCGGAGCCACATTGAAGGGGCCCAACGGGTGGCCCATGCTGTTAGGGGCACCCGATGCTATGTATTTCCAGGGTGCCTGGTCAGTGCTTTAAGAGCGTGACCCGGCCCCCTCTGATGATGTCAGACGCAGGGAGGAAGTGACTGCCCCGATCACTCCCAGCAACCACCAGAAGCCACGAGGGAAGAAGGAGAGGAGGAAGTCAGAGTGGGAACTCTGACTCCCATCAAGCTGAGCCACTGGACCCCAGGTATGTGTGTCTGTATGAATCTCTGTATGTGTGTGTATGTATGTCTGTCTGTCTGTATGTGTGTGTCTGTCTGTATGTGTGTGTCTGTCTGTATGTGTGTGTGTCGGTGTATTTTTGTGTGTGTGCGTGTGTGTGTGTGTGTGTGTGTGTCTGTCTGTGTGTATGTCTGTGTGCCTGTATGTATGTATGTGTCTGTATGTCTGTGTGTGTGTCTGTATGTGTGTATGTCTGTCTGTGTGTCTGTGTGTATGTCTAAAAAATAATTTTGTACCAGCGCTATAATATTGGATATAGGTTCTTAATATCACAATGTGAGAGAAATATTAAATACAAGCAGCTAGATCACGTGTTCTTATCTTATAGTATGGAAGTATCAAAGAAAATCTAACGGTGAAGCACATAGTGTCAGTATAGTGCAAGTTCTATCTATTAGGCTTGTGCAGTGAACTCAGCAATAAACATGCATATATACCTTTTATAGGTGTCTTATAGTAGAGTCTAGGTAAAATGTATCGTTCCTTTATAACATAAAATGGAAACACATCATAGTATAGACTGTATAAAAAGATGAAGACAAAGACACCACTCACAATTTAATGAGCTAAAAGGTATAGCTCAATTTATGCACTTTTGGGGTCCGTTGAGGCGACCCTTTCCCTTCTTTTAGGAGATGAGCTTAATGTATTTATCCTGTATTTTAAAAGAGAACATATATGGTGCAATGTTGTAATGTTCCTTTAAATGGTGAAATATAAGGGTAAATCGTACTCACAAACCGTGAGCCTTCCAATTAGGCTCAAATCTGATAGCGTATGTGGTTAAGGACAACATTCCTTCTTTTCAATAGCAGGAAAAATTTTTTTGCCTTAGGTGTGTAAATTTAAAAATATATATATACTTTATTACAACCAAATATCAATAAAATATTTAATAAAAAACACACATAAAACAGGCAAATGGAAGTCCAATAATAAAGAGTCCTATGCTCACAAATCCCAAGACGTGTTTCGCCTCAAAGGCTTCCTCAGCTGGGTAGAAAAAAGTCTCTGTAGTCTCCCTTGGTCTTCTTTCCTGCTATATATACCCCTCTAATGGTGGAATGGATTAATTCAGGTTTTTTATTTTCGCGGGCTAATCACCATCAGAACGGTTTTGCCCTGCGTTTCAAACCTCTCTCCTATGTTGGTACGTTATTTCCGGTCTTGCGGTTCATAGTGTTTTAGTTCTTGGCATGCTATATTTAAGTTTAAGTGAGCAATGCAGTTAATTAGATTTTAATGTACACCTATATATAAAATACATGTACAGCTGTTTGGGCTAAATGGAAATGCCCGGAAGTTTGTGACACAGGATAACATACACCTATTTAATGGTACTGTCCACTTGTACTCACTTTACATACACTCTAAATACCAAATAGTCCTTACTCTATTACTGACGCAATAAAAATAGTGTTCTAACTCACATCAGGAGCACTGACCAACATTTCGTACTGTGACCTCCAGCTGATTTGAAAAGTTATTTTCTGCACACACCAAAATCTGGAATGAAGCACAATGCAGACCTATTACAGTTCAGTATTTATTGCACCAAACTTAAAATGCATTTAAGCAAAGTCCCACCAAGTGAAGGGTATTCACAATTCTGGTGACATCACCAAAGCACATAATACAATTTGGAAAGGAAGTTAGCAAATATTCCTCTGATGCAGTCACTACTGTGCACAGTAATAGTATGGAATCCATAGAGGACTGATGTTATGGCAGTGCATTAAGAAAGCCGTTTAGTGTATCTATCCGTGTAAAGAGAAGCAATACATTCTAGATTTTCTGTACATGTAGTTACTTCAAGACCATACTGGATATGTGTTCTGGCTGCCATTTTGTGTTTTCATAATGTCCAGCCTTAGTCCTCACTAAGTGACTCATACTATTTTGGTCAGCTACCACACGAGTTAATGTACGTAGGTGAGATAGTATAGAAATGCACCTGTTACATTGGTTTATCTATGATTGACTCCAAACTGTAAAAAGGCAAAACACATAAGAGGATTTGGAATCATGATTTTAAATGTATATAAATCTTTAATAAAGTGGCTTGCTACTATTTAAACTTCAACTTGCTATCAGGAGTGTCAGGATCCATTTACAATCTCGTAACTAAGTTTATTTAATGGACATTGATAGTATAAATGGAGGATTAAATATCTAAACAATTTAGGAAAAAAATGCAAAATCGTTGCTGTCTTTTTTTTCTTAAGGCATGAAAATGAGCCCCAATGCTATCTATAAGAAAATACATTAGTGTTGATAAAACCTCACATATGAATCTTTTCCTGCAGCTGTACTTGGCATCATCGTAAAATATAGCAGCTGACTGTATCATCCATCCTTACGACCTATTCACGCTCCCTCACCTTCCTGTTTACAAATGTCTGAACACATTCCAGGCAAGGACTTAAACAGTGACAAATACTATTACCGTCCAACCAATTCGTATTGCATGTTATTTTTACTTTTACTGTGAGTACAAATGTGACTTTGATATTCAAGGAACATAAAATTGCCCCTTTAGAATAATAGGGACTAAATTGTGGTGCAACAGAGTGCCTTTCTTTTTGGTAACCATTAACATCTAATAGGTGCAGTAAGTCCACATGTAATTCTTCAGCTGGTTTTGAGTTCCATTTCCTATGGTTCTTAACCCCTTAAGGACATATGACATGTGTGACATGTCATGATTCCCTTTTATTCCAGACGTTTGGTCCTTAACCCCTTAAGGACCAAACTTCTGGAATAAAATGGAATTATGACGTGTCAGACATGTCATGTGTCCTTAAGGGGTTAAGGGGTTAAGCAACATCGTTTTTATGGAACCTATTATAATGAGACTGATGGCAGTGGGAAGCAATATTAAGGCCAAATACTAATGTAAAATGCTACATCTACCTCAACTGGTCACACAGGCTCTCATATGTCACACGTCCCATGGTCCCAGTTAACCCTTTACCTATCTAAGAATCTTCTCTTGTCTTTCTAATCTCTCTTCATATTGTTTCATCTACTCTTTTTATTTACCTCAGCTCCATCTACTCTTGACTTACTCAGTTGTCAAAACAACATATCTTACTCTTGTTGAGAAAAAACAAAATTATATATTATATATTCGGGGCTCAAAATGTTTCATTTGCCCGCTAGCCTTTGGTAAGTGAAAATGTATCCCTGGCGGGTACAAATTCACAACTGGTGACTGTTCCATGTTTGTGTGAGTGCGTGTATATATATTTGTGTACGGCACATTCCGAGGACGTAAGGAAAACAGGGTTTAAAATAAGTAGTTCCTTAATAGCAAGTCAGTTGAGGTGTGCCGAAACTGACGTAAGGTTAGGCCTGTAAAAGAGGGCCCACCTAGGAAAATGATAAAATTGAGGGTGCGGTGGGAGGGGCACTTCCGAGATCGTCGAAGACAGGTAAGCAGGGGCTCACTGGGTTTAAATAGGGAAATTAAGTGCCTCCCACAATTACAGGCCAAGCCTTCTATTTGTGTACGGCACATTCCGAGGACGTAAGGAAAACAGGGTTTAAAATAAGTAGTTCCTTAATAGCAAGTCAGTTGAGGTGTGCCGAAACTGACGTAAGGTTAGGCCTGTAAAAGAGGGCAAAAATAATAACCATTAAAAACAAAATGAGTTTATTAAGCGGTACATCATTTAGTCATATCACAGAAAGCCAGCCTTATCTCTTTCTCTGGATTGGGAATGTATCTGTTGTATGCGGATGATTTCCACCTCCCCATGTTTTTAATTATGTGTGTCGGTACATGATTACCTGAGGCAGCTGTGGCTGCTCCAATGCGAAAAGAATGGCCCGAGAATGAACGTGGGTTTTGTCCCAAGCGGAGTAAAAGGGTGCGTATGTAAAGCATGACATTTTTTGTGGTCAGGGGTTTCCCTAGTATAGCTAGAAGTGGGCTATCAGGAGCGGAATTAGCTTGGGCTGCTACTAGCTTATCCAATACACGGACGGGACACCATTTGGTTGAAGTGGGATAAAAGTTAATTTCCACTGGTGGGCCTGTTTGGCTTGTTTTGGTACGGGTAACGGACAAAGTGTAGTGATCTAGATTTTTAATTAAGTGTTTCTTTTGGAGGCACGAGCTGAAATCAGAAGCTCTCTCTACAGTGAACTCTTTGGGTCTCAAGAAACCATAAAAGGCTAGATAAGCCGCTGATTTGATAACGAGGTTTGTGATATGTTCGAAAGGGGACGTGTCGAGTACATCGGACAAATTCTTAAACAGCTTACTATCTATGGGAAGGCGTTTAGTGGGTATGTGTACTGACAAGTTATGAATGCCTTTGAGGACACTTTTAAGAGGGTAGGAAGATAGGAAAGGAGACTTGTTGGGAAAGGAGGTTAACATGTAGTGTTGGATTCCCGTTAAGTAGAGTTTGATTGTGTTGTAAGCTAGATTAAGAGAAAAGTGGCAAAAAGTTGTGAAAGCAACCATGGTTTCAACAGAAAAAACATTGATTACACAGTAATTACGAACGAAACACATAAACAGTTCATATGCTCTGTAATAGGCTTTCCTCGTGTTAAGGGATAGACCCGCCTGAGCAAGCGTGCCGCTTAGTTGTAAGAGAGAGCTTAACGCATTACCAGGTCTTCGAATTTTGGAGGTACCCTGGGTTGCTGGGAAGCTGTAGGATGTAGTCTAAAGAACTCCTGCAAATTGAAGCGTGACAGAGCATCAGCGGCAGTATTTTGTATACCTGGGACGTGAACACAGGATATGCAGAACTGGAGATTAGCTGCTAGCCAAGTGAGTCTCCTGACTAGGTTCATGATCGTGAGGGACTGAGAGCGGCCCTTGTTGATGATGTTACAGGTAGCTAAGTTGTCACAAAAACACCTGACTGACTGCCCCCTCCACTCTACCCCCCACGTGTAAGCTGCTGCTACGATAGGGTAGATCTCAAAAAGAGAGGAGGTGGTACTGAAACTCTCGAGTGACGTGGTTTCGACCGGCCAGGAGTCGTACAGCCACTCGTCTCCAAATATGGCCGCATAGCCTAAGGTACCTGAAGCGTCAGTCCAGAGTACTGGGGAATCGTCGGAAACGGGGGGAACAAACAGTGACCTGCCATTCCACGAGGAAAGGAACAGCTGCCACATTCTCAGGTCAGCTGTAGCTGACTCGTCTAAGGGTGTAGTGGAGTCATCGTCAGGGAGACCGTGCAAAAGTGAAAGGATTCTGGAAATGAAAGACCTACCCTGTGGAATTATTCTCATGGCGAAATTAAGTGAGCCTAAAAGTGACTGTAGCTGTTTCCTGGTGCAAGTGCCTAGTGACATGCAGGTGCTAATGTAAGACAGAATTCGGTCTACTTTCTCCTGGGGCAGGCTGGCGTGCATGGTGACAGAATTGAGTGTAATCCCCAGAAAAGTAATTTCGGTTTTGGGACCTTCAGTTTTGTCCTGGGCTACGGGGACACCTAAATCTTTGAAGAGCGTGAGCAAGTGATTAAGGCTGCGTGGAGTGCAGTGGTGAGGTTCAATGGTGAGGAAGTCATCTAAATAATGAATGACAACTGGGCATCTGCAGAAGTTCAGGAGAAGCCATGTTAAGGTTTCGGCGAACAGGTCGAATAACTTGGGGCTACTTTTGGAGCCGAAAGTAAGCCTGGTAGCGAAATAGTAGTTGTCTTGCCACTTAACTCCGTGCAGATGCCAGAGTGATTGATGAATGGGAAGTAACTTAAAGGCGTTAGTAATATCTGACTTACTTAACCAGGCTGCCTTCCCGGAGTTAATAATCGCTTGAATGGCATCATCGATTCTAGCGTACTGAAGAGAAAAATCTTCTGACGGGATTAGTGCATTCAGGCTAGGTGTGGGAGAGGCGTGTGGTGCAGAAAAGTCAATAATAAGTCTCTTTTTGTTGTTAAACTTCCCAGTGGCGATACCTAGAGGGTTAGTTCTCCATGAGGAGAAAGGAGGAGTAGTGAAAGGGCCTATCATGAAGCCGTTATCTACTTCTTTCTGTAAGAGTACTTGTAGGGTGTCGGGGTCTGTGAGAGCTGACTGAAGGTTGGGGCACTCCAAGATGCCTGAGGGGAGAGAGACAAAGCCTGTGTGAAACCCGTGAGTGAACCCTGACGTGAGAAATTCCACCAGATGTAAAGAAGGATGATTAGCCAGGTAACGTTGCAAACTCGGTATGTTTATTGGAGTGGATGCCTTTTTAGGGTACAATTTGTTAGGGCACATTGTCTTGGCATGTGCCCTGAAACAAAGCGAGCACACATGCAGCAGTCTACAAGCACTGTAACTACAACCCCCAGCATTAAAATTATTGCAGACCTGAGCTTTGCCCAAGAACACTATAGGCCTGCCTAATTTGTCTCTAATCTCCTTCTGGCTGGAAGTTGACTGAAAATCGGAGTTGGCGTTACTGGTAGAGGGGATAGCTACATTTTCAGGACAGAAATTAATGGAGTGAGCTGCAGACGAGCATATGGCACAGGAAGGGGTTTTGAGACCTGCAAAATGCATAAGAAACAACTCTGTGTCTAGCTGACCCCAGTCCGTGACTGCATTATATTGAGACAATGAAGCGGCTGACCTAGAGGAGAATGACTTGTGATAGTCGTAAAAGGCAAAGCCCCCGTACTTATAAGCTAGCTCTATCACCTTGTGTAGGTACAAATCTAGCTCCTCTCTGCGGAGGGGAAAAGCAGTACAGATAACGTCTCTGTATAGGCCAAATGCCAAGACAAACTCAGGAATGTTAAGTTTCCTATTCAACCTAGGGTCTCTGGCCCTCATTACTACTGACAGATCCTCAAACGTGTACGCCCTGTTTTCTACCACGTCTTGAGCCGCTATCAGTAGCGAGGCCAAGTTAACATCCTTTCCCTCTATGATGTCACGTCTGAGAGACTGCGGTATTAGGTGAATAGGATTAATAACGTTAGTAACTTTCCTAGCCGGTGAAGGGTTACTGTTACCTCCTAGGGCGGGTGTGGGTTGGACAACCGGCCCGGGAATCTCGGGGACTGTAGGAACATTATTAGCTTCCAGGTTATCCAATCTGTTATTGATGGTGGCAACTGAGGACACTAGGGAGGCCATCATGGCGTGTAATTCAGCCAGGCTATTAAGTACATTAACCTGTGAACTAGGGCCAGGCCTTTCGTTATCCTCAGTAGAGTTTAATAAACGAAAAAGTTAATTCTTCCTAGCTGAAGCCGGATAAGGGATATTCCTCTTTTTAAGTTCAGCGGTAATCTTAGGGATAGTCCAGGAGCGATAGCTGGAAGCTGGACTTGGAGGGGTTGGTTGCCTTCTCTGCGTGCCCGACCTGAGAGGGGTGCTGGTAACCGACAGATTGTCTTCTAACACCGAAGCGTTGGACATTCTAAGGGGGGCAGAGAGGGTGAATTTAGTACTGAAAAATAAATAGCTGGAGGGACCCCACTTACTAGGCTAGTGCCCATAGGCGAAATTGTATTAGCTTAGCTTTCGTTGGTGGCAGATGAGGCCCTAACTACTTGCCAAGTGGCTATGAGAGGCACTAACTATGATTTGGCTCGTGGGGCCTTGGTGCCACTGAGGTGGGTGGCGGGGTGTTGGCCTCTCGGTGACATGAAAAAGAAGCAAAACGTTTGGCCGTGACTGGTGAGGCCCTAACTAAGTTTTGAAGCAAGGCTATAGCTATGCGTTGGGACGATTGGCCTGAACCTCCGAACGTAAGGGCTGACCTATGCCTTGCGGGACCTCTAAACTTATAGGCAAAGAGGCCTATGGGAACATACCTAAGTTGGCGGGAGAATTACAACTAGTCCTCGAACCCCCCCCCCCCCAGGACACACCAATAACATACCTGCAGAGGAAGGAAAACTTTACTTGACCTAATAAAGGAGTATTATCCTGAAGGGAACCAACGGAACTAAAGGAAAAGAAACGTGACCTATTTATGAAACGTACTATTTAACTACCATATACACACAAATGAACTGGGTGACACAGAGGCCTACCTCTTTAACAAAGCTGCGAACACGTATACCCGCGAAGGGCCACTTGCGAGAAGTGTCAGTACTAGTAAGGACTACAACAAAAAATAGGACATGAACAGCCATTTAAAACAATGGAACAACATACCCCCTATTTAATCTACTTAGCTATTTATGACTTTAAGGGGACCATATAAACTACTTTAAATACAGAAGTTTAGAATACTGGGCAATACTACAAACCGCCTAAACCCCTTTAATAAAACGTAACTACTAAATTATTGCTTAAAATGTGAACAGTATCCAGAAAACGGAACAGAATGAAGGTATTGCACCAACTGAACGAAAAACGTATGACAACCCGGTGCGGCTAAACGAGACTACGAGGTGTAAGTGTAACTGAACGTGTTACACTGACCGAGAAAAATGCAGGAGCGGAGTGAAGCCGAGCCCGTGAGCGACAGGGTTAAACTTACGATTTCGATGCCGTCCGTGTAAGGCAAAAGCGTTATACTCACGAATACAGCCGCAGGGCGTTTGAACCGGGCTGCCGGCGGGCGGGAAACTGAGGTCACGGATCTGTAAACCGGAAGTACACTGAAGCACTTCCGAGATCGTCGAAGACAGGTAAGCAGGGGCTCACTAGGTTTAAATAGGGAAATTAAGTGCCTCCCACAATTACAGGCCAAGCCTTCTATATATACACACAAATACTTGACACCCACCCTTTCTTTATTCCAGGCACTATATGCCTTGGTACAATCCCGTTTTAAAAATATAAATAATTGAAAGAAGGGTGCACGCACAGGTCTTTTCGGTGAAAAAAATAGTGTAGTTTTATTCCAAAGTTACATCACACCGTTACAAAAGTGACATTTTTCACTGAAAAGACCTGTGCTTATATATATATATATATATATATATATATGCTTATATATATATATATATATATATATATATATATATATATATATATATATATATATACACATATATACAAACTCCAAATTAAAAATCATTACCGGGTGCCAAGTCACATGCCATTTTTTTGGTGTTATATATATATATAAATGTTCACTATGTCATTAATCCTACAGGTTCTTCCCGTCTAGTTCAGCAACCAATTATTCTTTTAAATTTGGTCTCTTCTATATTTTTTTTTTTTTTTTTTTTTTATATATAATACCCATATTTGTAAGAATACATTTTATTGGTGTTTGAATAATATTCCAATTTTGAAGTGGGAAATCATTTTAAATGGAATTCCTGCTATAGGTCTTAATAACTATTTATCTTATACCCACTTATAGGGGTTATTTTAGTATGTATGACATGTTGAAGGTATATTCTTTGCATATATGTTTTTAAAGGAATAATTGGTTTCTGAATTAGATGGGAAGAATCTGTAGGGTTAAAAACATTGTGAACTATGTACAGCTGTAACACCCCGCATTGTGTGTTCCCATGAGAGCATTTAAGAGAGATCGGCACTTGGCACCCACAGACTTTGAGAAAGCCCACCCAGGGTGAAATGCGTAAGTCATGTGGTACCGACATTACGTATCTGGCATCCAGGGGAGAGGAAGATCTAGCAGCAACACTGGTGGACGGTGGACCTGTAAAAGTGATCACAACTACCCCACCAACTGTAAGCCAGCTAGATAAAGCTATATAGATTTTACTGTTTATTTTAGTCTTGGAAATAAATAAAGTTTGGAATACTACTGAAAATCCACGTACTGCTTATGCCGCAAGATACACTGTGGGGCCAGTACAAGTCCCTGAATCAGGTGAGCAGGATATATAGGGAGAGTACTGCTAACCCTCACATATATAGTGTTACGCTATTATATATTCTGTCTCTCAGATATTAATTGGGACTAAACACAGAGCAAGTACAAGTGCATTCTAACAAGGTGAGAGCTCCTCATAGGGTGTATATGGTGGAGGCTTCTCACCTAACGTTATCACACCATTTTAGTTCTCATCTCCCTAGATCACTATTTGAATTGTAACTCCTGGAGTGCTGGAGAATTCAGAAGGGGCCACTATATTTATGGTGTGGACTGTACAATCTTGGGATTTTTTTTTAAAGTACTGTACATATAATAGGACAATTTCTTAATTTGCATGAACTTTATGGTGAATTAAATTTTTCCAAAAAGGTTCTGCCAATATTTTGCTCTCTAATTTGAGAGCTTTTTTCATTTGTGTGTGCTAACTCACTGTTTTAAATATCGAGCTTTTTGTGTTTTACACATAGGGGAAGATATAAGATTAAAGATATATCATATGTATAAGCACCTCAGATTAACTTCTAATATGGCTCACTGACTGGGTCAGAAGTGCAGGGTAAATGGCAAGCGATCCCAAAGTAGCAGTGAACAATGTAAATGTTGTTAGAAAGTTATAGTATGGACTGTTTAAAACACTGGATACATAGATTTATTTTACATTAAGTTGTACAATTATTAAAAATAAATGTTATTTAATTTGACGTGATTACTCTATGGAGTAATGTCACTGAAAATCCAATATATAGCAGTTAAAGGTTATATCACTCCAATACTCAACATTACACAATAAACTATATTTGCTAGTTTAGTTTATTATGAGATATACAGGGGGTGCAGAATTATTAGGCAAGTTGTATTTTTGAGGATTAATTTTATTATTGAACAAAAACCATGTTCTCAATGAACCCAAAAAACTAATTAATATCAAAGCTGAATATTTTTGGAAGTAGTTTTTAGTTTGTTTTTAGTTATAGCTATTTTAGGGGGATATCTGTTTGTGCAGGTGACTATTACTGTGCATAATTATTAGGCAACTTAACAAAAAACAAATATATACCCATTTCAATTATTTATTTTTACCAGTGAAACCAATATAACATCTCAACATTCACAAATATACATTTCTGACATTCAAAAACATAACAAAAACAAATCAGTGACCAATATAGCCACCTTTCTTTGCAAGGACACTCAAACGCCTGCCATCCATGGATTCTGTCAGTGTTTTGATCTGTTCACCATCAACATTGCGTGCCGCAGCAACCACAGCCTCCCAGACACTGTTCAGAGAGGTGTAGTTTTTTCCCTCCTTGTAAATCTCACATTTGATGATGGACCACAGGTTCTCAATGGGGTTCAGATCAGGTGAACAAGGAGGCCATGTCATTAGATTTTCTTCTTTTATACCCTTTCTTGCCAGCCACGCTGTGGAGTACTTGGACGCGTGTGATGGAGCATTGTCCTGCATGAAAATCATGTTTTTCTTGAAGGATGCAGACTTCTTCCTGTACCACTGCTTGAAGAAGGTGTCTTCCAGAAACTGGGAGTTGAGCTTGACTCCATCCTCAACCCGTAAAGGCCCCACAAGCTCATCTTTGATGATACCAGCCCAAACCAGTACTCCACCTCCGCCTTGCTGGCGTCTGAGTCGGACTGGAGCTCTCTGCCCTTTACCAATCCATCCATCAAGCCCATCAAGACTCACTCTCATTTCATCAGTCCATAAAACTTTAGAAAAATCAGTCTTGAGATATTTCTTGGCCCAGTCTTGATGTTTCAGCTTGTGTGTCTTGTTCAGTGGTGGTCGTCTTTCAGCCTTTCTTACCTTGGCCATGTCTCTGAGTATTGCACACCTTGTGCTTTCGGGCACTCCAGTGATGTTGCAGCTCTGAAATATGGCCAAACTGGTGGCAAGTGGCATCTTGGCAGCTGCACGCTTGACTTTTCTCAGTTCATGGGCAGTTATTTTGCGCCTTGGTTTCTCCACACGCTTCTTGCGACCCTGTTGACTATTTTGAATGAAACGCTTGATTGTTCGATGATCACGCTTCAGAAGCTTTGCAATTTTAAGAGTGCTGCATCCCTCTGCAAGATATCTCACTATTTTTGACTTTTCTGAGCCTGTCAAGTCCTTCTTTTGACCCATTTTGCCAAAGGAAAGGAAGTTGCCTAATAATTATGCACACCTGATATAGGGTGTTGATGTCATTAGACCACACCCCTTCTCATTACAGAGATGCACATCACCTAATATGCTTTATTGGTAGTAGACTTTCGAGCCTATACAGCTTGGAGTAAGACAACATGCATAAAGAGGATGATGTGGTCAAAATACTCATTTGCCTAATAATTCTGCACGCAGTATATATGTTTCTTAAGCAAACACAAATTTTAAAAACAAGAAGCTTGGAACAAGAAGTTAACTAACTCAATAATGGTGATTAGAGCTTGACTTTGGAAATGATACATACACTCCTGAAGAAAATATGTTTATCGGCCTAATGTTAAAGAAAATCTCCCATGACTCTGTCACGTTTATTACTAAACTTGTAGATTTTCCCACAAGCTTTCTCAATATTCCAAAGCATCTTTGGTCTTTGTGGCTCTCCTGTAATACTAGCTTTTACAATTCACCTAACTAAATGAGAGCCAAATTATGACACAGTGGGATAACCACAGAGGGGACTCAAACCTCACAGTGTAAATATTCTGATTTAAATCGAGGTATCCATGATATCAACTGGTGCATTTGTATCTACAGCTGGACACGTTTAGAATTTCTACACCCTGATGTCAAACGACCATGCTTTATGCCCTGGGCATTTCTTTCATGTAATGATTGTTAAAATCATTTCTCAGCGATCAATCGTATGAATGAGTTTTGTTATGTTATTTTTCGTTTATTTCTGTTGTTTCAATGTATCTTATTGCACATCACAAAGAATACTATGTTAAGTAGTGTGTTGTACTATGTTTTTATATTCTCCAATATCTGAAATTACATTTATAATACAAGAGAAGCATGTCATTTCAGCAACTGGAAATAAAAGCACACACTTTGTCTCTTTTGGTTTTTGTCTCTGCTTTTTTTAATATTACAAAGAACAGATCAACAACCTGCTAGTATTACTTAGTTTGCACAATATAAATGATAATATCTGTCTGAGAACTAACTGATATAACTTTTCAATTATAAGGTAATAGCGTCTTGATTCAAGGATAAATCTGACTGCCATTCTGGGGTCAAGAAGGATTTTTTCCCATAGTTTGTTGCAAAACTGGAAGTGCTACAAACTTTTTTTTTTTTTGCCTCCTTTTGGATCAACAGCAAAAAAACAGATGTAAGGATGGCTGAAATTGATGGACACGTGTCTCTTTTCCACCTATGTAACTGCTTACGAAGCATCTTTTCCTGCTGAAGGAATATCAGAGCAATTAACAAGTGCTCTCAGCCTTAAAGTCGAATCTTTGAGTTGTCAATAGCGCCATTTGCCTCCCCCCATTAGTGAATAATTTACTGGGATGAGGTGTGCAGCAACAGAGGTAAATCTAAAATGTTGCTTACTTCTGCTGTATGTCTATGCTCTGGGTGTGAATGCTTCCTGGATCTGCCTTTGATGGTGCACAATCATGTTGGATATTCTTCCAGTGATTTTGTGAATGCGCATGCTTAACTAAGAGCTACATGCACTGGATCATGAGAATGTGATTTCTTTTTTTAAAAAGAAATAAAGCACTACTGATAGAACTTTAAAGCAGCACTGTCACGCCATACTTACCTTTTTCCAATCGCTTTTTCTTCTCGTCCTCTTTCAGAATCTGTTCTTCTTTTCTTCATTTTTGATCTAGTTCTCTAGTCTTATGTATTTTTCTCTAGTCTCTAGTCTTATGTATTTTTCCTACCCTTGACTTTCTTTGACATAAGGAGGAGCTTCAGTCCGCTCCACTTCCTGTGTCAAAGAAAGTTTTCCCGTAAAACTCACTCATCCTCCGTGTTCTCACATTGCTTCCTTTCACCATTTCCGATCGTCATGTAATGTAGGCTAGGAGATTAGGACGCTGCCGAAATGAACAAATTTAATCCGAACGGAATATCAACAGTTTGTCCATTCGTGTTTGGATGAAAGTCTGCATTTTTTTAGTTTTTAATTTTATTAGGAACAATGAATTCCGATCTTGCAGCTGTTAGTAGATAGCCCCCCGAAATCCCCCAAGTATTAGGGAGATATCTACTAAAAAGCTGAAAGAACAAAATTGGTCTTTCATCCAACTTTACTAAGTAAAAATTAGTTGATATTAGTAAATAAGGGAGGTTAAAATCTTCCTCTGCCCCTACTCGCTGCACAGCATGTCTACTAAACAGTAAGCAGGCAGTGGCTGTGCACTGTTGTAAAAAAAAAGACCTCCTCATATCCAATAAAGGGGGACCTGGCACAGGTTACCTATGCCCCCATGGTGGGGCACCTATTTAAATAATTAATTAGGGGGGTGGACCCCTCCAGCCTCCCCACAAGTGGGGACAATTAAACTAAATGGGAGACCTAGTGTCCCCCCTGCCCCCCAGCCATTACAGGCATTTAATGGGGTTTCTATTCATTCAGCCCTAGATTTTGCAAAACATAAATTCCCCTGACTTCTCAGTGGGAGCATTTGCCCTCTTGTTCCCCTTGAAACTACCTTTGGTTAACCTAAGCAAACAGTTGAACAGTGAACCAGAGGATGGAGCCGGGGCACAACAGCCACAATCACTTCAAAGAGATGAAGTGGGCATGATACAGAGTATTCCTTTAAGTTCCAAACAAAACCAGAATGAAAAAAATATTGGTATGAAAAACATATTCTTAACATTAAATCAAAACATATGACTTATTCTTATGTCTTGTTCTTTTCCCCTCATTATTGTATTAACTGCATTAAAAAGACCGGATTTTATTATCAGGTGCACGCATAGAGGAATTTAGAAGTGACTTAAACAATGTACCTTTTGCTTTCGTCATCAAACTCATTCATTATTCCTGTCGTACTACGAACGTAGCAATGATGACCCTCAGGTTAAGAATCTCCTGTTTTGGTTCTAAGCGCCAAACAAAAACAGAATGAAAAAAGGTCTGGCATTAACAAAAAGGAAATGATCTCTGCATTGTTTTGTCTTTCGTCCACACTCTCATTTCCATGCTTGTCAGTTTATTCATTGATGGGGAAATGAGTAAGGAAAGGATGTTGTGACAGCAATTACTTCCTTTGCCATAGCTGATTAGATATTAGATTATATGTGATATATGCTATGCAGTTTGATAATTCTGGTTTAAAAGGCAATAAATGGAAACACTTAGCACCACATCAGTGTTTTGGATGAATATACACAAGTGTAGGAAGTGGTAAATATGGGATGGATTCCCCTCAGTTAAATTTGTATGGGATGACAATGCACAGATAACATCATTGTCATAGTGGTCTGGCTGTTAGAATCATATGATTTACTTTAAAAAGAATTAGGGGGGTTGGTTATCTTATATTATATATCATGTCTGTAGAATACAGCTTTTAAAGCAATAACATTTCAAGAAGGACATAAAAATAAATCAGTGGATAAAAGAAAAAGAAAATCAAAAAAGTTAAAAGAATGTATTTTTGACCGATAATATCTGTATGTTTTTTGATAATTTGTTCCTGTTGTGATTTGTTTTTACATATGTTATATACATGTATTTGCATATTTACATTTATTCAGTAGTGGATCTAATGTAGAGAGGGCCCCAGTGCAAGAACATTTTTTCTCTAGTACAATGGTGGCAAAAAGGCAGGTGATGATTTCAAAGTTGTGGAGATACCATTTGTCCAGGGGAGGGCTGGCAGCCTTAGGCCTGGGGGGCAAATCCAGTCAAGTGGCCCATTGCACCAAGCGAAGTGTAAAAACAACTTTCCCATGTGATTAAAAGGGGGGGGGGGGGGGGGCAGTCTCACACACACACACAGAGGCAGGGCCAGAGCCAGAGGCAGTGGATTCTGATTTTTCCTTTTTTTTGCTAAATGCGGGTGGCCCTGGGTTTAGGGTGGCTTGGGGGGCAATTGCTTTTGAATGCAGGTAAGTTTTTGTATGGAGTGTGTGTAAATGTTTATTTGTATGTGCTGTTACCATATGAATACCGTGGTATGTTTGTATGCAGTTGAATGCAGGTGTTCATGTGTAAGTAGTATTGTCGATTGACTGCAAGGGTGTGTATATATAATATTGGTTTTTGAATGCAGGGGTGTGTCTGTATGTAGTAGTAGAGAAACATACCTTTTCCAAGCCAGTTTTGTGATTGGAGAGTCACTTATTGGCCAAGAGCAACAGCTGACCCCTATAAGCCAATCAGCAGCTCTCCTGCCCGGCGGCACTCTGCGCTTCCTGAAACTCAAATTTCAAGAGCCAGATGCCACCTGGGGGGAGTTGAGATCGTCAGTGGAGGCAACATACCGGGGTCCTCTGGGCACCATAAGAACTTAATGTAGATTAAGTTGTTATGGTGCCTTAAGATATAAAATTTGGACACATTGGCAGCGCCCAATGGAGGTCAACGCAACATCTTTCTCCCAGTGGGATTTTTGAATGGCAATCTCTGCTAAGTGAACAGCATAATACTGCATGATTAAGTTTGGTTAGCCCAGACCCCAAGTTGCTTTGGCTGATACAGCAAATTTCTAGCAATCCTGTGCTTTATTATTATATATAAAATAAACACCAGTCTGTAGCCCATCTAAATCATGTTTGAAGATGGAAACTAGGATGAAACCCCAAACATATATATAAAATAAACAAAACCCAGTAGCGTCCTGCTGTTCATCACTGGTTCTTGCTTTAGTGTAATTTTGTAGTACTACATTGCCTTGTTATTCAGATGCTTATGTCACTAAGGTATAACCACTTTGTTAGAGTGATGCTTGTTATATATACCTACTTTTGTATCATTGCAACTATTCATGTTCACTATATCCATGGTTTCAATAGATTTTGCTTCACAACATTCATGTTCACACTCACAAACATATCACTCTCTACACCACTTATTCTCAACAGTAGTCCTTGGATTTGTCCTGAGTTTATTATTATTTCATTGTATTTAATTCTCTTTGTTCTCAACTATGTCATGTGCCACTTTGTCCCTCAAGCCCTTTGTCACCAGGACCCTCCTCAGCGCCCATAATGGGAAAGACCCGGCCCCGAGAGGTACTCGAGTCTGTGGCCACGTGGTGACGACTCCACAAGATGCCAAAAGCAAGGGAGAAGCCTCACGCCGCACTCATCTCCACTCCTCGCTGACTTACCTGAAACCCAGAGGAATTGGTTGACCGGGCAGCACACAGATGACCTCCCCCTCTGCATCAACCAAAAGACGCTGTTCAGAAATGCAAAGATCCTGATGCAGAGTAGACCAATATGAAACTTGGGTCCCGTTTCACTCCTAACCAAACCGTAATATATGCTCTGCACAGGGACTGTTATATTTTGCAATATTTTATTCTAGAGGGGAACCACCTGCTTCTGTTGATAGCCAGAGATAGCTAAACTGTCCCACGTTTGCATGCTTACTGTTGACTGTACCTACTATGTACCTCACCTACTGACCTTTACTAGCTTATGCCTACTTAGCAAGACATGCAGTGACAAGCAGTCAGACAGACTTGAAGCATACTAACCATACCCTAGCCTTACTGACCCTGATGCCTAGTAACCTACCAACCATGAGAGTACGCTGCCCTTAGCGTTCCACTGGAGTTGGCAACTCAGACCGGCTAGACACGATCACCCGCAGGACTTGCACTAGAAACGCTAGATCTGACATGGACACAAGCTCCGCACGATAGGCTTCACATATGAATACTTAATGCATTTATGTTTTTAGGCTGAGCTAGAAAGTTAAGCTATTGCTCTACCACATTAAACTACAAGGTACACTGTTCCTCATGTTACATGCCTATTATAACCTTGCTTGTTGTTCTGCTTATGTCTAACTACACTCACTACTATTATACTAAACTAGCTAGCACTACTATGGAACGTCTAATTTATATAACACGAGGCTGTTACTCAAGGGAAAGGTTGTATAATGTTATCGTACTCCCAATCTGTATGAAAAACAAACGACCCCTCTTCTTCCTTCTGTACCCCATTTACCAAATGCCTCAACAAAATAAAGATTGACAAAAAAAAACAAAAACATCTTTTTATTATATGAATTAAACACCCACTACACACAGCCAACATATGCACACGAACCATATCACACACAGACCAAACACAGCCACCACACATTACATCACATTATTATGAGGTTTTATAGTGGAGCTCTGTGATAGTGTTATACAAATGCACATTCATTTTATAGGTGTGGTGTGGAACTCTGTAATAATCTACTATGCACATTACTGATTTGTGATACACTCAAAAAAGGTGTTTCCCAAACATGCGGGCATGGGTCAGAGCGCTATACAGCAATCCAACTGCACGGGTCTATGTAAACAACACTCTGTCAAACCCGTTCGAGATACGGAATGACACCAGACAGGGGTGCCCCCTCTCTCCCCTACTGTTCATCCTGAGCCTGGAACCATTTCTCAATGCCATAAAGGAAAGGCCAGATATTAACGGCATACGCGGCGGATGGGGAGAGAGTAAAATATCAGCGTACGCAAATGACCTACTATTCACAGTGCAGAATCCACTAGCGTCACTCCCGGCCATTATGCAGGAATTCGAACAGTACAACGCCCTAACAAATCTCCAAATCAACTATACAAAATCGGAAAACCTCCACATCGGATATGACCGCACACTGCTTGCATCACTTAAAACACGCTTCCCACTCCGCTGGTGCAAGGAAGCAATCAAGTACCTAGGAGTTTGGATAACCTCTGATATCTCGCACCTCTTCCGACGCAACTTCCCTCCCCTACTGGAGACGGTGACTGCAAACCTCAACACGTGGGCGGTGCCTCACATCACCTGGTTGGGGCGGGTGAGTGTCCTCAAAATGAACGTGCTCCCAAGGTTCCTGTACCTTCTGCAGACACTACCAATACCAATCCCTCAGACATTCTTCGCTCAGGTGCGCAGAGCCTTCACAACATACATATGGAACAACCGGATGGCCCGAATTAAATACGAGATCCTGATCAAACCCAAACCGCAGGGCGGCCCTGACCTAGCCACATACCACGAGCGATCCACTTGCTACGGGTGATCGAATGGACAACAGCACCCCCGGATAAACTCTGGACGAACATAGAAGCCAGCTTCACGACACTTCCTCTGCGAACACTCCCATGGCAACTCAAAACACCAGTGACCAGGGGAGACCGAAGCCACTCTCCACATCTGGAAGAAAATACAGGCAGGGGCGTACCTCTCCCCACCGACTTCTCCCTTTTACCCCATCACGGGAAACCCGGTATTTAGGGGCCTGGACACCGCCCGGACAATGACCAGCCTGGGACTGCCGCCACAATGTAACCTACATCACCTGCTCACAAACGGAGCCATTAAACTGCTCCCTGAACTGCCCACGCCGGAACCTCCAGATCTATTGACAAGATTTAGACACCACCAACTCACACTCAGACTCAAGCAAGTACCTAACATAAACCCGGCTGACAGACCGCTAACCACGTTTGAGACACTCTGCCCCCAACCACTCCCCCCACCACATGCCATATCGCTGCTCTACCGGCTACTGCAGACACCACCAACAAACCAGAACTTTCCTTATTTCACTAAACACTGGGAACGAGATTTAGGCCACCCTCTGACAACAGAACAATGGACCAACGCCTTTACGCTGACGCATAAGTCGTCAATCAGCACGAAATACCAGGAATCCGGATACAAACTAATCTCTCACTGGTACAAAACCCCAAAGAAACTCGCTTCTATTAGCAACACATGCGCACCGGAATGCTGGAGATGTGGCAAGGAGCTGGGCACGCTATTCCACATATGGTGGTCGTGCACCCAGATCCAACCATATTGGCAAGAGATACACCGGATCATCTCGGCACTCACAGACGACACAGTGTATTCCGTAGAATACACCCCAGAAATCTGCTCCACATGACCCCCATACCGCTGAAGACCTACAAGAAAACCGTCATTCCATATTTGATAAACGCAGCGCGCAGCCTCGTCCCGACCTTCTGGAGGTGGAGCTCAGCCCCCTCCACCAAAGACTGGATCACGAGAGTGGAAGACATCAGGAACATAGAGGAAATCATCCTGATGGCAAAGGGAAAAAGCCAGACCTACCAGAAAATCTGGTACCACTGGACACATTGGCTAACAACAATCTACCCAACCCGGAACGGAAATACACAACTTTCAACGGCCATAGAACAGTCCCCATAGTGCACAAGGACACCACATATGGCGGAGCCACCTCCGGATGCCTCCCTGCGCAGAGCGGAGGGGGGAGAGGGGACCCGGAGCCGACCCACTGACACCCCCTCTCCTACTAGATCTCATCCTTTACCTCCAGACCAGACCCCCCCCCCTCCTCACCCTCATGCTCTTCCGTCACTCCAGGGTACTGGATGCAATACCCCTCCACTCTGGAGGAACATTTCACACACATAGACGGCCCAGGCCGAACAACCACACAGCGGCAAAGAACCCCCCCTAACACAAACCCGACACCACTGACCCTTCCCCCTTCCCGACCCTTCACCTGCCAATGAGCAACCAACATGTCGGAAACAAACAACTGGCTAACATGACAAGATCCCCTCAGTCTCACAACTAGTATTATTCCACGGAGGGGGTTTGTCTCAGCACAGAAGTGCCAGTAAAGTGTGTCTGAAGAGCCCCCCTAATTTGTTGGCTTACCAGGGATTAGTGTATGGTTAGGTAGGGATGGTTCTGTATTGGCTTGCTGTGATGTATTGCAGATTCTCACCTTGTTTTCACTTAATAGTCACATTAGACAGAGGGGGGGATTTTGCTATCTGTTCCCAACCCTCACACTCCATCAAGGGGCTGCCAACACCAAAGCTCTGCTTTGATCAATTCCTGTGGTAGGCCACGATATGATGAGATACCTCAAATCTGTAGCACCTTGGTGAATAACGAAATGTATGTCTGAGGTACCATTTCTGTTCTTTTGTATGTTTTTATTTTTAATCGTACACACATATGCTTGCGTTATGTCTGAATGTATATTTAAATATGCTAAATATGCTGCGCAGGTAACAGTTTTGATCCCCTGCCTGCTTGTTACATTATGTACTTGTACCTTGCTTAAATCACAAATAAAAAGAGAATTGAAAAAAAAAAAGGTGTTTCTGTTTTTTTTTGTTTTGTTTTTTGCGGTGGATCTCTGTGATTAACTCATACACAACACACAATACTGTAAATGTTAATGCCCAGGATCAAGGTAAATGAGGAAAACCCAGTCCAAAGCAATACAGCTCACAGTATTGTGTGGCATGATTGAGAATCAAAAAGCACCAAAGCAATAATCTTTGTGTTTGTTAGTGGTGCCTCTGTATATATGAAGAGGGTGATGGGGCGGCAAAATGCATCTCTGCCTGTGTACCTAAAAATTCTTCTTCCGGCCCTGCTCACCAGGGAATCCCTCAAATCTATGTTCGAGGAAATTTCCCCGGAAGTTTCCCCAAACATAGACGAACGCACCAGAGCAGGGAATCCCTGCGAGTGGTCGTAAAACAGGTTGGTCGAAAAATAAGGACCACCTGTATGTAGATGCCTGTCTTTTGTTCAATGTTAGCCTAGCATTTTCCTGCCACACACACAGGCATATTGACAGCAAGCATTACGTCAGCCTAGACATTTTGAATCCCTAACACATATGTTTGCTACATGGCTGACATATTTGTCCTCCTATATTTACTTGCCCATGCGTGAAAATAACTAGAACATGTTATTTCACTTAACCTTAAAATAAAGCAGTCACTCATGAGAGAATGTATCGCTGTCATAATGCATATTTGTCCCATTTTTGCTGATATATATCTCTTTTTCTTTCCTTCTGTAATGTACTCATTCTGCTTCAACAAAACAACGATTGAAAAAGACAAAAAAAAGAAGAGAAGAGACAGACAGGGGGTGCGGAAGGGGAGAAAGAGATACACAAAAGGGGTTGGGGGGGCAAGGAAGACAGAAGTGCATCAGGATTAACCCGGTATTAACATGCATTACACAGCTAAAAAGCAATATTTACACGCTATACGCACATTACTTCTAGATGACACAGCCAAATCCATAACGTGGTCCAAAAGGACCTTCTATGAACAGGCAAACAAAATGGATACACTCCGAGCCAGAGTCCTGAAACCCAGACAGCGAGGGGGACATATCACCTCCATACGACACAAAGATGGCTATACTAAAACCACTCCCCAAGATATAGCGGAGGTATTCACTGACTATTATAAATCTCTTTATAACCACTCCCCAGACTCAGGGACTCAGAAAGCACAGGACGAGGCCTTGACAAACAGATTCATGACTGACTTAGGACTGCCCAAACAACCGCAGGAAGCGTCCAATACACTAGCAGCCGAAATCACGCGAGAGTAGGTGGCACAAGCGATCTCCGCTCTGAAAGGAAATAAGGCCCCCAGACCAGATGGTTTCGATGGGAGCTATTATAAAGAGTTTAGGGATGAACTTACCCCTCACCTAGCAGCCCTATACAATGAGTTCAGGTCGGGAGGCACCCCGGACCAAGACATGTCATTAGCAACCATTATATTACTGCCAAAACCAGGCAAAGACCCAATCCTTCCAGGGAGTTATCGTCCCATCTCCCTTATAAATCATGATATGAAAATCTTAGCAAAGATCCAAGCGGCAAGGCTTAACCCATATCTATCAACCCTAAACGATGCAGACCAGGTGGGCTTTATTCAAGGGAGGCAATTGTTTGAGAACACCCGTAGGAATACTGATCTCATCTGGAAGCAGACAGCCACTTATACCCCAACTATGGTAAAAACCAAAGAAAAGAAAAAGTTACCTGCGCTCTCTCCTTAATCCCTATGTATATTTAGACAAATGGAGGTCATTTAGTTGCTCCAATGGCCATTGGAGGGAATGCCCGCCTGCCAACGTCAAGGCAGACCCCCCTAAGCGGGTCCTAACACTGACCCTTCAGCCTGCTTCCTTGAGCTTCTGACACAGATATCTATAATGAGACAGAGAGGGGTATTTTTTATATACACCCCTATATACTTATTAACCCTTTAATAGGGAAGACACGGGATGGGCGGCAGCATTGTAACCAGGCTGTGTGATACAAAGTAAATACAAATACAAAGAGAGAAGTCCTGTGCTCACTCCCATTACTACTGGGCCGGCAGCAAGGACTACAATACACATCAGCCCCAATATATAGTAAAAACCAAAGAAAATAAAAAGTTACCTGCGCTCTCTTCTTAATCCCTAGGTATATTTAGACAAATGGAGGTCATTTAGTTGCTCCAATGGCCATTGGAGGGAATGCCTGCCTGCCAACGTCAAGGCAGACCCCCCTAAGCGGGTCCTAATGCTGACCCTTCAGCCTGCTTCCTTGAGCTTCTGGCAAATATATCTCTAATGAGACAGAGAGGGGTATTTTTTTATATACACCCCTATATACTTATTAACCCTTAATAGGGTCTCATTAAACACAGAAAAAGCTTTCGACAGAGTAATGTGGCCGTACTAATTTACACTGCTGTCCCATCTAGGCTTTCCAGAGCAGGCTATAACCCTAATAAAGGCTATGTACGAGCACAGATGAGGATCTCCGGGGCCCCACTTTGCCCGTTTTGACTCTGCAACGGGACAAGACAGGGGTGCCCTCTGTCCCCTCTCCTATTCGTTCTTTCCCTGGAACCACTACTTCAAGCTTTGCGGTGACACCCGGGTATCCGGGGGGTCAGCGTAGGGTGGGAGAGAATATTTGGTGTCGGCATACGCGGATGATATGCTCATGACGCTCACTGACCCCATAAATTCGATGGAGGCTTTATAAGAGGTCCTCAGGGAATATGGGGCGATCTCAGGATATAAAGCAAACATGTCTAAGTCTAGAGCCCTCCCAATAAGTTTACCAGAGACAGATATAACTTTAATACATGACACGCATCACATATACATTGAACACCAGGCGATCAAATATTTGGGCATTCGACTGACGGCAATTCCGGACCACCTATATCACCGAAACTATACACCACTTATAAAATAAGCTGATTAAGGAAATGGAAACCTGGAACTATAGACCTATATCATGGATAGGGAGGATTCATGCTGTCAAGATGAATGTCTTGCCAAGGATCCTATTTTTATTTCAAACACTACCTATTCATATTTCGAAGGCACACCTCACACCCAGGAGAAAGGAAGTGGGTGGATTTAGAGTCACTCCTCATTTGGGTACCTAGATCTGCCCGCAGATAGAACGCTTTTCTAACCAGATTAGACCCAAGTTTTTTCCAGAGTCCCTGCATTAGACCCATGGCTATATTTACTAAGCAGATCACTCGATGGGTGGTCCAGAAACTAACAAAAACTTTACCACAAAATTACCCTAGCGGCTAGGTGAGCGGTGGCCTCGGAATGGCTTAAACAAAGCACTCTATAGCGGGGGTCATAAATAGGGTCAAGGAAGTACACTTAATGGATGATCTAACTGCCAGGGTTAGAGGGACCTTGAAAACTTTTCAGAAGATCTGGGAACCATGGGAAAGTAGCCGCCTGGGCACCTAGGAGAGGTGCAGCCACTTCCAGATCTGGGAACCATTGCCTCCCCCCGATAGAAATATTTTTGTTATATAGGGAAGTCAAGAGCTGGAGCCCCATCCCCCCCACACCCACCCACCTCCCAGTCGCTCTCTTACTTCTTACTTTATCTATTCTTTCTCTATCCTATTAGTAGTAACTTACCCCCTACACTCACTGTGGAGGTTACACAGAGAAAAAACTGGTGAGGGTATATGAGAGGCACTGAGAAGGCAGACATCGGCCTCTCCAATGGGCTCTCACTATCCAAATGGAGGTAACTAGTGGCCCCACCATGACCTGTAGGGGAACACTGATACATCATAGAGTCTGGGCCATTGGAAGACAGATGGGGCACAGACCCCCCAGAAACGAAATGCCACAAAAACAAAGCACAGAATAAGTACACAAGGGTCAGGGGGGTGACCTCCAGATTGTACATCACTAAGATGTTTATCATACAGCTAGACCAGTATTTGTTTAAGGATTGTTTGTGTTAACATAAAAACTAATGTTGACTAGATGTATACCACCACAAGGCCACAGAGGATGAGTCCAATGGGTACTGCTGAAGGATATGTAAACATGTCACTATAGTACTACTGGTTGCCTAAACGATGTGAAACTGATGTGTATTTGCTATCATAAAATTTGTGTACTACGCTCAGATTGGGTCCGAAAATCTGCTGGGAACGTATATGTATCTTGTGTCAACTAAAAATAAAGAATTAAAAAATATAAAATAAAAAGCAATATTTTCTATCAGTGAAAAATGATTTTGGCCCTTGCACACATTGCTGATGAAGTAGTTCACTGCAAAAAAAACCTGGACACCCCTGGTATAGGGTATAACAAGGCCTATGAATCAGATAATTTGTAAAAATCAAAGAAACCACAGGCTGTATAGAATACTATATAAATAATGATTTCTCTTACTGAAGAGAAAGCTCTTCGATAATGCACACTCCTAAAATCCAATGAAATCCAATGAAATGACTAGATTCTCCCCCTATCTCCTAGTTTGAATGAGAAATAAAAGAATCACATTAGATGCCTGGGAAAAACCTCCAAAATAGTCTGTCCACAATTAGGCTCAATTGCCATTCATATTTAATAATAATAATAATAATAATAATAATATTAATAATAATTTGTATTCTTTTTTTCAGTGTTAACACTTATATATTTTCATACAACTCTCAAAAATCATGTCATTTGCTCTGACACGAGAATAAGGATTTTGATTCTTTGTTTTAAAACTGTATTCAACATGAAAAATGAGCAGACCAGCGTGATTATATAAAAAGTGTAATAGTCTCACTATTAGTCTAGAAAATGCTAGCAATAAGCCTTATACATATTACACTCCATCGATTTTATGCTGACTCATTCACAATCTTTTTCATATTTCATCATTTATTTTCATATTTATCTTAAAACATGCCAGAATAATGCTTTGTACTTCCGCTATATTTCAATGGACATTATGATCGGAACAAAAAAAAAAAAAGAAGATAAATAATGGTGGTCCCTCTGGGTCATGTGAATTCTTTGCTCCCAGGAAAAATAACTATTATCATACACACATGCAATCTGGTCTCCTAAATCTAGCTGTAAGTTCCCATGCTCACAGCTTCATTGCCAGCTCTTAAAAAAGAAGAGCGTCTGCAACACTTTCACAAAATCAAATCTCTTATTCCTGCAACATAGGGTGCTAAGAGAGGGGACTTCATGATGCTTGATTTTCCTGGCATAGAAAGAATTAAGCTATAGAAACAGTAATTTTTATATAAGATAAAAAAAAAAAAAAAGAACCAAGCATGAACATTACAGCAACAATATCTGCCTAGTAACAATCAGCCAATCAGCGACGTCCTTATCCTTTAGCTTGGTGAAACGCTTTAGGTGTGAAGTGTGCCCCCTCTTTTTTCATTTTGCAACAAAGGCAGATTTCAATAGAAATTAACACTTTTAGAAATTGACCTGGTTACACCTCATTGGCTTTCAAGCAGACAACAGATATTGTTACTTCCTGGTTTGGTTAGCTCAGTGAAGGTAAACTCAATCAGCAGGGAATTGGCCAAAGCACCTGCCTTGTAAAGATTTCTCATTGAGCTGCATTGGGAAGTCTGTGATTGGATAGACACAGAAAGTCTGGGCGGGGTCAGAAGGGGAGTACTTGCAAAGGCAGCAGACAAGAAAGTTGCAGGTTTTGCAAACTGTTTTCAGATTAACCTCCAATATGCATAATTAAATGCAGGTAAATTTTCATTTAGGATATATCTACTAACAGTGATTTTTATTTATTTTTATTTGGGCACTAGAGCACCCCTTTAAGTAATCACTTCCTCTTTCTTTGCCGCTCCTTCAATTAAGCATTACTCTGGTCCCACAGTTCCTAACTGTGGAATTTCTATTATTGTGATATTGTGGCTGGTATTTGGGTGCTGGTCTTTTATTTATATTTTATTTTTATTTCTTTGTGCTTGTTTTATATACATCTTATTGGATTTATTTGCCTTTCTTTCCTTTTATTGTGATTATTTAACTTTACTTATTTGGTTCCCCAGCTTTTGGGTTATCACCACCTCACATCCCTGAATCTTTTGGGTCCTGGGCCACTTCAGCAGGGCTCCCTACTGTCCCCACTGCAGCCTGGCGCTTTCCGATCTGCGGAGGTGATTTTCAGCTTTACCAAACGGCTGTGCATGCGCTTTACCACAGGTACGCATTCTTCGGGCATCTTGACGAGCAGTCGTTCACATTGCGTTCGTTTTTTCTCGAACACACGCTTACAAACGTTAGCTGTTCTACTGATCTCGTAGTGTGCAGCTGACCTGAACGTGTGCTTAGGTGCATTCGCTCTTTTTGCATTTGTGACACATTCCTTTATACTTTGCTGCAGCAGTCATCTTTTTGGTTATCATTCGGCCCTTGCTAGCTTTCCCGCAATTTTGCTTTGGCCTCCCCCATCCTTCCCTTACTCGGAATTGGTGGCCAGCTTTAAGGGTGGTTGAACGGCTCTTTACTCCCTCCGTTTCCTTTATTCCTGTGGGTTATTCAACCCTGGATATTTAGGTGTTTGGTTTCTTTATGTCTTAGCTACACTTTTTCTTTTGTAAACTACTTATAATACTGCTGGATTAATATGTAATCTGAAGAGTACTTGCCTATCCCTTCCAGTTCACAGGCCACCCCTCAGACAGAGAGCTGAAGATATGCGTAATAGCAAGGCTTGACAAATTAGCTTTAAATCTAGGAGCCAGCTAAAAAAGTTAAGAGTCAGGTTTTTTTTAAACTAACAAAGCTGTTCAACTGCTACTTAATGTAGGGTTTCTGATGTCTGTATCCTGTCCCAGCAGGCCTTTTTAATGTAAACACTGTCTTTTCTGGGAAAAAGTCAGTAAAACACCTTTCCGTGTGATCAGAGGTGGGCCAGTCACCTAAATAAACATATTTTGTGGCCATGAACATGCCTTACATTTTTGATTGATCTTCCTGAAATGCTACCTTGATTACTCTTAATCCTAAAATAAAATGTAATATTATTGTTTGGAGCACCGGCTGTAAGAAGAGAGAGTCTGGGGTTAGATAAAACCGCAGTTGTGGATGGAGAGGCATGCAGATATTGAGGTGAGAAAAAATAATCAAGGATCAAAGTAGAGGAAAGAAATGTGAGATTTCAAGGTTTAAGGGATAAGGTAGTGGGAGAGATCAGATAGGTGAAAGTCATGAATGGTGATCATAAATTAACAAGACTTTAAGTGCAGTAACTGCTATTTCTTACTATCAGGGCAGTTATATTTAATTAGCAACACTGTGGCTTTAAGACAGCACAGGATTTTATCTTTGCACTCACAAAGATACCTCTTTTTAAGGGAGTCTGCATAACCTTTGACTCACTCCCCTATTGCTGCATGAGACACATAGTCATAGGTCTCTGTCAGCACCGGAAAGTGCTCAATAATTTCACTATGGTGAAGCTGCAGGAGACACACTCTTTCTAGTCTCCGTCAGCAAGAGTAACGATTCTTTCTATGGAACATATTGCAACACTGTTACTTTAGACAATATTGTGCTTTATCCAGCACTCATTAAGGTACCTCTGTTTAAGTGAGTCTGTACAACTCCTACTCACTTCCTCACTATTACTGATTTTAATTAATTATTAAAAGTACATTTTTTATTGTTTTCGGTACACTTTGGTCTGGGCAAACTTTGTTTCCATTTTTGTCAGTAACTGTTACACTAACAAAATGAAAGGAACACTTTAGGGTCAGAAATACAAACTTGTATTCTTCACCATAAAGTGTTAAAAACACTATTAGGGTCCCATGCCCCACCTCGCCACCCTTAAATGGAGTAAATGATCACCTTTATTCCAGTGCCTGGCTGGTCTGCCTGTGCTGGCCCAGTCCCTGATCTGTATCTTTGGCTGACATCATCAGAATTGGAAGGCATAGATTGGCTGATATCATCAATTCTGAGGTCAGCCAAGGAGGCTGGGTCAAGGGCAGAGCCAAACGCTGCACTGGCCAATCAGCATCTCCTCATTATGAAGCAGTGAATCAATGCATCTCTGCAGAGCATGGAGATGCTGAATGTCAGTGCTGCATGTTGTGCAGCACTGATCCTGGCTGCCACTGGAGATGTCCCTAGGCAGCAAGTTTAACACACTGTTTAGAGCAAAAAGTCTGCAGGGACATACTATACTCACCAGAACAACTACATTAAGCTGTTGTTTTTCTTGTGACTATAGTGTCCCTTTAACAAACATATAACAAAGTAAGAGTGGGGTATGAAATGGAGGTAAAGAGGAATACAATAGATGGATAAAATAAGTAAGACAGGGTATATATATATATATATGTATATATATATATATACAGTTACACATACAATCTGCTATGCATGAACAGTCAGTTGATCCACTTGCAAAATATGATGGACATTTTATGAGACTGAGATGTGTTTCATCTGTAAGTTATGGAATTCCTTTAAAACCATTTCCAAGAAAACAAAATAATATTTTACTCATAAAGAATATTTATTCAAAGTGAAGTTATGTCAAATACAAAATGGAAAATAATAAATATAATACATATTTCAATGATATAATATACAAATGAATTTAAATAAGTCAAGAAAAAACAAAAAACAGTTAACAACCATACAGATGTAATACCCGTTTCCAGACTGTACATATAAAAAAAAAATAATAACTGGAACGTCAAAAATATATAACCACAAAAGAATTCTGGCTTATATGGAATGTCTAGGATAAGATGCATTTTAATGCATTTGAACAATGTGTGTTTTCTTTTGGTGTCAGGGCAAATGCTGGTGGACTGCGATGAACTCGGGTCGAGGCTGGCAGGGGAGATCAGAGGAGTGTGGCGTGTTTCTTTAAAAGTAAAATTAAGATCGCATTAATAAAGCATTACAAACCTTAGTACCTTAATCTGAAACTGATAACGAGGTAATGGGTAATATTCCATAGATAAGCCACCAAGATACTAAAAGTACCTTAAAGGAGTTGCAGTAATGTATGTCAGTAACTAGTAATCTTTGTCATACAACAACTATTCCTCTCTTCCATGAACAGCAATAAATAAGCAATTTTGTTTAAAAAAGAGATCTGAAGACTGTCAGAAATTTTTTTTTTTTTTAAATTGTATAATCTCTCAAAACCACTTGGAAACAGTCAAGAGTTGACAAGGTTTGCCTTTATGCCACAAGATATATTATGCACAAGGCCAACACAGCTTTTCACCCTGAAACCAGGTTACCTACAGAAGGCCGTACAGGTGGGTTGTCACGCAGTCCACCGAAACGTTTCGCTGGGGTAAGTATTTCAGGGCTTGAAATTGTTGATGTGTTCTATGCCTCCGCAATGGTTTTTAAGAGTCATAGAACACCGTCTATGGTGCATTTTATTGGCTCACTTTTTAAAAATACTCCGTAACTGCATAGCATTTGCAAATATGGACACCATGGACACCATGGACACCATGGCGACTGTCACATGATATAAATTGAGCTTGACACAAGATCTAGCGCTCTCACCTATCCACTAAACAGCAACTTCAATGTTGACAGATTTTATTAGTTTTTTAAAAACACCTAATCTAGGCAAAAATAATGGGGGTTTAGTTACATTATATGATTATACATTGCATAAGCTATGTTCAGGTGAGTGCAGCCCCCTGGTTTCATATATATATTTGGGAGTCTAGCCAACTCCTTGGTTTTGCACCCCTCCCTGTCACAGGTGCCTCATCCCAGGGCCCTATTTAGCCTTATACTGCAGATAGCCCCAGATGGAATTGTTTCCCCAAGTAAGTGGGTTAATCTCATAAGAGCAGACATTAGGCTGTTTGTGTAGGACCTGCCAAAGATGGGGTACATTGACGTTGTGGCAGGCTTATGCAATGTACGATCATATAATGTAACTAAACCCGCATTATTTTTGCCTACATTAGGTGTTTTAAAAAAAACAAATAAAATCTTTCAACATTGAAGTTGCTGTTTAGTGAATAGGTGAGTGCGCTGGATCTTGTGTATTGTATAAATTGGCCCCCAGCAGCACCCCAGTTATGCATGTTTAAGTGAGTGCAGCCCCCTGGTTTCATCTATCTATCTATCTATCTATCTATCTATATATATATATATCTTGTAATACCTCGCGATCACATTGCCCAGGAGGGCCGGAACGGCTGCAGGAGGACTCCCCGGGATGCCAGGTGAGTCCCCCCACCGCGATAGCCATTTAGAGCCGGGTCCCCAAGGACGGCATTGCATGCCCTCCTTCCTTAAGGGGTTAAGGGGTTAATAAGAGTTTCTCTATTTAAAAACATAAATAATTGAGAACAAAATAAAAATATGGATTGTCTTAGAAGCAATAAAGGTTTGTCTTTTAAAATATTTTATTAAATATAAATAAGGACAGATAATAATTGAATAATCTATTATAATAATAATTTACAGCAGAGATTTAAGTATATATTTGAAATATCAGTAAAATGGAATAACATACCCTCTTGAACAAGTCAACCTCTCAGTCTTGATAAAATTGAGCAGCGTCTCTTCATCCAAAATACTTTATACGCTAGATTTTCAATTAGATCATGTTAGCTTGACCATTAAATTAACATGGTCATTTCTCATTGGTATATCTTAGTCAGGCTATTCAACCTAGACATCTTATCTATGTTTTTACAAAAACGTAAGGTTGGACATATCATGGGCAATGCCCTGATCTGGTGTCACACTAACCTAGGACAAGATGGCATCTAAAAGTCTAAACATCATATTCACTGACTCTTGGTAAGAGGTAATTAAAGAAACATTGTATGAGAATCCATATGTTCTATTTCTAGCAAATTGTCAGTTTGCTAAATCTTTTAAAGACAAGTACACAGTTTAAGAAATACAACTTTTCATGCTAAAATCTTTTTTGTATTTGCATATGTCCATAACAGGGGTGACCATGTGAGGAGACTCTGTTTTAATGACCAGCCTCCCCACACTGCAATACCTTTAAAAAAAAAAAAAAAAAAAAAAAATTATTAATACCCAGGTTGTAATACGTTCTGCAGCTCCATTGAGTGCAGAGCGGCAGACCATGTGGTTGTCTTGTGAGCATAAGCACTTGAAGTGTCAGAGCGTTGCCACCGCAACCCACTGCAACGCTCTGATTGGCAGGAGATTGTGAAACACCTACTGCACTGTCCGCAACTCTGCACCCGGTGGAGCTCCAGGCCGGAGGAGCTGGGCTCTCTCCTTTGGTCAAACAGATTGGAGGGGAATGCACTCGGTGTCACACAGGTCAAGGTGCCAGGCCCCCTCCTGGTGTTGGGCCCTAAGGTGAATGAAGCAGTTGCAAGGCTCCAGAGAGCGCAGGGCCACCTATCTCGCCTAATTAGAGAGCAGCCATTGCTAACTGTAATGCTAAACCCTTACATTTACACTAACACTAACTACTAACTGTAACTGTAATTCTAGACACTAACACAAACTAACCCTATCGAACCCCTGATGTCAGTAGAAGGATTTTCTTATGCATTGCAGCATGAGAAGGATTATGTCCCTTTCTGCTGCTAAATCACATCATGACAAGCTTTCACAATATGTTTTAATCACACACATTGTGCCTTAGAGACAGCCACTAGAGGCTCTTCCTGGTGCAGCATTTTGCATCTTAGTACTCTGCGTATAGATACTGAACGCAGCCCATAGAGATGCATTATATCAATGTATGTCAATAAGCAGCTTCTGCTTGGTGCAGTGCAGCACTAGCCTCCCCAATTGCCTCCCTAAGACAAGCATTGGATTAGCTGAGATCATAGAAGATGATAATCTCTGCAAGGGGACTAAAGGTAAGTAAAAAATTATTATTTTGCTTATTAAGGAGTAGGGGTTATATAAATAGATAGGAAAAGACTGTAATGTTAGGAATACATTAGGAATGTTTGTAATTTTAATGTTACATTGTTCCTTTAATGTTTAGTGCAGATCAATGTGGCGGAATACCAGGAAAAAAGGTCATGAGTGCGCTCGGACCCTCTGAGAGCTTAACAAACAGGTGACCCAGGTGGGACACAACACCAGAAAGTTCACTTAGTGGAGCGCTACAGCAGAATGCGCTTACCCCTATACAATCTGGGGAAAGTGTATAATAACAAAATTCCCTAAAAGGGAAAAAAATCAGTATACAATAGTGAAGTATGTTAAGCCCAACAGTGTGGTGTATAGAAAAATATGGACCACACTCACATGGTACAGAGCCACATATGGATAGGCTCAAATCACTTAGATGGAGGTATATTGGGTAATACCAAACCCTCTCTGGACTCCTGGCCAAATCTTCCTCAAAGTAGGGAGGCAAAAAGAGAAACAGAATATCCTGGTGCAGAATTGCTAAAGTACAGGTGATACTCGAAAAATTAGAATAGAATGCAAAAGTTCATTTATTTCAGTAATGCAACGTAAAATGGGAAACCAATATATGAGAAGGACGCATTACATGCAAAGCAAGATAGTTCAAGCCGTGATTTGTCATAAGTGCGATGTGCTCCCCAAATCAACACAGACTGTGGAAACTTGACATTGGACTTCAAGCATCTTGCAGTGTGTGCCTCTCGATTCTTCCTCCAGACTCTGGGTCATTGGTTTCCAAATGAGATGCAATAGTTGCTCTCATTAGAAAAGAGGACTTTGGACCAGTGAGCAACAGACCAGGTCTGTTTTTCTTTAGCCCAGGTAAGACGCTTCTGACGTTGTTTGTTGTTCAGGAGCAGCTTGACAAGAGGATTACGACATCTGAAGTCCATGTCCACTCCATGTCTCAGTCCACTCCTTGTGAAAGTCCCCAACACTTTTGAATGGCCTTTTCCTGACAATTCTCTCCAGGCTGTGGTCATCCCTGCTGCTTGTGCACCTTTTTCTTCCGCACTATTCCCTTCCACATAACTTTCTATTAATGTGCTTTGATACAGCACTTTGGGAACATCCAACTTCCATCCGAAAATTCCCTTTTGAGGCTTTCCCTGCTTAAGGAGGGTGTCAATGATGGTTTTCTGCACAACTGTCAGGTCAGCAGTCTTCCCTATGATTGTGATTCCTACTGAACCAGACTGAGAGACCATTTAAAGGCTCAGAAACCCTTTGCAGGTGTTATGGCTTACTTAGCTGATTAGAGTGGGACACTGTGAGACTAGAATATTGCACCTTTTCACAATATTCTAATTTACTGAGATGCGTCTATCTCATATATTAGTTTCCCCTTTTACGTTGCATTACTGAAATAAACGAACTTTTGCATGATATTCTAATTTTTCGAGTATCACCTGTAGCTAATAGGAACACAATGTAGCTCACCTTATAGGGAGCCAGTATATGTGCCTTTAAAGGGACACTATAGTCACCTGAACAACTTCAGCTTAATGAGGTTGTTTAGGTGAGTGCTACAGCTACCCGGAGCCTTTTTCTTGTAAGCACTGTATTTTCTGAGAAAATGCAGTGTTTACATTGGAAGCTTGGAACACCTCTTGTTGCAGTCAATCAGACGGCCACCAGAGGGACTTCCGAGTTCAGAGGCCCTAAAAAGGCCTCTCGTCCGATGCATTCTGGGTGAATGCATCAGACGGGCTATCAGCACACAAAGCACTGTGAACGCGCTTTGTGTGCTGACAGCCTGTCAGCACTGCTGTGGGCGTGGCTTCAGCTGACAGCTGAAGCCCGAACCCACAGGGATGCTGTCTGGCCACAATAGTGGTTGAAGGGAGGGGGGGGACGGACCTACTCTCCTCCCCCCCCCCCCCCCGGCCCCCACCCCTGAGCGGTGAGTGGGGGCCCTAAAAATAAGGGTGGCACATACTGCCCCCCCGGCCCCCACCCCTGTGCGGCGGGTGGGGGCACTAAAATTATCAATAAGGGGGGACCTATTGTCCCCCCCCGGCCCCCACCCCTGTGCGGTGGGTGGGGGCCTTAAAATAAAAAATAAGGGGGGGACATACTGCCCCCCCCCGGCCCCCACCCCCACCCCTGTGCGGCGGGTGGGGGCCCTAAAATTCACAATAAGGGGGGGGCCTACTGCCCCCCCCCCGGCCCCCACCCCTGAGCGGTGGGTGGGGGCCCTAAAATTCACAATAAGGGGGGGGACCTACTGCCCCCCCCCCCGGCCCCCACCCCTGAGCGGTGGGTGGGGGCCCTAAAATTCACAATAGGGGGGGGACCTACTGTCCCCCCCCGGCCCCCACCCCTGTGCGGCGGGTGGGGGCCCTAAAATTCACAATAAGGGGGGGGACCTACTGCCCCCCCCCGGCCCCCACCCCTGAGCGGTGGGTGGGGGCCCTAAAATTATCAATAGGGGGGGACCTATTGTCCCCCCCCGGCCCCCACCCCTGAGCGGTGGGTGGGGGCCCTAAATACAAAGGGGGTGGGGACCCTAGTTAACCCTCTCCCCCCCCCCCCCCAAAAAAAAAAAAACTTATCTCCCTACCTACCCCCTCACCCTAAAAATAATGAGGGGGGACCCTTTAACTAAAAACCTGTAAAGAAAAAAAAAAATAAGATAAAAACAACTTACCATTCGATGTTTTCTTTCTTCTAAAATCTTCTTTCTTCAGCCCCAAAAAAGGCCAAATAAAAATCCATAATAACCGACGCAATAAAAAAAAAAAAAAAAAAAAAACCCGAGCGCAAAAAAAATAATCCATCTTCACCCATGGAGGGCTCCGCGCAGACTGAGCTCCGCAGGGCGGGGGAAGGCTTATAAAGCCTTGCCCCGCCCTGCAATTAGGCTAAGAACACTCTGATTGGTGGGTTTAAGCCAATCAGAGTGCTCTTTGTCATTTTACAAGCGTGGGAAAGTTCTTTGGAATTTTCCCACGCTTGTAAAATGACACAGAGCAATGTGATTGGATGGCTTGAAATCCATCCAATCACAGTGCTCTTTGTCATTTTACAAGCGTGGGAAAGTTCTTTGGAATTTTCCCACGCTTGTAAAATGACAGAGCACTGTGATTGGATGGATTTCAAGCCATCCAATCACATTGCTCTGTGTCATTTTACAAGCGTGGGAAAATTCCAAAGAACTTTCCCACGCTTGTAAAATGACACAGAGCACGGTGATTGGATGGCTTGAAATCCATCCAATCACAGTGCTCTTTGTCATTTTACAAGCGTGGGAAAATTCCAAAGAACTTTCCCACGCTTGTAAAATGACACAGAGCACTGTGATTGGATGGCTTGAAATCCATCCAATCACAGTGCTCTGTGTCATTTTACAAGCGTGGGAAAATTCCAAAGAACTTTCCCACGCTTGTAAAATGACAAAGAGCACTCTGATTGGCTTAAACCCACCAATCAGAGTGTTCTTAGCCTAATTGCAGGGCGGGGCAAGGCTTTATAAGCCTTCCCCCGCCCTGCGGAGCTCAGTCTGCGCGGAGCCCTCCTTGGGTGAAGATGGATTATTTTTTTTTGCGCTCGGTTTTTTTTTTTTTTTTTTAATTGCGTCGGTTATTATGGATTTTTATTTGGCCTTTTTGGGGGCTGAAGAAAGAAGATTTTAGAAGAAAGAAAACATCGAATGGTAAGTTGATTTTATCTCATTTTTTTACAGGTTTTTAGTTAATGGTCCCCCCTCATTATTTTTAGGGTGAGGGGGGTAGGTAGGGAGATATTTTTTTTTGGGGGGGGGAGGGTTAACTAGGGTCCCCCCCCCCCTTTGTATTTAGGGCCCCCACCCACCGCTCAGGGGTGGGGGCCGGGGGGGGGACAATAGGTCCCCCCCCCTTATTGATAATTTTAGGGCCCCCACCCGCCGCTCAGGGGTGGGGGCCGGGGGGGGGGGACAGTAGGTCCCCCCCCCTTATTGATAATTTTAGGGCCCCCACCCGCCGCTCAGGGGTGGGGGCCGGGGGGGGGGACAGTAGGTCCCCCCCCCTTATTGATAATTTTAGGGCCCCCACCCGCCGCTCAGGGGTGGGGGCCGGGGGGGGGGCAGTAGGTCCCCCCCCTCATTGATAATTGTAGGGCCCCCACCCGCCGCTCAGGGGTGGGGGCCGGGGGGGGGACAGTAGGTCCCCCCCTCATTGATAATTTTAGGGCCCCCACCCGCCGCACAGGGGTGGGGGCCGGGGGGGGACAGTAGGTCCCCCCCTCATTGATAATTTTAGGGCCCCCACCCGCCGCACAGGGGTGGGGGCCGGGGGGGGACAGTAGGTCCCCCCCTCATTGATAATTCTAGGGCCCCCACCCGCCGCACAGGGGTGGGGGCCGGGGGGGGGACAGTAGGTCCCCCCCCTCATTGATAATTTTAGGGCCCCCACCCGCCGCACAGGGGTGGGGGCCGGGGGGGGACAGTAGGTCCCCCCCTCATTGATAATTTTAGGGCCCCCACCCGCCGCACAGGGGTGGGGGCCGGGGGGGGGACAGTAGGTCCCCCCCCCTCATTGATAATTTTAGGGCCCCCACCCGCCGCACAGGGCGGGTGGGGGCCCTAAATTATTATTGATAATTTTAGAAAGCGAGCTGAGCTGTCAGTCAGACAGCTCAGCTCGCGAACGCGCATTCCGCGCACATGCGCGGTAAAGCGCTCAGGTTCTTCATAGGGCGGCATTCAATGCCGCTCTATGAAGAACGCGATTGGTCCAGCGCGAAGCCGTCCCATTGGGCCCCGCGATTTCGTCATTTTGACGAAAAAGGGGGCGCGGCCTAGCGGGGAGCTCGGCGCTGGAACGGAGGTAAGTTTTTAATATAAAAACACCGATTTTTTTTTTTTTTAATGAATGAAAGTTCATATAAAAGCAAGAAGGAAGGCTGGGGGACCTGTCTTTCTTGCTTTTATATGGTGACTATAGAGTCCCTTTAAGGGGAGCACTTCCCTTCTTGAATAGTAGGAGCATGAAACAGTAATGGACCGCTGGGTTCAAGATCACATAAAATACACTTTATTAAAACTATAAAATAAAAGTTAAAAAGTGCTAGTGATACCCGTCCAAAGTCTTGGGTGGTCCTTCTCCTCTGTGATCTGCCTGTCAGGGGATCCCATGAGCGCCCACGTTAGGGCCCTCCAAGAGACAGCCAACTGTGTACTAAGGCAGATTAGGCACCTGCTTCTGCGGACAGCAGGTGCCTACTCTGACAAAATATACTGAGGCTGGAGGGGGACTGAGCATGGGCAGCGAGGGAGCTGTAATTTTCATGATCTTCCAGCACTGCTATCTCACGCGCTCTATGGTAATTCTAGGAGGCGGGATATGATGTCACTCCGGGCCCTGGAGTCACTAAATGACCCACGTGGGAGCAGTGCAGGAAGAGCCACCCTATAAACTGAGGGAGAAGCAGAAAGGGTCCACAATGTGATGGGAATCCAGCATGGTCAAAATTTAGTAGGCCGAGATCTCCACATGGCATATGCTAATTAGTATCTGGTTACAAACAGTTGGATGAGTCATCAGCATACTGAGCATGTGTGGAAGTGGATAGTAAAATCCTTTGTCTTCAACAAGCCATGTGGTCTGCCATATAAGGAGATACTGTATATCCTGTGTGCTGATTGGTCTGAGGAATATAGGAGGGGTTATACTGTATGGGAGGGAATATGCTTTTAACAAAAGTCCTGTACACAATGCTTTCTGCCTCTCAGATATTTTTGGAACAGGAGTTCATCTGAGACCCGATCGGTATGTGAATAAAGGCCTTTTACTTTCTGAAGACCTATGTCCATATTTCTACATGTGGCTTCTGCAGTTTGTTCCTGTTACTTCCCCTGTAACAATACCAGCTCTCTCAAAGGTAGGGAGGCTGGGTGGACTAAATATAACTAACAATATAATTATATTGTGAGTGTGTGAGAGAATATGTATGCGTGAGTGTGTCTGTATCAGTGAGTGTGTGTCTGTCAATGAGTGTATGGGCCAGTGAGTGTGTGTATTTAAATGGATGAAAATCTGAAATTAAAAAATAGTTTCACTCAAATTATGTGATGCTGCATTATCCTGCTAAAAAAGATCACTGCCATCAGGGAACACCATTGCCGTGAAGGGGTGTATGTGGTCTGCAACAATCTCTAGGTAGGTGGTACATACCAAAGGAACCTCCACATGAATGCCAGGACCCAAGGTTTCCTAGCAAAACATTGCCTAGAGCTGCCTACACCGGCCTGCCTTCTTTTTATAGTGCATCCTGCTGCCATCTCTTAACCAGGTTAATGACGCACCCACACCCGGCCATCCATCTGATCTAAAAGAAAATGTGATACATCAGAACAGGCAACATTCTTCCATTACTCTATAGTCAATTTCTGATGCTCACGTACCCATTGTCGGTGATGCACTGTGTTTTCTGACACCTTTGTATCATGACCAGCATTACGTTCTTCAGCAATTTGAGCTACAGTTGCACATCTGTGTGATCGGACCAGACCTTTGAATCCCACATGCATCAATGAGCTTTGGGCATCTATGATCCTGACGTCAGTTCACTGGTTGTTCTTCCTTGTACCACTTTTGGTAGGTACTAACCACTGCATACCAGGAACACTCCACACCTGCCATTTTGGAGATGATGTGACTCAGTCATCTATCCATCACTTTTTGATCCATGTCAAAGGCGCTCAGATTTTTCCCTTGCCCATTTTTCCTGATTCCAACACATAAAATTCAAGAAATGACTGTTCACTTGTTGTCTAATATATCCACACCCTTGACACCCTTGACATGTGTCATTGTAACAATATAATCAATGTTATTCACTTCACCTGTCAGTGGTTTTAAAGCTGTAGTGATCAGTGTATGTGACTATCACTTGCCTATTATCATCTATTTCTTATGTTTTGCTGTACCTTGTAAGCTCAATCTCTTAATATAAATATATTAAACAAAAATATATAACCATTGTCAAGTTTTGCTATATTATGCGATCTAAGAACACACACGTTTATAAATGTAATCCATGCAACTAAGGTTCATCCAGGCCAGGCTGGCAAGAAGCAAAAGCAATGCGTCTAAATAAAAAAGATTCCTGAGCATTCGAAGAGGTTATAGTAAGCAGACTTTATTACAGCTTAAAGCAACATCTCGGCTCTATACTCCAGACTTTATCAATCATCATTTTTTTCAAGTTAAAGGTTTTGAAATAATGACAGACACCTTCAGCCATAAAACACAAATTGTCAATGTTTTAACATGCTAGGTGTCTTGATCAAGCCATAAAACACGCATGCATATTATACAAAACTATATCAGGGTTATTCACTAAAGTGAGCAGTACAAGTATATTCAAAGTGGTTTTCAAATGTAAGACCAAAATAGCTGAATTGTAAAAAGTCAGTTATGTTTCCTGTTTGGCAACTTTGTCAATGAAAAAAACGTTTGCAAATTCTCTTTAAATTCACCTTGAATTCTCACTACAATCAATAAATATGTATAATGAGATTCTAAATTTTTAAAAAGTGCCTCACTGACCATTTTACTAATTTTCATGTTTCTTCCTATAATAATAAATGGGTAAAATAAATTTTAGAACATATTTGAGAATGACCATGGTTCATAAATTCTTACTTATCTGTAGCTCTGATAAATAGCATAATGCATTTCAGACTAAGCTGTAAAACTAATCTCTGTGTCTAAACATTCTATAAGTGGTCAGTTCATAAATGATAAGAGAAAATATGAAACAACACTAAAATCTTTTCCATATGGCTATTAAAACGACACTTTGGATTTTGCCAAAATCATATTGTAGTTCAGGTTGGAAAGACCAATTTGGTTAATAGCAACAAAACAGGAGAAAATGCATTACAATCAGGGCTGGTGCAAGGATTTTTGCCGCCCTAGGCAAAAGAAAGATTTGCTGTCCCCCCCCCTCTCCCACCCCGCTCTCTTAGCGGTCTCTCCTCACCCCCCTCCCCTAGTGGTCTCTCCACCTCCCCTTCCCTCCTTTAGTGGTCTCTCCCTCCCCACGTTCTCCTCAACCTCCCTCCCTCTGTTCTCATCTCCCCCGTGTTCTCCTCTTCTTCTCCCCCGTGTTCTCCTCTTATTCCCCCCTCCCTGTGTTCTCCACTTCTTCCCCCTCCCTGTGTTCTCCTCTTCTTCTCCCCCCGTCCCTGTAATCTCTTTTTCTCCCCCCTGTAATCTTCTCTTCTTCTCCCCCCTCCCTGTAATCTTCTCCCTCCCCCCTGTAATTTTCTTTTCTTCTCCCCCCTTCCCTCCCTGTAATCTCTTCTCCTCCCCCTAATCTTCTCTTCTTCTCCCCCTCCCTGTAATCTTCTCTTCTTCTCCCCCCTCCCTCCAATCTTCTCCACTCCCCCCTCATTCCCTGTAATCTTCTCTTCTTCTCCCTCCAATCTTCTCCACTCCCCCTCCCTCCTTGTTATCTTCTCCCCCTCCCTCCCTGTAATCTTCTCCCCCCTCCCTCCCTGTAATTTTCTTCACTCCCCCTCCCTCCCTGTAATATTCTTCCCCCTCCCTCCCTGTAATACTCTCCCCCCCAACCCTCCCTGTAATACTCTTCCCCCTCCCTCCCTGTAATATTCTCCCCCCTTCCTCCCTCCCTGTAATATTCTTCCCCCCTCCCTCCATGTAATACTCTTCCCCCCTCCCTCCCTGTAATACTCTCTCTCCCTCCCTGTAATATTCTCCCCCCCTCCCTCCCTGTAATACTCTCTCTCCCTCCCTGTAATATTCTCCCCCCCTCCCTCCCTGTAATACTCCCCCTCCCTCCCTGTAATACTCTCCCTCCCTCCGTGTAATACTCTCCCTCCCTCCCTGTAATATTCTCCCCTCCCCCTCCCTGTAATACTCTCCCCCTCCCTCCCTGTAATACTCTCCCCCACCTCCCTCTAATATTCTCCCCCTCCCTCCCTCCCTGTAATACTCTCCCTCCCTCCCTGTAATATTCTCCCCCTCCCTCCCTGTAATACTCTCCCCCCTCCCTCTAATATTCTCCCCCCTCCCTCCCTCCCTACCTGTAATACTCTCCCCCCCTCCCTGTAATACTCTCCCCCCTCCCTCTAATATTCTCCCCCCTCCCAGTAATACTCTCCCCCCCTCCCTCCCTGTAATACTCTCCCCCCTCCCTCCCTGTAATACACTCCCCCCCCCTCCCCTCCAATCTTCTCCTCACCTCCCCTGTAGCGTGGCCGAGCTCCTCTCCGGTCCGTGACCCGGCCGGACTGACAGGAAGTGCACACTGAGAGTGTGCACTTCCTGTTAGTCCGACCGGGTCGCGGACCGCAGAGGAGCTCGGCCACGCTACAGGGAAGGGGAGGTGAGGCAGTGCGGTAGCCGTCTGAGCGCTCTCTACAGAGCGCTCAGGCGGCTGTGGCATTTAAAGGGCTGGCGATGGGGGCGCAGGGGCCCCCTCCTATATGGCGCCCTAGGCGGCTGCCTAGTTTGCCTTATAGGAAGCGCCGGCCCTGATTACAATGCAAGAGATTAATAAAATTGCAAGACATTTCCTTGTTTGCTGCTAATACGTATCTACAGAGAGGGAAAAAAAGTATTTGATCTCCTGCTGATTTTTTACGTTTGCCCACTGACAAAGAAACGATCAGTCAATAATTTTAATGGTAGGTGTATTTTAACAGTGAGAGAGTGAATAACAAACAAACAAATCAAGAAAAACGCATGTCAAAAAAAGTTATAAATTGATGCATAACTTTTTTGACATGCGTTTTTCTGGATTTCTTTTTTTTTTTATTATTCTGTCTCTCAATGTTAAAATACACTTACCATTAAAATTATAGACGGATAATTTATTTGTCAGTGGGCAAATGTTCAAAATCAGCAGGGGGTCAAATAATTTTTCCCCCTACTGTATAAAGACCAGGAAGTGGCAGAGTTAATTTAGCTATTCCTTGCCCACCCATTGATTTCAAAAGTGAGTGATGTGCATTCCATTTATCAAAATTCATGAGTAAATTTGGCTTGATAGGCTAAACTGAATTTTGCTTTACAAATCAACAGAATTGTTTAGTTGGCATATTCACTGTTTAGAAAGGGGAAAGAGTTCACAAAATAAATATTTAAATAACGTGCTCCAGAGATCTATTTACCTTATAAATTAGAAGACTTTTGCAACGTAAATTAAGTGTAATGTTCTTTAAAGAGGCTCTGTCACACCGCACCACAGCTGCTCTCCAAAATTAGTATTTAATAAAAATAAAAGCTTTATGAAATACTCACATTGACTGTGCTGTAATTTCACTGAAATTACAACCCAATCAAAAGATATACTGAGACAAGATATACTCAGTATTTTTCGTCCGCTTGACAAAAAGGCAGAGTCAAGGCTGGTGAAGGATCCTGCAATTTCGTGGGATATTGGTGCATGAGCAAGAGTACAACTCTAACATCGGCTCCTGGTAGCTGCAGCACTAGGAACTAAAGAGCACTGAACAGAAAATCATGGCGACAACTGCAGAGGACAAGTTCAGTTAAAGGATCACTATAGGGTCAGGAGCACAAACATGTATTTCTGACCCTATAGTGTTAAAACCCCCATCTAGCCCCCCTGGGCCCCTCATGCCTCCATAAATATAGCAAAATCTTACTGTATTCAAGCCTGAAGCTGTAACTCTGCATGATGTTTGCCTAAAAAACCAAGCAGTCTGCTGACATCATCAGAAGTGGTAGCCTGAGCCAATCACAGTGCTTCCCCATAGGATTGGCTGAGACTGACAAGAAGGCAGAGCAGGGGCAGAGCCAGCATGATTCAAACACAGCCCTGGCCAATCAGCATCTCCTCATAGAGATGAATTGAATCAATGAATCTCTATGAGGAAAGTTCAGGGTCTGCATGCAGAGGGAGGAGACACTGAATTTTTGGATGCATTTTAGGCAGCCATGACCCAGGAAGGATCTCTAACAGCCATTCGAGGAGTGGCCAGTGAAGTTCACTAGGCTGTAATGTAAACACTGCATTTTCTCTGAAAAGACAGTGTTTACAGCAAAAAGCCTGAAGGTAATGATTCTACTCACCAGAACAAATTTAATAAGCTGTAGTTGTTCTGGTGACTATAGTGTCCCTTTAAGTATAACTCAAGAGTAAGTGTAACTCACTTTCCCTAGCCCACCAGAACCCATGGACAAGTGAAAATCCAGCCATATGAATGTGCCCTGAACATTCCAGGCTTGTCATCAAGAGTAACCAATGAGTCCTGCATAATGGGATGTGACGTGTAAACAATCTTAAGGTCAAATAAAATAGTTGCTCTATATATATAACCATTGTCAAGTTTTGCTATATTATGCGATCTAAGAACACACACGTTTATAAATGTAATCCATGCAACTAAGGTTCATCCAGGCCAGGCTGGCAAGAAGCAAAAGCAATGCGTCTAAATAAAAAAGATTCCTGAGCATTCGAAGAGGTTATAGTAAGCAGACTTTATTACAGCTTAAAGCAACATCTCGGCTCTATACTCCAGACTTTATCAATCATCATTTTTTTCAAGTTAAAGGTTTTGATATAATGACAGACACCTTCAGCCATAAAACACAAATTGTCAATGTTTTAACATGCTAGGTGTCTTGATCAAGCCATAAAACACGCATGCATATTATACAAAACTATATCAGGGTTATTCACTAAAGTGAGCAGTACAAGTATATTCAAAGTGGTTTTCAAATGTAAGACCAAAATAGCTGAATTGTAAAAAGTCAGTTATGTTTCCTGTTTGGCAACTTTGTCAATGAAAAAAACGTTTGCAAATTCTCTTTAAATTCACCTTGAATTCTCACTACAATCAATAAATATGTATAATGAGATTCTAAATTTTTAAAAAGTGCCTCACTGACCATTTTACTAATTTTCATGTTTCTTCCTATAATAATAAATGGGTAAAATAAATTTTAGAACATATTTGAGAATGACCATGGTTCATAAATTCTTACTTATCTGTAGCTCTGATAAATAGCATAATGCATTTCAGACTAAGCTGTAAAACTAATCTCTGTGTCTAAACATTCTATAAGTGGTCAGTTCATAAATGATAAGAGAAAATATGAAACAACACTAAAATCTTTTCCATATGGCTATTAAAACGACACTTTGGATTTTGCCAAAATCATATTGTAGTTCAGGTTGGAAAGACCAATTTGGTTAATAGCAACAAAACAGGAGAAAATGCATTACAATCAGGGCTGGTGCAAGGATTTTTGCCGCCCTAGGCAAAAGAAAGATTTGCTGTCCCCCCCCCTCTCCCACCCCGCTCTCTTAGCGGTCTCTCCTCACCCCCCTCCCCTAGTGGTCTCTCCACCTCCCCTTCCCTCCTTTAGTGGTCTCTCCCTCCCCACGTTCTCCTCAACCTCCCTCCCTCTGTTCTCATCTCCCCCGTGTTCTCCTCTTCTTCTCCCCCGTGTTCTCCTCTTATTCCCCCCTCCCTGTGTTCTCCACTTCTTCCCCCTCCCTGTGTTCTCCTCTTCTTCTCCCCCCGTCCCTGTAATCTCTTTTTCTCCCCCCTGTAATCTTCTCTTCTTCTCCCCCCTCCCTGTAATCTTCTCCCTCCCCCCTGTAATTTTCTTTTCTTCTCCCCCCTTCCCTCCCTGTAATCTCTTCTCCTCCCCCTAATCTTCTCTTCTTCTCCCCCTCCCTGTAATCTTCTCTTCTTCTCCCCCCTCCCTCCAATCTTCTCCACTCCCCCCTCATTCCCTGTAATCTTCTCTTCTTCTCCCTCCAATCTTCTCCACTCCCCCTCCCTCCTTGTTATCTTCTCCCCCTCCCTCCCTGTAATCTTCTCCCCCCTCCCTCCCTGTAATTTTCTTCACTCCCCCTCCCTCCCTGTAATATTCTTCCCCCTCCCTCCCTGTAATACTCTCCCCCCCAACCCTCCCTGTAATACTCTTCCCCCTCCCTCCCTGTAATATTCTCCCCCCTTCCTCCCTCCCTGTAATATTCTTCCCCCCTCCCTCCATGTAATACTCTTCCCCCTCCCTCCCTGTAATACTCTCTCTCCCTCCCTGTAATATTCTCCCCCCCTCCCTCCCTGTAATACTCTCTCTCCCTCCCTGTAATATTCTCCCCCCCTCCCTCCCTGTAATACTCCCCCTCCCTCCCTGTAATACTCTCCCTCCCTCCGTGTAATACTCTCCCTCCCTCCCTGTAATATTCTCCCCTCCCCCTCCCTGTAATACTCTCCCCCTCCCTCCCTGTAATACTCTCCCCCACCTCCCTCTAATATTCTCCCCCTCCCTCCCTCCCTGTAATACTCTCCCTCCCTCCCTGTAATATTCTCCCCCTCCCTCCCTGTAATACTCTCCCCCCTCCCTCTAATATTCTCCCCCCTCCCTCCCTCCCTACCTGTAATACTCTCCCCCCCCTCCCTGTAATACTCTCCCCCCTCCCTCTAATATTCTCCCCCCTCCCAGTAATACTCTCCCCCCCTCCCTCCCTGTAATACTCTCCCCCCTCCCTCCCTGTAATACACTCCCCCCCCCTCCCCTCCAATCTTCTCCTCCCCTCCCCTGTAGCGTGGCCGAGCTCCTCTCCGGTCCGTGACCCGGCCGGACTGACAGGAAGTGCACACTGAGAGTGTGCACTTCCTGTTAGTCCGACCGGGTCGCGGACCGCAGAGGAGCTCGGCCACGCTACAGGGAAGGGGAGGTGAGGCAGTGCGGTAGCCGTCTGAGCGCTCTCTACAGAGCGCTCAGGCGGCTGTGGCATTTAAAGGGCTGGCGATGGGGGCGCAGGGGCCCCCTCCTATATGGCGCCCTAGGCGGCTGCCTAGTTTGCCTTATAGGAAGCGCCGGCCCTGATTACAATGCAAGAGATTAATAAAATTGCAAGACATTTCCTTGTTTGCTGCTAATACGTATCTACAGAGAGGGAAAAAAAGTATTTGATCTCCTGCTGATTTTTTACGTTTGCCCACTGACAAAGAAACGATCAGTCAATAATTTTAATGGTAGGTGTATTTTAACAGTGAGAGAGTGAATAACAAACAAACAAATCAAGAAAAACGCATGTCAAAAAAAGTTATAAATTGATGCATAACTTTTTTGACATGCGTTTTTCTGGATTTCTTTTTTTTTTTATTATTCTGTCTCTCAATGTTAAAATACACTTACCATTAAAATTATAGACGGATAATTTATTTGTCAGTGGGCAAATGTTCAAAATCAGCAGGGGGTCAAATAATTTTTCCCCCTACTGTATAAAGACCAGGAAGTGGCAGAGTTAATTTAGCTATTCCTTGCCCACCCATTGATTTCAAAAGTGAGTGATGTGCATTCCATTTATCAAAATTCATGAGTAAATTTGGCTTGATAGGCTAAACTGAATTTTGCTTTACAAATCAACAGAATTGTTTAGTTGGCATATTCACTGTTTAGAAAGGGGAAAGAGTTCACAAAATAAATATTTAAATAACGTGCTCCAGAGATCTATTTACCTTATAAATTAGAAGACTTTTGCAACGTAAATTAAGTGTAATGTTCTTTAAAGAGGCTCTGTCACACCGCACCACAGCTGCTCTCCAAAATTAGTATTTAATAAAAATAAAAGCTTTATGAAATACTCACATTGACTGTGCTGTAATTTCACTGAAATTACAACCCAATCAAAAGATATACTGAGACAAGATATACTCAGTATTTTTCGTCCGCTTGACAAAAAGGCAGAGTCAAGGCTGGTGAAGGATCCTGCAATTTCGTGGGATATTGGTGCATGAGCAAGAGTACAACTCTAACATCGGCTCCTGGTAGCTGCAGCACTAGGAACTAAAGAGCACTGAACAGAAAATCATGGCGACAACTGCAGAGGACAAGTTCAGTTAAAGGATCACTATAGGGTCAGGAGCACAAACATGTATTTCTGACCCTATAGTGTTAAAACCCCCATCTAGCCCCCCTGGGCCCCTCATGCCTCCATAAATATAGCAAAATCTTACTGTATTCAAGCCTGAAGCTGTAACTCTGCATGATGTTTGCCTAAAAAACCAAGCAGTCTGCTGACATCATCAGAAGTGGTAGCCTGAGCCAATCACAGTGCTTCCCCATAGGATTGGCTGAGACTGACAAGAAGGCAGAGCAGGGGCAGAGCCAGCATGATTCAAACACAGCCCTGGCCAATCAGCATCTCCTCATAGAGATGAATTGAATCAATGAATCTCTATGAGGAAAGTTCAGGGTCTGCATGCAGAGGGAGGAGACACTGAATTTTTGGATGCATTTTAGGCAGCCATGACCCAGGAAGGATCTCTAACAGCCATTCGAGGAGTGGCCAGTGAAGTTCACTAGGCTGTAATGTAAACACTGCATTTTCTCTGAAAAGACAGTGTTTACAGCAAAAAGCCTGAAGGTAATGATTCTACTCACCAGAACAAATTTAATAAGCTGTAGTTGTTCTGGTGACTATAGTGTCCCTTTAAGTATAACTCAAGAGTAAGTGTAACTCACTTTCCCTAGCCCACCAGAACCCATGGACAAGTGAAAATCCAGCCATATGAATGTGCCCTGAACATTCCAGGCTTGTCATCAAGAGTAACCAATGAGTCCTGCATAATGGGATGTGACGTGTAAACAATCTTAAGGTCAAATAAAATAGTTGCTCTATATGAATCTTTTGTCCCCCCCTCCCCCCCCCCCCCAAAAAAGCCAATATGAAATACACAAAACTAGAATCAAAAAGAGTTAATAATTTAACAGTACTACAGGATAGCTTTACATTTTTCAGATTTATTTAAACAGAGACCAGATTGTGTTAAAACACACATCCAGAAAAGGCCACAATTTATTGGGCTATATATTGAAGGTTTCAAAGAACACAGTGGCCTTCATAATTATTACATGGAAAAGTCTGGTACAACCAGGACTCTTTCTAGAGCTGTTCACATTAGAACTGTTCAAACTCAACAATCAATGAAGCAGGGCCAAAGCAAGGTGATGGTCAAAGCTGGCAGAGCTGCAGAGATCACGTGTGAAGATGGAAGAAACGTGCAGAAGGACAACCATCACAGCAACAGCTTTATGGCAAACTGGCCAGACAAGAGCCTCCCTTTACTGCAAGACACACAAAAGTCCACTTTGAGTTTGGAAAAGGTACCTAAAGGGCTCTCTAACTGTATAAACCCAAGGCTATCTGGTCTGATGAACTGAAGATTAAACTGTTTGGCTTTATTTCAAAGTGTCATGTTTGGTTTTAATTAGTTTTTAATTGTTTGTAATCTAAAGCAGGTATTTTCTTCTTGGTATAGCCTCTCTATCTTCAATGAAGTTGTCAGTTCTGCTGACTTTAGTACAATCCAATGCTTGTTATAGAGAATTAGTAGGGAAATAGTGGCATATGTGCTCTGCCAATCAAATGCTTCTCATTTGCTTAGAAATGACAAGGTTTCACATTGCCAAATTAAAAGGGGCAGCTTTGATGCACCAAAACCACCTCATTAAGATGAAGTGGTCCTTTTGATGAATTAAAAACAATAATATACTTAATTTCAAGTTTTGTTGCCAGAGAAAACATTAATATGTTTTATATTATCTGTGGGCTGTCAGAATTAATGGTTGTATTTGACCGGCAATAGAGGACATTTCTTCAGATGCTTTATGTAAATTAAAGTTTCAGATATGCCTATATCTGCTTATTATAACAACGGACTTAACATATGGTTAAGGTCCCTTGAAAGGACACTACAAGCTGAAAGTTCCTTTAAGGACTCGAAGGTTATATAATTTTTCAGGGTACACATTGCAATCTGTTGTAAATAATTTTGAGGGTGAATAATTTATAGACATTATTATTTTGAAATATGCTTGTTGCAATATACGTGTATGTAGTGGTTATAATGGTAGGAGTACCGTGGCACCGTTCCCTGGTAACGGGGCAAACAGTTTTACAATGTTTTGCTTTCCTACCTGGTTCTGCCTAATATAAAGAATTATTCAGTGGTGGATCCACCTGAAATACCAATGAACTGTCGAACTCCATACATATTATGTACACAGACTGTAAATAATTTGCTTTCCTATCTGGTTCTGCCAGGTCTCATCTGTAGGCAGGTATATGACATCTGGACACTATTACCAATGAATGAGTGTATATGCATCAAACTTTGCATGGAACTAATATTAGCCAGCAAAGAACTCATTTTGATAATGCCCTATGACACTACTGGAGGTGGAGTTATACCTCCAGTAGCAAAGAGGTTAAACTTACTATGTGCAGCATTTCTCAGTGAAATGTTGCACATAAAGACTCCTGGCCCCATGACCACTTCAAGTTACTGAAGTGGTCATGGTGCTTGGAGTAAACCTTTAAACAAGAACATCAAATAACAGGAATAGTGTGGAAGTATCCCTCAGTGTGTATGATATTGTCTCTGAATAAACCTATATTCATAAAATGGAACTGTCATCACGTTAAAAATTGAATTAGGTAAACCATTTGTAAGTAACATTTTTGAGAGATTTATATTTTAATCAAACCGATCAAATTAGCTGTAATTACTGAAGATTTAATACTTTTAAAGATGATCTTTGAAATGATTCTCAATTTTCAAATCTTGAATAACAGTATATTTCTGTAACTAGTGACAACTAGTTCCTCTCAGCATTGTTCCTCTCAGCTTTCCACTGTGCAAGAGAGGATGATCCCAAATGATGCAGTGTGCCCATTGTTCCCAAAGATAAACAAAGGTCACCAAAAATATTTAATATAAAAAAATATCTACAATTCTTTTAAATTGTAAATTTGTTTGAGCACGGCCCTCATTACTTCTTGTTCTGTAAGACAAACGTATTCATATGGTTTGCAGATAGAAAATAACAGTAACAATTAAAGACAATGTTGGATTGATGATAGGTGCACTTTTTTTTTTAAACAAACAATACTTTTAAAAGCATAGCTATAGAGAAATGAAAAGCTCATAAAAAACATTTTGCATTACAGTGGTGCATTATGTTTTCTAACAAACACAACCCTTGTCTATGTTTTTTATTTACCTTTGGACAGGGATATCATAGTTACATAGCTGAAAAGAGACTTGCGTCCATTAAGTTCAGCCTTCCTCACATTTGTTTTTTGCTGTTGATCCAAAAGAAGGCAAAAAAAAAACCCAGTTTGAAGCACAATTTTGCAACAAGCTAGGAAGAAAAATTCCTTCTTGACCCCAGAATGTCAGTCAGATTTATCCTTGGATCAAGCAGTTATTACCATACATTGAAAGATTATATCCTTGAATATTCTGTTTTTGCAAGTATGCATCCAGTAGCTGTTTGAACATCTGCATGGACTCTGATAAAACCACTTCTTCAGGCAGAGAATTCCACATCCTGATTGTTCTTACAGTAAAAAAACCTTTCCTTTGCCTTAGACGGAACCTTTTTTCTTCTAGTCTTAACGCATGGCCTCGTGTCCTATGTAAAGTCCGGTTTGTGAATAGATTTCCACACAATGGTTTGTATTGGCCCCGAATATATTTGTATAATGTTATCATATCCCCTCTCAGGTGACGTTTTTCTAAACTAAATAGGTTTAAATTTGTTAACCTTTCTTCCTAGCTGATATTTTCCATTCCTTTTATTAATTTTGTAGCCCGCCTCTGCACTTTTTCTAGTGCCATAATATCCTTCTTTAGAACAGGTGCCCAAAATTGCACAGCATATTCAATATGTGGTCTTACCAGTGATTTATAAAGAGGCAAAATGATATTCTCGTCCCGAGAATGAATGCCCTTTTTCATGCATGACAATACCTTACTGGCCTTGGCCACTGCTGATTGACATTGCACATTGTTGCATAGTTTGTTGTCTATAACAATTCCCAAGTCCTTTTCGTGTGTTGTTATCCCTAATTCACTTCCAATAAGGGTATACGTTGCTTGTGTATTCTTTACGCCGAAGTGCATAACTTTGCATTTTTCATCATTAAATTTTATCTGCCATTTGAGTGCCCAGTCTCCCTGTCTATCTAAATCCCTCTGCAGCAAAGCAATATCTTGCTCACATTGTAATATTTTACAAGGTTTTGTGTCATCTGCAAACACTGAAACATGACTTTCTGCTGTCTTCAAGATCATTTATAAACATGTTAAATAGAAGGGGTCCCAGAACAGACCCCTGAGGGACACCACTTGCCACCTCGTTGACATGAATAACATTAATTTGCACAAATGGGTATCTTAGTATTTTCTTGTTAATGAGCTGCAGGAAACATCACTGTAACAGATACATTTCACTTAATTGAGGATTACACGCACACATGCTCACAAATCCTCCGACTCAAGTAAATGTGAGTCCAGTGGTAAAGTGAGAAGGGACAGCAATGATGTCCATTGGTACCAGGTATTTTCTTCAAATAATTCCTTTCTACATGTATTTACTTGAATTTTGATTTTTTTTTGTAATACATTCTCTTTGTAATGCATGGAAGGAGTGTGCTGTATTTAATGCATATACCTTCACCATATTAGCCTCATGTTAGCTGTGTAAATGTAGAAGCAGAAATTCCTTTTAGATGCCAAAATATGGTAAAACTATAAACAAACTACAAAACACAAGCAATATGCAAGAAGAATAGTTTATTATGTATAAAACAACATCAGACGTGTACACAGCAAAATAATTATGGCTATACAAGTGGTAAGATTAATGGCAAGATAAACTCAAGCGCAAAATTTAAACTATATGGCATAGACTTAAAGGTTTAAGAAATGAAATATAATAGTATAGTAAACTCACTTGTTTCGTAATCACATATACTATTGCAAAGTGTAAAATTTTATATGTTTTTGCAAATGGTCTGTTCCTAAAATGATTGCTCCTATTGTGCATATATTTTTTATGTCAAGCAAACAAATTAAAGTGCACACACCATGAAAAGGATTTATATCATTCAAACTGAAAGTCCATAGGACCCATGATGAATATTTGCTCTTTAATTCTAGCTTCCACTTTCTAGGGCATTAATTTTAGGTTTTATACAAAACAATGTTTTATGTTAACCTACTGCAAATGTCACAGATCCAACTCTGACATTATGTACCTTCCGTTGCAAATGTTTTTGTGGGTTATTGTGTAAGTTAATCGCAACTTAACCTCCTTGGGAGGCAAATTCTGAACTACTAAAAGCATGGGAATAGAACTGGGCTATTTAAACCAGACATGACTAGTGGAAGGAAAACCAAAAGGCCACAGTAGCAAAACTACATAGAACTGACACCTTATGTAAACATTTAGATCACATATGAGATACAAATACAATGAAACATTTATCACAGCTAGGTGTAATATTATACACATAAACGCATGTCAAATCTGATTTTGGGTAAACCAGACTGATATATAATGCCTGAATAGGATTTATTCATTCATATTGCTCATACATTACGTGACACTTGCAGTTCCTCTCCAAACAATAAAAAAAACCTCAAAATACATCTTCATAAATAAAATGAGATGACTTTGCTAGATAACAAAAATGTAGACTGGAAGGACCCTACAATCGCATTCCGAGGAGAGGCCTCTTTCTCTAGCATGAAAAGGACTCCTCAATATTCAATAATTGCAAAGACTGATTGTAGGGTAGAAATGGGCAACCTCCTGCATTCCACAGGGTATCAACTACAACTCCCTTTTTACTCCTGATTATAGAGGTTAGGGATAGATCAAAGTACTAATAAACACAAGGGATATTTCTTTATCTGAAAGCATCAAATTTACACATTAATCTTTCTCCTACCCATTACACATGTAACTTGTGTTTTAAGTACCACAACATCCCACTGAATCAGACTACACACACACACATATATATATATATATATATATATCTCATAGCATGTGACATAATAGGGGTTTATTTCCTAAAGTAAGTACTATTGGTAATTCAGAAAGAATTTAAATTTTTAGGTGACCTGGAAAAGTCAGTTAGGCTTCCAGTTTAGCTACTTGAGCCCTGTAAGTGATTAAATACTGTAAACTTAATTATTTGTAATGTGTACATATCAATAAATACCTCTTTCATTGCATTGTTAATTCTTCTTTGGCTAGAAACATTATTTACTTGACCAATGGCCATGGATTGGGAAAAAACCAAACATGTCTTTGAGGAGCTGGAAACTGTATGACATCAAGATTTGTCACGTCTAGCTGAGTAAATACATAACTTTGGTTTGGTGTAAGGTGTGCTTGACCAAAAGAAGAGCTAAGGGCAAACCATGACATCTATGGAAAGTATACTGTTGAAAAACATTCAACGCCATGTTTGTTTTACATGTGATTTTTTAAAAACTTTTCTTTTAAAAAATATACTTTAAATATTTAGCAAAAATACATTGTCCAGTTTAGTCCAGGCACAACTGGGTCACAGGTAGCAAATTAGGAGAAATAGAGATATTGGGGGATTTGTAAAATAAAGTATCAAATACAGTTTTAACCCCTTTTTCGGTGCAATTTCTTTCTTTTTTTTTTTCTGTCACCTTTGTGCCATACTTGTAATTAAAAAAAATTTTTTTTTTTTATATATGTCAGCCTTTCAGCGACGCAACACATATATAACAATCTTTTCAATAATTGTTTCACCAGAAAATTCTATTTCCTCCACTGGAAATTTGGGAGGTATTTCTGAACGTGATATCTCTACAAAAAAAAAATAGCAAAATTTAGGTAGAGAAAAGTTGCTGATTTTGTAGACCATTTTAAAACTTAATAAATTTGGCCAGATTAGAATCCAAAATAAAAAGACCCTTTTTTTTAGAACAGTATGATAAATTTCCAACTTTGTTTAATTCTTTCTTTTCTCTGTTTGCTTTCTCTATGCTGCCACATGCAAAGGGTAGAGCTTATAACAATGGGCTGAGATATAGCCATTATGGATGCACCCAATGCAGAATCAAGTGTGTGGATTTATCTCTCGAACTAACACATATTTGTTAAATACATGTTATAAGTAACCCTGGGAAGTGGCAGGATTTTTACAGCTTAAAGGACCACTATAGGCACCCAGACCACTTCAGCTTAATGAAGTGGTCTGGGTGCCAGGTCCAGCTAGGGTTAACCCTTTCTTCTATAAACATAGCAGTTTCAGAGAAACGGCTATGTTTATAATAGGGTTAATCCAGCCTCTAGTGGCTGTCTCATTGACAGCCGCTAGAGGCACTTCTCACTGTGATTTTCACAGTGAGAAGACGCCAGCGTCCATAGGAAAGCATTGTAAATGCTTTCCAATGAGACTGGCTGAATGAGCGCGTGGCTCTTGCCACGCATGCGCATTCAGCCAATGACGGAAGAAGAGGGAGGAGAGTCCCAGCGCTGAGGGAGCCCGGCGCTGGAAAAGAGGTAAGGGATTAACCCCTTCCTCCCCCTTCAGCGCCCCTTTATTTTCTCTGTACTACTTATTGTGTTGAGGGAAATGGGTCATTTTCAATAAAAATGACAACTCCACTTTAAAGAAGGTTGTCCCTACACAGATGCACCAAAAATGAGGTAATATTAAGTATTAACGTACAGGGGGTATGATTCATGTAATATTTTATTTCAAATAAAAAATATAATCTATTGCAATTTAAGTGCAGCAGATAACTCATCTGTCCACGACTGCAAACGAGCACCAAGTATGAGCGCAAAAAAAAACAACAAACTACAACAAAAACTGTTTTGTGTCCTTTATATATGTACACAAGGATACAATTGTATCTATTTGTTTTTTTTGTATTGTTAAAAATGGTGTATTACCATTTTATTTAGATTTTTATTTATGATTGGGTGTTATCATTTTAACATTGGTAACATGTTGAATGTAGAAACATCAATTGGTTTAGTGGCATGTGAAATATTGCCTTAAAGGAACAGTATAGCCTTCTAATTTGTAAAATATTTAGATTTATGGCCATTAGACAGCGGGGAGACAACTGTAGGCACTAATACAACTTCATGTAGATGAAGTTGTTATAGTGGTCCTTTAAACACAAATACGTTATAGGTACAATCCATTAAGGGACATACAAAATTGCAAGCGCATCCTTCCTAACATTCTGATGTAGGAAATTTTTTTAAAATCAAATGATATATATATATATATATATATATATAATGTAGATTTGATTAGCCGTATTAGCTCAGCAGACAAGATGCCAAAATACCTGATTATTGCAATATGCAATGATACCTTTTTTCTTTTTTTTATTGGTCTAACATAATAAGTAAATAAAAAAATTATGTTAGTACAATAAAAAAAAGTTATCATTTGAATACTGCAATAATCAGGTATTTTATATATATATTTATATATATATATATATATATATACATATACACACACACACACACAAAGATACATTAATAATCCCTTTCAACCTTTTCAATTACAACATTACAAATGTAATTTCTAGGGAGGCACTGTTTGGATTTATTAAAATCAGGTTAATCATAAGGATTAAGGTGTTATTCCCCAAACAGTACATGACGGGGAACTGAAAAACAAACCATAAATTCTAAGCCAGGGGTCAGCAACCTATGGCACGTGTACCATGTACGGCACTCAAGGATGCCACATTTAAACAGGTTTTGGCCTATAAGGAGTCCCATTGGCACTTTAACGCCTTAAGGACACATGACATGTGTGACATGTCATGATTCCCTTGTATTCCAGAAGTTTGGGCCTTAAGGGGTTAAATATCTGCTAGTGCAAACCGAGCGGTGATTGCATGTGATTAGGGACAATCCTCAATTTCCACATTGCAGCACGTAGAGGAATTGATCTCAGATCACTTCCACCACACGCTAGTGAACGGGAATCCACACTGGAGTAGAGCAGGCTGTCGCAGCTATTGCCCTTGACCTGTATCTGGTCAGCGCAGTCCTCACTGGACCCCAGGTAAGCTAACCACATTGCAAGATTTACACAGAATTGCAGAAGTAGCACTCCCTCATACAAATGATACAAACAGCACACACAAACACCACACCACTGACAATCCACATACATAAACACAACCCCACAAGCAGCCTCTCAGATGAAATACCATAAGCAGCCCCACACATGTACACACCACCAAACACACACACACAATTCCACAAACTAATACTGAACATATACAATATAACAGCCAACATATGCACAAATACAACATTACAAAGCAACTGCAGCTTTGTAATAACACAAGCACAATAAGACAAACACACCACAATAAAATAAAAATAAAAATACGACCAGCACACCGAGGGACTCAAAGATCTTGTTTTGGCACAGTACTATTTAAAGGTTGCCTACCCCTGTTCTAAACCAAAATAATAATGTAAGAAAAATAGCAGAGGTGCTGAATGTATCCATTTAATTAAATGTGGCTACAAATTCACCACAATATACTATTTAAATGACTAACAAAAATTTGCACAAAACCAAACACTGCACCACTAGGCCTGCCCCTCTGATTCTCAGACATCAAATTGGGAATTTGTTTCCTTTCTCCTGACTAGCTTGTGTGTGCAATATGCTAATGCGGCAAGGGCAGCTGGTATGAATATTTTTTTTTTCTCTCCTGGAGACAGCGCAATCTGATCAGATTGCTGGAAACAATCCAGTAAACAAAATTGCAAACCAAACTGTGAACAGGGTGATCCCACAGTATTGGTACCATCAGCTTAATGGGCAGTTCCAATTATCCTAGAACTGCAGCTGGGGGGATAAACTAAACTTCCAATAAACTCCTGCTGGACAAGGATGTATACAATAATGCATTATCAATATTATATTCTCAACATAATGCACTAAAAACTGTACGGTTCATTAATGTCTATTTTTGTGTTGTTAATCCTCTGAATATTTTGTAAGTGTATCATACAACAGTTGCTAAAATAAGAATACATAGCTAAATTTGCATGGGTAAAAGAAATAAAATTAATAATATGTATAACAATAAACAAACAAATAAAACCATATCAATTTTATTAAAGTGTGCAGTTCCATTGGCTTTTGTCAAGCGGTACAGCAATAACTGTAGGATTCCCTGGAATCCTATGACCTAGCCCACCAACCATCTCCATCCAAATATTTATATAGCATGAGAGGCATTGCACTGGTTACGGGTGCCAGTCCGAAATGGTAAACATTGATCTGCATGTCCCAAAAGAGCTGTGGAAACCTTCCCTGTGCTCACAGCTTCTCATTGCATATGTATGTATGCACGTGTTCTCACAAACAAATATTTGGACGTATTATAAAAAAACAAGTGAATCTTTACACATCTGCAGCTGAAATGGTGGGCTTAAGGTGCCATGGAATCCTCTGGGCCTAGCAGCATGTCCACGTAAAGGAGCCATAGTTGTCACGGTGCATGGAATTTCTCTTAAACACAACTTGGCACTTATGTGCACTTACGTTTAACACAAAATGGGAATTACTGTAACAAGTATTATGAAAATCTAGGACTCATGAGGTACTCAAACTGAAACAGGACAGTATTCCTTATACTTGGCGGAACAAAGGTGTATTAAAGGGTCAATTAAATAAGTCTGAACATAAATTTAAACTTGGATCCTGCATGAGCAGAGTCCGGTAAGTGACTTTTCTAAGAACTACTATTTTAAACGACTCCATAAATGTATATATGGTTAACACAAGACACCAACAAGAAAGATATCCATTTATAAATTAAGCACAAAAGAAGAGGCACATGCTTCAGCGTTTCCTTGGATTTTCAAAAGCATATATTACGGCAGTGCAATGGCAAACATATGCAATAGCACCATAAATATAAACAATAATAATATGATAATATATTATATGTATGGCACAAATGCACTAAACAACTAACACAGAAGACAAAAAAAAAAAAAAAAAGAGAAATCAAAGCATCTTGATTAAGAATAATATATAACATTAAACATGCAAAAAAAAAAACAAACAAAAAAAAAAAGTCAGAAACCAACAGACATGCATTACTTACATGTGTGATTTAGCACCACAGATCCAATTAATTGGATGCATTTTTCCTGACTCTGGTAAGATGTTAATCAATGTTTTATAATTCTTGGCATGTGAAATCAAAACACGTTTTGAGATGTAAAAGGAGAGAGGGGTAAACAAAGAAAAAGGCACAATTAAATAAATGTAGTTTACCCTTCTGACTACCGGTAGAGCAGGCCCTGTCCTTAACCCCTTAAGGACACATGACGTGTGTGACACGTCATGAATCCCTTTTATTCCAGAAGTTTGGTCCTTAAGGGGTTAAAGGGATTAAAATAAATGTGTATATGCAACTTATGTAATGAAAAAGGTTTGTACTTTTATTTCTGTTGGGGGGTGTGTGTAAAGTCACCTTTCTAGGTGTGAAATTGCTAGCAAATTCAACAGTGCTTGATTCCTTGACTAATAAGTCCTGCATCAGTCATATATTCAATTTCATCTAATGTAATCACAAGTAAGGCAGTATTTACACATTTTTAATTAGAAAAGAAAAAAAAATGTTTTGGTATAATATGCAGCAAATTTGAAATGAACAGTTTAGTTAGGATTTGATGCTAACCCACAGGCAACCAATTAATGTCCCGTAAATCCACGTGTTTATATAAATCTTTCTTCCTGTTTCAGTATAAAGCATGCCTGCTGTCACTCCAGTTAAGAGTAATAAGGAAGGCACGGTTCTCTTCAAACTGAGCTTGGCAGGTTTTCCTTCTCCAGGAAACTTGTTCCTTTTTTCCGGGTCTGTGGCTTCGTAAAATTCTGATAGCAATCTAGTAAAAATAAATAAATATATATAATAATAATAATATACATATATCTAAACATATACAAACACACTATATATAAATATATACACACACATAAATAACAGCATATGTAAATGCACACACCCAGTGTCCTAAATCTGAAATAATTGCAGTAAAAAAAAAAAAAAAAAAAAAAAAAACAACACATTTGTACAAATGTAAATGGACACTATATTCAGCAGAACCACTAAAGCTTAATGTAGTGAATCTGGTGTCTATAGACTGTCCATGCAGGCTTTTTTTGTTTACATTGCTACCTAATAACACCTCTAGTGGCAGTCACTCAGATGGCCACCAGAGATGCCTTCTATATCCGTGAAGTATCTATGTTCAGCCTCTCCACACTCTGCATGGAGGTACTGAATGCTTCCCACAGTGACATGGGAGAATTGGTGAGTAAAATACGTGTTAGCTCCATTCGGGAGAGACCATTCGCAAAGCTTTAAGCAACAAAAAATAAATATTTCTTTTTAAAAAGTGCACATTTAGAAGTACAATACTGTCTCTCTTGTACAAAGCTGTGAGTTCCTGTACTAGTTAGGACAGGAAGAAGGTAGCAGAGTTTCCCTGTATGCGGGCTCACAGACAAAACATGCAGGGAAAGTGGAGTATTTTGAATCATAAGCTAAGTAGGAAGTAGGCATGTCCCTTTAATCCATCTGAATGATGAATGAAATTAAAAATACCAATGATAACAAAAAAACTAAAACATACTTATCCTTAATTTCAAAACGTTCATGAAGCCATCGTCTCATGAATATCTGTTCTTTCGGAATATCTTTTACATCAACGCGTTCAAAAACAATATGAATCCTTGGGCATTCCTTGCACAAAAACTCTGGCAGAAAAAAAAAATACATTAATGTATATTTTACAGGAGAAAGTCATACAATTTAGTGAAAGCAAAGATTGCGGTTGAGTTTTCATATAGAAAAAAACAACATTGACAAGCCATCACCAATGCCTGAATTCCAATGCATTTAGTTAGAAGGAACAAAAACTTCCACTTTCATATTCCAAATCAATGCCATATATTATTTACTAGTATTTGTATTGAATAAATCATTTTTTCAACTTTTCATCTCCACCCCTCCTATACATACCTCTACCTCATATTCTTGGTAACCCTTTTCTCACTCCGATCATGTTCACATCACTACCCCCACAAGCACACACCTCAAATTGGAAAACAAATTATTAACCCCTTAAGGACCAAACTTCTGGAATAATAGAAAGAAGGAGGGCGTATACCGCGCCTATTTGTTTAAATTAAAATATACAGAAAATACATACATATGTTCTTGGATTTTCCAATAAATCGTGACCTCAAAAAAAATTAAGACAAAAAATAATAGTGCAATACAGCAAATTTTATCTTAAAAATAAGTGATTAGTAACTATGTACAGTCCACTCACATGGAGATGAGCTATAACAGAGCTCTACTGTGAAGCGCTTGGACGGTACAATCCCCGTCTTTGGATTTGTAGTAGTTGCCACAGATGTTCTCAATATGCCATGTGCGTAGTTGGTATAAAAAACAGAAAGATAACAGCAATATGGTGAAGTAAGTACCGATGGTATAATAGATAATAAATGGTATTGTACTTACACTTTCCAGAGCATGTGACCTGCTCTGGTGTAAACAGCTTGGGTGGTATGATCCCCACCAAGGATATACAGGATACCAGGAAATGAAGATAGTAAGTCTAAAAAGTAACTTAGAAGTATACTTTAATATATATAAACAAAACAATGGTTAATAAAATGTAAATATAAAATATAGTCCCACTTCACTTAAGTGGGACTATATTTTATATTTACATTTTATTAACCATTGTTTTGTTTATATATATTAAAGTATACTTCTAAGTTACTTTTTAGACTTACTATCTTCATTTCCTGGTATCCTGTATATCCTTGGTGGGGATCATACCACCCAAGCTGTTTACACCAGAGCAGGTCACATGCTCTGGAAAGTGTAAGTACAATACCATTTATTATCTATTATACCATCGGTACTTACTTCACCATATTGCTGTTATCTTTCTGTTTTTTATACCAACTACGCACATGGCATATTGAGAACATCTGTGGCAACTACTACAAATCCAAAGACGGGGATTGTACAGTCCAAGCGCTTCACAGTAGAGCTCTGTTATAGCTCATCTCCATGTGAGTGGACTGTACATAGTTACTAATCACTTATTTTTAAGATAAAATTTGCTGTATTGCACTATTATTTTTTGTCTTAATTTTTTTTGAGGTCACGATTTATTGGAAAATCCAAGAACATATGTATGTATTTTCTGTATATTTTAATTTAAACAAATAGGCGCGGTATACGCCCTCCTTCTTTCTATTATTCACTCACAAGGTTGGGGAATCCTTGTTCTGTATACTGCTGCCTGATCACTATAGCGAGCGCCTACTATCTCTCTTTTTTTAAACTTCTGGAATAAAAGGGAATCATGACATGTCACACATGTCATGTGTCCTTAAGGGGTTAAACACCTGCTCAGTTGCTGTAACTTATCGGAGGTCTGACCTCATTCAAATGTACCAGTTTAGAGATATTTTTTTTGTGGTCAAAGTTCAAGTGTCATGAAAAATCACTGTGCATACAGACAAAAGCGAAGTGCATGCACAAAACAAACAAAAATGGCTAAGGCCCAATATTTCAATGAAAAGGTAAAAGGTAACATATCAAACCCAAGAAACTTCTGTAAAATCAAAAGTAACATACAAACCACCACAATCCACTCCCAACCCTCCGCTGTCAAAATGGACAAGACAACCCTGCATTAAAAGCAAATGCCTTTAATAATTACTTGCTTGGTTGTGCCACTGCATTGATAGCTAAGCTAATGAATGACAAGCAATCTCAAAAGCGATTACAAATGCAGATCAGGCACAGCTAAATTTACAAAGACCTTATGTAGAGATATTAAATTTAAGACTTGTGTCTGTTAGTGTCATTAATAAACACCATAATAATCTAAAAATGAAAAACTAGTGCAACAATCCAACTATCTGACCTCTGATCAATCACGCTTTCGTCCAAATCACTCAACTACAACTGCCCTCTTAAAAGTTTGCAACGACAACCAAAATGGCATGGAACAAGGAGAACCAACCGGAGCTATTTTCTTTGATCTTGCCAAAGCCTTTGACACGGTAGACCATGTCATTCTATTGCAAAAACTTAAAAACTCAGGTATTGGCAACTATCCGCTAACCTGGTTTTAGCCATATGCATCAGAGTGATTGCAATATGTGTCCATTTCTGACCGCACATGTGGTGTTCCCCAACGCTCCATACTCTGCTCCCTACTAGTAACATTATTCATGAATAATCTACCTAACATCTGCAAAGCCTCAACTGTACACATGTACACATACAACACAGTAATCTACGCAAACTAAATTTACAGCAGCTTGAGGATGTGCTCCAAAACCAGTTTGCAGAGGTAGAAAAGTGGATTGTGGATAACAAACTTTACCTAAACACGGACAAAACTGTCACAATGATCTTTGGAACGGTACCTAAATTACTTAAATTAAAAAATTCAGAGCTATGCATCAAAACAAAATCAAATAGTACACTGACTGCAGTTCACTCTTTTAGAAATCTAAGTATGTTGCTAGACCCCAATCTATCTTTTGGCCTCCACATTGAAAAACTCTCATCAAAACTTTATCCAAAAATAGGTGCCCTATACAGAAACAAATCCTGCCTAAGCCCCGCGATAAGGAAGCAGATTGTGCAACAAATGCTAACGCCAGTCATTTAATATGGGGATGTAGTGTATGATTTTCAGTAATCTTTAGGGACATTCTCTGAAGTCTCAGAGAAGCTAGTCTCCAATAGGGACAGTTCTGCCAGATTTGAGGCATTAAATATCAGAATGCTATCTGTGACCTTCACTCCAACATGGTTATTCACTGAAAACAGTTATGTAGGAATGGATATTGAAAGTGAAAATGTTAGAACAAACCACCACAATTTGAAAGATTGTTCAACGCTTCTATTGTGGTCAAAAACATGCAGTATACCTGGTTAGTTCTCCACAATTCTTAGTTTAGTGAAGAACTCTTGTGCATTCTTCAGAGAGGGGAAAAAAACGGTTTCCTTTTAAACAAATCTGCTTTTTAAGCATTTAAAAACCGCATTAGTTAGGCTTAGCACAGAACACCCTTGAAGGTGTTACAGGAGAATCAGGGACTAGCTTAGAGAATTTCTTTTCAAGCTAATCTCTCCTGGATAGAAGCCTATATTTAAGAGTTAATGCTGATTTATGTGAAATATACACCTATGTCACCAGAGTGATTTAGGTGCAACACATCTCTATATCTACATATTGGATCCAAGCATCACTCTATCCTGCGCAGGCTCTTGCCTAAACCTATAGATTTAAAGGGATCCCCCCCTGCTCATGGCTTCAATATATAATAAGTGAAGTATCACTATTGTTTCATATCATTAGCCATAATTGGGGGAGATTCAATACAGTACTCCTTTGTTTACTTTATTTTAAAAGGACCTAATAAAGACATTTTTTTATTTTATATACCGTATTTTTCTACAAAGGACACCTGTTAAGCTAATGAGAAGCATATACTCCTGCTTCTTATTAATTTTGTCCCTCCTATATATTTGCCACACCTTCTAGGACTAGCGGGTTAGCTTTCTATATAAGTTGTTTTATTCTACAATTTGACAGCAGCAGATCTCCCCTAGGGGAGACTCCTTCTGTTCTTTCTATAAATTTATTAGCGGGTACAAGCCCTCGGTGGAGCTGGCACCACCTCCTGACCATACTTTCCTTGCCTCTGCCTCTCATACCCCTCTTTTTACATCTCTGAAGGGAGGTAGGCGAGACAGGGAAACAACTACTTACTTTTACTTTAAAAGTTATTTGACACATAAAGGGTTATTGACTAAAGTGGAGAATTCTAAATGAATGTCGAATTTAAAGGACCACTATAGGCACCCAAACCACTTAACCTCAATGAAGTGGTTTGAGTGCCAGATCCCCCTAGTTTTAACCCTGCAGCTGACACATAGCAGTTTCAGAGAAACTGCTATGTTTACACTGCAGGGTTAATCCAGCCTCTAGTGGCTGTCTCCCTGACAACCACTAGAGGTCGCTTCCACGATTTACACTGAGTAAATCACATTTATTTGACGCTGGACCTCCTCACAGACCTCCAGCGTCAAAAAAGATCCACATAGGAAAGCATTGAGTAATGTTTTCCTATGGGCAGGTTTGAATGCGCGCCACTCGGGAGCAGACGTCGATGGAGGAGGAGAGGTCACCAGTGCCGAGGGATTTATTCGCCACGGAACTGGGCCCTAGTCGCTCTATAGCGTTAGGAAAACATATTTGTATATCTAACGCTATAGTGTTCCTTTAAAGGCAAAATAGTAAATTTTTTCATTGCAGCTATCTTTCTTTACCCTGAATGTGAAATTCACCTTGAAATCTAAGTTAATAACCCTGACAATGTTTTCATTCTCTAGATCTCACAAGGCAAAACTAGAATAAACTAGTATGTGTTTAAAGAAATGCAGTTAAGGGAGATAAAACAAATGTATACATTTCTATCAGTGCGTGAGCACAAAGCTCTGAACCCGTTTCTGCACATTATACAGACAAAACCAATCCTACTCAATTTCTCATCATAACAAAACCATTTTATTCACACAATGTCACAAAACAGATTGCCATATTATCTAGTGTCTGTTATCCACTGCACAATTCCAGAGGACAAGTTTGTCTAAAATAGTCTTCCAAAAATAAAATTACACCCCTTGGACAATATGTCTTCGTTATTACAAAATCATGATTTTATTTTCTAAATAGATATGAAACCCAAACATGTTCACCATTTTCTTTCTTTATAGTAGAGTTTAAAGATGGTTATGGTGCCATACCAACATTGGAAATGTATACAGGACAGGGATTGGAAGAGCAATTTAGGACCATCCCATCGAATCATTTATTGTTAAAAGCCACGTGCTGCTAATGTGAACCTTCAATAACTATTTGCCACCTCACATGATTAAAGGAGAAAGGAACTTTTGGTCCCCATTTCTTTGGCCACGACTGAGAAATCAGTAGTTTCCTCATCCATATAGAAGCTGTTCGTGAGCATCAAATGAGGATAAATCAGAGTTAAAAATCACACTCCAGACCCATTAACCACTTCAGCATGCCTAAAGGGACACTCCGGGAGGAGCGTGGGTGGACCCTGAACCAGCGCCGAGGGAAATCGGCGCTGGATAAAGGTAAGTCACTGAAGGGGTTTTAACCCCTTCAGCAACTTGGGATGGGGGGTGGGAGGGAGAGGGCTTTAAGTGCTTTATGTGTAAAGAGTGCAACTTTTTTTTTCTTTAATAGAAATTAGCACTTTTATAAATTTATCTTGTTACACTCACATGGTTTACAAGTTACAGTCCTGTAACTTCCTGGTTTTGTTAGATCAGTGGAGCTGAACTCAAGAGATGGCAATTACCTCTTGCAAAGACTTCTCATGGAGCTGCATTAGGAAGTCTGTGATTGGACAGTCACAGAAAGTCTGGGTGGGGTTAGATGGGGAGAGCTTGCAAGGGCAGCAGATGAGAACCATTTTTTTTATATAATTAAATGCATGCAGAATTTCACAGGGGATATATCTACTAAACAGTGTTATTTATTTTTGTATTTGGACAGTGCAGTGTCCCTTTAATAAAATATATTTATTTTATCATTGTAAGTAATGGTGTGTATCAACTACAGAATGTCATGATTACGGTGTTAAATGAAAGCTGTAGGTAATCTCAAGTGCTCAGTCAAAGTTATTTAGTTTTGTTACCAAGTGCCGTCTGAGCACCGTGTGTTACCAAGCTGAGTACTGAACCTCTGAACCACCAAACCAACCTTGCTAAACTCTTTACTCCCTGGACACGGAACGGATTTTGACTACTCTCAACTCTTTACTCCAAACTGACGGATCGGGTAAGATGGGTGGACGGCAGAGACGTTCTATGCCGCCCGCCAGCGTTTAGGCTCGGCTCCTTAAGGACGGCATAGAACGCCCGCCGTCCTTAATGGGTTAAACAATTGAACACACAACACAGGTTTATCTCCACCAAAAAATATATGCTCTCCATGAAAGCAGAGTATTTTGGGGCTTTTTTGTTTGTTTGTTTTTTTTTTTAAATCAAAATATTAAACAATAGAGACAAATTTTCAAAGAATTCTTTGCGCGTATTAACCAAGGGTGCCAAAATCAGGGCACTGTAGAAGGTCTACGGGATATGCTAGATTAAAGCTACTAGGCAGACAGGCTTAATGCACCATCCTCAACAAACCTATACTCAGTAGTAGGCAACCTTTGGTACTCCAGATGTTGTGGACTTTATCTCCCATAATGCTGTAAGAACCATAACAGTGGCAAAGCATCAGGGGAGATAAAGTCCACAACATCTGGAGTGTCGAAGGTTGCCTATTCATGCATGAGTCTAGCGAATATGGTCCCTGTGGGTGGAAAAGAACATGAAAGTTCCTATCTGACAGTTCCAGCTATCACATGGGTATTATACTTATAAATACACAGGCGCTCACTGATATATGAAAATGTAATGTAACGCTAAAAGAATATAACAATTTCCACCACTTGAAATGAATTAGCAAAGGCACTTTGCAATCTTTGCTATTAGCAGATTCTTTTTGAGTGCAGAGCACAAATGAGCTATGATTAATTAGGGTAGCACTCGGTAACAACAGTCTAGCCGATCCTATTCACGTAAAGCTTATGATTTGCTATGGGTAAAAATTGTGAAACTCCTATTCCTGTTTCATGTTACTAATATAAATGAGGATGCAGCACATCGCTACAATCAGGAACAAAAGCACTGTATGTACATGGCTGGCACTGGGTAAACACAGCTGGGTTCTGTCTACGAAGACTCTGGAGACCAGTGATAGATCTAGGCACGTAATCTTGCATCAGTAGGATTCCCATTGGGATTACGCAATTAAGACTAAGAAAATTACGTTTCAATGTAGCCAGCACAGGGCATAGCATTTAGTCACAACCACACAGTTGCTTTAAAAAAAGTTTCAGAGATTGTCCAACATTCATCTTCTAAAGTATGAGAAAAAAAATTAATGTTTTGGTGTGATGTTTTTACATATATCTAATAAAAGAATAAAATGTTTAACTTTTTGAGAGGCACGGCTTGTTACAGCCTCTTTATTTTCGTTTTGCCTGGGGAGGGGTGCAGAGATTTATTCTGTGATTAACCGGAGCGGTTATTAGAGCAGTCTTAAATAAAAGGGGGAAAAAAAGGGAGCTTGAGGCTTTGTGTTTAACATGGGATATAGAAGAACGTGTGCAATCAAAAAGCTTATATCATGTTAGATTACATAGCCTCATTTACAAAACAATCTTCACATCTTATATAAGAAAGAATATTACTGTGCTATACCTTTTATTTGCAAAATATAAACACAAAGCCAAAAACACTAAATAAAAAAATAAAAAAACAACAAAAAACAAACAAAACACCACCCACAGGAAGTAGTACAAACAGGCTCCCGATATAATTTTTTTTGGGGGGGGAAGGGGGGTTGATCGTAAGCTCATGGGCTTTATAACAAACTAGAATCTTAAATGGCTTGAATGGCTAAATCTCTAATCATGGGCAGGGCACTCTTTACCTTTGTTTTGGTTGTATATGTTGTACTGTCTTTTTTCCTAATTGGACAGCACTGCAGAATATGCTAGTGCTTTATAAATACTAGGCATTAAAATTATATATGCATACATATATCTCACAGCCTTTCAAAGTGAATAAGCAGTTTTTTTCAAGATTTTAGTTATATAAAGGAAAAACAAAACTGAAGTGTAAAGAGTTTATTAGAGGAAGAGCGCATTCTTGGCTATATATGACCTAGTCTTTAAAAACAAAAACAAAAAACAAACATGTTTTACTTCAAAAGAGATACGGATCCCCTCTGATGAGCTTCACTGGTGAAACGCGCACGTCAGGGGCTCTGGACACACGTTGACACATTACTGGCGTCGGTCTCTTACCCTCCGCTCACCTCTTTGGGGACCTACCGATGCCAAGTTAATTTATGTCCAGCATCTTAGGAGTTTTTAATACTATGGAGACTCTGTGACTCGTTACTATTGTATATACTTTATTTACTTCTATTTTGGTTTAACTTGGGGGGACGTAGGCTAGAACAGGCATTTTGATAAGCCACAGCAGGGCGAAGAGAATTAAAGGTGTCAAAGAGACGCCTGGGATTGCGGGAGCATGAACTAATGAGAGAGGAAAAGTAGGACTGTTTGGCAAGGGCTGCGCTGTATGAACGCACTATGAATCTATAATGGATAAAGTCTGACTGGGTGCGAGACTTCCTCCAGGAGCGTTCAGCACAACGGGAGCATCTTTGAAGGTAGTGTGTTGATTTAGTATGCCACGGTTGGGGGCGGGTCCTCCTCGAGGTGCTTGTTTGGAGTGGTGCTGCAGCGTTCAAGGCAGAGGTGAGGGTAGTGTTATATGTGGAGATGGCCAGAAGGACAGGGGAGGGAAGGGATGGACAGCAGTTGTGAATCAATATCAGCCGATAACTGCTGGAGATCAAGAGAATTAAGGTCCCTCCTGAGTTGAGGGGGGTTAGGCTGAGGGGGTACATGAGAGCAAATGATAAGAGGTGGTGATCAGAGAGAGGAAATGGAGTGTTGCAGATATTAGATACTGTACATGCATAAGTGAAGATTAGGTCAAGGGTATTGCCAGCTACATGGGTGGGAGAATTAGCCCACTGTGATAGGCCAGCCCACTGTGATAGGCCGAGTAAACGTGTTTATTTGGCCTGTCTTAGCCTTTGAGTTTGACATGCCTGTCCTACAGTCTCACTGCTCAATCTGGGAGTTAAAGTGCCATATAAGAGGCATGAGAATATCAGCTTATTAAGAGAGCATTTTCATAGATGTATATAATGGAGCTCAACACTCGCTGTTCCTGTGTGTCCAAATTGTCTTGTTGCAAATACATCTCTGTTAGTCCACCTATTGCACAGCGCTACAGAATTTGTTGGCGCTTTATAAATAATACTAAAACTTTGGATTAGTTCTTTGTAAGCACACGCTGCTATCGTTAAAATGTATAAAATGGAGTCATGTTTCATATCTGCATCTCTTCATAGTTTGTGAAACAATTGGGGTATAGCAAATAGGATTATTTTTCCAATACAAGCTAATAATAGATAATTCCTTATGATCCCCGTTAATATTGTTTTAATTCAGTCAAACTGGTGTGGTACCATGCTACTTTCCTGGCAGTAAATGATTCACGGTTCTGGGTAAGAAACTGCTTATCATAGGGATTGGGCCATATCTGGTCATGCCAGTCTGTATGCCTGGAGGTGCAGAAAAGATAGGGATTTCAGGGGGTAAAATCATTGGAATGGGGAATCTAGTCATATGCGTTTTGGGTAGCGTCAGGGAAATCAGTGCTTGTTTCTAGCTCAGGCACATATTCACAGTCACCTGTGTCACTCACTGAGGTGCTGTAGTCTTGGAATTGGCCGTTAAAATTTTATAATCCTCCTCGGTTCTAAGCATTTTCAGATTGAACTTTAACACCTAAACTACCTTAAAAAAAAATTTTGCTTTGTTTAAACTTTTTTTTTTAACCCCTAACTATCCTAACACTAAATGTCTGAATTTCCCACTGCTACCCACACCAGCTATCGAAATCACAAAATGTAAAATAAATTGAAAAAAAATAAAACAATACAATTATTTAGCCCTTGAGGGTTAAAAAAATAATAATCAAGATTAACCCCAGTGACCAAAACGTGGCAGATTCATGGACATGGCTGAATGACTGTTTGCCCCAGGAGTTCCCCTGGATCCAAGCCTTGCCAAAGGTATCCAGCTCCCCTAAACAAAAGCGTAATGTGGTAACCATCACTAAGTATATATTACGAACTGAAAAAAGATTTCCAAAGGCTGCATTTTTATAAAGCAGTTTAATAGCACTAATAAATTTACATGATAAGGATATAAGACAGTTGTGTGACAATATAAATTGCACGCTTGGGATGGTATTTGGCACCGACACGCAGCGCATTACATCTTACTTGAGATCAATCCAAGTTTTAACAGCTTCAACCAAAGGATTTATAGCAAATAAAATAGAACTTGTCTAGCTCAGAACTGTTGACACATACCTGCAAGCATTTATTGACTAGAAATATATATATATATATATGGAATACCTGTCATTGACGGAGCCTCTTTCCTTTGTCCTTCTTGGTTTGTAGTTCTTTCATATGCTACCGTGACATCGTAGACAGCATCAAGGTGGTTCTGCATCGCGTCAATTGCAACATGGGTGGCCTTCACACGCGGAGTCAACACATGTTTCAATACTGGAAGACCTAGAAAAAGGAAATCTTTACTTATAGAAATGTATAAACACAGTAAAACAAGTGAAAAAATGCGCTTTCAATTGAGAATAACAGTTCTAAAAAATAAATAAATTAAATATCTTAAAACGAAGCAGCACCTATACAGTGTGTTAGCCCCCAAAAACTCAAATAGTAACAAAAACTAGAAAAATAGGTGCGCTATAATTTAAATTGCACAATTATTTAGCAGCAATCCGTGCAAATGTACAGTGAAATAACATAGATTGCAATGTTTCGTGTAGAAAACACTCTTATTCACATATATAACAATCTGTGTCAGTAATCAACTCTTTAGTGCAGAAATGTCCAAATGTGCAAACTTCAAAATCCACTTAAAGTGATATTGTGCATAAAAATTGCGACTTACGCTAGCAGCTAATGTTCAGATAAATCTCATCTCCAAATATAGGAACATAAAAGGAACAAAAAGCATATATAGTGTAATACTGTAAAATACAAATAGCAAAAATTCTGGGTGAGATAAGAAATACACTTACAAACATAGAGCAGATGAGTCTGCTCTAACTTAGATAGCCCAAGTAAAAAGACTTCCACTCTGGCCAGTGAAATTAAGTGAACAGCCTTTATTGAAGACAGATTAAAATGAATTAGATATCACCCGGGTCCCTTCTGGCAAAACGATCCTGTTTATGGACGCGTGCAGTTGCCGGCCGGCAAAAAAGTGTTCGTGCACGTTCCTAATGCAGTTGTATTCGCGGTCGGGATACTTCCAGGAGGCGGAGTTTGCAGAGATTTATCTGAACATTAGCTGCTAGCGTAAGTCGCAATTTTTATGCACAATATCACTTTAAGTGGTTTTTGAAGTTTGCACATTTGGACATTTCTGCACTAAAGAGTTGATTACTGACACAGATTGTTATATATGTGAATAAGAGTGTTTTCTACACGAAACATTGCAATCTGTTATTTCACTGTACATTTGCACTGATTGCTGGTAAATAATTTTGCACTTTAAATTATCGCGCACCTATTTCTCTGGTTTTTGTTATTATAGAAATGTATCACATATCATTGTAATACTTGGAAGCCTCAGACAATATACAGCCAAGCCAGATTTCTCAAAGGAACACTATAGCACGAGGAATACCCAATACCCAATGCTATAGTGTTCAGCACTTGAATCAATGCTTTTCTATTGGGCTTCTGTGTCACGTGACTGAGTTTTATTCCGTCAGTGCAGCGGAAGTGCCTCTGGTGGCTGTCAAACTGACTGTCACTACAGGTGGACTTAAAGGGACACTCCGAGCACCTATAAATGTTTTGCAAAATGTGGCACTGTGAGCCTGCCATTTTAGATACATCACCATACTGAAAAAGACCTCCTTATCAAAAAGGTATGCAACAGATCAGCCACCGACACCACTAAGCGATCTGAACTACAAATCAACATTATAACATTATCACATTATCACATTATAACAGGAGGACACCCAGACATAATGTTTTACATTGTAGGGTTAAGGGCCCAGAAGCACTACACCCAGCATCCATCTCAATGAAGTGGTCTCGGTGACTATATTATTCCTTTAACAGTCAGGGAAGCATGGACTGCATGGAATTGCAGAAAGGCTCTAGTTAAAACCCTTTTGATGTTATAGCTTTGTAGGATACCTTACAACTAATCCACACAGGATAATATCTTTTGCAAAGATCAGACCAAACACTATGCTAAACATAATCCAGTCTGTACACTGATAGGCCACAACATTAAAATCACTGACCGGCGAAGTAAAAAACATTGATTATATTTTTACACCGACACCTGTAAAGGTGGGGGACATATTAGGCGGCAAGTGAGCAGTCAGTTATTTCATTGCTTGTGTTGAAAGCAGGTGAAATGGGCAAAAGGCCTGAGTGACTGACAAGGGCCATATAGTAATGAGTAGATGACTAGTCAGAGCATCTGCAAAATGTCAAGTCTCATGGGATGTTCTGTATGCAGTGGTTAGTAACTACCAAAAGCGGTGCCAGAAGGCTAAATCGACATCGAGGTCATGGGCACTCAAGGATCATTGTTGAAGCATGTGGGGAACGAAGACTAGCCCTTCTGGTCCAATCACACAGAAGAGCTACTGTAGCTCCAATTGCTGAAAAATCTAATGCTGGCCATGATAGAAAGTAGTCAGAAAACAGAGTGCATTGCTGTTTGCTGCATATGGGGTTGCATGGACACAGTCTGGTCCCATTTTTAAAAATTATATAATACTCAGCAGTGGTAAGGCTTAATAATCACAATGTTCAGAAATAAAAATGAAAATACCACAGACTAGTTAGGGCTAGGGTGAAGTAACTGAATGAAGTAGAAGCTTAAAGGGACACTATAGGCACCCAGACCACTTCAGCTCATTGAAGCATGTTTACATTGCTGCATTAAAGGACCACTCTAGTGCCAGGAAAACATACTCGTTTTCCTGGCACGAGAGTGCCCTGAGGGTGCCCCCACCCTCAGGGACCCCCTCCCGCGCCGGCTCTGGAAAGGGGAAAGTGTTTAAAACTTACCTTTTTCCAGCGATGGGCGGGGAGCTCTCCTCCTCCGATCCTCCTCCCCGTCGGCTGAATGCGCACGAGCGGCAAGAGCTGCGCGCATTCAGCCGGTCACATAGGAAAGCATTCATAATGCTTTCCTATGGACGCTGGCGTGCTCTCACTGTGAAAATCACAGTGAGAATCAAGCAAGCGCCTCTAGCGGCTGTCAATGAGACAGCCACTAGAGGAAATAGGGGAAGGCTTAACCCATTCACAAACATAGCAGTTTCTCTGAAACTGCTATGTTTATGAAAAAATGGGTTAACCCTAGAAGGACCTGGCACCCAGACCACTTCATTAAGCTGAAGTGGTCTGGGTGCCTAGAGTGGTCCTTTAAGTCTGCCTTAAGTCTTGGAGACAGCCACTGGACGCCCTTCCTGCATCCAAACAGACCTTTGATCCTGTATCTGATGCTGGATGTCCTCACGCTCTGCATGAGGACATCAAGCGTCAGATTTTTGCCCTATAGGAAATTATTGAGTCACTGCTTTCTTGTGGGGAGATTCTAATGCGTGCAGTGCTTGATGCGTATGTGCATTAGTGCCTCCTTATTAAGCACCGTCAGAGGAGGTGGAGCAGTGACCCAGCACCAAGGGACATCAGTGCTGGGATAAGGTATGTAAATAAAGGGTTTTTAACCCTTTAACAAACAGGGGTGGGAAGTGCGTGAGGGAGGGGGCTGGCAGAGGGGCTATAGTGCCAGGAATACATAATTGCATTCTTGGCATTTCTAGTATTCCTTTAACCATGTACAACTCTATAATTTTAAAATATTCAGATCTCTACTGCAGGGATTGATCACATGCAGCACTTTTATAACACAGAGGTCTAAATCCATGATATTACTGGGTTTCTGAGCATTATGCAATTTAGAAGTACAATGTCCTGATAAAAAGGTCCTGCTCAATCATCATAAGAACTGAAAAAAAGCTGCAGTTTTGTGTTTTTTTATGAGAATGTATTTTTGTGCATCTGTAGAGTTTAAGGATCCTGTGAGAAAATCGAATCTGCCTGTGAGTCTTTATCGTATGTTGCGCCAACATGACAGCATGAGTTTTCAGTAAAAAGAAACAAAAATGCATTATTGCCTGGAATTAAGTCAACCACTTTCTAAGAAGAATTGAAAGAAGTCCTTAAAATAGCCCAAAAGCCTATAAATGACTGCAGCTTTAAGACTCCGATAAATGAAGACCATTACTGAATCACTGGGCGGCTAGTTTGGTTAAGTCAAAAGCCATGGCCTGCTGAGGGTATCAGACACCAAGCTGAGAGTTTACAGTCGTGGGAATGGTGTTTTTAAATCCTCAAAAGCTTATTTCACCTAGATATGAAATCAGTAATATTAAACAGATGTAGACATGTTTTTGTTCTAAACTGTGACTGAGCTACTAATCCATTACTGTCATCGGAAGGTTGTCTGAGGATAAGTTTACATGCTTCTTAATGTATGTTAAGTCATGGCAAATACATGTAGGCCTACAAAGGGTGTCTCTCCGTCATCTCTGAATTATGTTTTTCAATATGGCTTCCTGAATGCATACATTTTTTTTTCTACTTTTGTGTCTAATGATGTGGAAAGATCTGCTTTGACTCCATCTTATGCTCTTTGAGAAAACATCCGGTCACATTCCTGAATATTAAAGGAACACTTTAGTGTTAAGAATACAAACATGTATTCCTAACACTATAATGTTGCTCTAACTCTGTACCGCCCCGATACCACCGTCCATTAAAGGGTTAAAAAAAACTCACCCGATTCCAGCACAGATGTCCCTCGGTGCTGGGTCGCATTCCTCCTGTGCCATCAGCTGATGGGGGAACCTGCCGCGAGCACACTAGGACTCTCCATAGGAAAGCATCAACTGTGCTTTTCTTTGGGGTATTGACAATTGCTTGACAATGTAAAGCGTGAGGACGTCCAGCGCTGTTTCACAGAGTTAAGACTAGAGGAAATCTTAACACTGCAATGTAAACATTTTCTCTAAAACTGCAATGTATTACATTGACGGGCTAAGGGAGCAGGAACACTGCATCCAGACCACTTCAATGAGATTGACTGGTCTGGGTGTCTATAGTGTCTCTTTAAATGATTTAACGCAGAAGTATACTGAAAATCAGCAACAATGGCTTTAAGAAATTGTTCTCTGAAGCCAAACACACTGAACACACTTGGGGTAGAAAATAAATAATGCCAAGATAGAATGAGGTTTGGGTGACAGGGATATACATATTTCAAAAGAGTTAATAGGCATGCATTTTATTGTAGCTTCTGTATGCAAATTCCCATTGTTAGTTTTACCTTCTTTCATGGCAAATGCTTGGCTGTCAACTATGACCTTTGGGATGTCTGGATTGTAACGAGTGCCTTCAGGGAAAATCACAAGATACATCTGTAAAATATGTAAAACGGTCAGAACATTTACTTTATCTTAATCAATGTATTAATAAAGCATTGCATACTTACTACCTGCAATAAATCATTTGCAATTTAAGAAAACAAAATATGTCCTGTATGTTAGAAAGTCTACTGGCTTCATCAAATAAATGTACATTCATGCACCAGAATTTAAAGTAATACATGGCAATTCTAAGGGATGCAAGAGTCCTTAGCTTAGCCAATTTCTATGATGTGCCACCATCATGTGTTTATGCCAGTCAAGGAAAAAGTCTGATATGTTTTATTCGTAAAATTAATCAGAATGTCTCATGCAACAAAATGCAAAAGTTATCTGCAACTGAATAAAAAAAAAAAATTAATTTACCGTATATACTAGAGTATAAGCCGACCCGAATATAAGCCGAGGCCCCTAATTTTACCCCAAAAAACTGGGAAAACTTATTGACTCGAGTATAAGACGAGTGTGGGAAATGCAGCAGCTACTGGTAAATTTCTAAATAAAATTAGATCCTAAAAAAAATATATTAATTGAATATTTATTTACAGTGTGTGTATATAATGAATGCAGTGTGTGCGTATGAGTGCAGTGCGTATGAGTGCAGTGCGTGTATGAGTGCAGTGCGTGTATGAGTGCAGTGTGTGTGTGTATGTGTATGAGTGCAGTGTGTGTGCGTATATATTAATTGAATATTTATTTCCAGTGTGTGTATATAATGAATGCAGTGTGTGTGTCTGTGAGTGCAGTGTCTGTGAGTGCAGTGTCTGTGAGTGCAGTGTCTGTGAGTGCAGTGTCTGTGAGTGCAGTGTATGTGAGTGCAGTGTATGTGAGTGCAGTGCCTGTGAGTGCAGTGCCTGTGAGTGCAGTGTCTGTGAGTGCAGTGTGTGTGTATGAATGAAGTGTGAGTGTGTGTGAGTGCAGTGTGTGTGAGTGCAGTGTGTGTGAGTGCAGTGTGTGTATGAGTGCAGTGTGTGTATGAGTGCAGTGTGTGTATGAATGCAGTGTGTGTGAGTGCAGTGTGTGTGAGTGCAGTGTGTGTGAGTGCAGTGTGTGTGAGTGCAGTGTGTGTGAGTGCAGTGTGTGTATGAGTGCAGTGTGTGTATGAGTGCAGTGTGTGTATGAGTGCAGTGTGTGTGAGTGCAGTGTGTGTGAGTGCAGTGTGTGTGAGTGCAGTGTGTGTGAGTGCAGTGTGTGTGAGTGCAGTGTGTGTGAGTGCAGTGTGTGTGAGTGCAGTGTGTGTGAGTGCAGTGTGTGTGCAGTGTGTGTATGAATGCAGTGTGTGTATGAATGCAGTGTGTGTATGAATGCAGTGTGTGTATGAATGCAGTGTGTGTATGAGTGCAGTGTGTGTGAGTGCAGTGTGTGTATGAATGCAGTGTGTGTGTGCAGTGTGTGTGAGTGCAGTGTGTGTGAGTGCAGTGTGTGTATGAATGCAGTGTGTGTGAGTGCAGTGTGTGTATGTGCAGTGTGTGTATATGAATGAAGTGTGAGTGTGTGATGCAGTGTGTGTGATGCAGTGTGTGTTTGTGTATGTGTTGGTGGGGGTGGGCATTTAATATATTATTAATTATTATTATTTTTATTTTTTTTTATATTATTATTTAATTATTATTATTATTTTTTTTCGTCCCCCCTCCCTGCTTGATACATAGCAGGGAGGGGTGCTCCTTCCCTGGTGGTCCAGTGTCATTGGTAGTTCAGTGGGGGGGAGAGGGGGGCTGGCAGAGCTGTACTTACCTTTCCTGCAGCTCCTGTCAGCTCTCTCCTCCTCCGCGCGGTCTGTGCAGCTCCCTCTGTCAGCTCCCAGTGTAAGTCTCGCGAGAGCCGCGGCTCTCGCGAGACTTACACTGGGAGCTGACCGAGGTGCTGAACGGACGGCGCGGAGGAGGAGGGAGCTGACAGGAGCTGCAGGAAAGGTAAGTACAGCTCTGCCAGCCCCCCTCTCCCCCCCACTGAACTACCAATGACACTGGACCACCAGTCTGTATTATGGCAATGCAAATTGCCATAATACAGACTATGACTCGAGTATAAGCCGAGTTGGGGTTTTTCAGCACAAAAAATGTGCTGAAAAACTCGGCTTATACTCGAGTATATACGGTAAGTTTTCTTAAGTTCTCTAACACCTTGTATTCATTCGTTTCCCTGAACTGATGACCTCACGCTTGTAGGGCTTCAAAGTAAAAGAGCGCATTTATTTTAAGGAAACGTGCTTTTGCATGTAACTAATGTCCAACTAACTTGACATATTAACAAATGTTTGGTAATGGGACTGAAATGGTGAATGTATGCTGTTGCACAGCTGTAAACAAACATACAAATATGTCAGCAGACAGGGGGGTGGGGGGAGAAAAGCCCTAACGCGCATTAGATCAAAACAAAGGAAAATTATTCAATGCTTTCCTATGGGGATTCCAGTGACGCTGGAGGTCCCAATGCACTTTTCGTGTTCTAAGAAGCTGTAAGTCCCTCTAATTGCTGTCTGATAGACAGCCACTAGAGGAGGACTTAACCGTGCAAGGTAATTATTGCAGTTTATAAAAACTGCAATAATTACACTTGCAGGGTTAAGGATTATGGGAGTTGGCACCCAGACCACTCCAATGGGCAGAATTTGTCCCTTTAACTCAGATCTACTGAAAACATATGTTAAACAATTTTACCTGTACCATATGACCTCATCATAGTCAACATTATCAAAAAGAAATCTCAAACAAATAATGGTGCTGCATTTGGGTAACATTGTATCATTGAGCATTATTCCCAGGGAAATGCTAGTCCTCTATCACAGACATAAAAAGTGACGGCAGAACCATTCGGCCATCGAGTCTGCCCAACTTTCTAAATACTTTCATTAGTTCATTATCTTATAGCTAGGACAGCCTTATGCCTATCCCACGAATGCTTAAACTCCTTTACTGTGTTAACCTCCACTTCAGCTGGAAGGCTATTCCATGCATCCAATACCCTCTAGGTAAGGAAATACTTCCTGATATAATTATACCCTTGACTCTCTAATTTAAGACTATGCCCTCTTGTTGAGATATCCTTCCTTCTTTTTACATACAGTCTCCTCCTTAACTGTGTTGATTCCCTTTATGTATTTAAATGTTTCTATCATATCCCCCCGTTTCATCTTTCCTCCAAGCTATACATGTTAAGATCCTTTAACATTTCCTGGTAAGTTATCCTGCAATCCATGAACAAGCTTAGTAGCTCTTCTATGAACTCTCTCTAAGGCATGGGCCGTCAACCTGGTCCCTACAGCCCACTGGTGGGCGTTTCAGGATTCCAGATGGGTGGTAGGGGTTTCGGCGGCCCAACGAGCTAAAATGCTAGCTAATCCTCCTTTTGAGACATTGGGCGGGCGGGCGTGCACACATGAAAGTGCGAACGCGCGCAAACTCGTGCAAACACGAGAATGCGTGCATGCGCGTGCAAACGTGTAACACGTGGGAAGAGGAAGGTACAGGAGTGGGAGCTGATGCACGATAGCAGGGACAGGCAGAAGCGGAGCAGAGCAGTTGTAAAATATGAGAAAGAAAAGTTATAGGCAGGACAAGGAGAGAATTGTTGTTGGCTAATAATAATAATAATAATAGTAATAATAATAATAATAAGTGGGCTAACTAGCTCAGCCTTACTTTTGTATGTTGCCATAAGGAAGGTAAAAGAAAAGCATTAAAAAAAAGGGGGGATAAAAAAAAAAATAGAAAAAAGGGGATAAAATAAAGGAGGAGTAGGAGCAGAGTACTTGAAGAAGCGGAGAAAGAAGGAGCAGAGTACTTGTAAAAAGGAGAAAGAAGGAAAATAAAAAATATAAAAAGGAAGAGGAGAGAACTGTTGTTGGCTAATAATAGTAAGTGGGATACTTAGCTCAGCCTTCCTGCAGGGCATTGCTATAAGGAAGGTAAAAAAAAAAATAGAAAAGAGGGGAAAAAAAGGGTGGGGAGGGGGAATTGAGGAGGGAAGCTGATGTACAGATGAGAAATCATATTATGAGCAAACAGATACGTTGTCTGAATATCACCAAAAGATCTTTGTTTGTTCCTTACGAAAATCGAACCAGATATCAAATATTTAGTCTCGCAGCATCAACCTCAAGGATCTCATTAATAACTAGTTAAAGGTAATTTCAATTTACTTTATTATTTTCTCAATAAACTGTATAAAGTTAAAAACATTATAAACATGCATAAATTAGAAATAAAAAGATAAATGTACGTACATTTTTTTAAAATGTTTTTTTTTTTTTTTTTTTAAAACACCCTCCTTTCTAAAAAATATTCTGCACTTGCGCGAAAACTGGTGGGCGGTAAGGAAATGTTTCCCATCAAGAAAGATGCATTAGTGGGCGGTAGATAGAAAAAGGTTGACTACCCCTTCTCTAAAGTATCAATATCCTTCTGGAGATACGGTCTCCAGTACTGCGTACAATACTCCAAGTGAGGTCTCACCAGTGTTCTGTACAATGGCATGAGCACTTCCCTCTTTCTACTGCTAATACCTCTCCCTATACAACCAAGCATTCTGCTAGCATTCCCTGCTTTATTATATTTTCTGCCTAATCCAGTTAATACAAAAATGAAACGTGCATAAATATACTGTACAATACAGTAAAACGCAAATTTAGTTCATATAAACAAACCCAAGTTAAAAACATAAATGATGGCCTTGATTAATACCACAATACTGAAACGTATTTTTAAGTGGGCAAGTTGCTTTGAATAGAAATTTCCTTTTTCACAACTGAATATAAAAAGATTGTCTGTATTATAGGTTCTATATGTATTATTTAAATCCATTCATACAAGACAATTTATATTTTCATAGCATCTCCTATCTCAACCTTGGCTCTGTCAGGAAAAACATCTTTACATATTATTTGGTTTGACACAAAGCATCTGCCAAAGCTATGCACAATATGAACATTCGATAACCGCTCAGAGTGTATTTTTAAGATGTCCTCCATTGAGTAAGAGTAGGGCTGGAGATGCCCTGAAATCCATTTACTTATATATATGTATGCAATACAAAATAATATTCACAAATGCTATAATACACCCATGTATTTTATTTAAAATAAACTATGACACTTTCCTTTCAATAGTTGCAAAAGCTATACATCCCAAGATGTCAGTCTATAAAAGGATATGGAACAGTTGGAATGGAACAATTTGGCAAAAATTAGGAGGGCTACTTGAAGGCTAATGCCCAGATATAAGGTCATAAATAAGAGGATAACTTGTGGATATTTTTTTTTTTTTTTTAAACAGATCAGCTACTTGAGCCTGGATTTGGTTGTTTGGCTACAATTTAAAGTTTAGTGGTGCAACACCCAAGTCTAAAGTTGATTCAGTACAAAGAGCATGTAAATCTGGTGACTCCCAATAGCGATCTGGATTAATCTCAGCTACTGCAAACAAACCTTGACACCGATTTCTGACAGCTTTGCTGGTTTAAATACACAAAACCACAGAGCAACCCTATAGAGCATGCCAATCCACACTTAGATCCTTTATTCATTTCTTTTCATCTAGGGATTAAATTGTCAGTGAAACAGCTCAAATGCTTGAAGACTGCTAGAAAAGGCTTATGAACATGATACAAGTTTTGCTAAATTCTTCGTAACATAAGCCTAAGCAGATCTTGTTTGAGTAGCAAAACTATAGGCTTATCCTTGTTTGCAGTAGGTTTACCTTGTGATCTAACTTCGATAAATACCCTATGAAACCAGTATGCTCTCAACTATAGCACATTTGACATACTACCACCCCCAGGTAGAAGATGTTATGGATCTTGCCTGTAACTTAATGTAGTATCAGACTTGCTGTAGTTCAAATTTGAAGTAGAAGAACTAGGAGGCTAGTGCTTATACATGGAAAATCACCAAACCTATATGGTCTCTAGGAGTAGTATTTGTTTGAAAACAGAGCCTGACTCATAGCAAGTTTCCACAACAATGTGACCACCCTGAAGGACTCCGTCCAACAGCGGCATACCCAGCACTATCACCACTGAAGAAAAGCCGCATTACACTCAGCGCCTCTTGACAACAATCAAGTCAAACACAGTGGCAAAGAAAATCACACTGGATGGTATATATCGTGTAACAAGCTCTGTCCGCATCTCACCCGACACCTCCAGGGATGTCGTCCTACACTGTGTAACCATACACGACAAGATTCAAATAATGTCTGCCTTGAAAGGTAAAACACCACTAGAATTAGAGGACGCAAAACTCTTTTTTCAAGATCTCACCAGACCCACATTACTCCGGCGTAAATCCTTTGAAGACTACCCTGCGCAAAGCTAACGTACCATATAGATGGGGTAACACCGACTCCTTACTTGTCCATCACTCTGGGACCACTCACAACCTCACCCCCCCGATAGGAGCCTCTGCCTTTCTGAATGCACTGGGACTTCATCCGGGGCAACATCCTTCTACAAATGGAAACCAAAATGCAACCTGGGACCCAGCACCTCAATCGGACCGGCGACAAGGAGTCTACAGCCCCCGAATACCTGAACCTGATCAGGGACTGAGACATCCTCAACTGTGATCAGCCAAATGACTATTCAGATCAACTAAAATGTTTGCTTTGACTTTTATTTCAACCAAGTGTTCATTTTTTTAATGCTTTTATACACAACATAAACCAAACGCACGAAAAGAAGCCCTAACCCCCAACTACAAAGGGGCTTAAACACCCTTTTTGACCAGCAAGTAACTGGCCTTCAACCCTCATGTTAGCTGGAGACAAGTGGCTTCTTAAATAACCTCCCCCCCCCCCCCGCCAACCCATAGGTCAGGGGTAACCTTAAACATGCCAGACCACTACCTTGAACCCGCACTGGCCAACACTTACACAAGCATGGCCATCACACCACACACGGTGCCCCTTTGGCACACACATCCTGGCATTTCCTAAGCACATAGGAACCAGCTTGAGAGCACACACGGGTAGGCTCCAACGCAGCATTGCATCCTATTGAGCCAAAATGGAGCATACTTCCCACCTCACACCTGTAGTATCCCGGGAGCGCAGCACACATTAATCACTAGCCTGTTGAATTTCTGCTAGCTCTGGGCTTGTCCCCGAACATGTCCACAATAAAAATGTGTTTACCAAACGCATTTCAATGTATATCCTGATAACCTTAAATGATGTATGAAAACTTGCTACCATTGTATACCTGAAATCTAAGAACCTCCTGAAATGCCTAATGTATCTTAAACGTATAACTGAGCACGAAAAAATGAAGAATTAAAAAAATAAAAATAAAATGCAATTCAGCTATGTAACTATGTAACAGACAACAAAAGTTAATTTTTACACAACACTGAGTAGTGCCAAATATAAAGTCCATCGTTGCAAAGGCTACAAATATAAAGTCCATCGTTGCAAAGGCTATCTATTAAATTACTAACTTTGCCATGATAGTAAAAGCCAGATCCCAACAAATATGACATACAGAGAGTATATAATTGCAGAAAACTACTGGAACATACTAAATATTGTCAAGCAAAATTAGGCATCAAATAAGCAAACCAAATAAATTATTATAGTATAACAAGTACAAAAGTACAATAATCCAAGAGTATTTCAAGATAGTCATCAACACTACATAAAAAATAAAAATATACTTTATAGTTCTAAATTTCTAATAGTTAAAGGGACACTATAGTCACCAGAACAACTACAGCCTAATGTAGTTGTTTTGTCAAGTACAATCATTGCCTCCTTGCCTTTTAATGCAAACAGAGAAAAGGCAGTGTTTACATTGCCCCCTAGGGAAACCTCCAAGTGGCCACTCCTCAGATGGCCACTGGAGGGGCTTCCTGGCTCAGTGCTGCATAGTAGGGAGCACTACCGTTCAGAGTCTCCACGCTCTGCATGGGGACACTGAATTTTCAATGCATCTCTATGAGGAGGTGCTGATTGGCTAAAACAGCGTTTGGCCCCGCCCCCACTCTGATTTTGACCAATCCAATGCTCTTACTGATCATTATTGAGGCTGAGCCCTTGAACTCCACTGTATCACATTGCTGCAATCTACATTTTTGTTACCAAGTTGTTCACCTTCAGAAATACAGTTTACTGGCTGCACTGCAGCTGTTAAACCTGCATATAAAGTAGCAGTTGCTATTTTGGACTCCAGTTACAACAACTCTCCGGCACTTGAGAACTGCTTTGCCAGATCATACAAGGCATTCTCTGTTTGCTACTTTGCTACTCTTGATTGTTTCTTCCTGCTATAGGCCTACTGGGCCTTTCGAGGGTTACCTGGACATATTTTCAATTTACACGGATTAGCTTCATATCCTGTCTAACCACCGTTTTTCTCAAGAAAGCCAACGAAGTAGGCCTGCAAATGATCAAATTCAAAGCCTTGAGTCTTTCTAAAAAAAAATGGCGGAGCTTGCCATTAAACGGTCGGTGATCCTCATCTCGCCGGTGCAAAAGGATAAACTTTACTGACCAGATCACTATATCTGTACTTAAATGTGCACCGGGGTACACAGAAACCAACACTCCACTGCCCCATGAAGCAGCAAAAGATACTGACTCACTACCAGAAAACACTGATGTTGTACAACAACATAACCTCTTAGAGTCTGTGGAGTCAGCATGAAGACACCACCTAACTTGAACAACCCTAACCTCTACAACACTCAGGCTGAACATGACACACTGGCTGGAATCTCTGTCATTCTTACATGACACAATACTGCTACACGAACACCTTTGCTACGCAAATAATAGGGATGGTCCCACAACGATGCTACTGCAGTCCTACCCAACTCTGGTATCCCAAAAATGTTGTACCCCTATATCAACAATCATACCTGTTACAAGTACAAAGTTTGAGTATAATTGAGAGACATGCTCCTAGGGGTAAACAATGCGGTTATATCATTGTACTGATTGTGCAACCTTTCTAATTCCTTGTACCTCTTAAACTTATAACTAAGAAAAAAAAAAAGGAGTGCAAACTGACCTACCTACAACCCCCGACATGCTGGAAACACCTGGCTAGTATTAGTTACCTCTACAACTTGCCAGCATGAAGACCACTGGCGAGAAATGTACACCTCACAAGCTGATTCCGTTTATCACCATAAGATACCTTAAAGTGGCTCTGTCACCATACACAAATATTAAGTATTTCATTCAGATATAAGCTATAACACTTACATTTAAATTCCAACTTACTTAAAAGATAAGACAAAATAGAGACTACTTTGTCATATAGTTAAGCCTGAAGTTGACAAAACTTGACAAGACTTGATCTAGGGAGGCTCTCACAGGATCCTCCACAGACATCAGTGTTGTACGCTCGTGCACTGATGCAGATCCCAGTGGATGAAGTGCAAGAATTTGAAGGAGGAGGATGGCAGTGACCTCAGAGAACAGCTTCAGATAGATGTATCTACCTTCCTCTACATCACCACGACAGTACACTCCAATCTCACAAATGTGACAAGGCTGATTTAAAGCATCACTGTTTCCAGTCTTTTACCTCTCCCCTCTCAAAAAGGGGGAATGCTGGACAATAGCCCCACTATTCTGGCCAAGGTCTGTGTATATCCAATATTTTTTGCTCACTTTTAATGCTGGAAGATGTATTTCTCTTTTCGTGCTGGAATCTGTATTTATTTTTATTCTTTTCAACCTTACCTATCATCAACAGCCCTAGAACACTTTTCTCATTGGCATTGGATAAATAGTTTTGCTCGAAATCTGGGGGCCTTATAATCTCCCCTCTGCTGTGACTATAGCTGCTCACCGTTTTTGCTCATTTACGGATACACAGCCTTTTATGCATTTCTGCTACAAAGAACTGTCTACCAATTGACAGACATTACAAGAACGGATTACCATATACTGCTCTATCATACACAGCAGACAGAGTTATAAATTAAAGTGAGAAGTGTCATAACTTTGAATTCCTAACAATTCTCACTTTAGTAAGCAACTCTTTGTGATATAGCCCTGTTTTAATGCAGAACTTTAACTTGACACATCTATTCAAACATTTTTTTTTTTTGCATTCTCCTGTCAGAGAGCCATGCCATTTCAGTTTTGCTAAACAGGTTATCTGATATTAACATATGTTTGAAAAAAATAGTTTCATGTCTACTATTCCTTAAAGCAGTGCTCCCCAACCTTTTTATCGCCGCGGACCGGTAAACATTTGATAATTTTTCCGTGGCCCACTTGTTTTGATTTAATAAGACAAAAAAAAAAAACAGTCACATATATTAAAAAAACACGCAGACACATACATAGTCAGAAAATCACAAACACAGTCACATAAAGACATAGACTCAAAATTGTGTGTATGTGTGTGTGAGCGGTGCAGTGTGTATGTGAGGGTGGCAGTGTGTGTGTGTTTGGGGCGGTGTGTGTATGGGGGGCAGTGTTTGCGGGGCAGTGTGTGTAGTGTGTGTATGGGGCAGTGTGTGTAGTGTGTGTATGGGGCAGTGTTTGTGGGGCAGTGTGTGTAGTGTGTGTATGGGGGCAGTGTTTGCAGTGTGTGTATGGGGGCAGTGTGTGTAGTGTGTGTATGGGGGCAGTGTTTGGGGGCAGTGTGTGTAGGGCTGTGTGTGTAGTGTGTGTATGGGGCAGTGTGTGTAGTGTGTGTATGGGGCAGTGTTTGTAGGGCTGTGTGTGTAGTGTGTGTATGGGGCAGTGTGTGTATGGGGAGTAAGGAGGGTAGGGAGGCTTTTTTTTATTTATTTAATTAAATATAATATATTGATGTCCCCCCTCCCTTCTTACCTTTACTGGGAGGAGGGGGGACATTTCTTAGTCCCTGGTGGTCCGGTGGGGATTCCCTGGTGGTCCGGTGGTGGTGAGATGAACTCTAGCCCAGTTACAGGGCTAGAGTTCACTCTCGCGAGATTTGGAGCGTTGCCGTGGTTACCGCGGCAACGCTCCAAATCTCGCGAGAGGAGGACCCGGAGGAGCTGCAGGTAAGAGCTCCTGGGTCCTCTCTCCCTCCCCTGCCGGCTGCCAGCACCGTGCCTGCGGACCGGGGAGGGAGATCTCTGATCTCCCCTCCGGTCCGCAGGCACATTGCAGGGCTGGCACTTGGGCAATGCCAGCCCTGCATTAGCCGGCAGGCTCGCACACCCCTGGGCGGCCCGGTACCGTTTGATCCGCGGACCGGTCGGGGGTTGGGGAACACTGCCTTAAAGCACTTCTGCTTGACCTCTTAGTGACCAGACCACTTTTAAATTTTCTTACCGTTTGGGACCAGGGCTGTTTTTACATGTCTGTGGTGTTTGTGTTTAAATGTAATTATCCTCTTACTCATTTACTGTAACCACACATATTACATACTGTTTTTTCGCCATCAAATGGTCTTTCTAAAGATACCATTATTTTCATCATATCATCTAATTTACTATACATTTTTATTTTATAAAATATGAAAAAAAAACAAACACTTTTTCGAACTGTGGCCCCCAAAATCTGTTACGCATCTACAACCGCCAGAAAACACCCGCGCTAAATAGTTTCTAAATTTTGTCCTGTGTTTAGAAATACCCAATGTCAACATGTTCTTAACTTTTTTGAAAGTTATAGGGCAATAAGTACAAGTAGCACTTTGCTATTTCCAAACCATTTTTTTTTTTCAAAGTTACGTTTTTTTCAAAGTTTTTCAAGTTACATTGTGACACTAATATGTGTCAGGAATCCCTGAACAACCCTCCACATGTATAGATTTTTTTAAAAGAAGACAACCTAAGGTATTAAACTTGGGGTATTTTGACTCTTTTCACGCAATCATTTTACCACCAATCTATGCCAAATTAAAAGAAAAATAATTTGTGCTTTTTTTTTGACACACATAGCAATTTAAGAATACATATACAGAGAACTTTAAGTGTTTCTGCCAAAGAACGTGCAGCACTGCCCCAGGAAGCATTTCTAGCAGCCATATGAAGAGTGGCCAGTGAAGGTATCCCTAGGCTGTAATGTAAACACTGCATTTTATCTGAAAAGGCAATGTTTACTCCAAAAAGCCTGAAGGGTATACTCACCAAAGCAAATTCAATAAGCTGTAGTTGTTCTGGTGACTATAGTGTCCCTTTACATATTTTTAAAGAGGTTTTTACACGGTATAATGTTCTCTGGCCACAAACAGCCTGGTCCCCCATTGAAGGGATGGTTTCAGCAGAGATTATTATACACTACCTTAATCATACCAGTAATAGGCTGAATGTGGTTGGCTAAAACGCTCAGCCAATCACCGCTGCTCACTGTTGCTCAGGCTAATGCTTCCTCAGTCCAAGCAGCACAGAGAAAACTGGCTGCTAGGGACTCTTGTTTAGTATTAAAACAAACACTAAAACCGGTTTAACACTAAAAACAGCCATTATAACAACTACAATGAGATAAAGCAGTTTCAGTGCCTACTCGTGCCTAGTGTCTTTTAAAGTGGCTCGGTCACTCCCTCTCCCCTATTGATATGCCCAAAATCGTCTCTTTCTGCAGTCCCCTTTATTTCTATATTTTTTTTTTAACTAAGCTTATTTTCAATATACTAAGGTGAGGATTATAAATGCTTTATGCTGTCTCTGAAAAGGCAGTGTTTCCATGAAAATGCCTGAAGGGAGCTATTATACTCACCAGAACAACTACATTAAGCTGTAGTTGTTCTGGTGACTATAGTGTCCCTTTAAAAAGAAAAGGAAAGTGTCAAGGATCTAGCATATACTCATAAAACTAGACAGCTGAAATAGAATCTATAATGAAAACACAGAATATGTAAAACATTACAAATCACTTACTTTAGTTCCTGCTTTGACCTGACACTGCAACTTCTCTCTCATTGCTTTTTCATTGAATTTTGCACTTCTTTTGACATAAATACCACCATGCTGTGGGAAACAATTTGTATTATATTATTGCATTTCAATAGAAAGTAAAAAAATAAAATGGGAGGGGGGAGACACAAAAATTACATATTTTTACATTTAAAAGACAGCAACATTATATAAAAATAACATATATAAATCATCAAAATGACAAGAGAAGTTATATTATGAAAATGGGCATACCAAATACCATAACAACCTAGGATCTTGTTTATATTATACAGCGAAGACATTCCCTGCCAAGGTGTCCTTTACCCATGCCCATCTAAGTACAGTACTTGTTACAAGTCCAAATCTTCTCCAACAAGATCTTTGACAGCTTACTATGAAGGATCTATGGTAGAGTATTTGTGCGTAAAAGCTCCATTCACACAAGTGAGAACAGAGTAACATACTGACCTCTGCCTAAACTATGCTGTTCGTTTAGGCAGAGGTCACTGCCAGAAGTTGTTTATATAAAAATATATATTCACTTTAAAAAGCTCTTTTTTTCTTTTTCTCTTCACAATCCAACATACCAGATGCATAAAGCACTTCACGTCTGAAGTTCTCAACTTGCTGAAGTGTTTTGTGTGTCTGGAGTTTGTCATATTTGTGACAGTTTATAAAAGTGCATTGAAGAGCATAGGAAATCCACAATCCCATGCATGCTCAATGAGAAGCCTCGGATTGGAGCATCCCCTGGCACAGATGTGCTGGGGAAAAAAATGGGAGGGGTTGCAAAGGCTGCAGACAGCAGAACTGCAGCTTTTGCAAGCTGTGTTTTTATATGCCAAAAAAAGCAGCAAAAATACAGTGCTTGCAAACTTGTTTTGGAGGTAGATCTACTGAAGTGTACAGAATGTTACATTAAAATCTTCAGTCAAAAAGTGCTCAGTAGTGAAGTGGTAAAAAACAAACAAAAAAACCCCCCGATTATTTAACCCCATCACTGCCAAGCATTTTTTTGATGGAAAAAAATATTAGCATAATATTTGCTTTGAGGGATGTGAATAAACATATAACACAGCAATGTTGTGTATAGATTGCTTTGTAGACAAATTTAAAAATGTAAATGATGGGACATTTTTTATTTTTCATTGTTTGTTTATCCTGACACAAATATTTAGGAAATAAAAAGCTTTAGAAAGTTTTAGAGTCTCTTTTAAATATCACATAGGGTCTGAAATGTTAGATAAAAGCAAAAAAATCAAATTAAAAATAAAGTTCTCACATATAGTAGATGTGACAAAATAAATAAATAAAAATAGTCAAATACCTTGCTTGTAGGCATTTGTTAGGACCCTGACAGCATTACTAGCAATACAGCTTACTAAAAATGACAACAGAACGTAAAAAGAAGGTCTACCTTTTATCATAAAGCCCAAACACGGTTAATATAAATCACATCTTTCTGAAATAAAGATACTTAAAACATCCACAATAATCTTTATCAATCTCTGGAATGCCAATGTAATGATAAGATCGAAATGGAGTCCATTCACTCCTCCACCTTCCTGATGCTATGAATAATATAACCCATTGAAACGTCCTGTACTGTTTGAAAGCAGGGGTGAGCTTACATTTTCATTACATTAAAAGACAATATATCAGTTGATAGTGGTTTATGCCAAAAAACAATTTCGGGATTATTCTAACATTTAATAACCGAATAATTTAAATTTTATTAAAGACAGGAGGTGAATATTTGCTTATTTTTCTTTACTGAAACTCCCAGCAAAGAAATAGTTAACAATCCGTTTAAAAAAGTTTAACCAATCAGCATGCATCATAGTAATATAAACTGCCATCAGGCTCCTTCCAACTCCTCTTTCTTGATGAAGCCGAACAGTTGTAGAGTCAACCATGTAAACGAAGAACAGGAGAACTAGGAGTAGATAATGATGTAAGATCAAGTAGGAGAAAAACAGTGCTCAACAGGCGGAGGAGACTTTAAATAGGGATGACAAGAGATCTTCACACTAGAAGGAAAGAGAGAAATATCGTGAAAGTATGGTCTCTTGGGCAAGAGAAAACCAAACTAAAAATGCAATAAAGCTAATGTTCAAATTGAATGCAAGAAAAACAAAGTTACAAATCAAATGACCTGTATAGGTTCAATAAGGAGGTCAAGCCAAGAGAACACTAGCCACCTTTAGAAATGGAGGCACAATGAAATACTTACCCAGAAGGGTGGGTAAAAGTATTTCGGGTGAGAAAATATTCGCCTTCTGTCTTTAATAAAATTTAGATTATTCGGTCACTAAATGTTAGAATAATCCCAAATTTTATGGCAAGACAGGAGGCTTCATAATTGCTGTTTTAACGCGTAGATAGCATGGATAAAGAAACATGAGGAGATTGCCTAAAATAAAAAGTACGGAAAGTAGACTCCCTGGACCAATCAGTGGAGGATAAAATCTCCGCCAGGGAGCCTCCAGCCATAAATACAGAAGAAGCGTCAGCGCATCTAACCGAGTGAGCCCCAAAAGATGCATCAATGTCAGCTAGAGGCCATTTAATCCACCGAGCAATAGTAGGGCAGGACACTGGCTTGTGTGGTCTTACATAAGACAAAATGAGGAGTCCAGTAGGCGCTCTAAGAGGGATAGTGTAAGAGATGTAGTGTCTTACACAGCAGGCTAAACAGAGGAGGGGTTTCTCCAGAAAATAAGGGTAACTCACTGTATACGAATTGGTCTTGGTGCGTCTAGTGATGTGGAAGTTCACCCCCTCTGGAGTGAAATTGAGGGCATGAAAGCCAAATGCCCTGATGTCGGAGACTCTCCGGAAAGAGACCAAACAGAGAAGAAGTGCCAATTTGGCTGACAGCTGGCATAGAGAGAGCGCCTCGTTGTCTGGTGTAGATTCTAAGAATGCTAGCATGAGAGCCACATCCCAGAAATGACTATATTTAGGAGCCAGAGGCCTTGCGATGCGGATGACACGCAAGAGTCTACATACAGAAGGATGTTTGCCTACTGAAGAATTGTCAATAGGAATGTGAGCTGCAGAAATAGCAGATCGAAACACGTGCATAGACCGGTAGGATTTGCCCTGATCAAAAATAAATGACAGGAAATTGATATTAGTTAGACACGTTGAAAAGGGATCAATGTCCTTTTCCAAACAGCAGCAACTCCAGCGACGCCATGCAGAGAGGTAACAGCGCCTAGTTCCTGGGGCCCATGAGTCCCAGAGGAGTCCCTGAGCAGTAGCCGAAAGGCCTGAGGACATTCCAGGATCCCCTGAAACGGTACAAGCCACTAGTCAGAGATGATCCCGAAGTGCCAACAGGTGAAAGTTGCCTGCCGGGTCTCTGAGGAGATCGCAGGAAATTGGTAGAAGCAGGGAAAATTGGGCTCGCTATAGGGGGTCAGCAGAGTTATCTTCACGCCTTGAGTTTTGAGATACTGTAGTGTCCGTGGGATCATCGAAAATGGAGGGAACGCATACGCTCCGGACGTTGGCCACGTCTGTAAGAAGGCATAGACTGCAAGGCACGCTGGATCTGACAGCCAGCTGAAAAATGCGTCCGTCTGATGGTTGAGGCAAGATGCAAACAGATCCATGTTGACTGGTACCCGCCAGATATGCAGATGGTGAAAGATTTGCGGGTCCAGTTGCCAATCGCTGGAATCTCTCCAGTGTCGGGAAAACCAGTCTGCGATGAGGTTGTCGTATCCAGGTAGATATTCCGCTCGAAGGGAGATATTCCTGTCTAGGCAGAACTGATACAATTCTTTTGTCAGGTCTGAAAGCATCTTCGTTTTGGAACCTCCTAGACGATTCACATAGAGAACCGTTGACACATTGTCCATCTTCAGGACCAAGGAACAATTGTAGACGTCCTTGGCGAAACTGCAGATTGCGAAGGAACCTGCAATTAGTTTGAGGCAATTGATATGAAGCTCTCTTTCCGATTGGGACCAAAGTACTCCGGTAGAATGTTCTGAGAAAGTCACGCCCCATCCGAGAAGGCTTGCATCTGACTCCAGAATGAAATCTGGTTTGGATCCGAAGATGGCTCTCCTGTTCCAAGCTTCCATATGATGTAGCCACCAGTGGAGTTCTAGCCATACTTCGTCTGTGTGCGTGATCTGCTGATCGTAAGTAACGTGTTTTCAGGCGCTGTAGTGCTCGGTAGTGTAACGGGGCAGGGAATATTGCTTGTATTGAAGCAGAGAGTAGGCAGATGATGCGGGCTAGATCCCGCAGGCAGAGGTATGGTGACACCAGCAAGCTCCGAATATCCTTTTTGATGGATTTGATCTTTGTTGTAGGACTGCCTGAACAGAATCTATCTGGAATCCAAGGAAATGCACCATCTTAGACAGAGTGAGAGATGATTTCTGGAGATTGATCACAAAGCCAAGGTTCTGTAACAAAGCTATGAACAAAGAGCGTATGAAGTTGTAGCGTCTTCTGGTCCTGAGCCATGAGGAGGATATATGATGGACCGAATTCCCTGGGAGCGTAGTAATGCCATTACTGGTTTTATTAGTTTGGTAAAACACCAGGGTGCGGAAGATAGGCCGAAGGGAAGGCAAGTGAATTGCCATAGTTCCTCCTCCCAACGAAACTGAAGGAGGCAGCAATGGGCTGGTGTTACTGGTACCGTGAGGTATGCATCCTTTAAATCAAAGCCGGAGAACCAATCTCCCTCGCAGAGTAGGTCTCGTAACAAATTGATTCCCTCCATTTTGAAATGTCAGTACGTGATGAACCTGTTTAGATCTCTCAGATTGATAACAGGTCGAAAGTCTCCTGATTTTTTCTTGACCAAAAACATGTTGCTTATGAAGACCTGTGGGCCAAAAACTCTATCGATAGCACCCTTGGTGAAAAGTTTGTCAAGTTCGATCCGTATAGTCGACTCGTCTGTCAATTATATTTTGATCGGGATAGGAGGAAAAGTTTGTATCGGATCGTCTGTGAAGTCCAGGATGAAACCGGACACCGTCTGAAGGATCCCGGGTGAGTTAAGACCACAGTTGGGGAAAAAAGGGTTAACTGGCCTGCAATAGGTATATGAGAATAAGGGGGATTCATTACCTGTAGCAGTGCGACCGCGGAGGGAAGCAGATCCACGTTCTCGGATAGCTCCACGAGAGGGGATAAACTGCCTGTGGTGGAAACGGGTACTGCCTGAGTTCCAAGTGTCTGATGGTCGAGGCCTGTAGCCCGTAAAGGTGGCTCTGCCAGTCGCTCGGCCTCTGTAGCGACCAGGTCTCCAAGAAAAATGTTGCGTGCAAAATACCTTGCGAAGGGAAGACTGCGCTTTGGTTAGTGTAGTAAATACGGAAACATGTTTACTTAGTTCTTTTATGAACTTGCCTCCAAATAAAATCCCATGAGCCTCAGGACCAAGTTCTTTAACGCCTAATTCGGCAAGCTTGGCATCAATTTTGTAAAGGACAGCCTTCTGCTGTTCTGTCGAGATGGACACATTGGCATTGCCTAAGAGGCATAAAGCCCTTTTGTGCCCATTCTTGCACCATATGTGCGTCAAAAGTGCCACCTGTCAAAGCCTTGTCTGCAATAAGAAAATATGGATGAGCGGGTCCGCAACATCCATAAGTTTATCTTGAGTGGCCTTCAGGCCTTATTCTAAACCCTTACGGGAATCTCTCCCTGACATTCAGAAAAGTAACAAGAAAGCAGTCAAATTTGTGTGTAATTGCTACCTTGTCTGGGATGATGGGTCGTGGGCGTTCTGCCCTTAATTTGTCCCTCACCTCCTTCTCTAGAGGTCGACGGAGCCACATTCTGCAGTATTTGTCAATGCAGTCCAGAGGTGTCCATTTGGCAGATCTGGGGTACCGAATACATCTAGGGTCAAATAAGGGGCGGCCAGTGGTATCTAATAGGGTATCATCTGAACTAGGATCAGGGATGAGGTCAGACTCCAAATGGAATTTGAGGAAGGACTCTTATGAGGTGGGAGATCCTCATTCGAGTACCCTGCACAATATTTATCTACAACTTGAAGATGATAGTTAGAGGTTGAACCCTCAAGTGGATCAAAATCATGTTGGATGACAGCTTCCCTAGGTTTAGAATAGGAAACTCTTGGGGCTTTGGCAGGTGCTTTGCCTTTACCGGCGTTAGCGCTATCACCCTTCCAAGGGCGTTTGCGAGACGGGCTTTGTCACGATCTGAACCTTTGGAATCCTCAGAGTCTGACAATTGAGTAATAGTTGCCGTAGGGGCTGGCACTGTCTGCTCGCGGAAAGCCACTAAAGCCTTGGTTATGCAGTCAGCGATGGCATTGTACAGCCATGTCTTGAGTTCAGCAGAGACTGCTGGTTCTGGTAAATCAGACATATTGGTAGTAACGGATAACAGTAACAGTGGGGTCACCGATATAAAATATTTTTTTTATATATTATATTTATTCTATTTTTTTTAATTTTAATTTTTTCATTTATATGCAGACAAACTATTTACAAAGAAGAGGCAGTGCACTTATACAGTATATAGCTCACAGAATAATGAATACAAAGATTATCCTGAAATAAAAGTGGGGTTCATCCACAATTGATACTAATGGGGTTCACCCAATGTAAAAGGACAGTAAGATGTCCAGAATCAAAGGCAGGTATGACCTGTGTAATCATTGTAGGGGGTTACCCTGTATTAGTGACTATAGGGGGTCATCCTTAGTATAGAGGCTAGAGGGGGTGGCGGTGAAGAGCCAAAACGATCAGTCGCACAAAACAACCCAGGGATGCCCGACAAGATGGCGTGAGTTAGAAAGCGCGGGAATTTTGTACGAGATGGCCACGAACAGAAAACGGGCGGGACGCGTCTCTCTGGAGACCAAAGAGGGAAACAAACAAACAGTGTGCAGGGAAAACAGAGTGGCTGAACGGTCTGGCAAGATGCCGGGAGCCGCGGTAAATATTTGTAGTGCTAGCTAAATGAACTAAGTATGTAGGGAATAAAAAGTGTATAAAATAACTGTGGTTCGACCAGAAGGTTAGCCCACCAACAAGGATAAAAATAAATAATATCAAATTTAGCACATAGTTCGGTAAAGAGGACAAAATCCTAAAAATGTATCACAGAAAATAATCAAATAAACCTATATTGTTTAGGATATGATTACCGTATATACTCGAGTATAAGACGAGTTTTTCAGCACATTTTTTGTGCTGAAAACCCCCAACTCGTCTTATACTCGAGTCAATGTCTGTATTATGGCAATTTACATTGCCATAATACAGACAATGGGGCTGTGGGGGCTGGCAGAGAGCGTTTACTTACCTCTCCTGCAGCTCCTGTCAGCTCCCTTCTCCTCCGCGCCGGTCCGGTCAGCACCTCTGTCAGCTCCCAGTGTAAGTCTTGCGAGAGCCGCGGGGTCATAGTGCGGCTCTCGCGAGACTTACACTGGGAGCTGACAGGGGAGCTGACCGGACCGGCGCGGAGGAGGAGGGAGCTGACAGGAGCTGCGGGAGAGGTAAGCGCTCTCTGACAGCCCCCTCCACTGAACGGCCAATGCCACTGGACCACCAGGGAATGAGAGCCCCCCTCCCTGCCATGTATCAAGCAGGGAGGGGGGACGAAAAAATAAAATATATAAATAATAATAATAAATAATATTTAAAAAAATAATAAAATAAAAATTAATAATAAAAAGAATTAATAAAACAAAACAAAAAAATTAAAATAATTAAAAAAATAATAATAAAAATGCCCACCCCCCACCAAGGCTCTGCAACACACACACTGCACTTACACACACTGCATTCATACACACACACTGTAAATAAATAACAAGATAACCATCAGAAATGTTTATCCGATTCCCTTGATCACCGAGCTTTTTGACCGATTAAAAAGTTCTAAAATTTTCACTAAGTTAGACCTTAGAGGTGCTTATAATTTGGTGAGAATCCACGACGGTGACGAGTGGAAAACTGCATTCAATACTCGATATGGGCACTATGAGTATACTGTAATGCCTTTTGGTCTCTGCAATGCTCCGGCAGTATTTCAGGACCTTATTAATGAGGTTCTTAGGGAGTTTCAAGATGACTGTGTAATTGTATACCTTGATGATATTCTTATACATTCCAGGGATATTGAGACTCACCACAGACAAGTCAGGAGGGTTTTACACAAACTTCTTCAGCATGGCTTGTACTGCAAACTAGAGAAATGCAGCTTTGACCAATCCCAAACTACGTTTCTTGGTTATGTGATTTCTGGGGAAGGGTTTGAAATGGATCCGGAGAAGCTCCAATCCATATTAGACTGGCCTTTACCTCAGGGTCTCAAGGCTATCCAGAGATTCATTGGTTTCTCTAATTACTACAGACGTTTCATTAAGGGATACTCCTCTATCATTGCTCCCATCACCAACATGACCAAACAAGGGGCTGAGACTAAGAATTGGTCTACTGAAGCTCTTCGGGCTTTTGAGACACTCAAAGAGCTGTTTGCTTCCGCACCAATTTTAGTTCACCCTGATACTACTCTACCTTTCCTACTCGAAGTTGACGCTTCTGAGACAGGTATAGGTGCTGTTCTGTCCCAAAGGTTGGGGGTAGATAAACCATTACATCCTTGTGGATACTTTTCCAAAAAATTGTCCGGTACTGAAAGCAGATATGACATTGGTGACAGGGAACTACTAGCGGTTATAATGGCCTTGAAGGAGTGGAGACATTTATTGGAGGGTACTTTGCATCCTGTTACTATTTTGACAGATCATAAAAACTTATCCTATATTGGGGAGGCTAAACGACTATCATCTAGACAGGTTCGTTGGTCCATATTTCTCACTCACTTCAACTACGTACTCACATATAGGCCAGGTTCTAAGAATTCTAAAGCCGACGCCTTATCTCGCCAATATGAACCTGCTGCCGTATCTGAGCCGGTTTTGTCCTCTATAGTACCCAAGTGTAACATTATCGCTAACACTACTCTCAAAGTTCATTCCCCGCTACTTGATCAGATAAGGAACTTGCAGCATCTGGCACCTAGACTGACTCCGGCTTCCAGACTTTTCGTTCCCCCTGAACTTCAATTGGAGCTCTTACAGTGTCTTCACGAGAGTAAGGTGGCTGGTCATCCGGGTGTTCGCAAGACGTATTCTTTGATCTCCAAGGATTTCTGGTGGCCGTCGTTACGGAAGGATATTAAGGATTTTATCGGGGTTTGTGTGGTCTGTACTAAAACCAAACTACCGCATACGCTTCCTTGTGGCCTTCTACAACCGCTGGAGATTCCTGACAAACCTTGGTCCTGTGTGGCAATGGACTTTATTGTGGATCTGCCGGTTTCTAAAAAGCACACTGTTATCCTCACCGTAGTCGATAGGTTTACCAAGATGGCACATTTCGTACCTTTGCCTAAACTCCCGACTTCTCCTGAATTGGCGGAGGTCTTTGCTAAAGAGATTTTTCGTTTGCATGGGATTCCTTCGGAGATCACTTCTGATAGAGGCTCCCAATTTGTTTCACGTTTTTGGAGGTCGTTCTGTTCTCAATTAGGCATCAAATTGAATTTTTCGTCCGCCTATCATCCTCAGTCTAACGGAGCTGCTGAACGAACTAACCAGAAGATTGAGCAATACCTACGTTGTTTTGTTTCCGAACACCAGGACGATTGGGTCGGTTTGATTCCTTGGGCAGAGTTTGCGCACAACAATCTCGTTTGTGACTCCACGCATTCAAGTCCCTTCTTCATGAACTATGGCTTTCATCCATCCATTCTTCCCCCGGTTTCTCCTTCCCAAGGAGTGCCGTCGGTTGATGTCCATGTGGCCAATTTGAGGAAGTTGTGGGATCAGACTCGACAGATTCTTCTACACAATTCTGTACTGGTAAAGAAACATGCTGACAAACGTAGAAGGGCGGCTCCGAATTTTGTTCCGGGCGATAGAGTGTGGTTGAGCACTAGGAATATTCGTCTTAAAGTTCCTTCCATGAAATTCGCTCCTCGTTATATTGGTCCCTACAGGATCTTGACTCGAATTAACCCAGTGGCATACCGTCTAGCTCTTCCAGCTACTTTACGCATCCCGAACTCCTTTCACGTGTCATTGTTGAAACCTCTAATCTGTAACAGATTCTCCTCCACAATCGCCCCTCCGCGCCCTGTTCAGGTGGAGGGTCAGGAGGAATATGAGGTTAACTCCATTATTGATTCTCGTGTCTCCCGGGGACGAGTACAATATTTAGTTGACTGGAAGGGATATGGTCCTGAGGAGAGGAGTTGGGTACCACAAGAGGATGTTCATGCTCCTCGTCTTCGCAGGGCATTTCACTCCCGCTTTCCATCTCGCCCCGGCTCCTTCCGCCCGGTGGGCGTATCTGAGGGGGGGGGGTACTGTCAGGGTACCTGGAGTCTCTACCTCTGAGAGAGGTAGAGACTTAGAAGGTTATCCGTCCGGACGCCATGTCTCCTCGGTCTCCCGCGGTTCACTCGGTCTTGCTAACGCCGGCCGCGAGGGAGTCACTTCCTTTTATAACAGAAGGACCGGAGGTAGACGTCATGACGCTAACCCGAAACATCCTGCCACTCAAATCTCGGGAGACGAATCAGGACTCGCCGGAGGCGTGTCCCCTCTCCCTAGCCAGGATACTTAACGGTGGTTCTCTCATTCACTCATTGCCCTGTCGTGGTTCTAGTCCGCCTAGTCACACAGTGCTTTGTGATTCACTTGTCTTTTGGTTCTGACCCGGCTTTGTTGTTTACTCTCCTGCCTTTCTGTTATCCTTGACCCGGCTTGTCTCTCGCTTACCTGTCCTCTGTTATCCTCGACCTCGGCTTGTCTCTGACCATTCTATTGTAGTTCTACGTTAGTCCGGCCATTCTAAGGACCGGTATACGTATCAGCTACTCTTTGTACTCTGCGTGTTGGATCCCTGACCCGATCCTGACACCTGTCTTGCCATAAAATATGTTCCTCTAGAGGCTGGTAATCATAACTAGAGAATACATGATGGTGAGTGAGGCTTTATGGAATAGATTTGAAACGGCAAAATTAATTAAAGCAAAAACAGTTAAATAAAATTTAAATGTATTAATACTATGAATCCAAAGGTCTAAATTCAAGCCTATACACACTCTTTCATATTCCACGCTGTCTCAATCTCATCCCTTTCACTAGTTTTACAGTCCGTCCCCCCATCCTATCTTTGCTCTACAGCTTTGAGCATGCTGCTGTGGCCAGGTTGGAGAGTAGGCAATGTTAGCTATCTGCTCTGTGCGTTCAGTGTTAATGTGTGTGTGGAGGATGGGGAGTAGATGTCCACAGTGAGGAAAAGGTTTTATATTTCCAGGCAGATTTAGTAAGTGATCAGTATTTGATTAAGCAACAAAAGTCAGAAAACCAGACTATAACCTTGCTCTTTACACAAAAGTATTGGTCATTGTGCACTATCTGGAAACTGATGTTTGCTTGCAGAAATGTCACAATGACCAGTGATAAAAGGATGATATATTAATATAGAAGATAAAAGAAAAGGGGAAAAAAAAAAAAAGGAGCGAACAACAGTTTTGTAATGGTGTAAGATGGTTTGGTATTTTCTATACCTAAACGGATTATATAGATTGCACATTGCCAGTAACATAAGAACTAGAGAAATATGCAGCCTTTTTTATTATTATTATTATTATTATTATTGCCATTTATATAGCGCCAACAGATTCCGTAGCGCTTTACAATATTTTGAGAGGGGGGGGATGTAACAATAAATAAGACAATTACAAGAAAACTTACAGGAATAATAGGTTGAAGAGGACCCTGCTCAAATAAGCTTACAGTCTATAGGAGGTGGGGTATTAGAAACATTAGGATAGGAAATATCAAGTAGGAGTGAAGCAGAGCTGGAGGAGAGAGCAAAGCACTATCCCATGGGAGAGCAAGAGACAGGTATGTAAGGGAGAGATTACTCTGGGAGGCCATACGCTTTCCTGAAGAGATGGGATTTAAGGCCCTTCTTAAATTATTGAAGACTAGGGGAGAGTCTGATGGCAGTAGGCAAGTTATTCCATAGGAGAGGAGCCGCCCGTGAGAGGTCCTGCAAGCGTGAGTTGGCCGTACGGGTGCGAGCAGCGGTCAGGAGGTGGTCGCGGGCAGAGCGGAGGGTACGAGGAGGGGCATACCTCTGGATCAGTGAAGAGATATAAGAGGGGCTGGAATTGTTCAGTGCTTTAAATGTATGGGTTAGCACTTTGAATTGACTCCTATAGGATACAGGGAGCCAATGTAAGGACTGGCAGAGGGTCGAGGTGTGAGAGGACCGACTGGATAGGAAAATCAGTCTAGCTGCAGCATTCATTACAGACTGTAACGGGGCAGTACGGATTTTGGGGAGACCAATCAGGAGAGGGTTACAGTAATCCATGCGGGAAATTACTAGAGCATGGACAAGCTCCTTGGTAGCATCTTGCGTAAGAAAGGGGCGGATGCGGGCTATGTTTTTGAGTTGGAACCTACAGGACTTGGCAACAAACTGGATGTGAGACTCAAAGGTGAGACCAGAGTCAAGTATGACGCCAAGACAGCGCGCTTGTAGGGATGGACTCATGTGGATATCACTGACTTGAAGGGAGAGTGAGAGAGGAGGATCAGTATTAGGAGGAGGAAAGACAAGGAGTTCAGTTTTAGAGAGGTTCAGTTTTAGAGAGGTTAAGTTTGAGAAAGCGTGACGACATCCAGTCAGAGATGGAAGAGAGGCAAGCAGTGACACGTTGCAGGACGGCCGGGGAGAGGTCCGGTGAGGAGAGGTATATCTGAGTGTCATCAGCGTACAGGTGGTAGTTGAATCCAAAAGAGGCAATAAGTTTTCCAAGAGAGGCAGTATAAAGAGAAAATAGAAGGGGACCAAGGACAGAGCCTTGGGGAACTCCAACCGAGACAGGGCGAGGGGAGGAGGTATCCTTGGAAAAGGAGACACTAAATGAGCGTTGGGAGAGATAGGAGGAAAACCAAGAGAGGACAGAGTCACAGAGACCGAGTGATTGAAGAGTTTGAAGGAGGAGAGCATGATCAACTGTGTCAAAGGCAGCAGAGAGGTCAAGGAGAATTAATATGGAGTAGTGACCTTTGGATTTAGCGGAGATTAGGTCATTAGTCACTTTGATAAGAGCGGTCTCAGTAGAGTGGAGAGGGCGGAAGCCAGACTGAAGAGGGTCAAGGAGAGAGTTGGAATTAAGGAAGTGAGACACACGGGTAAAGACAAGTCTTTCCAAAAGCTTTGATGAGTAAGGGAGCAGGGATATGGGACGATAGTTAGAGGGGGAGGACGGGTCAAGAGATGGTTTTTTCAGGATAGGTATTACAGTGGCATGTTTAAGGTCAGCAGGAACAGTGCCAGAAGAGAGAGAGCAGTTAAAGATGTTTGTTAGGATAGGCACAAGACAAGGGGAGAGAGATCTGATGAGGTGAGATGGGACAGGATCAAGTGGGCAAGTGGTGGGGTTTTTGGCAGTCTAAGAGTTGAGAGGTAGATTTGAAAAGGCACTAGAGGTTGAATTAGTCAAATTCTTTAACGCATTCAATAGTGAATGCATTTTAGCCTTTTAATGACCAAGACTTTTCTGAGATAACATGCATATGTCAAACAAAGCTACTTCTGCTGTGTGTTCATTTGACCATAACTAAATACGGTCTTTAAGCTACAACTACATTCATATCATTTTTGTTTGTTTGTTTTTTTAAAGGAGAAATAATCAGGCTTTCTTCTGATATCAGGTGTATACATAATACAATTTTTCCAAAAATATATTGCTTCTTGTAATTTCTATGCAACAGAAAAAGCATGAAAAATGATTCAAAATATAGCCCAATTATTACAATTTTAAAAATAACCATTGGCCTGCTGAGACTACCTCTAATATCAATTACAGAATCCTAAACCACTAAACAGCAGTATTTATTTGTAGAAAGCACACTAGCCCCAGGGTATTGAAAAGCATTTTGACATTTGCATTTAAAGTGTCAATGTCACCTCAAACTTCACTTTCTCCTTCTGTTTTCTCTTCCTCAGAATCTGCAATTACTTCATTTCTGATCGATGTCTCTTTAACCCCTTAAGGACACATGACATGTGTGACATGTCATGATTCCCTTTTATTCCAGAAGTTTGGTCCTTAAGGGGTTAAAACATAAGAAAGTAGGGACTACTACACATGACAATCTTGAGAAAGGGTTCAGCTTAAAGCAAGCTTTTAAAGTTATTTGGACAAAGGCAGTGGAGTTTGCCTAATGCTGCACCCTTTTGTCACAATTGTCAAGAACAGGAAAAAACAAAGTAGTCCCTAATTTGTCTTATGTTTTAAGAACTAGATTGGAAATGAAGGAGAAGAACAGATTCTGGAAGAAGAAACAATAGGTGACAGGTAAGTTTAAGGTGACCAAGCCACTTTAACCATGTTATCACCAGCCTCTGGTCAATCAACTGGTTTGTGTTTTCTCACGTTTCATTTTCACAGGAAATTTCAAAGAACGTGTTATGTGTGTCCCACTGCTCCAGTCCCATCCTCTCCGGTAGTACAAATGAATAGTAAGCATTTCCCTTCCTATTAAAAAGTTTTTAAACCACACACATACTACATTTCTATTATTAAACTTGGTCAAGCAAGGTCTGTTGATCGGACACGTTTCATTTTTAAAGAGTGCCTTCAATGTTCTGAAGTGGTCATGGTGCTGGGAGTCTCTATGTGCAGTCTTTCAAACTGGCAGCGACCTTGGAATGTCCAAGATTTCTGGGATAAAAAGTGTAGCGTGTATTTCTGGGATGCCTACTGTCAATTCCGTGCATATTTCTATGTACACACGCTCATTCAAAGATCAACTAATGCTATCAACCAACAAATGGCTGGTGGGATTGGCATCTAGATTCATGTCCCTTAGCAGATCTGGAAGCTCGGGGCCTGGTGGGACTCGGGTAAAAGAGCAAACCATTGCAAAACCAGGTTACTCCTTGCAACAGCCGGTAGCAGAGGTTATGTTGTTGAAATAACAATTTAACCATACCCAACATTTCTATGGCTGATCTAATTTCTGAATATTGGGAGTAATATTACCTGTGAAAAATACCATCCATAAAGAGGAAGAAATTTCAGTCCATCCTTCAGAACATATCGAACATGACCCAGTGCCCTCTGCTGTATAGCCATCATATCCGCAATGATCCAATCAACTATTCGAGCACAGGAAAAGAACATGTAAAGACAGCAAAACATCATGAATAATATGTCAAGAAAAAAATAAATTGTAATTTAGTCAGTTGTTTCCTCAACCTATATAATGGAAGTTATTTTATTATATTTATATTTTATTATTAGAATGCTAGCAAAACATCTGGAGTGCACCTAATCTCATTTTCACATGCTTTCAATGCTAGGGGATTTTAAAGAATGCCTGCATGTCCATTAATATCGTATCCTCTTATTAACATCTCCACATCAACAATTATTCAATTCTCCATTCATACCCCGACATTGTCCTGCCAGTAATTGTAATATCACCAATCTCCCCTTTTAAGACAACCTCTTCCCATTTTCCATCTGCATGTGTCCACTGTTTCTTTCTCACCTTCCCCTCAAGAAATCATACTGGTGTTAATGTGCATCCAGGCCCGGACTGACTATCTGCAAACCGGCAAATTAACATTAGAGTATGATGGCCGAGGCTGACCAGGGAGATCAAAGATTTAGTATTATGGTACCACACATCATGTCCTTACAAACAGCAGCCAAAAATAGGGGCCAAGCCCCTTGTAAAAGGATCCAGGTAAGTTGCTAAACCTACTCTCTCACTTGTTCTTTCCGTGCGGTACAGAGGAGAGTGGAATTACAGCCAGACATGTGTAGGGATGGTGTTCCCTGAAATGCATTTTTTTTATTCTACTTCATTGTGAGTGTTTTTGATTCATGTAATAAAGATAGTTGTGTGAATGGTACACACTATTTCTTTGTCTGTTCTAGCTTTATAGATGTTTACTTTAGGGATCGACCGATATTGATTTTTTAGAGCCGATACCGATACTCTGAACTTTCAGGCCAATAGCTTACCGATATTCTGTCCATTTACAGTATTTGGTTTTTGCCAATTTTTTAAAATTAATTATTTGGTAAATGCACAAAATATACATGCCAGTCAGATTTTTTTTTTATGTTTTCAAGAATATTTATATGTTTGTGTAGTGGATGCAGTGAGAGTATTTGATTAGTAAATGCAGTGTGTGTGTTTGTGTAGTGGATGCAGTGTGGGTAGTGGATTCAGTGTGTGTTTGTGTAGTGGATGCAGTGTGTTTGTATGTGTAAATATGTGCGGTAGAAACTGCCACCCCCCCCTCCCCTGTCCCATAGTGTTCTTTCCCACCCCCTCCCCTGTCCCATAGTGTTCTTTCCCACCCCCTCCCATGTCCCATAGTGTTCTTTCCCACCCCCTCCCATGTCCCATAGTGTTCTTTCCCACCCCTCCCCTCCCCTGTCCCATAGTGTTCCTTACCACCCCCCCTCCCCTGTCCCATAGTGTTCCTTACCACCCCCCTCCCCTGTCCCATAGTGTTCCTTACCACCCCCTCCCCTGTCCCATAGTGTTCCTTACCACCCCCTCCCCTGCCCCATAGTGTTCCTTACCACCCCCCCTGCCCCTCCCCTGCCCCATAGTGTTCCTTACCACCCCCCCTCCCCTGTCCCATAGTGTTCCTTACCACCTCCCCTCCCCTGTCCCATAGTGTTCCTTACCACCCCCCTCCCCTGTCCCATAGTGTTCCTTACCACCCCCCCTCCCCTGTCCCATAGTGTTTCCCCCCCTCCCCTGTCCCATAGTGTTTCCCCCCCCCGTCCCATAGTGTTCCCCCCCCCGTCCCATAGTGTTCTTCCCCCCCCCTCCCATAGTGTTTCCCCCCCCCCCCGTCCCATAGTGTTCTTCCCCCCCCCTCCCATAGTGTTTCCCCCCCCCGTCCCATAGTGTTCTTCCCCCCCCCCCTCCCATAGTGTTCTTTCCCCCCCTCCCGTCCCATAGTGTTCTTTCCCCCCTCCCCTCCCATAGTGTTCTTTCCCCCCCTCCCCTGTCCCATAGTGTTCTTTCCCCCCCTCCCCTGTCCCATAGTGTTCTTTCCCCCCCTCCCCTGTCCCATAGTGTTCTTTCCCCCCCTCCCCTGTCCCATAGTGTTCTTTCCCCCCCTCCCCTGTCCCATAGTGTTCTTTCCCCCCCCTCCCCTGTCCCATAGTGTTCTTTCCCCCCCTCCCCTGTCCCATAGTGTTCTTTCCCCCCCTCCCCTGTCCCATAGTGTTCTTTCCCCCCTCCCCTGTCCCATAGTGTTCTTTCCCCCCCTCCCCTGTCCCATAGTGTTCTTTCCCCCCCTCCCCTGTCCCATAGTGTTCTTTCCCCCCCTCCCCTGTCCCATAGTGTTCTTTCCCCCCCTCCCCTGTCCCATAGTGTTCTTTCCCCCCCTCCCCTGTCCCATAGTGTTCTTTCCCCCCCTCCCCTGTCCCATAGTGTTCTTTCCCCCCCTCCCCTGTCCCATAGTGTTCTTTCCCCCCCTCCCCTGTCCCATAGTGTTCTTTCCCCCCCTCCCCTGTCCCATAGTGTTCTTTCCCCCCCTCCCCTGTCCCATAGTGTTCTTTCCCCCCCTCCCCTGTCCCATAGTGTTCTTTCCCCCCCTCCCCTGTCCCATAGTGTTCTTTCCCCCCCTCCCCTGTCCCATAGTGTTCTTTCCCCCCCTCCCCTGTCCCAGTGTTCTTTCCCCCCCTCCCCTGTCCCAGTGTTCTTTCCCCCCCTCCCCTGTCCCAGTGTTCTTTCCCCCCCTCCCCTGTCCCAGTGTTCTTTCCCCCCCTCCCCTGTCCCAGTGTTCTTTCCCCCCCTCCCCTGTCCCAGTGTTCTTTACCCCCCTCCCCTGTACCATAGTGTTCTTTACCCCCCTCCCCTGTCCCAGATTTCTTTCCCCCCCTCCCCTGTCCCATAGTGTTCTTTACCCCCCTCCCCTGTCCCATAGTGTTCTTTACCCCCCTCCCCTGTCCCACAGTGTTCTTTACCCCCTCCCCTGTCCCACAGTGTTCTTTACCCCCTCCCCTGTCCCACAGTGTTCTTTACCCCCCTCCCCTGTCCCATAGTGTTCTTTACCCCCCTCCCCTGTCCCATAGTGTTCTTTCCCCCCCTCCCCTGTCCCATAGTGTTCTTTACCCCCCTCCCCTGTCCCATAGTGTTCTTTACCCCCTCCCCTGTCCCATAGTGTTCTTTACCCCCTCCCCTGTCCCATAGTGTTCTTTACCCCCCTCCCCTGTCCCAGTGTTCTTTACCCCCCTCCCCTGTCCCACAGTGTTCTTTACCCCCCTCCCCTGTCCCACAGTGTTCTTTACCCCCCTCCCCTGTCCCATAGTGTTCTTTCCCCCCCTCCCCTGCCCCATAGTGTTCTTTCCCCCCCTCCCCTGTCCCATAGTGTTCTTTCCCCCCCTCCCCTGTCCCATAGTGTTCCTTACCACCCCCCCTCCCCTGTCCCATAGTGTTCCTTACCACCCCCCCTCCCCTGTCCCATAGTGTTCTTTCCCCCTCTCCCCTGTCCCATAGTGTTCCTTACTACCACCCCCCCCCCCCCTTACACAGTGCCCCTCTCTCTCTCCCCTCATTGGTCCCCAGTGTGTCTCTCCCCTCCTTGGTTCCCGCTCCCCATGTCTCCTGGTAGCGTTGCCGAGCAGAGCAGTGCGCACTCTCCTGTAGCCGGCCTAACTGACAGGAAGTGCTCTCTCAGCACTGCCTTTCTCACCGGCCGGGTACAGGAAACATAAGTTTCCGCGTCCACACGCAGGAGGGAGCACTGTGCGCCAACCTCCTGCCGGTCACTCCGACCAATCTCCCTGGTGTGCCCTAAGGCGCCCGCTTTTGCCGCCTTATGGATGCGATGGTCAGCCTCATTATCGGTATTGCCGGTGATTATCGGCCAATACCGATACAAAAAAAAAAAGGAATATCAGCCGATAAGATCAGCAAAACAGATAATCGTTGGATCTCTAGTTGACTTTGTAACTTGTGGTATCATTGCAGTTTACAACCTCTTTATGGTTTAAAGTGAAATCCAAAATTCATCAGTTTTGCTACATCTTTTATTTTATATGTTTCATTGTATGTTTCCTTGCTTATGATCCCTAAGACATTTAAACATTTTATATTATTGGCACATCATATTCATATTTAGTGCCTCACGCTGTTTTAGTGGTTTTTTTTTTGTTATACATATTGTTTTTTGATGTATATATTGCACATTTGCCTTCCATTTTTTATTTTATTGTCACTATATTATTATTTTATTATATAGCTCCAGGAAATTCCGTAGCGCTGTACAATAGGCCCATTCCTATTTGCTCTAAGTACCAGCTCCTGGCTATTTGACCAGTTTCTTCTGTTTATTGATTAAGTTATCAAACCACACTAAAAACAGTTTAACTATTTACAGTGTTACTTTGCTAGCAGTAGGCTGTAGCGATTATAGAGCTTGAAGTGAGTATCAGGATTAGCTGAGTGGCTTCCAGTTCTTGGCAGATCCTACTGCTGTCAAATATATGCACCTTTCTATTTTTATTGCATTATTTTCTGAACACATTATACATAATAAAAAAGATTTAAGAAAATACCTTGCAATGCCTCACACACAAAAAAGAAAAGTGTCCCTTTAATAGAAAAATAATGTACTACATATTTTCTTTAAATCTATCCAGCAATAGACAAACACATATGCAGAGTTACTCTAAGAAGACAAAGTTCTCATAAAATAAAATAAATAAAAAAATTCTCAAAGCGACTTTCAGAAACAAATCAATTGTGACAAAATGTAAATATCATACAAACCTGTACACTGGTGATTGGCTATATAGACAACATTTTCTTTCTCTGGCAAATCTCCATAAAGGATGATCTAAAATAAAAACAAACCATATATATAATAATCAGTACAAGAAAGTAGAATGTATAGTGAATCCTTTATACTTAGGAAGACCTTATATCGGAATCTGTAAGCCAGTGGAAAACAAGGCAATTTTTGTTTCTCCCACTGAATACGTACCCCAAACTGACAAAAAAAACCTCTTTAATTCAGTCACTGCAAATAGTACAGTAAGTAAGAAATGATAAATACCTAAGCTTGTATTTTTTTTTTTTTTTTTTAATTCTTTATTTTTGAGTTAAGGCAAGGAGCGTTTCAATTTTCACATGCACCATGTCATTTTTACAGTTACAAAGGCAATAAGTGACTGTTTAATTTAATGTTGACATACATTGTTCCGTTTCTTCGGGCTGTACAAGTGTATATCTCACCCCTCTTCTTTTGCCCTTTTCCCGTTGGACATTCTGCCTTGGTGTGTACCGCTGTGGATTACCTATCTAAATGCCAGTTAACTGCATGGCTCGCTCGTGCACTGTTCTGTCCTGTGATCGGAGTGTCATTGGTGCGTCTTTGCCCTGTTATGAGCAGTGTTTGTGCGTATGCCTACTGCTGTAGGTCATATCTGACCGCGTGTTAATAGGTGTCTGGTACGCTCACCTGCTGCCTCTGGTGTACAGGGTGCGTCTTGCTTATGACCGTGTAGGCTGTTGCTCCCAACCAAAACTGATTTTAGGGTAAGGAGGGGGGGAGGGGAGGGAGGAGGGGGGATGGGGAGGGATCCCGCCGGGTGCACTCACCGCCTAAGCTTGTATTTTAACTAGGGATCGACCGATATTGATTTTTTTTTTTTATAGAGCCGATAGCAATACAGATAATCTGTGAACTTTTAGGCCGATAGCTGATAACTTACAAATACCAATATTCTGTACATTTACCGGTTTGAAAAAAAAAAAAAACAATTTCTACACAAACCTACTGTTGACTGAGCATTTTTATTAAGTGATTAATGTATAAAATATACATGCCAGTGTGGGGGGGAGGGGGGGTTGGGGTTTGTGGTGTGTGTGTGTGTCATTTTCTCTCTTGTACCGCGGTCCGCAGCGCTCTGCAACGCTACAGGAGCTTCAGTTTCCTGTACCCGGCCTGACTGACAGGATGTGCTCTCTTTTAATTACATACAAAAGAAGATTTTCAATTTCTTTTTAGAGAAAAATGCTATACAACCAATAACTAGTATTTTCTCAGGTTTAAAAACCTAGACATCAGGCTCACAATGGAGTGATTGTCACTGTATATATGGATGCCTCCCTTTCCCAATTTTTTTTTTTACACTGCACATAGTGGAAGCCCTGCATATAACGAGGGACAGGGAGCCTATAGCATTAGGAATGCAAATTTGTAACCCTAACGCTATAGTGTTGATTTAAAGATAAAACTTTATAAAATATGATCTGTTCAGCTCGTAACTTTAATTACAGTCACAGTACCCAAAGCCGCCCCCCCCCCAAAAAAAGTATTTTTATAATAACAGCCACTGCCAAATCTGCTGGTTAGAGAGTAAACACCTGCCTATAGATGCCTGTCCTATTTACAGCACTCATAATGCACCTTTTTTGAAGTTAGGTGGGTTGATGAGGGGAGATAAGTGTAAGGTGCCTTGACCAGTGACCTTGGAGTCAGTCATTCTCCTATGCTTGATAGGCTTGAATGTCACATTCTGAAGCCTGCAGCTTTAGCACATCATACAATGAAGCATAATACAACATTCCATCAGGTCAGAAGGAAGCCTGAGGGGCCACCAAAAAATCAACTGTTAAGAGAAAACGCCAAGATAAGCACAGATAGGGACTAGCACTATTGCATGAAAATGAGCGACAGGAAATTTGTTTTTATGTTTTCTTGCTTGACATAAGAATATATGGAGACCACAGTTCTCAATTAGTCTATTACATAAAAACAATTAATAGGATCAAAGCGTTACAAACTAATCAATAGACAAGAGGTTTTGCTCTAAAAAACCTCTCAGCAAAATAGTAGTTTGGATTTTAGAGGTGTAAAATGTCCTACTTACAAATGCTATGATCATAAACAATCTAGAAAACACCAAATAAATAAAATAATCTCAGACGTGCCTGCAGGAACATAGGCATTTAGTCTGTTAGTACAATCAATGCTCTAGAGATGTATATATTTATATACGGGGTGCCATACAACATGTGCAATGTCTGGCAAGGGATAATAGTTTATAAATAAAGTATAAATTAGAGTTTGTGGCAATGATTAAAGAAGTAATAGGAAAGGGGACCTTGTCGTGAGAGTTTATTTACACATTCTACTTTGCCCAACTAAAATTACTGAGTGACCTTCATTCCTACATCAGTCTTCTAGAACGTCAAAATATTTATTTATGGAATAACAATGTCCTCTATGCAGACAAATGCTCATGAGTAAGTCCAAGTTCTCACTATCGAGTCCACAGCAGTAGAAACCGAGTGACAGTGCTTAGAGTACGCTTTGAAGTGAGCATCATGATTAGCGGAGTGACTTTATGTTCTTGGCAAATCATACTGCTGTCAAATGTAAGCACCTTTCTATTTTTATTGCCTAATTTTTGAATACATTATACATATTAAAAAAAATAAAAAAATGCAATGCTTCCCAAAAAAGAAAAGTGTCCCTTTAAAAGAAAAAAAATATTTTGTAATTCCTAAAATGTACCTTTCATTAGCAGTAGAACTGGCATCTGCAGCTAATGGAAATCCACCATCTTTTTGCCCAACACTTTATTCTTTGCTAGTGCTGGACATTTTCTAAACACGTTTCTCCTGTTGCAACATAGTGTGAGCTTGAAAATTCCTCTGCTGAAGTCAGCATGGACATCAGCAGACTCTGAGTTAGGGTTACCATTAGAGTTGGTGTAGGGTAGGGTTAGGGCAGGGGTAGGATAGGTGTAAGGGTTGAGATCGAGAAAGCATAGGATTAGGGGTAGAGTTGGTATAGGGTTAGAATGAACTAACAACAATTTATTTAGATCCTAGTCTTGAGGTATTTAACAATTAGGACTGATATGTTAACCTAATTTGAGTTATTTTTCTTTAGTTGCACTTGATGTATAACAATTCTTATAAGCAAAACTATGATAAAGTGCCGCTTCCCCCAGTTTTTTTTAACATCTTATTTAATGTTCTGTTACCATATTGAAAGTAACTCGCTCTGTCCTATATAATGTGTATGGGCATACTTAAAGGGAAATCCATAAATTACAGTGGTACAAACGAATTTCACAAATTCTACATTTTGTTTTGGTTCAGAAGTTGGAAAAGTGCCTCTATCCTTAAAGGGACACTGTAGGCACCCCTACAATTGTCTGGGTGAAGTGGTCTGAGCGAAGTGTCCCTTATGCACTTAGTGCTGCAATGTTAAACATTGCAGTTCGAGTCTGCCTATGAGAGCCACTAGAGGGTTTCCTGAATCGAAACGGACCTTTGGTCTGGTATCTGATGCTGGACATCCTCATGCTCTGCATGAGAACATGCAGCACCAGATTTTTCCCCATAGGAAAGCATTGAATCAATGCTTTCCTATGGGAAGGTCTAATGTGTGTGGCATTTGCCGTGCATGCGTATTAGCACCCGCTCGTGGCGGGCACTGCTTGGCGCTGGGATCAGGTAAATAATTAAAGGGTTTTTAGCCCTTTACTTACCGCATGGGGGAGGAGTGAGCGTGAGAAAGGGGGATTGCATGGGAAGCTAAAGTGCCAGGAATCCAATTTTGTATTACTGGCATTATAGTATCCCTATAAGGAGGTAAAGGGATCCCTTAAGCAACAAAACAACTTCAGCTTATGAAAAATTTGCATGTTATCTCTACAGACACAAGTTTAACTAACTTGGATTAATGGAATTAATTTACCAAAAATGTAAATGTTGCATAAATATGCAGCGTCATGCTACATAACTAATCCATATTTCATGCTGAATAACCTTTGGCCTATAAATAGAACACTATATTTAGATTATTCCACCAAAAGTATTTTATTAAAGGAAATCTAATTAATATTAAACATTTTTTATTTATTTTGACATAATTTTTTATCCACTCTTCACAGGTAGGATATAGTAGGCTGTTAACAGTGCAGGAGTAATGGAACACTAACATAGGAATAGAAACATGTACTGCAGGAACATGTAATCTTTGCTCCATAACCACAACATTATCTAGATTTCAGTAAGGCTTTTGACACTGTTGCACATAGAAGGCTTATCAATAAACTGCAATCTTTAAGTTTGTATTCCAATATTGTTGAATGGGTAAGGCAGTAGCTGAGTGACAGGCAACAGATGGTTGTAGTCAATGGAGTATATTCGAAACATGGGATTGTCATCAGTGGGGTACCTCAGGGATCTGTACTTGGACCCATTCTCTTTAATATTTTTTATTAGTGATATTGCAGAAGGTCTTGATGGTAAGGTGTGTCTTTTTGCCAATGATACTAAGTAAGATATTTAATAGGGTTGATGTTCCAGGAGGGATAAGCCAAATGATTTAGGTAAACTAGAAAAATTGTCAGAGTTGTGGCAACTGATATTTAATGTGGATAAGTGCAAGATGATGCATCTTGGATGTAAAAACCCAAGGGCAGACTACAGAATATTTGATAGAGTCCTAACCTCAACATCGGAGGAAAGGGATTTAGGGGTGATTATTTCTGATGACTTAAAGATAGGCAGACAATGTAATAGAGCAGCAGGAAATGCTAGCAGAATGCTTGGTTGTATAGGAAGAGGTATTAGCAGTAGAAAGAGGGAAATGCTCATACCATTGTACAGAACACTGGTGAGACCTCACTTGGAGTATTGTACGTAGTACTGGAGACCATATCTCCAGAAGGATAGTGATACTTTAGAGAGAGTTCAGAGAAGGGCTACTAAACTGGTTCATGGATTGCAGGATAAAACTTACAAGGAAAGGTTAAAGGACCTTAATATGTATAGCTTGGAGGAAAGACGACAGGGGTGGTATGATAATCAACAACTCCTCATAGAGATGCATTAAACCAATGCATCTCTATAAGGAAAATTCAGCGTGTCCATGCAGAGCTGCTTACTGTGCAGCCCTGAGCCAGGAAGACCCTCCAGTGGCCATCTAAGGAGTGCCTTTAACATTAAGCTGTGGTTCTGGTGTTTAGACTGTCCCTTTAAGAAATTATAAATTATAAAACAAACTGAGAAATAAGGGAAGCAAAACTTTTAGGCTATGTTTAACCCCTCAAGGACGAAATCTCTTTTAAGATACAACACATTTGTGTGCGAGACAGTTAAAGTTCACTATTTGTCTGCACTAGACTGGAAATAATGACAAAATCCCCCTTTTAACACCACCCACACTTAAACATAATAATAATAATAAAACTATTACTATTTTAACGCTGCCACCACCAAGACAATTTATAAATGGGTTGCCTTGGTCCCCCAGGTAAATCAATAATAAAACCCACCAAATATTACTTAGCACAATATTTAAGGAATTGCAAAAATACTAATTAGTCTCTTCAGGTAACGTGATTCTTAACCAGACAAAGGCAGAACTTAATAAATGAATGTTTATTATGAGCAAAATATAGTCACAGTGCATATAACAATATATGATAAACAAATTATTTACACCAACAACATATAAAAACAAAAAGGATAAAATACAGAAGTCTTAGGTTTTCAAAGTACAACTTCTGCCTAGGGTGTCTCTGGCAAGGAAGGATGATGGTGACTCACTCAAAATTAGATCTTTGGCCCCAAGCAAGTACACTCACACCCCTCCAAATCATTGGATATATACCCTGTGGATTACCAAGTCTTGCCCAGGGGTGGAGTTAAGGGGTACCTACAGAAATAATAAGTGACCACCTCCTTTGTTCCAGACCAACATCAATCCAAATGGAAACATTGGGCTCCAGCTTCTCTCCAGCTTAGAGAGAGAGAGATTTTAGACCCATGTCCATATATGATGTGCTTACTACTAACACTTTAATTACGTTTAAAAGAAATGCCTTTCCTTAAAAGTATATACACTGTAACAGGTGTGTCTTTATACAAACATCAGTTGACATTTTTCCCTCTGATAATGACTGCTGATAGCATTGCTAATCATACTATAAATGGCAAGATGAAAAAACATTATTTGAGTAGACTTCTTTGTATAAAAATACCAACGGATGTGAGTAGCATTGCTATCCCTACCCCACAAAAAAAAAATGTAACTAACCCTGACAATTTCTGAGTGCACAATTTTAAACACATTGACACATTGATTTTTTTTTGTTTAATAGAACACATTGGTTTCTAATACTAAAACATACACTAAGGAATTTAAAAGCTTTTACACTTTCCAAATGCGTTTTTAAAAAAAATTAAAATACAAATCGTGAACAGGACCCTGCATACCCTAAAATACTAGGGTGTTCAATAAACCGGGGGATTGTGGAGAACTGACAAAGAATAGCAAATTTGATGTCAAAATAAGCGGTTAAAAGTTATTTTAATGAATATATTGAAAAAATGATCATGAGGAAGATAAAATGGTCTACAGAATGCTCAAAAGGTACAGAAAATGTTATATGTAATTTTATAGCAGCTATTAATCATTATATATTCAGTATATGTCCTTGAACAAGATAAATGTGCTTTCTGCTTGTTCCATTTGTGTTTATATTATTGAACTGCATTTTATTTTTTCAATACTGCTATCTAGGATTTAAACAATGATGCTGACCAGGGCTTATACTGATACAGTCAGTCATTCATTAAAACAAAACAATAGTCTTTGATATAGTCTTTTGAAAATTGGAGTTATGTACATGCTGACCAGAACTTCTGTAGTCTTAAAAGGTTACACCAACCATCATAACCACTACAGCCTAACTTGCAATGGCTTGCCATCTTACATCAGGGCTCAACAAATTCCAGACGCCAGGGCAACCAGGAATTTTGGTGGCCGGTCGGCTGCACGTTCTGTAGGCCGATGGTGAGGGAGATGTGATCTCCCTACTCTTCTCCCTGGTGTATCGCTTAGTAATTCCGGGACCAGAGCGACATATTCCGGAATCACTAAGCGGCGCACGAGGGAAAAAAAGCAGGGAAATCATAGCTCCGTTGCAGTCGACCTACAGACGATCTCCCTGCTCTTCTCCCTCGCGAGCCGCTTAGTTATGCCAGCATTACTAAGCAGGCCACGAGGGAGCAGAGATCATAGCTCCACAATTTTCACAGCCAGCCACCTGCCTTCACTTTTTTTTTTTTTTTTTAATTCTTTATTTTTGTGTGCATAGATTATACAGATAACATTTTTCTGGCCATGCCACAATAGCTATCGCCAGGAATTTAGTTGACAGGTAAATACAATGTAATGGCATGAGTAACTGTGCACATTTTTTAAGGTGTAATACCAAACATCAAACAGATAGTACTAGTAGAGTGTTATTTGTCAGTAGTTGAGAAAATCTCCATAGCTTAGCAGGTTATCTATACTGACGTGTGTGCCCTGGGCACTGAGTGATTGGCTCTAGTGTGAACGTGTTAGCATATTGGAATGCCTCAAATTCAATGTTTTATACGTTTGTACATTAGGGTTAAGTTTGGTGACGCTTGTCATGAGTCAAAGTGGGTGCCTGAGCCCTAATGTTTGCTAGTGTGGCATTCTAGATTGTTTTCCTCGCTTAATATAGTGTGTCAAGCATGCTGTGTGGGTGTAATGCAGTGCGTCTGGCTGAGCACAGTTGAAGTTAGTAATACTATGAGTGAGCATAGTTCAATGTCCCTGGGTTCGAGCAAAGTTGCATGAGTCCACTTAAGTTGAGCAGGGTTTGTGGGGTCGTCTGTGCTTGCGTCGGCACCGAGGCTGGCCAGCGGGAGGGTCTCCTGTGGCTCTTGCTGCTCTGCGTTTGCCTGGTGAGTGCTGCTTGTGACCTGGTGGTGCAGTTGTTAGTTGTCCTGCGCTGTTCGTTGGCTTGTAGCGGTAGTCGTGGTTTCGTGGGACAGGGCAGGTAGGGTGAATCATGTCTAGCAGGATGCAGGGTGGGTGTCTCGCTGTTCCCTCTGACTTGTCTTGTCAGGTTTGGCAGTGCTAGGGTCTAGGGACCTCTGTGGATCTGCTGTATAGGGGCGGTTCAATAGGGTCCCGTTTTGTGGATTCCCCTTAATACTTGCTCACAGCCTGTACCTTAGTCTTGCCAGCTTAGTTCTGCAGCAGAGGCCTGGGTTAAGCTATCCTGGTGGTCTGGTGATGGTTTCCCCCCACTCAGCTTGATCGGTCCAGCAGCTCTCGCACATGGCTGGTGTGCGGCGGCCATTTTGTTGATTGTCGCCGGTGAACATTTCTCGCCAGGGCGGGTGACTAGGCCCCGAGGTGACCCACTGCTTGATGCCCTTGCAGACCGGGATGACCCCCCCCCCCGGTCCAGAGGGGGGGGGAAGCACGACCCCGGCCGGAGACCCGAGAGAGCGGCCGTCTCAACCCGGCTCAAGCTCCATCCAGCTCCGGGCCCCAGTCGGGTTACTGTCGGCACCTGGGTAATCAGTTTCCCCGATTTGCCCCAGCTCCTGGGGGCCAGTGCGGATTTGGCGTGGCTTGGTGGTCCCAGTTTGCCTTCAATTTGCGCCATCTGTTGGGCCCTGGAGCGGGAGCTCAGACGAAGCACGTCTGATCCCGCCGGCGGTCAGGCCCCGCCCCCCACCTGCCTTCACTTTTGAATAGAATTGCATTAAAACAAATGATGTGTTTGTGTGGGTCTGTCAGTACATGTGTCTGTATGTGTGCATCTGTCAATGTATGTGTTTAGTTGAACCCCCTCCCCCATCCGATCACATGGGAATGATAATACTCACCTTTTTTTTCCCCACATCGTACTGGTCTCCCCACGGCTGGTTGGAAAGCACTGAGAAACAATTGCACACATGCTGAAAAACGCTTCGCCAATCAGCATCTCCTCCTAAAGAATCAATGCATCTCTATGGGGAATGTTCAGCGCCTCCATGCAGAGCGTAGAGGCGCTGAATGTAGGAAGCACTTTAGTGGATGTCTGAGTGGCTGCCACTAGAGGTATCACTAGGCAGCAATGTAAACACTGCCTTTTCTCTAAAAAGTCTGTGTTCACTTTGAAAAGCATGCTGGGACAGGCTATAGACATCACCACTACATTAAACTGTAGTGGTTCTGGTGACTATAGCGGCTCTTTAAGAATTGCATTTTTTCATTGAAAATAATGCTTTGCAAGTTTAAAAAAAAACATGGCTCCTAGTTTTTTTTAGCTGGCTCCTAGATTCAAAGCATATTTGTCAAGCCCTGTCTTACATGGATCCCGTTAGGCAATGAGGCTCCTTACTACCGGGAGAAGTGCATCCAGCTTTTGCACAGATGAAGAAGCTAAGCTCATTGGCCATTCATTGGCACACAGAGCGTCAGCTGATCACTCACTGCCAATTAATGACCCTTTGTGCATACAAATATAGACATAATTTACATTAGCCAGCCCAGAATTCTGTTCTGGCCTGGCTAAAGACATTGCCTGAGGTTTAGTTACACCCCCGGTAGCAAATGGGTTAAACTCCTTATGTGCAGCATTTCACAGCAAAATGTTGCATATACAAACTTCAAGCACCATGACCATTTCAAATAACAGAAGTGGTCATGGTCTTGGAGTAACTCTTTCACCAAGACTCTTTGGGGGGGGGGGGGGGGGGATGAACATTTATTTTACTATGCAAACTGGGATAATGTGGTCTAAACACAGGTTGTTCCATCAATCTATTCTTAAAGGGACACCAAAAACCAAATTATTAAGCATGTAAGAACATTCCAACCACTACAGCAAACAGCAAACCCCAGGTAAACTGTCAAACCACTTACAAATGGCTTTACTTGCATTGGGAGGGTGCCAGGGCCATAATGGCATCATAACCCATCAGGCTGTAGAAGCCATCGTAAGAACAACAGCAAAAACACACAAGTATTGCCAATTATGATATAAAAGAAGTAATAGTCCAATTTATACAATCCACACAATTCTCGTCTTCCAGTAAGATGGGGCTAGGTCCACAGGCACAGATAAACAAATGATAAAATATAGTGTAGAATGTTGATAAAGCCATTGCTGGTGAAACCTGTTGCTGTTTTTTACATTTGTTTTTAATGATATCTAATCAAGTAATTTTGGCTAAACTTTATCGCTGGGTTTGGCCATATACTTGCAGATATATGACTTTTTATGTTTTAAGCCATGGGTCCTCAAACTCCGCCCCCCCGGATGTTGCTGAACTACAACTCCCATGATTCTCTGGCTATCTATGTAATTCAAAGAATCATGGGAGTTGTAGTTCAGCAACATCAGGGGGGCTGGAGTTTGAGGACCATGTTTTAAGCATTCCTTCAGGCCCTGACACTTGGAAAAGACACTACCTCAGGGTTGAGAATCATCAATTCCTCCACCAGCGCTGGTCATCTTGAGCAGAGGATACTTTTTTTTGTGAGTACAATTTCACCTCTCAAGGTTTTAAGTTTTTATGGAGTACACCATGTTGCTTTCTTTTTAATTACATGTAATTCGAGATTAAGAAGCCTAATTGTCTACGTATATCCACTTGGTGGGGATCATACCACCAGACGCCTGAAACACTTGGGTTACAAGCTTTTTTTATTTGTGTATTTTCACTTTTTTATATTTTATACAAAAAAAATTCCAGTATTACACTATTTTCCTTTTTAGGATTTGTGGAATATCCATCTAACAAATGTGAGTGAGCATTCTTCAAGTACGCTTTTATTATCACCCCTTTGCACTAAATCTCCACTTTTGTTTTATGTGCCTGTAGAGCCAAGCCCTAAGTTACTGGAATCTGGAACACAAGAATATTGCGGACTGTATAAAGCTTTTATATGGTATTCTGCACAACCGGTGTGTACTTTCTGTGTTTAGGTATATCTTGGGGAAGATAAGGGAGTTCCTCTTTTATCACTAGTGTTTTACTGCCATTTCAAACCCTTTCCTGCTAAAGTGTTGCTTATCCATTAATTTAAATAACACATGATATAAAAAAAATATATATATTTATTTTTTCTGTTGAAGTAATTGTGCTTGGAGTGTTACTTTAATAATAATAAAAAAACAAAAAAAACACAATAAACAATGTTTTTTGAGAAACAGCAATGTTTACCTTTTTTAGAAAACACACACTGGGTGGCTGTAAGACTGACAGACACTAGAGGCATTGTTTCCTTAGGACCTCCCATTCAGTCATCACACACACAACTCATGCTTATCATAGAGAAGCATTATATCTGTACAAGCAGATTAGGCTTCTATGAGAAGCACCTGACTGAATCAAAGATCATTAAAATAAGTTAATTGTGGGAGAACTGGGCTGCCGCACGGAGTGTATGCTGTTGCTGGTATTAATTTGAGTTTTGTAGCTTTTACAGGAGGGCCTGTCAGTAACTGACAGAGGGGACCCTCAGTAATCCAAATTATACCCAAGGCTCCATAGTAGCAACATTTATTTAAGCCTGCAGGAACTTTTAATGCATAACGGTCTATGCTGTCAACAGGTGTTAAGGTCCTGCACTGCATGACCACCATGTGGTCGCTAGTGGGTTGAAAAAAACATGTTACACAAACCAAATATACACACACACACACACACACACAAAATAAATCCCAGCAAGTAAAAAATATCAGAAAAGCAATGTTTTGATTGCCTCTAGTAACGGTCACTCAGTCACCATAAGTGCTTCATTCGCTGCTTGTGCACACAAGATACCCATGGCTTACCTGCGAGAAAGCACTAGGTTGTCCAAGACCAGTGATCTCAAACAATGAGACGGAGCTTCCCTGCAGAAACTTGTGTTGCAAGGGAAAAAAGGCAAGTGAAACACCCTTTTTTTACTTCTTGCAGGTGGGAGCCAGAACCTAAATGGCCAAAAGGTCATTACAGCTTTAGGAATACACATTTGTAATCCTAACGCTATAGTGTACCTTTAATAAAATTAAATTCATCGTGTTCGTGTCCAGAATGTCATAACTACTACAGCCTACTGTAATGCTTCCAGTTCCAGAAGTGCACTGGCACGTTTCCAAAGCAGTCAAAACATTTAAAAGCAGTGTGATAATTTACCTAGGCCTCATAACCTCCTCTCTTTCTACTGGAAGCTCATGCCACTTAGCTAAGCTCAGCCATGCTCACTTGCAGCACTCAAATGACACACTTAGTCAATACGTGCAACTCTACAAAGAGATGGTTACTTCAGTACAGTTAACAGAAACTACTTGCAAGAGCAGGGGAGCCAGCAGCAGGAATCAAATAAGTTGTCAAACAGTTTTTAAAGGTACATTATAGTCCCCCAAAAAACGTTTAGCTTAATTATGCAGTTTTTGTGTATAAATTACGACTCTGAAGTCTTATTGCTCAATTCTCTGCCATTTAGGAGTTAAATTTTGTTTCAGTCCATAGGCTGTGACTGACACAGCCTGTGTGGAAAAAATGTAGTCATATACAGTGGCTCCTGGAAGGTCTACCAAGCTATGAATACATTTGAAATCAAACAGACTGTGCAATAAAGGAAGTGCTCAGGAAGATTGATTTATACATCACAACTGCTTCATTAAACTAAAGTTGTTTTGGCGACTATTGTGTCCCTTTAAGCTGTTCTCAAAAAGGACTGACTACTTACTTTGGGAGAGTGATAGGACACTCCTGGCATTATAACCACTACAGTGAGCTTCACTAGTTCTGATGCATTACATTTTCCTGTAACACTGGGAAAGTTTAGTGGGCCCCTTTAGATTACTGCACTCTCCACCCGACTCAAATAAGATGTTACTTACCCCTAATCCAACGATGAGACAGACTCTTGCAGCAGCTTTGCTCCACATTAGTACTGATGATCTCTCAGCCAATCCAATGTTCCTGTCTGTAGAAGCACTTGGTGAATGCACCACAATTATATCATTTCACACAGAGACGCATTGCCACCAAGACTTCTCCAGGAGAAACTTCTCTATGTGCTTTAGAACAAAGCAGACAGGAAGAACGCCATCCTGGCGGCTCTCCCGACAGCTAGGAGGATGGAATCCACTTTATAAAAAAAAAAAAAAAGTGTCACTTTCTGTTTAAATTAGCACTTTTAAAAATTGGGAACCCCCTAATGCAAGCTGAAAAGCTTTAGAATATGTTTTAGTAACCAGTGAACAATGTTTAAAGTTTGTGTTGGTAGAGCAAATAAGTCTCACCGTATAATTAATTTTAGAGGTAAGATTACTTGTATTTTTGAGATAAAATAAAATCTTGCAGCACGGTTTGTTCACATTTCATTCATTTTATTTGTACTACTTTAATTTGCACGTGCAGTATCTGCAATACAGTTCCAAATGTTCTTCCTGCTCTGTATAATAGCACTTTGCCCCATAATTGCCCACGTTCTTCCTTGATGAATATGGCAGTTACAGTCACTCCTTTGTATGTCATGGAATTTCTTTAAATAAGATTTAGCTTAACATACAGCCTAAAAAAATATCTATGTCCAGGAAAACACTACACAGATGGCCACAAGCACATGTTCATACTTGGCAAGCAAGGACACTCTAGATTCTAGAATACCTTCAGATGCCATAATCAATGGGTTGGGCTATAGCCCAAGGTCATGAACACTATACATGGATATGACAACTGCTACTGTACAATGATAGTACAACTACAAGGCATCCTATCGACCAAAAGTGTAGTCTATTGCCATCTACCACTGACACAAAAAGTTTGAATGGGAACTGGCACGGTTTGGATTATGAAGTTTAACTGAACCAAAAAAAAAAAAAGAAAGAAGAGGAGCCTTATATTATATATGTTTTGACCATTTTGTGAACTGGGGGGTAAAATATTCACTCACAATTCCTACTCCATAAAAAAAAAAAACAAAAAAAAAAAACTATTAATACAGTTTACTGAGAGTTTTAATAAAATTATGACCGTTAATAAAGTTAGATATTTTCGATGATTAATTATTGAGCTATGAGCCCATTCATCCAATATTGATGATCACTGCCCCCGTATAAGTGAACCAATTCTAGACTCAGACACTGCAATAGCCCCTGGTTATCACCCCAGACCCCTACACAGTGCTATGGGGGCCTGTCTGAGCTGCTGACACCCCCCTGCCTCCCGTGGAGCCCTGACCTGCACTCCGGTGTAGTGCTGGAAGAAGAAGAGCACCATGCTCTGGTACATGGTGTACAGCCGGTCGTCCCCCCTCCAGTAGAGTCTCTGGGGCAGGATGGTGCTCAGGGCCCTCCAGCAGCCCCATGCCAGCAGGTAGGTGGGCGCCGTGCCCAGCATGAGAGCGGCCGGCAGCATGTAGCGCAGGGAGTAGGTGTGCAGCACGGCGGAGAGAAGCATGGCTGCAAATCACACACCGGAGCAGACAGAGCGGCACCGGGCAGCGCAACTCACTGACACCCGGCAAACACGTGAGGGGCGGGGGAAGATGACAGCGGGAGGAGGGGCGGCTGTCGGCCTCAGCCCGGAAACACAACGCTGCCTGGGTGCATGGAGCCCTCGGACTGACATCCATGGGGTCAAAGCAGCCGACCGGCAGTGTAACGGCAGCACCGGATACAACCCGACTACAGACACCGTGTGCCTACACACAGCGGCCAGGGCACTGGGAGGCATGGAGGCATGGATGCCTGGGCGCTTCTACGTCGCGGAGCGTAAAACTCGCTCCCGCCATCTTTGTTAAGGGTAACATGCCTGACAGTGGATGCCAGCCAGAGAACCAATCCTGGGTCCTGCAGCGATATATTGCTTTCTGTGTGACGAGTTGCCATTCTCATTTTTTTTTTTTTTTTAATTCTTTATTTTTGATATGCAGGTAGTTACAACAGTGCCTGTATTGCCACAACGGCATCCGCACGCTCAAGTTTCATTCACATAATATAACAACGTTGTGGCTTGTTGAATTTGCATATAATTTTTAAAATAGTAAGGTATAACGAGTCGAGATATCAGTGTTTGGGTATTGATTAATTAGTACGTCGTTCAACATGGCTTAAAAGTTAGGGTGACTGTACGCTGGGACAGTAAGGATAGACATAAATCACGTTCGCGTTAAGCTGTACTTTATATCTATTATGCATAGGAAGACCTAGCTAGGTTACCTACTGTAACATACGTAAGTTAAATAGGAGGCTACAAGTTTCATGCGGTTAGGTGTCATCCATAACACAGGGTTGGATTCACAACTTTTGAATTGCCTATAGGTCAGGGACTTTCCTCTTGCACACCCTAGGTATAGGAGTGACTGTGAGATTCGGGTTCAAATGAATAAGCAATATGCTACCTGTACGCATATGGGTGGGGGTGTAGTTCACGTCTAGCAAACAACATCTGCAGGGAGTCAAGTCAGCAAACTTACAATTATTAAAGCAAGGCTTCTAGATCTGTTCGATAAGAGGAACAATGTTAGTCATTAAACAATCTGGCTAAATGGTCGACCTGGTTCTCCAGAAATCAGACAAAAGAAAATCGTGCACATTTTATACTTTCGAAAACTAACAAGCCAGTAACTTATAATTAGTAATGTATATAGCATGCATAAACATAATATTTAGTGTGGTTTAAAGAGTGAATAGTAAGGATAATTAGTGCAGGCTGGCCCAAAGTAAAATCGTGGTTTGTGAAATAATGGCCGCAAGGGTTGCATTTCATCTCCATGGATATTCTGATTGTTAATTGCGGGATATCGATGGTGGTGGGGGTGGGGCTTAAGGCTCTGGCCTAAGGCCAGTTGTGGCCGTAGTGAGTTTGGCCTATGGTTGGGCTCAATGGGCCTTAAATTGTAAAGTTACTGCATGACATTAGATATGAGGCGGGAGAGATAAAAAAAAAAGGAATCGAAAATTTTTGAAAAAGAACCAACAATAAAGATTAAACAGTGATTGCAATGGTCACTGGACCGAGTCAGGGGTTGATCAGCTTGGGTGAGTCCCGTTTTTTTGCTGTCTAGTGGTGCCGGCCTTTCACTGCCCGCTGTTAGCTGCTGTCGCCGGTTTGGCCCCCATTGGGGTGAACGGCTTGGTCTTTGTCACGTCCCATTGGTGAGTCGCCGATGTCGTCGGCTGGTCGCTGGGTCTGTGGGGGGTGTCCCCTGATAAGCCTAGTTTGGCGAGGAGTGTGGGGGCTTCGGAGATGTCTGTGGCTGTAAGAGTCTCTTCCCCCTTTCGTGCCATTCTCATTTTAACTGGCATTTCTATTTCATTGATTGATATTGCTTGTGTTAGCACTTTTAGTCCCAACAACTGACTCCATACATCACATGGGCAAGGTGTAGTGTGAAGAGGAAATATAACTTGTGACATATATGCAGACAGGATAGATGAGCAGGTTTGCTATTTTAATTCTCACTAGAAATTATTATATTGGTTTTATTAATTAATGTATTTATTTTCATGCCCTGTCTGACTGTCTATGCGTACAATGGAAATGAAAGGGACACTATAATCACCAAAACAACTTTATCTTAATTAAGCAGTTTTGGTGAATAGATCATGCCCCTGCTGTCTCATTGCTCAGTTTTCTGCTATTTGGTAGTTAAATTGCACGTGACTTACACAGCCTTCCTTAACACTTCCTGTAAAGAGTCATCTAATGTTTACACTTCCTTTATTGAAAATTATGTTTCATTTAGAATTTCGTATCTCCTGTTCTGTTAATAGCTTGCTAGACTATGCAGGAGCATCTTGTGTGTGATTAAAGTTCAATTTACAGAACAAAAAATAAAAACATTAAAAGTAAGTTACGGGGGCGGAGCCAGCTACTGAACCGACAGGTCGCATCCTCAGAGAGCTCCCGGCGAAATCGACTTTAAAACCCTAAATATTGAAAAATCACCCCCCAAACAAAGTCACCCTACCTATCCACGTAGGAAGCAAACATGGGTAGGAAAAGTAAGAAGCCTAAGCCTGACCTACCTCGGCCAGGCGCCAGCATAGGAGACTTGTGGAGGCGAGCACATGGCGCTCACGAACCAGAAATGGCCGCCTACATGGAGGGCATCGAGGACTCCGACGAATTACTCTCTGAGCCAGAGGAGCTATACCAGCCCATGACAAGGGCACCGGGGAAACCCGATCCGAAACCTGCCACGCCACTTGACTCGGCCCCAGTCACCAAAGCTGAAATGAGGGAGCTGCTGGCAGAGCTCCGCCAGAATATCCAAGAGGACGTGGCAGGCATGAGGAGGGACATAAAGGGCCTCACTGACCGCATGGAAACAGTGGAGCAGACCACCAACACGCACACTGGGCAAGTGGCCGCACTCCGACAGGAGATGAATATACTACACCAAAAACAAGTGAAAATGGAGCAGGCCATGGCTGCTATGGAGGACTCCCGACGCGCCCAGAATCTTAAGGTTAGGGGCATCGTCGACTCCGTCCCGGACTCTGAGCTCCCTCACCTTGTGCGGCGCCTATTAACTACGATACTGCCGCCAAAACAGGCCAAAGGGATAGGCCTTGACGGCGTGTTTAGGCTCCCTAAGCCACCAACGGCCCCACCATCAGCAACCAGGGACCTGATAATAAGATTCCAGAAACGACTAGACAAAGAAACAGTAATGGCCGCAAGCAGGGGTACCGCACCGTATAGCTTTGAGGACATGTCATTGTCATTCTTTTCAGACTTCTCCAAGGGGACTATGGCCTGGCGCTCCACTTTGAGGCCTTTTACCACCTTGCTCCGCGAACGGGATGTTAAATATAGGTGGCGCTCACCGCACAAATTGCAAATATACCACGGAGACGCCACTTATCTCATAGCGGACCTACAGGAAGCGGAGACCCACCTCCCTGCCTTGGGATTACCGACGGATGCCATACAGCGACGCCACACAACCTACAAGCCACACAGATGGAACCCGGCTACCTCCAAGCCCTTCGTTCCGGGGGGACCCGCCAGCGCTGCACAGACTGTAGCCACCACTTGAGAGCTCCCAGAGGACTGCTAGGCCGTACTGGCCACTAACTCAATTTCATTACTTTTCCTTCACACAGGTCTATGGCAATCGTTCAGCTTTTGTTTTTATATATAGTTCTACATGATTTATTTTTACTTTCATTCTTGCCTATAAATGCCTAAGTATGTGCAGATTGCTTTAACTGAGCAGGCTTTTATAAATCGGGCACACCAAACAATGTCTTAGCATGCCTGAGCACTAACAGCCAGATCCTATCTGCCTTAGTGACCCCTACTCACGGGCCCACTATCTAGGCCTGAACTCTCCTCACTATAAACAAACCCATACTGTATTTCTTGGTAGGGAAAATGCCCAGTAGAGGTAACGAGATTACACACACGACGCTGAGCTTAATTAAATAAAAATTTTACTAGCAGATGTTTACTCAGAATAACGTTACCGAGTTATCTTATCGCTACGATAAACGACAGGGGGTACCCGGACATTAGCATGTACGCGCCCGCTAAGTATATGCTTAATTGTCTCAATTCATTTTTATTGTTAACTCTTTGCATGACAACGCTCGCAAACCGTACTACTGGATCTTACCATAACGAAGCTTAATGTGTATAGCCTCACTAGCATGTACCCACTCACCTTAACCTAGCAACAGTCAATTTTTATTGTATTACCTTCTTAAAGAAAGAGTGCATACCAGACAGGAAAGCCCTTAAGTGTTATGTCAATATGTTATCTATGTTTTATCTCAACAAAAACTAAAATTTGTGCCGTATTTTCCTATGCCATGTTTGCATCATTGTATGTTAACGCTTACAACTGCTGTTGTGGCTAAGTAAGCCTAATGTATTACCTTGCACAACAAAAATAAAGAATTTAAAAAAAAAAAAAAAAAAAAAAAAAGTAAGTTACATCTGATTGATAATGAAACCATTTTTTTCATGCAGACTGTATGAATCACAGCCATGGGAGATGTGGCTAGGGCAGCATAAACAGAAACAAAAAACTGATTCAACTTCTAAAAAAGAGGGAACCTTTGAAAGTTACCTGACATCATACTAACAGCTATATCTAAAAAAAAAAAAAAAGTCTTTTTGTTCTGTCTATACATTGTGTTACCAACATTTTTAGCAAATCAATATTTATTGATTTTTGATATTTAATTAAAAAAATAACTGTTTAAAAAAAGTTTTTTTTTTCCTACCTGTTAATCAATCACCTGTTAATCAATAATTTTTTGGCGTTTTTAGCATATTTGGTGACTTGCATCTTGCAGTTCAGTGGCTATGGGTTGCAGGGAAAGGTGAGTTTTAAGTATTTGAACTTATCTTCACCACAACGCCATCTTCTTCCGTGGTAATCTCTTCAGCACCTGGTGCTTCATCTTCCAGGAGCCCATTGTCAGTGCTGTACTCTTGTGCATCTGCTGATACCGGAGAAACTGACGGAAGCCAAGCACAGAGAGATGGACACAGGTTTCTTCAGGAAGGAAGAGATTCTTTATTCGATTCACCGAACGGGACTCAGAGGGACTAATGTCACCAAAATACCACAAGTTCTGAGCCCCGGACAATAGTGTAGGCTCCTTATATAAGCATGTAACTCCTCCCATAATAAGCTCCACCCACACATACTCTTACCCAATCAATCGAACAAGAACTAACTTCCTGTTTGACCACATGGCTTGCCCAGCACAATGGAGGAGGGGAATACTACATCCTGTATTCTCGCACATGCTCCGTACACTACTGATTGTATCTTTGCCACGTGCAACCAACCGACCGATACACCAGTATATGCACGTATACATGCCACGTGGTAATCTCGGCCTACTAAATTCATTTTTACCGAGATTCCACCACAATGCGAGAGTACAACACTAATGTCTACGGAGGATTTCGCAAGTCCATGGGAGTCTTCACAGATAAAGCCTTTTTTCCCTAAGCCGTTGACAAAGTTTGACAGCGGCAGCTCTGCCTTTTTGTCAATCATAGGAAAAATACATAAGAGACGTCCCTACTTTGTCTTATGATATCTTTTGACTGCATAAGAATTCAAGTGAAATTCCAGTGTAGTCAATGTGATCATTTCATAAATATTTTATATTTGTAAAATGCTATTTCTTAGGCGGTGTGGGGGGGATTAACAGAGCCTCATTATGTGACAGGGAAAGCAGAAGACACCTCCCATAGGCCGTAGTCTTGCTCTCTAAGTCTAGCATCCACAGTGCTTGCTTTAGCTAGGGATTATAGGAATTGAATAATGGACATCACTCGTTCAGATGCCAGCATGCTGGCAATAAAGCCAGTGTTTCGGTGCCATAATGAAGATTCGCTCTGCTTAGGGAAGTCGTCTCAAGCAAAGCAAATATGAGAAAATGAGCCGGATCATATGTGATGTTTGTTAATATCTCAAAAGTGTACATTGAATACATCTCGTATCTTTGTAATAAATGATGTATGATTGGGGGCTATGTTAATGTGAACATCTCAATGAAGTTCTTATGTTACCTGGAGGTATTGGGTGCTGTCCTTCTTTAATGAGTTAAACCGTGTAAGGTCTCAGCCTATCACTGGACTCCCATTGTGAAATATGCATTAGAAACATACATATGTTTAGAGGTGGTATTTAGGTATAGAGATATTAGAAACATGTATGGGTTTCTAATGCATTTTTCTCAATGGGAGGCCATCATGCACTATGGGGCTTAATTGTTTGTAAATGGGTGTCTCCATGTCATACTGAGGGGATGAGGGATGACGTAGTGACAGACGTTACGTGTGCTTCACCGCACGGTTGAAGGCTGGATGAGATGAGCAGGAGAGACATGAAGGAGACCCTAAAACTAACGAGAAACGACGGTCAAGAAATACGACTCACTGCAGAACATACTAAGACGCATTGACACGGAGAGCTGCATTAAAAAGGGTGAAGATTAATAATTAAGGGGACACTCTAGGCAACCAGACCACTTCTGCCCATTGGAGTGTTCTGGGTGCCAAGTCCCATCACCCTTAACCCTGCAAGTGTAATTATTGCAGTTTTTCTAAACTGCAATAATTACCTTGCAGGGTTTAGTCCTACTCTAGTGGGGGGAGTGTGCCGCCTAGAGACCCAGGTGATAACCTTTGTTTTGAAAAAACAGGAAATTATTAGCGCCATAGAAATGGTCCATGAGAAGCAGAGTCCTAGAGCTGATCGCAGTGATTTAACGGTAGTGGATGAAATACATAGAGAGTGTGGACAAGAACCTTAACATTTGTATCCCAGGAAAGAGACTGAGGGTCTGATGGAAAAGAAGATGAAGATTAGCTGAAGGTGAAGTCGCAAAGCAAAAGAAAATCAAAGTACTATAACGGTGAGTGACTTTTTCTTTTTCTATTTGCCTATTTATAAAAGGCAGGGGAAAGAAAAGGGAAAAAAGGAGATGAAACTAAATAAACAAGAAAAGGGGAAAAATGAGTGAACATAATCATTAACAACATCAAAATGAATTAAAGGAGACACAAAAAGAAGATACAATTGTAGAGAAGTGGAAAATAAAACAGAGTGATGTGAACGGTTCTCCTGTATTTATAAAAGAATCCCTTACTGCTGTTATAAAGTTAGAATTATCCCCTGTTATACAAAGAAACAGTATAAGTTAGAGACAAAATTTGAACTGGCTGAGTGATATTATAATCACTTATCTCCGAAGAAAACAAAGAAACCTAGATAAATAACTAATGGGACTAATAAATTTACTGTAACAAACGAGAAACAGAGCAATTTTTTTCTCCCTTAATCATTTTGCAAAAAATGTCTAGTAAAAAGGTTAATCAGGAACCTAAACAAATGTAAAGAAAATATAAAAGACAATAACAAAAGCCTGATAAAAGATGATCAAACTCATTTACACCCATTGAACAAAAGAGTGTTAAAGAGACACTATAGTCACCAGAACAACTACAGCTTATTGTATTTGTTCTGCTGAGTATACTCATGTCACGACTACTGTATGATCCAACACGCAAAACTATGATAACACAAACAACAAATACTGAGCCTTAGAATGGCCGGACTTAACATAAAAGAGAGGTCTATAAACAAGCCGGGATCAGGGATACAGAAAGAGGAAAAAATATACTAGCCAAATGTCAGGATACCAGAAGTAGGGAAAGTCAAATTCAAGCCAAAGTCAAACACCAGAAAATATTTCCAAGAATGCGCTCTCTGACAACCAACAAGTGGAAACCACGACAGGGCACAAGAAAAGGCATTACAGGGTTTAAATTCTGTGATTGGTCAGTATGTGGCCTTTGACCCCAAAACGTGCGTGTGCGTCTACAGCGTGACATCACACGCATGCGTAATTGTGTAATGTATCGGTAAGAACGGGACCGCAGCAGCCGTCGTCCCTTAGAACGCTGCATCAGCCGGGACCCGTTTTACACGAGGATCGGGCGGCAATCCGCCGCGATCCAGGTGAGAACCTTTCTCCCTCCTCTGTGCGACCGCGCTGATCAGGGACTTCATTGTGGTGGAAGTATCTGCGTGACCGCATTGATCAGGCGCAGTCATGCTTATATGAACCACCAGCGCTGTGACAAATCATTCCCTTCAGGTTTTTGCAGTAAAAAAGCAATGTTAACATTACAGCCTAGGTATAACTCCACTGACCACTACCCAGATGGCTACTAAAGGTGCTTTGTGCAGCACTGACATCTCTGCATGGAGACACTGAACTTTTCTCATTGAGGTGCATTGATTCAATGCATTTCTGTGAGGAGATGCCAATTGGCCAGGGCTGTGTTTGACTTCTGCTGGCTCTGCCCCTGATCGGTCTCCTTTACAGTCTCAGCCAATCCTATAGGAAAGCATTGTGGTTGGCTCAGGGAATCACTTCTGATGATGTCAGCCAAGCAGGCAGATCAGGGCCAATAAACCTGCAGTATATTTAGGGAGAGCTAGCGGCTTGATGGTGGTTTTAACACTATAAGGTCAGGAATACATGTTTGCATTCCCGACCATATAGTATTCCTTTAAACAGATCTCGATATTAAACAATAACACTTAAGATACACTAAGAAAAGGTGCAGGTGACTTAAGTATATGGTGTACTTATGATATTACACTATGAGTTCTATTTCTCTCTCACTGTAGAGCCATTCTATTGTCTATATATGTGGTTCGTACATATCTGACAACTGGACCTCCGGAATACCCATTGCTTGCGTGAATACAGCCACTTTCTTGACTAAGGACAGGGTGGTGGAGATGCAATTGTTGGAGGCTGTTAGGGCCAGGGGGAAGCCCCACCAGTATGGTATATTTGTCGTACAGAGTTGATCCGTGATAGGCCTTAGCGCCCTTCTTGCCTGAAGGGTCATCCAGGAAAGATCAGGGAATATTTGTATTAGAGTACCGTGGAAGAGCATGGGCTGTGTTGTATATCTAACTGTTTGGAGGATATCCTCCTTTACTCTGAAATAGTGAAGCCTGCAGATTACATCCTGTGGTGCTTCTGCCTCTTGATCGGAGTGCTCTGTCGAATAGTATCGTCTCAGCTGTGGCTCTGTTGAGGATCAGATTAAAGCGATCCTGTAGTGTGGCATGGAGATCTTCTTGGTCTCTTTCGGGGGTGCCCTTGATTTGGAGGTTGTTGCGCCTCCCCACAGTTATCAAGGTTGTTCAGGGACCTGTACATCGCTGACATCTGGGAGTTTTGTGCTTCCAGTGAGGTTGAAGTTGATGTAATTGTGTATGGATGAGGTCTCTGTCGTCCTCCAGGCTCTTAACCCTGTCGCCCATGTGTTTGATGTCCGTCGATATGGTGTCCATTTTGATCTGAAATAACATTTCAAGATTTTGTAACATCGTGGCAAGATCCTGCCTGGAAGGGAGATTTTTTTTATAGTATCCCTTATGTCCTGGTCAAGGGTGAGTATCGATCCCACAAAACTAGCTGGGCTGGATAGAGGAGAGAAAGTCTGGAGGTGAGTCTGGCGCCATGTTGGGGCCTGGTGCCTCGGCCTGTTGTTCAACGTTATCTTTTAAATATTTTGTCAGAGCGCTCGATTTACCCCCAGCTTGTTTGCCTGATGTGTGGTGGGTAGATGAGGATCATTTGGGATTCCTCATTGTCACAGTTGCGCCTGATGTTAGCGGATTGCCTACTATTTCTCTCGGCCCCCAACAATCTGATCTTATTCCTAAATTTATGTTCAGCAGGGTTTATGGAATTTGTAGTTTTATTAATCGTTTATTATTTTATTGACACCATCAGCTTCCTGACATGCTTATGTGCTAAGATAACAGGCCACCTTCACAAACAGGCACATTGCAGGTATGCATGTCAATGGAAATGATGTGGGGCATATATTTCTGTGATGAGCATTAAAAACTCCTATTTACCTACTCTGCAGTAAGGGTCAGAATAATAAGAAGATGCACACTAGCTTTTTTCTCTAATTTCCTATGGGAAAGCTTTGGATTGACTCAGCCAATCAGTCTTGATGATCTCAGTCATACATTTGAGAAAACCGCGCTGAGACCTGTGCTGCAAGAGAGGAAGGGTAAATAAAAGATTTTGCTTTCAGGCTGGGTGCACTTAGATTGGTAACAGGGCACTATAGTGTTAGCAATACACATTTATAATCTTAGCAATCAGTCTGTAAAATTTTGGGAGTATGAAGGTAGGTGATAAATAATTTGAAAGTTATAAATCATGAATTTCGTTAACTGGTCGTCTAGATAACCATTACAGTTTATATAAAAATGTGTTTAATCACCAAAAAGCACAAGTGGGGAAATAAGCGACAAAATGGCGAGAAAATGGTTCCTCTGACAATTGTCAGGATACGGAAGGATCCTCAACAAGATTTAGAAACCTAACCAAGGTCACAGTAAGAAAGGATATAGACAGGTGTATTACTGGACCTTAGAAATATCAGCTCTAAACTGTCTAAATACATTCCACGACTAAAAGCAAATAACAAATACGTTTTAAAAAATAGAATACATGAATCAGAAAGTACAAGAAAAAAATGTAAGGACAAAGCCGGGTCTTGTGTCTTACTGTGCTCCTTGACCTTGACTTGTTCACAACTCCACTTTGTCGTTTATCCTTAGTGCTAGACCAGTAATTCTCATGACTGGTACGCACTTCTGTCCTGTCTCTGACTAGGTGTGCATTTTAGGGTTAGGTTAGCCATCACATTATGACAGGGCCATGGACCCTGCAAACCTAGGTCAGCAGTTTGCTTTTTACAAAACACATGTGGGAGATTTGGAAGTGTTTGCACAGTCACTTTAGACTATTCTTAACTTGCTGCGTGTTTCCAGCCTGAGAAGCAGTGTCCTCATATGGTTGCCTAGATTACATCGTTGTCCATTTCTGTGCCAGGTCCATCCATGCACCTTACCCCACCTGCTTGTTTTTGAGTAGGCTCTGCCCAGTGCAGTTTTTTTTTTAAATTAAGTAAAAATGCATTTTTAAATGGTTCCTAAGACCTTTCCTTCAGATAGAGCCAAGATTGGCATTATCATTAACTTGTTAGAAGGAAATGCTCTAGCTGGGATGAATCCCTTGTAGGAACATGATGATACCCTCATGTATGACTTCCTCAGTTTCTTTGCCATATTCAAGCATATATTTAGTCCGCCTGTAGAGCTACAAGTACTGGAAGAAAACTCATGAAGATAAAGTAGGATTCCAGACCAGTTGCAGAGTACACCATACAAAATCATACTTTAACTTCTGAGACAACCTGAAACAGTGCTTTGGTCTGTGCTTTTAATGAGAGTTTATCTGACACTTTACTAGATTAGGTTGCTGCCAGAGATCTTCCCTGGAGGACCTCACTTTTTTTCATTTCAGATATCGATAACAGGCTGTATGAAACGAATGAGAAAGTGTGCAAACCATTAGTTTGATTAGAACCAACATTTAATTTGTCTGAGCCTCTCCAGAATTTAGCAGTTGGGTCTGTCTAATGCAGAGAAGTTATAAAGACTCAGACTTTGTATGCAATTTGGGAAGAAGGGACATATTAGGAACAACTGTCCATTGCGGAAACCTCCTGCACTTAAATCATATTCGAGAGGGGCCTTTCTTGGGTGTTTTTTCCATGTCCCATAAAAGGCCCCCCAGTGCCTCATACACTTTAGGTTGGGATAATGTTGTTTCCATACTAGCACTTTGATAGACTCTGGAGCTGTTGAATACTTTATAGACTCTTCCTTTGTAGAGAAGTGTAACATCCCCATTTTAGAAAGGTAAACACCCTTGGCCATTGAAGCCATAGATGGTAGACCATTAATTAATCCAAGGTTATCACTTTAACCATGTAGGCACTACTCCAGGTTATTTCCTCTTCTACTTGTCCTGGCTTTCCTGGCTCTGTGCTCATAATCTCTGTATTAATTAGTTTAAGGAATAGGATTTGAGAGATTATTTGCATACCTTCTTAATAGTTTATTTTGATGACGTTCCCATCCATTCCTCAGACCTACAGACACACTACTCTCGTGTCCGTGCAATTCTACTGACACTACTAGCGAATGGACTTTATTGCAAGCTATAAAAGTGTCTGTTTGACCAGACTACAGTGTATCTTCTAGGGTACAATATGTCTGGATATGGATTACAAATGGATCCAGACAAACTAAAGTTAATTCTTGACTGGTCTCTACCAATAAGTCTCAAATCGATTCAGAGATTTATTGGTTTCACAAACTATTATAGATGATTAATTCAGGGATTTTTAAAGTGGGTGTACCCATAACAAGTATGACTTAAAAGGGGGAAGACGCTAAATTCTGGACCACTGAAGCTAAACAAGCCATTGAAACCTTAAATACATATTTTTCTTCTGCCACCATACTGGTACAATTGGATCCATCTAAGACATTTTGTCCTTGAGATGGAAACTTCCTCTTCTGGAGGAATCCTATGTACTAGTGTTGATAATAACACATCACAAAAATAAGTCTTACATCTGTGTTGTTAAGCATTTGAATTCCAGAAAGCAAATGTTGACTCAATTAAATTACGTCATGTGCAGACCTGGGAATAAAAAATGTAAAAGCCTAATCTCTTTCCAGGCAACTTGAAAACACTGAAACTGAAGATAAAGATGTCTCTCTCACGATATAGGATAGTAGCTATGAGCAGGACAGTCTTATCCAGTGAACTAGTAGACAAAATACAAAGAGCCCACGTTAAAGCCCCATCTGACCTGCCCAATGGTAAGCTATTTGTTCCTGTGGAGGATAGACTAACTGTACTTACCTTCCTTCATCATAAAAAATCAGCAGGGCATGTGGGGGTTAACAAGACACATAAATTAGTCTCTCATGCCTTTTGGTGGTCTTTATGAGGAAGGAGGTCAAGGAAAACATTCCAGTCAGTAAAACTTGGGCTCAGGCTAAACCTTCTCAACAACCCCCTGAGTGGGCTGTTACATCCATTACCTAAATCTTACAAGCCGTGGACTCATCTTTCTAATTACTTTATGTTTGATCTACCACCATCAAGGGTAAATACAGTTATTCTGATGATGGTGAATCAATTTTTCTAGGTTGACCCATTTTATACCTCTTTCTGATCTACCGTCATCAGCTGAATTAGCCAAGATATTTACAAGAGGTTGAATGACATTCCCCAGGTCATTGTCTCTGATGGTTATTTCTCTGCCTTTTTCCTCAGCATATCACCTACAAATTAATAGAGTTGCTGAGCGTGCTAATTAGAACAATACCTGTGTTGTATTGTGTCTAACCTGCAGGACAACTGGGCAGACCTGCTTTCCTGAGCTGAATTCACTCGTAACAATGCTGACCATGATACATCTGGTCACAACCCATTTCTCAATAACTATTGATTTCATCCTGCAGTCCTTCTGACTTCCTTTGCTAACAAAGGATGCCTGCATTGAATTTCATTTAGCCGTTTTACAGTATTACTGGGGACAGATCCTAGCTATTCTGGAGAAGACATTATTGCTTCATAACAACATGTATACCAACATTGTTGGGCAGACCCATCCTACTATGTTTGTCTATCCAGAATATACAGCTCTGTGTCCTCTCCAAAAAGTTGGCCCCTTGCTACACCTTAATACACTGCCCCCTCTCACTGTTCCAAATTAATATACAGCTTTTTCCAAATTAATATACTGCCCCCTCCCTCCTCCAAATTAGTATACTGCCCCTCCCTCCCCTAATGTAATACACAGCCTGTCTCCCCCAATTTAAGACACTACCCTCCCTCTAATTTAACACCCTCCCACCACTCGAATAAACTGCCCCTCTCCTACCACTCTAATACACTGTCCCCCTCCCTCCTCCAAATTAATATACTACCCACTTCCCTCCTCCAAATGAATATACTGGCCCCCTCCCTCCTCCAAATTAAAATACTGCCCCCTCCCTCCTCCAAGTTAATATACTACCTTCTCCCTCCCCCAATTTAATATACTGCACCCTATCCCCAATTGAACACACTACACAGGAAGGTCCCCCAAACCCCTCTTCCCCTACCTTAAAGGGACACTATAGTCACCACAACAACTACAGCTTAATGTAGTTGTTCTGGTGAGTATAATTATTACTTTCAGGCATTTAAAGGTGGGACATGTAAAGGTGGGACAAGGGGCATTCAGGAACTGGCACAGGAGAGAGGAAATTTCCCGGGTCTTCTGGCGGCCGCTGGCTGGGGAGGTCTGCTGGCGGCCGCTGGCTGGGGGAGGTCTTCTGGCGGCCGCTGGCTGGGGGAGGTCTGCTGGCGCCGCAGGGGGAGCAGGCTGTTCTGTCTCTGCCCGAGTCTCATTAAGCTCCGCGCGAGGGCGGGGAACAGAGACAGAACAGCCTGCTCCCCCTGCGACTGCCAGCAGACCTCCCCCAGCCAGCGGCCACTGGCCCACCCAGCCGGTCACCCACAGGTAAAATGTGTAATTCTGTCAGTGTATGTGTCATGGTGTGTGTGTGTATGTGTCATGGTGTGTGTGTGTCTGTGTCATTGTGTGTGTGTCTGTGTCATTGTGTGTCTGTGTCATGGTGTGTGTGTCTGTGTCATTGTGTGTGTGTGTGTGTGTCTGTGTCATGGTGTGTGTGTATGTGTCATTATGTGTGTGTCTGTGTCATGGTGTGTGTGTATGTGTCATGGTGTGTGTCTGTGTCATTGTGTGTCTGTGTCATGGTGTGTGTGTGTCATTGTGTGTGTGTGTCATTGTGTGTGTGTCTGTGTCATGGTGTGTGTGTGTCTGTGTCATGGTGTGTGTGTGTCTGTGTCATGGTGTGTGTGTGTCTGTGTCATGGTGTGTGTGTCTGTGTCATGGTGTATCTGTGTGTATTTAAAAAGTGTTTTTACTCACCTTTTTTTTCTCCCCACGCCGTGCTGGCCTCCCCTCGACTGGCCCTGCCTCTATGGCTGAGATCATCAAGCATGATGATCTGAGCCAATCCAATGCTCTGCCATAGGATTGGCTGCAAAGGCCCTGATAGTAGGTGCTGCACACTGTGCAATCATGCTGTGCAGCACTGACACAGGAAGCACCTCTAGTGACTGTCACTAGAGGTGTCACTAGGAAGCAATGTAAACACTGCATGTGAGTATGCTTAATGTATAATTAAACGTTTTACTCTAAAAGGAACAATATTATATATTAGAAAAAGCCATATATTGCCGTATGTAATATGTAAGGCAATGTCTTGCCACCCCAGATGGTTGAGTAATATATATATATATATATATATATATATATATATATTACTCAACCATCTGGGGTGGCAAGACATTGCCTTACATATTACATACGGCAATATATGGCTTTTTCTAATATATAATATTGTTCCTTTTAGAGTATTATATATTAGAAAAAGCCATATATTGCCGTATGTAATATGTAAGGCAATGTCTTGCCACCCCAGATGGTTGAGTAATATATATATATATATATATATATATATTACTCAACCATCTGGGGTGGCAAGACATTGCCTTACATATTACATACGGCAATATATGGCGCAATGACTTAAGGGGCTGGCACTGATTTTTTTTTCCCAGGGCTGCTTTGTATCCCCAGTCCGGCCCTGGGTGAGAGGATAGTATACCAAATTAATAGGAGATACAGCTGTAATCTAAAACAATGCACAACGATAGTGTAATAGTTGGAGACATAATGGAGAATGCACAACGGTGGTGTAATATTTAGGACATAAAATATAACATTGATGTATGATTACACTCACAAGAAGAAGATGTACCAGAGCATGAAAGTGCCTCCTTCGATTTCTGGCGGGCTAATACCAACTGCACATCCAGAACCATCTGCTCTGCTTCAAATACAGACTTCAGTGAGGTAGAAATATATAGCAAATAATATATTTTTAAAATACACAATAAGGGGGTGGAGCCAGCACTCGACCCGATCAGTCGCATCTCTGCAGCTCTCCGACGTTCGGATCATTAAACACCTCCAAAATTGACTAAAATAGCGGCCTACTGCTCTGCAAAATGCATTACGGCACCCCAACACCAATGGGGAAGAAAACGAAAAAATTGCGACCTGATCGGCCGCGGCAATCCACAGATATAAGCGAACTTTTCCGAAGGCCGCATGGAGCCGTGGGGCCCAAGATGGCGGCCGACATGGACGAATACTCCGATAGCACGGATGATTTCCCGCTACTCTGCCCGGAGGCTCTAGAACACCGAGAGCCGGCAAAGCCAAGCCAGCCGGCAGGGGGACACCCGGTGACCACGGAGATACTCACCTCGCTCCTCGCAGGCTTGCGCCAGTCTCTCTCGACCGAAATATCCCAGGTGAGAGAAGATGTCAGGGAGTTTACAGCCCGTTTAACCACCGTTGAACAACTCACCCAAGCTCACACTACCCAGGTGGCGGACCTCCAGACACAGGTGAGGGAACTTACCACAGCTCACACTGCACTGTCCCACCAACTAGCTGCCATGGAGGACAAACGAAGATGGAAACACATTAAAATCCGAGGCATAGCTGACTCCCTGACCCAGGCAGAGCTACCTCACTTTCTCCGCAGGCTGTTTGCAACCCTGCTGCCCGCCAAGCAAGCAAAAGGGATACAGCTGGAGGGCATGTTTCGGCTACCCAAGCCACCACAACTCACTGGCACCGCTACCGGGGACCTCCTGGTCAAACTACTGAATGGGCAAGATAAAGCTGCGCTCATGGGCGCCATTAAAGGGAAAAGTCCCTACAGCTTCGAGGGCATGGACATCACATTTTATGCTGACTTATCCCGCACCACCCTGCAATGGCGGAAATCCCTTCGCCCACTGACGACTGCACTGGCGGCCAGAGGGACGACGTACCACTGGGGACCTGCTCATGTACTCATAGTACAACACCAGGATGCTGAATACAGAGTCAACGCCATATCGGAGATGGACACTGTGATGGCAAAACTGGGACTACATAACCCCCCTTCAGCCACAACGACATGGGACCCAGCCAACATTGTTCCGTTCATTCCAGGTCAGGGGGCGCACAGAGGGAGGAAAACCCGTGAACCACCACCGCCAGTCTAGCAAGGCTCACAGTTTCAAAATGTTTTACTTAATATGTTCATGTTTATCTTTGGTTTTTCATTTTTGTCCCTAACAATACAATTACCGGGATGGCCCGGAAAGCTGGCTCCAATATATCACCTCCCCCCCCCCCCCAACTCCTAACAACACACGGCAGGCTTTGGCTCAAAGACGAGGAGTTGTATTATACGCCGTCCTGGGCACTACGCTCCTGACTAAGTACATATGTTGGCCTGGGCTAAGTTACGACCTATCCCAAACCTAATCTACCAACCCCTCTGACGGCCGACTACGATAATTCCCACGCACCCGGACCAACATGGGTACTTTTCCCCTACCCCATGATAGCACACTCTCTGAGAGCGGTTATTGATAAGGTACGCTCAGCGTACAGCGCTCACCGCGGCACCTCCGCCTTAGATAACGCCACCAACTGGGTGGAGCTTTCATATAAACCTCCTAGTCACTGTCCCTCTCTAAGTTCCACTAACACCTGGCACTAGAAGACAGTCCTTATCAGTGACACATAGACGTGGCACAAATATAATAAACACACATGACACAGCTGTCGTAACATCTTTTAATTTACAAGCTCCTGTTTTCCTTAATGTTTAATCTACATAACTTAAAAGTGTGCAGTAATAGCAAATGTCATGCTAATGTTATACTTGTTACGAATGCGCTTGACCTAGCTGTTGTGGCTATTCAAGCAAAATGTACAACTTGCACAACAAAAATAAAGAATTAAAAAAAAAAAAAAATACACAATAAAAAAAAAGGAGGAAAACTCCATAATGAACCTGTAATAATAATGTGCAATTAATCTTTGGATAGCTCTAAGGCCCTGTGAAAGGGGCCAGTCTACTATAGTTGGTAACTTCTCAGGATTTATTGGGAAACCAGAAAAGGAAATTATGTATGTGTGATCGTAGCAATCGATTTACAAACTATGCATTGTTAGTTTGATAACTCTCCAGTGCCCTCTATTGATCAAATGGAAATATGTCAATTTACATATTGTTGGTATTTAAATTAGTGCAACCAAATAGACACTTAAATTAATATATTTTTATTTTTTTATTTTATTATTTATTTACTTTATTTTTTATGGTGTTTGAAAGAGTTACTTGTATTTATATATTTTTATGCATAAAGCATGGTTGCTTGTGTGGCGGACCTGGCACAAGTCCCTGGGGTTGCTTGTACCCATATTGAGTTCTTGCGAACAATTCTGGATCCCCCTGTTCGGTAACCGAACAGAACTTGTGTGGTCCCCCCAGGTGAAATCTTCTCATAAATAGCGATCGCGTTCCACCAAACCAATCTGAGCGCTTTTCGGATATTTTGTGCACTCAGATTCAGGCTATTCGGTGATATAGAATTGTGGGGTTCCTGTACTGTTTCATCATGTTTTTGGGGTGTTTTATAAAAAGTATACATTTAATGTAACTGAGAGATAATTAAGTAATCTAAAATTCCCAGCTCAATTACATCTCAGACCCAGTGCATCTTGTGAAAATTCTCTGTCAACGTGTCCTGGAGACTCCATACTATGGGGTTGTGCACAAAAAGCTGTGTGTGGGCTAATAAAAATCAGTTGACTCCCAGAACTGGGTGTCGTCCAGTACTGGGGGAATGGGCTATATATACTAACCAGCGCTTCCCTTCCAACTCCAGAGGATTACAGCGGAGATATTCAATCTCAGCATTGCAGCTCTGCTACAATTGGTTGGCATTGACGGGATCCATATTTTACAGCAGAAGGAAGACACGATTCAGTGGAAAGCAACAGCATGAATGGAAGGCAAATGGAGACAAATTACTCTGTTCTCAAATGAACAATATTAAAAGAGATTTTGGAAGCAAGGGGTAAGGTAGCCAGCAATAAAGCAAAAGCTAGTCTTATCGCCAAATTAATGGAGGGAGACCGAGCCAGCAGTGCTACACCTCTACCAGCTATTGATGAAAAGGAATTCCAGAGGGAAGTAAGGATAAGAATCGCATTTTACAGTGGAACTCCCTCAGATGAAACAGTGACCAGGGTGATGGCAGAAGCACAGGCATACATGCTGACCAGAGAGCAGCAGGCAAACCAGCCACGACTAGCAGACCGACAATACAGGCAAGGATCCCCAGGAATGTTCACCAACCAAGAGGGTAAGCCCAAGATACCATACAATGCATTCAAAACATTCTCAGACACGGAGGAGGAAATAGACAGCTTTCTCCAAGATTTTGAAAGATTGTAGCACCTGCATAATATCAGCCATGAGGATTGGGTACCACTCTTGGCTGGCAAACTATCTGTTCGTGCAGCAGAGATGTACAGGTCAGTACCTGATAAATGCCATCTGGAACCACCCCATAAACAACAGTAGCAAAGACAAACAGGGGGCGAACAAATACCACGCCAGTGCCTGGCAGCGGAGACCTGCAAGAAAAAACCCAAAAATGAGTAAACAGTGCATAAGCGACTCAATGAGTGTGTGTGTGTGTGTGAGTGTGTGCGCTGGCATACTAGCTAATGCCAAAAAGGTGAAACAATTAAAACTAGGTTTGGTGACAGGTGAGGCCCTGCTAGATGCCAAGTGGCGTGAGAGGCTCTATCTATGCGTTGGCGCGAGGGGGTAACGTGGCCACTGAACGTTGTGGCGGGGTGTTGGCCTCTCGGTGACAGTTAAACAAAAGATAGAATGGGAGTGACATGTGAGGCCCTCTCTATGCCACAATGCGAGGCGACTAACTATGATTTGGCCCGAGGGGCGTTGTACCTCCGAGTATGAGGATGGGTGTTGACCTCGCGGGACCACTAACCTAAGGCGAAGAAGCCAGGGAATTACAACTAGTGGACACCTAGGACCCTGACAGCCAGCCACAGCTAACTAAGAGGGGAGGGAAGGGAGTGAGAAAAAGGATGTATCTGAGGAACGTGTGTCGAAAATGTGTGGGGTTTACATGTGAGTACCGTGGGGCAGACCGGAACTGGAGTGCAGGCAAGCACGTCAGAGTCCAGGTAGTCAGGCTGTCAGGAGTAAGAAAAGGAAGCGAAGAAGCAGCGTATAGAACCAACTGTGTGCCGGCAGACTAGCTAATGCCAAAAAAGGCGAAACAATTAAAACTAGGATTGGTGACAGGTGAGGCCCTGCTAGATGCCAAGCGGCGTGAGAAGCTCTATCTATGAGTTGGCGTGAGGGGATAACGTGGCCACTGAATGTTGTGGCGGGGTGTTGACCTCACAGTGTCAGTTAAGCATAAGATAGAATGGGAGTGACAGATGAGGCCCTCTCTATGCCACAGTGCGAGGCCACTAACTATGATTTGGCCCGAGGGGCATTGTACCTCCGAGTATGAGGATGGGTGTTGGCCTCGCGGGACCACTAACCTAAGGCAAAGCAGCCAGGGGGAATTACAACTATTGGACACCTAAGACCCTGACAGCAAGCAACAGCAAACTAAGAGGGGAAAGTAATGAGTGAGAGAGGGTACGTACTGTGTGATGAAAATGATGCGGGGGTATGAGGAAAATCATAAGGTCGACTGTAACTGGAGGGCAGAGTGAGCCCATCGGAGACCAGGTGGTCAGGCTGTAGGGAGTACGCATGGAAAGAAAAAAAGGAAATAGAACGCGCGTATGTGTGTATAGCCCAACGAGCCTAATGAGGGCCAGATTGCGGGCCCGGGAACAAAAACACATATCGTTCCATCCGGAAAATGATGAAGCATGAGCATGGTGTAGTGAAACGCAGGTCTGACTCCGCAACGGGACCGAAAACCGCTCTATAACGGTAATTATGCAGCTTAAGACCGCGCATTGACATAGCAGTAAAAAAAAAAAAAAAAAGAAACCCGAACGCGATACACCGGGTATCTTCAATATATATATTCCCCCAATTTATACTTTTTTTTTTTTTTTTGAGTGGGAGTGTGAAAATTGGGTTGTCAGAATCTTCCATCCACACACCATGACAACGGTTCATACATAAAGGGAAAACAAAACTGTGTTCATGTACTGATGTATTGTAAGTAGAGATGTCCCGAACAGTTTGCCAGGAACTATTCACTGGCGAACATAGCTTGTTTGCAGTCGCCGCGGCGGGCGAACATATGCAATGTTCGGTCCGCCCCCTATTCGTCATCATTGAGTAAACTTTGACCCTGTACCTCACAGTCAGCAGACCTATTCCAGCCAATCAGCAGCAGACCCTCCCTCTCAGACCCTCCCACCTCCATGACGAATAGGGGCGGACCAAACATCGCATATGTTCGCCCGCCGCGGCGACCGCAAACAAGCTCCCGGCGAACTGTTCGGGACCTCTCTAATTGTAAGCATTGTTTAGGGACCGGTAAAGGAAGAATTAACAATGAAGTCAAAAAGGTAGAGACATCCAGGTATGAGAAATGTTCGTTTTGCAAGGTGCTACAAAAGCCCACTTCAAGAACCGGATATTGTGTAGGCTAGGCTATCAAGCCTAGGAGAACCGGCAGCAATGTAAAAGAACTGGAATTTCTGATCCAGGCGGGTAATTGCAGCCGGCCCTCCCAGTCCTTGCTGGAAACAAGCATGAAGGAGTTACCCTGATGGCGAACTGCCATCAGCCTGCTGCAGTATTAATAAAATCTAAGGTACGACTACATACCAGCTCCTACTTTATTTGAGACAACAAGGACTGAGGCCGGTCCCAAACATACATTTATGCATGGTTTGGAGACCCCCCCTAAATAACTATCTAGCAAAATAAGGAAACTTATGCTTGATTAATTCCAGTTTGTTTAAACAAATACTAGACGGTTTGCAAACCCCCATTAGCTGCCAGCAATAACAAAAACTCCCGTACTGAGACAAGCGAGGCATGTAGCAGGGCACAGTAGTGACCAAAACTGCACGAAAGCCAGCGGGCTTTCGTGCAGGGAACCAGCGGGCCATTCGCAGTAAAAAAAAAATAAAAAAACTACACGAAAACACACCAACAAGAGGAACGAGGGGAAAAACAAAACCAACACCCGAACCGGCAACCCAACATGAGAGAAAAAAAAAAACATGCGAAAGGATTTGAGAGGGGATAGACCCAACCGCGAAGACGCCGTGGGACAGCGACCGCGGCGCAGCGTCAGGGTAAGTAACTCACAAAAACGGAGTGTCGGCTGGACGGACAGTGGAGGCTTGGAGCGCCAGGGACACCACGAAAGCCAGAAGAGAGCCCAGAAGGACCTTGGACAGATGAACAGCAGGGAGACAGCAGGCCAGGCAATGAAGCCACGAGGACCAGGTAAAGGGAGTAGTGATGTCGCGAACATAACATTTTCCGGGCGAACCGGGCGAAAACAGGCGAACCGCCATAGACGTCTAAAGGCAGGCGAATTTTAAAACCCACAGGGACTCTTTCTGGCCACAATAGTGATGGAAAAGTTGTTTCAAGGGGACTAACACCTGGACTGTGGCATGCCGGAGGGGGATCCATGGCAAAACTCCCATGGAAAATTACATAGTTGATGCAGAGTCTGGTTTTAATCCATAAAGGGCATAAATCATCTAACATTCCTAAATTATTTGGAATAACATGCTTTAAAACATCAGGTATGATGTTGTATCGATCAGGTAGTGTAAGGGTTACGCCCGCTTCACAGTGACAGACCAAACTCCCCGTTTAACGCACCGCAAACAACCACAAACAGTCCTTTTGCACAACCGCAAACTCCCCATTTGCACAAGGTTGGATACCAAGCTAGCCATGTCCCGTTCCTTGTCCTCACTGATGTCTCTTCCTCCACCCAGCCACGTACAACACCAAGGGTCCCCGAAAGGTGACAACAAACCCCTTGGGACGCCTGCTGTGTTTGGTCTTCCACCTCCTCAAAGCCACCTTCCTCCTCTGACTCCTCTTCTTCAGACTCCTCTCTCTGCGTTGCCTCTCTCTGCGTTCTTATAAGGTGTGTTAAGTAGTACTATTCTTATCAGTTTAAACCCTGTTACGTCCCCTATCAGGGGACGTGTATATGGCATCGATTTTAGGAACCGGGAGATGGAAAAATATGCTTGGTTGGTCCTCCTACTTCAAATTTGGGGCACTGCGCGTGTAATCTAATGTACCACCAGATAGGAGTGGTGTGTTAAGTAGTCCCCCTCATCAGGCCTTTTTTAGTCGAATGTATCGCCCACTGTCAGTCCCTTCGGGATCCATCCCTCATTCATCTTAATAAAGGTGAGGTAATCTAGACTTTTTTGACCTAGGCGACTTCTCTTCTCAGTGACAATACCTCCTGCTGCACTGAAGGTCCTTTCTGACAGGACACTTGAAGCGGGGCAGGCCAGAAGTTCAATCGCAAATTGGGATAGCTCAGGCTACAGGACAAGCCTGCACACCCAGTAGTCAAGGGGTTCATCGCTCCTCAGAGTGTCGATATCTGCAGTTAAGGCGAGGTAGTCTGCTACCTGTTGGTCGAGTTGTTCTCTGAGGGTGGACCCCGAAGGGCTGTGGCGATGCGTAGGACTTAAAAAGCTCTGCATGTCCTCCATCAACAAGACGTCTGTAAAGCGTCCTGTCCTTGCCGGTGTGGTCGTGGGAGGAGGAGGATTACTTTCACCTCTTCCCCTGTTAGATTCACATTGTCCTGTGACATCACCCTTATACGCTGTGTAAAGCATACTTTTTAATTTATTTTGGAACTGCTGCATCCTTTCCCGGCTTGCGGTAATTCGGTAACATTTCAGAGACTTTCTGCTTACACCGGGGGTCTAGTAGCGTGGACACCCAGTACAGGTTGTTCTCCTTCAGCCTTTTTATACGAGGGTCCCTCAACAGGCACGACAGCATGAAAGACCCCATTTGCACAAGGTTGGATGCCGAGCTAATCATGTCCCGTTCCTCGTGATCAGTGATCTCACTGAAGGTATGTTCTTCCCCCCAGCCACGTACAACACCATGGGTACCAGATAGGTGACAACGAGCACCCTGGGATGCCTGTTGTGGTTAGTCTTCCTCCTCCTCCTCAATGCCACATTCCTCCTCTGACTCCTCTTCCTCACAATCCTCTTCCAGCATTGCCGCAGGTCCAGCAAGCGATGCTGATAAGGCTGTTTCTGGTGGTGATGGTGACCACAACTCTTCCTCTTCACGCTCATCTACGGCCTGATCCAGCACTCTTCGCAGGGCACGCCCCAGGAAGAAAACAAATGGTATGATGTCGCTGATGGTGCCTTCGGTGCAACTTACTAGGTTTGTCACCTCCTCAAAAGGACGCATGAGCCTACAGGCATTGCGCATGAGCGTCCAGTAACGTTGCAAAAAAATTCCCTGCTCCGCAGAGGCTGTCCTAGCACCCCGGTCATACAAATACTCGTTAACGTCTTTTTCTTGTTGGAGCAGGCGGTCGAACATTAGGAGTGTTGAATTCCAACGTGTCGGGCTGTCGCAAATCAAGCGCCTCACTGGCATGTTGTTTCGCCGCTGGATATCTGAAAAGTGCGCCATGGCCATGTAAGAACGCCTGAAATGGCCACATACCTTCCTGGTCTGCTTCAGGACGTTCTGTAAGCCTGGGTACTTATGCACAAAGCGTTGTACGATTAGATTACACACATGTGCCATGCACGGCACATGTGTCAACTTGCCCAAATTCAATGCCGCCAACAAATTTCTTCCGTTGTCACAAACCACTTTGCCGATCTCCAGTTGGTGCGGAGTCAGCCACTGATCCACCTGTGCGTTCAGGGTGGACAGGAGTGCTGGTCCGGTGTGACTCTCTGCTTTCAGGCAAGTCAACCCCAAGACGGCGTGACACTGCCGTATCCGGGATGTGGAATAGTACCTGGGGAGCTGGGGGGTGCCGTTGATGTGGAGCAAGACGCAGCAGCAGCAGAGGACTCAGCCGAGGAGGTTATGGAAGAGGACGGAGTAGGAGGAGTAGAGGAGGTGGCAGCAGGCCTGCCTGCAAGTCGTGGCGGTGTCACCAACTCCTCTGCAGAGCCATGCATTCCATGCTTGGCAGCCGTCAGCAGGTTTACCCAATGCGCAGTGTAGGTGATATACGTGCCCTGACCATGCTTTGCAGACCAGGTATCAGTGGTCAGATGGACCCTTGCTCCAACACTGTGTGCCAGACATGCCATTACTTCCTTTTGCACAATCGAGTACTGGTTGGGGATTGCCTTTTGTGCAAAGAAATTTTGGCCGGGTACCTTCCACTGCGGTGTCCCAATAGCTACAAATTTTTGGAACGCCTCAGACTCCACAAGCTTGTATAGTAAAAGCTGGCGGGCTAATAGTTCGGACAAGCCAGCTGTCAGACGCTGGGCAAGGGGGTGACTTGGTGACATTGGCTTCTTACGCTCAAACATGTCCTTGACAGACACATGACTGTGGGCAGATGAGCGGGAACTGCTCAAGGCAGGAGACGGAGTGGCGGATGGTTGAAAGGGGGCAAGGAGGACAGCAGTGGTTGATGTGGCTGAAGATGCTGGACCAGGAGGAGGATGGCGGCTTAGAGTAGGCGTGCTGCTTGTACTCATGTGTTGATCCCATAGGCGTTTGTGATGTGAGATCATGTGCCTACGCAAAGCAGTTGTACCTAGGTGGGTGTTGGACCTCCCACGACTCAGTTTCCTTTGGCACAGGTTGCAAATGGCATCGCTGTTGTCAGAGGCAGACACACAAAAAAAATTCCACACTGCTGAGCTCTGCAATGACGGCATTCTGGTGGTGGACACAGCATGCGTTGATTGGCGTGCTGTCGGGCTGACCCCAGGTGCCGATGCATGCTGTCTGACTGTGCCACTAGCTCCTTGCGACGACCCCCCCCCTGCTTCCAACTCGTCTCCTCCTCCTCTCTGTCTCCCCATCTGAACTTTCGCCCTGTTCTTCTTCTTGCCGAGCGGGCACCCACGTGACATCCATGGACGCATCGTCATCATCAACCGCTTCGCTTGTATCTGACAACTCAGAAAAGGAAGCAGCAGCGGGTACAACATCATCATCATCACACCGTACCTCCATGTGTTTAATGCTGCCTGCCTGAGACATATCCCTGTTATCTACATCCTCTAGCAATAATGGTTGCGCATCACTCATTTCTTCAAACGGGTGTGTGAATAACTCCTCTGACATACCAAGTAAAGCGGCTGTGGTGCTAGTTTTGGTGGTGGCGGCAGGCGGGTGAGTGGTATCTTGAGAGGTGCCTGAAGCTAAGCTGGTGCGTCAAGGTTCCGAGCGGAGGCTGTACAAGATTGGGTGTCCTCTGTTAGCCAGTCAACTATGTCCTCAGAACTTGTCAAGTTCAGGGTACGTGGCTTCTGAAAACTGGGCATTATTCTAGGGCAAAAGGGAATCACAGCACCACGACCACGACGGCCCCTGCGGGGTGGCCTGCCTCTGCCTGTCATTTTTTTCGATTAGTGGTACTATGCGTGCAAGCTACTGTGACAACAGATATGAGTGGCACTGTGCACTGGCAGAAGTTGGCAGAGTAGACGCTGTAGGCCTGACACACACGCTTGCAGACAACTAACTGCTATACAATCAAAATTGTATTTTTTTTTTAAATGTACACTACTGTTACACCAGATATGAGTTGCACTGGTGTGACACTGTGCCCTGGCAGGCCCTGAAACGCACACGCATGAAAGAAACTGAATGCTATTATTTCACAGTCAAAAAAGTTTTTTTTTTAAAATGTACACTACTGTTACACCAGATATGAGTTGCACTGGTGTGACACTGTGCCCTGGCAGGCCCTGAAACGCACACGTGTGAAGGAAACTGACTGCTATTATTTCACAGTCAAATTTCTAGTTTTTTTTTTTTAAATGTACACTACTGTTACACCATATATGAGTTGCACTGTGCCCTGGCAGGCCCTGAAACGCACACGTGTGAAGGAAACTGACTGCTATTATTTCACAGTCAAATTTCTAGTTTTTTTTTTAATGTACACTACTGTTACACCAGATATAAGTTGCACTGGTGTGACACTGTGCCCTGGCAGGCCCTGAAACGCACACGTGTGAAGGAAACTGACTGCTATTATATTACAGTCAAAAAAGTGTTGTTTTTTTTTAAATGTACACTGCTGTTACACCAGATATAAGTTGCACTGGTGTGACACTGTGCCCTGGCAGACCCTGAAACGCACACGTGTGAAGGAAACTGACTGCTATTATTTCACAGTCAAATTTCTAGTTTTATTTTAAATGTACACTACTGTTACACCAGATATGAGTTGCACTGTGCGCTGGCAGGCCCTGGAACGCACACGTGTGAAGGAAACTGACTGCTATTATTTTACAGTCAAATTTCTAGTTTTTTTTTTAAATGTATACTACTGTTACACCAGATATGAGTTGCACTGGTGTGACACTGTGCCCTGGCAGGCCCTGAAACGCACATGTGTGAAGGAAACTGACTGCTATTATATTACAGTCAAAAAAGTGTTTGTTTTTTTTAAATGCAAGCTATTGTGACACCAGATATGAGTGGTGGCACTGGACAAGTGGGCACAGTATACGCTGTGAGCCTGACACACACGCTGGCAGGCAGGCAACTGCAATTAGATTACACAGGAAAAAAAAAAAGCAGACTGATGTTCTAGCCCTAAAAAGGGCTACTTTTTGGGTGCTGTCCTTACAGCAGAGATCAGATGAGTCCTTCAGAACTGTAGTGAACACTGAATACACTAGCCTAGCTATCGATTTCCCTATTAAATCAGCAGCAGCAGACTGTCCCTCCTCTCACTAAGAATGCAGCTTCAGAATGAATCTAAAATGGATGCTGTCCAGGAGGTGGGAGGGTCTGGGAGGGAGGGTCTGCTGCTGATTGGATGGAATGTGTCTGCTGACTGTGAGGTTACACAGTCAGCAGTCAAAGTTTAATCAATGACGACGAATAGGGGGCGGACCGAACATCGCATATGTTTGCCATCCATGGCGAACGCGAAAAAGCTATGTTCGCCTGGAACTATTCGCCAGCGAACCGTTCGGGACATCACTAAAAGGGAGGTAATGGCGACCGGAAATAGCGACATGCGAATCGCTAAAGAAATGTACGGGACGGAGGAAGGTAAGTAGGGGGTTTAAGTAGGGTAACATGCCCCTCCCACAACTGCTGGCCAAGCCTTTACATATATCATAGAAATACGTTTTTTAGGTTTAGCTGGGGCTAGGCATGCTGTTTTAAATTTCGATAGGGGGACCAAACTAGTGTAGTGTCGGAAGGTGGTGGTTAGTAGAGACCTATGGAGAGCAAAAAACACGTCGCAAGAGTATTCTGAGAAGGGACAGAAACTGAAATAGCCTGCCCTTCGGTGGGTCCCCGCTCAGAACTCAAGCTGATTTTAGCTCATGTGCCATTACAGAGAGAACATATCTGAAGCATATCAGACTGGTCCCACCCATATGGGCAGTCCAAATCTGAAGTTCCCTCTGCACCAGAGACACAGCAACCCCAGACGATCGTTTTACCCTTGTTAGGCATCATCAGTTAGTAGAGACTTGCTCTGTAAATAGTAAAAAAAATCGCTCTATTTGGGAGATGAAATTTATTTTGTAGGTCGGAGATCGATTGGATATGTTTGACCTGAAATAATTGATGTACATTGGTACATCCTCCCTCCGTACATACTCGATAGTCAAAGGTAGGGTTTACGACATGTGTGCTTTGTATAGGTGCAGCTTTGGATCAGTCTTGATTAGAGCACAGACAGTCCTTCACTGTAAACAGTTGCACTAGATGTGGGGCTAAGATTTTGCAAAAGGCCTGGGGACTTCCTGGTCGGTAGGGTTTTTTAACACTGCTAGGACCTCTTCAACAGAGAGAGGTGTCATAAGATCTGCCTTTTGCTGGGGAGTGAGGACGGGCAGGCTACTGTTATGATATGTGTTCATGGTCTCGTCTACCTGCTGATGGGAATTCGCATGGTGTTTAAGTTTGTATAAGTCTACATAATACCCTGCAAATTCATTACTAATAGCTTTAAGGATCATGATTTATGTCCCCTTTTTTGAAAGTAAATATGGCAATTTCTGGTTAGCTTGCCTGGTTTTGAAGCGTGATGCTAGCAATTTGCTTGCGTTGTTCCCCTGTGTGTAATATTTAAGTTTTAGTCTTTTGAGATTGTGTCCCATTTGTTCTGAAGCTTGACGGTGTATGAGCTGTGTCAATCGATGCTCCTAGTTCTCACCAAGGACCATCAGCACCGCTCCAAACACCATAAGCACTGCAGACCCCATGAACCGCCGCGGCTTTCTTTGGGGTCTCGCCGTCTCCTAGCCACCCTGGACCTACGACAAGACTCCAGGCTCCAGTGGGGGAACCTCTCTTCCTTCAGAGAGCATAGCAGGAACAGCTCTTACAAGAGCTAGTGATTATCCAAGGGAGTATAATAATCATAGCAATCCCTTGCAGTGATATAGCAGTTCCCTACAACACGAGACAAGGCTGCGAGTTGAGGGTAAGAAGGTCTCCCAGTTTAATGGGCCAGGTTGGATTTTTATACAATTCCTCAGGCCAGGGGAACACCCCCTGGACCTGATGAAGCACCGAATTACAAGATGTACAAACCAATAAAAACAATGTACAATGTCTGACACTCCGACATAAAGCACACAATCCTTCCCCTCTACTTGGGAGATAATTGAGATGTTTTTCACAAAGTACAGAAAGCCACCCAAAAACATCACATATCCCCATAAATGTTATATCCCCTGATAGCCCTGATCTGGGTGACCAACATATCCAAAAATCACCCAGATCAGAGCAGGAGTTCAGAAAATTCCTGGAAATTCCTTTTGACCGACCGACCGCACGCATGGTTTTCATGCCCAAAACAGTTCCAGAGAATTAGGCTGTGGGGCCGGTCTATTTCCAATAAGTAAAGTGCACTTCGATTAGTCGAATGGGACCGTTTGTGCACAAAGTCAGTGTTGAAGTGTGTTTGGTAGATTACTTCTACCGAACGGCGCTCTGTTCGTGGGGATTTAGTCGAACTTAACTGGAGGTGGAAATCCCAGCGGTGTTCATGCCATCGAGTGTCCAATTTTAGTTCCATAAACTCAACAGCAAAACACAGCTGACCACGTTTGACTAATCAAGATGGCCGCCGCCACATGTTCAACTATACGAACGGCGACCACCCAGCCGTTTGTCAATTAAGCTGCGGTTAACCACAACTTCTGGGAGGTTAACAAGCAGCACACTTCCAATTATGGGTGGTCCGGTACTTCGGGTGTTCAACTATTCGAAGTACCATTTTGAATCACTTTGAAAGGTCGAAGTGATGCTGGTAAAAATCCAAGTAGGCGGAAATAGTGCCTTAGAACCAAATAAGTCACAGGGGCCATAGTCAAGAGGTAAGTAGCCCTCTCCAAAACCCAGTGGCGAAGTGGTTTTCGTCACAGTGTAGTTTGGTTCTGAATGGTAAGACAATACAACTCAGATTGCCACTGATGGAGTGATTCATGCACTTTCATTCGTAGGAAGGATGCCTGTCATATAAGTTCTCCCTTTATTACAGCTTTGTGTGCTGCCCAGATCTTGCAAGAAGACAGTCCTGGTGTGGTGTTATCTGTGAAATAGTTAGTGAGTTTAGTCTGTAGTTCTTGTGCGAAAGTGGAGTTTCGTAGTAAGGTCTCATTAAGCCTCCGGGTACATATGTTGGAATTCATATCGATCTTTAAATTCCAGAGTGACCGGGGCATGGTCAGACAAAGTGATGTTACCTATCTCACACCGTGCGATTTGGGAGAGTGCGGATCCGTGTATGTAGAATCCGACAATGCGAGAGTATGAGTTATGCACTTGGGAATAGTGTGTATAAGAGCATTCTTGGGTATGTGTAATTCGTCAAGCATCATAATAGTGTTGTATATGAAGGAGCTTTTGCAGTTGGTTATAAAGTAGTTAATATTTTAAACTTTATTGGACTTTACCCTGATTGTTTGCAGAGCCTCGGGCCACATATTCCTTTGGAGGGGAAAATACTACCTGAGCATTGTGTAGTGAACAATACAATTTACTCCATACTTGTAAGTACCTCTCCTTTTTTTTTTTTTTATTAAACATATATTTGCATTTGTGAACACCATATATTGTATTCTGTGTTTTGCATATATGGCCTACTTACCAACAAGCCAGTGAGCCCATAAGGCGGGGCTGATATAATCCTGACCTACTGTATACAGTTGAAGGTTCTTTGCACTATGGTACTTTAAGGTAAGAAGACACCACATATCCTTAGGCAGGGAATATACCGCCTAGGCGCATTTAGATAGAGCTAACTTAGCTCTACAAACTATGAGTGCAATTACTTATTTTTAATTGTTACAGGATATACTACACTATATTTTGCTATATTTTCTGTATCCACTTATTCTACTGCATCTGGAAACACCCCTACCTCAAGAAGTACACCAAAGCGCTACCCCCTCTTCTTATCTGTTTGTTTATTTTATTTATTATTATTGTCCTTGTTTTGGTCATTATTGACTATTCTCTAGATGCACACTCTTTCCTACGATTTTTACATTTGCCCTTCTTTTCTTTTTTATGTATGCTCCCTAGTTTCCTACTAGACTTCTACTCTCACATCTGATCTGTAACTTTTTCCCTGGACTTGGTAGTTTGGTCAGGTGTTTCTCTCTTTTATCCCCCTTTTATCTTTGACTGCCTCAGGGCCTCATCCTTCATTTTCAGCACACTTTCGGCGCGCTTTCACCTCTTCCCTCCGTTTTCCATTACTTGCGCTGACTGCAATCTTGCATCAGCCATTTTGTTAGCAAGACTTCACTAGCGATCCCTGTCATACACCGGAATACTATAATTAAAGTGAGTGTACTTGTGTACTTATATATATATGTATATATATATATATATATATATATATATATATATATATATATATATGTGTGTAAGAAAGTGGGGGATGGAATGTATCAGTGCTTGTAATATGGCTGCTAGTAGTTCCCTGGAACCAGAGTCTCTTCTTTTCTGGCGGAATGGTAGGTATAGAAGGTAGTGTCAGGAAGCAGCACCTATAGTAGTCTTCTCAGGCTCGGTGAAATATAGGGGAAAAGGGAGAAGACTCGCATATAGTGTAGTATGTTGGATTGCTTGATAGTGATAAATAAAGAAAAATATTGCACTTACAATTTTCAGGAGCTTATATTCAGCTCCAGATATATGCGCCTGGACGGTACAATCCCCGTCTAAGGATATGTGTCATATCCTGTTCCTCGCTGCAGATCATTCTGACAATGGCTTCTGGTATCCAGTACTCTTTTTACAATTCTTGTTTAGTTTTTCTTGTTTTTTTGGTTTTCTATTCTATGTCTGGTTTTCTTTATGCTGGGTTTCTGGGTTCATTCTTATATTCCGTCCCTGGATTTCCCAGTCTCTTGGATTCATTTAAATGTTTGTTTTATGTTGCCACACCCGTTTGTTTTCCATCATTCCTTTTTGTTTCAGAGTCCCTGCAGGCAGCTGCTTAAGGCTTCTGTATATTCTTGCAGGTAAGTGCTATATATGTCTTCTTTAGTTGTTTTAGCGAACATTAGGCAGTGTAGGACCTGCCAGATATGGGGTACATTGGTGTTGTTGGCAGGCTTATGCAATATATGATCATATAATGTGACTAAATCCCCATGATTTTCATATATAGTGCTTAGTTATTTCTCCTCTTGTTTTGCCTATCTTATCTTGTCTTGTTCTAGTTTGTATACCCAGTCCATGTACAGTCCTGTCCAGTCATGCCCATGTTATGTTCATGTTTCCCTCATGTCTTGTGTACATGTTCTGGGTTTAGCTTACTATCCTTATCTGGTTCTGGGTTCTATTAGTACTGTCTTGTTTCCATGTTTGGTGTCTATCTCTAGGCTTGCCTTGTTTCTGTACTGGATACAATCTTGCTGCAGAGCCTCCCTATTTAGCTTCTGGGAGGTCTGCTTAATTTCCTAGTTCCTGGGATCCGCTTAACCCCTTAAGGACCAAACTTCTGGAATAAAAGAGAATCATGACATGTCACACATGTCATGTGTCCTTAAGGGGTTAAGCTGCATCAGGTTCCTGGTATGTGGCTGCACAATCGCTGGTGCTCAACACCAGGGGGCGTGCGGTTACCCTGCACCAGACCCTGCTAATCCACCTCCACACTGTGACTCCTACTCTGAATATCAGGCATACTGGGTCCTGGTCCACGCTCCGCCGCCCGGACAGTGTCTGGGTCCCGGGCACCGGACCGCCACCCCTGACAATATGATGATGGTCCTGGTATACTCTTAGTGGCTTCTTTGGGGTCAGGGTGTTCTGATGTCAGTGACACAATGTTTGCCACAAGGTTTGTGGCACTGACATCAGAACACCCTGACCCCAAAGAAGCCACTGAGAGTATACCAGGACCATCATCATATTCTTAGACGGGGATTGTACCGTCCAGGCGCATATATCTGAAGCTGAATATAAGCTCCTGAAAATTGTAAGTGCAATATTTTTCTTTATTTATCACAATCAAGCAATCCAACATACTACACTATATCAGTTTCTTCTCCCTTTTCCCCTATATTTCACCGAGCCTGAGAAGACTACTATAGGCGCTGCTTCCTGACACTACCTTCTATTATATATATATATATATATATATATAATCTCGATATGTGGGTTTTCTTACAGGATCTTTCTGGGACTATATATTGTCTTTCAGGGAACCCTGTTTGGCATACTATTTATAGATTACTTCTGGATATACTGAATGTATTTTATATGACTGTAATGTTATCATTATTTGTCTACTGTATTATGACCTGGGTGAACCCCATTCTACTGTTACTTTGGATATTATTCTCTTTTATCTTTACATATGATATGTATCTTGGAGGATCCTTCCACTTTGGTTACATACATTAAAAGCATATATCACTGCACCTTTTATATGTAGTCCCACAGGGCGTGACCCAACCACCTAGTTTACCTGTATGCCACCTTATTCTACTAACCCACTTATTTCAGTGATCATCCTTTAGGGTTAGAATTGTGGGTTATCCAGCATACTACTACTTTATACCCTGAGAGTTTTAGTGATATCCTGTAGGTGTGACCCTCCTAACTGAGGTGTGAATGGGTGTGGCCAACCTTTTCTCATTATTTCCGACAGTTTACCTATGGCTATTGTCTTATATGGCTATTTGCACCTACTTCACAAACAACGGTCTGTTCTCTTCCATCTTAGCTTCTCCTCTATTATGGCTGAGGATGACACTGTCATACCTGAGACATTCAAGCAATTGCTTCAGTCAACCCTTGCTAATTCCTGGCCAAAATCCTCATCGACACCCCAAAGTAAGCGCACTACTTCAGATTCTGAGCATTCCTCCTCTGCATGCAAATGCCGTTCGAGGATAAGTGCTCTGATGCAGGAAAACAGAAATATATGATGTATATGGTGAAACTGTCATGTTTCACCTCCCTTCCCGTCCTAGGGGTTTCTGCACTTCATGGAATAAAGCAAAATAAAAGTGTGGGCCACTACTCCAAATAAGGGGGAATTTTTTTTTGTTGAACACAAATGAAAATGGGTATACAAAATGTCACTAAAGCAGGAAACAAATTACTCACTCTACCTTGGCAGTAAATGTGCTCCAAGTTCACAGTGCGGGCAGCAATGTCCCTCCGATTCTAAAAATTCAACCAGATTAGCAGCACAGCACTCAAAAGAACTTAAAGGGACAATAAAGTCACCAGAACAACTACAGTTTATTATATTTGTACTGGTGAGTAGAATCATTCCTTTTTGCAGTATACACAGTCTTTTCAGAGAAAATGCAGTGTTTACATTACAGCCTAGTGATATCTCCACTGGCCACTCCTCAGATGGCTGCTAGAGGTGCTTTCTGGGGCAGTGATGGTGGTTTTAACACTAAAGGGTCAGAAATACATGTTTATGGGGAGAACAAAAGAAACACACTAAATTAAACTGTGAACTGACCGCTTTTTACGTCTCTACTGGACGCCTTCTCTTCAAAAAATATGCAGGTAAAGGGAAGACTCTTGTAAAACTGCCACATTTCACCTCCTTTACTGACCTAGGGGTTGCTGCAAGTCCCCTTGAGCTTCCTGCAGGAATAGTGTATGATCTCTTACATGCCTACTACTCTGCAAACTCAGACGAAAATACCACCTAAGCGCTGTGTAGTGAGCAATACCCTAATTGTTTTTCCGAAACACTGACAAAACTGTCTAAATGATCTTTGGAACAGTACCTAAATTACAAAATTCCCAACCATGTTTAAGTAGAAATTCAAATTGGTGGAAATATTAAAAACATTTCGGACAGATTGGAAATGGAGTGGGTTTTTAATTTGTAGACCCTTGCCCCAATGGCCTAAATGCTGATTTTGACTTGCAGAACCTTTTATGATCTTTTTCCCTTTAAATTCGGTTTTTATTCGGTTTATATCTTTGCTTTTATGGTCCCCTTTAAAGTTTTATTATACATGATTGTCTCTCAGTAGTTTAACATTTCTGTATTTTTATATGTTGTCTATATGTCCTCTTATCCATTACTGTTCTCTATTTATTTGTTAGATTTATAATCTTGATATATATTTTTATCACATACATTCCTCTTATCATTTTTATGTCCCTGTTCATTCTTTCCTCTCTATAATGAACCAGATGCAATCTGCATCATTTCCCCATATTTCTATTCACCGCCCACCTATATTACTATATTAAATAGCTGCCTACAAGATGTCTGGGGTTTATTTATTTATTTCATATTTATATCGTTATTGGGACTACAATCCCAAAGATGCAAGATGTATCACTTAATATCCTATTAATCTTTCTGGGAGTCATGTGACTCACCTCCCCTGTCCGTGATGCACATTCCCTGCCTCAGACTACAGCTCCTAAGATATATTGCATTGATGACGTCAGATACTCGTGAGTAACATGACCAGCTATATTTGATTAATACTAGGCACAATCCTTTATGATTATTTCAGAAACAGTTACAATTATAATCCTTATATTATGTCTTTCCTCAACATTTATGTGTGTTTATATTCTTTCATTTCATTGGCTGCTGATCTATGATGTCTTTTTGGCACCAATTTTAATTGCTTAGATACCTATATAAACTCTGAGCAGCCAGGTCTTAAATCCTATCCCATTTGAAAAAGCCCTAGTGGCGAAACGCGTTATGGTTATTTTGATTGTGTATTTTTTTTTTTTTAAAGCCTTTTTGGTTACAGTTTTGTGCCAATCATCTTTTTAATACACATTTTTATATTTGGAATTTGTTTTACCTGGCTTCCTTTTACCCCTGTGTGACTCAAAGTATATCCGAGGTGGGGATCATACCACCAACGCTCACACCACAGTGCAGTTGGTCTACACTTCACTTGTGAGTACATTTTTATTTATGTTCACTGCATATTTTACTCTACTGAGAGCATTATTAGTTGTCTTTTATATATCCTTCTCCTGAGTGTTGGACACCATCCCTCTGGAGGACTCCAATAACATATCCTTTAAAGCAGGGATTATACCGCTGTACGCTCTCCGCACCTGAGCTGGCTATAGCTCTTCTAAATGTGAGTTGACTGCACATATCTGTTTATTTTACCTATACTGGCTTGTACATACTGCACCACTGGTTTTCCTCGCTTTTGTTTTACGTACACGCGGGACGGTTGGACCACTAAAGACATTGAGGACACTACACCCAAAACAAACACCTTATATAGACATTTACCTTAAATATTTTTGGATTTTATCTTCGGTGATTTTACCAGAACTTTAGTCCCACTGTCTCAGTGAGACCACACAAACTGTATTGTCCTACTTGTTTATACTAAGTATTGTATTGTTAATATTATTTTTACCATTTACCTCTTGGCGCGGCCCTTTTCCTGTAATTTTTTGTGTCACATGTTCTCTCTTCAGAGGGTTTGAGGGTTACCTTCTGCTGGGCCGCTGCCTACTTTACTTCTATTTCTATTTTTATTAGCACTGACCCTTTTCTATTTTTTCATTTCCTAAATTGTGCGTGGCTCGCTGTGTTTGCACTTACCTGATGCCTACATCCTCTCTTCAGTCCTCTCACTCAGGTACTCTTTCGGTCTTTTGAAGTCTGTCTCAACCACCACTGTGGCTCAGTGCATCCATTGACTTCTCTACTTGGCTGGCATTGAGGAATCATTGGATGCCTACTCTGTTTGAGGTATTGTGGCTTCATCTGCTTTTTAATCACTGAGCACTCTTTCCGACATTTTTTCTGCGGAGGACTGGTCGTGGGAATCCACAATTCGGACCTCTTATTTTCATCTGCACTCCCATGCTGACGATTACATCTTTGTGATTCTCTGCATTTTTTATGTTGCATGACTTGCTACGTTGCTTAATGTTGTGTTTATCGTGCATAACCTTACTGGTGAATGCTCCCATACTTTCACATTTTTTTCTGTTTTATTCCTTCTAGCTTGATGCAACACACCATTTTCTTCTCTGGCTTTGGACATCTGTGATAGGACTTGTCGATTCTCTGACCATCCTCTACCTGTTAGACATCAAGAGGATGTAGGGTTGGCCTGTTATGGATTTAATACATACTTCGTATTTCTGTTTTTTAACATTTAACTCTTTCTTGATCAGATAAATATTTACCAGTTGTGATCCTCTGAAACATTGGCATCATTACTTCATCAGATGACAGAGTCATATCACTCTCTTCAGAAGCTCTACTAGGATTACTCTAGCGTGCATGTATAGGGCTGTTTTAATAACAGGTTTATATTGCCTTTCAAGAACTGAAGGGCAAAATAAATTGTACAAAAAAAATAAATTGTACAAAAAAATAAATTGTACAAAAAAATAAATTGTACAAGTCAGGCAGAAATTTTAGCTGATATTTTGTATAATTTTAATACCATCTTGAAATCAGTATAGAGAATTTAATAACTTTTTTTTCTATTTCCCCTATATTTGACTGCTATAACTTTTAGCAGCTAAGCCTTATAACTGGCAGTAAATTGACACTGTATATCAAATCACTAAGTTTATTGTCTGAAATTCTTTTCTCCAGATGACTGGGCTAAATCTAATGGTTAAAATACAATATTAAACAAAAAATAACATAAAAAGCTTAATTTACATTGAAAATGGTTTATTTTGCATTCAATAAAGGATAAAATAAATATGTATTTACAAACGTTAAATACACAAAGCCCTATATATACTCATGTCCTAGTTTTCTCAGCCATTGATTTATGACTGAGAAGCAATTCAGAAGGCATTCAAATTGTGTAGTCATTTTAAAAAAAATTCTATGAATAGGAAAACCAATAAAATCTGTGTAAAAGATTCACCACTTCCCCTTGAAAGCCTTGTTCTCCTAAATCTTAACTCCAATCGTTCTGTGCACTCACACTACTGTATGTGTATTTTTAATGCTTGGTAAAGCCTTTTCTGCTTTTTGTACACTATTTGTAACCCTCCCTTTCCATAACCCTTCGACTGACATTACTCTTACCATCAAAGCAAATAAGCACCTTCTCCTCGGATGTGTTTTCAGTAGCTTAATAATCATTCTTATATGTCAGAGTTATGTGTAACACTTACACTTTTGACATTTAAATGTACACCCCCTAAAAACTACCGTTTGAGATAACGTAGCTAGAGAGAAAACACCCTTTCTGTGAATTAATGTAGTGGTTCAACCTTTCAAACCAACAATGTTAAGAGGTTTAGCAAATGTGTTGCGGTTTATTTTTTCATACTGAAAACATCTAGACTATCCAAATAAGATAAGTAAGATTAAAAAAGCAGTTACATAGCCAGTGTTTCTTAAAGGGACACTGTAAGCACCAGTACCACTGACTCTGCAGTCTCAGCAATGTAAACACTGTATTTTCTATGAAAATACATTTAGTTTTTACATTGTTTTTTAAGGACCACTAGTGGCCTCACTCAGACAACCACCAGAGGCATGTTGGTCCTGCAATGTTCATAGTCTTCACCCACAGCATGAAGATGTATAATGCTCTCCTTAGATAATGCATCTCCTTGGGATAATGTATCTCCATGAGGAGATGATTAGTGCAGTGTGGCTGTCACGTTTACATAGATTGAGATGGAGCTCAACTGCAGATTTCTTGGATTTAGATGTAGAATTAGATTTATAGAGAGTAATATAGGAACTGGCAATTCAATATAAGAAATACGGCTACTGTATCATTAATTATTTTGGTTGAAGGAGAATATAGGTACTGTATCTTTAAATACTTCAATATTGGTAAGCGGCTTCCTTAGTGCAATCAAGTATACTTGCTTTTGCAAGAACTAAGTTAATTGAATGAAGCTATAATGAAGATTTAAACAACAGTGAATTGAATAAGGTTTTAAGCTAGCAGGATACGTTATCAGCTGGAGCCTGAAAGTTTAGTGGGCAGGTTACAGCAGAATTGATTGGAGGACTTGAGAGCAGACCTAAGGATGAGTGCTCAGGAGTCTTTGAGAGAAAAAGTTCGTATAACAGAGGGAACGAATAACTTAGCTTCCTGAGGTTGAAGTTTGGTATCCTTGACTTTTTGGCTTTCCCTCATCGTTGTGTCTCATTCTGTATCTCTGACCTCGGTAAGTATTTTGACTATTCTTTGGTACGTTAAGTCCGATCATTTTAAAGGTCCGGTAAGATGTTAGTCCTTGGTGTGATAATATTTCTGCGTGCTGGATCAACTAGTAATCCTGACAGTTTTTTTAGTTCTCTTTACAATTACACCTGCATTGAGTAGTCGGCTTTCTTCTGTTGTGAAATTAATCATAGTCAGAGACAAACCTAAATCAAAGTACACCCGAATTAGTCAATAATGATTAGTTAAGCCATCAAGTCAAGAATACCAACATAAGGACAAGTTAGCTAAAAAAACAAGCAGACAACGAAATGTGGAACTATGCACTGTTGGGCCAAATTAAAACTATTTAAAGGCACTACTAAACAAAATGGGTTTTAAATAAGGAAACTACATTGCATCATTTCTGCATCATTGCATCATATCGTTTTAACTTCCATGTATGTTGAGAATAGGTGCTCACACTTTGTGAATTGTCCGAGCACACAGGCCACCCATAATGCATTTTTTTTTAGGTACCTAACCTTTGTACATGATTTCGGAGTAAGTGAATACACTGAAATTTGACTTATGAACTCTTTTTGGTCGGGGGAAATGTGCTTCTAACAAAACCGAACTTTAAGATAACTGCCACAATAGAGCCAAGAGATGCACTGGATCTATTGCATACATATATCTACTTATTGCAATACAACACATACAGAGAAAAGTTATTTTGAATGGAACCTGCCCATTAGACATTTCTGCTGTTTGTCACATGTTATTTTTTCTTTGCAGTCAGGAAGAATTAACAGGTGAAAACTGCCAGATCTGTCATATAAATAAACAGATGGATAGATGTACTGTATATAATGCTAAGGCTCTGGGGGCTCGTCAGGGACATGGTAAATTGCGTGGAAAAAGTACAGTTTAATAGCACTGTTGAAAGAGAATGAGAATTCTCTGTGATGGATGAGAATTGTGAAGGATATGAAAGGGAGGAGGTACTGGAAGGGGCAAAGTGGCAAAGATCTTGTGCAGACTGAACAGAGTTATATGATACAGTAATTAGATTGATAACACACTTCATGCACTAATTGTAGAGGTAGAGAAATGTGTATGCAGAAATGTAGAGTTCATAACTAGCTGGAAATCCACATCTACATGAGATGTTCCACCTATGAATGTAGTGTCAATGAAGCAATTACTGAGGTGGTTGCATTATAGGTACTACCAAATCTAAGAGTATGTTAGAAGTTGTAGAAGTATTCCAATTTACCTAAGCCCTCTCTGTTTGTTTGGGTTCCATTTTTACTACATGGGAATCCTTTGCAATTCTCTATATTATATTGTTTTATTTGCAGTTGTATTTTATTGTGTAGGTTCGTATTTAATTTCAGTGCTAAGCTGGCACTTGTGCCACTTTGACATGTGCTTGCATACTTGAATTGCTTAACAGGTGTTTTTTATCCGGTTATGAAGTTTAGTGGATCTTTAATTACACTGGAGTTAGCGGAAACGTTTTGGCATTTCTCTGGCCTTTTTGTAACAGGAATAAAGTTAGTGACAGGCACGGCCATCTTAACAGCATTACAGGTCTCCGGGCAAAGCAGTGAACTGGGGCCCTGTATACCATCTGCCAGGAGTCTCCAGAAATCAAATTCACTTTCCCGTTAGGGTTCATGGCATGTAGGGTCATAGTGGAACTTAGGACCTACCAATGCTTTTTTAAGGTTACTGACACCACGAACAAGGACAGATTAACAGCTCTGGTTCCTAAAATACCTGAGTCTTTTTATAAAATGTTACCCTCTTGCAACTTGGCGCTGGAATATCCTTTACTCCTCTCTCCTCCTATTCTTTCCCCCCTTATCTGCAGCCCCTTCCTTCCTCTAATGTGGGATTTGTTTCCCGTATTGGGCTGTATAGAAATGCTACATCTTTATATGTACATGTTTAAAATTGAGTGAGTATGTTTTTTTTTTTTGCATAGGGTATCAATTAGTCCCAGTAGCATCCTTGTAATGTGTGTATGTTTAGGTGAGAGAAGCCCCTTAGGCTATTCTGACTATTCAACTTATGTTGCTTTTTGACTCGAAAGCACTGGCCTTAGATGTGAATATTGGTTTAATAAAACCCAGGGCAATCTTCATTATTATCTTAACCACCATTTTATTTTTGTTAGGATGTAGTTACATGGCTTTACTGGTGCCTTTTATTTTTTTAAGACATAGTCTTCAGTTAAACTTTTTAACTAAAAATGGTACTTTAGAAAGTTATAACCCCCCAGACATTTCTACATGTTGTGTCCAGAGAGTAGATGTCACGTCAGGACTAAAATTTATGTTGCAGGCAGAAAACAACTTAAATGCACACTCTATCCACCATAACTACTTTGTCTTATTGAACTGGCTTTAATGACTGGAGTTCCCTGACGCATTCCACTGTATGTCAACCATTTCACTCTGTTTGATGCTGAATGCATCAAAAGCCACTGCTGTATGTAGTGTGGTGCTACTATATTGCTTAGATTAATGCTTCTGCATGAGCCTGACCAGTGATGGCAGTGATAGGCTGAGATAATCACTACTGCTGATTGATGCTATAAATAGTTGTGGCTAATGTAGTATAACCTTTCATTAGCCATACCCACCAGTGAGCGAGGAACAGTCATGCCTAGCCAGGACTTACATTTCATCTCAAACTGATTGAAAAGGCTTTGACATTGAACAATGGGATAATGCCACTGGACTCTTTTGATGAAGTGGTTTAGGTATCTAGATTGTTCCTTTAAAAATCTACTTTGAATAACTATAGTTCCAAATGCAAAGCAGCATATTATAACTTTTTTGGGGTGTTGAATATTGGGAGAAAAATATTTGTGTATACTACATCAATTTTGTAGTACAGTCTTTTTCACTTAAAAAAAAATGGTTGTAAATACCATAAAAAGAACACCAGATCTCTTCAAAAACACTTTGTGGCTTACTCTCACTTTTGGCAAATGATAATAAAACTAATAAAACAAAATTGCAAAATGTAGGTTGAATTAGCTAAGCTGTAACTACAGCAGTAATTCAATTTTTTTCTATAACAACTATTGCAGCCTACATTTTGCAATTTACCACCATTCACTGTATTGCAAATAAGTATAAATGTGTGCATCAATAGTGGAGTTCATATACCAAAGGAGCATGCACTTAAGAGCGATGTGACTAAACTTGCCGTTATAACGTATTTTCCCGCTACACAATTGGATTTATTTTATTGCATCTTTTTTTTCTCTCTTGCTTTTTTGTGTGAATTATTTTCTGTAGTTTTTAATTTCAAGAATCGTGTCATATATTTTGGAATTTGTTTTGCCCTTTTTAGTTTAATGTCCCCTCAGTATAAGGTGAGGGGGTAGGTAGATTTAATTTAATTTGAGGGGGTGGCTAGAGGACCCCTAGCAACACTGGATGGAGAATGGCATATCAAAGCCCCCCCTTTTAATTATTTTTAGAGCCCCAACCAGTTGCTCGTGGGGGAGGGCTAGGGTGGGTCATTAGATTCTCCCCACCCCTTCCCCCTGTCTCCACCTACTAACCATTGAGGGGAATTTCATCAACCCCTTAGTGACTAGACCGTTTTTCAATTTTCTTACCGTTAAGGAACAGGGCTCTTTTTACATTTCTGCAGTGTTTGTGTTTAGCTGTAATTTTTCTCTTACTCATTAACTGTACCCTCACATATTATGTACCATTTTTCTCGCCATTAAATGTTCTTTCTAAAGATACCATTATTTGCATCATATCATATCATTTACTATAAAATAAATGATAAAATATGATGAAAAACACACTTTTTCTAACTTTGATCCCCACAATCTGTTACGCATCTACAACTGCCCAAAAATACCCATGCTAAATAGTTTCAAAATTTTGTCCTGAGTTTAGAAATGCCCAATGTTAACATGTTCTTAGCTTTTTTTTTTTGGAAAGTTATAGGGCTATAAGTACAAGTAGCACTATGCTATTTACAAACCATTTACAAACCATTTTGTTTTCAAAATGAATGCAAGTTACATTGTAACACTGATATCTGTCAGGAATCCCTGATAATAATAATAATAATAATATATATACACACACACACACACACATAATAATACGTGTGTATGTGTGTGTATACACACACACACACACACTCTTTTATTTCCTATATATGTATAATATATTATAATTAGAGCATTTTATAATATATTATACATATATATGTCATAAATAGTAATATATATATATTACTATTTACCAGCCTGGGGGACTGTCTGACAGCTCATACAGCCCCCCTGCTTGCAGCTCCCAGACTCCTGTTGCGGCGATGTGATCACATGACCCTGGAATTCCATTCTAAGTGTATTTTGATATAAATATATATATATAAATATATATATTAATATTAAAATACAGTTAGAATAAAATTACATATATATACTTTTTTTAAATTATTTTTAGTTTTTTATTTATTTTTTATTATTATTTATTTTTTATAATATAGTTAATATATATATATATATGTGTGTGTGTGTGTGTGTAATTTTACTCTGTGTATTTTTATATTAATATATGTATATATTAATAAAAAAATACACTTAGTGTGGCGTTATATATAAGATATATATATACATATTATATATAGATATACCATATATACTCGAGTATAAGTTGACCCGAATATAAGCCGAGGCACCTAATTTTGCCACAAAAAATTGGGAACATTTTTATTTTGACTCGAGTATAAGCCTAGGGTGGGAAATGAAGCAGCTACTGGTAAATTTCTAAATAAAATTAGATTGCTATAAAATTACATTAATTGAATATTTATTTACAGTGTGTGTATATAATGAATGCAGTGTGTGTTTGTGTAGTGTGTGTATATAATGAATGCAGAGTGTGTGTTTGTGCAGTGTGTGTATCTAATGAATGCAGTGTGTGTAGTGTGTGTATATAATGAAGGCAGAATGTGTGTGTTTGTGTGAATGCACTGTGTGTGTATATAGTGAATGCAGTGTGTGTTTGTATGAATGTAGTGTGTATATAATGAATGCAGTGTGTGTTTGTATGAATGCAGTGTGTGTATTTAATGCAGAGTGTGTGTGTATATAATGCAGAGTGTGTGTGTTAGTGTAGTGTGTGTAAACTGGGTGAGGGGGAGGGCTTTTTTATTATTTTTAATATTTTTTTATTTTAAAATTATTTTATTTTTATTTTAATATTATAACATTTAATTGTTTAATGTTTTTTTCTTGTCCCCCCTCCCTGCTTGATACCTGGCCAGTGAGGGGGGCTATATGATTCCCTGGTGGTCCAGTGGTGTATACTGCGCAGGGGGGGGCAAGCTGTTATTTACCTTTGTAGAACCTCCGTTCCCTTCCTCTCACAGTGTAAGTCTCGTGGTCTGCGTGCCGCACGGAGCATTGCCACGGTAACCCGTGGCAACGCTCTGGCGGCCGCGGGTCTCGCGAGACTTACAAGAGAGCTGACCGGAGCTGCTACAAAGGTAAGTAACAGCTTGCTGCCATCCCCCAACAGGACCTGGTCTGTATTATGGCAATGTAAGTTGCCATAATAAAGACACTGACTCAAGTATAAGCCAAGGGGGGCTTTTTCAGCACAAAAAATGTGCCAAAAAACTCGGCTTATACTCGAGTATATACAGTGATATTGTGTGTGTATGTATTTCTGAATATATATATATATATATATATATATATTTACTTTATTACCATTTTTTTTTTTTTTTTACTTTTTGTCAGTTCAGCTGGCAGCACTGTGGACACCTATTGCGGCCATGTGACCGCTCTTGTAGAGCGATCACACGTCCCCTCGGGGTCCTAAATTGGAAAGCTCAGACAGACCCCCTAAGAAGAAAATCTATCGCTGGCGGGAGAACGGCGGTGATCAGTAAGTACATAGGGAGAGAGAGGGAGGGTAGGAGTTAATTATTTTTTTTAACTTAAATTATTTTGTAAGTATTCTTTTATATTTACTGAGTGCCTCGACCCTTCGAAGCGATCACCCGGTATTCTTTGGTGGCCATCGGCAGTGAGGGGGTATTGCAGCAATGCCTCAACATCGAGACATCGTTGCAATACCATAAGAGCAGTTGGAGGCAATGATGGTTATGGTGCCAGGGCCAGGAGTCCCCTGGAATCCTCCCAGGTTAGTCTGCGATCATGGTCGCTTCCAGCGCCGTAATTCCCCCGCGGACGTAGCAGGTATGTCTGCTGTCCTAAAGGACCGTTTTTTGTCGGACGTTCCTGATACATCCATGGTTACTGAGGGTTTAATAGCCCCCATCCCTGTCCACCCCATTGTTTGTCTGGGGCCATGTGTGTCTGGGTTAGCTGCTTGTGGTCTTTGTGCATTGTGTTTAGGGTGATGCTGTATTTCATGACTTTGTGTGTGAATGATGACTGTCTTCAGGGTGACTGTGACTGTGGCAGGGTCAGTGTGAAAAGGCGAGGGGGGGTGAATGAGAGAGTTGGGGGTGAGTGTGAAAGGATTTGGGATGAACGTCAAATGATTAGTGTTTAATGTAATAGGGTGAGTGTGGCAGTGAAAAGTGCTTAAATTAGGCACATATCTTTGCTAATTGTCATCCAATAAAAGGGAGTGCTGAATATTTTAACAAAGAGGTGTGCCTAATTTAAGCACTTGCCCTATGAAGCTACAGATTCACCAATATCCTCACGAGAAGTCCCTAGCCACTTTCTGGGAACAATTGTTTTTTTACATTTCTTGTATGTTTTCTTTAGCATTCTCTACGTAAAAGACTCAAAATAACAAAATTTTTAATTGCAAAGTAAGTAGCAATTTTTACAGCATTATAGCAAGATTTTAAAATGCAAGTGTTTTAAGTTTTTTCCAAATTATTAAAATTCTTAAATGTTAAAGAATAACTAAATTCAAAAGAAAAAATACATTCATTTTGAGTCAGATGCCCATATTTTTAAATCACAGATGTCTGCAATAAATCCATGAAACATAAGGATGTTTGATTGCAAATAAAGTTATACCTACTTTGTTCCCCTAACAACACATTGTCCACTGCCCCACATACCGCTAAACTGTCATATTTATGAAGTCAAACTCAACTGAGCTAAAATGTAAACTGTACTAGGTTATATTTAGTTCATACAGATATATGATTTGTAACTTCCTGCCATGTAAGATATTTCAGTCACGAAGAAGGAACTCCATTACATTTTCTTTTCCTCCAGAATTCATTTTTACACAATCCAGACCTATTTTCCTGCTGAACACTGAATACTGATAGTAATAATTTAAAAAAACACTCCAGCCACTATAACTATTACAGTCTGCCATAGTGGTTATGGTGCCAGGGCCAGGAGTCCACTAGAACTCTCCCAGGTTAGTCTGCAAAATTGTATTAGAGGCTCAAGGGTGTAGTCCTGCTTGTGGATTCTCATTGCAAGAGAATCCAGTTGCTCTCACTGAGCTACACACTGGCTGAGAGTGTCAGATGAGTACGGTACTGTATCAATCATGCTTAGCTCAATGAAGACATCTGGTTTCTGCTGCATGAGAAGCTGGATGCAGCTTTGTGCCTAGGGAATGTGGGTAAGCTGTCAAACCATTCTAAAAGAGTTTGACTACGAGAGGGTGCCAGGGCACTCTTGACACCATAACCACTGGAGTAACCCATTATGGTGCTTGATGTGTTCCATTAATGCCCTTTGTTAGGTGTACACTACTCAAAACACCTTTGTAAACACAGTAAATATATTGTGCAATTACCATCATGTGACGAAGAAAGAGTTGGGGTATTGCCATGAGAATAATTGATTGTCTTTTGTGAATATGAAAATTATTTCACTTTAGCGCATTATGTTAATTGCACTAATTGTTTTGGTGTCAGAATAAATAAACTGTAAAGCCCCTTGTTTTAAAAACATAATATTATATATATAATTTTGTTTAGTGTATATATATATATATATATATATATATATATATACACACTAAACAAAATTATAAACGCAACATTTTTTGTTTTTGCCAACATTTTTCTATGTGCATAAAAGGCCTATTTCTCCCAAAGTATTTTAACAAATTGGACAGACTAGATGGGCCAAATGGTTCTTATCTCCCGTCACATTCTATGTGTGACGAGAGCAATCTCGCCACATTGCATTGGAGAAGCCTGGCTGCCCGCCTGCTGCCTTTGGTCTATGGCCCTGGGAGATTGGGCCCTTTAAAAACTGTATGCGGCCATACCAGAGTGTATGTCACTCATTCTGGCCCTTTAAATACAGTGGGGTCATTTGGTACTTGCCCTGTGTGAGCTGTGGTAACCCAGATAGCTATGCCATGGAGCCTATTCGTGTGATTAAAGACTTTGGCTCTATGGCGATTAAACTGTATTCGGTTGGTCTGAGTGCCATTCACCTAATAATGTGCACTCAGACCTGAGCTATCTGGGGATATGTGAAATGTCTGTGTGTTATGTGTAAAATGTGACTTCATGTATTTTAAAGTGTTTTATGTCGTTTTGCAACCATGTGGTTAATGGAGTCTGCCTCTAGTCCTGGATAATTGGATTAATCTCCAATTATCGCCAGGGCAGAAGGGAGGAAACCGGGATGCATTGTGGGGATGTTTTTCTTCTGTTTGAGCCAGATTTTGCCATGCTGCAAGCCAGGGCCCAAAAGATACTTTTACTAACTTTTGAACCCCTGGTCTGATTCATGCAATTTTTGAGTATGTTGTTCCCCCGAATGGATTGATTGTGAATTTGTATTTTTATGTGAATGTGATGTATGGTTTTAAAGTTATGAAAGTTGTGTAAAAGTATATTTTGAACTGTATGCATAATGGGATTATGTGTCACACTAAGGGGAGGGGATGTGTGGGATGTAACATCTATGTCATTGGTTATTTTATGCCTCCCCCTGGGTGTGGCCTGTATGTGTACTCATGTAATAAAAACCAGGCTGGGTGCCCCAGCACCTCAGACCACTGCTTGACCTTCAACACGGAGCCTTGTCTCGTTCTTGGGGGGATTTACTGTATGCTGTTGGAGATTGACTGCTAGGAGTGTAAGCTGATGTCTGCGTTTCCTATTCATCTGCTAGCAGCTATTCGTGAGGTTCCAGCTTGGAGTGCTATCTTATTCCCTGGTATGCAGTTCGGGAGTTTGATGCATTCGCCTGTATCTAGTTCGTGAGTTTTGGTGTTCTGCAGTAGCTGTGCCTGTCTCTCAAAAAGGGGATTATCGCCTAAACTGGGTTTTATCCTCTTGTAAGTGAAACGGTCCGTTACAATTGGTGGCAAGCGGCGGGATCGTTCCTACAGCCAGAAGGACAGCTACAGATAACACCATTTCTTTGGATTTAGAAGTGGGGGCAACGCATGTCCCAGTACAGCGACTCTAAAAGCAACAGAATGGAACCAGCAGTGTTATACGAGGAGGAGGACCTGGATCGCCGGGATGCATTAAGGAAAAGCATCTGGTACCAGGCCCTGGATGTACAATATCAGTGGGGTGAGAGTCTCCCCAGTGAAGAGCAGCGGTTGCAGAAGCAAGTGGCCCTGCGGATGCCCTTCCTGGGAGAGCAGCCCCTGGAGGAATGGGTGAAGGAATTGGAGCTCCGAGTATGGCAGGAGATTTGGCTGGAAGATGCCTACCAGGCACTCTGGTGGTATATGGCACAGTATATACCCTGGACAGCCGAGCATGACAAGCCAGAGGGAGAGGAGTTTGATGGTCCTGGCTTGTTATGGGAGTCCTTTGCAGAGACGGACTTCGGGAGCCCTGCGCAGACCAGACTTCAGGATATTTTCTACACAAGGGAGGCTAGGCATGACTGGGATGACCCCCATGAGGTAGGGCAAGACCTGCTTCACCTAGCAACCAGGGAGTGGGAACTGGAGCAGGACTACCGAGATCTCTTCCACTCCATTGGGAAGGCTCAGCAGGACAGTAAAGTGACAGACCCAGATCCAGACCCATTCCGCTGGGAAGATATTGTGGAGATTTACTGGGAAGAACCCCAGGTGGCCGGTAGAGATGGGACCGAGGTCTCTCCACCGGTCCTGCAGGGAATTGGGAGCCCAGTCTCCATTCCCCAGTGGCAGGCTGAGTTACAGGGGGCAGAGGTAGTTGGTCCTACCCCCCAACAGCAGAGTGATATGCCGGGAAGGCAGTGTGAAGTGCAGGGAGAGGAGAGCAGCGTCCTCCCTCCCCAGCGGCAGGCTGAGTTACAGGGGGCAGAGGTAGTTGGTCCTACCCCCCAGCAGCAGCGTGATTTTTTGGGAATAGAGAGCCCAGTCTCCTTTCCCCAGCGGCAGAGTGTCCAGCAGGGAATAGAGAGCCCAGTCTCCTTTCCCCAGCAGCAGGACACTGTATTGGGAGAAGAGACAGTCGGTCTCCCTCCACAGAGGATGGAAGTATGTATGGGAGAGGAGCTTGCTACCACCTCTCCCCAGCGGCGGATCATTGATGAGCAGGGAATAGAGAGCCCAGTCTCCTTTCCCCAGCGGCAGAGTGTCCAGCAGGGAATAGAGAGCCCAGTCTCCTTTCCCCAGCAGCAGGACACTGTATTGGGAGGAGAGACAGTCGGTCTCCCTCCACAAAGGCGGAAAGTATGTATGGGAGAGGAGCTTGCTACCACCTCTCCCCAGCGGCGGATCCGTAATGTGCAGGGAATAGAGAGCCCAGTCTCCTTTCCCCAGCGGCAGAGTGTTCTATTGGGAGAGGAGCCTGTTACCCCCTCTCCCCAGCGGCAGCTTAAGGTACCAGGGGGAGACTGTAAGCCCCCCACCGGTGCAGATGGGACCGTGGTCTCTCCACTTACCACACAGGGGGTAGGGATGGTCGGTCCTGCCCCCCCACGACAGGGCTGTTTAGCCAAAGGGGAGACAGTCGGTCTCCAGCAGCAGAGCAGTGCAGCTAAAGGGGAGACAGTCGGTCTCCAGCAACCAGGCTTCAACCAGACTACTCCCGTGGTAGTGCTGGCATCAGGGCAGAGTACCGCTGGTCTCTGCCCACTCAGCAACCCACCAAGGCAGCCTACCAGTCCCCCACACAGCCATGGTGAGGCACCTGGACATGGACAAATTTCTCCTCTACCCAGGTGTAGTAACCAGTTATTGTGGGTGAGCTGTACTGCTGTTTCTGTTTTGTGGGTGGGCTGCTGGACTAACAAGGGCACTGACCGGCAGGAGGTCAGATACCCTGTTAGTCTGTTTGGAAAAGGGGAGAGATGTGACGAGAGCAATCTCGCCACATTGCATTGGAGAAGCCTGGCTGCCCGCCTGCTGCCTTTGGACTATGGCCCTGGGAGATTGGGCCCTTTAAAAACCGTATGCGGCCATACCAGAGTGTATGTCACTCATTCTGGCCCTTTAAATACAGTGGGGTCATTTGGTACTTGCCCTGTGTGAGCTGTGGTAACCCAGATAGCTATGCCATGGAGCCTATTCGTGTGATTAAAGACTTTGGCTCTATGGCGATTAAACTGTATTCGGTTGGTCTGAGTGCCATTCACCTAATAATGTGCACTCAGACCTGAGCTATCTGGGGATATGTGAAATGTCTGTGTGCTATGTGTAAAATGTGACTTTATGTATTTTAAAGTGTTTTATGTCGTTTTGCAACCATGTGGTTAATGGAGTCTGCCTCTAGTCCTGGATAATTGGATTAATCTCCAATTATCTCCAGGGCAGAAGGGAGGAAACCGGGATGCATTGTGGGGATGTTTTTCTTCTGTTTGAGCCAGATTTTGCTATGCTGCAAGCCAGGGCCCAAAAGATACTTTTACTAACTTTTGAACCCCTGGTCTGATTCATGCAATTTTTGAGTATGTTGTTCCCCCGAATGGATTGATTGTGAATATGTATTTTTATGTGAATGTGATGTATGGTTTTAAAGTTATGAAAGTTGTGTAAAAGTATATTTTGAACTGTATGCATAATGGGATTATGTGTCACACTAAGGGGAGGGGATGTGTGGGATGTAACATCTATGTCATTGGTTATTTTATGCCTCCCCCTGGGTGTGGCCTGTATGTGTACTCATGTAATAAAAACCAGGCTGGGTGCCCCAGCACCTCAGACCACTGCTTGACCTTCAACACGGAGCCTTGTCTCGTTCTTGGGGGGATTCACTGTATGCTGTTGGAGATTGACTGCTAGGAGTGTAAGCTGATGTCTGCTTTTCCTATTCATCTGCTAGCAGCTATTCGTGAGGTTCCAGCTTGGAGTGCTATCTTATTCCCTGGTATGCAGTTCGGGAGTTTGATGCATTCGCCTGTATCTAGTTCGTGAGTTTTGGTGTTCTGCAGTAGCTGTGCCTGTCTCTCAAAAAGGGGATTATCGCCTAAACTGGGTTTTATCCTCTTGTAAGTGAAACGGTCCGTTACACTATGTTTCTATGTTTCTATAGTGTTCACAAATCTGTCTAAATCTGTGTTAGTGAGCACTTCTCCTTTGCCGAGATAATCCACCCACTTCACAGGTGTGGCATATCAAGATGCTGGTTAAACAGCATGATTATTGCAAAGGTGTGCCTTATGCTGGCCATAATTACAGGCCACTCTAAAATGTGCAGCTTTACTGTATTGGGGAGGGTGCTGGGGGTCCACTCTTTTTCAATGGCTGTGCGAAGTTGCCGGATATTGGCAGGCACTGAAACACGCTGTCGTATACACTGATCTAGCGCATCCCAAACATGCTCATTGGGTGACATGTCCGGTGAGTATGCTGGTCATGCAAGAAACGGAATGTTTACAGCTTTCAGGAATTCTGTACAGATCCTTGCAGCATGGGGTCGTCCATTATCATGCTGCAACATGAGGTGATGGTCGTGGATGAATGGCACAACAATGGGCCTCAGGATCTTATCACAGTATATCTGTGCATATAAAATGCACCTGTGTTCATTGTCCATAACATAAGCCTGCCCATACCATAACCCCACTGCCACCATGGGCCATTCGATCCACAACGTTGCAGAAAAAACACAAAGAACAAAAAGTTCTATGTCCCTGTGCAGCACCCGTGCACACTACCCCAAAATCTCCCAAGAGGGGGCACTGGTTACAGGTGTTACGCAGGGACAGGAGTACCGATATGAGACTCCAGATGTCTCAGAGGGGCTTAACCCCAAGTAGAAACAGAACAACAAACAATGAAATGTGCAAACAGTCTCAGTATATAGGTGAGACTATATGCATGGTCTGGAAATATATACAGCGCAGTAGAGTCTGAATACAAAACCTGGCTATCAAAATAATATGGTCAGAGATCCCAATCAAACAAAGTATATACAAGTGATCCTACAATCCCCTGCCAACCCAGAGTAGTATAGATAAGGAGATTTTTCCTGCACTGGGCCCTGGTGTTTGTAGCACCATGATCACTATTTAATGCAATTTCCTTTTTTTCTTTCCTATGCCTGTCTCGTTAGTTTTACAGGGAGAGAGGCTTTCTTAATTCAAACTATCAGTCTGATTTTGACTGATTTATTTACTCATATATCAGTTTCCATCTCTCTCTGTCCTGGAGATAGAGTAAATAAAGGCTCAGAAATTGAGCTAACATTGACATTTCCTAGGGTGTATAGACTATGGAGATTCAGTGATTTGGCACTCACATCCCTATAGCAGATCACAATAAAGCTCATTACTAGGGTGGAGTGAGGATATTTATTAAATTATCTCCTTATCTATACTACTCTGGGTTGGCAGGGGATTGTAGGATCACTTGTATATACTTTGTTTGATTGGGATCTCTGACCATATTATTTTGATAGCCAGGTTTTGTATTCAGACTCTACTGCGCTGTATATATTTCCAGACCATGCATATAGTCTCACCTATATACTGAGACTGTTTGCACATTTCATTGTTTGTTGTTCTGATCCACAACGTTGACATCAGCAAAACACTAACCCACACGACACCATACACACTGTCTACCATCTGCCCTGCACAGTGAAAACCGGGATTCATCTGTAAAGAGAACACCTCTCCAAAGTGCCAGACGCCATCGAATGTGAGCATTTGCCCGCTCAAGTCAGTTACGATGACGAATTGCAGTCTGGCACATACGAACGGCTTTTTCATACAATCTTTCGTTTGCTCCTAAATCTAACTATTACACATGGTCCTGTTATATCCCTCTTGCACGTTCGGTAAGCCGAACGCAAGAGGTTTTAAGCATTTAATTTTTATATAAGTTAAGTATGTTCCTCAATATTATTTCTTTGTAATATTTATGTACACTGTTCTCCCTATGGTTTCCTTATATCTGTGTGGCACTATTCACCACCCATTTTCACATTTAATTATGGATAATTTCCCAGGGGTATTCTCTTAACCCCTTAAGGACACATGACGTGTGTGACACGTCATGATTCCCTTTTATTCCAGAAGTTTGGTCCTTAAGGGGTTAAAGAAACAGTTGGCCCCTATCCATTAATTTTATCCAGCTCATTTCTTAAATCTCTGTCTACATTAAAACTTTACACCCGGTTCCTTGTACTTAAATCTGGATATGTTTTAGGTTCTACTACTCTTCTTCAAGAAAAAACTCCAGGAAGTTGTTCCAGTATCCCGTTTCACGATATCAGGTAAAAAAGGTTACCAATTTTACGTTTCCATTGAGGCCTCATTCAGCCTCCACAGCCTTTTTTTACAAATCCCCTCCCACCTCCCAAAGTGGGTTACAAACACACCAGGCATGGGTTACAAACACACCAGGCCTCACCCACCATGTTACTATTATTTTAACATGTTCATTTTGTTTATCATTTCTAGATATCATTACTTAGACCTGCGCCATTTCGCATACTCACTACGCCAACAACAACCCACAGGCTACCTGGTCCCTGGCGTTTCAGTTTCAGGTATTATTAATCTTACTCACTATGATTACGTTCCTTTTAAGGCCGCACTTCGCCTCTGTATCATTCACAAGTAATGTACATTTGTGGGAACCCAGGGGCTTGTCTCCAAAGTTTTGGACCAACGTTCAGGTCCCTCAGCTTACACAGTTTCTCTGTTACACACCTCTCCATACGTTCAACATTTTTACACTTGAACAAATACAGAATTGCAAGATTCCCGATTATCGGAAGCTGTAGTGTTTCCACAGAACCCTATATAGGGGGTAACCCTTGAATGTAAATCAAACACTTAAACTGAAGGTGATCCCTAGCGCAGTAAGCCTGGGAGCACCAGAAAGGGTTCTCTGGGCGTTGCACATATATATTCAAATAAAAAACACCTTTATTATAGGGTATAAATTCCCCAAGAAGAAAGGAAACTTAAATAAAATCTATCACATATAAGAAAAACACACAGGGGAGACCCTGGTCTATATAAGAGTAGGAGTATGCAGATATCAAGTTGTGTTTAGAGATAGGTAGTCATACAATGTGCTAGATCTCAGTGATTACATTTCTTCTCTATAATCTATACTAGCACCATTGGTACTTGAGTCTTGGTGATAATACACAAATAGGTAAATATATCCTTGGTTGGAAGATTAGACCAAAAGCTCAAGATATTGAATTATAGTTTGCTCACCCTACGTAGCTTTAGAGTAGCACTTAAACCTGATATTGGTCTATAGGTATAATTGCAAATTAACTGATACACTTAAAGAGTGTCCCTTGCTAAGACCTCCAAGAGTGTCAATGATCCAGCAGCCATAGGTAGTTAAAATGTATCCACCAGTTTAACAAAACGAGCTGTCTCTAATAGTAGCAATCAGACGTACCTGTAACTACACAGGTTACCTCTGATTTTGGCATGAGCGAAGCATACATGTCGGCGTTCCGGATTGGATCAATGGGTTATACCACATGGTATAAAATATTATCCGATCAGTACCACATTCACCTTTGACAAAGGAACTTCAGTAGCGCCGAAACGTGCGTTAGGTCTCATGCTTTCTTTCTTTCTTTTTTTTTTTCAATTCTTTATTTTGATGATGGCAGTTACACAATGTTAAGGATGCTTTGTTTGGCTTACGCAGAAGCCCACTGTTGTCTTGGTAACCATCTGGTTTTCTTGTCTATTAACATAAAAACGTGAAACTAACAAACGTTCTAAACCTAGTTAACATATGTCACTTAGTTGTGTATTACAGGGTTGATTGGTCCATCTTCCGTGTTTCCGTGTGTGTGTGCTTTCCGTGTTTGGGTCTAGTTTTACCCTTCTATGTTTCAGTCATTTTTTTTTGATTTTTTTTAATAGGTCAGTCTCTATTGTGTGTTGTTCCCCCTTGTTTCAAGTGTCGAACTGTTCCCATGGTTCCCATACTTTTTGGTAAGTAGATGTGGTGTTTCGCACCTGGGCCGTCAACCTGTCCATCAGACAGTTGTCTCTAATTTTCGTCCGTACTAGTGTGATAGGTGGGGTGTCTGACTTATTCCAGTGTTGTGCCAAAGCCCTGCGTGCTGCCAGGTTCAGTGAGTTTAATAGCTTTTGGTTGTATTTGTCGAGCCCTGCGGTCGGCCTGGACAGTAGGCAAGCGCATGGGTCTGTTGTCAGTTTTTTCTGTAGTATGCGGGAGTTTTGGTCTGTCACCTCCTTCCAGTATTGTCGAACTTTGGGACATTGCCACCACATGTGGATGTATGTGCCTTTTTCACCACATAGTCTCCGACATGTGTCTGATGGGCTTAGTCCCATATGGCATTGTTTTGTCGGGGTGGTGTGCCACCGGAATAGGATTTTATATATATATATAGGATTTGTTCCTGCAGAGTGGTGCATATGGAGATCTTGGAACTTGCCTCCCATATGTCTCGCCACTCCTCTCCCTCCAGCGTCTCGCCCAGATCTGTTTCCCACTTGTCTGTGTAGGTTAATGTACCCCATTCCCCTGACTCCTCCCCTATTTTTTTCTACAGTGGCCATCACAGTCACCTGATTTAAACCCCATGAAAAATATCTGGTAGAATTTGAATATCTGGTAGAATTTGATTATTTTATTAGGGCTGACTGATTTTGACTACATCATAAGACAATGCAGTAACTACTATGACATTTTATGTTATGCCTGCATTTGCTTGGAGACACTGTAGGCACCATAACCACACCAACTGATTGGTGCCTGTCATCCATGCATTTAATCACCTTTTAGGAGATATGCTCAGTCCCCAGCAGCCTGCAGCCTTGCTTCAATTACAATATGGTGGGGTGGTGGGGCAGACGTATGCTGTGTCTTGATTGGGGCGGTCATGGGCTGAGAAAGCTCAGCTGATGCATTCAGACCATCACTTGCTGCTATCCTTTGAAAAGTATGAAGTAGAGCATAGGTCTGCCTCTGTCATATTATCATAAAGGGCTGGGTGCAGGCTGCCAAGGACAGAGTATCTCTTTTAAATGTTGAGTAAACCCATGGACTCCAGGCCCAATCAGTTGACATGGTTATGGTGCCTACAGTGTCCCTCTAGTCTCCAAGCAGATGTAGAAACCAGGTGCCACATCACTGTTGCAGTTTTTGCTATGCATGTAGATATTCACTTAATGATCAGTGCAAACACCTTTCCTGGAGATGTTTTTTTTTTTTTTTGGTTATCCACTTTATGATATCTCACACTCAGGAGGTTGCCTTGAATGTTGGAGAATGCTGTCAAAAAATTGGGGAAAGCACACCGAGCTTCCTAGGATGTAGGATCATTGTCACAGAATAAACAGTGTAGTAAGCTTGGATGGTAGCTGTAAAATTAAACAGTGTTCCCTATCTGTTTAAATATAGAGAAATCCTTAAGGTTGCTATAAATTGTCCTTCCCTAGAAAATTTATTTTGCAAAGGACTGTTTTATTCTTACACTCTTAAATTTGTCCATATGGTTTTGACACATTCATTAACGTTGTTAATTCACTCTTGATGTGTTCGTCTTTTATTCTATTGAGGTTTTCAAAATGATGTTCCCAGGGGCCATCTATGAAAGGAAATGAAGAATATTCTTTGAGAAAGGATGAAGTGGGAACATTTTTAAAATTATTTATAGTAACGCAATGAGCACTGGAAATCCCAGGCAACGTTCCTCTAATAATAGTTGTCCAGAAAGCTCACATGACAGAGTTACAATATTCTTTGAATAAAATGTCCAGTTGAAACTAGTTGTGACTCAAATTTTGTTTACTTGTGGTTTGCAAGATCAATTTGTAGCAATTTGTGGCATAGTGTATGATGTCTGAAAACTAATACTCCAGAGAAAGCCAGCTGTGGTTTCTTGCTGTATTATAATATTTCTTTACAAGACATATGGACTATTGAGCTACTCTAAAAATAAATAAATACTCTTTATGCTTTTTTTTTGGCTTAGTATAATCTTTAGAGTTAGTTTGCACCATCTATTACAATGTAGATTATAGAGGTATCTCTTTCTAGTGGACACTCAGTGGACGTTGCATACACAGTAAAACAGAGTATGTTTGATAAATAGTACCCACATTCCCTAGTGAGTGCTACACCTAGCCCTTTAAATTACCATGGCAGAATGACCATATTTGATCACCATTAAGCTGAGACAGCAGGAGGCCCATAAGATCTGAAACTTCTGATCGAGTTTGATGGCAATCATATTCACTGGGTTATGCATGCTGCCCGTCACATATTACTTTGTGATAAGAAGGAACAGTATAAATCTGAAGCATTAAATCATGGCATGATCTGCAGTATGACATCAACTGAGGGAACTAGGATTAGCGTTGACGTAGGTTAGGGTTGGTGTAAGGGTTTATGTGGACTTAGGGTGGGTTCGGAATACGCTTAGATTTAAGGTGGGTTCAGAATACGTTTAGCTAGGGTTAGGGATAAGCAGTGCTGGGTTTACAAATAGTGTAACACAGATAGAATCACTTCACCATATAGCAACTCTTTGTTATTTGACCCTGTCATCGAAATACCTGGCAAAGGTATACATGTGGGGTATTGTACTCGGATTCAATAGCAGAATGCAATTATGGGGTATTTACAGTAGTGAACACATAGTTTTCCTCATGAAAATGGTAATGTGAACCTGTGTGCAAAAATCATGCCTACCAACCTTTCATGTAGGTAAAGAGGGGCACTTTTTAGGGGCATGGGTGTTGCCAGGTGTGGGGCTGTTCTTAGAAACTGTAGGTGAGTTACTAATACGAATTTATGCAACTCAAATGTAATTTAAAACAAGAACAATGCATCTTTTTAACACAGACCGATTTCTAAACACAATTATTGTAATTTAAAGACACATTACCAGTATTATTGCTGTTGAGCTCTGTTATTCACTCAAACACACCAACAAGAGGGACATTGGGACAGAATGAGAGAGAGGAATTTGTGCACAAAATTGGGACTGACCCTCCTAAATAGGGATACTTGACAGGCATGTCTAAGAGCCTGTGGGAATGTAAGATTTTACTTGAGAAACCTATTTATGTGGTGGCAGTAGTCAGTATATCTGTGCTTGTATGTGCCAGTGTGTGTGTATGTATATATCTGACACACGTATACACACACACTGGCACATAGATACGCACACCTTGACACACAGTGTGTATCTGTGTGTCAAGGTGTGTGTGTGAGTGTGTGAGTGTATGTATGTATGTATCTGTGTGTCAAGGTGTATGTATCTGTGTTTGTATGTGCCAGTGTGTATGAATCTGACACACAGATCCACACACTGGCAGATAGTGGCACACAGATACACACACTGACACAGATACACACACCTTGACACACAGTGTGTACCTGTGTGTGTGTGTGTGTGTATCTGTGTGTCAAGGTGTGTGTATCTGTGTTTGTATGTGCCGGTGTGTGTATCTCTGTGTCAATGTGTATCTGTGTGTGTGTGTACATGTATCTGACGCACATACACACACACACACACACTGGCACATAGTTGCACACAGATACACACTGATACACAGATCTTGAGTCACAAATACACACACACTCAGATACACACAGTGACATCTACACACATTTGCACCCACAGATACACATTGCCGGAGTGACATCATATCCCTGCTCCAGCATCACTGCTGTGTGCGCGAGGGAGCTGATCAGGGAGAGCTGAGCATCCATCATAAACAAATAGCAAAACATTACAAAATTTTTATATTTTTCATAGTATGAAATATTTTTAAAGGGACACTATAGTCACCTGAACAACTTTAGCTTAATGAAGCAGTTTTGGTGTATAGAACATGCCCCTGCAGCCTCACTGCTCAATCCTCTGCCATTTAGGAGTTAAATCCCTTTGTTTATGAACCCTAGTCACACCTCCCTGCATGTGACTTGCACAGCCTTCCATAAACACTTCCTGTAAAGAGAGCCCTATTTAGGCTTTCTTTATTGCAAGTTCTGTTTAATTAAGATTTCCTGGCTAATCATGGCAGCATTTAACATATGGGTTTAGCTCCTCCCTCTAACCCTCAGGACAGGAAACACAAACAATCAAACAATTAAGCCTACCTTCCCCCAGTATATAAGGTACCCCAGTATCCTCCACACCTCAGTCTTTTCCTGTCCTCCTAGCCCTAGGACAGTTTTTTATTTTATTTTTTTTTTCCAGTTTTATCTGGATAATTTTTTTTTTTTGCTCACCTGACCATGTTTGATATGGTCTTGTCCCTGTGGAGGTCAGCCTCCCTCCTCAGGAAGCCCAGGCACATGTAGCCCATTCTCCACGGAGTTGGGAACCCCTGGGAGCCTGGGTGGTTAGTTCCACAGGCTGTGGGAATCCTCTGGCGTCCTGTGTGTGATGCAGACCTCGATCAGACGATCAGCATGAAGGTAAGACGCTCGCGCATCCGCAATGCGTCCGACCGGACTCAGAGTGAATTTTGCCCATATCCAAAATGGCGGTTTCGCGATCTCGCGACCAAGTGAGCATGTGCGATCCTTTAAAGGGGCAGAGCGGGAAATTTGAAATGGCGGTATTTAGACTAAAAAACGCTCGTTTTCTTTCCCTTCAAAGATACAGTGCTCTAGTAGGCTGTTATTAAAGCTCTGCAGGTAAGTGAATTATGGGCTGTGAATACATTATTTTTTTTAATGTTCTTAGCCCTACAGTCAGTATGGATCCATCATCCCCTTCTGCAAAATCAACGAGATCTGCAATAGGTCATCGGTGAGCAACATTTTTATTTTTATTTTTATTTTTTCTTCACGTTACTAAAAAGAGTGCATAGAGGGTACAGTCTCATGACTTCTGTGTCTTACAGCCCTCGTGACCGGTCCTGTCCCAGATCCCCATCGAGGAGAAGGGAAAAACCGGCAGCCTGCCCTGGATGTGGAGCAGGGCCTATGGATAACTGCAGGCTCTGCAGAAGATGCTTAGCCATGGTCGCAGGAGAATCTGATCGCCAGAAGTCACCGCAAGCCTCTACCTCCTCAGCCAAAGATATGGCTTACTGGATTAAACAAGCGGTGGTGGAGGGAATTGCTGAATCTCACAAGAATAAGAGATCAAGAGGTGAGACCTTCGGCATTGATTCAGATCAGTCTGAAGATGAATACAGACAGCCTTCTGCTTACCTGGATTTAGAGCAAATCTCTTCCAGTGAAGAGGAGTATATGGAACAACCTTGCTCCTTGGACTCCAAAACTATGGAGCATTTGATTATGGCTGTTAGAAGAACATTGGATTTGCCGGAAGAGGCCAAAGAATGTTCAGCTTCTGACAGACACTTTGGTGATTTGCATAAGAAAAGACCTTCCTTCCCAGTTCACAGCTCTATTAAAGAACTGATGAAGAACGAGTGGAAAATTCCCAGCAAGAGGATTACTAGTCAAGGAAGGCTTTCGAAGTTATATCCGATCAAAGAGGAGGATTCCAGAATGTGGACTACGGTTCCTAAAGTTGATGCTCCTATCATTAAGGTTGCTAAAAGATCTACGCTCCCGATTGATAGCAATGCTTCCCTTAAGGAGCCCATGGATAAAAGGATTGACGCTGATTTATCTAAAGCTTTTATGACAGCAGGTTTAGGTTGCCATCCGGCTGTATCCATTTCTGCTTTGTCTAGAGCCATGCGTTCCTGGTTGCTTGACTTGGAGGATGACATCGATAAAGGTGTTAGTAGACGTCAGTTGGCTGAATCCTTAAGAGATATCAAACTCGCCAGTGACTGGCTTTTGGAATCCTCCACTGACCTCATTAGAATTCTTTCTAAGGTTATGGCTCATTCAGTCACCGCTAGAAGGGCGTTTTGGCTGAGTTCCTGGGGGGCAGACCTTTCCTCTAAGAATAATTTATGCTCACTTCCCTTTATGGGGGAAGTGCTTTTTGGAAAACCGCTGGATGAAGCTATTAAAAAAGCGGCCGAGGTTAAACAGGTTATGCTGCCACAAGATAGACGTCCTAAGAGACCTCATTTGGACCGCAGACCTTTCAGGGATCAAGGCTACTTTAGGGAAAGTAAGACCTACAGACCGGGCAGAGAATTCTCGAGGCATTCCAATTGGAAGAGCGGCCAGAATGTAAAATCCTCTAGGGGCAAGACGCAGACTTCTTCCTTTCGCCCCAACAAGCAGTTCTGAAGGTGGCTTACTCCAGGCTCCTCGAGTGGGAGCACGTCTTTCATTCTTTCAGAGGGCCTGGGAAATCATTCCAGATGCTTGGGTGAGATCCATTATCAGCGGAGGTTATCATCTGGAATTCGAAGAATATCCGCCTCCACCAAGGTTTATTTGCACAAGGCTTCCTGCCAACATCCAAAAAAGAGGGATTCTGAATCTTTATGTCTACAATCTGCTTATGGAAAAAGCCATCGTGCCTGTACCCATAAGAGAAAGATTCCAGGGTTATTATTCTCCCCTGTTTTTGGTCAAGAAGCCGGAAGGAAAATGGAGACCTATTCTAGACCTCCACCAGCTCAACCTTTATCTAAGAGTCAGAAGATTTCGCATGGAATCCATTCGCTCCATCATTCCTGTTGTTCATCACCAAGATTGGATGATATCTATAGATCTCAGGGATGCCTATTTTCATGTCCCGATCACGATCGCCCATCAAAGGTTTCTCAGATTTTGTGTCCGGAAAGAACACTTTCAATTTCAGGCCCTTCCGTTTGGTATAAGTACGGCCCCAAGGACCTTCTCGAAGGTTCTGGTCACCATCATTGCCTTGCTCAGAAAAGAAGGTGTAGCGGTGTTCCACTACCTGGACGACATCCTGGTTGTGGCCCCGGACCGAGGATTAATATTTCAACACAGACGACTAGTCCTCGACACTCTCTCTCATTTCGGCTGGCTCATCAATTACGAGAAGAGTCACTTGCATCCTTCAAGAGAACTGATATTCCTGGGAGCAAATTTCAATACAGACACGGCGATTGTATCCCTCGCACACGACAGAAAGATCGTGCTGCAAGATCGGATAAGGGACTTCAGACTGAAGACTTCAGCCTCGGCAAGAGAGTTTATGAGGCTCCTGGGGACTCTTTCCTCCACAATAGAGCTTGTCAGGTGGGCTCAGTGGAACCTTCGCCCTCTTCAGCAATTTTTTCTGGAAAATTTCAGGACCAGCTCAAGGGATTGGGAGATGCTGATTCGCATTCCTTTGGTTCTGAAACAGAAGCTCCTTTGGTGGATGTCGTGGGAAAATATCTCCCGAGGGTTCCCCCTGCGGGAAATAGATTGGGTGGTCATTACGACGGATGCCAGTCTGACAGGTTGGGGGGCGCATTTAGGCAATCGATTTTTTCAAGCAAAATGGCCTCCGAAAACTCAATGCTTACCTTCCAACATCAGAGAACTAAGAGCTACTTTCCTGGCCCTTCTTCATTTCCAACATGTCATCAGGCATTGCTGGGTCAAGTTGAGAGTGGACAACAAAGCAGCTGCTGCCTACATAAACCATCAAGGCGGAACAAGGAGTGTAGCCCTGATGAGAGAAATCGTTCCCATTATGACCTGGGCTCAGAATCATGTGGAGGGCCTGTGTGCCACCTATCTTCCAGGGAGGGAGAATGTATTAGCGGATTTCCTCAGCAGACACCTGATAGAAGCTTCAGAATGGCAACTTTCCAGGAGGATCTTCACCCAGTTGGTCCAGAAGTGGGGTCTTCCCCAAGTGGACCTCATGGCGACCATTCGGAATGCGCAGGTACCATGCTTTGTGTCGAGGAGATACCATCCGAAGGCGGTTGCTCAAGATGCTCTATCTATCAATTGGGGGTTCAATCTGGCTTATGTCTTTCCTCCGATTCCCCTCATACACGCTGTTCTGAGAAAGATCTCCAAGGAACATTGCAAGGTGATAGCGGTCCTTCCCTTCTGGCCTCGTCGCCCTTGGTTTCCCCTGTTACAGAGGTTATCGATGGACCTGCCTTGGGAACTTCCAGTCTCAGAAGACCTGCTGTTTCAGGGACCAGTGTTTCATCCGGAGCCTCACAAATTCAGGCTCCATGCATGGCTATTGAGAGGAAGTCTCTAGTTGAACATGGCCTTTCAGACCAGGTTATCTCAACCCTGTTACGTTCCAGGAATCCTTCTACTTCTTCTACGTACCATAAAGTATGGGAAGCCTTTGCACGATGGGGTAATTCCACGGTTCAAGATTTAAGTTCCCCTTCCGTATCTCAGGTTTTGGGTTTCCTACAAGCAGGCCTGGAGAGAGGCCTTCAACTTAACACGCTTAAAGTGCACTGCTCGGCTCTTTCAGCTCTTTCTGGTGTTCGTTGGGCATTAAATCCTATGGTGATTCGATTCTTCAAAGCAGTCATTAGGATTAAACCTCCTATCAAGGGATTCTCGGCTCCTTGGAATCTGCCTCTGGTTCTGCAGGCCTTGACGGAACATCCCTTCGAACCTATTGATGAAGTCCCTATGCAGGTTCTTTCTCTGAAGACCCTGTTGTTGCTGGCCTTGGTATCTGCTAGGAGAATGTCAGATATTAGAGCACTGTCATCTGAGGAACCGTTCACTACCTTCTTTGATGATAGAGTTGTGCTACGGCCTAGACCGGAGTTCCTTCCTAAGGTTGTTACATCCTTCCACCTGAATCAGGAGATTGTCCTGCCGGGGTATTTTCAGGAGCCATCTTCTCCTGAAGAAGAAAGATGCCATACGCTAGACCTGAGGAGATGTCTTTCCACATATATTGGTCGCTCAGCTAATTGGAGGAAGTCTCCCCAATTGTTTGTGATACCTTGAGGTTCTCGTAAAGGTGAAGCAGCCTCTGTAGCTACCCTTCGTTCCTGGACGGTTCAGGCTATTTCTAGAGCTTACAGAGCGAAACAGGTTCCAGTTCCCAAGGACATCAAGGCACATTCCACAAGGTCCATTGCTACTTCATGGGCTGCAGAGTCAGGAGTTCCTGCAGAGAGCATCTGTAAAGCTGCCAATTGGTCATCATTGAGGACCTTTGTACGTCACTACAGAGTGGATGTCTCTTCTCATTTGGATTCAGAGTTTGGCCTGTCGGTCTTGAACTCTTTTAAGCCTTAAGTGGATATTAAACAATTTTTGTAGCATGACTTACCCTCCCTGAGTGGTTATTGCTTTGGGAATCCCATATGTTAAATGCTGCCATGATTAGCCAGGAATAGAGAAAATTTATTGATACTTACCGTAATTTTCTTTTCCTGGCTATTATTCATGGCAGCATTTGGTCTCCCACCCTATCTTGGTTTATTTGTCTTGTTACTGGACTGAGGTGTGGAGGATACTGGGGTACCTTATATACTGGGGGAAGGTAGGCTTAATTGTTTGATTGTTTGTGTTTCCTGTCCTGAGGGTTAGAGGGAGGAGCTAAACCCATATGTTAAATGCTGCCATGAATAATAGCCAGGAAAAGAAAATTACGGTAAGTATCAATAAATGTTCTCTATTTCTTATCCCCTGCTATGTTAATAGCTTGCTAGACCCTGCAAGAGCCTCCTCTATGTGATTAAAGTTCAATTTAGAGATTGAGATACAATTATTTAAGGTAAATTACATCTGTTTGAAAGTGAAACCAGTTTTTTTTTTCATGCAGGCTCTGTCAATCATAGCCAGGGGAGGTGTGGCTAGGGCTGTATAAACAGAAACAAAGTGATTAACCCCTTAACACCGCAGCCAAATGTACAAGTTGTGAACAAAACAAAATTTAAACAAAACCTTGCATTTGCGCTATATGTCTGTCCAACCGTAATTCACCTCTTTCATATTAAATGCACCCCCCTTATTATATATCATTTTATTCAGGGGAAACAGGGCTTTCATTTAATATCAAATATGTAGCTATGAAACATAATTTAATATGAAAAAAATGTGAGAAAATACGATTTTTTTTATTTTATTAGTTCTACATGACATTTTAACTGTCAATGTCATAATACTGTTTGCTTTTACTGCAATAAAATACACATATTTGTATTCAGCAAAGTCTCACGTGTAAAACAGTACCCCCTATGTACAGGTTTTATGGTGTTTCGGGAAGTTACAGGGTCAAATATAGCGTGTTACATTTGAAATTGAAATTCGCCAGATTGGTTACGTTGCCTTTGAGACTGTATAGTAGCCCAGGAAATAAATTTACACCCATAATGGCATACCATTTGCAATAGTAGACAACCCAAGGTATTGCAAATAAGGGATGTCCAGTCTTTTTTAGTAGCCATTTGGTCACAAACACTGGCCAAAGTTAGCGTTAGTATTTGTTTGTGTGTGAAAAATGCAAAAAACGCCAATTTTGGCCAGTGTTTGTGACTAAGTGGCTACTAAAAAAGACTGGACATACCCCATTTGCAATACCTTGGGTTGTCTACTATTGCAAATAGTATGCCATCATAGGGGTAATTTTCATTCTTGGGCTACCATAGGGTCATAAAGGCAACGTAAGCAATCTGGCGAATTCTAATGTGAAAAAAATGAAACACAAGCCTTATATTTGACGCTGTAATTTTTGAAAACACCATAAAACCTGTACATGAGGGGTACTGTTGTACTCGGGAGACTTCGCTGAACACAAATATTTGTGTTTCAAAACAGTAAAAAGTATTGCAGCAATAATATCGTCCGTGTAAGTGCTGTTTGTGCGTGAAAAATGCAAAAAACTTAACTTTTACTGGCAATATCATCGATGTAATACATTTTACTGTTTTGAAACACTAATATTTGTGTTCAGTGAAGTCTCCCGAGTAAAACAGTACCCCCCATGTACAGGTTTTATGGTGTCTTGGAAAGTTATAGGGTTAAATATAGTGCTAGCAAATTAAATTCCCTATACTTTCGGCATGGGTTGTCAGGCAGGTCCCGCTAATTGTAATTAATTAGGATACCTAATTATGTAAAATTATTACATAAATATATGTGTAGAATTAATATATGTATATATATACATATGTGTATATATACGTATATATATATATAATTTTTTTAAAATATTTTTATTTATATATAGGTATATATATAGTGATATATACGTATATATTTATGTATATAGATATATATATTATTTCGTTCTATGTGTATTTTGATATAAATATATATATATTAATATCACAATACAGTTAGAACGAAATAAAACACATCTATATATTTTATTTTTAATTCTTTTTTTTTATTTTATTTTTTACGTATTTACATATTTATTTTTTATATATTATTTATAAATATATATATAACAATAATTATATATATATTAATCAGTATCAGTCTACGTGTAATTTGATATTAATATATATATATATTTTTTTTTTTTAAATTCTTTATTTTTGCTGTGCAGGGTTTAACAATAGGCTTACTCAGCCACAATAGCAGTCATAAGCCGTAACATACATAACCGTTAAAACATGTGGTTTGCGTAAACAGCACAAATTTTTTGTTAAGAAGATGAGTAGACAATAAGTACGCATAGCATAGTCGATAAAATTTAGGCTTTCCTATCAGCGGTAGCCAAGTGTGTGATGTAGCGTGTAGCAAGTTAGCGTGTGTGATGTATGTCCAGCAAGGCCTACGTTGAACACTTATACTGTCATACAAGGCTGCAGTGAGATACATATGAAATAATATGAGTCGACAAACAAAGCTTAGCTTAAAACAATGTAAGTCCCCTAGAGGGTCCCCCAGTTGGGCGTGTAGGAGGTCTTGAGACCGGATCATCTTAGGGGCAGACGGCATATCAATATTGTGCTTGAGCGAGAGCTAGTCTCTTTAAGACCAGTGCCAGGGGAGTTTGTTGCCCATCAAGTTTGTGGGTGGTCATCACCACATGTTCCCTGTGTGCAGGACCCGGGACATGCCAGCCGCAGGTCCCGAACACAGGGACAGCGAGGGCCACAATAAACATACACGTAAATACCACAGTAGAAGAGAGTAGAACAAAAGAAAAAGGAAAACAAAACAACTCAGTACAAAAAGGCAAGAAATGCAATGCACCCTGTTTGGGGGCAATATTGTGTGAGCTGTGATAGGCTGATCTAATAAGAGAGCAGACAGGAATACCGTCATGAGTCCATCCAGTTAGATTGGCATGAACACAGATTAAGTCCCGCTCCGTCCGCCAGGATGGGGGCTGGTAAAATAAAATAATATCTTCAGCCGATGCCCAGGGACGGGAGGCTGTCAGCAGGTAGGTGCTTAAGTCCGTCCGCAGCTCTTTGGGATGAAAGGCCCCGCCGGGCTCCAATGGCTTGACACTGTATTTTGAGGGTATCCGCCATTAGCAGTGTTTCCCTGCCTCCGAGGTCCTGCGTTCGATCTTGCTTTTTCTGGGGCCCTCGCCCTGGGGGGCTTCGCAGGGTAGGTCCAGTGGGTGTCTGGTGATAGTGCAGAATCGCAGGTGCCATCCGCCAGGGTTGAGATACTGCTGATCTCTGTGTCAGCCTCCTCGTGTGGGGCCTTCTGGGTGTCTGTCGCTTGAGTTTTTCCCGCCGTTTGTGCAGTTGTCGCGTGGGGTGGTTCCTTCTAAGTGGAGTTGCAGACTTGTGCGGTGGGCCCTGGTGTGAGGGAGCTGTTAGCTGCACAGTGGTAGGCACACTCATCATGCTTTCTAGTCTCCGCCAGAATTCCAGGAACCTATTGTCCAGCCGGACGAGTATGTCTTCGAGTACTGAGTCAGGTGCTGGGATCCATGCGGTATCCGCCATCTTGGCGTGGCCGCCTCTTAGTGTACCCGTTGTCGGAAGCTTGAGTGCTGGGGTTGCGTTGCCCTCTGTGGGGGGACCGGGATTACCCCCTCCGGTCCAAGGGGGGGGGTTACGGGGCATAGGTCTATGCTTATCTGCAGCTCGGTTTCTTCGAAGCAGGGGATCGGCCGTTTCCCCCGTCCGGCGCCCACCGGGCCGCTTTTCCCACGAGTGTGGCAGGACAGGTACCTCGCGTCGCCAGCCTCCTTCTCGCTTTGTAGCTAAGGTAGGTAGCTTGGGTATCAAGTAGAGTAGTTTAGAACGATTATAAGTTGGTTGTAAAATGCCTTTTTTGGCATAGTGGTGGAGGAGCTCCTCCGAGATGCGTCCTGCCACCATGCTGGTTCGGCCCCGCCCCCTTCAATAAACTGAGAGTAGTAACGCTAATGATTTCTAGCCAGACAGAGCCACACATTTCTTTTATTTGATGGCGTTAAATGGCTGACATACTCACCCAATGATTACAGGCCTACACGTGGACTCATATATATATAATTATATATATATTAATATTAAAATACACCTAGACGGTGTATGTGTGTGTGTGTGTATATGTGTATATATATATACTTAGATCATATATATATAATATATATATGATCTAAGTATATATATATATTTTTTTACACTTATTTGAACTTATTTTAATTTGATTTTCAGCCAGCAGGGGGACTAACTGTTATTACAGTTAGTCCTCCTGTTGGCAATGCAGAAGCCAGCTATACCGGCCATGTGATTGTGAGGTCCTCGCAAGGACCTCACTCTCACATGACCGGGAGGGACCGGAGGAGGAAGATCTGCCGCGGGGGGGCTCCCTGGGAGTCCCCCCAACCGCGATCGCCGACGTGGGACCGCTGGCGACCGGGTAAGTTACTAAAAACCGGAGGGTGTACTATTACGTCCTGCGGCGTTTAGAGCCGCTTTTAAAAGGACGTAATAGTACCCCCTCCGGTCTTAAGGGGTTAAACTCCTAAATGACAGTGAATTGAGCAGTGAAATTGCAGGGGAATGATCTATACACTAAAACTGCTTTATTTAGCTAAAGTAATTTAGGTGACTATAGTGTTCCTTTAAGGTTTACCCAAAAATATTAATTAATTTGAAAAGCTTTTATAGCCCGTATGCAGATGCTTTGGCTGGCAAAGTATGTTTTTCACTGATGATATATATTTTGATATTTCATTTAATTAGTTGTTGCAAAAGTTGGTAGCTGGCTCATATAACATGGAACTAACAAGAATAAAAACAAAAATCTTTTGAAATGTGTAGTGCATGTTAATATTAATTATTGGTTTTACCCTGGCTTCAATCTGTGCTGATGTGCTTTCTAAGACATAGTTAGTCTTTCTAACTATTTGAATAACAGAGAACACAACATATTAGGGGAGAGTTAGAGACTCTTTCTCTTATATCTTGTTTTCATCAAAAGATGATGATGGATGAAATAAAGACCCAATAAGTTTTGAAGGGTCTCTGTCATCAAAAATGTGTTTCATAAAGATGACTGCATTGGAATTTCATAAAAATGTATTGCTTGGGGACTACTTTGTCTTATAGAAAATTGCTAAAATGACAACACGTAATCAAGTTTTGTCAATTCCCACAATTGTCACTCGCAATGGCTGTGGGAGTCAAGCATTGTCCTGCACATCGTGAGACTTGATATACTCCGGCTTCCGCAGTCTTTTGGATCTGCGTTGACATCACTGTTGTTCTCTTAGAGTGAATGCAGCACTGATGGGGCTACTGGCAAATGAAACACCAGGAGCTGATAAAGCAAGGTGGAGGTGTCTGTGGGGGACATACTAGGTAAGTTGCACCCCCAGTCCACCGTATTCCAAGGAAAACTGTTGCCATAACAGTCTTTGCAAACTATGAAAACCCCAAGGTGACAAAGCAGCGTTAAGCTAAATGTCTGTGGCCATTATTATTATTACTGGCATTTATAAAGCGCCAACAAATTCCGCAGCGCTGTACAATTGGGAAAAAGACTAAAACAATAAGAACAGACCGAAACAACAGGTAGAGGGCCCTGCCAGTGAGCTTTCAATTATTAAACATCTGTAACCATTAGAGTAGCACAGGTATTAAGATTCTAAAATATATAAGTACTTAATTTAAGCCATTAAACATCTGTAACTATTAGAGTAGCACAGGTATTAAGATTCTAAAATATATAAGTACTTAATTTAAGCCATTAAACATCTGTAACTATTAGAGTAGCACAGGTATTAAGATTCTAAAATATATAAGTACTTAATTTAAGCCATTAAACATCTGTAACTATTAGAGTAGCACGGGTATTAAGATTCTAAAATATATAAGTGCTTAATTTAAGGAGAAAATGAATTGTCAAGTGTGTGGGGTCTACAGTGCAATATTAAGAAATGCATATAGTACAGAAAAAGCTAAAGCTTAAACATACATTGACATCGAGGGACGAAAACATTAGTTTAAGTGACGTAAAATGTACCTGTCATTATAACACAGAAGTTTGTCTCCTTTAAAAGTAAATTAAGTCTCATCTACACATTGTACTAGTAGATCTGAAAACAAATATATAGATTTGACGAAAAAATAATCTCCCACCTCTCAAATTCCTTGACATTGAGTCAGTGTAGACTTCTATGCTGACAATTGATTGAAAGGGGAAAGCATGAGAATCCTCCTAAAGGCAATTCTCCTGCTGTCTGGCACAGTAACTACAGACCACGTGCCATGGTTCTTGTCAGTACTCCTCTAGATAGCTATACGTGAGCTGGCTGCAGGAGTTTTTGGAATGAAATGAATGATGCCTGATGAAGTGTCCACATGTAGGGTCAATGTCCATATGTAGGGCCTATCCTATAAAAACAACTTCCTTGCATCTACCACCTCGCTCTTCTTTCATCCTGTCCAATGTATGCTACAGTCACTCCTGTTTTATAAAAACACTCCTGTTCCTTTTGCCAACTACATTTTGCTTCTAAGCTTCTTGAATAGCTAGTACATACCAGGCTGACCCATTACTTTGAATCTAACCCTTTGTGCGTACCTCTCCAATCTGGTTTCTAGTCTCAACACTCCACTAAAACAGCTTTAAATGAGGTAACCACATATTTGCATCTTAAATTCAGTATACTGTACTACTCTTTTTCCATCTTTCTACTGATTTTGAACCTGTGGACTACGCATTTCTTCTCCCCATCTGCATCCTTGTGCTACATAACTCTTCTCTTTCACAGTTTCTATTCTTACCTTTCTCAGAGCACCTATAGTGTTGTCTTCTTCTCTGGTACATCCTTCTTTTTATTACTTTTTTCATTTGTCATTTTTTTAGGTTACATTCTGAAACCACTTCTGTTCTCTCTCTACACTTCCTGGTTGGATATCCTGACCAATTATTTTGTTTTTTAACTCCACATTTATGTTGTTGCTGTTGACACCCAGATCTATCTCTACCTCTAACCTCTTTACTTCCCTACTTAACCCCTTAAGGACCAAACTTCTGGAATAAAAGGGAATCATGACGTGTCACACACGTCATGTGTCCTTAAGGGGTTAAAGGAACACAATGCTGTATTCCTGGCACTAAAGTGTTCTTCTGCTTAGTTTGTAAAATGTAGGTTGAAATAGCCAAGAACACAGCTGAACCAGCTATTCTTTTCTAGTTAAACAAGTTTGCATTCATTTTACACGTTTTCTGAAGTTCGCCATTCACAGAACCAGATGTTTATATTTTCTAAAATTATGTAGAATAATAATATGCACTTAGCAAACTACGGTACCACAACAATTCGGGTACACATAATGCTAGATGAGCTTAAAAGAAATGTATACCGTATGTATTTTATGTTACCCGAAACCTCTAGTTCAGATTTATATGGAGAAAGCTAATTCACTGTTTATAGCTGTCCCAAGCGACTGTGCTGCAAGTATTGAAATGTTAAGAAATGCAATAACTTTTTTTTATGGAAACAACTATTTTAGTAATCACAATGGACACTTTAAATGATTTTGCATTTTTCTACAATAGTTAAATGTCTTTGTTTGTCCCCCTGGAGTCAGAAGTTATAGTGGGACTCATTCCCATTTCCGCTAATGGCCCTGGAAGGATAAGAGCAAAGACATGATGTGGTTTCTATATTACAGAATATGTGTTCAAGTTACGATTTAGACAGCATTATATGGCCACATGTACAGGCATTGTGATGTGGGTACAAAAAGTCATGTCTTATTTCTCCAAAACAGTATGAATTAGTGAAGAAATGGATTGAAGAGTAGAGTTGTTTAGAGCTTTATAGGCAAGGATCTGTAACAGTGGCGTACACATGACCCATGGGGCCCCGTTGCGAAAATTGATCCCTCACTGAGGGTTAATCCAGCCTCTAGTGGCTGTCTCATTGACAGCTGCTAGAGGAGCTTACGCGATTCTAAGACACTGAACGTCCATAGGAGGGATCCCCAGCGCCAAGGGAGTCCGGCGCTGGAGAAAGGTAAGTGCTGGTGATACCAGGGCCAGCTTCGCGGGGACCTGAGGTGGTCAACTCTTGGGCCCCCCAGGAGAAGGGGCTGGCCACAGTGGGTACATACCGGGTCACAGGGGCGACCCGGTATGTACGCCACTGATCTGTAAGGTACAGAAAGCCCATGTAAGGATTGAAAGAGAACTGTTAGATACAATGATAAAAGATAAGGTGATTATCTTATTGCTTAGTAAGCTCTTCCATGAAAAAGTCATGAGGACGAAACCGGTCCGGCGCATACAAAGCCTCTATAACTCTCTCTTCACTCTATTTGGGACATCCTTATCCAGAACCTTGGTGCATTCAGGAGATGACTCAGTAATTTTGTGTCAGGTCTTTTGACCTATTGATGTGCCTTTCTGACCACTGTTAGTGGCGGACCACTTTTGAGTGCATTAATCACCTTATCTGTTATCATTAAATCTAACAGTTTTACACTATGTTTTGTTTTATGTTTTAAGTTTTTATAATTTCCTAACTGGAGTACTACCAGTATATTTTGGGAGAAAGATAACCAGTGTGTGTATATTATCTCATTGGAGATCCTCACACATGGAATTGTAGCACACCACACCATTTCTTTTGCCTTTTGTGTTTATCACGTTTTTTTTTGGAGTTAACTGGGGTGTTTGGTTGACAACTAGGAGACTCACTATACTTCTTGTACTTTTGTATCGTTATTTAATAACGAGATTGGGCAAAAGTTGGAACACACATTCAGTGTGGCTTGCCTGGCTTGGGTAATGTAACTATTTGCGCACACAAAGCCTCCTACGACATTCTTCCTGATTTCCAATAATAATTAAATAATTGAGTTAAATGGGGAGTGAGAATACCAGAGAAAGATCTATAATACATCATAGTAAACCCGTCAGGTCCCAGAGCCTTACCTAGTGGAATCATGGCAATAGTATCTATTATTTCTTTAGAGGTAATTGGGGAATTTAGAGTTTCCAATTTCTCGGTAGGAATTTTCTTGAAAGGAACCTTGTCCATAAAAGAACGTATTGAATTGAATGTGGGTTGAATAGTATTAGGGTCAGAAGCCAAATTATAAAGTTTTTTTTGTTTTTTTTTTATAATAATCAGCAAACATATTACGGATTTTAATTGGATGAGTAACTTTAACGCCAACTTCATCAATTAAATGTTCAATTCTGGATTGGGAAACCCTGTGTCGTAGTTTAAAAGCCAATCATTTGGAGGCACTATTCCCATGAGCATAAAAAAACAGTTTTAATCTCCTCACCATTAAGGCTGTATACTGTATACTCTGAATACAACTGTATACTCTGATACAACTGAAGAGTGTTAATTTTAACATCTGAAATCTTTGTGGCGAGGGACAAGGAAGGATCAATTTTGTTTGCCTGATTAGACTATAAAATTATTTTTCCAAGTCTTTTAAGGTTTTAGATTACATTTTTTTCAAATAAGAAGCCCACTGAAGACCCCTAAGAACGGCCTTATGGGCATTCCACAGTGAGATATCTTTTAAATTTGGGGCCGAATTTTCCTTAAAATAATTTGTAATTAATATTTCTGCCAAAGTTTTATTGTCAAGATCAGTGACTAAGTAGTCACTAAGTTTCCATTGTTTGGTCAGATTGGACTGGGAGGACTCCTCCATGTGCACTGTTATAGGGGCATGATCGGACCAAATAATGTCCAGAATATCAGACCGCGATACAAAGGGTCGATCCGAGAATACATGTTATAAGATGCAGAGTGGTAGGTGTAGTCTTTCTCCCCTTCGTGTTGAATGCACCAACAGTCAAATAAACCCTGAGAAAAAAAGACATTTGGAACAAACGTCAGCTAATTATATACTATCGTCCATTGGGATCTAAAAATACCTCCGTTGTATGACATGCTATATTTTTGCGGGAAAACAGGGAAACTCCTCTAGTTTCTTTATTAAATGTAGAGTGATACTGAGTAGAAAAATCCTGCGCCAAAGTGGCTAGGACATGATCTGATTTAAAATGGGTCGCCTGGACGAATACAATTTCTGGTTTAATTTTTACAGTCTCTTTAAATAATAGTCTACGTTTATACGGTGTGTTCAGACCCCTCACATTGAGTGACATAAATTTAAGTAACATCATTAACATTCAAATAGGGAAAACAAGAACTGTAAAAAAATTTGGTGAAAGGTTCAGAACACAGCGCACAAGTTAAAAAGATAATTTGTATACATTTAAGATGTTAAAAGGATTAATACCCACGTGGTCGAATTTATACCACATATGCAGTTATAACTAAAGAAGGACACAACAGTAGATGATTGAAAGGATGCATCATGAACAAAATTGTTTAGTTGAAAAAAAGCTAAGGAAAAGAGTAGGGATGGAATGTGAATAAATTGGCTAATAAAGCGAATAAAGAAAAAGAAAAAGGGAATAAAAATAAAAAAAAATAAAAATATTTACAAAGTAAAAAGCCATGAGAAAGAAAAAAACTTCTCCCATCTTAATATAAATATACAGGCCTATACAGGGGACAAGAAAACCATGGAAAAGGACACAAAAGATAAATATAATAATTAAACAATTCTTATAGTATTAAATAATACATTGTATCAACATGAAAAGAAGAATAAAAGAAACAAAAGGAACAGTAGAAACAAGAGAGAGAAAGAGAGAACTATAGAGAGAGAGAGAAAAGAGGAGAGAAACGAGAGAAGAGACAGAGAGAGAGAGAGAAAAGAAAAAAAACTCCCCTTAAATAATTTCTTCCCTCCCCACACCCCAAATCCCACTCCACCAAAAAGTTATATCCAATGTGAAAAATAAAATATAACAGAGGCCTAAAATTAGTGTATGGGGTGTAGAGTATAAAAATGAAATAAAGAACCAATTTATTAATGAAGAAACTAAAAAGGTTTTCTCTTCCCATCCTCTCCCTCATAATTGTCAGGGTGGCGGTCCGAGGACCGTGACCCCTGTGCCTGATGTGGAAATGAGTGGAGTCTTCAGAGTGGAAGTGGATATTCAGGGCCTGGTGCAGGGTAACCATGATGTGACAATAATCCTCTGAACACAAACATAATTCATTATCAAAAAAGAATTCATAATTCATTATCAAAAATAAGAGAATAAATTAAAAATAAATAAAACGTAAAAGCCAAGACAACAATTATGAAAATAACCATAAACAGAGAAAACGCACAGAAATAGCAAATAAATCAATCAAGAATCCCGCTTGCTTTTCTTTTTACGATGTATGGGTGTATCTAGAGACTGAGCTTGTTGAGGAATCTGTTCCTTAAATGATCGAATCAACTCCATGCCCTCCCCTAGAGAAGAAATAACAAAAGATTTTCCATCATGATGAAAAAGAACCTTCACCAGAAATCCCCATGTATATCCGATATTTCGATTTCGCAGTTTGCTTGTAAATGCCTGGAATTCTCTTCCAAGATTGATAGTATGAGCAGAGAAGTCCTAAAATGTTTTAGATGACTGAACTCCTTGGGAAGACCTGATGATCTAACGTTGTTGAAAAATTCCTCTTTGACATGGTGAATTTGAACCATGACATCCCTTGGTGCCGAGGATGGTATTGGTTTGGGCTTAGGGTAGTCTGTGGATGCGATCTAGAGTTAATTCCGACATGGTGATATTCGAACTGACTGTATTTAGCACAACCTGAAAGTAATCCTTTAATTCCGAATGTTCCACTGACTCAGGGATCCCCCCAATCCGCAAAATATTTTGAGGACTCCTATCTTCAGCGTCAGCTGATTTCTCAATTTATTGGTTTAATTGTTTTTGAAGTAAATTTACATTATCTTATAAATCCGAATGTGAATGCTCTTGGAGTGATAACCTATAATCTATGATGTTTGTTTTCATAGTTAACTCTCTCTACATATCCAAACATTGTATCTACCGTATTTATCGGCGTATAACACGCCCCGGCGTATAACACGCATCTCATTTTAAGAAGGAAATTTCCCCCCCTCCCATAGTATTCTCCCCCCTCCCATAGTGTTTTCCACCCCCTCCCATAGAGTTCTCCCCCTCTCCCATAGTGCACTTTCCCTCCCCTTGTCCCATAATTACTTACCTGTCTTGAAGCGTGGGCTGGCTTCACAGCGCGCACCGCGGTACACGAACTTAAATTTCAGGTTCCGGTTTCCGGCGGGACTGAAAGGAAGTGTGCACACTGAGTGCGCACTTCCTTTCAGTCCCGCCGGAAACCGGAACCTGAAATTGAAGTTCCAGTACAGCGGTGCGCGCTGAACACCGGCCCACGCTTCAAGACAGGTAAGTAAACCTTCCCATTCGCTCCATAAGACGCACAGACATTTCCCCTCACTTTTGAGGGGAAAAAAAGTGCGTCTTATGCAGCGAAAAATATGTATATCGGCGTATCATTTGCCCCCTATTTCCAGGGAGAAAAAGTGCGTGTTATATGCCAATAAATACGGTATATCTTTCTTGTGGCCATTGCGTATTTCAATTCTTAGATACTGTAGCGCATTCATGAGCATCTCTGCCGATGCAGGTAGACCAGCTGCCAACTGTGGGGGTATAAATTTGTAAAATGAATACTGTCAGGCAGTCCACCTGCCCCCTTGGCCCCGACCGGGATAGCCGTGGATTGCCGAGTCAGGTACGTGTATGGAGGCAGGACAGGCAGCGGACAGCTGGGCGTGCTATGCCCTCCTCTGGTGTTAAAGCCCATCCTTTTTAGGATGGCATAGCATGTCCGCCACCCTTAAGGGATTAAAGAGCATACAATTCTATCTATACATTGTACTTGCAGTTTTGCTAGCAAATGTATAGATTGGAAGAAAAACCTATCTGAAAATAGGTCTTTCTACCACCTGTCAGTCATAATCTTCGACATAGACTTTGTGTCAAATAATAGACTCCACACATTGCAGCCACAGTTCATGCTCTGTGGCAACTCCCTGTTAGGGAGTATAGGAACTGACTGACATGCAACAAAGTGTCACACATGAGGTTTGCCCTGTTTGGGGAAGAGGGTAAATCACAGAAGACTGCTGGTGGAACCCGGGTGGTCTGGAGGTGGGTGTTACAAGAATTGTATTACCCACAAAGTTTAGAACATGGTGGCACTGATAAGGTGGTGAGGTAAGTATATTTCAAAAGTTTACATTGAATACATCATGTTTACCTGAAATGTATGATTTATTCAATGCATTTGGAGCTGATTTAAAGTCAGTATAAAAAGATGATGACATTGGTCATTTTAATGTTAATCACAGTGAGGTTTGGGCACCAACTGTGACTAACTGACCGTTTTTAAGTGTCTATACAAATCAACATGTATGAGTGAGAGAGGGAGGAAGGGACTTACCTGTGATACTCTTCCTTATGTAGGCCTGTTAGGGCATTATGGAGGCTTTATATTTATAGTACAAATGAAGAGTTACTGGGTCCTCTGAGGGCTGATGGGTGACTAGCACATATCTACAGTATTTAAATCACTGATTAGATAGTACAGTTCCTGGTTAAAATCCACTCCTGATAGATGTAGAGTTCAGCTGTTCAGCTAACGTTAATATAAGCTTTCAATTTCAAACAGAACTGTGTATCACAAGGTCCATTGCACACTCCTTTGGTCAGAATTTCCACCCACCACGGCTGAATTTCCACTTGCCAATGGCAAGTGGACTAGAGGAATTTTTTAGCCTTGGTATGCATACCCCAAACGGCAAAATTGTTGACTCTGTATGATTGCATATTTGTTATGATTGTCTGGTTTAGTCTGATATATATATATATATATATATATATCTCAGTAATGAAGAATATGTTTGGTTTCTATAATGTAAACACCAGGATTGAAATATAAAGAGATTATAGCTCCAGTGGGATTTTGCTGAAAGTATAGTACCAAGCTTATCTCAAATGATTATAACAGTGGACAATTTGTCCACATTTTCACTTCCATAATTCCTGCTAATAATAATATTTAAAAGAGAAAGAAAAATTCCGACAGAATGACAATTGTAAACATATGAGAGACTTTAAAGACACAGCAGATAAGCATGCGTTCCAGTAATGACTATTTATCTTAAACAGCTAGAGCACAATAAATCATTGTTTTAAAGAAAAGTAAATGCTTCGCTTTAACCTACATTTCTATAAGGAAGAACATGTCGACTACATTCCATACTCCAAGAACCTATTTAGGTTTGTTGGTGTATCAGTTAAACATGTCCTTTACAAATATGTTTGTAATGTGTGTCAATAAGCATCGGTGTGAAACTTGATTCAATAATGTGTAATATGTATAAATACATATGTCTGTGAATTTGTATCACAATGCAGAAATCTGTGTGTAAATTATTTATAACTCATCCTTAAGCCTCTGTACTTTGTAATAGGCATTCGCAGCTATTCCCTGTATTGTTCTATTTTCTACCTGTTTTGTTCTTCTTTTTACCTGTTTTGGTGCATTCGCAGCTATTAGCCTCTGTGCCTCTTGCGTTGTTTTTGTGGCTATTCATTGCTTTATTATCCATTCTCAGACTTCTCTACTTATTTTTGCGGCCTTTCGCCACTTTTCCTTCGCCAATCGATCCACACGAATGTGCAGGCATGAAACCACTGTTGCACCATGACGTTTCCGCGCAGTTTTCATCTCATTTTGAATAAAAAAAATTGGTTTTGACAACTTTTTTCTTTATTTAAAGATATATTACACATTTTTCTGTATGTATTATTTTTTGCTATAGAATTACTTTTTTTAGCAAATATTCGCTTTGCTTAGGATGAAAAAACAAATGTTTGCAGTAAAGGATTTAGATCCTCTGCTCCTGGAAAAAGGTCACACTCTAGGAGACATAGGTAAGCCATTTTTTTCTACTGTTACCGAACAAAAGAGTGGCAACTAATAATTGGAATTTCCTAGGATGATAGCTCTACGGAAAGAAAATCAGTTAAGTCGCCCTAAGGATCCTATGTGAAACATACAGTGAACAAAATTATAAATGCAACACTTTTGTTTTTGCCCCGATTTTTCATGAGCTGAACTCAAAGATACAAGACTTTTTCTATGTACACAAAAGTCCTATTTCTCTCAAATATTGTTCACAAATCTGTCTAAATCTGTGTTAGTGAGCACTTCTCCTTTGCCAAGATAATCCATCCACCTCATAGGTGTGGCATATTAAGATGCTGATTAGACAGCATGATTATTGCACAGGTGGGCCTTATGCTGGCCATAATAATAGGCCACTCTAAAATGTGCAGTTTTATTACACAGCACAATGCCACAAGTTTCGAGGGAGTTTGCAATTGGCATGCTGACTACAGGAACGTCCAACAGAGCTATTGCCCATGAATTGAATGTTAATTTCTCTACCCTAAGCCATCTCCAAAGGCGTTTCAGGGAATTTGGCAGTACATCCAACCTGCCTCACAACCGCAGACCACATGCAACCACACCAGCAAACAAGGAAAGAAAATGAGTTCTGCGCATCCAGTTTGGTTGTGCACAACCAAGTGCTACTGTAGTTTATTTGAGGACACAGGATAAACAGACATTCTGGGCACAAGTCCTTTTTCAATGCTGACGACGGCGTGCTGACACACGGAAATGCGCGTCGAGCTAACTTTCTTGTTTCTTCACCTTAGCACTTGGTTGCACTTATGCACTAATTTTGTTAAGATTTATTTAATTTTCTACTTTTAACTCAGGAAAGGAGAGATGTTCAGGTAGGAACTAGTGGTTAGTCCACAGTGCCGATGTACCATAGGGAAAGGTCTACTCTTTTGAGTTTTGGTTTGGGGCTGGAATGGGAATTTTGCTGGGGTATTTAACTCTTAGCCTCTATACCCTTTACCTCTCACTATACCTGATTTGTGTCCAATTGCCCGGACAGTTCACAGCATAGGCTTAGACCTTGCCAATAATCACTTAGCTAGACATCTATATGTAATTGTGTGTGTATATATATATATATATATATATATATATATATATATATATATACATACACATTATATTTATACCTTGTCGTTCCTCCCTATATTCTGTTTTATACTTCTGTTTTCTCCCTAGGACAATTAAAGGTAGGGTCCCCCGTTTCCATATTTTATGTTAACTCATCCATGAGGACTTTTTAGTCCACTTCTGTATACTCATTTATTACCCCGATCTCCAGACTCACCATGGGTATGTTAAACTAGTTTTACAAACTTTGCTCAAAAACAGGCTATATTGCAAACTTATACAGGTATAAATGTGTGAGAAACGTATAACCCAAAATATATTTCTATAAAAAATAAATATTTCTATAAATATAATATAACGGTTACAGCTGCTACCACACTGAATGTGCAAATCTCCAAAACACCACACAATCTAGTCAAATATATAGTGGAACAATGGAGCGCTTATTTCTAATTGTAATACACCACATGCAGTACTGGTGATAAGCTTGAATAAACACTTAGCTTTATATACAGAGATGTGTGTTCTGTTGTGGTGGTACATTTAAGACAAAATTAAAGTATACATAGTGCAAACTATTAAACAGTTATGGATATGATGTTCAAATAATAAGGGAACACTCACACAGGGCCGGACTGGGGATGCAAAGCAGCCCTGGAAAAAAAATCTATGCCAGCCCCATAAGTCAATGCGACATATATTGTCGCATGTAATATGTAAAGCTATGTCTTGCCACCCCAGATGATTGAGTAATATATATATATATATATATATATATATATATATTTCTATATTTTGCTTTTTCTAATATAAAATATTGGTCCTTTCAGAGTAAAATGTTTAATTATACAGTAAGCATACTCACATGCCGACACAGACAATCTCACTGACACGCACAAGCTCATTGATACACAGCCTCATAGACAATCTCACTGATATACATAAGCTCATTGACATAAAAACACAAGCTCACTCACTAGCAGACACACACACACACATACATGCGAGCAAGCTCACTAGCAGGCGCACACACACACAGCTTAATGTAGTGGTTCTGGTGTCTATAGCCTGTCCCTGCAGGCTTTTCAATGTAAACACTGACTTTTCAGAGAAAAGGCAGTGTTTACATTGCTTCCAAGTGACACCTCTAGTGACCGTCACTCAGACGGTCACTAGAGGTGCTTCCTGTGTCAGTGAGTAAAAACACTATTTTTAAAACACACACACCATGGCAGACACACACATAACACGACAGACACACACACACACACACACCATGATAGACACAAACGTGACACAGACACACACACACACACACCATGACACAGACACACACAGTCTATGACACAGACAAACACACCATGACACAAAGTCCATGACACACACACCCACACTATGACAGATAGACACACACACCATGACAGACAGACACTCGCACACCATGACAGACACACACACCATGACAGACAAACGCACACACCATGACAGACACACACACGCACACCATGACAGACAAACAAACGCACACCATGACAGACAGACACACACACACCATGACAGACAGACACACACACCATGACAGACAGACACACACACACACAAACACACATGCATACACTGACAGCATTACACATGTGGGTGATTACCTGTGGGTGATTGGCTAGGGGGTCATGCAGGGCAGAGAGCTGGGAGTGCTGTCGGCCGCAGAAGGTGCTGGGAAGGCGGCCACGGAAGGAGCTGGGGAGGCGGCCGCGGAAGGATCTGTTCTGTGCTGCCTTTGCTCCCAGCGCGCTACTGAATGAGACCGGGGCCGGAATATGACGTCATATTCCGGCCCCGGTCTCATTCAGTAGCGCTCGAGGGTCTGCCCGGCCCCAGGTGCCGACGGCCCACCGGGAAATTTCCCGGTGTCCCGGTGGGCCAGTCCGGCCCTGCACTCACAGATTCCAGAGCTATAGAAACCTAGCTCTGGTATGAAGCACTTGAGAGTCTGTTTAGGGCAGCCCCTCCCCTTTTCCAATGGATAGATATATAGGATCCCTCGGTATCTCGGAAAAATAATGGATACACAAAATATAGTATAGCATATCATGCTATATAAAAAGCATCATGATGCTTACACATTTATTTACTATCAAACTATCACATTTCTTTACTATCATATGTTTGATAGTAAAGAAATGTGCAAGCATCATGATGCTTTTTATATCGCATGATATGTGTTTTAAATACTCTTATAGATTGTATATGTATGTATAATTGTTTTCTATATAGTTTTCAATACTGTTTCCTTCCCTTTGAGAGGGGAACCAAAAGACTGATGGACTAATAGAGCATGGGAAACTGCCGAACTACCGTGGAACGCACGGTGAGACGCATACACAGTAAGATAAAGAGGAACCGGAAGTGACGTAATGCACTCCACGGTCAGGAAATAGCGCAGGGCCAAATGAAGATCCGACACACAACGCCACCCCTCATAAGTTAGACGCAGCAACAGCTGTGAAGAGGAACAAAATAAGATATTTAAGAAACAGGAATCAAGTAAGCCACATTCAGGAGACTGAGGAAGCCGTGATAACGGTGAAACGTGTTTCTCATCCGCATATGGACTTTTAAGTCAGAGACTGGTAGTTATATTGTCTTTTATTGTTTTTGTTTATATTACATTACAATAAAGTTAAATATACTTCTACCTAATGGATTCCTGAAGTGACAAGAAGGGAGTGTAGCCCTCAACTACACCAAGCCGTTTTACTGAGCCAGGTCACAGGCTCTACTCTTGGAGATCGGGGGGGGGGGGCACTATGTCCCCCCATTTTAGTTATATTCTGTTCACCACCCTTATTGCACTAGCGACTGGGTAGCAATAGCTGCCCATTCACTAGTACTTTTCAATTTGTTTAGGCGACATGCCGCGAGCAGGGGCATGCTGGAGGATTTAACCTCCCTTTTATTAATATGGGGGTCACAGTGACCCCCATAGGTTTTAATGGGGGGAGGGGTGGGGGGAGGGAGGGAGGAATTATTATTATTACAAGGAGGGAGCTGGTAGCGCTGACGGCACCCTACGTGTTTTTGTTTTGTTTTTTACTCTCGTGCTGTGGGGGCTAATTCCTCTGCATCACGGAGTCTATTAAACAAACAAAATAAAAAGAAAAGGTAATGCATTCGGCATTTGCTCTTTTGATTCATTTATATTACGTATGTAGGGCTTTCGTTTACGCTTTAGTAAACAAATATGGAAAAAAACAGAATTTCCGTACGAAATCGTATTCGTACGAAAACGAATGCACATGTCTAATTACCCTATGTTTGTTTTCTTGTCTTTTTATATTACAGGATTTATTATAAGTTTTATGTGGTAATATTTTATATTTTTAGTGTGCTCTCACCATTTATATCTTTATTTGTATTGCACCTTTTTATGTGTGGTGGAGTGACCCACATAGGTGATAGTAGCACCTTCTTATATTGTGTTTTTACCAATTCCTATTTGTGACGGATCGCCTGGAACTCCGACCGAGTACCTCCATCAATCGTTGCTACCTAGTACTGATGAGTACCATAAGCACTGTGCTGGAGCACCATAGCCACCGCAGACCCCACGAGCCTCTGCAGCTTGGTTGGGGCCTCGCCGTCCTTCACCCACTCTGGACCCAAGACCAGGATTCAGCTTCCAGTAGGTAGACCTCTCTTAATCCAGAGAGCAGGAACAGGAACAGCTCTTACAAGAGCTTAGTGATTATACTCTGGGGAGTATAGTGATTATAGCAATCCCCAGAGTGTAGGTCTCCAATCCCCCAAACATGATCCAAGACTTCAAGAAGGTGCAAGATGATCTGAACTCTAATGGTTTAGGTTGGCTTTTATACAATTCTTCAGGCCAGAGGAACACCCCCTGGACCTGATGGAGCACCGGATCACAAAGGACACAAACCAATCAGAACAATTATACAGTCTTATTAAAAAATAGGAAAATAAATTCGACCTATTAGTGTAACCAGGTGTAATTTTTTTTTTTTTTTACTAATATTGGCAAACTCATTTGACTAATTAAAAGTGTGCAAATAATTTTTGACTTATTATTAACAAGGCATTTACCATAATTCATCTATCTTAAAAAATGGGCACATTTATTTGGCTTACTTAAAGCGGGTATAATTGATGTGTTTTATTTGCACAAGTGACTATAATTCATTTGTCTTATAAAACTGGGCTCATTGATTTAAGTGGTATATAAAAACTTGACATATTGATTTATGTATATGGGGCATATGTCATTTGGCATTTTAAAATGGTTATATTTCATGGGCCTTATTATATCCCAGAATAATTTATCTGTGTTATTAAAAGTGGTTAAAATTTACTTGGCTTCCAGAAACTGGACATGTGTCAGGTGGCTTACATAAATCTGGCATATTGACTGATGTGGCTAATTTTTGGTATAATTAATTTGGCTTATCAAATGTTATTGTGGCTTATTTACAACTGGACATAATATTATTGCAATGTCTGATTACAATTAACTGTTGGCAAAGTTTAAGCGTACTGGCTCTATGAATGATCACTGTGCGTATAGACAATGGCGAAATATATGCACAAAACAGACAAAATTGGCCAAGGCTCAATATTTCTATGAAAATCTGAACTATAACATCTCAAACCCTAGAAATTTTTGGAAAGTCATAAATAAACTACAAACTCCCCCAATCCACTCCCAACCCTCCATTGTCAAAGTGGATAACCAAACCCTGCAACTTCCCTTAGATGTAGCAAATGCCTTTAACAATTATTTTGTCGGATGCTCTACTGCCCTGATTGCCAAGCTAATAAATGACACGCACCCTGAAACTACAAATGTGGATCAGGTCCCACTAAATTTGCATAGTCCCAATATAGACAAGTTCATTTTTAGACCTGTACCTGTTAGTGTCATTGAAAAACATCTTAATAATCTAAAAATGAAAAACCAGTCCGGAACTGATCAAATCCCAGCAATGCTGTTGAAACTCAGTGCGCCGGCAATTGCTAAACCCGTCGCAACTCTAATTAACGAATCCTTGGTGTCTGGATACATACCCAATCTTTGGAAGACTGCGAGAGTAGTGCCTATCCATAAAAGTGGTGACACTACTTTGGTTTCTAACTATCGCCCTATATCATTGCTCCCAGTGTTGTAAAAAATCTTAGAAAAATGTGTCCATACGCAACTATGTGAGTACTACCAACAATCAAACTATCTGACCCCTGATCAATCGGGCTTTCGCCAAAATCACTCCACTACAACTGCCCTCTTAAAAGTTTGCAATGACATCCAAACTGGCATGGAACAAGGAGACTTAACTGGAGCTATTTTCCTTGATTTAGCTAAGGCCTTTGACACAGTAGACCACAACATTCTACTGCACAAACTCAAAAACTCAGGTATTGGTGATCATTCGCTAAACTGGTTTCGATCGTATGTATCAGATCGCTTGCAATATGTGTCCATTTCTGACAGCGACTGCCTCCCTCTCCCAGTCACGTGTGGTGTTCCCCAAGGTTCCATTCTCGGCCCCCTCCTTTTTACATTATTTATAAATGATCTGCCTAATTTCTGCAAATCCTCAAATGTACACATGTACGCAGATGACACGGTAATCTATGCAAGCAATTCCGATCTACCGCAGCTTGATGCTGTGCTCCAAAACCAGTTTACAGAGGTAGAAAAGTGGATCGCAAAAAACAAACTCTTCCTGAACACTGACAAAACTGTCACAATGATCTTTGGAACAGTACCTAAATTACACAAATTACACAATTCCCACCTATCCATCAAAACAAATTCAAATAGCACACTGACCGCAGTCCACTCTTTCAAATACTTGGGTATGATGTTAGACCCCAATCTATCATTTGCCCTGCACATAGAAAAGCTTGCATCCAAACTTTATCCAAAACTAGGTGCCCTGTACAGAAACAAATCCTGCCTAAGCCCTACAGTTAAGGAAAAGATTGTACAGCAAATGCTGATGCCAATCATTGATTATGGGGATGTAGTATATGCACCTGCACCGCAATCCCACATTAATAAACTCAATACATTGTATAACTCTTTCTGCTGATTTGTGCTACAATGTAATTACAGGACCCACCATTGTGACATGCTAAAAGAACTAAACTGGCTGTCGCTGGAATCCAGACGCACCCTTCATCTTTCCAGCCTTGTGTTGAAGAGCTTTTCTGGGAAACTCCCACCCTACCTGAACTGAATGCTCCCCCCGGCTGTTCCCACTTCTTATAACCTCCGATCCAGTACAAGCACTTTACTTAGTCTACCTCAATACAAAAGGAAAGCAGCCCGATCCTCCTTCTCCTACAGAGCACCACAATTATGGAATGACCTCCCGCACACTTTCAAATCTTCCCCAAGCCTAAAGTCCTTTATTAAGAGATCCCGGAATGCACGTGTCATGGTTGATTATATATTTCCTACCTGTTCTATGTTACATTTTGTATTTATTGTGTATTAATATTGTTTTTGTATTTTATTGTACCCTAACTGTAACAATGCAATGATTTGTGGACCCAGGACATACTTGAAAATGAGAGACATCTCAATGTATCTTTCCTGGTAAAATATTTTATGAATAAATAAATAAATATTAAGCTGGTATTCTTAGGTGTCGATCATTTTTAGGTTTTGACAAAATAATTTGAGCTTTTTTTCTAAGCAGTGTATACAAAATGATATCTCCATTAAACAAATATAAACCATCCAGGTGAAGATGTAAAACAAGATACGCCTAGATAAAACAAAAGCAGAGAACACTCATAGGGTAACACCGTTTAGTGTATATGTCCCTGCTATGAATATTATGCACTCACAAAATAAAGGAGTATTTCAAGCCCATCAGATGTCTTTAAATCCTGGAGTATGATTCCTCAGGAGTACATGCAGAAAAAAGAACTGGACATAGTGTGAAATCTTAATTATATAAAAAGTCACATTTAATGGAAAAACTTACAGAAAATCAGAAGTAAAAATGCTCATCAAAGATGGTAAATGGAAGAAGCAGGTTACAAGGTGTATGAAGCAGCTCTACGCGTTTCGTCTAAGTATTAGACTTCATCAGGAGCAATAGCAGTCAAATATATAAAACAATAATAAAATACAAATGCATCAATAAAAGTCCAGTGTCTTTAATTCTTCTTATATAGGTCCTCTGTCCCATTCCGCGCCAGAAAATCGCCAATCCGTGAGTCCCATAGCAGCTGTTGTGCATCTTTTCAAAATTCGAGTCCGTCTATGGACTTCCGCATCTTGTTTTACATATTGATTTGTGAGGATCCGAGGAATCCTTTGTTACAGCCTAGACCCAGAGGGAAGTAATATATCCTTCCTTTTTCAATCTATTGCTGCACCTGGGTGGTCTCTTTTTTGTCTATATATATATTGTTCTTTCCTTTCCTTAGAATTAGACCCCACTAAAATGTTTTCAGAACTTAAACAGAGAAGGGCAGATAAATTTCAATCTCTCTTTAATGAAAATGATAACATTTCCCACAACAGAAATATGGAAATTGATGAATTTTTTAAAACATTAGAAAGATTGTCAATTAAAGAGACAAAGAAATGGTGGGAAATGTCATTTTTAGAAAGCTATATAAAAGAAGGATTAATACCCCGAGGTTTGAGATTATCAAAAAACCCAGCAAACGGGCTGGAAAATTCCCACCATGCAGATAGGTGGGATACAGCCCTAGAGAAATGTGCTACTATTTTAATGGAGATAATTGTAGAATTTGAAAGGGAAAATCTAAAAAATGTGACACATGAATTGGAAACTCTTGAGAGAAATAATAAGCTTGATAAAAAAAAGCATAGATTACATACAAAAAGAAAAGATTGTATTTGACAGAGTCCAAAATATGGACGAAAAAATTGCAATAACAAAAAACAACAAATACAGAAGAGATAAACGAGATAAAGCTGACCAATTTTTCTCCAGTAAAAATAGAAATAAAGATAGAACCAGAGAATTCAAAGATAGGCGCAGCATCCAATCTACTTTCGTTGATTCCAAGCAGAGAAAATCCAATTTTAGTAACAATTACAATTCATTCCAATATAAAAGGAATAAACATCTAAGATCCCCCTCTCCGAAAGTGAGAGAGAGAAAAGGTGTAACTTATAACGAGCCAATCAAGAAACATGTTCCATATAAACAGGTCCCCACTCATGTTAGGAGAGAAAGATCTTTATCCCCACAAACACATACCAGTAGAGATTTTTTTAGAGAGGGAGCGAGACCAAAGGGGAAGGAAAAAAGAAATAAGTCATGACTTCCCACTCAAAACATCGAAAATAGATTCGACCAATCGCTTTGCCCCTCTTGGAGAGCAAAACACTCCGACCAAAAAGAGACGGTTGAGTCTAGAAAGAGAGAACCCCTCCTAAATCCAAGAATAATAGAAATATTAAAGATCCCCATTTGTTCTTCTAACGCATCCCTTACGAAAGAAGAATGTCTGATCCTAAAAAAAGGCATGAAGTATGCCCCCAATGTCCCCCCGTACTCATTTCAGATCTACATTGGTATGCTAAAGTTTACTAGAAAATTGAGTCTCAAGAGATTCTTTATGAAGAAATCATTAAATTAACCCCCCAAATTAGAATCCAATCCCGTTTATAATCAGGATTGTAAAAAACAGTTCAGACCTCATTCGACTTTTTGTCCTTACGAAAAGAGAGGACAGATAGACACATTTCATAAGATGGTCTTGGCAGACCTTGATAAACTTACCAACAAGAGAGAATACTGTAATAACATGTCAAGGCTAGAAATGCAGACTCTTAATTCATTAAAGAAGAGAGACGACATTGTCATAAAAAACGCAGATAAGGGGGGGGAGGTATTGTTGTTATGACCACAGAGTTCTATAAAAGAGAGTCTTATAGATTACTGGGAGACCCCAATACATATAAGCGACTCCCACGAAATCCAAATAATATCTTTAAAGAGGAATTGAAGATCTTATTAGAACAAACTGTACACCAAGAAGTTATTAACCTGGAGTCATATCGCTTTCTCTATTTAGAGAATCCGAGGACCCCTACGTTTTACTTCTTACCTAAAGTGCATAAGTGCAAAATTAACCCACCCGGCAGACCCATAATAAGTGGGATTGACTCATTAACTTCTAATTTGTCCCAATTCATTGATTATTATTTACAACCTTATGCACAATCACCAATCGTATCTCAAAGACACGAAACATCTCCTAAAGGAATTAGAGTCCCTTGAGTGGCAGGAAGGATACATGTGGGCTTCTCTAGATGTGGGCTCCCTGTACACTGTCATTGACCACCAGCTTGGCCTAATGGCAATTAAGAACAACTTTGACAGTGACACCAACCTTGACCAGGGGTTTGCTCAGTTCTTACTTGAGGCAATTCATTTCATACTTAGCCACAATTTCTTCATGTTTAATGATGAATTCTTCCTGCAGATCAAGGGTATTACCATGGGTACCAGGTTCGCCCCTAGTTATGCGAACATCTTCATGGATTATTGGGAACGCCAGTTTGTCTGGAACAATAATCCTTATGGGGTGGACCTGGTCCTGTGGCGTCGTTATATAGACGACATCCTTGTAATATGGAAGGGATCTGAAGAACACCTGTTAGACTTCTTTGGGTATTTAAACAGCAATAACTTCTCCCTTGTCTTCTCTCCCGAGTTTAGCTCCACTAACATTAATTTCCTGGATTTGACTATATCGGCCCAAGGAGGCCAAATTTTTACCAAGACATACTTCAAACCCACAGATACAAATAGCTACATTGAGTCCACAAGTGGGCATCACCCTAGATGGCTGTCAGGAGTACCCAAAAGTCAATACACCCAATTAAGAAGAAACTGCTCTAGCCAAGATGTATATTTAGAACAGGCAGCCACCCTGACTAACAAATTCATCGAAAAGGGTTACAAGAAGGAAACACTTGATATAGAGGTGGAAAGGGTCAGAAACACTAATAGAGGTAATCTTGATAGATAGGGTGAAACCAGTAAATTCCAATAAGCGTTTTGAGTTTTCATTTCACACTCAATATAACTCTAAAGCCTTTGCCATTAATAAAATTTTCAAAAAACATTGGAATATTTTAAAATTTGATGAATTTATAGGCCCACAACTACCTGAACACCCTCAAATTGTTTACAGGAAAGGCAAGAGCCTGTCTACATATTTAACACCTAGTCATTTCCAGAATAAAATCAATAAGAAAATAGAGAGTGGTAGAGGATTTTACACTTGTGGCTCATGTAAAGCGTGCAGGGGATTACCATCCCACACACGCTCTTTCTTAAGCTTTATCACCAAAGAGACTTTTTTCATTTGACAGAAACTGAGGGTGCCGCAGGCATTTGTGACCTGGACCCTTAGAATATGGATATCGCAGAAGTTCTACCTCTGCATTAGTGATACAAATTTTGTCCATATTTGGTAGGCATTCATTAGTTGAGCAAGCCAGCTGACACACTTAGCCAATGAATACTGCCCACACCTGGAGAAAATTGATATGGCTAATTTGAGACTGTAATACATATCATAACAGATGCATGCCTTTTCTTTTTGCTTCTGTAGTGTTATGATGTACACCCCATTTTGTTCCCTTTGCTCTGTGAGCTGTGCGTAACCATGAGTTACGGTTGCCCAGGGCAAAACAAAATGTGTATCTGCATGTGAGTGTGTGTGACTGTGTATTAGTGTATGTGTCAATGTGAGTGTCGGTGTGTCTGTGTATCTGTATGTGTGTCAGTGTTTGTATCTGTGTTTCTATCTGTACATGTCTCAGTGTTTGTGTCTGTGTATCTGCATGTATGCCAGTATATCTGCATGTGTGTATCTGAGTGTCTGTGTATTTGCATGTTTGTCAGTATCTGTATCAGTACGTGTGTGTGGCAGTGTATGTGCATATCTACATTTAACCCCTTAACGCCGTTCCATGCCGTCGCGCTTTAAATGGGCTTTAAAGCCGTTGCGGCGGCAAGGAACGCCGTAACGGCTGCAGCCCCCAGGACCTCGGCGGTACTCACCTCCGCCGCGATCCTCTTCTGGAGGGCTGCCTGACAGCCCAGGCAGCCCTCCCACGGCAAATGAGGCCCCCGGGGGCCATGTGATCGCTCTCAAAGAGCGATCACATGGCCCCCTATAGCTGGCTATGGATCTGCCAGCAGGGGGACTGTCTAACATATCAGACAGTCCCCCTGCTGGTAGGTAGTGTAAAAAAAATAAATAAACATGTTTAAAAATAAATTAAAAGTATTTTTATATATATAATATATGTATATATATTATATATATATAATATATATACATATTATATATATGTAACGTCATACGTAATGTATTTTAATATTAATATAAGTATATATATTAGTATTAAAATACACTTAGAATGACGTTACATATATATAATAGATCTACATATATAATAGATCTACATATATATATCATATATATATATATACGTATAATTAAAATAATAAATAATAAAATAAATAAATAAAATATCGAAACAAAATTTAATATAAATTATATATCCATATGTAATTTCATTCTAACTGTATTTTGTTATTAATATATATATATTGGTAACAAAATACACTTAGAATGACATTCTATATATATCTATCTAAATATAAAATACAAATAACCGCAAATATAATATATAGATAAATACATATAATTACATAAAGGATTACATTAGTATACACGTAGAATTTAAATACGTATATATGTATATATATTAAAATTCTACATGTATATTTAAGTAATCTTTTAACATAATTATGTGATTTGATTAATTAAAATTTGATTGACATGCCTGACAACACAGGGAGAAAGTGCAGAGAATTTAATTCGCAAGCACTATATTTGACCCTGTAACTCTCCAAGACACCATAAAACCTGTACATAGGGGGTACTGTTTTACTCGGGAGACTTCGCTGAACTCAAATATTAGTGTTTCAAACTGGTAAATTGTATTACCACGATGATATTTTAAGTAAAAGTGACGTTTTTGCATTTTTTACAAACGAACGTCACTTTTATGGACTATATTATTGTTGTAATATGTTTTACTGTTTTAAAACACTAATATTTGTGTTTAGTGAAGTCTCCCGAGAATAACGGTACCCCCCATGTACAGGTTTTATGGTGTTTTGGAAAGTTAGAGAGTCGCATATAAGGCTTGCCTTTCATTTTTTTGACATTGAAATTTGCCAGATTAGTTATGTTGCCTTGGAGAGCGTATGGTAGCCCAGGAATGAGAATTACCACCATGATGGCATACCATTTGCAAAAGTAGACAACCCGAGGTATTGCAAGTGGGGTATGTCCAGTCTTTCTTAGTAGCCACTTAGTCATAAACACTGGCCAAATATTCGTTTTTTGCTTTTTTCACACAAAAACAAACATGAACGCTAACTTCGGCCAGAGTTTGTGACTAAGTGGCTACTAAAAAAGACTAAACATACCCCACTTTCAATACCTTGGCTTGTCTACTTTTTCAAATGGTATGCCATTATGGGGGTAATTCTCTTTCCTGGGCTACCACACCGTCTCAAAGGTAACATTACTAATCTGGCAAATTTCAATTTGAAAATGGAACGTTCTATATTTGACCCTGTAACTTTCCAAAACACCATAAAACCTGTTAATGGGGGGTACTGTTGTACTCGTGAGACATCGCTGATTACAAATATGTGCATTTGTTTGCAGTAAAACCTAACAGTATTATGACATTCACAGCTAAAACGGCAGACGGAAATACAAATTTTAAAAAATCTTATTTTCTCACATTTTTTTAAATTTTATTCATAATAAATTATGTTCCATATATCAATGTTTCTCCTGAACAAAATGATATATAATAGGTGTGGGTGCACTTAATGTGACAGAGGTGAATTACGGTTGAACAGACATATAGCGCAAATTCCAGTTTTTGTTTACGTTTTGTTTTGATCAGAACGTGCACTATTGACTCCGTCCTGAAGGGGTTAAACAGCAACACTACACACAAATACAAACCTGCGTTTAAATGTCAAAACTGCATACAAACACACTCCTGCATTAAAACATCAACACTACACCCAAGCCCACATCAGCATTCAAATACCAACACGACATACAAACACACTCCTACATTAACAAACACACACAACCTACGTACAAAAACAAACTTATGCAAACACACAAACACTTCTCAGTGGTAAATACAAACCCTGCATGGATAGTCAAATGCTAGTTCCCCAGCTGTTGTATAAAAGATTGGGATCAACCTTTCGGCCACCCTTGTGATATGTGGGCCCAAAGAAATTCTTGCACCACTGCCCTCTCCATGTTAGTTCTACCTCTGCTTCCACACACTTTGACTAGCTTATTTCAGCGCAGGCAACTAATCCATCAATCCTTCCTCCGCATGGAATATTTAGTTGCTATATAAATAATAATATTACAGCAAAATGTACTTTCCATTCATTTACTATTTTAGGTAAGTGCTTCATCTACAATAACATCTTTCCCGTGCCTTCACCCCTTTATTATCTATTCCCTCCCTGTCTTCTTTATTCTTCTTTATGTGTAATAATGTCAGATTGTTGTAATCATGATGAAAAACTTTGCACTGCTTGCTTCTGTTCTGTTTATTTTGTGAAAACTGAATAAACATTAAATGGTAAAAATAAAATACCTTAAAACAAAAATAAAAATAAAAGAAGTTGACTAAAATTGCGCCTTTGCAGAAAATTCCAAAGCTTTGATGCTTCACCGGTGACATGCTTGTTAGTAAGGGAGAGGTTGGTGATTTCTATAAAAATTAGATAAGAAACATGCTCATGTATGATCAAAAATAAATACCAGAACCACTCGTTAGAAATGAATGGATTCCACTACTGAGGTTTTTCTGTTTGCACTGCTCTCACAATATATTCTCACTAAAGAACAAAAATAATAGGATATTAACTACAAACTAATAGTAGTAAATAAATAAAAAATAAAATAAAAAAACTCTAAACCACTAGCATTTTCAATGACAGGCTTTAAAAAAAAAAAAAAAAAAAAACTTTTTTTCCAGCTGCACCCCTGTCTTTACCATAACACCTATTAATATTGAATAGATTGTAGACCGAAATTTATTTATGAATTGCGATAAATCGAAAAACCGTTAAATTTAGGCAATAATAACCATACTGCAAAATAACCAAATTGGAGAGCTATTGTAACCCACACATTGCCATGTTGTTTTCAATTCACTACAATTTGGTGTTTAGAGAATAAACCCCTATGGGCTTAAACCAGCCTCCATTAAATTACTATAGAAACACAATTGCTCTTTCATGTATGTGAATTTGACAGCATTAAATTCAATAGATGTGTAATGTTATTACAACAGAGTAGTTTATACATGACCTGTAGAATAGGATCTTGACAACAAATAATGCTTTTCACCAAAATCTCCCACATGGTTTTCACTTTCCTAAAAGGAATTTTGACCTTTTCCTCTTGAGACTGCTGACAAGAGAGCATGTTTGTCTGCCGCCATTTTCTCTCTTCTAACTCTCACTGCTGTTTATTTTATTATGAGGCGATACAGTGATAAACCCTATGTGAAGCTGTTAATAATCTCCTTGTCACAAGTCTGAGGTAAATCTCTTGCTTGTTGTAGAAGAATTTACAGATTTCCGTCAACACACGGTTTAATAAGAAGGGTTATTATCCTTTCTCTGTAACTCACCCCTATAAGTGACAATGGATTATTTTGTTGCAAGCTGCTACCACTTCTCATAGCTGAGTGCAAATTACAAATGTGCTGATGATGTAAATTCTGCAGAATGTGAAGGCAGTACTTCATATCTATAAAATAAATAAAGACGCAGACTTTACAAAGGCCAACATTCTTGATCCTCAATTCCTGATTTTTCAGTAGCATTAGGTCTACTTTATTTGTATTTGATTATATTTGATATTCCACATAAACCTCTGTAATTCTTAGTAACATCAAAACTGATCTGAAAATCTCGCCAGGAAAACAATTGCTGAAAACGGTACTGCTAACTCATTTAACATCGAATATTGACAGGATTCATTTCTCCGCTTATCAAGTGCCCTTTAATCTTCCTGCTTATGATCATGGAATGCTCCATAAAATTATTTTATATTAATTTGCATGAAGTTCTACAGAATTGGTTTTACCAAAGTATCCCACCTAATCTTAAAGGGACACTATAGTCACCAGAACAACTACAGCTTATTGAATTTGTTCTGGTGAGTAGAATCATTACCTTCAGGCCTTTTGCTGTAAACACTGTCTTTTCAGAGAAAAAGCAGTGTTTACATTACAGCCTAGTGATAACTTTACGGGCCATTCCTCAGATGGCTGTTAGAGATCCTTCCTGGGTCATGGCTGCCTGAAATGCATCCAAACGTTCAGTATCTCCTCCCTCTGCATGCAGACACTGAACTTTCCTCATAGAGATTCATTGATTCAATTCATCTCTATGAGGAGATGCTGATTGGCCAAGGCTGTGTTTGAATCGTGCTGGCTCTGCCCCTGATCTGCCTCTTTGTCAGTCTCAGCCAAAACTATGGGGAAGCATTGTGATTGGATCAGGCTACCACTTCTGATGATGTCAGCAGTGGGCAGGTCAAAAGGAAACAGGGACAAAGTAAACAGCTCCAGACTTGAATACAAGTAAGATTTTACTTTATTTAGGGAGGCATGAGGGGGGCAGGGGGGCTAGATATTGGTTTTAACCCTATAAGGTCAGGTATACATGTTTGTTTTCCTGATCCTATAGTGCTCCTTTAATATGTTTGAAACTTATTTAAAATGGTGGATATAGCATTCAAAAAGATTCAGAGGCACCAATATCTATCTTAAATAATACCTTTTCTTTAGACTCTCACAAGTCTCAGTTCCTTCAAATGATTATAAAAAACTCCCTTTTGTAGGACAGAATATCAGTAAAACTGTTAATAGCTTTCCCTCCTTGTGCCTTAGCTACCCACCCTGCTTCCACTGCTTCAACTGTGTCATCCAAAAAAATGACTTAATTGTAAACTATTCAAGTAACCTCCTTTTTCCCATGCATGAAATACATTCACCTCTTGTGCCACTTTACTCTGCTCACTCTAGAATGTAAGCTTGTTTGAGCAGAACCCTCAACACCCTCTGTTCCTGTGCGTCCAACTCGTCTTGTTGAAATACTTGTCTGTTAGTCCACCTATTGTACAGCGCTGCTGAATTTCTTGGCACTTTACAAATAATAATAATTTATTTATAACAATTTTTTTATTGTTATTCAATTTTACAGGGTACACATAAAAGCAGATATGCATGCAAAGCTAGGTAAAGCATGTAAGCGCTTATTAAAACTTTAAATATAAACTTCAGAAGTGGTGTAGCTGTACTGTGTTAAATTTCACAGGGCATGTGGATGAGTTAAATAATGTGTGGTTGTGAGACAGGTAGATGTATGTTTCATAATGGTATTAGTAAAAAATAGATTGACATAGATCAGTAAACATTGTTCCTTTTGTAGCATATAGAACATTATAAGCTATATCTTATAGTTGGCTTCAATAGAGAGACATATTGTACAATTGTAGCTATAAAAAAGTAGATTATAACTTTTTAATGTCAATTATTAAAATAAAGAAAATAACAACACAAGTAGGATTTGGTATTTTGAAATGAATATTAATACAAAGAATACGATTTTCTCTCTTGGAGCAATTGTAATAGAATCTCCGTGAATTCTACTGAGGAGTTATTCCCACCTTCCTTGTCACTCAATCTTGTTTGCTTCTCTCTGAATACAGCAAATTAAAACTTCAAACCCAATCTCATCATTTGCTAATGTTAGTGGCTGCAGACCAGCCATCATTGGTGTTGAGACAATCACAATCTGTTTTCATGTGATGCTCTATTTTCTTTTAAAATTATAGGGTCTTTTTTTTTTGCGGCTGAGTGAAGCACTACCAACTCTCCCCTTGGTTTCTAAAAGGGGGTTTAAAATTGGGTTTATTTTCAGACTCCCTCTTAACACCGTGGTCTTGTTTGTGCATTTCCACTGCAATAATGCAATGATGCTTAGGCCAGTAACCCATCCATAGTTGAGAATTAGGTTTTAGAAAAGCCTTTTCTGGATTTTGGGAGATGGGAATATGCTAACGTTGACAGTAGTAGAGGAGATTTCTGTGAGCAGATTTTGATATAACTTTTCCAAGCAGTAGCCCTCAAACACGTTTATTCAATATTTTTTTTGTTAAATCTATTCTGTCCTGTAAGCGTCTGCAGGTCAACTATTGATCTGCAGGTGTTTTAAACATGTGCAAATACGTGTGTGAAACTATATCTAAAATAAATTCTCCCACTAATTAGATTTTCTTTTCTAAAGGCCCACATGGAATCCATGTCTTGATACATGAGATTCATAGTATTTTAAGGTAGTAAAAGCAAGTGCTTCAATCAGTATTTGAATACAAAGAAAAAATTCCTAGTGGCATGGTCTGAGCAGAAGTCAGGAAACTCATTATTCAAACTTGTACATAACCTCAGTGTTAATCCTATGTGAGTAAGTGCTAAAGAAAGCATAGAACTTTTAAGGTGAAAGTCTGTTACCCATCTGATTGCTTTGTGGATTTAGGATCTATATGCAATACAAGTTATAAATTTACTTTTATTTCACTGTCCAGTTAGCCAACTAAGATGTTTGATTGATTTCACTTGTAAACATATGTTGCTCTGGGCAGTGATAACAGACTCATTTATATAAATGATTTTGTTTAGTTTAGTATGTTACAACCTTTCTGTTTATTTTTGGTCAGTTTCATACTGCTATATAAAACACTGGCAATTTATTTACATAAGATGTCATGCTAAATCAGTTTTTTCATAAATCAACTTAAAAACGAAGTTGCGACCCTGAAGAAAAGCTGATTAACCAGTTTGGATAAAATTGCGCGTTTGCGAGTTTTCATTTTCTGTATGAATTTCACATGGCTCTGAAGATCTAAAACAGGGGTAGGCAACCTTCGGCACTCTGGATGTTGTGGATTACATCTCCCAATATGCTTTGTCAGCATTATGACTGTAAGAGCCTTTTTGCATTTTGGGAGCAGGGCCGCCATCAGGGCATGACAACCATAACAGTTGTCATGGGCCCGGCGGCCCTGGGGGGCCCGGCCGCCCGGGCCCCACGTGTGGGGCCCATCGGGTGGCCCACACACTTAGGGCCACCCGATGACCCCCCTTCTTCAGGGGCCCGGTCAGCGCTATGGCCGTTGTATAGCGCGACCGGGCCCCTTTAAAAAAAAAAAAAAAAAAGAAAAAAAGCAGCCGCAAGTGCTGCTGGGAGGAAGTGCTCACTTCCTCCCAGCTCACTCCGCGCGGGAGGAGCGCGCCCGCCCGTCCGCCCAGCCGTAAAGAGGGAGAGCCCAGCAATGAAGAGGGAGCAGCGCCGACTCCCATCATCCCCAGCCACCCTCCTGCAAAGAAAAGGTAAGAGACAGGAGGGTGGCTGGAAAATGAGCTGTGTGTGTGCATGTATGTATGTCTGTGTCTGTCTGTATGCATGTATGTGTATGTCTGTCTGTCTGTCTGTGTCTGTCTGCATGTATGTGTGTGTGTGTGTGTCTGTATGTATGTCTGTGTGTCTGTATGCATGTATGTGTATGTGTGTCTGTATGTATGTCTGTATGCATGTATGTGTATGTCTGTCTGTCTGTGTGTCTGTATGCATGTTTGTGTATGTCTGTCTGTATGCATGTCTGTGTCTGTATGCATGTATGTGTATGTCTGTGTGTCTGTATGCATGTCTGTGTGTCTGTATGCATGTATGTGTATGTCTGTATGTATGCATGTGTGTCTGTATGCATGTCTGTGTATGTATGTATGTCTGTCTGAATGTATGTCTGTCTGTATGCATGTATGTGTATGTCTGTATGTATGCATGTGTGTCTGTATGCATGTCTGTGTATGTATGTATGTCTGTCTGAATGTATGTCTGTCTGTATGCATGTATGTCTGTCTGTCTGTATGTGTATGTCTGTATGCATGTATGTCTATGTATGTATGTCTGTCTGGATGCATGTCTGTGTCTGTATGCATGTATGTGTATGTCTGTGTGTCTGTATGCATGTCTGTGTGTCTGTATGCATGTATGTGTATGTCTGTATGTATGCATGTGTGTCTGTATGCATGTCTGTGTATGTATGTATGTCTGTCTGAATGTATGTCTGTCTGTATGCATGTATGTCTGTCTGTCTGTATGTGTATGTCTGTATGCATGTATGTCTATGTATGTATGTCTGTCTGGATGCATGCATGTCTGTCTGTATGTCTATGTCTGTCTGTATGCGTGTATGTCTGTGTGTCTGGATGCATGTATGTGTATGTATGTCTGTCTGCATGTCTGTATGCATGTATGTCTATGTATGTATGTCTGTCTGGATGCATGCATGTCTGTCTGGATGTCTGTATGCGTGTATGTCTGTCTGTATGCATGCATGTCTGTGTCTCTGGATGCATGTATGTGTATGTATGTCTGTCTGTGTATGTATGTCTGTCCGTATGTCTATGTGTGTATGTATGTATGTCTGTGTGTATGTCTATGTATGTCTGTCTGTCTGTCTGTATGTATGTATGTATGTCTGGATGCATGTCTGTGTGTATGTCTGTGTGTATGTCTATGTCTGTCTGACTGCATGCATGTATGTCTACGTATGTATGTCTGTCTATGTATGTTTGTGTATGTCTGTATGCATACATGTATGTCTGTATGCATGTATGTCTGTATGTATGTCTATGTATGTGTATATGTATGTCTGTATGTCATTATATATGTATATATGTATGTTGTATGTCAGTATGAATGTATGTCTGCATATTATTATGAACATAGGTCTGTGTGTATGTGTGTATGGATGTCTGTATGCATGTATGTCTGTATATATGCATGTATGTCAGTCTGTATGTCTGTATGCCATTATGAATGTATGTGTGTATGGATGTCAGTGTCTGTATGTATGAATGTGTGTGTGTGTGTGTGTGTGTGTGTATGTATGTCGGTGTCTGTATGTATGTGTGTCTGTCTGTCACTATGTATGCCTGTGTGTATGTCTCAGTATGTGTGTGTCAGTATGTATGCCTGTATGCGTGTATGTCTGTTTCAGTATGTGTGTCTGTTAGTATGTATCAGTGTGTGCGTTTGTGTCTGTGTGTGGACCCAGTGAGCGGTATTTGGAGGCGGGCCCCAGGGGGCCCAGACCCTGAGCTGAGTTAGGGGCCCCAAAATTTCTGGTGGCGGCCCTGTTTGGGAGACATAGTCAACAACATTAGGAGAGCCAAATGTCTTACTCGTACTCTAAAACAAAGAAATGGTTATAGGTACGAAGAAAGGCCTGCTATTGTGGACTACAATTGCCTCCCAACTCCTAATCAAAGGTTTATAACTGCTGCCAAAGTTTACTCTAGCCGAAAAGTGTCTAGATTAAAGGTGACCTCACACCAAAGAGTAGTCAATTATTTTCTATAACTCAATTAAATTGTGTTTATTAACTGTATACGTTCATGAACTTAAAACACAAATTGGAAATATAGGCATATTTTTTTCAACTTAAAAGATAAAAGAGGTTTCTTGCACTTACAATGTCCAAATGTGAAAGGCAGCTATTACCCACAAACCAGAGTCTCTCTGGTCTGGTCGTTGATATGGAGTAGAGGAGGCGAAAGATTAGTGACCGAATCAGGTATGCATATGTAACATAAACAGAAGAGCAAAAAATAGTGCAATATGTCAGGCAACCAAATCTTAATTAATAGTATAATTATATGCTGAATTTGATTTGTTGTATACATTTCCAGGTAGTAATTGTGATGAATGTATGAACATTGGAGATTCATAAAAATGTGGTGGAGGTGACTAAGGATCACCAATAATCAATGGTTAGTCCTCACAGTCTTTAGCCACAGCTATAGACATCTTGGACCTTGTACTTTTAGTGTTCCCGGTCTTATTGCCCTGGCTGACTCTAACCAAAATATAGAAACCATTGGTAGAACACACTGAAATAACTCAGTACATATAAATTATTTCTGCTTTATTGTGCAGTTTTAGTGACATACAGGTCAACGTTTCAGTCTTTAAACCAGACTTTTTCCAAAGCAATATTAGACCACGGAAACCTATCTTAAATAGTGAATGAAAAAGAGAGTGACAGAAGCTTGTGACATCAGTGACATAAGAGAGTTTCAATCTAACGAAATTAAGTAAACAAACTGGTTTTATTTAAACCCAACAGACTATTGAGAATGCCAGTGCTAGTGTGACGTGAAAAAAAGGGACCCAGTAAATATATTATATATGAAATTGTATATATATGACAATGGATTCTTGTAATCATAGCTCAGGTCGGGACTCCATAGCTACTCTACAGGTTTAATAAGGAATGTCACTCATCAATAAAGATAGGGGATCAACACTATGGTTCTCCTCAGACCAGTGGCTTGAGAAAGACTCCTGTGTGAGCCGAAATTTGGCCTGTTCATCGTCAAAGCCCACAGTTTGAGATAGAGCCTGTGTGTGGCTGGATATTTACAATCTATATGTATAGTCTACAATCTATAGTTACTCTAACTCAGAAGGATGTGCACTCTATGAGTTTCCAAAACAAACACCTTTATTATGTCAAAATGTTCAGTCAATCATTTAGTTCTTCACACAGAACTTTCCCCAGGACAGTAACAAAATTCAAATGCCATGTAACTACATTTGTACCTCAAATAATTAGTAGCAATTGAAGCCACCATCTCCATGTGTGTAATTAACAACTGAACGCAAAGTTTGACAGACTAAAGGGGTTTATATTCATTTTATGTTGGGTTATGTATACTTATGTGTCTATCTATATATCTATCTATATCTATATATATATATATACACTCACAACATAATTTAAGTCTGCACGTCACCCCACACAGTCCTTAAAAACAAGTTCACAGCACCAGTACTTGATAAACAGATTTTGTGGATATTATCGACAACCTTATCCTATTCCTTCTCAGCAGTTTACAAACAAAGACTTCCAAGTTCTACTTTAACCCTTCACTGACACGTTACTATTATACCCATCCTAAAAAAGCCATCCATAGACCCAGCTTTTCCTTCCAACTATCATCCTAAAGCCCTGCACCCTTTTTCATCAAAGCTTCTGGAAAGACTTGTTTTTACTAGTTTGCCTCGCTTTCTCAATTCCAATTGTCTCCAATTGTCTCCTCGACCCTCTTCAATCTGGCTTCCGACCCCTCCACTCTACTGAGACTGCTTTGACTGTCACAAATTACCTAATTGCAGCTAAATCCAAAAGCCATGACTCCATAATAATTCCTCTCTTCCGTTTTTGACACTGCTGATCAAGTACTCCTTCTCCAAACACTTCAATCCCTCAGTCTCAGTGACACTGTCCTCTTGTGGTTCTCCTCTTATCTCTCCCAACATTTGTTTAGTGTCTCCTTTTCCAATGACACCTCCTCCACTTGTCCTGTCTCGGTTGGAGTCCCCCAAGCAGGCCCGGACTGGCCATCGGGATCAAACATCTCCTTCACCGGCTCACATGTAGTGTATTGCGGCCGCCGCGGGGGAAAGAGAGCGAGGGAGACAGGAGAGGAACCCGGAGAAGCTCTATCGTGCAGCTCTGCTGGGTTCCTCTAACCAGATTCTGAGTGTTGCCATGGCAACGCTCCAGGTCTCGCGAGAGTGAATTAGCCCCACAGGCTAGACTTCACTCACCACTGCATTTTCTCTGAAAAGAAAGTGTTTACAGCAAAAAGCCTGAAGGTAATGATTCTACTCACCAGAACAAATTCAATAAGATGTAGTTGTTCTGGTGACTATAATGTCCCTTTAACATCTTAACCTATAGCAAGCTTGCAGGTGTATCATGTTCGGGCCTTGCACAAAGCTAAGTTTCACTTATAACTACGCACTTATAATTAAAACGCACTAAGAATTAAAGCGGCACTGTCATGCCGAATCCCGTTTTTTTTTTAACCCCCCTCCCGCCTCCACTACATCCAATTGACCCCCTAGTCACCCCCAAATGCCCCTAAGCCCCCCAGATTACCTATTTTTAAATCTGTATCTTCTGCCCCGATCTTTATTCAGGGCGCCGCCATCTTTGTGTGGGTAGGTGAAGTCCCTGTGGGACACGTCATCTACCCACACTAGACAGACTGTGAGATTCCCGCACATGCCCAGTGAAACACCTGGACATGCGAACGGGAATTTCATCTATTCATTCATTCATCAGACAGACGAATGAATGAATAGAAAAAATCAGACGAACAAACTAACACTGAGTATCAGTGTTCGTTTGTTCGATCAGTTTATTACAAGGAGGGAGCTACCGACGTGCAGTTCCCTCCTTGTAATATGTAAAGACAGAAGCGGTGGGGAGCTGTGCTCCCCACCACTTCATAAGCCCCCCAGGTCCCCCCCTCACTCTATGGGGGTCAATATGACCCCCATAATAGCACAAGGGAGATTAAAATCTCCCCAATGCCCCTACTCGCTATACCGCGAGTAGGGGCATGTCCACTAAACAGTGAGCAGCCTGTGGCTGCTCACTGTAAAAACATAAATGGTAATAAGGGGGGGGGGACCTACTGTCCTCCCCCCTGGCCCCCACCCCTGCGCGGTGGGTGGGGGCACTAATAAAATAATAAGGGGGGGGACCTACTGTCCTCCCCCCCGGCCCCCACCCCTGCGCGGTGGGTGGGGGCCCTAATAAAACAAAAAGGGGGGGGGACCTACTGGCCTCCCCCCGGCCCCCACTCCTGCGTGGTGGGTGGGGGCCCTAATAAAACAATAAGGGGGGGGGACCTACTGTCCTCCCCCCCCGGCCCCCACCCCTGCGCGGTGGGTGGGGGCCCTAATAAAATAATAAGGGGGGGGGACCTACTGTCCTCCCCCCCCTGGCCCCCACCCCTGCGCGGTGGGTGGGGGCCCTAATAAAATAATAAAAGGGGGGGGGACCTACTGTCCTCCCCCCTGGCCCCCACCCCTGAGCGCTGGGTGGGGGCCCTAAATAAAGATAGGGGGGGGACCTACTGTCCCCCCCCCTGGCCCCCACCCCTGCGCGGTGGGTGGGGGCCCTAAATAAAGATAGGGGGGGGACCTACTGTCCTCCCCCCTGGCCCCCACCCCTGCGCGGTGGGTGGGGGCCCTAATAAAATAATAAGGGGGGGGGACCTACTGTCCTCCCCCCTGGCCCCCACCCCTGAGCGGTGGGTGGGGGCCCTAAATAAAGATAGGGGGGGGACCTACTGTCCTCCCCCCTGGCCCCCACCCCTGCGCGGTGGGTGGGGGCCCTAATAAAACAATAAGGGGGGGCCTACTGTCCTCCCCGCTGGCCCCCACCCCTGAGCGGTGGGTGGGGGCCCTAAATGAACCCCCCCCCATCAAGGTGACTAGGGGTCCCAAGCCCCTAGTCACTACCCCCCAACCCCCACCCCAAAACATTCTAACCCCTACCTACCCCCCTCACCCTAAAAATAGTGAGGGGGGAATAAAATAACTAACCTGTAAAAAAAATTAAACTTACCATTTGACGTCTTCTTTTTTCTAAATTCTTCTTTCTTCAGCCCCCAAAAAGGCCAAATAAAAATCCATCATACCCGTCGCACTTTAAAAAAAAAAAAAAAAAAAAAACGAGCGCAAAAAAAAAATTAATCCATGTTCACCCATGGAGGGCACGCCGCGTACTGAGCTCCGCAGGGCGGGTCAAGGCTTATATAGCCTTGCCCCGCCCTGCAATTAGGCTTAGAACACACTGATTGGTTGGTTTAAGCCAATCAGAGTGCTCTGTGTCATTTTACAAGCGTGGGAAAATTCCAAAGAACTTTCCCACGCTTGTAAAATGACACAGAGCACTGTGATAGGATGGTTTGAAATCCATCCTATCACAGTGCTCTGTGTCATTTTACAAGCGTGGGAAAGTTCTTTGGAATTTTCCCACGCTTGTAAAATGACAAGTAGGTCCCCCCCCTTGTTATTTTATTAGGGCCCCCACCCACCGCGCAGGGGTGGGGGCCAGGACTGTAGGTCCCCCCCCCTTATTATTTTATTAGGGCCCCCACCCACAGCGCAGGGGTGGGGGCCAGGGGGGAGGACAGTAGGTCCCCCCTTATTATTTTATTAGGGCCCCCACCCACAGCGCAGGGGTGGGGGCCAGGGGGGAGGACAGTAGGTCCCCCCCCCTTATTATTTTATTAGGGCCCCCACCCACAGCGCAGGGGTGGGGGCCAGGGGGGGAGGACAGTAGGTCCCCCCCCTTATTATTTTATTAGGGCCCCCACCCACCGCTCAGGGGTGGGGGCCAGGGGGGAGGACAGTAGGTCCCCCCATCTTTAACCCCCGCGCAGGGGGGGGGGGGGGTTATTAGGTGTTTTTTTTTTTTTTTTTACAGTGAGCAGCCACAGGCTGCTCACTGCTTACTAGACATGCCCCTACTCGCGGTATAGCGAGTAGGGGCATATTATTTACTAATACTAAGTAATCTTTACTTAGTATTAGTACATTTGGCTTCAAGACCAATTCAGGTCTTTCAGCCTTTTAGTAGATAGCTCCCTGATACCGTGGGAATTAGGGAGTTATCTACTAAGCGGCTGCAAGATGCAGCCACAGCAATGAATAGGATCGGAGTTTCATTCATTAGAATGAAATTCCGATACGATCAAAGTACCTTATTGCATCCTAACACCAATGGAGAAACTCTTCTCATTCTGTTAGGATGCAATTCGGCAGTTTTGCCGGCGTTCTTTCTAAGTGACAGGACGTTCGGCAGTACTGACAGGAAGTATTGTGGGAACTGGGAGGAAAGCTAGGGATCATGGGAAAATTGCTCTGACCAGCGGAAATGAAGCACACTTCTCCGCTGGTCAGAGCTGGTCAAGCGGAGGAATCCTCCATAAGGCAAAGAGTCCCTACTTTGTCTTATAATTTTAAAGAAAACTAAAGAAGAATGGAAGAAAAGAATAACAGATCCTGAGAGAGGCGGAGAAGAGGAAGAGATTGAGGAAAGGTAAGTTCGGCATGACAGTGCCGCTTTAAAGATTTACTACGCAGTTCTAAATTACACATTACTAAGCAGTTATGATCAAAGGGAGAAACACAGGAAATAAGGCCAACGGCAGAAAAATACAGGATATAACACCTACTACACAATGTTCTATAGCTCTTGTCTAGGGGGATATTCACTAAGCATTGGATATAGATAAAGTATATTATTTCAAATAGCTGACATGTTCCAAGTTAGTCAATTTTAAACAGACTGAGCATCCGGTCATCTGTAGCTTGAGCCTTGGGTAAATATAGGCAAAATGTATTATTCCCAACAAGGAGATTATTACTTGCAATATTTACAATGCGAGAAATCAGCAGTGATTAGTGTGGTAATTTTGTTTAACTAGGTAACCATGGCAGCGAACAGGGGAACGTCCCGGCGCGTCATGACGTCATCATGTGGGGACTGAGTCGGACGTTCGGACGGACTGGGTCGCACCCTGAGAGGTTCCTGCCACCAGATGTGGGGAGTTTATGATTATGTTATATAATGATTGTATGTATATTATGCTTATCCTGATAAAAGTCTGCTGTGACAGACTGAAAGGTTGGTTTTTTATATCTTATTTGAAATAAAGACCTGGGAGTGCTATTCTTCTATTATTTTTGTGTTATGCTGACAAGCACCGGGCAAAAAAGTAACATTTACAGTGAGTGCAGGATTTTTAGTTTTTATATATATATATAAATATATGGAAGGCTTGGCCTGTAATTGTGGGAGGGACTATTAATCCTATTTAAACCCAGTGAGCCCCTCCCACAATTACAGGCCAAGCCTTCCATATATTTATATATATATATAAAAACCAAAAAATCCTGCACTCACTGTAAATGTTACTTTCTTGCCCGGTGCTTGTCAGCATAACACAAAAATATGATCTCAGAAGTTCTGTTTACTTACGGTTCACAGGACCCTGACGTAGTTTTCCCGCCCGCTGGCAGTCCATTTCAAACTTTCTTTCCTTACTGTGTTCATGAGTATAACAAAGGAAGCCAGCATACGAACGGCTAACTGTAAGTTGTACTCAATCATTCGAACGCACCTCTGTTCTAGTCGTTAATCTCACATTCGTTTAAACAATTCCATTCGGCTGTAACTCTCATAAACCGTTCGTTCATATACCGCTGCACTTCATGTAATCTGGCTTTCGTCTATTTCTACGCACAGTTCCTTTTCGTACGATATCAGCTAAAGTTCAGTTTGTCTAATAACTGTCATGTATAACCGTTCGTTCAAATACTGCTGCTCTTCATGTAAACTTGCATTTTGTGTAAACTTTCATCTATTTCCACGCACAGTTCCTTTCGTACAATATCTGCTAAAAGTCCGTTCACCTATAAACTGTCACCTATAAACCGTTCATTCATATGGGGCTGCCATTCATGCAAAACCTGTATTTTGTGTAAACTTTCGTTTATTTGCCACGCTTACAATTCACACGTACAAATCAGTTGAAGTTCCATTCGCTTAACAGCTACGTTCAAAGCATTTCGTTCATTGTTACTGCATTTCGTGTTAAAATTCGTCTGGTTCCCTAAGTCTTTCATTTAACTTCCATTTGACATTATAATTCGTTTTAAACTAAATGAACGGCACAAATATCCCTAACAGACTGTATATATGTCAATGACTGTTACGGTTATACCATCACTGAAGTACTTTTATTATAAGCACGTTTGGCTAAACCCTGCAGGGTCATTTCCCTTAAAGCATAACTAATGTATTTTACATAGTAATATAAGTATGTTAAATTAGGATAATTGGGAGTCTATTTTACGCTCCAGTTCTGTCTGATACGTCTCTACATTTTTATGGTCATGCTCCCCTAATGCATTTCATGTTTTTTAATTTTCATTTGTTCCTGACAATATTATGCAGTATATAAATAACAATTAATGACGTCTTCTTTTCCCTCCTGTTTAAGATTATACAATTACTGACATTGGTTACAGCAGATCATCCTTGGTTAAATACAACTGCATTATTGAAAGAGGTAGGCCTCAAAATTACCTGCCTACTAGTATTTTACATGCAATCCTTTCTGGTAACCACAACTATAAATTAAATAAGTCACGTTTTCCCAACATTAGTTTAAGTTACCACCCTTCCAGGACAAGGCCAAGTCTTCCAAATATATATTCCAATTTATATACGGTTAGTATCTAATCTTATGCCTAGCAGTGTAATTTCAATGTTCATACACCTGGGGGTTAGGTTATAACTCAATTATTATGACATATTTTAGGATCAAGTTGGGGTAATTCTTACCACTACCAAATACGTCATACAGGAAAACAGCAGTTTTAAAAAAACAAGTTAGAATGTTCGTAATGTTAAAATAGACCCTCGCCACTTAGGTATAATCCCATGGGCCTCTTCGCCTATAGTTAAGTGGTCCCGCAAGGCCAACAATCATCCCTACGCTCAGAGGTACAAGCCCAATCGGCCCAACGCATAGTTATAGCCTTGCATCAAGTCATAATTAGGGACTCACTCATCACGGGCAATCGATATTACAATCTTATACGTGTCACCGAGAGGCCAACACCCCGCCACCCACCTCAGTGGCAGAAAGGCCCCACAAGCCAAATCATAGGTAGAGCCTCTCAAAGCCACTTGGCAAGTAGTTAGGGCGTCACCTGTCACCTAAGATTATAAGTTAATACAATTTCGCCTTATGGCACTAATCTAGTAAACTGGGTTACTGCAGATCTACACAAGTACCATACTAACCAAGCTGTCTGCCTCACACCCATAGCATGTCTAACGCTTCCATACAAGGAGATGACCTATCAGTTACCAGCACCCTGACCAGATCAGGCTCGCAGAGAAGGCAAACTGCATAGGCCAGCCAAGCGTACAGCTATAGATCCTTGACAATTCCAAAAATCACCATGGAACTTAAAAAGAGAAATATCTCCTTTCTGGCCACAGCCAGGAAAGCTGAACTTTTGCGCTTATTAAATAGTAACGAGGACAATGAAAGACCTGGCCCTAGTTCCGAATTTAATGTTCAAAACAGCCTATCAGAACTGCACATTATAGCAACAATAACCCTTTACCCGCTAAAAATACAAATATTATAAACCCTATCCACCTAATAGTAGTGAATATAAAAATAATTGAGGTAAAAAGGTTTAAAACGTAGGTGCTCCAATCACCAATGTGAGTCACTTATTCACATAAAATTAAATAATACAGTATTACAAAAATTGTGAATGGTGAGAGCACTCTATAAAACTTTACCCTTATTGTACATGGAATAAACACCACTCTTGTAGATCTAAAAACAATAATAAAAAAATATATAGGGTAATAACGTAGCAGCTAAATATGTTAAGAACTGCAAATGGTTAAACTCACATGGTCATGAGCCACTTATAATAGCTGGCTCAGACTAACAGCATATCAGATCAACGTATGTATACTCAGACTCCAAGCTGAATCCCCTCTGTGGTCCTTGATCCTTATTGCTTCAATTACTCCAGGATGCAGGAAGTGATGAAACAAAAAATTATTTATTGGACACACTATAGGTAGCTGGATATAAGTAAATAAAAACATACAATCTATCCTAAAAAGTCTGGCACACAGCCTTTATCAAAAGTTCATCTTCCTTCTTCTTTCCTATCCACCTAATACCACATAGTCTTAAACGTGACATTATAGAGGGGAAAAACATTAATCTGGCTTCACTACTCATAGCTTCTCAAGACGTAATCGAGAACAGGTCATATACATTTGATGACTTGTCGGTAGTCATGAAGTCCTGGCCTTCGGTCTATATAGAGACGTAATTTGTACGGCTTTTCCCCTCCGTAGAGAAGAACTTGATTTATACCTACATAAAATTATTGGCTTGGCGTATAAATACGGAGGCTGTGCCATTTACGACTATCACAAATCTTTCACATCCAGGTCAGCTGCATCACTGGCCCAATACAATACAAACACCGACTGGGTACAGTTAGACACCAAACTATTTTTAAGGCATTTTGCGGGTCTCAAAAGACCACCTTGCGCTATATGCTCCTCTGCAGCTCATATGGTTAACTTTTAACAAATGCAGATGTCCAGTAGTCATTCACTATTTGGACGATTTCCTCACTATCAAAACCACACCACTGCACACCAAGCAGCCTACATCACATGCTGTCACTGTTTGAGGATTTAGGAGTCCCAGTAGCCGTAGACAAAACAGAAGGTCCCAACACCGAGATTACCTTCCTGGGCATAACACTCAGTTCAGTTTCTATGCAAGCTAGCCTGCCCCAAGAAAAAGTAGACAGAATTCTTACATACATCAACATCTGCACCTCACAAGGCTCTTGCACCAGGAAAGAGCTTCATTAACTACTCGGCTCACTTAATTTCGCTATGAGGATAATTCCACAGGGGAGGTCATTTATTTCCAGAATTCTCTCTCTCTTACACAGTCTCCCTGACGATGATTCCACAGTTATCTTAGAGGAACCAGCTAGAGCAGATTTAAAAATATGGCATCTATTCCTCTCCTCTTGGAATGGCAGGTCACTATTCGTTCCCCCCACTTCGGACAATTCCCTGGTAATTTGGACTGACGCATCAGATGCCATAGGTTATGCAGAAATATTTGGTAATGACTGGGTGTACGACTCTTGGCCTCTAGAGACTACCTCACTAAATAATTTCAACACCACCTCAGCACTATTTGAAATCTTTCCGATCGTACCTGCTGCACACATGTGGGGTAAAGAATGTAGAGGTCAATCAGTCAGGCGTTTTTTCCGATAACTTGGCGGGCGGCATGTAACATCATAAACAAAGGCCGGTCTCAGTCCCTTACTATCATGAACTTGGTAAGGAGACTTACGTGGCAAATCTACAAATCTACAGTTCTGCATAAATTGTATTCACGTTCCATGTATTCAGAATAACGCAGCTGACGCATTCTCACGCTCTAATTTGCAGGAATTTTCCATCCGTCAGCAAACTTGCAACCCAATGAACCTCCAAAGTTCACAGATCTAATAATGCTTTAAATACCCTGTTACGTCATAGTAGGTCGCTTGCACAGGCTGATTTACCTCTTAATACCAAAAATGCATATTCCAATCCAGAGCATATGATTTGTTTAAAAGATTTGTATGTGATTACTATGTAATAAATGTTTTTTCCATAGAAACCATGGTCGTATTTACAACTTGTTGCCACATATCTCTTAAATTAGCATACAATACAATCAAACTTTACTTAACATACAACACTACATGTTAACTAGTTATCCCAACACAGCTCCATTTCTAGCATCTTACCCAGTCAAAAGTGTCCTTAACCCCTTAAGGACACGACATGTGTGACATGTCATGATTCCATTTTATTCCAGAAGTTTGGTCCTTAAGGGGTTAAAGGAACACTATAGTCACCTAAATTACTTTAGCTAAATAAAGCAGTTTTAGTGTATAGATCATTCCCCTGCAATTTCACTGCTCAATTCACTGTCATTTAGGAGTTAAATCACTTTGTTTCTGTTTATGCAGCCCTAGCCACACCTCCCCTGGCTTTGATTGACAGAGCCTGCATGAAAAAAAACTGGTTTCACTTTCAAACAGATGTAATTTACCTTACATAATTGTATCTCAATCTCTAAATTGAACTTTAATCACATACAGGAGGCTCTTGCAGGGTCTAGCAAGCTATTAACATAGCAGGGGATAAGAAAATCTTAATTAAACAGAACTTGCAATAAAGAAAGCCTAAATAGGGCTCTCTTTACAGGAAGTGTTTATGGAAAGCTGTGCAAGTCACATGAAGGGAGGTGTGACTAGGATTCATAAACAAAGGGATTTAACTCCTAAATGGCAGAGGATTGAGCAGTGAGGCTGCAGGGGCATGTTCTATACACCAGAACTGCTTCATTAAGCTAAAGTTGTTCAGGTGACTATAGCGTCCCTTTAACCCCTTAAGGACACATGACATGTCTGACACGTCATGATTCCCTTTTATTCCAGAAGTTTGGTCCTTAAGGGGTTAAAGGTATTCAGAGACTAACAGTTCATAATCCCATTAAGACTTCCAATAGATAGTATACTGTTTAGGAACATCTCTGATTTACTAGACAAGTCCCCTTTTGAGAAGGTCACTAACCTGGTAATCAAATCTGCATCCTACATAGCTTTCTAGTCATGCCTTCATGCCTTCAGAAAAAACACCTAACTAAAACACAAGACCACTATATCCTGTCAATTTCTCATACCAAAACGAGCCAGACTAGCCAAACAGTAGAGATTAAATATTATCCTACCTCTACCAAGTGGTGTCCAATCCACATTCTGGATAAGCTAGTGGAAACACAGCTTACTACTAGCCCAAAATCCCCACTATTAGCCATTCAAGGGAAACCCCTAACCACCATACAATTCATGATTTACATTCGTACGTTGTTACTCCGGCTAGGACACAACCCACATTCATTCTCCGGCCATTCATTCCGTATTGGAGCGGCCACAGCAGCCTCCGGTAATCACGTACCAACACATATCATTAAAAATATGGGAGGTTGGAAATCCGCATACAACAGATACATCCATAATCCAGAGAAAGAAATTAGATTAGCTTTCTGTGAAATGTCTAAATAATGTATTGCTTAATAAACATGTCTGACAAAATAAATAGTTTATTATATTTTTGCCCTCTTTTACAGGTCTAACCTCACATCAGTTTCGGCATACCTCAACTGACTTTGCTCTTACTAATCTTTCATCATATCATACCATACGTTCCTCTAAATGTGCCGTACACAAATTTACATATACACACACAATTAAATCAAACTAGAAATATAAAACACATTTATATATATTAATACAAAGGTGTATTATAGTTTGTTTTAAATTATTACATAAAATTCCTATTATTTTAATGGCCGAATCCTGTTCTGCTCCTCTATGCAGTTTGGAGTAGCTAATCTTGGGCAGAACTCATACATACATGTCCCGTTCTGCCTGACATTAGTGGAGTTGGTACCTTCTTCAATTTTTATTATAACAATTAAAAATTGCTCTGTAATACTAACTAATCTCAGGGTATACTACATTTATGTCCCAACACTACACATTAACCACTAAAAGATCCTAACACACTATACTATTTGCTGTAGAATCATAAAGCAACAAAACCAAGGTATGTGTGTGTGTGTATATATATATTAATATATATATATTTAGCAGTGTAGATTGGATTACCGTATTCAGTCCAGTAGACAAAATGCCAAAATACCAGAGTATTGCAGTATGCAACGATACTTTTTTTTTATTGGACTAACATAATATTTCAAAGACAAGCTTTCAAGAGTTTTCCTCTATAGCTTCAGACCTGAGGAAGAGAGGAAAACTCTCGATAGCTTGTCTTTGAAATATTATGTTAGTCCAATAAAAAAGGTATCATTGCATACTGAAATACTCTGGTAATTTTACATCTTATATATACTGTATTTTTTCGCTCTATAAGACACACTTTTTTTCTCCTCAAAAGTAAGGGGAAATGTCTGTGCGTCTTATAGAGCGAATGTGTAATTTTACTTACCTGTATTGTAGTGTGGGCCGGCAGAACAGCGCGCACTGCAGTACAGGAACTTAAATTTCAGTTTCCGGCCGGAATGAAAAGAAGTGCGCACTCAGCCGGGTACAGGAAACTGAAATTTTAGTTCCTGTACCGCGGTGCGTGCTGTTCTGCCGGCACATGCTACAATATAGGTAAGTAACTAAGGGACACTTTGGGAGGGAAGGGGGGCAAGATCACTATGGGACAAGAGGAGGGGGGGACACTATGGGAGGGAAGATCACTATGGGACAAGGGGAGGGGGGGGACACTATGGGATGAGACAGTGGCGGATCCAGAAGCTAATCTCGGGAGGGGCACTGGCACTGTGTGTGTGTGTGTGTGTGTGTGTGTTTGTGTGGTGCAGTGTATGTGAGGGTCGCAGTATGTGTATGGAGGGGTAGTGCGTGTGTGAGTGGGGTGCAGTGTATGTATGGGGTAGCAATTTGCATATTGGGAGCAGTGTGTTTGTGTGTTAAGGGTGCAGTGTGTGTGTGTGTGTGAGTGGTGCTGTGTGTGCGTGTATGTATGGGGGGCTGTGTGTGTATTGGGGCAGTGTGTATAAGAAGGCAGTGTGTATAAGAAGGCAGTGTGTATAAGGGGGCAGTGTGTATAAGGGGGCAGTGTGTGTATTGGGGCAGTGTGTGTGTATTGGGGGCAGTGTGTGTGTATTGGGGGCAGTGTGTGTGTATTGGGGGCAGTGTGTGTAAGGGGAGGCAGTGTGTGTAAGGGGAGGCAGTGTGTGTAAGGGGGGGACTGTGTGTGTAAGGGGGGGGCTGTGTGTGTAAGGGGGGGGCTGTGTATGTAAGGGGGGCTGTGTGTAAGGGGGGCTGTGTGTGTAAGGGGGGCTGTGTCTGTAAGGGGGCTGTGTGTGTAAGGGGGGCTGTGTATGTAAGGGGGGGGCTGTGTATGTAAGGGGGGGCTGTGTGTGTAAGGGGGGGCTGTGTGTGTAAGGGGGGGCTGTGTGTGTAAGGGGGGGCTGTGTATGTAAGGGGGCTGTGTGTGTAAGGGGGGCTGTGTGTGTAAGTAGGCTGTGTGTGTAAGGGGGGCTGTGTATGTAAGGGGAGCTGTGTATGTAAGGGGAACTGTGTGTGTAAGGGGGGGCTGTGTGTGTAAGGGGGGCTGTGTATGTAAGGGGGGCTGTGTATGTAAGGGGGGCTGTGTATGTAAGGGGGGGCTGTGTATGTAAGGGGGGGCTGTGTATGTAAGGGGAGCTGTGTGTGTAAGGTGGGGCTGTGTGTGTAAGGGGGGCTGTGTGTGTAAGGGGGGCTGTGTCTGTAAGGGGGGCTGTGTGTGTAAGGGGGGCCTGTGTGTGTAAGGGTGGGCTGTGTGTGTAAGGGGGGGCTGTGTGTGTAAGGGGGGGCTGTGTGTGTAAGGGGGGGCTGTGTGTGTAAGGGGGGCTGTGTGTGTAAGGGGGGCTGTGTGTGTAAGGGGGCTGTGTGTGTAAGGGGGGCTGTGTGTGTAAGGGGGGCTGTGTATGTAAGGGGGGCTTTGTATGTAAGGGGGGGGCTGTGTGTATAAGGGGGGGCTGTGTGTGTAAGGGGGGGCTGTGTGTGTAAGGGGGCTGTGTGTGTAAGGGGGCTGTGTGTGTAAGGGGGGCTGTGTGTGTAAGGGGGGCTGTGTATGTAAGGGGAGCTGTGTATGTAAGGGGAGCTGTGTGTGTAAGGGGGGCTGTGTGTGTAAGGGGGGCTGTGTATGTAAGGGGGGCTGTGTGTGTAAGGGGGGCTGTGTGTGTAAGGGGTGCTGTGTGTGTAAGAGGGGCTGTGTGTGTAAGGGGGGCTGTGTGTGTAAGGGGGGGGCTGTGTATGTAAGGGGGGGCTGTGTGTGTAAGGGTGGGCTGTGTATGTAAGGGGGGCTGTGTGTGTAAGGGGGGGCTGTGTGTGTAAGGGGGGGCTGTGTGTGTAAGGGGGGCTGTGTGTGTAAGGGGGGGCTGTGTGTGTAAGGGGGACTGTGTATGTAAGGGGGGCTGTGTGTGTAAGGGGGGCTGTGTATGTAAGGGGGGCTGTGTATGTAAGGGGGGCTGTGTATGTAAGGGGGCTGTGTGTGTAAGGAGGGGCTGTGTAGGTAAGGGGGGGCTGTGTGTGTAAGGGGGGGCTGTGTAGGTAAGGGGGGATGTGTGTGGAAGGGGGGCTGTGTATGTAAGGGGGCTGTGTATGTAAGGGGGGACTGTGTATGTAAGGGGGGGCTGTGTGTGGAAGGGGGGCTGTGTATGTAAGGGGGGCTGTGTATGTAAGGGGGGCTGTGTAAGTAAGGGGGGCTGTGTAAGTAAGGGGGCTGTGTAGGTAAGGGGGGCTGTGTAGGTTAGGGGGGCTGTGTATGTAAGGTGGGCTGTGTGGGTAAGGGGGGCTGTGTATGTAAGGGGGCTGTGTAGGTAAGGGGGGGCTGTGTATGTAAGGAGGGCTGTGTAGGTAAGGGGGCTGTGTGTGGTGCAGTGTATGAGGGGATAGGGGGGCAGATTAAAGATATATATTTTTTTGCTTTAATTATTAAATAAATATAGCTAATGTCCCCCCTGCCTTCTTACCTTTGCTGAGGGAGGGGGAGACATTGCTCTCTTCCAGTCCCTGGTGGTTCTAGTGGGGGAGTGAACTCTAACCTGCAGCTTAGGCTAGAGTTCACTCTCACGAGAACGGAGCGTTGCCATGGTAACGCTCCGTGCTCGCGAGAGGAGAACCCGGCGGAGCTGCAGGTAAGAGCTCTCTCTCACTCCCTCCCCTGCCGGCCGCCCAGCAATCTGCCTGTGTGGGCCGGGGAGGGAGATCACTGATCTCCCCTCCGGTCCGTGAAGGCAATCAGCAGGGCTGATTATATATGGGCTCTCGGCATCACTAAGCGGTGCGCGAGATTAGAGCTCCCTCACCGTCTACTCAGCCTGTCCGCCCCCTACCTGCCCGCTCAGCAGCCCCACTGGACCACAGGCAAGCAATCCACTCCAGCTCTCCCAGGGAGGCTGGGTGGATTTAAAATAAAATAAAACAAAAATAATAATTTGTGAGTGTTGAGAGAAATGTGTGTGTGTCTGTAAGTGAATGTGTGTGTCTGTCTGCAAGTGAATGTGTCTGTCTGCAAGTGAATGTGTGTGTCTGTAAGTGAATGTGTGTGTGTGTCTATGTGAGTGAATGTGTGTGTGTGTCGGTCAGTGAGTGCGTATGTCAGTGAGAATGTGTGTCTGTCAGTTTGATTAGGGCTGTATAAACAAAGTGATTTAACTCCTAAATGACAGAGAATTGAGCAGTGAGACTGCAGCGACATAATCTTCCCCACCTCCTATAATCTTCCCCATAATCTTCCCCACCTGTCAGTGTGTGTGTATGACATTGTTTGTCAGTATATATGAGTGTGTGTGTCTGTCAATGAGTATATGCATCTGTCAGTGAGTGTGCGTCTGTCAAAGTGCGGCCTTGATAGGAGGTGGGGAAAATTTAAATTGGGGGGAGGGGAGGGTGCCCAAGCACCGTCCTGCCTAGGGCAGCATAAATCCTAAATACATTTGCATGCGGCTATCATAAGCCTTCTGAGATTCATTTTCTATAAAGTAAACATAACAAATGCATTTTTTCTAGTCTTTTGTAATAACTTACAGGGACACTATAGTCACCAAAACACCTTTAGCTTAATGAAGCAGATTTGGTGTATAGATTATGTCGCTGCAGTGTCACTGCTCAATTCTCTGTCATTTAGGAGTTAAATCACTTTGTTTATACAGCCCTAATCACACCTTCCTAAACACTTCCTGTTTAGAGTCATCTAATGTTTACACTTCCTCTACTGCAAATTCTGTTTAATTCAAAATGTCTTATCTCCTGTTCACTTTATAGCTTGCTAGACCCTGCAGGATCCACCTATATGAAATTAAAGCACAATTTACAGAGCAGGAGATAAAAAGTTTAGTATACGTTGCATCTGATTGAAAATGAAACCAGTCAGTTACAGCCAGGGGAGGTGTGGCAAGGGCTGCATGATCAGAAACAGAGAACTGAGCAGTGAGACTTCAGATGCATGATCTCTACACCAACACTTCATTAAAGGGAAACTCCAGTGCCAGGAAAACAATCAGTTTTCCTGGCACTGGAGGTCCCCTCTCCCTCCCACCCCCCCAATCATGGTTATTGAAGGGGTAAAAACCCCTACAGTCACTTACCTGAGGCAGCGGCGATGTCCCTCGTCGCTGTCTCCTCCTCCGCGCCGCTCCTCCTTATGATTCCGTCGGCCGGTGGGCAAGACTGATCCCGCCCACCGGCCGAGGAGACCTAATGCGCATGCGCGGCAATGCCGCGCATGCGCATTAGGTCTCCCCATAGGAAAGCATTGAAAACGAATTTAAATTCTTTCCTATGGGGAAATGAGCGATGCTAGAGGTCCTCACACAGAGGGAGGACGTCCTGCGACGCTCTAGCAAGGAAAATCCTTGCTTGAAATCAGGAAGTGACCTCTAGTGGCTGTCTTGACAGCCACTAGAGGTGGAAATAACCCTGCAATGTAATTATTGCAGTTTATAAAAAAACTGCAATAATTACAGTTGCAGGGTTAGGAGTAGTGGGAGTTGGCACCCAGACCACTCCAATTGGCAGAAGTGGTCTGGGTGCCTGGAGTGTCCATTTAAGCTAAAGTTGTTTTGGTGACGATCTTTGTAGTTTTTTTTTATTTTAACATTTTAAACCCCTAAACAGTGTTTCCTTTTTCTTACTTTATAAAATTGTTAATTTCAAGGGAAATTTTACACTGCACTGCCCAAAAAATCTAAGAAAGAAAACGGTATAGTATAAAATGATACTGTGTGAAAATAGAAATTAAGTAATAAATGGGCACTATAACACAATATTGAGTTTTACCCAGATAGGCTCAAATCACTTGGGCACTTGTGTTCTCTGTGAACATATTCACACCTCTGTAAGTGCTCACTTTCCATAGAGACTCCAGATCTGGCTCTAGGTCAGTGGTTCCCAACCCAGTCCTCAAGTATCCCCTAGCAGTCCAGGATTTAGGGATTAGCCAGTTGTATCTAAGGTGTTTTTAGAAAAAAACAAAAACACTTTAGACACAACAGGGTAATCCCTAAATCCTGGACTGGTAGGGGATACTTGAAGACTGGGTTGGGAACCCCTGCTCTAGATAAATAAGCTGACGTGTCCTTAAGGGAGAAACCACCCTTCTTTAACATGGACCAAGCTGACAAAAGATGCCACAGGACTCCAGATTCAAGTAAAAAAAAAATATATATATGTATAATAATTATTTTAGATAAAATAAGTCAACAAAAAAAAATAAAAATAAAGTGCAATAAAGATATAGAAATCGTTTGAATCTTCGCTCTTTTTACCTCTGCCATCTCTATCAACTTACCATTCAAACTTACCATTCAAAAAGCCATTTTTTTCCATGGGGCCATTGGCAAACTTCTACTGCTCCACCTGCCTTGAACCCTGACACCACTTAGTATCCATATCCTTTTCAGCCTCCCAAAGCTCTTTTACTTTTTAGATCCAGATGTTTCTGGTATAATTTTACCCTCCTTTCACCCAGATTCTCTACTTTCTTTATCACTGCCGAGTTTCATTAACCCTTATTCCCATTAGATCTCCTAACAGTGCAATATTATTGGAATTATAGTTGAGGTGATACTCATTTGTGTTTAGTTTATTTAATGGTTAGACATAGTTATCTTAATTTGAAGGGAAGAAAGAAAAAATATACGGATATTGCATTAATAGAGTCTTTGATGGTTTTTACAGCCCCATCCACTGTACTCGCTCCAAAAAACCCACATGGGTGTAAATGCTGCTCTTTGCCCATATCACAGCACAGACATGGACAGGGGTGTGCTAGGATCCATAAATACCTGGAACTTGAGCCCAAAGGAACACTCAATACACTATCAAAGATGTGAGAAGATGTTAAGATTCCCCACCTTTCGATGTTATGTCCCCTTCTCCCCCCCCTCCAAGCAATGGTTGTAAACAGGGACGTTTTAGCCGCGAGGCAAACAAGGCATTTGCCTTGGGCGGCATTTTCCAGGGGGCGGCAAAAAAAAGCCGCCCCCAAATGCCCAGGGCAAATGCCTTGTTAGCCTTGCGGCTAACCGACATGCTGGGCTGGCGGGCGGCGCTGGCGAGGGAGCACTTCCTATGGTCATATTCCGGCTCCCAGCCTCACTCTGCGGCGCGCGAGGGAGCTGAGCAGACAGCTCAGAGGAAGTGCTCCCTCTCTAGTCGCCCGACCGGCAGCCCCACTAGACCCCAAGGAGAAAGAGCCTAGGGCAGCACAAAACCACGATACACCACTGGTTGTAAATAAACTTAGATATTTTTGATCATCATGGGACATGTCTTCTGATCAGCCATCACAATCCTGATTAATGTGTGCATTATATATACAATACTGTGATGGCAAGAAGTGATAATAGTCTCACACTGTATAAATTACATACATATTTCCCTATTGTCTGACATTAATGTAACCTCAAACATCTCTTGTATTTTTGTATGTTTTTTATTAGCAAAAAGATTTTTCAGGAATTTAAATACAGTTAAAAAGTAATCTCGACAGAAATACCCAATATTTTAAAATACAATGTAGAAATACTAGATACTTAAAAAAACACATTTCATTCATATATAGTCAGCAGCAGTCATATCATTACAGTTTTCAATATCGCAAATCGCTCTTCACCGTCATTTCAGCAAGAAGTAGTTTTCTAAAGGGAGCACCTTGTGTTGAACGACAGAATCTAGAGAATTAAAAAAGACATTGAAGTAAATAGAGAAAAGAGACAACAAAAAAATGATTATTAATACATAATACACATGCTCTGAAAGACCTATTTACATCAAAAGAGTATTTGGGACTCTTGGAAACTCAATGAAACGGATTGACTAAACCAAGCGTGGTGGAGAATTGATAGGAGAATTGCAATTTTAGGCCAAATCCCAGGTTGTAAAATTCCTTAAACTCAGCTAATTGTGATTGAAGGGTGACACCCAACCAACCATAGAAATTGAATTGCTACTGCTTGACTTAGGAATGCTGTTATTTGCCGCTGTAGGCAAGAAGAGGAGGTGCAACAAAAGTCAGATATATTGCAGGAAGAGCAGCCAGTAAAACAAAAAGATTTTTTATTTATTTTATTTTTTAAATTAACTTCATTAACCTTACTAGCTAAACAATAATGGGGGGTGAGCAATATTATTATTGTTGGTGTTTCCCTTAGGGCAATTGGATCAACAATATGCCCTGATAGTGTACTTGGTTTATTCTGAGAGGTTCCACACTGATGGCTTTTAGTTTAGAGAGAGTCTGCTCATATTACATTTCTGCCTATGTTTGCAAATAATGGTGATTACAGAGATGTAACATACATAGGTATTCTAGATGGATTAGGAACATTCCAAAGCACTTTCAGAACAGGTAGACCAATGTATTAAGTATGTAATGGTGGATTTAAAATGCAATTGTAGCTGCAAACAGAAGATGTTTAAATTGGACAAATGTGGTAAGTGGTGTTCCTCAGTGTTCTGTCCCAAGTCGACTTTTCTTTAATCTGTTTATATATGATCTTGAAGTAGGCATTGAAATGTTCAAGGATAACACAAAACTAGATAAGAGCTGAACATGCTGCGGAATATAAATACAAAAAGAGAAGTCCTGCGCTTAAGCAGCAAGGACTACAACACACATCAGCCCCAATATATAGTAAAAACCAAAGAAAAGAAAATGTTACTTGCGCTTTCTCCTTAATCCCTATGTATATTTAGACAAATGGAGGTCATTTAGTTGCTCCAATGGCCATTGGAGGGATGCCCGCCTGCCAACGTCAAGGCAGACCCCCCTAAGCGGGTCCTAACACTGACCCTTCAGCCTGCTTCCTTGAGCTTCTGGCAAAGATATCTCTAATGAGACAGAAAGGGGTATTTTTTTATATACACCCCTTTACTTCAGTCAGGTCAGTGTTAGGACCCGCTTAGGGGGGTCTGCCTTGACGTTGGCAGGCGGGCATCCCTCCAATGGCCATTGGAGCAACTAAATGACCTCCATTTGTCTAAATATACATAGGGATTAAGGAGAAAGCGCAAGTAACATTTTCTTTTCTTTGGTTTTTACTATATATTGGGGCTGATGTGTGCTGTAGTCCTTGCTGCTTAAGCGCAGGACTTCTCTTTTTGTATTTGTATTTACTTTGTATCACACAGCCTGGTTACAATGCTGCTACCCATCCCATGTGTTCCCTATTAAGGGTTAATAAGTAAAGGGGTGTATATAAAAAATACCCCTTTCTGTCTCATTAGAGATATCTTTGCCAGAAGCTCAAGGAAGCAGGCTGAAGGGTCAGTGTTAGGACCCGCTTAGGGGGGTCTGCCTTGACGTTGGCAGGCGGGCATCCCTCCAATGGCCATTGGAGCAACTAAATGACCTCCATTTGTCTAAATATACATAGGGATTAAGGAGAAAGCGCAAGTAACATTTTCCATGCTGCGGAATATGTTGGCGTATGTAAATGCGAAAAATAGTATTAATAATAATAATAACAATATAACGGTTCATATTGGCATAATATATTTGGATAAGTTGGGGGACTGGGAAGGCAAGTGGCAGATGCAATTTAATGCAGATAAATGCAAACATACATGTTGGTAGAAGGAACCCACAAGCCACTTATATTTAATTGGGTTAAATTAGGGATAACATTACATGAAAGGACTTGGGAACAATTAGAGATAACAAACTAGGCAATGGTTTGCAATGCCAGTCTGCAATTGCAAAGACTAGTAAGGTGCTGTCATGTATAAAAAGAGGTATCGATTCACATGATCAAGATATCATTTTGCCTGTTTATAAATCAATGGTAACACCCCACCTTGAATATGTGGTGCAATTTTGGGCACCAGTTTTAAAGAAGGATACTGCAAACTAGAAAAAGTGTAGAGGTGAGCTACAGAATACAGAGGATGAAAAACATTAGCTATAAAGAAAGTCTAGAAAAACTGTGTTTTCTTTAGCAAAATAGGCCCCTCAGGTGGGATATGATCCAGGGACGGCTGGCAGCCAGCCTTAGGCCTGGGGGGTCAAATCCGGTCAAGTGGCCCATTGCACCGAGAGGAGAGTAAAAACACATTTCCCATGTGATTGAAAGAGGGGGCAGTCACCTAAACAGACACACTCGCTGACAGGCACACACACAGTTGTTGATTTGACACACACTAACAAAAACACACTCACTGACCGGCGCGCGTGCACACACACACTGTTACAAGCATACTGACACACTGACATATTGGCAAAAACATAATATTCAAAGGTATAATTGATATGTATGTAAACAGGTTATCGATCTAAGAAGAAATCTGATTGCCATTATGGAGTCGACAAGTAATTTGTGTCTTTTTGTGGCATAATTGGAAATCACTAAATTTTTGTTGCCTTCCTTTGGACTAACAACATAAAATAGGTTTTAAAGGATACACTTGATGGATTTAGTCTTTTTTAAACCGACATTACTATGTAACAAACATACACCTATTTAACTACCTTGTTAACTAACTGTATTTTTGTTTCGTTTTTGTCAATATTTATTTTATTGAGTTATACCAGCGGTTCCCAAACGGTGTGCACACATGGGTGCCGCGGAATGTTTCCCCGGTGCTATGATTTTAGCACCGGGTAACATTACTGAACAGGGTCCCGGTTGGGTGCCGCAATCCTTTAAGACCGCGACCGGACCCCTGTAATGTCAGCTGGCAGGGAGGATGTGACAGCCCGTCACTTCCTCCCAGCATCCTGCAGGGAGGCTACTGCAACATGAGGGGAGAGGGGCATGAAGGCCTCCAGACCTCTCACTCCCACAGCAGCAGGACTCCAAGCCACCCTCCTGGCACATGAGGTAAGCTGAAAGGAGGGTGGCTGGAGATATAAAATAAAAAAATAAAAAAATCACTTGTGTATGTGTGTGTGTGAGTATGAGTGTGTGTGTATGTGTGTGTCAGGGTGTGCGTGTGTGTGTGTGTGTTTATATACTGTATATACTCGAGTATAAGCCTACCCGAATATAACCCGAGGCCCCTAATTTTACCCCAAAAAACTGGGAAAACATATTGACTTGAGTATAAGACTAGGGTGGGAAATGCAGCAGCTACTGGTAAATTTCTAATTAAATTAGATCCTAAAAAATTATGTTAATTGAATATTTATTTACAGTGTGTGTATATAATGAATGCAGTGTGTGTATATAATGAATGCAGTGTGTGTGTATGAGTGCAGCGTGTGTGTGTATGAGTGCAGCGTGTGTGTATTAGTGCAGCGTGTGTGTGTGTATTAGTGCAGTGTGTGTGTGTGTGTATGAGAATGCAGTGTGTGTGTGTGTGTGTGTGAGTGCAGTGTGTGTATGAGTGCAGTGTGTGTATGAGTGCAGTGTGTGTATGAGAATGCAGTGTGTGTGTGAGAATGCAGTGTGTGTATGAGAGTGCAGTGTGTGTGTGTGTGTGTGTGAATGCAGTGTGTGTGAATGCAGTGTGTGTATGAATGCAGTGTGTGTATGAATGCAGTGTGTATGAGTGCAGTGTGTGTGTGTGATGCAGAGTGTGATGCAGAGCCTTGGTGGGGGGTGGGCATTTTTATTATTATTTTTTTAATTATTATAATTGTAATATTATTTGTGTTATATTCATTATTTTTATTATTATTTTTTAATATTATTATTTTATTTTATTATCATATTTATTTTTTTCGTCCCCCCTCCCTGCTTGATACATGGCAGGGAGGGGGGCTCTCACTCCCTGGTGGTCCAGTGGATGGGCTGTGTAGGAGGGGCCTGGCAGAGCTCTTACTTACCTCTCTTGCTGCTCCTGTCATCTCCCTTCTCCTCCGTGCTGGTCCGTTCAGCACCTCTGTCAGCTCAAAGTGTAAGTCTGGCGAGAGCCGCACTATGACCCCGCGGCTCTCGCGAGACTTACACTGGGAGCTGACAGAGGTGCTGACCGGACCGGCGTGGAGGAGAAGGGAGATGACAGGAGCTGCAGGAGAGGTAAGTAAATGCTCTGCAGCCCCCACAGCCCCCTGTCTGTATTATGGCAATGTAAATTGGCATAATACAGACACTGACTCGAGTATAAGCAGTTATACTCAGAGTTGGGGTTTTTCAGCACAAAAAATGTGCTGAAAAACTCGGCTTATACTGGAGTATATACGGTATATATATATATATATATATATATATATATATATATGTATGTCAGCGTACTTCTGTGTCTGTGCACACATCTGTGTATGTGCTTCTGTGTGTCAGGGTGTGTGTTTTTATGTCAGTGTGTGTATCTGTGTCATGGTTTGGGCATGTATCAATGTTTGTGTGTGTCAGGGTGCATGTTTGTATATGTTGGTGTGTATCTATGTGTGTGTGTACTGTGTATATATATATATATATATATATATATATTTTATTTTTTTTCCATTGGTTCCCTGCACACACACTTTCAGATTTTAGCAAAATGCCCGGTGCATTACAGCCATAGCCAAAAAATACAGAATATACTGAAAAAAGGCTTACACTCACGGTCTGTTTCTTAGATAAAACTTTCTTCTTTATTCCAAAGCTTGTTAAAACATACCGTATATACTCGAGTATAAGCCGACCCGAATATAAGCCGAGGCCCCTAATTTTACCCCAAAAAACTGGGAAAACTTATTGACTCGAGTATAAGACTAGGGTGGGAAATGCAGCAGCTACTGGTAAATTTCTAAATAAAATTAGATCCTAAAAAAAATATATTAATTGAATATTTATTTACAGTGTGTGTATAATGAATGCAGTGTGTGTATAATGAATGCAGTGTGTGTGTATGAATGCAGTGTGTGTGTGTATGAGTGCAGTGTGTGTGTGTATGAGTGCAGTGTGTGTGTGTGTATGAGTGCAGTGTGTGTGTGTGTGTGTATGAGTGCAGTGTGTGTGTATGAGTGCAGTGTGTGTGTATGAGTGCAGTGTGTGTATGCGTGCAGTGTGTGTGTATGAGTGCAGTGTGTGTGTATGAGTGCAGTGTGTGTGTATGAGTGCAGTGTGTGTGTATGAGTGCAGTGTGTGTGTATGTGTGCAGTGTGTGTGTATGAGTGCAGTGTGTGTGTATGTGTGTATGAGTGCAGTGTGTGTGTATGAGTGCAGTGTGTGTGTATGTGTGCAGTGTGTGTATGTGTGCAGTGTGTGTATGTGTGCAATGTGTGTGTGTGTGCAGTGTGTGTGTATGTGTGCAGTGTGTGTGTATGTGTGCAGTGTGTGTGTATGTGTGCAGTGTGTGTGTATGTGTGTGTGCAGTGTGTGTGTATGTGTGCAGTGTGTGTGTATGTGTGCAGTGTGTGTGTATGTGTGCAGTGTGTGTGTGTGTGCAGTGTGTGTGTGTATGTGTGCAGTGTGTGTGTATGTGTGCAGTGTGTGTGTGTATGTGTGCAGTGTGTGTGTATGTGTGCAGTGTGTGTGTGTGTGTGTGTGTGTGTTGCAGTGGTGGGGGATTGGGCAATTTTATTATTTTATTTATTATTATTTTGTATTATTTTAATATATTTTTTTTCCTTATTATTTTTTATTTAATTATTATTTTTATTTTCCTCCCCCCTCCCTGCTTGATACATGGCAGGGAGGGGGGCTCCTTCCCTAGTGGTCCAGCATTGGCAGTTCAGTGGGGGGTGGGGGGGAGAGGGGGCTGGCAGAGATCTTACTTACCCGTCCTGCAGCTCCTGTCAGCTCTCTCCTCCTCCGCGCCGTCCGTGCAGCTCCCTCTGTCAGCTCACACTGTAAGTCTCGCGAGAGCCGCGGCTCTCGCGAGACTTACACTGGGAGCTGACCGAGCTGCTGAACGGACGGCACGGAGGAGGAGAGAGCTGACAGGAGCTGCAGGACGGGTAAGTAAGATCTCTGCCAGCCCCCTCTCCCTCAGTCTGTATTATGGCAATGCAAATTGCCATAATACAGACTATGACTCGAGTATAAGCCGAGTTCCGGTTTTTCAGCACAAAAAATGTGCTGAAAAACTCTGCTTATACTCGAGTATATACGGTAATCTTAGTCATCAACGTTTCAGCCATCTCTTGTGGCTTTGATCAGGATCAGTTCAGCACACTGATCCTGATGAAAGCCACAAGAGATGGCTGAAACGTTGATGACTAAGATTATGTTTTAACAAGCTTTGGAATAAAGAAGAAAGTTTTATCTAAGAAACAGAGCGTGAGTGCAAGCCTTTTTTCAGTATATTCTATATATATATATATATATATATATATATATATGTGTATGTGTCGGTGTCTATATGAATTTGTGTATACGTGTGTGTATTTATATGCATCTGTGTGTTAATGTGCATGGATATCTGTGTAAGTATGTATGTGGTAGTGTATGCGCATACATCCACGCAGTCAAACACCAGCACAACATACAAGCACACTCCTGCAATCTAACTCAAATTTTACATACACACACCCCTGCATTCAAACTAAAAAATATAATATACAAACACACCCCTTCACTCAAACACAAATACTTTACACAAATGTACATCCGCATTTAAAAGTAAACATTACATTCACACACCCCTGCAATCAAACGCAAACATCACATACAAACACACCCCTGTATTAAAACACAAGAAATGTATACAAGCACCCCTTCAAAAACACTGTACATTACACCATAGCACCAGTAAATGCTGCAGCGCTGTACAGATACGCAACCTAGAAATGTTGACTTGGGGCGCCTTGGAAAAATACTGAACTATTAAGGGTGCCTTGAACCTAAAAGTATGGGAACCACTGAGTTATACAATACAGAAACAAAAGAAAAAGGGTTTGGGACATATGCAAATTTGTCAGAAGTATAGTGCAAACAGCTCCTTGATATGACAGCCACAATCTGAAAATAATATACAGTATAATCAAAAAATTATAAAGCTTAACAGACATGTCTAAATGTATCTGGCAACTTTAGCATAAATGTAAGACATGGTGAGTATGATATATAAGTGCAAACATGAAACATACTGAGGAAAGCATGGAGGTATGCGTAGCAATAACTATACATATTGTCGTATCAAAAATGCGAGACATGTTGAGTATCACTTGTAAATTACAATGATCAGGCTAGGTAAGCATGTCTGGACATAAATTGAAATATAGGCTGTGACTTTCCAGACAGTAAAATTACTGATAAGGTATTTGCAGTTAGTGAACAACTAATACCAAGATTGAGACTCAGGCTAAGGAAGCATGTCTGTACAATAAGCATATACTGGGTATATAAGTAATTAGGATTGGATAGACATATATGTAGCAAGCCAGATTTAAATAAAATAAAAAAATAAAAAATAATGCAGAAATAGATAACATGCTAGGTATATTATATATACTGCTGGGCACTAGTGAAGTAAACGCAAGGAAAAACACATAAAACTGCAGTATTGAAAATGTGTGAAAGATAAAACACTCTGCAGATGTTTAACCAACTCCGCAGATACGTCATAAGAAAGAGTCTATGCTAGACCTAATACTTCCTCTTTCCCCCTTAGGACTAAATAGAAGATGCTGACTTTCCAGGTGTACTTTATGCCTTATACACACCATCGCACACCAAGAGACCGGGGGGTTGGCTGTGGGGCAGCAGAGGAGTCAGTGATTTGCAGGCTTCCCCAAACTCCGGCCCTCCAGATGTTGCTGAAGTACAACTCCCATGATTCTATGAATGAAATAGATAGGCTGAGAATCATGGGAGTTGTAGTTCAGCAACATCTGGAGGGCCGGAGTTTGGAGAAGCCTGGATTAGAGCGTGTCACGTGCGGAGGGATCGGCAGTCTCCCCCAGATGCGTATTAGGTCAGGCCACACGGCCGGACTACGTGGTCTCCCAGTGTAACAACAAGAATCAGTATCTAGGGGTGCCCAATCAGATGCAGGTCGGTACACCAGTCTCAGAAAACTGTACCCGATGTGGATTTTGACAGAAAAGGTTTTGTGTGCGTTTAAGCCGGAGTTATTAGTAAGCATGTCTGGCCATTGTGGCTGTCAGGCCCGCCCCCAAATAACTATTTTAATTGATACATATTTAGATTAATAATATAAGCAACATTTTGGAAGAGCCACTACTTTTGGTGTCATTCAGTATTAGGTAGCAGGGTTTTGTATTCCTTGCCCTTTACAGAGTTGAAAATCTCCTCACATTGTCTTGCTTGTGGCAAACCTCATTGCTTTTTCCACAATACATGTAAAATTAAGGTGCACTATGCCTTTAAATACACTATGAACATTTAATATAGAGAGTACAACTAATATATAATTAGCAATTCCTATTGAGATAGACTTATTGATAAATCTCTAGTTTTACACACTATATTAAATGTTTATAGTGTATTTAAAGGCACAGTGCACCTTCATTTTACATGTATTGTGGAAAAAGCAATGAGGTTTGCCACAAGGAAGACAATGTGAGAACAGAGGTTGCTCAACTCTGTAAAAAGACAAGAAACACAGAACACTGATACCTAATATAGTGTATTTAAAGGCATAGTGCATCTTAATTTTATTACACGACAGGAGGCTTTCTATTTTGCATAAACTTTCTTTACTTTATGCCTCCAGCAGCACAAGTCAATCAATCAAATGAAAAAAGTTTTAACCAATCAGAGTCCAGCACATATAGCATATAAGTCCCTGACAGACTCTCCATTTCCTCTTTCTTTGCTGCTCCAGCCAAGGCACAGGTCAGAGTATTGATTTTTTCTGCTAGTCATAATATTCATTCATATCCTATTATTATTATTCATAATTTTATTTAAGCATAGCTCTTCTTATTTTGTTTTATCTAGTGTCTAAACGTTTTTCAGTTTCTCTGGTTGAGTTTTTGTCTGTTAGTCATACTGTTTTATTCTATTCCCTATTGCTATATTCATAATTTTATTTAAACCAAAACGAATTTTTAGTTCCATAGATCGAGTTCTTTCCCTTCCAGGTTTTCCCCTGCTTTCCCTCCCTATCACTCCCTTCCCGGTTTCCTATCATTTTCCCACGGCACGATCGCGGGTAGCTACCGTGATCGCGCTTAACATTAGGTGCGAGGATTACCTCTAGGGGGGGGGGGGGGATTCGTGTGGGGAGGTGGGAGCGGGGAGACCCGAAATTTTTTCTGTCGTTTTGTAACTGGCGGGCGCGATCGCGGCTAACACCGCGACCGTGGACCGCTCAGCATTTTGGCGCGAACGGCGGCCATCTTGGATCTCGCGGAAGACCGCGAAATCCAAGTTGGCCGTCTTGGATTCTGGCAAACCGTCATTCAAACGGTCGGCCACTTACTCCCAATACACCTAGCCAACCAGTAAAGCTCATACTTACCTAAAAGTGTTGGATTTCAACTGTGCATATAAATCTGTGGAAATAAATTATTAACAACAGATTTGGATTTAAAGGAACAGTCAACTGCTTCATATTCAAACAAGTCTGTGGAGATAAAATATTGGAATATAATTAAATATACAATTTAAAGAGACACACTGATTTTCTCAGCATAAGTGTACTCTCCAGAGGTGACCCCTCTGAGTGGGGTGACCCCCCACTAGCACACTGAATATTATTATTAAAGGGGTGACCCCCCTGCACTGGGTGACCCCCAGGCGTGTGCTGCCACTGCACCAAGCTATACAATCATTGGGGTGACCCCCCTATACATAAGCTGCAGATATTGACACCGGCACCCTCCACTTTACGACTCGGGTGACCCGTAACAATCCTCCAGACATCGGAGGCAAAATCTATGATAATATATTTCCATTGGGCTATCATTATTGGAACACGTCCTACAAACTTATTATTGGACCACACAGGCTGAACGAATTACACCTGTCAATTTATGACCACTTACCCCGGTCTCACAGAGGGTGACCCCCTCACCAGCCCATAATTGCAGCAACGGTGCAACACTTACAGGACCGGTCTACGAACCGCTTGGGTCCATTCTCATACACTGGGGAACCCTAGTCGTAAGTGGAAGGCCACAATACTCATTACCGTTTACTCAGTATTTCGGTAACTGACCCTGTCCTATCTCCCACAGACAGACCGTGGCATCATGAGCGAATCCTCTCAACCCACACAACCAGACTTTCAGTCAATGATTAACTCCGCAGTAGCGGCCTCCATGGAAAAGGCTATAGCAAAATTATGGTCACATAATTCAAGCGAGGATCCTGAGACTAAAGACCTGGAACGGTCTACAGGGGACTTGGTTTCATCCAAGAGACATTGGAAAGGTAATGGACCAGCCCCACGGAAATCGAAGGGCAAAGCTCCACTGAAAAGGAGCCGCCAGGCGGAACGCCAAGACCCTTCTACCCTTCCACTATCTTCTTCTGATGAGGAAGAACATAACCCACCTCCGGCACTAGAGGTTATGGACGAATGGAAGGTGGAGGATTCACCGTCCGAAGAGGAAAACTGGCGGGCACGCCAAGATGATTCTGGGTCGGACCCAGATGAAGACAGAGACACCCGTCACGGGCAGAGGAAACCCCGCATCCGGACAGACGGATCGGAAGAGTTCCTGGACCCCCAGGGCACACCGATGTTTGACCCACGCACAATACGCCACCCAAGGTCATCAGAGTGGGGCCTCCCAGACCATCTGGCCCAATTCATTCATTTCTGGCTACGGCAGCCAATGGAAAGAGAAGTACGCGCAAGACTAAAGGCCGAGTGTCCGAGACCCTTACTTCCGGACAAGATTGCCCATACCCCAGAATTCGACGCTACAGTAGTATTGTTCATGTCACGAGTGGGCCGTGATCCACGCAAAGGCATCGAGAAGGGCCTCAAAGCCTCTCAGGATAAGCTTTTAGACATGCTAGGACCACTAGCAAAGATGTTGTATCTGGCCAATGACGCCCTCACTGGGGGTAGTACTCTAGACGCCCATGCAATTAGGGAATGGGCTCAACGGGCGATCTGCATGCTGGGCAATACCAACGCAGCCCTATGTACAGAGAGACGCAAGGCCGCCCTGCTCAAAATGGACTCTAAACTGCTGGAACTGGGGAAAAAGGAGTTGGGCCCGCAAGCCAACGGCCAATTGTTTGGGGAACCTTTCATTGGCGAATTAAAGAAGCACGTGAACCTCTTCACCACTTTAAGCAAAACTCAAACTTCGATCAAACAAGTTTTCCGTAAACCCTCAATATACAGGGGGGTTTTCGGCAGGGCTGGTCGCCAACGGGGCCGAGCCACCAGCCGCTTCTGGCCGACAGGCCCCAGAACTCAAACGTTGCAAGCTTTCTTCCCATCAAGACCACCGTTCACCAGAGGCACCTTCCGCCCCAGAGGGGCACGTACCCGTGGCCGCGGACGCATCAATTCAGGTGAGCACTCAAACACCAATTCATTGCCATTCTCACTTAACTGCTGGCAGATTGTCTCTTTTTTCGTAGAATTGGGAAAAGATTTCTGCAGACGCCTGGATCCTAAGTACGGTCAAGGGCTACGAGATAGATTTCACGGACACTCCTTTCCAGACACGCCATCCACAACCAATAAGAACATCGTCGGAACACGCCAAACTCATAGACGAAGAGATTCCGACCTTATTCCTCAAAGGAGCGGTCGAATTCGCTCCGGACGACACGGGATTCATCAGCAACATGTTTGTTGTTCAGAAAAAGACGGGAGACTACCGACCCGTCATCAATCTGCGAGAACTCAATACATTCGTAGCCTACAGACATTTCAAAATGGAAGGCGTCCATCTCCTCAGGGATCTACTACTGGATCACGACTGGTTCACCCGCTTGGATTTACTGTCAGTCCCGATGGCCCAATCCAGCCGGCCATTCCTTCGCTTCCACTGGAAAGGTCGAACATGTCAGTTCACATGTCTCCCGTTCGGACTCAGTTCCGCTCCTTGGTGCTTCACAAAACTACTCAAGCCGGCAGTGGCGCATTTAAGGACATTGGGTGCTCGGTGCCTAATTTACCTAGACGACATTCTGATATTCTGCGAGAGCGAATCCAGACTTCGATCTCAAACGAAATCGGTAGTGCACTTTCTGGAATCTTTAGGCTTCATAGTGAACGAAGAGAAGTCATCACTTTCCCCGGCGGATTCGAGATAGACTCAGTGTCTTGTACGCTGCGTCTCCCCAAAGCGAAGATCGCGAACATTCGGAAGGAGATACAACGTTTCCTGAGAAGAGACACGGTCCCTCTGAGGCTCTTGGCCAGAATAGTAGGTCTGCTGTCATCTTCCATACAGGCGATCTTCCCGGGACCCCTTCACTACCGGGCCATGCAGAGGTTGAAAGCTCTCCATCTCAGACGGGGACACTCGTACGTTCAGGAAATCGAATTGACTGCGGAGGTACGGACGGAACTCCGTTGGTGGCTCCTCCACATGGAAGCTTGGAACGGCAGGGCCATCTTCGGTCCGAACCCGGATTTTGTTGTGGAATCGGACGCCAGCCTATGGGGTTGGTGAGCCCACTGCGCGCACGCATCCACGGGGGGACCATGGTCGGAAGAGGAAAAACAACTTCACATCAACTGCCTGGAACTGATAGCCGGTTCCTTTGCTATCTGCAGCCTAGCCAAGAACATGTCCGATTGTTGCATACTCCTACGTATGGACAACATATCGGCGGTTCAGTACGTGAATCACCTGGAGGGAGCCAGGTCACGGGCCTTGACAGAGACCACCAAGGACATATATCGTTTTTGTCTTCCACGCAATATAACACTCAGAGCGGAATACTTACCGGGTCTCAACAATCTCACAGCAGACTGGTTTTCACGTCACTGGCGGGACAACAGCGATTGGCAGCTGAATACAACGATCTTCGACATGGTGAGAACACTCAGAGGACCACTCCACATAGACCTTTTCGCATCCCGCACGAATGCACAACTACCAAGGTATTACAGCTGGCTACCGGATCCGCAGAGCGAGACGGTAGATGCGTTCCTACAACGCTGGCCATCGGTAGGAGCATACGCATTCCCACCTTTTTCGATGATAGCAAGGGTACTACACAAACTTCGGATGTCCAGAACATCGTTGATTCTAGTGACACCACTGTGGAGAAGCCAAGCGTGGTTCCCGGACCTACTGGCATTGTCACAGGACCATCCACTAGTATTACCAACTTTTCCAACGATTCTTACGAACCCGGGTGCAGAACCTCATCCACTAATAATGCAGGACCGTCTAGAGTTAGCGGTCTGGACTCTTTCAGGGGATCCTGGACAGCCCCAGATCTATCGCAAACGACTAAAGACCTCCTATGGGATTCATGGGCTCCGGGTACACGACGGAGCTACATGGCAGCATGGAATGTTTGGGACAGCTGGTGTTTGGGACGGAGTCTCGATCCCTTTACAGCACCTGTCTCAGCCATATTAAATTTCCTTGCACACCTTTTCACCGACGGAAAATCATACAGATCTATTAATGTTACTCGCTCCGCTATCTCAGCAGCGCACATCCCTATCAATGGTACCCCAGTGGGACAAGACGCATTAGTGTGCAGACTCTTAAGGGGCATAAAATTAGCCAGGCCACCAGCTCCGAAATATCAACATCTATGGGATGTGGACGTGGTCATTCGTTTCATTAGGGACTGGCCTGATAACACGACCCTGTCACTCAGACAATTGACAGCCAAACTCACTTTGTTGTTATGTTTAGTATCATTTCGTCGGGTTTCGGATGTTCGGGCATTCGACGTAGATGGGTTCTCTATAACCCCCGTCGGTGTTGATTTTTGATTTCACGCAGGACAAAGACGGACTCCAAATCCGTGTCCTACCCCTTTTTTCCAATGGTTCCTCGTCTTTGTGTCGTCGATACACTGCTCAGGTATGTTGAGGTCACGGCGCCCCTAAGGGCTTCGGGATCCGGACAATTACTAATCTCATACACCAAACCTCACAAACCGGTTACTACAACTACATTAGCCAGGTGGATAAGATGGTTACTATCGTTAGCGGGAATTGACACTAGTTTTGGGGCCCACTCAGTAAGGGGGGCAGCGGCATCTAGAGCCCTTATGACGGGAGCCTCTTTGACTGATATTTTGCGTACGGCAGATTGGACACGAGAGAGTACCTTCAGGGTATTTTATTTTCGCCAATCGTCGCACGCGTCCTTTGCGTTTTTACCACAGCGTTAAAAATGCAAAATAGGAAGCCTCCTGTCATGTAATAAAATTGTAGAGTATGCTAACGTAGTGTACAGATAATCTTAATTTTAATAATGACAGGAGGCAAGTATTTTCCCTCCACTTGCTCTCCCGCCCTATACTCTTGGGGGGACGCTAGGGTGTCCACTGGTAAGTATTACTCGAGGGACACATACTGTAGAAGACGGTAAAAACGACACCAAAGGACATTTGACATGACGATAGCTTTTGACATAACAATTCTCAGATTATATCTGTATCATACGGTAGACTCAGGTTTACATTATTCAACAATAAAATGTATTACAGTAATTTTCATGTGGACAGTTATAGAAGATGTGGTGTACGGCCAACAGTGGTTTTCCACAACCTTTCACTTGTTTCTATGTTTTTCAGCTTGACATCACACGGTTAACATCGCAAGGTAAAGCGGACACCGATTCCAAGTATTCACAGTTTATACCGCAAGTTATCAAGTTCTACTGTTCAAAGTTCTTCAACACAGCTTCGGAAGTTTTTCTCCAGACATGGATACATCAAAGAAAGAGGAAATGGAGAGTCTGTCAGGGACTTATATACTGTATGTGCTGGACTCTGATTGGTTAAAACTTTTTTCATTTGATTGATTGACTTGTGCTGCTGGAGGCATAAAGTAAAGAAAGTTTATGCAAATACTCGCCTCCTGTCATTATTAAAATTAAGATTATCTGTACACTACGTTAGCATAATCTACAATTTTACATTTATTGCAACAGAGGGTGTTTTATTGAGTCTTTGTACTACATAAGGTTACTGCTGCATCTATCAAACTTTTTTTGTTTGTTTTTTTTCACGCAAATAAGCGCCATATATTCACTTTTGTATTCCACAATTTGCTTTTTCCCACTATGTTTTCCCTGTGGCAAACATCAAATATAAATATACGCTGTTGCGGAGTGTTTCACTTGGGAGCTTCAATGCACCTACTCATGCTAGATGAAATATAATTTAAAAGTTCACATTCCAAAAAGCCTCTTGTTAATAATAAAAAAAAATAAAAAAAAATCAAGATTACAGCACAGATTCATGTGTTCTTTTTCTCAGACCATACATCTTTTCCTATCAGAGGTCTGTAGTCTTAAAGCTGCCAAAGATGTTAGCTCTCCGTTCAATACTCTGACTTCACTGCTCTGTTTGATGTTGCTGGTTACTCTCAAATGCCTTTCATTCTTTGAAATCATTACTCCTCTCTTATTTGTGTTGTTCCTTGGCTCAAACAGTCCATTTTTTCAGCCAGACTCTCGTTATTTCTCATCAACTCTTCTTTGGACAATTGTTTAAAAAATATTCATGGCTGTGTCTTATAAAATATGATAATTTTTAGACACATTATAGACTGGCATGGATACATCTATATTCTTTAGAACAGTATACAAAATTACAATTAACCATTCCCCTCTAATAAATAAAACACAAGCACCTTTCTGTGTATATTGCAGAATAACTGACAAAGCCATCCCACGACAGACCTGCATAACCAAACAATGCCCTCATTATCTACACCAGGGATCAGCAACTTACGGCACGTGTGCCATGCATAGTACTCGGGGTGCTTTGTAATGCACTCAAGGCTACCAGAGCCAAACAGGCATGGCCCATCAGGAGGCGTGCCTGAGCACACCCTAATCACAACTCCGTGCTGCACTGCCTATGCTTAAGGCAGACTAACATGTCGGGTCTTCGGTATATGACCGAGGACCCGACACAGGAGGGGGCCCGGCGCCTTGCCCACAATGCCGCCGGGTGCGAGGCCCCTCCTGTCAGTCCAGCCTCAGTCTGCAGTTCCGCCGGGAGTGAGCTGCAGACTGAGGTGTCTCGCGATCTCCAGCCTGTCAGAGCGTTTCCGCGGCAACGCTCTGCCTGGAGATCGCGAGACTCACCATGTGGTCAGCAGCTCACTCCCCGCGGAGCTGCAGACTGAAGAGAAAGGGCAACCACTGGACCACCAGGGCAGGTATTTATAAAACCCCTCTAGCCCCTGTCACTCACTGCCCCTCCACCCCCCTTCTAACCCCTGTCACTCACGGCCCCTCCACCCCCCTTCTACCCCCTGTCACTCACTGCCCCTCCACCCCACCCCATCCTACCCCCTGTCACTGCCCCTCCACCCTGACCGTACAACCTGTCGCTGCTCCTCTACCCCCCTACTCCCTGCAACTGCCCCTCTACCCCTCCTAACCCATGTCACTGGCCCTCTACCCCCTCAACCCCTGTCACTGCCCTTCTACGCCCCCATCCCCTGTCACTACCCCTCTACCCCCTGTCACAGCCCCTCCACCCCCGCCCTAACCCATCACTGCCCCTCTACCCCCCTAACCCCTGTCACAGTCTTTCTACCCCCCTATTCCCTGTCACTAGCCCTCTACCCCGTCACTGCTCCTCCACCCCCACCCCACTGCCCTTCTACCCCCTAACCCCTGTCACTACTCCTCTACCTCCTGTCACTGCCCCTCCACCCCCCTAACCCCTGTCACTGCCCCTCTACCCCCTATCCCTACCCCTCCACCCCCCCTAACCTCTGTCACTGCCCCTCTACCCCCTATCCCTACCCCTCCACCCCCCTAACCCCTGTCACTGTCCCTCTACCCCCCTAACACCTGTCACTGCCCATCTACCCCACTAACCCCTGTCACTGCCCCTCTACCCCCCTGTCACTGCCCCTCTATCCCCAGTCACTGCCCCTCTATCCCATGTCACTACCTCTCTACCCTTGTCACTGCCCCTTCACCCCCAACCCTTGTCACTGCACCTCTACCCCCTGTCACTTCCCCACCACTCCCCCTAACCCCTGTCACTGCCCTCTCTACCCCCTGTCACTGCTCCACCACCCCCTAACTCCTGTCACTGCCCTCTCTACCCCTAACCCTGTAACTGCTCCTCTACCACCTGTCACTGCCCCTCCACCACCCTCTACCCCCTGTTACTGCTCCTGCCCCCACCCCTGTCACGGCCCCTCCACCCCCCAACCCTGTCACTGCGCCTCCACCCCCCAACCCCCTGTCACTGTCCCTCTACCCCGTCACTGCCCCTCCACCCCCTTCCCCGTCACTGCCCCTCCTCCCCCACTATCCCCTGTCACTGCTCCTCTACCCCCTGTCACTTCCCCTCCACCCCCCTTACCCCATGTCACTGCCACTCCACCCCCCTTCCCCCTGTCACTGCCCATCTACCCCCAGTCACTGCCCATCTACCCCCTGTCACTGCCCATCTACCCCCTGTCACTGCCCCTCCACCCCCACACCCCCTGTCACTGCCCCTCTACCACCTGTCCCTGCCCTTCCACCCTCTCTACCCCCTGTCACTGCTCCTTCCTCCGCCCGTCACTGCTCCTTTCTCCCTACCCCGTCAATGCTCCTCCACACCCCCTGTCACAGCCCCTCCACCCCCGCATCACCAGTCACAGCCACTCCAGCCCCCACCCTGTCATCCCCACGGACACACCCTGTCACATCCCCCCGCCACACACCCTGTCACCCCCACCCACACCCTGTAACCTCCACCCACACCCTGTAGCCCCCTCGCACACACACCCTATCACAGCCCCTCTTCAGACACTCTGTCACCCCCACCCACACCCTATCATCCCCCCCCCCCACACACACACGGTCACCCCATACACATACACTATCACCATTCCCAAACACTCTCAGCCCCCACACGGCAACGCTCGATTCCATGTGGTGCTGGGACTTGCATGAGAGCCTTAACCCGGTGGAGCTGCAGAGCCCCTACAGTGCCACCAGACCACCAGGGAATATGCTGACCACCCCCCTCCCTGGATGCAGGTACGAAACAAGGTGGGAGGAGAAGGGGGTGGTGGTAAACACTTAAAAAAATATTAAAATAAGTATAATGAAATTAAAAGGCTGCTCCCTTCTCAGACCCCTATCATAGCCTGCAGAGCTTCTCTCACACAACAACCCAGCCCTCACAATCACACACAATGTACTCCACACACACTGCACCCCTCACAATCACACACACTGCACCCCTTACACGCTGCACCCCTCACAATCACGCACACTGCACCCCATGTATATATGTGTGTATGTATGTATATATATATATATTTGTGTATGTATATATAAAAATACATATACATGCAGTGTATGTGTGTGCTTTAGGGTGCACACCCTAATGCAATAGGCTGTGCACACCTATGTCAGGAGCAGTGGCGTACACATGACCTATGGGGCCCCGGTGCAAAAATTGATCCATGGCCCCCCCCACGCACGCTTACTCTGCGCAGGCCGGGGCCGCAACACATGGCGGCGGGCACCTGGTCGCAGGGGTTGCGACCGCGGTATGTACACCAGTGCATGCAGATGCACACACACTTAAAGGACCACTACAGACACCCAGATCACATCAGCTCAATGAAGTGGTCAGGGTGTCAGGTCCCTCTAGTTTTAACCCTGCAGCTAAAAGCATAGCAGTTTCAGAGAGGGTTAATCCAGCCTCTAGCGGCTGTCTCACTGACAGCCGCTAGAGGAGCTTCCGCGATTCTAAGACACTGAACGTCCATAGGAAAGCATTGAGTAATGCTTTCCTATGGGCGGTTTGAATGCGCGCACGGCTCTTGCCGTGCATGCGCATTCGGATCTGAGCGGCGGAGGGATCCCCAGCGCCAAGGGAGTCTGGCGCTGGAGAAAGGTAAGTGCTGAAGACACACACACACTATCAAGAACAGACGCATACACACTAGCTAACAGACACACACACATTTACTGACAGAGACACACTCAGCGACAGACATACATACACACTCACTTACAAAACATACACTCTCACTGACAAACACACACTCACTAACAGACATCAAACAGACTCACTAACACAAACACACAGTAACACTCACTGACACTCACTAGCAGACACACACTCACTGACACTCACACTAACACACACTAACACTCACAGTAACACTAACACACACGCTAACACTCACAGTAACACTAACACACACACACGCTAACACTCACAGTAACACTAACACACACACTAACACTCAGAGTAACACTAACACACACACACACACACTAACACTCACAGTAACAGTAACACACACACCAACACTCACAGTAACACTAACACACACACTAACACTCACAGTAACACTAACACACACACTAACACTCACAGTAACACTAACACACACACACTAACACTCACAGTAACACTAACACACACACACTAACACATTTTTTTTAAAAATTTAATCCCCCTAGCCTCCTTACCTTTTGGAGTGCTGAGGGGATTCCCTGGGGTCCAGTGGTGCTGCTGGGCTCCTAGGCGGGCAGTCAGGCTGGCCGGTGCGCGAGGGAGCACTCTCCCCTGAGTGCTTCCTCTTCAGCTCCCTCACGCGCCGCGTAGGGATGCCGGAAGATGACGACATCTTCCGGCTCCGGTATCAGTGCGGTGCGCGAGTGAGCTGAAGAGGAAGCACTCAGGGGAGAGTGCTCCCTCGCGTGACCGCAGGACCAGCCAGTCGGGTGTAAGCAGGGCCAGCCTCGGGGGGCCCGGAGGTGGCCGGCTCCTGGGCCCCCCAGGAGAAGAGGCTGGCCCAGAGCGTACATACCAGGTCGCAGGGGCGGCCGGGCCCCCTGGTGGGCCGGGCCCGGTCGCAGCCACGACCCCTGCGACCCTGGTATGTACGCCACTGGTCAGGAGTCCTTAGTGCAAACCAAGTGGTGATTGCAGGTGGTGAAGGCCGATCCTCAATTTACGCATTGCAGTATTTAAAGGAAGTGATCTCAGAACGAAACCCTGCACGGGAGTAGAGCAACCCACAGCTGCTATCACAGCTCCTGCACCTGGCTAGCCCTGTCCCTACTGGGACCCAAGGAAATCACTCACACTGCTAGAAAAAACACAGAGCTGCAGAATAAGCCTCCCACCTATACAAATAATATAAAAAGTTCACACACAAACACACAGTCCCCACAAACACAACACCATGGACTATCCACATACACCACACAATGTGACATATCATCCACAGATAATTCCACTAACATCCCCCATACAAAGCCCACATTCATAGGTATTAAACGTCACAAACTACTCATGATCGTATTCTATACAATATTACAGCCCACATAGGCATAAATACAACTCTACAAAGCAATTGCGGTACCCACAAATAACACAAGCAGAATACTGTAACATACACAACTCAATATATCAAATATATCCATTTGGTACAGTACTACTAAAAGATTGCCTACCCCTGATCTACACTATGGTTCATCCGTTATTTAAATTTTTTAAAAGACAGACTTTAACCCCTTAACGACGAGTGACGGACGAGGTCCGTCACTCAGGGGATTGCCTTAACGACGAGTGACGAACCTCGTCCGTCACCCGTTAAAATTAACCCCAGATCGCCGCAATCGCGGCGATCTTGGGGTTAATGGTGCTCCGGTCTGCCTCTGCATTAGAGGCAGACCGGGAGCACCGGATCGGGCTGTCAGAGTACATGTGCCCGCTCTGACAGCATGCGAGAGCGGGCACATGTGCTCTCTATACTCACCTCCGCCTCCCTGCACTTCCTGGTTCTGTGTGAAGTGCAGGGAGCCGGATCTTCAGTGATCCTGCCCCCTGGTGACAAAACAATAAAGTTAAATTAAAATCCCACCCCCCTTTACCCATTTTAATATAAAATTAACCCCTTCCCTGCCAATTGATCACTGACTACAGTGATCAATTGGCAGGGATTACATTTTACTATGATCTGATTTTTTATTTATTTATTTATTTTTTTAACCCTCAGGGGTTAAACTTATTTTATTAATTAATAAAAAAATTTTAAAGTTATAAATTTAGCTAGCTGGGGAGGGTGGAAGTTAGTGGGGAATTGGGGGATTTAGTATTAGGCTAAGTAGGGGTTAACGTTAAAAAAAGTTTAAAAATAAGCTTTAAAAAGTTAAAAAATTAAGTTAAAAAAAAGTTTTAATAACGTTTAAGTATTACGTTTTAATAACGTTTAAAAAAAAAATGGAATGGCTGTGTCCCAAATGTGCCCCTCCGATGTCCACATATACCTGGCAAAGGTACATACGGGGGTATTTTTGTACTCAGCAGACATAGCTGAGCAACATATGAAGTATTATACAGTGGTAGTACACATATGGTTTGCAAAATATACTGTGCAAACTCACTTTGTGTGTCAAAAAGGCAGAAAAAAACGCTTATTACCACTACACCTGGTACACGCTAGCGGAAAAATGATCCCACGCTAAGGTTCAAAATATGCCTTTTGAAATACCATGGGGTGTCTACTTTAAGAAATGGTAGGCCTTTGTGGGGTAGTTTGAATTTAAAACCTGCGAAGATGCTTGGAAATTGCACTTAGGCCCGGCGTCAAAATTCAAAGTTCGGTAAAAACTGATATGGCTTGGTCTCCTATATGGCACTGTAGCTTCACGAAATAGTGCCATAGACATAAAATGGGGGTGTCCTTTTACTCAGAAGACTTAGCTGAGCATAATTTGGGGGGTTTGAACTCAGTGGCACATATGAAATATACAAAATGCCCAGCAAAAATGCAATCCGTATGTAAAAAATGCACAAAATTATTTTTTACCACATACTTTGGCATGTAATGGTGAAAAAAATGGGGGCATGTTAAGGCACAATATGCACCTTATGACATACCCTGGGGTGTCTACTTTTACAAATGGTAGGCCTTTGTGGGGTTTTTTTGAACAGTCAAACTGTTATAATACCCCAAATGGAAGCATAGGCTCATTAAATCCGTCTCTCAAAATTCTACTGTGAATACTGAAAAGGACAGGTCTCCTATATGGCACTGTAGCTTCACGAAATAGTGCCAAAGACATACAATGGGGGTACCGTTGTACTCATCAGAAGTAACTGAACACATAATAAAACTTTGTACAGGAATAGCACACACCAACTTTACAAAATACACATGAGAAGTTCTTTGTTATAAGTTTGTGTGCGAAAACCCCCAAAAAACACAATTTTACTCCAATATTTAGCAGAGGTTGGCGGTAAAATGGCTACGTAGAAAGTGTCAAAACAACCTTAGGTAAATAGCCTGTGGTGTCTACTTTATATAAATATATACTTTTGTGTGGCAATTTTGTTTTCTTTTATGGCTATAAAGCTTACAAGACAAACATACCAAATTCTAAAATCGCTCCATATTAAAAGTTTATTTTACTCCTTGTGCTTTGTGACCTGTAACTACCAAAAAAAAACTGAAAATCCCAGACACATTATATATTCTGTAAATCAGAACAACTAAATGAATTTATTTTTAATTACTTTCCTTAACCTGCACTAATTAGGCACACATTATTATTGCAAAAACTGTAAAAAAAAATCAAATTTTTTTCATTTTTTTTTGCATTTTTCTGTAGTTTTTTTATAATAAATAAGCATGTATATATATATATATATATATATATGTTACATCAAATGAAAGCCCTTTCTGTCCTTTAAAAAACGGTATATAATATGCGTCGGTGCAATAAATTAGTCAAATGCAAATTGCAGTTGAACGCAAACAGCAAAAAATGCAAAAAATGCCGTTGTCACAAAGTGAAAGACAAGCTTCCGAAGCTCTGTCCTTAAGGGGTTAAAAGACCGCATTGTTTTCCATAGACCACAGTCAAATAGTGTCCCCCTCTCCCATGCATCCGTCCTCAAGCAGGACCACACAGATAGTGAAACAAAATGTAAAAGCAAAATGAAAAACATCTAAATAATTCATTAATTTCTAGACATCTTACCTATACATTTGCTTTTTCATTTATACATATTTGCTATTCTCTAAAATTGCCATTTCCTTTATAAATATGAGGCTGATAGTATAGTCAAGTGTATCATGAAACATGAGTAAATTATATCTGGAATATAATGAGTGAATTATATCTGGAATTCTCTTTTTTTAGTACAGTTTTCCATTAGCGAAGCCCTGTATAGCCTGCATTATTTTGAAGAATGTATCCCATTTGCAGTATTCTCTTTTGTTGCAATACCACAAAAGGCCATCTGAAGAGTATGGTTGCACTTGCAACATCTCCGAATAACGTACAGCCTTTCTATGCGGTCATTAATGTTTTCTCAGTATAAGCCAAGTGTAGATATGGCCTGCTATATAAGTGATCATGTCCCATTCAGTTAAAAATTATCACAGTTTCTGTTCTCATTGCACAAGTAATAATTCTAATAATTCCAATAGCAGTTTGTTGTTTGCATTTGTATTGGATTAGCTAATATGTGAAAACTGTGAACAGATTTCCCTCTCCGTACCCTGATTCCTCTCCTGAAACGGTCATCAAAGCAAAACACTAAGCCCTCAATGAATACTATCCTCACAACCTACTTTTTTACCCTATCCTTACCTTTTGTGTCACTATACCCCACTCGCTCTAGCATGTAAGCTCATTGAGCAGGGTCTTCAATTCCTCTGTTCCTGTGAGTCCAACTCATCTGGTTACAAATGTCTGTTAGTCTACCCATTGTACACCGCTACGGAACTTTATGTTGGCGCTTTATAAATAATAATAATAATAATAATAATAATAAATAATATCTTACCAAGCAGCCATTTTTCAGATACACTCTGCATTTCAGGATTTTTTTTCCCAGCGATTTCACCGATACAGATTTTAGCTTGTCGCAGGGTCTTGCTGACTCTACCACCGCAAAGCTGCACTATTTCATAGAGTTTGTCACAAGGAGGTTGGCTGTGTTGAGAAATGAACATAGTTGGGAGTGTTCCAAGTAGTTCCTGCTGGTATTCCCCAGCGGATAGGTGGCGTTGTAATCGGTAAATCTGTATCGGGAAAAACACATTTTACAATAAATATATCAGCAAAAATGTCAACTCTCTTTTACCTGCATTATATTAATACAATCTTAACTCTAAAGGCAATTCTGAGTATTGGTAAATGATGTGTGTAAAAATGGCCCTGTCACTTGCAGAATTTCTATAGATGATCTTGTGCATGCACCGTAAGATGCAAGAGGCATCTATTGCACATTTTGAAAGAAGATGCATGTTATCTTTAGCCGTCGCAAGCAACAATGTGGTGGCAGAAACAATGCCATTTGCCAAATTTTGCCCAAGTGCGACAAAGTAGTTTTTATTTTGTCTTCTGCATATCTTCTTTTTGCTTTAGAATTTCAAATACGGTCCAAATGCAATTATTAAAAAAAGAAAAACAAATCTGGTACCATCCAGGAACATTCATACACCAATACATGGACATTGATCAAGCTATTTTTTTATTTTTTATTTAAAGTGAGCATCTGAATAGACATTAATATAAATTGAATTTAAGCCTATTACCCTTTGTAAACAAACTGTACTCAGTGCATTCAGATATGGACAAAGCATTTGACAGTGCTTTGTGCATGTGTAGTCTTGATTGGTACTGGCCAGAGCAATGGATTTGTCAGCCTGGCATGCATTCACACCAGGCTTGCTTATCTGCTCCGTCCTTCCCCTTTTTGGGTGGACCTGCACCCTGAAAGCATCACCAGTGCTTTCACTAAATAGACATTAATATAAATTGAATTTAAGCCTATTACCCATTGTAAACAAACTGTACTCAGTGCATTCAGATATGGACAAAGCATATGACAGTGCTTTGTGCATGTGTAGTCTTGATTGGTACTGGCCAGAGCAATGGATTTGTCAGCCTGGCATGCATTCACACCAGGCTTGCTTATCTGCTCCGTCCTTCCCCTTTTTGGGTGGACCTGCACCCTGAAAGCATCACCAGTGATGAAAGCTGCACCACTGTGCTGCCCTTTAGAAGCTTGAAAAAGACCTTTACGGTCGAAACGTTGTGTTACATTTTGCTACAATAAAACTGCCTGCGGCTTGAATTCGGAGTGCCTGTGAGTTTCTTTTCTCTGCCTATTATCTTGGGATTGCTGGTCCCGCTCTGGAGCACCCGTGGCCGCTGGGATTGAGTGCGGTTCCCACCATTTATTCTGCCCTTTAGAAGCTGTCCTAACCTGTTCTGGTTTCATACCTTCCAGTGTTGTGAGTTAAGATCCAAACAATTAACGTTTGTTTTTGCGACATTATGAAAAAGGATAAAACAAAAAATTACATGATGGAATAAAAAAACATCAACTTACTTTTAGAAGGATTATTCATAATGATGCAAATATGTATATAGTCAAAGTTATGATAGATCTTTAAAAGGCAAAACACATGGGTTTTTCATATTAGGAAGTATTTATCAAGGGGAATGTACAGAAATGAGCATGTATTTTTATAAAGTCTCTGGAGAAATGCGTCTGATTTGGCTGAAGAGCAAATCACATTATATTTGTATAAAGACATCTTTAACCAAGAACACATTCATGTCAAATCATGTTTGAACAAAGTAAATGTTTTGTCTTATTTTAAAAATATTATACAGTAAGTCTGTGAAAAACTAACATTAAGAGAAGTTGAAAAGTTGTTGTTTTTGTGTGGAATGATAAGTACTTAAAGTGACACTATAGGCACCCAGACCACTGTACCTCATTGAAGGGGTCCGGGTGCAGTGTCCCAGGTTCCTTGAGTCTGCAAAGCTAATTATTGCACTCTGCACATACTACATTCCCTAAACACACACACTTTACAAGCCCTATACACACACTCTCTCCAGACCCTATCCACACATATTACATCACAAACACAACACAACGGAAACCACATATTTACACAAAACACCACACCACTATCAGCTCACTCTTCCACGAGAAGGCTCCAAACACATGCACAGTATGCTTTCCTGGCCCTTTTGTCCTCTGGTATCCTACTTATGGAGACACCAGAGACAATTCACATGCAAACACAGTGCAAGCATGTTAATAAACTTGCTTGCGCTGTGCAGAACAAACACAGGGCTTTTTTCCTATTCAATAGCTCTTCAGCAGGGCTCTGCGCATGGGTTGCCCTGGAAGAGCAACATGCTCACTTTGAGAGGGGGAGTGCTTGTCATTGGTGATGACAAAATACCTCCTTCTGGCCCCGCACCATTCTTAGTGGGCCGCTGTGATTCAAAAATGCATGGGCCTAATTTTTGTCTTAGTTCGGTCCTGCCTGGCACTATAGTTTCCCTTTAATAGTAAATACTTATAAGTTACTGAAATGTTAATTTGGTCCATTTTCTGTATTTATTAATTTATCATAATAAAGCTTTCAGAAAGCTAAGCTAAAAAGCAATTTAATACAGAGAGGAATCATTTATTAACTTGACACAATTACATTCTGAAATTAATAAATAGGTCATATTACTTTATTTTTTTGCTTGTGGTTTTCTCAGAGAAAACAAAAAAAACATTTCATCAGTGGAAATAATCAAGTTACATTCGGGGTAAAACGTAAAGTGCAAAAACCAAACGTCTACATTTCCACATTTGCAAAGCACCTCCTATTCATGACATGCTTCCTATCCAATGAGAAATGTGAAAACTCCCTACTCTATTTCTATTGAAAGCTTGGTAATACTCCCAGATATATTGGTGCCCAGAAAATCACCACTTCTTCTAAAGCAGGATTTAAAACGAGTTCATGCTCCATACAGCGATAAAATAAATAACATTGGAATATATATATATATATACATTGTATATATATATATATATATATATAAAAAAAATATATATATATATATATAAAAACACATACGGAAATAATTTAACAGGACGCATATCTATTAATATATCCAATGCAGCAGGAAGTCTTTATATGTTGTTGGTTATGGACCTGGGTTGAGGGAGGTATATGGGAAACCAAAAGGCTCTTGGGACTTGGCAAAGAGGACCAAATGCGATATGTGCTTGTAATTTAGAATATAGCCTTCTTGGGGTTAATATAGACAAATATTTTTAAGACTGGCTTGTGAGGCATTTGATGGAAATTCAATTTGTCATCTCCAGCTTGACAGTGTTGCCATCAAGTCACCAAAAATACAGTAGTGTGTGCTGTTTGAGATTATGGGAGGCAGCTTTCACACTAAACTAAAATGGTACCTAAATTACATAATATTCTCATGAACATGTCTGTATCCAAGTGTGTTTGCTGGACACTGTGTGTCTTCAATGCTTCTCTGGAACAAAAGTCATCAGTATTTATGACTGCACAAGAGGAGGAATGGGCTGCCGTGAGGGGTCTGGCCCAATGCTGAAATACGTTTAATATATTTTTTAATTTAATAAAAAAATGGAGGGCTCATGAATCTAAAGTAATTAGGGAACACGTCCAATAAAAAAATATGTTTTTTTAATTAAAGCATTCATTTACGGCAATACCAATGGAGGGATATACAAACTCGTAAAACTTTCGCCATTTCCACACAATGAGATTTATAAAAAGTTCTTGGACAAGAAGCACTATTATTTACAGTAAAAACTAAAGTGAAATTGAACCCATGGATTTTGTATTGGATATTAGTAAGTGGAGGTTGCAGGTCTCTACCAGGGAGTTCCAGGAGGTGCACAAGTTCAAACTCTATTTTCCCTGGTAGTGCCAAACCACATTCATTTTCTTTGATGTGAGACCCGGCACCCATGGACTGCAGGCACCATAACTACTTCCATCAGTTGAAGTGGTTATTGTGCCTTCAGTTTCCCGTTAAATAATGTAACATATCTTTACATCTAAATATACTGTGTATATAATATTATACAAGTCTCTGCTTCATAAAACATTACAACTAGATGATGTATATGATGTGCAACCATGTAAGATGCATTTGGACTACAGAACTGAATGGAATGAATAATCAAAGATTATAACACACACTGCCAGAACTCATAGGATTAAAATGGATCATGCTCAAAGCCTCTCTCCTTTTTTGAATACATGACTGAGCTAGAAGTATAACATTTTTCAGCATGAAGAATGTGGGCTGAGTTTACCATGAATGATGTTCAAACTGACCATGTAGGCCTCGAAAGCTTCCTCTGGGAACTGAGTAAGTGAACTTTCCTAATAGTGTAATTTATCAAATCTAAATGAAGAGATACCTCTTCCAGCTATGGATACCTCTAGTTCGTTTGCTTAGTGAAGCAGTTAAAGAGGGACTAAGAGCGGACACGTCTCTTTACACAGAAGTATAAACACTGGCATCATTTTACCTGCTCGTGTCATAATAAAGGATCAGTGAAAGGACCTTAAAATTAATGGCTTTAAACAAATATTTTACATACCAGTCCATAGTAGTTGCATTATTGCACAGGGAAAAAAGAATCACTGAATCAGCTGGAAACACAATTCACATGGAAGCCGTTTTGAGAAAGAAATTGTTTTGTGCTCCGATTAAAAATATTGCTTATACTGAGATTTTCCATGTCACATTACATAGTTATAACCAGATTTAGAACATATCGCAAAATTCACTGATCAAGAGAAAAGATTGGTTTGTGTTTTTTTGTGGTATAAAATGTATTAAGGATTAGTTGTTATTTTCTGTACAATGTAATATCATTAATATATATATATATATATATATATATATATATATTTCAGTATTTTTTGCACTGTCTTCATAGGTCTCTGAAAGATTGGCAACAAATTAATTTGTATGGCTCCAATCTCACTACAAATCCCACAATAAACAAATCCTACTGCAAATACCACGATCAACTAATCTCACCGCAAACACCACGATCAACTAATCTCACCGCAAACACCACGGTCAACTAATCTCACCGCAAACACCACAATCAACTAATCTCACCGCAAACACCACAATCAACTAATCTCACCGCAAACACCACAATCAACTAATCTCACCGCAAACACCACAATCAACTAATCTCACCGCAAACACCACAATCAACTAATCTCACCGCAAACACCACAATAAACTAATCCCATAGCAAACACCACAATAAACTAATCTCACCGCAAACACCACAATAAACTAATCTCATCGCAAACACCACAATAAACTAATCTTGCTGCAAACACCACAATAAACTAATCTCGCTGCAAACATCCCAATAAACTAATCTTGCTCCAAACATCCCAATAAACTAATCTCGCTGCAAACATCCCAATAAACGAATCTCGCTGCAAACATCCCAATAAACGAATCTCGCTGCAAACATCCCAATAAACGAATCTCGCCGGAAACACCCCAATAAACTAATCTTACTGCAAACACCACAATAAACAAATCCCACAGCAAACACCCCAATAAACTAATCTCACTGCAAACACCACAATAAACAAATCCCACAGCAAACACCACAATAAACTAATCTCATTGCAAACACCCCAATAAACTAATCCCATTGCAAACACCCCAATACACTAATCTCACCGCAAACACCACAATCAACTAATCTCACCGCAAACACCACAATCAACTAATCTCACCGCAAACACCACAATCAACTAATCTCACCGCAAACACCACAATGAACTAATCCCATAGCAAACACCACAATCAACTAATCTCACCGCAAACACCACAATCAACTAATCTCACCGCAAACACCACAATAAACTAATCCCATAGCAAACACCACAATAAACTAATCTCACCGCAAACACCACAATAAACTAATCTCACCGCAAACACCACAATAAACTAATCTTGCTGCAAACACCACAATAAACTAATCTCGCTGCAAACATCCCAATAAACTAATCTCGCTGCAAACATCTCAATAAACGAATCTCGCCGGAAACACCCCAATAAACTAATCTTACTGCAAACACCACAATAAACAAATCCCACAGCAAACACCACAATAAACTAATCTCACTGCAAACACCACAATAAACAAATCCCACAGCAAACACCACAATAAACTAATCTCATTGCAAACACCCCAATAAACTAATCCCATTGCAAACACCCCAATACACTAATCCCATTGCAAACACCACAATAAACTAATCCCATTGCAAACACCACAATAAACTAATCCCATTGCAAACACCACAATAAACTAATCCCATTGCAAACACCACAATAAACTAATCTCACTGCAAACACCACAATAAACTAATCTCACTGCAAACACCACAATAAACTAATCTCGCGGCAAACACCACAATAAACTAATCCCATTGCAAACACCACGATCAACTAATCTCACTGCAAATACCAGAATAAACGAATCCCATGGCAAACACAAAATTAACTAATCTCACCGCAAACACCACAATAAACTAATCTCACTGGAGAGGATTTAGGCATTCTGATCCTAGTTAACAAACCCCTGCAAACAGCTGCTTATAACTGCAACGGTGTTGAGAAAGTGTTTTTGCTGTAGTGTTTTGGGTATGAGTGTATCACATAGCTTTACAACAATAAAATGTTCACTGTGAATCGCATAGCACTACAGCAATGACATTGACACATTAAGGTGTTGTTTATGAGCTCCTGTGATACTAGCATGTTAGAGGTGTGTTTTGCTGAACTAAAACGCAGTCATTCTTAACATGTTAATGAATGTTATTTTTTTTTTAACGTCATCTTATCATGAATTAATCTTCCAGTGCTCCTGCAGAGATCAGCCATTAAAACACCAGATATAAACACAGTCACATTTTAATGCCATTCTATCAAATTACAGCTTTTTTAATTTGACTTTATAAATTGGAGATTTTTTCAATAGAATTGAGATGGAAGTCATGTAGCGATTTAAAGGAACACTCCAGACCCCTAAAGCTGAAGTGCTTTATGCGTAAATCATGGGCATCCAACCTTTTGGCTTCCCACAAGTGAGCAGAATTGTCTTAGGCTGCACATAAAATATATAATATCAATTTACCGTATATCCTCGAGTATAAGTCGACCCGAATATAAGTCGAGACCCCTAATTTTACCCCCCAAAAATGGGAAAACTTATTGGCTCGAGTATAAGACTAGGGTGGGAAATGCAGCAGCTACTGGTAAATTTCTAAATAAAATTATATCCCAAAATAATTATATTAATTAAATATTTATTTACAGTGTGTGTATATAATGAATGCAGTGTGTGTGTGTATGAATGCAGTGTGTGTGTGTGTGTGTGTGTATGAGTGCAGTGTGTGTGTATGAATGCAGTATATGTATGCGTGCAGTGTGTGTGTGTATGAATGCAGTGTGTGTATGAGTACAGTGTGTGTGTATGAGTGCAGTGTGTGTGTATGAGTGCAGTGTGTGTGTATGAGTGCAGTGTGTGTGTATGAGTGCAGAGTGTGTTTGTGTATGTGATGCAGAGCCTTGGTGGGGGGTGGGCATTTTTATTATTATTTTTTTAAAATTGTTATTTTAATATAAATGTCTTTTGTTATATTATTAATATATATATATATATATATATAAATATTATTATTTTATTTTATTATTATTTAAATTTTTATTCGTCCCCTCTCCCTGCTTGTTAGCTGGCCAGGGAGGGGGGCTCTCATTCCCTGGTGGTCCAGTGGATGGGCTGTGTAGGAGGGGGGCTGGCAGGAAGCTGTTACTTACCTTTCCAGCACTCTTGTCAGCTCCCTTCTCTCTCCTTCGGTTCGTGCTGCTCCCTTCTCCTCCAGTGTAAGTCTCGCGGCCGCGCGGAGCGTTGCCACAGCTCTGACCCCGCGGCTCTCGCAAGATTTACAGTGGAGGAGAAGGGAGCTGCACGGACCGGAGGAGAGAGAAGGGAGCTGACAGGAGCTGCAGGAAAGGTAAGTAACAGCTTCCTGCCAGCCCCCAACAGGACCACCGGGCACAAGCCCGGCGGTCCTGGTCTGTATTATGGCAATGTAAGTTGCCATAATACAGACGATTGACTCGAGTATAAGTCGAGTTGGAGTTTTTCAGCACAAAAAATGTGCTGAAAAACTCGACTTATACTCAAGTATATACGGTATATAATAAAACTTCAAAAGCCATTTTCTTAACTTTGACATTTAATTTATTTAGTAGATAACTCCCTTATTTGTTATCCTTATGTGATTATGTGAGATTGCCATTTTGAAGGATCCCAAATTATGGATTTGTCTACTAAACACACACATACAATCACAGACTTACCGTATTTTTCGCTCCATAAGACGCACTTTTTTTCCCCTCAAAAGTGAGGGGAAATGTCTGTGCGTCTTATGGAGCGAATGTGAAGCTTTACTTACTTGTCTTGAAGCGTGGGACGGCTTCACAGCGGCACCGCGGTGCTGGAACTTCAATTTCAGGTTCCGGTTTCCGGCGGGACTGAAAGGAAGTGCGCACTCAGTGTGCACACTTCCTTTCAGTCCCGCTGGAAACCGGAACCTGAAATTGAAGTTCCAGTACCGCAGTGCGCGCTGTGAAGCCGGCCCACGCTACAAGACAAGTAAGTAATTGGGGGAGACTATGGGACAAGGGGAGGTGACCCTATGGGACAAGGGGAAAGGGGCACTTTGGGGCACTATGAGGGGAGGGGGCACTATGGGACGAGGGGAGGGGACACTATGGGACAACGGGAGGGGAGGGGGACACTATGGGACAAGGGGAGGGGAGGGGACACTATGGGAGGGAAAGTGCACTATGGGACAAGGGGAGGGGGGGAGAACACTATGGGAAAGGGGGGAGAACACTATAGGAAAGGGGGAAGAACACTATGGGATGAGGGGAGGGGGGAACACTATGGTATGAGAACACTATTGGACAAGGGGAGGAGGGGGTTAAAGAACACTATGGGACAGGGGAGGAGGGGTTGAAATCACTATGGGACAGATGAAGGGGGGGTTAAAAATCACTATGGGACAGGGGAGGAGGGGTTGAAATCACTATGGCACAGAGGAAGGGGGGGTTAAAAATCACTATGGGACAGGGGAGGGGGGTTTAAAGATCACTATGGGCCAGGGGAGGGTGGTTAAAGGACCACTATAGTGCCAGGAAAACATACTCGTTTTCCTGGCACTATAGTGCGCTGAGGGTGCCCCCACCCTCAGGGACCCCCTCCCGCCGGGCTCTGGGATGAGGAAAGGGTTAAAACTTACCTTTATTCCAGCGCCGGGCGGGGAGCTCTCCTCCTCCGATCCTCCCTTTTGGCTGAATGCGCACTCGCGGCAAGAGCTGCGCGCGCATTCAGCCGGTCTCATAGGAAAGCATTTACAATGCTTTCCTATGGACGCTTGCGTGCTCTCACTGTGATTTTCACAGTGAGAATCACGCAAGCGCCTCTAGCGACTGTCAGTGAGACAGCCACGAGAGGATTTGGAGGCTGGATTAACCCTATTATAAACATAGCAGTTTCTCTGAAACTGCTATGTTTATAAAAAAAAAAAGGGTTCATCCTAGAGGGACCTGGCACCCAGACCACTTCATTAAGCTGAAGTGGTCTGGGTGCCTAGAGTGGTCCTTTAAAGATCATCATGAAACAGGAGAGGGGAGTGGGTGGTAAGGAACACTATGGGACAGGGGAGAAAAAAAGAATATCCTGGACAAACTTTCCCATAGTAAGAAACACTATGGGGCCGTTTGTTCAGAATATTTTTTTTCTGTGTTTCCTCCTCTAAAAACTAGGTGCGTCTTATGGTGTGGTGCGTCTTATGGAGCGAAAAATACGGTATACACACACATTTACAGACCTATACACAAACACAATCACAGACACACACTCACAGATCTATACAGACAACCACAGACATACACACAATCACAGACCTATACACATACAATCACAGACACATACATAAACACAATCACAGACACACATACACACAATCACAGACATACACAAACACAATCACAAACTCACAAATGCACACATACAATTGCAGACCTTTGCACACAATCACAGATATACACACACAATCACAGACCCACACATACAATCACAGATACACATAACTACAGGCATACACACACAATTAGTAACTAAGTGGTCCATCCAGCCTCCCTACCTTGCTCTTGGAGGGCTGGAGTGGATCCTCTCCCTGGTGGCCAGTGGTTGCTGCTGTAATGGGATCACTATGCTCTTCCTACACAGGTCCCTCGTGTGCCCAGTAGGGATGCCGATGCCAGGATTGCCGCCTTGCCGCCTGTCAGCTGAGACGACAACTCAGCCCCATTAAAAGTGGTTCAGGGCTGTGGGTTGGACATGCCTGATGCAAAGAGAGTGTCTTATTTTGTAATTGTATAAAATAAATGTGCAAATTTCAATAGAAACGTGCACCTTTATATATTAACCTTGTTACATCCCCTGGTAGACAACTGGTCCTGTTACTTCCTGGTTTGGTTAGCTCAGTGGAGCTAAACTCAAGAACCAGCAATTGCCCAGAGAAAAGACTTCTCATTGAGCTGCATTGGGAAATCTGTAATTGTACTGACACAGAAAGTATGGGCTTGGTTTGAAGGATAGGGCTTGCAACGGCAGCAGACAAGAGATATGCAGCTTTTGGAAGTTATTTTAAGATATACCCCAATGGAAAAATTTATAATTCAATGCATTTATATTTTCATTGGCGCTATAACTAGTAAACAGTAATTTGTTGTTTTTATCATTGGGGGTATAACTAATAAACAGTATTTTTTATTGTTTTGGTTTTTGTATTTAGACAGTGGAGTGTTCCTTTAATTCTTATGGTCAACTTCCCAGAAACACAAAGAGGCCACATAGAGGATCCCATTGAGTCCTGCATTAGTTGCAAACAGATTTCTCTTGTTTGTTACATTCTACTGTTTGCTAAAAAATCTATCCAACAAATGAACCATTTTAGGAAATTTCAGATTTTAAGATATTTAACAGATTTCTTTAGTCAGAAAAAGTTATCAATGATTATGTTTTCATAGCAGCTTAATATGTTTGTCCTATGTCATTTGAAACTATTTGGCTTTGCATGTTTCATAAAATAATATAGTTTTGTTTCATATTAATTTTGTGGTAAAACTGATATAGAGAGGAAGTTTGCTTACACTTACAAATGCCACATAAATCTTGCAATGGTTAATTATTACAATTTGTTTTCTTAGCAAAAATATAACAGTGAGGATATTGTTTATAAAATGTTCGCAGAATAATTTCACGGTTTGGCATATTTTCAGTTCTGATGGATAAAAATGACCAGTGAAATTCTTACATGAGTCCAATTTGGATTCTCCAGGGAAGGAAGTGGCCATTATTTATTTAAGAAATGACATTTAAGGAATAACAAATCCTTGCAATGGGAAGAGATTTAAGGGGTCTGCTTCCCATTTTGTGGTTAAAGTTAAACTATACTAAGATGTTAAAGGAATCATGTCATTCGTATGTGTCACTTCTTGAAGCTTTTTTACCACCAGGGCTGGCTAAAGAGCTCTTGGTAAAATGAATGAATAAGTAGTAATCATTTGAATGTCAGCATATTATTGGGAACAGGTTGTTTAATGTACTATTTAATTAAGATACTATTCCGGATTCTGATTGTAATTATAACTAACAATCTCTTCACGTTATAAACATATATAAGTGAACATATATTGGTTAAAGGGTCACCAAAACAACTTTAGCTTAATGAAGCAGTTTTCGTGTATAGAACATGACCCTGTAGCCTCACTGTTCAATTCTCTGCCATTTAGGAGTTAAAGGGACACTATAGTCACCTGAACAACTTCAGCTGAATGAGGTTGTTGAGGTGAGAACTATAGCTCCTTGCAGCCTTTCTCATGTAAACATCTGAGAAAATACAGTGTTTACATTGAAAGCAAGCAGTCTGCTGAGTCTGACAAGGAGGCAGATCAGGGGCAGAGCCAGCATGATTCAAACACAGCTCTGGCCAATCAGCATCTCCTCAAAGAGATGAATTGAATCAATGAATCGCTATGAGGAAAGTGTAGTGTCTGCATGCAGTGGGAGGAGATACTGAATCACAGGATGCTCGTGCACAGCAGATCTGAGTGGATGGAGGCATACTCCAGTTGCAGTCACTCAGAGTGAACCAGATGGACTTCTGAGTTGATGGAGGCATAGTATGCCTCCATCCACTCAGATCTGCTGTGCACGAGCATCCTGTGATTCAGTATCTCCTCCCACTGCATGCAGACACTACACTTTCCTCCAGTTGCAGTCACTCAGAGTGAACCAGATGGACTTCTGAGTTGATGGAGGCATAGTATGCCTCCATCCACTCAGATCTGCTGTGCACGAGCATCCTGTGATTCAGTATCTCCTCCCACTGCATGCAGACACTACACTTTCCTCATAGCGATTCATTGATTCAATTCATCTCTTTGAGGAGATGCTGATTGGCCAGAGCTGTGTTTGAATCATGCTGGCTCTGCCCCTGATCTGCCTCCTTGTCAGACTCAGCCAATCCTATGGGAAAGCACTGTGATTGGATCAGGCTATCACATGTCAGCAGACTGCTTGTTTTTCCTGAGTCTAACAGCATGCAGATTTACAGCTTCTGGCTTGAATACAGTAAGATTTTTACTATATTTATGGAGGCACGAGGGGCCCAGGGGGCCTAGATGGTCGTGTTAACACTATAGGGTCAGGAATACATGTAGTTGCACTGGTGACTATAGTGTCCCTTTAAATCACTTTGTTTATGAACCCTAGTAATACCTCCCTGCATGTGACTTGTACAGCCTTCCTAAACACTTCCTGTAAAGAGTCATCTAAAGTTTATCCTTTCTTTATTGCAAGTTCTGTTTAATTTAGATTTTCTTATCCCCTGCTTTGTTAATAGCTTGCTAGACCCCGCAAGAGCCTCCTGTATGTGATTAAAGTTCAATTTACAGAGCAAGAGATACAATTGTTTAAAGTAAATTATATCTGATTGAAAGTGAAACCAATTTTATTTTCATGCAGGCTGTGTCAGTCACAGCCAGGGGAGGTGTGGCAAGGGCTGCATAAACCGAAACAAAGTGATTTAACTGCTAAATGACAGTGAATTGAGCAGTAAAACTTGAGAGGCATGATCTATACACTAAAACTGCTTCATAAAGCTAAAGTTGTTTAGGTGACTATAGTGTTGCTTTTTTTTTTTTAACAGGATTAATTAATGTGCCATCAGTTTTGCAGTACTAAAATAGTTTCACGTTCCTTTCAGTAGTGCTTCGCATTTTACTAGTGAATACCAGACAGCAGATATGAAATGAGAGTTTGCATGGAAAAATTAATTTTAGTGGGAACAGAGAAAGAAACCATAAGTATATCAGTCATTCAAGTCATTTTAAGGGACATAAGGCACACTGATATGGATTAGTGGGACCTTTATTGTATGGAGGCAATATGGGAAATGGAATAGGGTACTAATGTGACAGAAGGTGCTTATATTCTGAGCAAAAAAATGGCCAATTGTCCATGTAAAATGGAAACTATGTGGTGGGAGAGATAGGAACAGGATGGAAAAAGGTTACTTATTCGGGAGTAGGAAATAAATACTAGAATCGGTAATAGAAGCAGTACAGGAAATACAGGGAGGTAGTTAAGAGGAAAGAAGGGAACAACATTTAAAAAAAGCAAACAAAAAGGGCTTGGGACATTTTTTCTGTTGCTTGATTTTGCAACTTAGCTCACTTTTTGTGGGGGGCATTCTGTTTGTAAGTTTTATTTCATATACACACACTCAAACCTTCTCACAGAAGCGCTCACATATTTCTACATGAACTGAAACACTCTCATAGTCACAGTGGTGTTTATTCACCTAATTGATGTGAACAGACAATTAAAACTGCTAAATTGACATAAACATTGTTGATGTGCCACTCTAATTTTGCTTGTGTCACAGCTTAGATATTTTAGTGTTAGTTTTTCAAATCTGGTTTAATTTCACCTCACTTTGGTGTTTAGTAATACATCTGATAATGAACCTTTATTTGTAGTAGTCTAGTGCAGTGGTTCCCAACCCAGTGATTTTTTCTTCTTCTAAAAAACACAGTGAACACAACTGGGTAATCCCTAAATCCTGGACTCTTAGAGGGTACTTAAGGACTGGGTTAGGAACCCAAGAACTTTGCAGTGTTCCAGGATAGTAAAGATTATATGTTCTATTCTAGCTACAGAACTATATAATAACTAATAATTAATAAATAATCAGGAATAGATCAAAACCTAATAATTTAAGTGTATGTAGAGGACCACAGTGGCCAATCAGACTTAAAATTCTGAGCAGATGAGAAGCGGCAAGTTATTTTAAATAATAAACAGAGAAACTTTGAGGGCGTAAATTTTGAAGGAATAGTTATTAGCATCTTCCAAGAATAATATTGCCATATACTACATAGGATAACCCGGAGGGCACAACATGCTCAGAATATTACTAACTTAATATAAAAATATTTCCCACTTGTTCAAATTATATTGGGAAAGTCAATGTAGAAAGAGTGTATTATTCCTTAATAATGTAATACAGGATTTGTTTTTCTTTAATAAATTGCTGAAATACTCCATCAGGTTCAAAAGAACATTATTTACCCTCTGTGAAGTTGCTGTAGAGCCTAAAGAAACCGCAATATCCCATCATAATATAGAAATAGATCTATGCACGCAAATTATGGAGCATGAAAATTATATCCAAATTGCACTAAGTACTTCTCAAAGAATAATGTTATCTCAAGAAGAAGGAGTTGGTTCAATAAACACAAGCTAATCTTAGAACAATTTAAGGCAATTGAAATTAAGTCAAACATTGGAGTAAACTTCTAGTAAAAGCTAAAATGCACCATTCCTGTTTTAATACATTAAAATAATTATAATAATATAGCACAAGCTAGGAAGTGATTGCTCATATAAATTACTTAAGATTCTATTGTCAATTCAGTTTGTGGCCCATTTGCCTTTAAATACTGAGAAAGGGAACAGCTGGAATCACTTTGCTAAATGGGGGTATGCTAGGTGCACGTTACACATGGGCATAGCAGCAGAGCTTTACAGAATTCACTTAAAAGACAACAAAAAGGTCACTTTTAATTTCTAATAAGATGCAAAAGAACTGAAAAGGTTTACTGAAAGACTAAAGCTACTTCAAATTAATTTCTAAATCCATGTAACCTGCTTCTAAGTTCACAGACACTCAGCTCACTAATAGAAATCCCAGTTTTACAATCCCTTAGCTGGTGGGGTTTCTGATAATATTGTTTATTATGTAAATAAGTCAAGATCCCACTCAGATCTAATTTGTGATTTAGCTTATTTATGCAATCACAGAGAGAGATTACCTTAACCAGTTGCATAGACTGATACTACCTATACTTCAAGTCTGACATAACCCTAACACACAAATCTAGATTGAAGACAAGTTAAGAAGACATACACGTCCATGGAGTGGCCAAGCAAACACAGAGAATATAAGTCAGAACGTCTGCAAGCAGACAAAGAAGAAATGTAAAGAAGAAACGTAAACTAGACATGAAACAAGTTAGGTATACTGTGATGCCATGTAGATCAGACACAAAACACTATAGATGCTGTTCCAAGGCCTGCTTGGCATGTTCAGCAGCTTCATTGGTTTGTGGGTGAGATGAAAAATACAAAGTAATTCCTATTTCAGCACAAAATCACCTCCAGAACTTAGAAACAAATTGAGAAAATACATACTATTATGAGAATAACCATATTACCCTGAGATGGAGATAAATACACTATAAAATCTACGGATAGATTAGTCAATTTCATAGTGGTTATAGGCAATGGCTGTAACAAATACTAATACACAAAAATAAGTCCTGGGCTCAGACCCTCACTACTCCCGGGTGGCAGCAATGACCATATTACACATCAACCCCAATACATACAATAAAAACCAAATAAAAATTTACTTGTGCACTATTCCAAATCCACATGGAACTAAAAACCTATATTTAAATATGCATAGGGATTTGGAATAGTGAGCAAGTAAGTTTTTGTTTCTTAAATGGCAGTATCAAGCCACAAAGGGAAAATACTTTGCTTGAGAAGACTTCACTTGTGCGCATATGGTACATGCTAACATGTAATCTTTGACTTTTCTACTGAAAGAGGGCCACTGCAAATTATGGGACATCAGATGCACGGTCTTGTTAATACCTGCATGGCTGTTTGGTGCTATGCAAATATTCAATACCTGTTGTTTTGGTGCTATGCAAATAGTCAAGAACATTGCTTCATTTCTCGATAGGGAAAAAAACGTTGCCCATGGGTTAAGTTTTGATGTGCCTGTGATGGTGCCCTTAGAATATTCTCCAAATGTTTGCTAGATATAATGGTACTATTCAGAGCCACAATTATGTGGGACATCATTCATTCCATTAGAGTTCAAATTGTCAGAAGGAAATAAGCATGGATGTTTCTACTACCAGGTCTAGGTTTAGTTGTAATGACACAATATAGGAGACCAACAAGCTTGTCTGGAATTGTCTTTTTGGATCACTTATATAAGACAGGTTTTTGTGGTCTGCCACATGTATAGCAGAACCCTCAAGAAGATGTCACCATTCTTTTAAAGCTAGCATGATTGAAAACAACTCTATAATCTATGTTCTAATTCTTCTCTGCGTGGGTGAACTTTTTAGAGCAGAAGCCACAGGAATGAAGAGGAGTCTCTGGAGAAGATCTTTGTAAGAGCCGAGATCCTACACCTACTTTGGATGCATCTACTTCTAAAATAAAAGGCTTAAAATGATTTGGATGGGCAAGCACTGAAGCAGATGAAAATGCTTGCTTTAACCCCTTAAAGAGAAACTCCAGTGTCAGGAAAACGATCCGTTTTCCTGGCACTGGAGGGTCCCTCTCCCTCCCACCCCCCAATCCCCAGTTACTGAAGGGGTGAAAACCCTTTCAGTCACTTACCTGAGGCAGCGGCGATGTCCCTCGCCGCTGTCTCCTCCTCTGCGACGCTCCTCCTCTGCATTGCGTCGGCCGGTGGGCGAGACTGATCCCGCCCACCGTCCGAGGAGACCTAATGCGCATGCGCGTTAGCGCTCCCCATAGGAAAGCATTGAAAAATAATTTCAATGCTTTCCTATGGGGAATTGAGCGACGCTGGAGGTCCTCACATAGCGTCGCTAGCACAGGTTTCCTGTGCTATAGAGCAGGAAGTGACCTCTAGTGGCTGTCTAGCAGACAGCCACTAGAGGTGGAGTTAACCCTGCAAGGTAATTATTGCAGTTTATAAAAAACTGCAATAATTACACTTAAAGGGTTGGGAGTAGTGGGAGTTGGCACCCAGACCACTCCAATGGGCAGAAGTGGTCTGGGTGCCTGGAGTGTCCCTTTAAGGACCAAACTTCTGGAATAAAAGGGAATCATGACATGTCACACATGTCATGTGTCCTTAAGGGGTTAAGGAATCAAAAACTTGCTTAGTCTCTCCAGCCAGCATCTAGAATCAATGATTATTTGAGAAAATCCCCAATAAAATAAATATGATAATAATTGGAAAACCCCATAAATTTATAGATCGCCTTTAACCCAAGCAGTAGACGCCAATCAAGTACTGTCTTTAATTAGTTTGGGTCCATCTGGAACCTCTTCCCTCAAGTGACATAGCCTAGGATATGAATATTCCTCTGTCCGAATAAGCACTTTCAGAGTTTGCAAAACAACCTATTCTTGAGAAGTGTTTGAAGAACATTGCATACAATGGAATAGCATGTTTCAAGATCAGGAGAGTATATGAGAATTAGTACTGTTCATGGAATAACTATCCCTTTATTTAGCTTTAAAGTAATTATTTTTGGGGAATAAAGTTTATAAACTGTCGGCACTCAAAGGGGGATCCACATACTCTTTTGAAAATATGGCTCTCACCTTTTATGCGGATCTCACAGGGGACACTCTCCAGTGGAGAAGAACTATGAGGCCCTTTACCACCCTACTCCGAGATCACGACATACGTTACAACTGGCGTCCGCCACGAACCTTACAAACATACCTCATGGTATGAACCATGATATCCAAAGAATTAATTATACATCACACCAGCACGTACTCAAAAATAACTAATCCAGCCCACGACTAGAAGTTAAAAGCAAGATCTATGTTCCTTTAGATAATCAGATCACCTAGAGATACTTGCATTCCATACATATAATATATTTGAAAGAACTGGAGCAAGAAAAATATCAGTTTGTACAGAAATCTGAATTAAAAAGAATTCATAAACAAGTGTGTCATACTGCATAGGTTGTGATGATCTGATAAATCTGATATCAGGGGCTTCCAGTGATCCTCAGTCACAGTTATTCTCTGTACCGAGACCAGTTTCTACATACATTATTATTTATTCTTTGGATCATGAGAAACATTCCTGTCACTACCTGGGAGGACGAGATTTTTTTTGTCTAAAGTCCCCACTGCAGTGAGGGCTAGCCGTTAGCTTTTATTACTGTATGACAATTGTGCCTGTTTATTCCCTCCCTACGTGAGTAGCCAGGAATTATCTAATTATTGATCAGCTTACTTTAATTATATATCTTGAGACCTCTCTAATTGTGCAGTTATATAAACTTTATCTGCACTACCTTTTTTCATTAGGAGGCACAGCATATGTACACTACTGACAGTTACATCTTCTTCTGCACAATCTATATACATTGTGTGGTGCTCAGTTCATTTCAATTTTGCACAACAAATTTTACACGTACAATTAGTATATTACGGTTTTTGTGCAACCATTATTGGGGCATCTGTCTACACTATACATTTGCATATTCGTTTGCTTGTATAGTGTTGGTGCAAAATTATTTTTTGCACAGAATCCCCCATGGAGGATACTGAAAACTTCTGAACAGGTCCTCCTCGTCTACAATATTAGGTGGGGATTTATTCTAGTACCTTGAGGCTTGATTATCTAGCAGACATACTTCCAGTTATAGTTCATTTGGAAGCTGCAACAGTCTCCCTATTTCGATAATTGTTTCATCTCCCTATTTTTTGATACTTGTTGCCAACAGCTTGACATAATTGCCAGTTTTATAGACATCTGCTGAAATATAGCACTTAGGCTTTTCTGCCTCTTTATGAAAGCCCTATATATTTACCCGTCTGTTTCTTTATACCACTTTGTTGTGGATATTCATGTATTGTTTTAATCATACTATTAAAGGTTATATATTAATCCTTGCAGGGCACTCATTCTCTCTCTGTTTTCTTTTCACTACTTTTGTAGTTTTCTCAGGGTTAACCCCTCTACGAGTGCTCTTCCTATGCTTCCAGCTTTTCACTTTTGTTCTGATAAAAGAGGATCAAAGAGGGGCGGAGCCAAGTGGCTGAACAAGACGGACGCTTGCAACCTGAGCTCCGTGAGCGAGACAAAACTAACACAGCATAGCGAACACCACAATTAGTGGAAAATGCTGAAAAAGACCCCAAATTGAACATGGGCAGAAAGGCAAAGAAACAAAAAACAGACAAACCCCGGTCGGGCATGACTATAGGGGAAATGTTCCGACAAGCGCAGGGAGCATGCGAACCCAAGATGGCCGCCGACCTCAGAGAATTTACTGACTCCTCAGAGGACCCGTCCCTAGACGACTTCAGCATGGGACTTCCCCAACCGCTACATCCACGGTCGGTCCCACATACCTCAGCACAGGTGACTGAGGCAACCCTCAAGGCAATGCTGGGGGACCTCCAAAAGACCATACAGGCCGACGTAGCACTTCTTCGCACAGATCTCAAGGGCATGGTGAATCGCCTGAGCAGGGTGGAGACCTCTGCAGAGGCCGTGACCCACTACATAGCGGAGCTCCAAAAAGAAGTGGCCGCACTGAAAAAACAACAAGGCATAACAGAGCAGCGCTTTGCAATACTGGAAGACACGAGACGGCGCAACAATCTCAAGATACGGGGTGTACCAGAAGAAGTGCCGACCGAGGAACTGCCACACTTGCTGAGGAGACTGCTGGGGGCCCTCCTAACACCCAAAAGTGCCAAAAACGTAATACCAGAGGGGATCTTCCGGATGCCCAAACCTCGTAAAGCACCCGCTACAGCAAGCCGAGACCCAGTGGTGAAATTCCGCAGCGGAGCCAACAAAACGGCGGTAATGTCGGCACTCAAAGGGGTATCCACATACTCTTTTGAAATATGGCCCTCACCTTTTATGCGGATCTCACGGGGGACACTCTCCAGTGGAGAAGAACTATGAGGCTCTTTACCACCCTACTCCGAGATCACTACATGCGTTACAGGTGGCGTCCGCCACGAACCTTACAAATACAACAAGGGAACTCAGTTCTTACTGTGCAGAACATGCCGGAAGCAGCAGCACTCCTGCAGACCCTGGGCATACCGGAGGACGCACTCCCTCAAGCTGAAAACAGGCATCAGGCCCCCTTGACCAGCAGATGGGATCCGGCCAACATCACTCCGTTCATACCGCAAGGTACCTGGTTAGATACTTACGCTGCAATCACCACTTGATTACTTAGAAATTACCTGGACGCTCCGAATTATTATCATTTTTATCTTACTTCTAACCCCACATCATCCCTACCGAGAACAGACTGACTCTCAAGAGACCCCAAGTTCATATTTGGACATGACCTCCAGCATCTAGCTAAGTAGCTGGTTGCGACATATTGCTGAGAGGACCCTTACTGCCAGGCGGCGAACCTTGAGATCGGACGTGGGCTGAGTGCCTAGGGTGGCCTGGCCACATGTGTCCTACATCAGATTTGAACCTCACTGGGACGCCTATTGCTCATACTTGCACGGCTGTTTCACCTGCAGATGAGCAAATATTTAATTGTTTTCCTTTTATCGATATTCCTTTTTTTTTTTTCATGTGTCCTATCTCATTTATGCAGTTTAGCACAAAGTGCAATGCCAGAATATGCTTAGCTTGCTGACTCCAATACCCAGCATCTTATTGATCAGGAGAGTGTATTGCCTTAGTCCTTCCATTAGAATTGACATCCCAGTTCTGCTACATGTGATTACCCTCACAACCTGCACCCAATAAGCCTGATCTAAACTTGATAAACGTGTTGCAGGTCAGACTTTACTTATGATAGTTAATTAATTTAAGCTTACAGTTTCAGTTATATTATTTTACCTCGCCTAGTCCACATACCAGTCACGTAAATTACTTTGGTTGGTGGGTATAATTAGTTTCAGCCTACGCAGTGTGCAAGTTACCATGGCACTCGCTACCAAGCACCACACGCACTGATTTTATCGCCCAACTTGCTCCTCAACCGCATATCACATAGAATACACCATAACTACACTAGTAATAGGTCTGAGCCCTGGCTATATAACCACACCGTCTCCCTCCAGATGGTAACTCTGAGGCACCTACCGCATGCACCCGCCTAACCCAAGCCAACACCTTAGTCTAACCTTACCTGGACTACACTTCTTTGTTAAAAATAGGTTGTTATGCTATTGTTCTTCCTCATTAAAATAAAATGTGCACTGTTCCCCATGTCACAGGATTGTTATAACCTATTTGACATTATGTATGTACTAGTCGCTGTGACGGCGCAATCTTGTTTGCCTAACCTATGCACGAATAAAATAAATAATAATAATAAAAAAAAAAAAGAGTTTCAAGAAAAAATATTGCTGGGTGATAATTTTTTAACTATATACATCAGTCATATCAGTACATGAGTTGTCCAACATACAAGTGAAAATATTAACACAACAGCACTGGAAAGCAACACATGGCCCCAAAGCTTAGGAAAACTAGCCCATAGCAAACAACTGCAGAAATAGGCTGACCACTCACTGAACAGAAGTGGCAGCAATACGCGTAGGTGCGGCACAAAACAGACTAGGAAAGTGGATTCCCAAGAAGGCTGCAAATTAGATTGCAAGTGTTATACATTTTAGATTTCCAGAATGTGCTACAAATATGAATTGCAAGAGGTATGGTAAAACATTGACTAGCTTAGTTAAAAGTGTGGACAAACGCAAAATCATAATGAACTGCATCAATTGCATAGTTGGTTTCCAAAGAAGAATGAAATGTGGTTCCCAGAGGGTAAATGAATAACATTTTGAGAATAGTTCACACTATGAATCTTGATAGAACATTGACTTGAACACAGGTACGGGAGCTCGTCACCTATTTTGACCTGGATTGGAATCTCATATAGAAGAAATCGTAAATAAGTGTACAGCATGCCAAGAAAATCAGAGGGCAAATCAAAAAAAGCTGATAGCAAGAACTTCCAGAATGAGTTTCCAATGAATTGTTTTAAATGTACTAATATAGAGACATTCTCCAGTGTTGAATTTCTAGCAATTCATTTTGAATAGCTTAGCTATCGACTCTGCAGGTTAATAAATACATCAAACCGTGACATAGGATTTGTTAGGGAATGATGGTTCCCCATACAAGTAAATACATAGAATTAAAATACAAGTTTAAGCACAGTGTAGACCACATGATCCAAGTTCAAATGGATTAACTCACAAAAGATGAGAAAATTGCTAAGAAAGTATTAAAAAAAAAAAAAAAAAAAAAAAAAGCAACTCAATCAAGGTGCACATCTCAACATTCTTAAATGTCATACGATTCTAATAGCAGGTATTAAATGGCAAAAACAGCAATATGAGTAGATTGCTTTGCCTAAACCACTACACGGTTTTAAAGTTCAGAATCTACACATGGTACAACAGGGGATGAAATCACTGCAAAGTTACAAATGTTGGGTGTTTTATATAGACATTATATAATTATTATTCATTAGAAATAATAATTGCAGATCTACTGAAATATATGAAGTGTTGCGGACCGTTTTGTACACAAGGGGATAAAACCCAGTTTAGGCGATAATCCCCTTTTCCATAGACCAGCAGCTACTGTAAACACCAATTTCCCGAACTCCAAACTGCACGTATTCACCAACTCTCGAACAGCAGACACACGAACCCTGGAAGCAGCCGAACAGGAAAAGCAATACGAACAGCTTACACTCCTGGCAGTCGGCATACAGTCAAATTCCCCCCCAAGAATGAGACAACACTTCAGCTTCAGGGTTAAGCAGGAACTCTACTGTAATGGCCACACACTGGCTTTTATGCAAGTCCCCATGCAAGGGGACATCCCACAGGGTGGGGCACAGTACAACCAATCATTTACAGGAGAACCGTAAAACACACCCAGCACAAACAGACAATCCCTCCCCTCTGGCCTGGAGATAATTGGGAAGGAATCCAATTATCTCCAAGGACAGAGGCAAACTCCATTACACACATGGCAGACAAAGGACAATAAAAGACATAAAAATACATACTGGTACATTTAGTACATAAAACATATACATTCCACATATCCCCAGATAGCTTAGATCTGAGCACACATTATTACCGAATGGTGCTCAGATCACATACATCCAGTTCAATCGCCATGGAGCCAAAGTCTTTCATACAGTCTTTCAGTATACGGCTGGGCTCCATGGCATAGCGATCTGGGGTAGCATGGCTTTAACAGTCCGCAGAAAGGCACAAATAAACCTATCTGCAGGTAAAATAAACCTTTTTCAAGTCTGGTCCATAGTCTAAAGGAAGCAGGCGAGCAACCAGGCTTCTCCAGTTCATAGTGGCGAGGTTGGTTTTGCCACACTTCTCCCCTTTACCAATAAGACTAACAGGGTACCTGACCTCCTGCCGGTCAGTGCCCTGGTTAGTCCAGCAACCCACCCACAAAACAGAAACAGCAGTACAGCCCACCCACAATAACTGGTTACTACACCTGGGTAGAGGAGAACTTTGTCCATGTCCAGGTGTCTCACCACAGCTGTGTGGGGGACGGGTAGGCTGCCTTGGTGGGTTGCTGAGTGGGCAGAGACCAGTGGTACTCTGCCCTGGTGCCAGTACTATCGCGGAAGTATCCTGGTTGGAGCCTGGTTGTGGGAGGGAGAGACCGACTGTCTCCCCTCTGGATACACCGCTCTGTGGCTGGGGGACAGGACCGACCATCCTTACCCCTTGTGTTGCAAGTGCAGAGACTACGGTCCCCTATGCATCGTTGGGAGGTGCAACATCTCCCCTTGGTGGGCTAGGCTGCCGCTGGAGAGAGGGTATAACAAGCTCCTCTCTCTGAACTGTAAACTGCCGCTGGGGAGAGGGGGTAGCAGGTTCCTCTCCCTGCCACTTTCTCTGCTGGTGGAGAGGGGGCCCAGCTGTCTCCTCTTTCATTATTTTGTCCTGCTGCTGGGGTGCGAGACTGACGGTCTCTGCTCCCTTCAGGACACTCTGCCGCTGGGGAGGAAGGACGACACCTTCAGCCCCCTGGGACACATACTGCCGCTGGAGAGGAAGGACTGCACCTTCAGCTCCCTGGGGTACACACTGCCGCTGGGGAGGAAGGACTGCACCTTCAGCTCCCTGAGGTACACACTGCCACTGGGGAGGAAGGACGGCACCTTCTGCTCCCTGGGGTACACACTGCTGCTGGGGAGGAAGGACGGCACCTTCTGCTCCCTGGGGTACACACTGCCGCTGGGGAGGAAGGACGGCACCTCCTGCTCCCTGGGGGGGACACTGCCGCTGGGGAGGAAGGACGGCACCTTCTGCTCCCTGGGACACACACTGCCGTTGGGGAGGAAGGACGGCACCTTCTGCTCCCTGGGGTATACACTGCCGCTGGGGAGGAAGGACGGCACCTTCTGCTCCCTGGGGTACACACTGTCGCTGGGAAGGAAGGACGGCACCTTCTGCTCCCTGGGACACACACTGCCGCTGGGGAGGAAGGACGGCACCTTCTGCTCCCTGGGACACACACTGCCGCTGGGGAGGAAGGACGACACCTTCAGCTCCCTGGGGTACACACTGCCGCTGGGGAGGACAGACAACACCTTCTGCTCCCTGGGGTACACACTGCCGCTGGGGAGGAAGGACGGCACCTTCAGCTCCCTGGGGTACACACTGCCGCTGGGGAGGAAGGAAGACACGCTTCTCACCCTGCAACTTGCTCGGCCACTGGGGTCTCTCCCAACCTGCCAACTTACGTGCCCACCCTGCTCCGACCTGCAGGTACTCTTCTACCTGTCTACTCATGAGCTGCACGTATTTCTCCGGGGGGTTGGGTCCGAGGAAGATCAGCCGTGATCTCAGCTCTTTATCAAACTCCTCCTGCGTGTAGCCGCTGGAGAGAGGGTATAACAAGCTCCTCTCTCTGAACTGTAAACTGCCGCTGGGGAGAGGGGGTAGCAGGTTCCTCTCCCTGCCACTTTCTCTGCTGGTGGAGAGGGGGCCCAGCTGTCTCCTCTTTCATTATTTTGTCCTGCTGCTGGGGTGCGAGACTGACGGTCTCTGCTCCCTTCAGGACACTCTGCCGCTGGGGAGGAAGGACGACACCTTCAGCCCCCTGGGACACATACTGCCGCTGGAGAGGAAGGACTGCACCTTCAGCTCCCTGGGGTACACACTGCCGCTGGGGAGGAAGGACTGCACCTTCAGCTCCCTGAGGTACACACTGCCACTGGGGAGGAAGGACGGCACCTTCTGCTCCCTGGGGTACACACTGCTGCTGGGGAGGAAGGACGGCACCTTCTGCTCCCTGGGGTACACACTGCCGCTGGGGAGGAAGGACGGCACCTCCTGCTCCCTGGGGGGGACACTGCCGCTGGGGAGGAAGGACGGCACCTTCTGCTCCCTGGGACACACACTGCCGTTGGGGAGGAAGGACGGCACCTTCTGCTCCCTGGGGTATACACTGCCGCTGGGGAGGAAGGACGGCACCTTCTGCTCCCTGGGGTACACACTGTCGCTGGGAAGGAAGGACGGCACCTTCTGCTCCCTGGGACACACACTGCCGCTGGGGAGGAAGGACGGCACCTTCTGCTCCCTGGGACACACACTGCCGCTGGGGAGGAAGGACGACACCTTCAGCTCCCTGGGGTACACACTGCCGCTGGGGAGGACAGACAACACCTTCTGCTCCCTGGGGTACACACTGCCGCTGGGGAGGAAGGACGGCACCTTCAGCTCCCTGGGGTACACACTGCCGCTGGGGAGGAAGGAAGACACGCTTCTCACCCTGCAACTTGCTCGGCCACTGGGGTCTCTCCCAACCTGCCAACTTACGTGCCCACCCTGCTCCGACCTGCAGGTACTCTTCTACCTGTCTACTCATGAGCTGCACGTATTTCTCCGGGGGGTTGGGTCCGAGGAAGATCAGCCGTGATCTCAGCTCTTTATCAAACTCCTCCTGCGTGTAGCTGGGTGCCATGCTTGCTCTGCCGACGTTGGTTCCTTTGTAGATAGGGTCACTGTACGGGTACTAGCGTTGCCCTCAATTTGTAATCCAAGGAATGGTGTTGCCCTGTAGCTGTCCCTCTGGGCTGTGGAAATGATCCCGCCGCTTGCCACCAATTGTTGCGGACCGTTTTGCACACAAGGGGATAAAACCCAGTTTAGGCGATAATCCCCTTTTCCATAGACCAGCAGCTACTGTAAACACCAATTTCCCGAACTCCAAACTGCACGTATTCACCAACTCTCGAACAGCAGACACACGAACCCTGGAAGCAGCCGAACAGGAAAAGCAATACGAACAGCTTACACTCCTGGCAGTCGGCATACAGTCAAATTCCCCCCCAAGAATGAGACAACACTTCAGCTTCAGGGTTAAGCAGGAACTCTACTGTAATGGCCACACACTGGCTTTTATGCAAGTCCCCATGCAAGGGGACATCCCACAGGGTGGGGCACAGTACAACCAATCATTTACAGGAGAACCGTAAAACACACCCAGCACAAACAGACAATCCCTCCCCTCTGGCCTGGAGATAATTGGGAAGGAATCCAATTATCTCCAAGGACAGAGGCAAACTCCATTACACACATGGCAGACAAAGGACAATAAAAGACATAAAAATACATACTGGTACATTTAGTACATAAAACATATACATTCCACATATCCCCAGATAGCTTAGATCTGAGCACACATTATTACCGAATGGTGCTCCGATCACATGCAGGTAAAATAAACCTTTTTCAAGTCTGGTCCATAGTCTAAAGGAAGCAGGCGAGCAACCAGGCTTCTCCAGTTCATAGTGGCGAGGTTGGTTTCGCCACATGAAGCTCTGTTATTAACATAAAATAGCATTAATATACTCAAAAGAACTTAATAGAACAGAAAAAAAAAATAGATATCTGGAGAAAGAGTATTTTATGTTGAGAAAGCATCAATTAGTGACGTGAAACGTGTTCACTTCCCAGTTTCATTTAGTTTTATACTTTTGTTTTTTTTTTGTTCTCTACCCATCTCTTTTTTGAAGCCCAGTACAGAGATGTGTTAACTACAATTCCCATTACTGAATATTATATATATATAATTGCATTGAACTGTACATGACTACACTATGGTCTCTGTTTTAATTGTGTATTGCAGATTTTAATGGAATTCGAGTGAGCAGTAATTTATGTTGTCATATATTTGTGTGCTCTCACCTAAATGTTTTGTATTTCCACCAGTATAGTATACCATTTTCAAAAGTAAGCAATCCAGAGTATTCCAAATAATGTAGTTTGAGATGTTTGATCCAGTCACTTTATCATAAATGCAGCCCTTATTTCGTGGTTATACTTTTATTTGTGTTATTTCACACACATAAATGCAAAATGTCCAGGTATAATCAGTGTTGCCTTCACACAACTTATACATTTAATTCCACAGCTAGCCCACTTTGATAAAAATGTACTGCTTGAAAAGCAGTCTTACTTGAATTTCAAAAGGGTCTCATTGATGCAGATATTTTTGTCCAGTGTGTACATTTCTGAAATGTTTTTTGATAAGTGATCAGTTAAGGGCCTAATTTTGTGCAGACAGTAATACTGGGGGGCATTTGTAGGGGGGCATTTGTAGGAGGGCATTGGGTGTTATCACTGAAATGGAGGAAGCTATTCCTCTTCATAAGGCCTGGAAAAAGAGGGGTGGCTGTATGGGGTGCTTATGCCAGCAACTCCTAACGCTGTTTTTTTCACAATTTCCATAACATTAGCGCCCAAAACCTTCTCATTTCAGTGTGGTCAGCTGGGCTACATATATTATTCCTGCTGTAGTAAGATTTGGGATTGGTAGTGAGATATTGGTGGGCATACACATTAGTTTGTGCAGCCATAAACTCTAACATGCCGTCAGTCATGAAGTTTCCCGCTCAGGACCGAGCTCCGGATACCCCGGGCCCGGCCTAATCAATCGGACTCAAAGTGCCCCTGAAATTGCTGCCGTAGTAATGGCCACGCCACTCGGGGAGAGCACAAAGGGCCCAAGAGACTACCACGCTGAACAAGCTGCACAGGCCGCAAGAATAGAAGCAATATTTGAGGCGTTCTGGACCAAGCTGGAGCGGCGCATTCAGCAGCATGCCATATATGCACATAGTGCCCGCTCACCAAAGCACCCACGAAGAGAGCACAAAATGGCCGCTGCAAGACGACCTCAGCATCCGAAGGGCTCACTCACTCGCCCAACATCCCACAAACAAAAAGGGACTACCACTCCTCACCGTAACGAAGGCCTCCGGGCTCAAGGCCCACAAGCATCACCCCTCACGCAACCCCGAGGCAGAAGAGAACTCCCGCCTCCAAAACGCAGCGACTCCACACAGGTGAGACGGCACCGAGGAGCGAGACCCGCACCTGAAAGAAAACGGATGACCGGTCACCATACAGCCCATTGCAACAGAGCTCCACTTACGGTACACACAAAGAAAGTGGTGCTGCAAACCCAGCAGAGCCAGAGGAAAGCCATGCCACACAGAGCCCTACTGGACAACGGCAGCATCTACCTAATAGCCCTGCTCTCACACAGGCTAAGGCGATCGGCGGACTCAGGTACCACCTACCTGAGCCATCTCGCCCTGGAAGACAGCCTGCCACGAACCGGCATGGGCTGAAAGAGACTGGTTTGCAAACACATAACTCCCGTTTAAACCGATCCTCTTATGCTGTATCATTAATTCTCACTAAGGGAATTCTGTGTTTTCTTATAGTTATAGTCATATTCTCTGCAGAACACACTGGCTGCTGTCAATTCCCTGGCATTAGAGAGGGAAACAGTACCCCCTATACATTGCTCCCATGTTTAAGCTCACACTTAACGTTTCAACACAAAAATGTGCACTGTGTTTTTCTAATGCTAGATGTACCGGTTCACTCTCTTTATTAATAGACCAACTGCGCTAGCTTGCCTACATAGTTTGAATGCACAACCTAACAGATTACTGGTTACGCTCATATGCACTAGTAGATTACAAAGTGAGGTTATTTTACTTATTAGCGTGACATAGCACCGTTTACTGTTCTTCAGAGCCCTGCAGCCTATGTAGGTACAGCACAACATATCTATCACCAGCTCAGCAGGTCCTACACAAGTAAGACTCACGAACGCTCTATTGTCATAGATGGTAGCAATCTACTGTAAAACAACAGATACCTGGCCTGTATAACTCATGACTAGTTATATTGTATTTCTCATTTTTGTTTTTATTCGGTTTCGATCTTAGATAAGCTTGCGCTCCTATAATTTTACAAAAGTCAGTATGATAACCCGAAACAGTATTTTGTCTGCCTTATTTTACAACTGACATATTGATCTAATCCACGATGAACCTACATAATAATATATAAAAAGTGCAATGTTCTGTTAAGCCACACACGTCTTTACATGTTGACTTAAAAGCTGGCAATAGCTGTTGTGGCATTGCTTGTCTCTCTGTATTTCTTTCCTGCACAATAAAATAAAGAATTAAATTTAAGTTGTGAATTGATTTTTCTAAAGTTAACAATAATTCCTTATACATTTGTTTATTTATTATTTGCAATTTCTATGTTTAGAAGACAATTTGTAATCTTTGTTTCTATATAGTATTATCTTGTTCTGAATAAATGTTACTTTCTTTATTCAGTAGTTGATCGTGGTTATTGGTGATTACTGTCTACAAGGCTATGAATATCTTTCAATTAATTTACAAATGCAATACATAGTCCAGGTTAATTTCCTGACAAGGAGATCAATTAGCTATGTTCTTAAAACTTAGAAATGCAGATAAGTAAATGAAGCCATGGAAGAAGGTAGAAACTTATATGAAAAGCCAATACATTGTGCACATAAAAATGAAAGTGAACCAGTGACATGTTATATCATAAAAAAATTGTTGTAAAAAAACTTTTTTTAGATTAAAATGGCCATTTCAAAAATACGTTGAGCCCATTTGGAAATAAAGTGTCTAAATCGAATATCCACTTCATTTCACATTTGCTCAACATGTTTTCAAAATCGCCACCACTCCAATGATTTTGTAAAACAGTTTCAAGTACTCTTTCCAAGATCCGAGTGCCCTGAATGTAGCGCATGCAAAATCAATGTCATAGGAAGCGGGATGTCAATGGGTGAGGTAAAATCAGGCCAGTGATTTAAATTGCATTACTGCCCAAAAGAACAGGTAGGTTAACCTGACACTGTTTAAAAAAAAAAAAAAGGCAATGGGTGGATTGCCGCTAGTTTGTTAAATACAAGTGAAGCTATCCTAGTGTCTATAGTCACTCACCAGACACTATGTACAATATTGTGTAGAGATATATTGTAGAGATGTGTGAGATGTGTGCATATGATATACCCCTGATCAATCTGTAAAACAGAAAAGCTCACATAGCATAATACTGCTTTATCATACAGAAAAGATAAGAACGTAATGGGTCACTTACACTTCCCAGAGCCACATTTAACATATTGGCTTGTCAATAAATCAAACTGCTTTGGTGCGGTATTTAGACCTGTACCTAATTCTCCCACAAAGTTGATAGGGAAACAAAGTATATAAAATCTATTTACTTCAGAACAAAGTGCAAAATACATAAAACAGCAGCGACAAAATAGTGCATAAAAGTCCAAGATAAAAAACGTGTTTCAACCTTACGGTCTTCTTCAAGGTGCGTAGTTAGTCCTCCCCTATGTCCGGTTATACAAGGTTCCATCTTATTCTGTAAATTAATTTGGCGCCGGGTTACATCCTTGTTCCAGCGGTGTAACCTTTCACCTCACGTATGACGTCATTGCGCGTGCGCAACAACGATCAAGCGCCGTTGCGCCATGCCTCCTTCATACAACTGCCTGAAGTCTAAATCGAATATCCACTTCATCTCACATTTGCTCAATGCGGATTCAAAATCGCCACCCCTCCAATGATTTTGTAAAACACTGTTTCAGTACTCTTTTCAAGATCCTAGTGCCCTGAGTGTAGCGCATGCATATCATTAGCGGCTACACTTTCTATGGACATATACACGTGAAGGAGGAAGTAGTGCCATCAAAGATTCTCAGGTGTGGGCAATATGTAACAGATAAGGAGAACAGTGATGGATTATATAGTCCACGTGAAGGAGGGAGTAGTGCCGTAAAAGCTTCTCTGGTGATGGCAATATGTAGTGAAAAAGGGGAAGAGTGATATAGTCACACTATGGAATCATATTCTGTCGTATTAAGATATACATCATCTATAGTTAGGCAGGGATCATATAGTGCAGGCACACAGAAGTAGAGCTGGATGACAGCTCTATACACTGTAAATGTATCTCTTTTAACATCTCCAATCAGTACTTAATATACTACACTACATACTCACTTTGTTACATTTTGTCCACACCTGAGGACCTTTCAAGGTGCTTCCTCGCTCCTTTACTTGTATGCTTCCTATACTTTAACCAGAAAAGAGAGACTGGTTTAGTTGTTCGAGCGGCCTTCTTTATTCTACCAGTACATCTCAAGCACTAGAAACTATCTCAGTTTTTGTGGGCTGTTCCCAGGGGCCAAAAAAGCAGAACACCAGGGAACAAGGCCAGGCAGGCCTGTATAATTGACCATAAAATTGTGACAGTCCTGCCAAAATCTGGAGGTTGGGAGACCTGTAAACAAATTCAAGAAAAGGAACGACACAGAGCTGCACCAAACAATGCCAAAGTTTTACTATGGAGGAAATTGCACTAAATGCGATATCAAGGAGAGATATTCAATCAAACATGAAAGCAAATTTTTTCAAGACAAAGTACCCATTGTGCTTTTTTTTATATGACCATAGACTTATACCAAAATCTTGGGACAGTTCTAAATTGATATAAACCTTCTTGTGCCTTCCCCAAATATATTAATCTGGAACACAGAACCTTAGTCTGGTAAGGCAGTCAGTGGCAGACTGGAAGCTCAAACACAAACTGATCACTTAGGTAATTGCTACTTGGGAAGATAGTTTTTCATTTTATAATATGTTAGTGGATAAAGTCAAATTCTAATACGCTTCTCAGTGTAAAAGAAAAGTTAATAACCTATTGAAATTACTAGTATGGCAGTCCCTTCCTAGTCTGCAAAAAGATATTCCTTGCTAGTGTTTTTGATATGGACTTGGGAGATAAAAAAAAAAAATATATATACAGACAATCCATTTTGCAACTTGTTTGACCTTTTTATTTTATATACCACCATTCAAAATTAAAAAAAATACGTCAATTACGTATATGAATATTTATAAAAATGTAAAACTAAAAAAAGATTGAAAAGGAACAACTAAATCAGAAAGAGAACCCACGGTTTATTTTTGGTTCTCCTTGTAGCAGTGCAAAGCTCTATAAAATGTTTCCAAAGTGTGCCGGGCTTTTAGCAGTCAGATTTATCATGTTGTATTACTGATAAACAATATTATGTGTGCCAAATGAGAGATTTTATTTAGGGTAAAAAAATTCATACATGTCAAATGGGGACACTTAACATGAATTATTTAACCTTTTACATTCAGGGAATTGCATGTTAATGTTAAGTTACATAAAAGTATGTTATTAAATAAATACAATTAATAGGTAACTCGAAGCACCATAATCACACTTCATCTTACTGAATTGACTATGATGAAAAGACACTGTACCTAGAGCCTTTCTTTTTAAAGATGGTTCATTTTGCTGTAGAACTCCATTTTAGGACTGTCAATCAGCTAGCTGCAATGCGGTCTTCCTGGCTATGAAAGTACCCAGCCTGCCGATGGCTGCCTGAGGTACGCCCTCTGTCAGAATCAAAATTTGGCAGATTTTCCACCGATTTGGTTTCCATTTGAATCTGAGAATTTTTAAATGAACTTCAGTTTTGTTGCATTCCATCAATTTTTTTTGGTTTGTGGATTTCCAAACAAAATGTATAAATTAATGACTCTCTCCACTTAAGTGATTTTCAGTATTGATCTGCACACACCAATTCAATTATCTATAGGGAGATATAAGAAACCCTCAAATATAGACAATTAAAATGCACATTGCAGATTTATAAACTGCTAAAGACTAAGGTTACAGACCTATTCTACATATTCTACATATTAAGGTCTATCAAGTGAATACAGACCGTATTCTGGGAAACAGCCCTAAATGTTCAGACATATTCTATTGGTTTCCTTGACGATTGCCCCATAATCAGCAATGTTCCCCCAAATGGATGCAGTTTTTACCTTGATAAATCTCCCTTTTTTCTATAAATATTTTAGCACAAACAAAAGGAGAATATTACCTATAAAAAATAGTAACATATAAAATATGCTAAAATATTTTTTCATTATTAACAGTCACTTTTATATTTTATATTGCTGCTGTTTTCAATTTTGTTTTCAAAATGGTTTTAAAACCCCTTAAGGACCAAACTTCTGGAATAAACGGGAATCATGGCATGTCACACATGTCATGTGTCCTTAAGGGGTTAAGTATTATTCATCAATTAATATGAAAGTAATTTCTTATACAGATAATTGTGGTCTGTTTTAGGTCAGTGGGATCAAGAACCAGTAACAGCCATGGTAGCATTGCTTCTTCCATTAAACTAACCAGAACGAAGACTGTTTTTTGTTTGAACGTTGTTATAATAATCTTTTTTAAGTATATTTGACAACTTTTAATGTACCGTATATTTTCCAGGAGATGGGTACTTAGATGACTCTGCTATTGATGCCTTTATCATTCTTGTGTTGTGAAGAATTTGAATATTTTTTTTTTTTATTTTTTTTTTATCTGCAATTTACATACCCACCTAGTTTTTACCCTGAGTGTTTCAAGGGCAGGGACCAACGATACAGAATTTTTGAGGCTGTCCATTTGCTACTGTATATCTCATATAATCCGCTAAAATCTGGCTGTAAATTACTTGGCTGAGCATCATGGGAATACCCATCTGTAAATTGCCAGGTTAACCCATTGCATACATCCCAGTATTTAAAAATGGCTTTGCAGAGCATTTATTTTCATTCTGGATGAAAATGGGTTAAAGATTCTGAAATATTGTGCAAAAAAACCTTTTTTTTTAACTGAATAAAAGCTCTCATCACTACAGAGGTACCTGGCAATTTACAGATGGATATTGCCTTGATAAGAAAAACACTTCCCATTCCAGCAAAAACAAAATGCAGCAATGTTGCTGAAAGCCAAAAGCTTGGCAACGGTGCAAGGTCATAAAGATAACGCTATGACGGGTCACCTACAGATACAAATTGAGATACTTTCCCAAGACACATTCTTCCCCTATCTTCACACTAATCTAACATGACAGAAATATTCCTTCTTGATTTATCTGACCACAATCATACGAGGTGGTGATCTCTGAAAACAAAAATAAAAATCAAATACACCATACAGCGCCGAATGTAATTTTAATCTGCAGTAAACATGTCGTACAGTGCATTTAGCATGTGCCAAAGGTCTCATTTTGTTCTGATGGCAGTAAAGAGGAATGGAACGTAACTAGAACGAGGCCAGAAATAACGTATAAAAGGTCAGAAATTGAGCTTGTAGGCTCAAAGCCTTTCAACAACTGTATAAAATATGCCACTTACAGAATAAACAATAGTTCTTCCGTCTGACAACCTGAAGCATGAAACAGGAGATTCGAAAATGAATCGGAAAACATTAGGCATCTGATATTTATGTCCAAATCCTTTTACCATTAGGAATATCTTGAGATCAGAGGTTATGCTCCTGACCTCGTGCATTGGACATAAAATAGAGAAATGAAGAGAAATTTAAGAAAGCCAGTCTCTCCAGTAATCAGCTACAGTGATTGACAGTAAAGGGCTTTAGGAAAGTCCACGTTTGACCCTTTTGTTGGGAATTCAATGTATGGAACAATAAAGAGTATTCATAAGGTTTAGGAGGAACTAAGAATTCCATGATTGTCATCACATTATAGATGTAGATGCCTAGAAAATAATTACATTATGTATTGATTTTACTGAATGCACTCAGGGCCGTCGTAAATATTTGGAAATACTAAATTTAGATTAGCGATTTCTTGCCAGGAGGTTCCAAACAACATTCGTGTTGCTTAACTTAGACACTTTGCACATATTTGTTTGACTTTGTGAAAAGCTGTGAATTATGAGTTCTCTGAACCTGTCAGTAAAAAAAAGAAGGATTTTGATTTATAGAATCATAAGTGAATGCTGGCCATTCCAAAAGCAGTATGTGAAAAAGGCACTAACATTTTTTCCGAAACCATTTCTTCTTTAATAGAAGCAAAAGTTAAAATACAGATTGCAGATATTCTGCGGGGAAAATAAGGAATGGGCGTTTTGATACACGTGCTGTGCAAGGCATCTTCATGCTTTAGAAGAATACTGGCTACATCAGTCACCAAAATTTGTTTTACCTTGCAGAAATGACTACATTTAATATAGGCTCACCAAGGGGTACGTAATAGGTCCCCGGTACCATTGCATAGCAAATGGAAGCACTCTTACCGTTGTGGCTACCAATATTTATCTGAATCCTGTACGATTTTACAAATGTTTCCAGATAGCTAAACACTTCAATTAGAGTCTTGTTTTTTGTATTTCCTTCAAAAGGTACAAAAATGTGTAATTAATTATTACGTTTCTTGCTTATATCATATAAAATCTTTGTGATGTCACCACTAAGAAGGACAGCAATGTAATTTTAATCTTTTAGTTCATGGGATTTCAATTATATTAAATTCTTAATGATAACCTAGTCATAGTCATAATTCCATAGTTAGCTACATTACAAATGCCACAGGTCTATCAAATTCATCCTTACCAAATGTGGTAGCATCTCAAAACTAATGCTCTATAACATATTTAAGAACCGAATAGAATTATATGCGGTTATTCCATTTGATAAAGTCTGTTGACGAAATGCGTTATGGAAATTTAATATTGTGTATTTTTTTATATATATATTAAAAGCATTTTGGTCATTTGTTTGTGCCAATTATCTTTTTTATATACACAAAACCTTTTTTACCCTGGCTTTTTATTATTTTATTTATTTTTTATTTTGATTGGTTTTAAAAAAAAAAAAAACCTGGACATTTCCTGTACTTAAAGAAATCCTTGGTGGGGATCAATCCACCCATGCTGATATCACAGAGCAGTCGGTCTGATCTCTACTTGTAAGTTTTTATTAATTTATATTGACACTGTCATACAGTGAGCACTATTGGCTGTCTCTTTTTTCCTGAGAATTGGACACCAGTGACAGAGAGGTACCCACTATATATCCCATAAGCGGGGATTATACCGCTGTACGCGCTTTACCCTAGAGCTGGACATAAGCTCTGGCAAATGTGAGTTTTCTACCATTATTTTATTTACATCCACATTTGAACTATACATATTGCACTATTGGTTGTCCCTCTCTTTTATCTTCTATATAAAGTGGAACCACTACAGTATTAGAAGACCCCACCCTGCACTAAAGACCATTCGTAAGGACATATAAGTTGGACTTTCTTTTTATTTGGACTCTGCTTACTTTTATCCTATATTATTGACTGTGACGCAGCCTTTTTTATTGTTGTTTTTATAGAATTATATATGTTTGGATTTTTCTTTTACATAATATACATTGTATTAAATATTAAAACATGACAATACTAATAAATATTTATATTTTTAAAGACTTGCTTGGGATATAAACTTTATCAATTTAAAAGCTGGCCAATGTATGAGTTTCAGGATGACAGAATGTACCCCTACAACGGAAAGGAAATGATCATTGGAATTCCTTTTATGTGAAGGTTTTAGAAAATCTGGGTTGCTGGAAGAAGCAAACAATTCCTAAAACTCTGATTGACAGTAATACTTCTCTGTAAGCTTTCCTGTTCTCTTGGTGTGCATATTAGGTTTCCAAGCACTAATGAGTGGGTTGTTTAAACAAATGGGAACCCATTTATTTTGATGTCAAATGAGATTAAGCACATTTTATTAACTTTATATAGGTTATATATGCTACCTTCCTGCTTCTTTTGCTGCAATTATTTAGAAAAATGTAAGAGAAAGACTGCTGTTTAGAACTGCTTATATGGCTACCATATGCACACAAGAATTTATTTCATTATAGCATTATAAATGTTTTGGCTCATGTTCATAAAACATTTCTTTATACAATTAGGTCCCAACATTTTCACACAATTTTCATAATTTATCCGCTGCACGCCACCACAATAGATTTTAAATGAAACAACCAAGATGAAATTGAAGTGCAGACTTTTAGCTTTAAGGCAAGGGGTTGAACAAAAATATAATTTGAAATGTTTAGAAATTGCAACCATTTTCATACACAATCCCATTGTTTCAGGGGTTTAAATGCAATTTGAAAAATTAAGACAAACATAAATAAAATGTTAATTTTTAATACTTTGTCGAGAATCCTTGGCAGGCAAGGACTGCTTGAAGTCTGGAACGCATGGGCATCACCAAACGCTGAGTATCTTCCTTTGTGATGCTTTGCCAGGCAACTGGATCTGTCTTCAGTCGTTGTTTGTTCAAGGGTCGTTGTTCATGCTCTTCCTGCCTTATGTTTTATCTTCAGAAAGTGAAATGCATACTCAATCAGATTGAGAGATTGACTCTGCCATTGCAGAATATTCCCCTTCTTTGCCTTAAAAAAACTCCTGGTTTACTTTCATAGTACGTCCATCTGTAAAGTGAAGCGCCATCCAACTTCACGGAACTTGGTGAAATCTGAGCAGACAATATATCCCTATATACTTCAGAATTCATCCAGCTGCTTCTGTCACATCATAAATAAACACTAGTGACCCAATACCATTGGAAGAAATGCAAGCCCATGCCATCATATTGCCTCCACCATTTTTTATAGATGATGTGGTATGCTTCGGATCATGAGCTGGTCCAAGTCTTCTCCATATTTTTCTCTACCCATCATTTTGGTACAGGTTGATCTTAGTTTCATCTGTTCAAAGAACGCGGTTCCAAAACTGGGCTGGATTTTTTAGATGTTTTTGGCAAAGTCTTGTGGTGAACCTTCTGTATTTGCTCTTGTGAAGTCTTCTTTTCTTAGTAAACTTAGATAATGATATGCCTACCTCCTGGAGAGAGTTATTCACTTGTCTGAGTGTTTTGAAAGGGTTTTTCTTTATTTGCAGCATAAGGATGGCCTGTTTTACTTGCACTGAGAGCTCAATTAACTGCACGACGTGTGTTTACAGAAACAGCTTCCAAATGCAAATGCCACACCTGGATTCAACTGAATAAAGGCATAGCACACACCTGACCATGAAAAGCTTTTGAGCAAATTGTCCAATTACTTTTGGCCCGTTAAAAAAGAGGGGGCTACATATTAAAAAGCAGGGCCGGACTGGCCCACCGGGATACCAGAAAAATTCTCGGTGGGCCGCCGCACCTGTGGCCGGTCTGAAAGCCCTAATCAGACCTGTCAGTCTCCCAGCACAATTAACCTTCATTTTGTCCGCATGCCCCGCCTCCGCACACGAGCCCCGCCTCCTGGACACAGCTCCGCCTCCCTCGCGTAAGCCCCGCCCCCACACACATTGCTCGCCGGAAGGAAGAGGCTACAAAATGGAAACTTCACCAGGCAAGCTTCAGCCATGACAGTGATGTGTGTGTGTGTATGTGTCTGTCTGCTAGTAAATTAGCTTGTGTGTGTGTGTATGCCTGCTAGTGAGTGAGCTTGTCTGTGTGTGTGCCTGCTAGTGAGTGAGCATGTCTGTGTGTATGCCTGCTAGTGAGTGAGCTTGTCTGTATGCAGGGCCGGAGCAAGGATTTCTGCCGTCCTAGGCAAAGATCCATTTTGCCGCCTCTTCATGTCACTCACTGACAGACACACACACGCTGACACACATACACTCACTTACTCACACACACACACACAGAAACACACCGACCGACATACACTCAATCACTGACAGACAGACACACACACACAGACACTCACTGACAGACATACACACAGACTCACTGACAGACATACACACTCACTCACTGACACACACACACTCACTGACAGACATACTCACTCAATGACAGACAAACACACACACAAACTGACATGCATATACTCACTGACAAACACACACACACACTCACTGACTGACATACACACTCACACAGACACTCACTGACAGACATACACTCACTCACTGACAGACACACACTCACTGAAATAAATTCAATCACTGACATACACACTCACAGATACACACTGACAGACATACGCTCATTCACTGACGCACACACACTGACAGATAAACACTCACTTAGTGACAGACAGTCACTGACAGACACACACATTCACTGACAGACATATACTCACTCACTGAGAGACACACACTCACTGACAGACACTCAGTGACAGACATACACTCACTCACTGACATACACTCACTGACAGACGCAGACACTCACTGACACACACACACACACACAAAGGTAGACACTCAGTGACACACACAAACACTCCCTGACAAATACGTAAACACTCACCTCCCTAGGATCCAGTGTGGGACAGCTCCTCACTCCTCCCACCCGCCGTTTAGTATGCCGGGGCCGGAATGACGTCATATTCTGGCTCACGGCATCACAGAGGGCGCATGAGGGAGGAGTGAAAGGCTGCAAGAACAGCCTCCCTGGCCGCCTTCTCCTTCCCCCCCTCTCCTCCGGTCACCGGAATTTGATGGCAGAGCAGGCACCTGTCATCAAGGTAAGAAGGTGCCTGCTCTGCCATACTGTGACAGGGCTCTTCTGGGCGCCCCCACCTTTGGGTGCCTGGAGGAGTGGCCCGGTGCTAAGGTGGGGCGGCTCTAGAGCCGCACGCCCGGCGCTGCGGCCCAAGATGGGGTGAGCCCACCAGGAAATTCCCGGTGGGCGCCCCCAGCAGGCGCCAGCCCTGTCTGTGTGTGTGTGTGTGCCGGCTAGTGAGTGAGCTTGTCTGTGTGTGTGTGTCTGCTAGTGAGAGAGCTTGTGTGTGTGTGTGTGTGTGCCTGCTAGTGAGAGAGCTTGTGTGTGTGTGTGCCTGTTAATGAGTGAGCTTGTCTTTGTGTGTGTGTCTGCTAGTGAGAGAGCTTGTGTGTGTGTGTGTGCCTGCTAGTGAGAGAGCTTGTGTGTGTGTGTCTGCTAGTGAGTGAGCTTGTCTGTGTGTATATGTCTGCTAGTGAGAGAGCTTGTGTGTGTGTCTGCTAGTGAGTGTGTTTTTGTGTGTGTGTGTGCATTCTAGTGAGTGAGCTTGTGTGTGTGTGTGAGCTTGTCTGTACTACATTTGTGTGTGTGTATCCCAATAAGCTTGTCTGTGCATGTCAGTGAGCCTATTTGTGTGCATCTGTAAACTTGTGTATTTATGTCAATGAGCTTATATATATCAGTGAGATTTTTTGTCTATGACGCTGTGTATCAATGAGCTTGCGTATGTCAGTGAGATTGTCTGTGTCTGCATGTGAGTATGCTTACTGTATAATTAAATGTTTGACTCTGAAAGGAATATTTTATATTAGAAAAAACAAATATATATATTGACCAATAATACGTAAGGGGCTATGTCTTGCCACCCCAGATGATTATATAATCAAATGTATTTATATATGAATCATCTGGGGTGGCAAGACATAGAGGTACGTATTACATGTGACAATACGTGGCGCAATGACTTATGGGGCTAGCATAGATTTTTTCCCAGGGCTGCTTTGTATCCCCAGTCCGGCCCTGTTAAAAAACTGTAATTCCTAAACCCTTCCTCCAGTTTGGATGTGAATATCCTCAAATTAAAGCTGAGAGACGTCAATAAAATAATTAAAACTCTCCTGTTGCTGCGACTCCCACTTTCTTCAAATGACTTTCAGTTCCGTGGTGTTGACCTGCATGGCTGAGTCTTTCAGTGCCTGATCCCTGCACAGGTGCAGTTGGGAAATTGATAGGCCACTGTTTTTTCACACACTGAAGGAAGAAGGTCACTGACACTACAGACTGGGTGTTAGGGAAAGCTTTGTTTTTGTCATGGTGAAATGGGTGAGTGGGTGAGTGGGTGTTCAATCCTTTCATTTATTTTTTATTTATTTTTCCTATTCTGCACTTAAAATGACTTTTGCTACCCATTTTCATTTCATTAATACATGATAGCAAAAAAACAAATAAATATTACAATCAATCATTATAAAATGCACTTCTTATATTTTTTTCCAATCCAGATAGATAATCTAATTCTGGCAACTCACAATTGGCACTGCAAAAATAACGGATACTGCACAGCCATTATGCCAGGCGATGTTATAACCATTTTTGCATGTGAGCACACAGTCCTATGCACCATTTTTCCTGCTGTTTTGGCTCACCTAATTGCTTTACCATCATTTTTTTTCAGTACCAAACTTCAGCTGATGCCAAACTGCAGCATTGACTAATTCAGGAGAACCGAAATTCTCGATACAAGTCTACTAAGCATACATTGCAGACAAAGCTATAAGGCTACCTTGAGGAAAAAGAGATCCATGATGAGGTAGGTTGCATCGCAGTTATACAACTTTACTTTTAAGAAAAGACACGTGATCATTCAAACCATACCCTATTTTTTATACCCAATTGTATAACAATTTATTGCCACATTAAACAGGTTATTATGTACATTGTGTTCTAGGAGTAAAAGTCTTGGTCACCACAGGTCATAGATTACTAGACTTCAAGGTACACGTCTCATAATTATCTACACAAAATCTACACCGGAAACCAGGTAAAACGCATACCCCCCTTCGGCCTGCCACAGCATCTGACCACATGCCATCTGCTTCCTTAATTAAACTAAAATGCAAGCAATGCCTGTATAACCAAATCCTCACTGCCCCCTACCTACATGCCAGGGTTAATAAGAGTAGATACATGAGAACACAGTAAAAATCAAATCCCAATCGGTGGAGAAAGTGGCATTTGAAATGGCTGCTCCCTGTAAAGAGCCAAATGCAGACTTCTTTTAGCAACGCAATGAAGACTCAAACCATATAGGAGTTTTATGACAACCCTCATAAGTTTATACTTATTCAATATAACTGCTGGCCATATATGTTTGTTAAACTGCTCTTTCGGCATTCAAATGCTTATGGCGCGATTTAAAGGCTGAAAAGAAATCAAACTTTGCTTTTATTGTGTAATCAAAATAGTTTTTAAGACTCACGCAGAATAATTGACATGCAGTGTACTTTTTAAGGTACATGGTGTTTTGTTCCTTTGACCGGACAGTGTTCCTGTCAAACTGAAGCTTGACGAAGACCCTTACATGTCAAAATGTTGCCAGGTGCAATTGTTTATGCTACACTAATACATTGCAAATTATCTATGTTACTGTGGATATTACTTTTGTTTCTTCTGTGAAAATGAAAGCAGATAAGGGACCCAGACAAAGTAGCTTTGCATTGTGTTGTTAGACTCACTTAGGCGTTTACTTACTGAATAAAGTGGAAAATTCAGGTTACAATTTCCCAACTGTGCCTCTAGCCGGTTTGAATAAATGCTCCCAATCAACATTTGTTTCCTTAATTTTTTATTTCAGTTTTTAATATATTACAATTCAGTATTTTGTGAATTAAAACCACAGTCTCACTGAAAAGATATGTTAAAGATAATTTTGAGATATGTTAAAACAATTGTGTGTGTGTGTCTTCTGTGCTCTGCCGAATAAAACAGTAAATCTTGGAAAGTCAAACTTCTATAGAGACTGCTAAAAGAAAATAAGATTATTTTTTGGGTATAGGAGAATTTAATGTATTTTAAAATAATTAAGATTAACAATATATTTATATCTTACTTCCTAATGAATGCACCGTTGTTTTCATGTCCCAGAGGCACAGCTTTCATTCACTTATTGACCCTATGTTAGCATAATTACGGAGAATGATCATAATCCCAGAAAAATAACATAATATGAGCTACTAGGTACGAAAAAGAGCAGGGGTCCCTGTATAGTTCTCTCCACAGTGAAGTCCAGGTGCAGTGCTGCTGCTGTGACAACTGATATTGTCTACAGTCACATTGCAAAGTATCTAAAGTGCTGTTTTATTTGGCTTGCATATATGCTAAATAAAATAGGATTTAAACATAACTACGAGGTACATTTGTTCAATGTTTATCATAATTAGTACAAAAAAAACAAATCACATCATATAGACAAAGATAAAAATGAAACACATAGCTTGTTGATAAGGAAATATTAAGTTGGTGGTCTATAAAATGTGAATGATATTTTTACATTGATGGTAGCAAAATAGGCATTTAAGATTGCTAGATTGTATCTTTTTTATTGTTCCACAATGTACAAAGACACTAGTTAACAGAGGGAACCAAAGGGTAAATCTCCAGAACTATAACTCCAGAGATGCTTTGCATACCTTAAAGTGTTCTATAGGGCCAGGAACATAAACATAGTATTAAAAACACAATCTAACCTCCCTGGCTCCCCTTGCCCCCTAAATATAGTAAAATATTACCTTTACTCCAGTCTGCTGCTGCTGGCTCTGCCCCATGATCTGCCTGATTAGGTGAGATCATTAGAAGTGTTGCTCAATACCAATCACAATACTTTCCCATAAAAAAAGCATTGTATTGGCTGAGACTGTCAAGGAGACAGATCAGGGGCAGAGCCAGCACAAGCCAAACACTTCCCTGGCTGGCCAATCAGCAGCCTATCATAGAGATACACTGAATCAATGCATTTCTATGATGAAAGTTCAGTGTCTTCATGTAGAGCAAGCATGTCAAACATGCGGCCCACAATGCTTATTTTTTCTGCCCGGCTGCCTTGGGGCCGCTTTCAGCTGTGGCTACGACCAGCAAGACAAGAAAAATATTTCCTGATTCTTGAACTCCCGGCCACAAGAGGGCAGAGTGGCTGTGTGTCTGCTGAGCAGACCAGAGCAGCCACTCCCCCTTCCCTCCTGCTCGCAGTGCCAGAGGAGTGTCTGGAGTTGGAAGACAGACAGCAAATCGTTAGGTAGGAGAAGAGGGGCTTGGGGGAGGGGGGCAGTGTATTTATTTGAGGAAGGGAGCGGGCCAGTGTATTAGAGTGGTGGTGGGGGGGGAAGCAGTGTATTAATTTAAGAGAGGGAAGTGACAGTGTATTAACTTGGGGGAGGGGTCCAGTGTACTACATTGGGGAGGGGTGGCAGTGTATTAATGGGAGGGAGGGGGCAGTGTATTAATGGGAGGGAGCGGGGCAGTGTATTAATGGGAGGGGAGGGGGCAGTGTATTAATGGGAGGGGGCTGTGTATTAATGGGAGGGAGGGGGGCAGTGTATTAATGGGAGGGAGGGGGGCAGTGTATTAATGGGAGGGAGGGGGGCAGTGTATTAATGGGAGGGAGCGGGGCAGTGTATTAATGGAGGGAGGGAGGCAGTGTAGTAATGGGGGGAGAGGTGTATTAATTTAAGAGAGGGAATGGACAGTGTATTAACGGGAGGAAGGGGGCAGTGTATTCATGGGAAGGGGCCAGTGGCGTACATACCAGGGGGCCCGGCCGCCCCTGCGACCCGGTATGTACGCACTGGGCCAGCCTCTTCTCCTGGGGGGCCCAGGAGCCGGCCACCTCCGGGCCCCCCGTGGCTGGCCCTGCTTACACCCGGCGGGCAGGCAGGCTGGCGGGCGCGCGAGGGAGTACTCTCCCCTAAGTGCTTCCTCTTCAGCTCCCTCGCGCACTGCACTGATACCGGAGCCGGAAGATGACGTCATCTTTCGGCTCCGGTATCTGTACGCGGCGTGCGAGGGAGCTGAAGAGGAAGCACTCAGGGGAGAGTGCTCCCTCGCGCGCCCGCCAGCCTGCCTGCCCGCCGGGTGACCAGCCCCCCAGGAGCCCAGCAGCACCACTGGACCCCAGGGAATCCCCTCAGCACTCCAAAAGGTAAGGAGGCTGGGGGGATTAAATTAAAAAAAAAATGTGTTAGTGTGTGTGTTAGTGTTACTGTGAGTGTGTGTGTGTGTGTTAGTGTGTGTTACTGTGAGTGTTAGTGTTAGTGTCAGTGAGTGTCAGTGAGTGTGTTACTGTGTGTGTCTGTTACTGAGTGTGTGTGTTAGTGAGTCTGTTTGATGTCTGTTACTGAGTGTGTGTTTGTCCGTGAGAGTGTATGTTTTGTAAGTGAGTGTGTATGTATGTCATTCGCTGAGTGTGTCTCGGTCAGTAAATGTGTGTGTCTGTTAGCTAGTGTGTATGCGTCTGTTCGTGAGAGTTTGTATGTCTTCAGCACTTACCTTTCTCCAGCGCCGGACTCCCTTGGCGCTGGGGATCCCTCCGCCGCTCAGCTCCGAATGCGCATGCACGGCAAGAGCCGTGCGCGCATTCAAACCGCCCATAGTGCTTTCCTATGGTCGTTCAGTGTCTTAGAATCGCGGAAGCTCCTCTAGCGGCTGTCAGTGAGACAGCCGCTAGAGGCTGGATTAACCCTCAGTGAAACATAGCAGTTTCTCTGAAACTGCTATGCTTTTAGCTGCAGGGTTAAAACTAGAGGGACCTGACACCCAGACCACTTCCTTGAGCTGATGTGATCTGGGTGTCTGTAGTGGTCCTTTAACCCCTTAAGGACACATGACATGTGTGACATGTCATGATTCCCTTTTATTACAGAAGTTTGGTCCTTAAGGGGTTAAGTGTGTGTGCATCTGCATGCACTGGTGTACATACCGCGGTCGACCAGGTGCCCGCCGCCATGTGTTGCGGCCCCGGCCTGCGCAGAGTAAGCGTGCGGGGGGGGCCCACGGATCAATTTTCGCACCGGGGCCCCATAGGTCACTGGAAGGGGCAGTGTATTCATGGGAGGGAGGGTAGCAGTGTATTAATGGGTGGGGAGGGGGCAGTGCATTATTGGGAGGGAGGGGCAGTGTATTCATTTGAGGGAGGGAGGGAGAGGGCACTGTATTGATTTGGGGAAGTCAGGGGGCCATTGTATTAAATTGGGGAGGGGGGCAGTGTATTTGAAGGAAGGAGGGGGCGGTTTATTTATTTAAGGAAGAGAGGGGGCCAGTGTATTTTGTTTATTTGAGGGAGGGGGGCAGTGTATTAGAGTAGTGGGGGGCAGTGTGTTAAGGGTAGGGAGGGCAGTGTATTAAAGTGGAGTGAGGGCAGTCTATTCAATTAGAGCGGAGGGAGGAGGGGCAGTGTATTAGATTGGGTGAAGAGGGCAGTGTAGAACAGTGGAGGGAGGGGGGAAATGTATTGAATTTGTGGGCAGTGAATGGGAAGAGGGGCAGTGTGTTAGATTGGGTCTGCATGGAGGCGCTCAACGCTTCCCATGGAGATGCTGTTTGGTCGTGCAGCTTTTTGCCACACATGCACAATAGTCTCCCAATGATTTCCTATATCAAGTTTGAGGATCTCAGCCAAAGTGAAGAACACACTCATAGAACTTCAAAATAAACAAGATAACTTAATTTGTTTTTTACAGCTGTGCAACAGCATACATTCACCATTTCAGTCCCATTACCAAACTTTTGTTAATATGTAAAAGTAGTTGGACTGAAAGGTTGGTTATATGCAAATGCACGCCTCCTTAAAATAAATTTGCTCTTTTGTTTACTTTGAAGCCCTACAAGCGTGAGGACGTCCAGTGTCAGTTAGGCAACTTTTTTTATACTGTACTTTTTGAAATAAACCTAAGTTTCTATGAAAACTGACGTTTTTGTTTTTTTTGCGGCCCACATAAACGTAAACCTTGTTTATTTGGCCCGTGTTAGCCTTTGAGTTTGACATGCTTGATGTAGAGGGTAGAGGCACTGAATGGCAGTACTGCACGCTGTGCAGAACTGCACCAGGAGGCGCCTCTAGCAGCCATCTGAGGAGTGGCCAGTGGAGGTGTCCCCAGGCAGTAATATAAACATCGCCCTTTTTCTGAAAAACTGTGTTTGCTGCAAAAAGCCTGAAAGAAATGATTCTACTCACCAGAACAAATGCAATAAGCTGTAGTTGTTCTGGTGATTATAGTGTCCCTTTACGTTTGTAGTTTTGTCCATTCTTACAATAGAACAAATGAGTGACATATGCTTAGTGTGCTTTAAAATGCAGGAGCCAGGAACTCCATATGCACACTGTCAAACTGTAACAATGACACATATGCCCCGAATTGCAAACACTTGTCAAGGAACTACTCTGTTAACTCACTCTCAGTGATTTAAACTGGAACTTGCTGTGGGTGACGAGGTGAGTCCTCTTCTATGTATGAAAATACCACACAGAGTGAGAACTATATGGATTGACAGTGTGAACGAGAAAATGATTGCCTGCAGAGATAAGAAACCTCACAAGAATGCTGGATATTTAAATAAGAATGGATCGTTGAGAGAAAAAAAAAAATCAAATGGCAATAAGCATGTGAAGTACATGAGCTATGCTTTAATGATGGGGTTTTTAAAATATATTTTCCCCACTCTTATTACTTTTATTATCAGCTTAATAAATCTAATCTTTAGCCAGAACAAAACATACTAAGATTTTATTAAACTAGTTTTTAAGTACATTGCATTTCTGCAAATATAATAGAATATGTATATTATAATTACTAAATATTTTATTTAATATGTTTTAACCAAAAAATAAACAACACTTTATTAAATCAAAGTTAAACTTCTTAATGACATATGACTTTCTATGTTGTCATGCAGCTCTGGGTTTTAATGCCCAAAGATGGCATTGAATGCCTTTAAAATACCAGCTGTTAATAGGGGGACAGATATCACTTGATACCCGGGACTTCCCTTTATCAGCTAGGGCTATATTTAGTTGCCAGAGACTGACCAATGTGCTGTGTACAGTGCTGAATGTGAACACTGCTCACAGCCTTCTAAATCAGTGTGGTGTAAAAATCAGAATCCCTGAAAGAGAGAGATCCATGGCTTTTGATAAGACCCTGATTGGTTTTCCAATATGCTTTCCTGCAATAGTGATTGGCATTGGACTGTTGATGCTGCCCAGTAGCATTCACTGTGTGGTCATCAGGGGCAGCACACCGGTCTGCAGTGTGGGATCCTCTGAATATACAGTACAGATCACCCATGGAATGTTTTTATTGTGTAAGAAAGGGAATCCATCTGCTGATGTCAGCAGTAACATTGTCTGAGGGAATCTCTGTGCTACTGTTAGTGTTGGGGTAGGTGTTAGGGTTAGTGTGGATGTAAGGTGTGGGTGTGTGTTAGATTTTATGTCAGGGCTAGCTTGTTATGCTAGTTAGAATTAGCTAATGTTAGGTTTAGCTAGGCCTAGCATTTGGTAGGGTTGGGGTCAGTGTTAATTTTGTCGACTACCAATTTTAGTCGACTAACATTTTTGTGATTTAGTCAACTAAAGCTAGACTAAAACTAAAACAATTCAGATTACTAAAATACGACTAAAACTAAAATGGCATTTTTATCAAAAGGCTATGACTAAATTGAAATTTACCGCCAAAAATTAACACTGCACCGAGGGGCTGGGGAAGGAGCAAAAGAGACAGACCAGGGCTTGGGAGAGAGACACCTATAGGGGCTGGGAGGGCACAAAGAGACACAGAGGGGCTGGGGAAGGGGCAAAATAGATAGATAGAGACTTTAACTAAACCTATTAGATTTTAATTGTGTTGACTAAAACCTCAATTAATCAACTAAAACTAGAACTAAACTAAAACTAGACTAAAACAAAAACAACTCAGGTGACTAAAATACGACTAAAACTAAAATGGCATTTTAGTCAAAAAACTATGACTAAAAGTAAATTGAAATTTGCCGCCACATTTAACACCGGTTAGAGTTTTAAAGTGTGATGCCCCTTAGAATAGTGACAGAGAATAGTAATAGCAAATAGCAAGTAAGCAAATATGGATGTCAAAATTTGGCGTGTCTTGTTTTTAAGCAGTAGCACAATACAAACATGGGTTCTTTACAGTATTTCAATGATCTGTGAAATTCCCGATAAAAATAAAATGTGTATGAAAACATAATAAATATATTCTAAGCAGATTTGGTAATGGTTAATTATAAAATAGTTAAATAAATGCTCTTGGTTAAATATCACAGGTGTTTACTTTCTTCAAATAGTTATTTCTGTGTAGTAGTTTTAATTCAGGCACTCTTATTAAAGTTGTAGTCTCAGTATCCCAAATTGTGCATATCCGGTTTGCAGATGCTGAACTTCAACTCTAATGAGATCATTTGTACTGAAAAGATTTTGCAACTGGGGCTGTCCTATATTGGCTATCCTCACGGACATATTAGCCGCGAGGCAAACAAGGCATTTGCCTTGGGCGGCATTTTCCAGGGGGCGGCTAACTGCCAATCCGGGCGGGCTGCTGGTCGGGCGAGCACTTCCTCTGAGTTGTCTGCTCAGCTCCCTCGCGCGCCGCAGAGTGAGGCTGGGAGCCGGAATATGACATCATATTCCGGCTCCCAGCCTCACACTGCGGCGCGCGAGGGAGCTGAGCAGACAGCTCAGGGGAAAGTGCTCCCTCGCCAGCAGCCCGCCCGACCAGCAGCCACTGGACCCAGGGAAGAGAACTTCCCCCTCCCCCCAGCATTTCCAAAGGTAAGGAGGCTGAGGGGGTTGAATTTTTTAAAAGAAATAGTGTGTGTGTGCATGTTAGTGTGTGTCTGTTAGTGTGTGTGTCAGTGCAGTGTGTGTCTGTTAGTGTGAGTGTGTGTCTGTTAGTGTGTGTCTGTTAGTGTGTGTCTGTTAGTGTGAGTCGGTTAGTGTGTGTGTGTGTATGTTAGTGTGTCTGTTAGTGTGTGTGTCAGTGTGTGTCTGTTAGTGTGAGTGTGTGTGTGTGTGTCTGTTAGTGTGTGTCTGTTAGTGTGTGTGTGTCTGTCTGTTAGTGAGAGTGTGTTTGTCTGTTAGTGTGTATGTCTGTTAGTGAGTGTGTGACAGTGAGTGAGTGTGTGTCTGTTAGCTAGTGTATGCGTATCTGTCAATGAATGTGTGTGTGTGTGTGTGTGTATATTTAGAAGGCGGCGCAGGGGGGAAGGGTGGGGTAGGGTGTCGCTGAGGGGGCGGGGGGGCACCAGGATACAACACTGGCTATCCTACTGAAAGTAGTTAGAGGGGATCCCAAGTATTTACTTTTATATATTATTGGTTTAGTTCTACCAGGTTTTAGTACATTTTTGTATATTTAGGTTTTGTTTTTGTTTATTCTCTATTTTCTCTTTGTTTTTGTTTCTAAAAAAGTTAGAATTGTTAGGTCTGTGTGAGATAGCATGTACATTTAAGATATTTGTACTCAAATAAGTGTGCCTGGATCTAAAGAGAATTGAGAACAACTTGGGAAGACCAGAAACTGTCTTGTCTTTTCTGCATTCAAGAGGACATTACCAGGAACTCATACATCCATGTATACATCCACATTTAGTACACAAGTTTGCACCTCATCTTAGATATCTTCTAGCATTGCTAGATATTCTTACTAAACACTTCTCAGCAAGCTGCAAACTCCACTCAGTGTTGTCAATCTACCTAGTGATGACATTTTCAAATGCAAAATTCCAGTTTGAGTTTCTAGAGGCCACTCATTGCTCCTTCTTGCACTGAATTATGGACAACGGGACAGCTGATCTAGGCATGAACCCATGCAGCAAACTCTACCCCAACTCGGGTCTCCAAAGGCTGTTAGTATTCATCATTTACAGTCAAAAATATGACTTTGCTGGTATACAATATATAAATATAAAGTATTAAAAAAATATTGTCTTGTTCAAACAGAAGGACTACTTAAACAGCAGACCACTGTAAGCCATCTGGCTTTGTGGCATGAGTAATAAAAGTGTAGTAGATAAGTGCTTAACTACCTGACTCAATGAACAAAGAAAATATAAATATTAAAGAAAAAGTTATAGTAGTCCATGGCAAACATTATCAACAGCAGTAGTGTGAACCATAATTGAAAGTATCTAGCAGTTCTGGGCTCGTTTTAGCAGGACTCATCAAATGAGATCGCATGTAGCCAGAGGCGTAACTAGAAACCACTGGGCCCCCCTACCCATGTGTCTCATTCTCCCTGCACCTCCAAGAGTCTCACTAGCTCCCCCAGCCCCTTCATGTGTATCATTCCATTCATCCCAGCCCCTTCATGTGTCTCATTCCCACCACTAGACCCTCCATATGCATTATTCCATTCCCCCCAGAGCCTAAATGTGCCTTATTCCATCCCATCAGCCCCCATGTGCATCATTCCCTATCCCTTTGCCCCTCCATGTGTCTCACTCCCTCCCCCCCACCCCTCCATGTGTCTCCCTCCCTCCCCACAGCCCCTCCATGTATCTCACTCCCTCCCCACAGCCCCTCCATGTATCTCACTCCATCCCTCCCCCCAGCCCCTCCATGTATCTCACTCCCTTCCTCCCCCCAGCCCCTCCATGTATCTCACTCCCTTCCTCCCCCAGCCCCTCCATGTGTCTCATTCCCTCCCTTTGCCCCCCAGCCCCTCCCCGTGTCTCATGCTCTCCCTCTCCCCTAGCCCCTCCATGTGTCTCATTCCTTCCCTCCCCCCCTCCATATGTGTTTCCTCCCTCACTGCGGTACCTGGACTGACAGGAAGTGCTCTCTCAGTGAGCACTTCCTGTCAGACCACGTAGCTTGACCACGCTACACACAGAGACCTGCAGGAATGGAGCAGCAGAGCACAGCACAACGCTCCCCTCCTGCCGGTCATCCAGACGGCGCGGCCACAGCTGTGACCCCTGCAACCAAGGCAGATATGCCACTGCATGTAACCTAGTAAACAAGACAAGATGTTAACTAGACAGCATAAATTATAGCATTGCCATTCCGGTTTCATACTAGCATTAGTATTTATTAGTAATTTCCTTCCAGGAAATTGATATATATAAAATACCTGTACTTTAACTTGGTAAACAATTCATACACTATAGGAAACCAAACCTATTATATTACACTTGCTTTGTATTGCCTGATATACTACATTGACCAAATTACTTTAAACATTACATAACTTGAATCTGTCAGCAATTTCCTTCCGACTTATTTTTCTTTTCTTACAGTGGACAAAAAACAGCTTAAGAGGAAAATTACCACTGCAGACTTCTGACAACAGATGACTCAGTAGCACCTGAATATTTGTTGCACTGGCATTCTGAACTTCCTGCTACACTGAAATACCAAACAAGTTGTGTTTCCTTTACAAATAAGCTATTACATCAAACTTTGTCCCTATAACTTCCGTATGTGTCTCTGATCCAAAAGTTTATTTTTTGGCAGACGCAGTTATTCTAATTAAAGAGCGGAGGAAAACAAGCATCATTCAACAGAAACATGCTTTAGTTCTCAACAACAAGTCTCCACTTTCAATGGCGAAAGCATTTTTAACAATCAAGTACCTAAAACTGAATACAAATTCACTAACATATGCACCAGTTATTAAAAAAATAAATAATAATAATAATGTAGAAACAATTTAAAGCAAATCTCTCACTTATTTTTTTTTTAAAATCTTCCTATATGCTGTCACGTTTCTTTTTTTCTTTTTAATGGTGTATATTTTCAAAGTTATACTTTGAAAATGGGACTGAAAATAGGAACACTACTTTTTCTTATGCAAAACCTGCAAGTTGGCATTGACATTGGCTGGTCAGCCTGTACTTACCTCCTTCAGTGCTGTGTAAGTTCAGTGAGTGGCATGTTATAGATCCTCTGTGTTGACTTGCAAGTAATTTCGAGAGTCAATAAAAATCCACTGGAAGCCTGGATTCTTAACTAAGTAACTGATTTGGGAAATAAAGCAGATTTAATTTCTGGCCACCACCATGAAAAAAGACCCGGCTGGACTGGCACAACATTGGAAAAGTTGCACTGGTCCCAGTACCAAAAAAGGTTGTGGGGAATTTGGTTGGGAGCTATAGGTAGGGATTCCAGGACTAGCAGCCCAGAGAGTAAGTGACAGAGCAGTTTTGGAGGATCGATAAATTAGTATAATATGAGAGATTCTTTCTTATTATACATATTTTGCATGCACAGACATGGTTCGGACCAGGATTTGGCTCCCTTCCGCTTTGGCCAGACAAAGTACTCTATTTCGAATTATAGCCACCCATGCTTGGTGTCCATCTTCAAATCTGGAGAGAGTGGTCGGCCCTGTCGGCACCCAGGCCAGTACCAGCATTGTTACCATGAGCTCTGGTGATTAGAGATTTTCTGTGTGTTACAAAAGCAATGCGTCAAACACTGGACCATCAGGAACCTATGAAGTGCATCTCCCACCAGACCACCAAGGATTCCTCCCTCCCTGTCCAAGGTAAGACATAGGGAGGGAGAAATAACCATTTAGTTGCTCCCCCCCCCCTATTTTATTAATTTTGAAAAAAAACTTTACAAATTCCTTGAAACCTCTTTCCCCCATTAAAGTCCCTACCCCCCATTACAGCACCCAACCCCCCACTACAGCCCCTATACCCACATTATGGCCCCTATATTCCATTACAGCCACTAACCACCCAACCACCACACTACGGTCTCTATCCCCCCACTACAGACCCTATTCTTCACTACAAACCCATTCTTACACACTACAGCTGTAATTACCCACTAAAGCCCCTAACCCCCACATTACAACCATTTCTCTTACTCAAGGATGTATATGCAGATGAGTGGGGCTTGTATCGGTGTATGTGGGTGTAGCTTGCAAGTTGGAATGCACAAGCGGTCACATGATCTATTGCCCGTGGGACGAATGTTGAAATATTATGGATGTGCCTCGTTGAATTTCTGGAGATAACTATTAAGGAAAGTGGCAGTGTTCTACTGCTCAAACGGAGATGCAAAGTCTTAAAGCAGCCACCTGGAGGTGATTACATTGCTCTTATATTAAGTCTAAGTAATGTTTTTTTTCCTTTACATGCCTTCCTTGGAAATTTAAATAAATATGTATGAATTTATTTTAGGAATATATTGTGATACCATTACAACATTATATACAATATTAAGGCAGCTTAAAAGAAAATAACACTGGGTAGTGCAAACTAGAATATAACTCATAAGCCTGATCTAGAACATATAGCAAATGGAATTTTTCAAGATAAAACTGATTACGCTTTTTGCAGAGGTTTTACGTTTACACAGTTAATCCTCATCTTACAATATTTGTGAACCATACAACAGTTTTTACTCCATATATTTCTCTTTCATTCTTCAGTACAAGCCAGGAATTACTCACAGAAAGCATGGAAGCCATTCACACTCTTACACTACATTAGCAAAAAAAAATCAAAATAAGGGTATATCCCATAGGCACTGCTGAACTGCTCGGAACGGTTGTAAAATAGAAGATTATGTATCCAGAAACTAACACACTGTGGAAATCAATGGTGAAGCTGCTGTGTGCATTATACATGTATAAATCCATACATATGCCTGGATACTCAGGGACAAACAGAGTTAAACAGATAAACAAAAAAAAATCTCAATTAGATGAGTATAAAGAGTAAAATAAAAAGGGGTAAATGGCCATAGGTAAAATACAATAAACGGCTATACTGTTCCCACCATACTATACTATACTGACTTAAAGACATCATGGATACAGTTTACAAAGGTGCCAATGTGCACTGTCACCTAGATACCCACAACAAAAGAAATGTAGCATAACAGGATACCACTGCATACAATATGGACACTGAGACAACATGAATACTTGCAAACGTTCATCATTTGGATACAAGTGCAATAATCGCAGTGTTGTACTGCAGTATCCAGAATTTTTTATTTTTTTTTCTTATTTTATAATTTGTCTTAAATACATTCTCAACAAGGGTTATAATCCTTGACATGCAATCAATGGGTTAAAAAAATATTTTGATATATTCCCTTTACAAAATCACCTCCATTCTCCATTCTTGTATGACAAAACTCAACAAATATATAAAAACAGCAAGGGTGGAGGGAGAGGGGGCCAAATGACGAAAATATTAATATTAATTGTGCTATTTATGGATACCACGGAAAAATTCTCACATTCCAAAACAAATTATGAGACCAGTAAACAACTTCTGGCAGGTTGTTCTGGTAAATACTTAAAAAGTTGATACATATCACTTCCTAGAGATACCCAGGAGACTCTCTACAATCACTTCCGTCTATTCACTCAGGAAGTGACTGTTTTTATGGAATGAGATTTACCTTCAGTGAGCCACGTTTAGATACTGGCATGCAAGCTGTGCTATTTCTAAAATCAGATAACTTCTAGGGGCTTACCAGCTTCTCAGTCAAAATGCAGCCAGTAATACCTAAACACGATAGAAATTTCTCAGGATAAATAACACCATCATGCGTATTAAAGGGACACTTTCAGAGTTACTTAATAAAGTGAGAATTCAAATTCAAATTATGGATAGAATAATTAAACTAAAAGCACAGCTGACTTGGAGTATTTTGTTAAGTAATTCTGGTGTATTTTGCTTCCATAAATTAGTACATTGCTATATACATGGATATTATAGTTGTGTTATTCATTGTTATCAAGGTCAGCAGCTTACAAGACAAGTTCCAATTAGATTTTCAGGCAGCTTTTAGTATATATATATATATATATATATATATATATATATATATATAAAAATATATATAAATACATAAATGGTTTACTCATCGCTCTTGGGTGGTATATATTTCACATTCTCGGGTCCTCTACCAGAGGCCTGTGAGTCTGAGGAGTCTGCACAGGTATCATTCCCAATAATTATTACTGGGAAAAATGCCATCATTATGGACAAGGCTGTTTAGTCTTTTACTCTGACTCATACTTATTCACTAAACACCAGACTTTGACCGAGGAACAAAATCCAAGAAAAATGACCGAATTCTACATTGGCAATTCTCATATTTACTAAAAGCCAAAAAAGGTCAGAATTCTTTCTCCCAATGTGAGATTAAAATCTGTGCTTTCACAACCAATCCTCTACAAAGTATAGAATTTGGTGGAATTATAAAACATTGGTTTTAATACAAATGTGTGGTTGAATATATCCGAAAACAGTCTGCAAAATACAGCTACAGTTCTCTTGTCTGCTTCCTTTTTCTAGCACTCCCTTTCTTCCCCAGTCCAGACTTTCTGTGGCTGTCCAATTGTAGACTTCCAAATGCAGCTCAATGTACCAGGCAAGACAGGTACTCTTGGCATTTGCTGCTTCTTTAATTTGGCTCCATAAGCTAAACAAACCAGGAAGTAACAGGGCCTGTTGTCAGTGTAACAAATATCTAATTTGATCCTATAAACTCCCCTAAAACTTGGCAAAGGTATACATTTGAGGCATTTCTATACATACTATAAGAAATGAGGCAGAATACTAATCTAGGTAGACATTCACCACTAAAGGTCAATATCTATGTGAGAAAAGAATTACAAAAAAATTACTGCTAAATTTGGTGGAAATTGATAAGGAAATGGCCAAGTGAAGATTCGAAAAATCTAGCAAAGGATAACACAGAAAGTATTGAATGCACATCTGAAGTTTATACAGGAGTGAGAAATACACCGTTCTGTGCAAATTTTCACAAGAAGAAGGTTGATGATAAAATGGTTACATGAAAAGTATCAAAATTCTCTTACTTAAATACCCTTGTGGATCTACATATTTTTGTGGAATTGTTTTAAATTATGTGACAGCTGCTATTAATACCATGCATTGTTTTACACTTAAAACCATAAATTAATCCTTGCAATATTAGCCCTATAACTTTCAAAAGATATAAATACAATTCTCGTTATAAGGGACATTTTAATAATAATGCCTAAGTGAATTTTGAAGTTGTTGTTTTTTTAACTTTAGATAGTTGTTTATATATATAAGCTGGTATATATTGTTTATTGTATATATATATATATATATATATATATATATATATATATACACACATATATACGGAAGGCTGGTCCTGTAGTTGTGGGAGGGGCACGATTTCCCTACTTAAAGATTGCCAGACCCCTCCTCATTGCCGTTGTTAGTCTAGCATTTTGCATACCTGTACTTCCGGCTGCAGCAGATCACCATTTTGCTTACCTTTCCTTGTGGATAACTTACCTGCTCTTAGAGTGTCTGCCCTTTCCTGGTTCGAGTTTTCAGTCGTCCAAGGCCTCCGGGATATTTCCCCTCTCCTCTGGTCTCTATCACTAACTGTCTCGAAGCTGCAGTAACAGTGAGCTGGTTGACCTTCACGACCCTGTCCGGGCGCACAGCGGCATCACAGGACAATTCTATTCTCATACTTACCTCGATTTCGTATGCCTTTCATGTAGTCTTTTGTTAACTTCCATATGAACGTACGGTTCGGTAGTTTGTTTAATTATTTTACTGCTTGCCGGTTCGTATGCATTGGCTTTCGTGAGGTTGCACTCAGCTGTTTGGCCTTTAGGTCGTACGCACAAAGTTACTTAAGATTCATACAACATATCTGTTCTAGTGTTCAGTTAAACATGGAGCGTTCGGTTGTTATGCGGCTATTTGCGGCTCTATGCTCCTCTTTGGGGCCGTTCGTATAATTACAGCCAAATGCCCTATTATAGTAATAGGTATTCCATGGGTCCATGCAGACATTTGCATAATTGTATGTATATGCTTGATAGGCTGCTGGCCTCTAGAGGCCATAGGGGAGTACTACACATTTTAAATTTCTGATCAAATACTTTTCTGTTTAAATGTAATTGAGCAGCGTATTGTTGCTAAATTTTGTTCTGCTCATTAGATATGTTGTAACAAGATGTTTTAGAGGTTGCCAGGCTTGAACCTTCCTTTTGGCTGTGCCTCTGGGGGTTATTTCAAGTCTCATAGGTTCTGGTTGGCTGAGTTTCAATTGTCCAACTGGCTTTAGGTGGGTCCTTTTTTTTTAGTCAATTAGTAGTCGGTTAGGCTCTCTTTAAGGTTCTGATATTGGTGGTATTATATATTACAGATTGAAGTCACTCTGCCATTTAACTATCATCTCCTCTCTTTCGATTTCTAAAATTTCACATCGGTTAGTGGTTTTAGATTTGTCTTGGGTATCCACGATCTGACCCCCACTACCCAGATAACCTAATTTGTTCCTTTTCATGTTATTAGGTACTAGGTCCTACTGGTTATACACTTACGCTTTGCTGGTTCAATTTAGGCTTAGTCTATAGGCTGGTAGGTATCCGATATTATTTAGTTTTTCTGCTATTTAACAGTCATGATATGAGTACTACAACATTGCTATTACTCTCATAGGTATTGCTCGGGTTTCATCTACTCTGTCATACTCTATATCCATCTGATACGACAGTTATGTGAACCCAGTGGTTGTTACACCATCCCCCCTCTCCATCCTGCAACTGGTACTAGGGTAAGACTTTGTCTACTAACCTATAGGTTTCAGAGTCCCCTTATTTCGTTTTTATGGCCTTCTTGCCTTGTCTTAGTGGTTCCGCGAGGCCATCACCCATCCTCATGTTCAGAGGTACTCACACCAAACGGCCACCTCATAGTTAGTCGCCTCGCATAGTGGTATAGAGAGGGCCTTCCCCTGTCCCTCCCATGCTATATTTTGCTTTACTGGTCACAGAGAGGCCGACACCCTGCCACATTTTGGTGGCCACAAAATCCCCTCCGGCCAACACAGCTAGATCCTCTCATGCTACTTGGCAATTAGAAGTGCTCCCCTCTCAATTATTAGATAATTTCCACTTGTCATTAGGTAAGCTAGCCAGTATGATATCACTTTGGTTACTCATGAATTGTTGTCCTATCCTAGCATGTCTGAACTACCAGAATCTATTGAGGCTTTGTCCATTCCCAGCACTCCTGCAAGGTCCATCTCCCCATCTCATGGAGGGGACAATGCCAGCCTGTCATCACTCAGGTCTTGGACCATACCTAGGATCATGGCCGAATTAAGGCGTAGGAATATTCCCTACCCTGCCACTGCCAGGAAGGCTGAACTTTATAGACTGCTCAACACCACTACGGATAACACCAGGGCTGGCGAGGGCCCCAGTGGTGCCAAGTCATCTGACCTCCAGGTCTTGTCCACGTTGGAACAGATTACTGATAGGTTGGACCGTTTGGATGCTAGTGATAGGCCAGTAGCACCATCTGGATTGGTTACTCCAGAACCTACTGGTCTCTCAGGCACCCTGACTGATAAATTCATTGGTCCACTACAGAACCCTAATATTATCAACCCAGCTCACATGGTGCCAGCTAATATTAATAAGGATATATTGGAGGGCAAGGATGTCAATCTAGTTCCGCTGCTGATTTCCTCCCAAGATATTCTAGAGAACAAGTTGCATTCTGTTGTTTTGAATGCTAGGGACCCCAGGTTGAATAGGAAATGGTCAATTCCTGAGTTCGTCCATTCCTTTGGTATTTATAGGGACATGGTGTGCTCGGTTTATCCCGAGAGGAATTCAATCTGTATTTACACAAGCTGGTGGACCTGGGGCATAAGTATGGATGTACATCATTTTATGATTACCACAGATCATTCTCTGCAAAGGCGTTTGCAGCTCTGGCTAAATTTAATTTTCAGATGAACTGGAGCCAGTTGGACACAAAGCTCTTTTGCAGGCACTTTGCGGGCCTCAGGTGCCCAGCTTATGGTATTTGCTCTTCATCCTCACATACCACAAATCTATGTCCTAATACCCCAGAGATGGATGCTACCTTTCCTTTCCCGACCTCCTCAGCTAAACCTGAGAAGGTGATTAAGTACAAGCTTGGTCTTAATATTGTTTTTCTGGGTAAATCCCAGATTTGCAATAACTTTAATGCAGGTTCCTGTGGATTTAGTGCTTGCCGGTTATTGCATGTGTGTTCTCTTTGTTTTAGGGCACATGCCAAGACAATTTGTCCTAATAAATTGTTTCCCAAACCCTACATGCCCTCAATCAATGTGACTTGTTTCGACGACTTATTACTTAACCATCCCTCACCCAACTTGGTGCGGTTTTTGGTGACTGGATTCATGGAAGGGTTCCATTCGGGAATCATTTACATGCCATTCGGCATTGTAGAATGTAAGAATCTGCTGTCCACCCTTGCCAGCCAATAGTGGTTAACACTGTGTTACAGATTGAACTGGATCAAGGTTTCCTACTTGGGCCATTCAGTTCCCCACCTTTCTCAGTATGAGGAACTAACCCTATAGAGGTGGTCTTTGGTAAAATATATATATATATATATATATATATATATATATATATATATATATATATATATACATAAAAACAGGTGGACTTAAAGAAAAAGTGGTCAATTATGGGAGGAACAAACACAAATCAAAAGTACAAAAAATGGCCACAGTCGCGAAAGTACGCAATTTCTGACGGCTCAGTCATGAAATGGTTAGTTAATGCTATTTATTAACTAAATTGCAATCGGTGCAGCTTGACAAAGGACAAAGGCTTCAAAAGGAGCTGAAACATCGCTTGTTTTATCTGGGGTCTCAATACATTTTCTTTGTGAATTTGCCTCAACTGCTGGTCTACGGACCCAGCATAACTTTGCACTTTAGGAAGAGTGATTATATTGTGTTCTTGCTGCTTACTGTTTTTTTTGTTGTAAACTGCCAATTTTTCATTTTAATGAAAAGAAAAGATGACTTGCATAACGAACACCAAAACAGAAGAAAATAAAAGCAGACATAAGTGTGGTACATACTGCTAAATGATAACCTTACCAGTGGCAGACTACCAACAATTACTTCTGTTACCAATATTTTCTAGAATACATATTTGTTTAACTTTTGGAACCCATGATATTCCAACGCTTTATAAATGAGCCTATGTTTTACATTATTTTTTTTTTTTTTATAATTAATAGTTTTTATTTTCTGTTTGCAGCAACAATAACATTGCAGGGGATACAGAATGAAGAAAAACACAGTGGGGGTGAGGGAACATGTTTAACATTGCAGGTTTTCCTACTACATTGTTTATGCAATTGATTTGTCTGCAATTACGCCTCTTACCCCATGGACCATGTTACCAACCTTGGTATGTCTGCGTTTTATCTCTGAATGTCCCGTGGTGTATGGTCGTCGGTATGTGAGATCCCAATATGAAAACAAGAAGAACTATATACAAGTGTTGTCTACATCCTATGTTTCCTATTATTATTATTGTACGCCCATGTCTCCGGTTATGGTTTTTTCATGGGGGCTGGTCCCTGTGGCTATTCATAGCCATCGGTGATTCCCTGTTGGGGGTCTCGTCTTGTGCAACCAGTAATCGTCTGATTATGTTATTGTCTTCTGAGTTTAGTGTGTTTCCCCGTCAAGGGGGTTCATGGATTTTGTTCTGATTTCCTGATTGGGTATCAGCTAAGTATGTATGCCAAAGGGTGTATGAGTCCGCCCTCATACAACTCCTTCGACCCTGCGTTCCTGTGAATTTTTCATAGGCCACGTTTGTGGAAACGAGGTTCTTTAGTTCTAGTTCAGTTGGAACTGCTGACGTTCTCCAGTATTTTGCTATGATTGTCATTGTTGCTATGTGTATGAGGTATATCGTTTTGCGTATGTGTTTCGGGATGATAGTTGGGAGGATGTGTAGAAGGCATGTTTCTATAGAAGGCGTCACCTCCCAGCCCGTGCTTTGAGTTATAATGTCTCCCACCAATTCCCATACCGGCTGTATCTGCGGGCACTTCCACCATATGTGTAGCATATCTCCATCAGGTCCCCCACATCTCCAGCATAGGCCATCTGTGTTAGTATACATTCGTGCCATTTTATCTGGCGTGAGGTACCACCGGTACAATACTTTTCTAGCTGTTTCAATGTGTGACGCACAGCTGGTCATTCCCTTATGGGCTGTGAATGCCGAGCTCCATTCCTGAGGTGTAAGGTCTCTCCCCAGATCTCTATTCCATTCTCTTTGAAATTTCCATAGCTGCGGCTGTGGTTCCCTAATTAGTAGGTTATAGCACATAGACAGAGATTTACCCTGTTGTCTAGTGTCTAAGCATTTAGATTCAAAGTGGGTCAATTTTGTCTCCCCTCGTCCTGGCCGTGTTCCTGTGCCCTCTGGGCGCAGGGTGTGATACATTTGCATATATGAGAATTGGGCCTTGTTTGGTATCAGGAATTGTGTTTGTAGGTCATGTAAGCTTTGAACTAATCCCTTTCGGGTCACTTGGTGGACATGTGTTATGTTGTGTTCTGCCCATAGTTTATAATTAAATGTAGGGTTCATAGCGTGCAGCGTTTTCAGGGGGGTTGCCGGGGACCATTTTTGTTTCGAGCATACTCTATGCCTATTTTTGTCCCATATGGACAACATTAGCCTGGTTGTCGGCAACATCTTGGGTATGTGGGGTCTCCTATTTTTGGGTGCCCATAGGAGATATGTTAAATGGGACCCTTCTAGTCTGCTGGATTCCAGAGATAGCCATTGAGGGGGTTGGATCATTTGGTGGCATCCCAGGATATTAGCCAAGTGTGTAGCTCTATGGTACTCTTTCACATCTGGGAACCCCAACCCTCCGTCCTCTATTTTTCTAGATAGGAGTTTCCAGGATACTCTGGGTTTTTTGTTTCTCCACCCAAACTTGAGTAAAGTCGTCTGTAGTGCTTTGAGGTATCTAGCGGGGACCTGAATTTGCAGCGATCTGAATAGATAAAGTATTTTTGGCAGAATCATCATTTTGACTGCTGCGCACCTGCCCAACCATGATAGATACTTTCCATCCCACTTCTTCAGTGTGGACTCTATTTCCGTGAAAAGTTTTTGGTAATTCATGGAGAAGAGCGAGTTGTGCGATTTAGTAAGTCTGATACCCAAGAACATAAGGTAGTCTTCCCTCCAGTCATAGTGGAATGCTGATTTCAGTCTGTCTAGTGTGTCCCTCGCTATTCCTATCCCCATTGCTTGAGTCTTGGAGATATTAAGTTTATAGTATGATTGTGTACTATAATGCTGGAGTTCGTGTTGGAGGTTCGGGAGTGATATCAACGGTTGGGATAGTGTTAGTAGGACATCGTCCGCGAAAAGATTAATCTTGTATTCTCTGTCTCCTATGTTTATACCATGTATGTTTGGATTGCGTCTGATTGATTCCGCAAGTGGTTCAAGGGCCAATACATATAGGAGCGGTGATAAGGGGCAGCCTTGTCTGGTACCATTAGTGATGTCAAATGGCTCTGATTGGAACCCGGACGTCGATACCGCTGCATTTGGGCCACTGTATAGGGCTTTGATAGCTTTGAGAAATGTGGGGGGAAATCCAAATTTAGTGAGGGTTGCCTCCAAGAATAGCCAATTTAGTCGATCGAAGGCTTTCTCCGCGTCTAAGGAGACTATGAGTCCTTGGGTTTTATCTATGTGAATCGCTTGTAAAACGTCTACTACTTTACGTGTGTTGTCCGATCCCTGTCTCCCATGTACAAAGCCTACTTGGTCATCCGAGATTATAGTGGGGAGGATGTCTTTGAGTCGGTTGGCCAAAATTTTCGCGTATATCTTGGTGTCTGAGTTTAGGAGAGATATAGGGCGGAAATTCTGGCAGTGTGTTGGTGGCTTGCCCGGTTTCGGGAGGGTGATTATTCTGGCCGCTAAATACTCTGCGGGGAAGCTTCCGGTATGAAGTGCCCTGTTAAATGCCCTGCATAGTTGTGGGGCCAACTGGGGCAGGAATGTTTTGTAATAGTCGTTGGTGAAGCCGTCCGGGCCTGGTGCTTTCCCTTTTGGCAGGGCATTGATGCATTCTGCTATTTCGCTTTCTGTGATCTTGGCGTCTAGGAGTTGTTTTTGGGCATCGGATATCGTCGGTAGAGGTATGTCTGATAGGTAGGCCTGTATGCCACTATTGGTGGGCTGAGGTGTGTTTGGGTCTTTCGAGAGATTGTAAAGTCTGCTATAGTATTGTGCGAATTCGCCACAAATCTCTAGGGGCAAATGTACTTTTTGTCCTTTCGTGTTTACTATGTGTGCAATTCGTGTTTGTTGTTGTCTTTCCCTTAGGTGGTGTGCTACTAGTTTGGTGGCCCTGTTCCCCTGGGCATATGTGCGGGCTTTCACCCTGTTCATCATTAGACCAAATTTGTGGAGTCGGATCTCCTTGAGTTTGTTTTGGAGTGTAGTGATTTGTATTTTGTGCGCCTCTGAGGTTCGTGTCTGGTTTTCTGCATGGAGGTTGTCTAGATGCCGCTGGAGTTGTGTCACTTCTTTTTCCTGTTGCTTTTTAAGATACGAGGCCCTGCTAATCAGCAAGCCCCTGATTACGGCTTTATGTGCAAGCCACACCATGTGTGCGTTCGTGTTTGTCGAGGTGTTCGTGTTGAAATAGTGTTGGAGTTCTGTTGTCAATGTTGCGCAGTACTGTGTGTCTGAGAGTATGCTCTCGTTCAGGCGCCATGGACTCCTGTGTTTATACTCGTAAGAGTTCGCTAGTGTTAGTGTTACAGGTGCGTGGTCCGACCAGTCAACCGTCAGTATGTCACAATCTATTATACCGTTCATGGTTGATTCGTGCATAAAGCAATTGTCAATTCTGGAGTATGAATTGTGTACTTTAGAGTGGTGTGTATATGCTCTGTCCGTCGGGTGGAGTGCTCTCCAAACGTCGCGAAGACCAAATAGAGACAGTAAGTTTCTAATGCCTTTGCTTTGGTTTTTAAGGAGTTTGTAGTGTTGTGAAGCTGTCGGTCTGGTGGAGTCTAACCCCGGATCTAGTACGTGGTTGATGTCCCCGCTAATTAGTAATGTGCCTTTTCTTATGCTCTCTATTTTGGTAAAGACGCTATGTAGGAAGTTCCTTTGGTTGGTATTCGGGGCGTATACATTCACCAGTGTGTATTCGAGATCATTGAGTGTGCATTGCCAAATGATGTACCTGCCTCCTGGGTCAAGAATTTGGTTGTGGGAGGATACTGTTAGGTCCTTTCCAAGGAGTATAGACACCCCTCTAGATTTTTTGGAAGTGGTGGCGTGCGCTTGGTGGGGATATGAGGTTGGGTTAAGCTGCGGGTGGTCACCTGACCTAAAGTGGGTTTCTTGCAGGTATACAATGTCAGCTTGAGTCTTTTTGAGTTCTCTAGTCAGGACATGGCGTTTGTACGGTATGTTTAGTCCTTGCACATTATGTGAATATAATTTTAGACTGAATGTGTATGTTGGTAGTAGTGCTGTGTAGTTGCAATGTACCCTGGTTGAGATCATGCATATTCTGTGACAGTTGAGCGGATTTGTTACCATTACTACTGTATTGCGGATGGAGGAATCGCTTTATCCCTTTACCTTGCCTTTCCGGGCTTCGTGTGTGACTGTATGTGGGAGACCTGATGGTGGACCATAGGAGTAAAACAAACATTGAACATATATACAAACAAAAATACAACAAAAAATATAACTTATCCATTGTGCCCTGTCTTTCCCTAAGGGCACCAGTGAACCTGCTAGTTACCCTCACTAGCACTCCCTGTCCGGGGGGTTGAGGATGCCTGGTCTAGCCTGCAAACTGCCCGGGTGAATGTAATCCCGAGCCCACGGCTCTTAAACTATCTGTAGAACTTTATTTTTTTATTTTTTATTTATTTATTTATTTTTATTTTTATTTTTTTATTTTTTTTTTTTATTATTTTTTTTTTTTTTTTTATATATTGCATTACGTGCCACTGGACCTGCTCCTAGAAGTGGAGCCTGGGGGAGTGTAAGCTTCGTCTCATATATTGGGAGACCTCCCTTGCATGTAACTCTTAATTGGACCTGGATTAGTGATATTATTAACGCTATTGGTGTTGGTATTGGTATTGGTGATGGTAGGTGTGGGCCTAGCTGGGGCATGGGTGGGGGTCATTTTCTCGTCCGCCACTGTGAAGCTGGTGGAGAGGACTAGTTTATATGCACCGGGCGAACAGGACCTTTAAGTCCCCCCGGCCGGTTCGGTAAGTTAGGTAAGGTTAGGCCCCTTTTTTTTTTCTAATGGGCATTTCGTTTGTCTGTTGCGGGACGTTCTAAAAGCTAAAGGGCAAATCTCCACACCCAATACCGTCAGTACATTACCCACACCCGGTTTTTCGTCCGAATCATATGGACAGTCTGTGCCCCTTAGCTGTAGGATCTATCAATATAGTCCAGGTTTAGAGAGTTCATATCAGGTGTGTTGTGTTGTTTCGTGCGGGAGGGAAGTTCGGCTCAAGTGCCACTGGAAGGTCCTGTTCGTGCCTCCGTCAGGTGAACTTGGTCTTTCTGTGTCATTTATGCTGCCTCACCGTCTGCCAGTCCGGGATTAATGGTGGTCTCTGTAGGGGTCTAGTCGGACTTGCCGGTATGTCGATACCCCAGGAATGCAGTAGGCGGGTGCCGGTGTCAACGTCTGGTGCGACATGTGTTTTACCGTCTTTGTGAATTAATAATTTGATCGGGAATCCCCATTTATATGGAATCTTCCTGTTTCTTAGTTCGGAGGTGATGTCTCTGAAGGTTCTTCTGCGTTTCAGTGTTTCTGCTGAGAGATCCGTGAAGATCTGGATCTTCTTATATTGGTCCGGTAAGGTTTTTTGAGGCCCAACAGCACGCATGATGGTCTCTTTCACATGAAAGTAATGGAATTTGAGGAGCACATCTCGCGGCGTGGATGTCGGTAGGTGTTGGGGTTTTGCTACTCGGTGCGCCCTGTCCATGAGCAGCATGTCGGTAGGAATGTCGGGCGCCAGGGTCTGGAAGAGGCCGGTTAGAAATGCCATTAGGTCCGAATTTTGGACGTCCTCTGATATGCCTCTTACCCTCACATTTTGTCTCCGAGACCTATCTTCAAGATCCATGTTTTTTATTTCTTGTTTCTCCATTTGTGCTGTCAATACCTCCAGCTTTTCTGCCAGGCTGTTATGGGCCTCGGCGTATTCCGCCATCTTGTTTTCCATATGTGTTGTGCGGTTCCCTATGTCTGTAATATCTTTTTTTAACTCTGCGATTGCCGTCTGGACAGATAGCTGGATCTTCACAGCCATATCGTCCAGCATTTTTTGGAATATATCCACTTGTATTTGCATGGTGCGTTGTGGGGAGTGCTGTGGGGATTGTGGTTGAGAAGGCACTTTGTCTTCACTGTCGCCGTCGCCATCTTGAGAGTGATTCGCGGTACTTTTGGGAGTTACCGTTTTCGAGGTGAAAAACGCATGTTTATCCTTGTTGTCTCCCGTTTTTCTCAGTCCCCGATGTGACATTATGTTTCTCCCCCTTTTTGGAGCAGTATCCTGCTGATTATCCGCTTAAGGATTTGCTTTAGTTAGCCGTCGGCTCGGGAGCTCCGTCCTCACACAGCCATTCAGCTCGAGCGCAGGCTCCGCCCCCTGTTTTACATTATTAAGGCTAATGAATAAGTCTCTTCTATTGGAAAGATGTACAGAAAAGAAAGCCATTAAAAATAATGCTGCTCCTATTAATCCAATAAAATGAAGTTAGAATTTGAACCAGCGTTCAGAGACTTGTTAAAACAAGAAGGAATAGCAAATCCAAAAAAGAAAGGAACTGGGCGATTCGCCAAGTCAAATGAAAGAATATCTGGGTGCAGAAAACCAAATATCCACAAAAATGTAATTTATACAAAATATCCCGAGAAGTGTAGTTAGTATATTCAGTACAAACAAGCACTACTGGTGATTGAGAGGAGATGTATAAAAGGTTATGGTAAAATCCAACAAACTTTCTTTTATACGCTTAGCCCACTCCATGACGATATAATGGACTTACAGATATATCTCACCAGGGAATTTAAAGGGTTAAATCAACCATTATAATCACTAGGAGTACCCTGGTTCCACACCCTCGTAATGGGGCAACCCATTTTGTAACAGTTTAATTTCTTTCTTGGGTCCTGCTTTTCTTTGAATGCGGTTTTACTATATGTTGCTTCTGCAGGGCAGCAAAAGCTAGATTTTGATCCTAAATGAGCTTTCACGTTGCTGTAATGAGTTTGTGACTACCACAAAGGTAGCAGTCACCTATCTAATGTACTTAGAGTACAAAGTGATAGTGTCTCCAAATTAGTATCTATCACCTAATGACAGGATACCAACACACACCCACACTCCTATCATATTATTGTGATTATTATTGCCATTTATATAGTGCCAACGGATTTCGTAGTGCTTTACAATATTATAAGAGGGGGTGATCTAAAAACTTACAGGAACGATAGGTTGAAGAGGACCCTGCTCAAACAAGCTTACAGTCTACAGGAGGTGGGGTGTAAAACACAATAAGACAGTATATGAAAATAGGTATTATTCTCTTTCTATTGAGGGTTCTTGTGCCCTTCAAAGGTAGCAGATGATTGTCCCAGGCATTGCAATCACTTTCTTACACATGAGGTTTAGGGTGCTTGGTGTCCTAACAGTTACTTAAGAACCATATATAAACACTGAAATGGGGTAAATCCCCCCTTTTAAGTATAGAAGATATGTAACATATTATAGTAAAATGTTTAATTCTTCTGTAATAAAAATACAATCTATCTTCTATTTTTGAGGTATTATAGCTATTAAACGTGAACTCAAGATATCTATATTTGAAATATTTATAAAATAATGACTCCCATTCTCTTTACCGTGGGCCCATGTAAAATTTAATTATTTATTTATTTATTTTTGCATTGTGGCTTTTCCCCATTTATTTTGAAGTGCCACTTCTGCATTAGCTATATCAGTTTCCTCCGTAGTTTAAAGGCATTCATTAAATTAGCATGTCAGCTAACCTCCCTCAGAGACCCCTGGTCTTGGTCAAACTGCTCAAACAGAACAAAAAGCAGGAGACAGCAGCAGCAACCTAATGGCAGCTTAACACTACCTCAAAAATGTAAAGGATATGGTGCCTAGACTGTTCCTTTAATGGTAAAACATTGTATTTTATCTATTGTATTTTCCAAACATAACTAAATATATTAAATGTAACAGACAGTCAGAAAAGACAAGCTAGCAAAAAAAAACTTGAAACAAGAGCTTCCAAATACGTCATAGTGAATGCTGTCAAGACAAGAAAGTCAGTCTGGGAAAATTTCATCAGGAAGAATAAATTGCCATAGTCAATTTGTTTAATGTAAATAAAAAGCATGAGTTCTCTGAGAGAATATAGAAAAATGCACTGCTGGGATTTTTCGGTTAGGAAGTTATAGTAGAGGTTACATTATGCAACTTGAAGAATACCACTGAGGAGCTGTGAATTCACAGGGGGACACTTTAGGCAGTTTGACCCAATGTGTTGCCTGCCAAAAGCTCAGTGCCTAATGGAAAGGCACAACTTGTCCATCTACTCTTTTTGGTTGCACACTGGAAAATGCTCGGACATCTTGGGGGCTGCAAATTACACAGTCTGGCACATACTTCCTGACACAAACGAGATGTGACAAGCTTTGTGAGGAATGCACCTTAAATTACCCTCCAAATTAATTAAGACTTCTTAGTGCACACATCAAGCTTCATTAAACTGATCAAGTAATGAGTGTTTGCCATATTTTGTTACAGTTATTGAGTGGGGATAATAAATGATGACAAACTTTAAGTAAAATTTACAAGGACTGGGTAATTTGAGATAATAACTTGAAGAGATTTAATTTTTAAATTACAATATTCTTTTAATGCCCCGGAGCAGTATTTTAAATGGACATTTGTTATTATTTAGTAATTATGATGAATTAACCAACAAACATCAAGTAACTGTTGTTGAGGCTGTATCTGATAAGGTTCTTTGTTATAATGACTAAGAAATTTCAGAAGTATTTATGAAATGTTCGATATAGTGCCGAATGCCTCCATATGTAAAAGGACCAATAGTATGTTTTTTACTCACTAGTGGCCAAGCACAAGGTTTTTTTTGTTTGTTTTTTAATCACCAGTTTTAATTTTAGGGACAGACACAAGGTTTTTTTGTTTGGTTTTTAATCACCAGTTTTCATTTTAGGGACAGACAAAATATCCAATCCAAATGGTAAAACAGAAGAACATTTTCACTTTTTGCAACTTATTTCCCTATTCATATTTTGTTCTTGCCTTGATCTCAGACATTCAATTACTGCTACCTGGATGGAATAAATAGAGTAGTCTCTATAAGAACTTAGTTCACTTCCGCTTTGGCTAAAACAGATGGGCAGGACAGACTCAGACCACTGTTGGAAAGGGTGTGGGGGCATGGGCACTTACATCTACCTATGGTGGGAATGCGATAGAATTGCCAAGCTGTGTCGCACGGTAGCACAATTAAACCTCTAAAATACTTAATTCCGACATCCTAATGGACCCATGGATATGGTTCCTTTCCAAACCCTACAAAGTAACCCCAAGAGCTCAAAACAAACATTGCTAAAATTGCACTGGCTGCTAGGAGAGCTATTGCAGAAAAATGGAGTAGTTCACACATTCCCTCTGTGGAAACTGTAAAACGAATGAGGCTAGGAAAATGGACAGTCTCTCCGCACTTATCCACGACACCATGAAAAATAAAAATAAAATATGAGACCTCTGACTTTTTGAATCCCCCCTCCCCACATGAGAAGCCTATTACGAAACGAGGATAGGCCACTAAGGAATCCTTCATTCATATTCCCTCTTCTAGACACCCTAATACCTCCCCACTCTTTCTCCCCTCCTTATTTTCTCCCCCTCCCACACCTTTAAAATTGATATCTGCTGACCATCTGGCTACACACAGAAGGCCCAAAGCTACCTTGAGGACACAACAACCACCATCGATAGGATGAGGGCCTTGTAAACAAATTCTTAGCTCTGCAGGCACGGGGGAAGGAATAGTCACCCCCCTGAGCTTGCAAACCAGACTACCAGAAGGGGATAAAGCATGATAAATTCCCCTACCCCCTTCCTCCCTCCCCTCCCTTCTTCATTGCAACATTATGCTACATTTATATTGAGATACTATTAATTACTGTATTACCATTTCGGCTTTGATAGCTACAATTTTCTATGCTATACGACAATTTGTTGCTTATTTGTTGCGTATTTTACCGAATTATGTGTAAACAATGACACCATCTGCTGTATACTGTATATTGTAAATGATTTTGTTATTGCGTGTCTTTTCCTTTCTGTACCCCTCTTCCCCCCCCAAAAAAACCAAAATGAAAAATATTCACAAATAAAGAATTTATAAAAACAAAAAACATTCACTTAATTTCAGTAACAGTAAGAGGACTTCTCTACCTGCCCACCTCATTGCCAAGTGCCACTGCTGACTGGCTGGAGTTGTTCTTTATCTGCCCCTCTGTCTGATCAGTAATTACTTGGTGTTGAACTCAAGGCAACTTCAGACACATAGTTTATACATAATACATGTTGAGAGACTCCGTTTAAAATTATATATATCGGTCTTCCTGTAAATGTCCATCATGCAGATTTCTTGACTGGACCACAACATTCTCACTTATGCTTTAGGCTACATAATAATTGGACCACCAATTGTAGCACCTAATATAAATAAAGTGAACAAACTATGTTCAATAGAAAAAATGCACCAAAAAGTGTAACACATGTAATATAAAACTGCAATTGCAAATGCCAATACACTACATTCAGAAACAAGAGAAATAATGGGAGAAAATAAATAACCAATTTAAAAAATACATATAACCAGAAAAAAAGTAAATTCTAATTGTAATCTGATATTATTATTATTGGTATTTTTACAGCGTCAATCTATTCCGCAGCGCTTTACGATATTATAAAAAGGGGTAAATTTAACAATAAATGAGACATTTAAAAATGCTACAGGAGCAATAGGTTGATTCTAAACAAAATCTAAACAAAACTAGCCACTTTGCTACCTTTATTTTAAAGGGTTAGTCCAACCAAAAAAAAAAAGCAAAACTGTGTTTTAATAAAACACTGTCTTTGGTTAGAGTAACCATGGTCAGGTTAGGTTAGAAAGCTAGTCCAACTCCAAAAAAACAAAAAAATGGAAAAAGCTAAAACTTCCTCTGCTCCAGCACCATGGCCAAATTTTTCCAGACGTCTGATACAGGCTGATGGGAAGACATGGGCAAGATGAAGGGGAGGCCCTGCCACCATTGGATGCCTGTTGCCTGCAGGCTGTAGCCAAACATCCAATATGCACAGAATTCACATTATTCACCTATATATCTTGTCCCAGGCTGGATAAAAATTCCCCAATGATGCTGCTGGAGGTACATACAGATTCAAGGCACTTTGAGCCCTTGAAATCACTGAAGTGGTCATGGTTCTTGGAGTAACCCTTTAACCCCTTAAGGACCAAACTTCTGGAATGTCATGTGTCCTTAAGGGGTTATTAAAGACAACAACTCAGACAGAAATAGGTATACTTATGAAACCCTACAAACCAATTAACCCTAAGTAGGGAATATACATCATATAATATATGATATGCACATAGACAAGGTCCTCTTTGTAATGGCACAATATGAGCTAAAACCAACCTGAAATCTGAGCAGGGACCCACCAAAGGGTAAGCTAATTGAGATGTTGTCCTTTCTCAGTTTTCTCTTGTATATTTACTCTCACCAAGTTTAAAGGGTAATCCAAACGTGGACCCTTAGCTGACTGTTCCTAGAGAGGTATCGGCTATACCTTACTGACGAGGCTTAACAAGGCTTAAACGGTCGCCTGGGGTTGATGTTGTGCAAATAAAGAGATACTGGTTTTATTTATCTACAAAAATGACAATAAACATTAATAGTGACTTCTGTTGATAAAATCATGTGGAACGTTTTTCAAACAGTATTGAATCATTTGAAAAGCTTATTTCATCGAGAGCTTAGTGTCACTCAGTTACTGATGCCTACCTACATGCAGAGATAAGCTGCTACAAGGATAATGTGTCTTGAGTGTTTCACTACTCAAAACTCAGTGTAGATCTTGAGCCCTATTAAAGTATGGACTTGGTGGTGCTTGTCCAGCTGTAGAAGATGTTGCCAGGCAGTGACGTGTGTACTTGCTATACAGGAACAACTCAGGTAGGATGGCAAGATTTGTAAGTCTACTGAGAATTGTTTGACCCTTCGTTATAATAGATCCAGGAGACATCTAGAGCCATCATGCAAATAGTTAAGGATGTTCCTAAATGATATACTTGTTTTAATGTTATGGGAGGATGAAAAAGGAACAAAATATATAGGAAATATTAGAGGTATGAAAGAAATAGTAAACGAGATCATGGATGATGTGATGTGATATGGAAAAGACACTGTATACAATGACAAGAAAAAGCAATGGGAGCCGACATGGAAAGATATAAAGGCTGATTTAACACATATGGAACAGCAGCACAAACTACATAAGCACTTCACTGACAAACATTGACACTATAAACAAATATACACAGACAATCCAGACAAATGCAGTTCTGCATTATCACACACTGCCCCTCAGCATGTATGCAGCTTTGAATTCCCATTCACACTGCCACACTGAAGCCTCAGACAGCATGCACTTATATCACACACCCACAGGTACGCACAAGCACTCTGACAGAAGACAAATACACAGTAACACACATTCGGTGTGGCTTCTTTTCAAGTTCTACACTAATACAGCTTTAAAATCCCTCACTGATACTAAAAAAAATGCACAATGACAACTCACACAAATTGACCGTCGCATCAAATTACTAATATTTTAGAGACATGATGCAGATTGTTATAATTTACATCTATTTCTACCTGTATCGGAGTTTGCTATTCTGACACAGTTCTAAATAGGTCTGCTCTGTATGAACACGCTACAATACAGTGCTGGTACAATTTCCAGTCCAAAACGTCTAGTATGATTTCCAGTCCAGCCCTGTTACCCACAAACCTTTGTGTGCCCTATAATACAATATACCCAAATGCAAACTAGTACTTTTTTTGTGATTAGCATTAGTCAAATGTCATTGCAAACAAGTACAGTAATTCTTTTCGCAATATCTATAAATATGATAAATCCCAAGATGATAAAATTATACTCGTGTTAACAGCTAAACGTTAACATACTCTGCTGCATGGGCAAAATAAACCAATACTTTGCAGACAAGTTAAGACGGGGTTGACAAAAATAGAAGTTTATGTTGGCAAAGCAGCATGATTCAAATAGATGATGACGGCGTACCACTAGCACACAAACATTATCGCGTACTTTATCATTAAGGTCCCCAAATTTTGAGGTTCTGAAAAATGCACAACCAGCCCCGGTTTATATTTATTATATTTCAGTTGTTTGGGTACAGAAATGTTTGCTTAAGTACTTTTCACATGCAGCTGTAAAATGAGCTCATTTTTTTTAAAGAAAAAGCAACCTTGAAATGGTTATCATGTACACATAATTTTAGTGAACTTATTTAACCCAAATATGAATGGCACAGTCAAATCTGCTGTTACACAACAATTAACCACACAGTGACTCGGAAGGCAAAGTCACAACATGTTTATATAATGTGTTCCAGCAAGTAATAATTGTTTTGATGCCTAAGTTCAGTGAACGGACCATATCCAAATGTATCCTAATTACTCAAATTGATAAGCCCAGTACAAACAGACATACTTAGATAAAGACACACAAAATATAAAAAAAACATTTAAACCAAAACTAAAACCACATATAAAACATAAAACTTAACATAGAAATTGATATTTTATATGGAAGTGGCACAGATTCTATGTTCTTTGTCCCCACAAACAATATATATCTGCATAAGATGTGATTTATTTTTAAACCATATGTGTTTTTAATATATGATATTGTTTTCTTTTTTGTCGACTACTCTAATTTGCACATATTGTGTGTATGTGAAGGACATTCTGTAGCTTATTTTTAATTTAAACTGTACTGATTTCTGAGATATTTTATGTTTTAAGAATGTCTCTGTCTTTTTAGCATTTAAAGGGCCAGTATTAGAAGGTGTGCATTGTTTTTCAGGTGATCACAGAACTAAAATTGCACAAGAATGTATAATTTGAGAATGAAAATTTTAATTTTTACCAAGTTCAATCACACAGTTACCAACTTTACCATCGATTTTTACTAAAAACTGCTGATTACAGTTGTGTTCTGTAGAAGTTTAGGTAATCCTTAAACTGTAGTATCTGTGTGTTATGGCCTTGAGGACAGTAAATTGCAACTTGTATATGAAGCACATGATAAATGATAAATACATTTTTGGGAAGAAAAAGAAATGAGATATACAAATTATGCACATATATAGAATGTTTCAGTATTAATTCATTTTCATGTCACATGCACATAGACATTATCATCAGCTAGTAAAATGGTCAGACAATCTGCCCTTTTATTATTTTTGCATAAAACTCAGAAAGGCAGAACTAAATTGTGATGTAGTTGTGTTCGACAACTCCAGTTCATTATTGAAAGATTATGGACTACATTACAATATAGCTCATGGCTTCTTACCATCATGAAAGGAAATAGTACTGTAATGAACATCATATTCGTATAGCATTTTATAATTGTTCTTATTTTAGCAGTTTCTCAACAAGTGACCCCTTATCCTGCTTACAAATGGGGAATAAAATGGTCAGGCTTTCTTGCCATTAGTGAGTTAATAATGTCATGAAACAGGAATGCAACCCTTAGTTGAATGGAATGGCTGTATAACTAATAGCTTATTTATAACTAGAGGTTAAAGGACCACTATAGTGCCAGGAAAGCACTATAGTGCCCTGAGGATGCCCCCACCCTCAGGGTCCCCCTCCCGCCGGGCTCTGGAGAGAGGAAGGGGTTAAAATCTTACCTTTCTCCAGCGCCGGGCGGGGAGCTTTCCTCCTCCTCTCCTCCTTCCTAGCGACGTCATCGACTGAATGCGCATGCGCGGCAGGAGCCGCGCGGGCATTCAGCCAGTTCATAGGAAAGCATTTACAATGCTTTTCTATGGACGCTGGCGTCTTCTCACTGTGATTTTCACAGTGAGAAGCACGCAAGCGCCTCTAGCGGCTGTCAATGAGACAGCTACTAGAGGCTCTAGAGGCTGGATTAACCCTCAGTGTAAACATAGCAGTTTCTCTGAAACTGCTTTGTTTATAAAAAAAAAAGGGTTAATCCTAGATGGACCAGGCACCCAGACCACTTCATTAAGCTGAAGTGGTCTGGGTGCCTATAGTGGTCCTTTAAAATGACAAACATTTTAACTTTCCTTCTTTGGTATAAGCAAAAAATTTGTTGGGTGTACAAGCAGCATGTACCAGTTTCTCCACGTCATTTAAAACTTACCTAATGATGACAAGCAGTGGCAGTATAACTGTATAAGTGTGTCCTCAGTCAACAGACAGTCAGCTTCTCTCATTGCTCCTGAAGATACAAGAGCAATTTTTTTTATGAATTCTAGCGGTGCCCTGTTTAAAGGGACACTATAGCATTATGAATATAAACCCGTATTCCTAACGCTATATTGTCCCTCTCCCTAGCTCCAAACAAGTTGCCTTTTGGGCATAATAATTTGAAAAAATAAAAAATTAATTTAGTTACAATTTTCCAGCACTGAGGCTCTCTTGGCACTGTTCACCTCTCCTCCTCCTGTGGCATCATCAAAGAGATGAAGTGGTCTGGGTAACTACAGTGTTCCTTTAAGGTTATGATTGTTGCTGCACATGACCCCATGAATGGGCTGCCCTGATCATCACAGAGGCAAGTCACTCTTTGGACTTACATGCCTTCACTCCAAGGTAGCAGCACCTATACATGCTGAGAGTCAGGAAGTGTAACTCAAAGCATTTTGATTGACAAGTCTTGAAGGCAGAGCTAAAGCATCTGCAATACAACATGTCAGGCTCCACAAAGAGGATGCCAAAATAAGAGCAGCACCCATTAATCAAGATTTTAAATATGTTTTAAATTGAAAAGAAAACCAAAAAGAAAAACAAGTTGGCAAAAAACTATGAAAGGATAGGACAGGCATACTCGTTTTGTACATGTGTACTAAATCAGAGAATATATCGTATTATTATATTCTAGGACTGCAGTTACTGCATCTCAATACTATAAACAATATAATATGCTTTAATTTCAACAAGTAGTTATGGTACTTGAGTGTGCCTTTGAGGCTTTTAACAAATAAGGGTTCAAAAACTAAAACACATTGCCACTAATAACATATTGCAGCTGAGATAGGGAGACATCTGCTTGGTGATTTTCTATCTGCAAAAATAGAACCAAGGAATATTAGTTCTATTTTAAAATTGTTTAAATGGCGCAGCAATATTTTAGTCCATTTCAATCCTGTACATCCACTCACCTTTTTATGGATATGCCTGTTCTACATCTATTGGTTTTTTGTATTCTCTTACATGCGCTGCATCCTAAATGTGTTAAATATCATTAACTGCACTGCATTAACTGCAGAATGCCCAAATCACTTGGCATAGAGCATACCTATTTGATATGAATCCCACTTTGTTTCCATTATGTTTTCATGTCAGATTCTTTTTTATTTTTTATTTCCTATGAGAAAAAGTGACTATTTTTGAAGTGATTACAACATTTGGCAACAAATAAAATGTTTTCTGTCTACAATATTCCTGGCAATAAATACAGAACACAACATGTACCAATACTGATTTATATTTAATGTCCATTTTATTGCTGTGTCTAGGGCACCATGTTCTAAAGTTAAAATAGAAAAATACCCCAATAAATAAATAAAATAGAAAATAAACGTTTTAGGCTATCATTGGCACTAAATGGCCAGTAATCAAGAAGAAATATAGAAAAGCCATGAGTACCTCCATATCTAGTACAATTTCGATCAGTTACATCAGCAATCTTACTCTTCCACCCTGCAAACATAAAATTGTGCTGCCTTGTTCTAATATGTTTCTTTTGATTCAAAATATTTCCTCATAAAACTTAAAGGGGAACCGATGGCTTTTAATATTATGCTTACCTATCCCCTATACCTAAACATATGTTTGTGATGTCTGAAAAATAAAATTGAATGTATATAGTATTCTGATCTATCAATGAACTAAGTACCTCTTTTTTGGGTTCCTGTCAATCTGTGCTATAGCAAATTATATAGTATATTATGTAGCAAGAGATAATATTTCGATTTATCTTCTTCAATGCAATGTGTGTCTTGGTTGAGCCAAGACTAAACTGCATTGTCTAAATCTTTACATTTAAATGAAAAAGAAGCATCACATGTAAAAGGGCTAATGTAAGTTATTGGTGATTTCAAATATTTTACTAAATAGCGTAATTTCCAGAAATGGGGTGGTTCCTCTTTAATGTTAAGGTGGCCACCAATACTATTACTAATCTAGTAATATTTTGTTTAAATCAAACAGAACAGCTAATAGGAATATTTTTTTCACAGGTTAGAGCAGATTGTTGTAGTCCAAAAATCTAGTTTGTGAACAGGACGGGAGTTTTCAAAGCATGCTGTGACGGACCGTCCGCCAATCGATGCTCCTAGCGCTTACCAAGGACCATCAGCACCGCACCGGACACCATAGCTTGGTTGGGGTCTCGCCGTCTCCCTCCCACCCTGGTCCAACCTCTGGACCCAGGACCGTGTGGGAAGTACCTCTCCTCCAGGAGGTTGTAGCTGAGGGAAGGACTTCTCCTCCAGGAGGGTATATCTGAGGGAAGGACCTCACCTCCAGGAGAGTATAGCTGTATAGCCGAAGAGAGAGCTCTTACAAGAGCTAGCAGTGATATAGCAGGTATAGCTGTTCCCTACAACATGAGACGAGGCTGCAAGTTGAGGGTAAGAAGGTTTATTGAGCACAAAGGCATTTCTTTTATACACATTTTCAGGCCAGAGGCACACCCCCCGGACCTGATGGAACACAGGGACAAAAGGGGCACAAACTAGTAGGAACAATAATCACAGTAACACTCCCACATACAGTCAGCAAGACCTCCCCTCTGCCTGTGATACAATTAACAAAGACAATGGACTAACTCAATTAACTTTAGCAGAAAAAACATACATTTTTATGAACCCCAAAAAGTACCCCAAAATACAACATATCCCCACAAATTTACTTTAGGGCCCCCACCCGCCACTCAGGGGTGGGGGCCATGGGTTAGGACAATTGGTCCCCCCTTATTCTAATTTAGGGCCCCCACCCGCCGCTCAGTGGTGGGGGCCAGCGGGAGGACAATAGGTCCCCCCCATTAGTTTACTTTAGGGCCCCCACCCGCCGCTTATGGGTGGGGGCCAGGGGGCGGACAATAGGTCCCCCCTTAATGTATCTTTAGGGCCCCCACCCGCCGCTCAGGGGTGGGGGAATGATTTTTTTTTTCTTTAACAGTGAGCAGCCACAGGCAGCAGCTTGCCTGCTTAGCAGAAAAAGTCAAAGGTGTAATTTGCTACACCACACTTTTCCTCCCTGTAAGGGAGTAGGAATCAATATAAGGACTTAACCTAGGAGATAGTGAAGGCAGATGAAATAATGCAATAGAGGGCTCACCTCTATAACCAGAGATCTTATAACAAAACAAAACCAAATTCATCCACAGAGGTTCTTTCCCACAATAATATACGATACTGTGTTTTTCACACTATAGGGGAGGAATACACGTTTGTGTTCCTTTAATACCCCTTCTCCTCATATACAGTTTACTTATTCTGATTGGCTACTGTTTTCTTTGATGCTATTTAGAGTTAATAAAGGAAGATAAGCAAATATTTGCCTTCTGGCATGTAATACAATTAGCCAATGTTTAAATCATTCTTGGACTGGCAAGATGTTCTTCTGTCCAACCCATTAATATAGCCTGTTTTTTATTCACCCTTTCGCATTTGGAAGACCCCTACCCAAGGACATGACGTCTTAGGGTTGTTTTTACCTATTTATCATATGTAGTGGTTTTGGTGCTTAGACTGTGCAATTAATGTTATAATAATTACACATCTAAAAAAATAGTTTACATTTATATATGTTTTTATTTGTAGGAAGGTTTTCTACCCACATGCTCATTGTGAAAGCACCAGAAACAAATTAATAAGTATTTAACTTAAATAGCTCGTTATATTTTGTTATATCTTTGCTACCCACTGACCAGCAACAAGTATAGATAAAATATGAAGCATGATAAAATTAACCTAAATATTTGATGTGACAAAGTTTAGTTAAATAAACTGTATAATATATGATAAAGCAATATGTAACAGAAAGCTTTGTATTTTAATGTTTTAATAAAAGGTTCTATGCTTTTCATGGGGGCATAAATAAGTGAATATGGAATAATAAACTTTGTTTCTCAAAGGGATTTCCTTTTTTGTATAACTTTGTTTTTCTTCCTGTTATACAGAAATCTAACATGTCAATAACAGACATTCTCTATGTGGTGTCTGAATGAAAATATTTACACGAAACATTAACAAGATGAAGGACATAATTTGATCTGGTTTCCAAGTAAAGATATTTTCTCATTGCCATTTGACCAGTGAGTAGGTGCAATACATAAATACATTAAGATCTTCTACATTTTGTTAACAAAAGAAAGAAACAAAGTAGAATATGTGTTTTCTTCTGATTTAACACGTTTTCCCTAAAATAGCCGGTCTGCTTTGACAGTTTTGTCTGGTGATGGTCAGCAGTGGTAAGGAGTGCAAAGAAGGGGCATAGCATAACTCCCTCTTCCCTAACTATATTTGAATCCATTTAGAGCAAAATGAGAAAAAAAAAGTTTTTACTCATCGTAAATGTTATTTTCCATAGGATCAGCGGCAGTACTACAGCAGGGATTTTCTTTGCATAATCCTTCATGGACAGGCAGCATAAGTCTAAAACTTTTAATAAATCTGGTTCTATCAACCTAAATTCCTCTCTTTAAAGTATAAAACAAGAGCCACAGGGTAGAACCAAGCCACAACCCAAGTACTTCAAGTACTTTACGCCCAATTGAAGCATCTTCAGAGGCAAGGATGTCGAACTAGAAGTGTTCAGAAAATGTGTGTAGTGAGGACTATGTTGCTGCTTTACAAATTTGATCTGTCGAAGCTTAAGCATGAGAAGCCCATGACGTCATGGAGTGAGCTTTAATGGAGAAGGGAATAGTCACTCTAAAAACCTGATAAGCTTTTATAGCCATTTGTTTAATCCATCTGGCTATAGTATCCCTTGGTATCATTGGAGTCTGTGTTTTCTTTATTTATACCTTTAAAAAGTACAAAAAGTGTTTTACCAAGAGACCCACTTTAAATAGGGGGTCAGACCTAATTTTAACTCACCGTTGTACCCAATAGACTATCATTAATGCTACAAAACAAAAAAGAGAGGGGTCTCTATACTAATTAGTAAACAGGTGGCGTTCTCTCTAGTTCAGAAAAAGAGCGATAGGGAGGGGAGGTATCTCCTAATACAATGTCACATTAATAACACCCTGTATATCCTGGTCAATATATATGGTCCACACGAAAACCGGACAATGGTTTTATCTAACTTTTTTGCACTAATAGAGCAATTCAATCACACAACTTTTGCGATCCATGGAGAATCTTCCATCCTACAGAGGTAGACATACATAATACGTACACTACACTAGAATTGACAGATTCCTCATACATATCAATCAAGTCCACAAAATCACCGAAACTACCATAGGTCTGATCATGTGGTCAGACCATGCTCCAATTACAATCTCTATATCTAAAGCATATGCAAACAAAGGGGCAGGGACCTGGTGAATTAATATATCCATCCTGGCAGACCACAAAATAGTGGAAACTTTGAGGGAAGAACTGGAGGCATACTTCCAACCAAATATGGCACCAGAGGTCTTGTTAGACTCAATATGGCTAGCTCATAAAGCCTTATTTTGGGACCTACTCATAAAGTACGCCAGTCATGCCAAAAAGCTCAGGATGCAACGTTACCTAGAAATTATACAAGAGCACACCAAGCTCACCCATGAAAACAAAAGGAAACCATTACCAGAAACAAACTCCATATTCCTAGCTTTGCAATCCCAACTAAGGGAATGGGAACTCTCTAAAACAGCTTACCTCTTAAAGCACATCAAAGGCAGATTCTTTGCACATGGCAACAGAGCAGGAGCCAGTTTAGCATTCAAATTAAAAGAACGCCAAATCAACTTGTGAATGGCCTTCCTAAACTCAGCTGACCACGGTAAGTAATAAACCCCCAAGCAATAGCAAACGCGTTCACCTCCTATTATAAAAAACTATATAACTTGCAAGAAGACCCAAACACATTCCAGCCCAACCCCTAACTGATAAATGCGTTCCTAGAAAAGGTAAAACTACCTAAATTGTCAACGAGTGAATCCAAGACTCTAATAGCGCCTTTCACAAAGGAAGACATTTTAAAAGGAATATCTTATCTACCTAAGCATAAACCCCCAGGGTTGGATGGACTGACTAACACATACTACCAGACCTTTGCAACCACCCTCATACCACATATCATGACTTTTTTTTTTTTTTTTTTTTTTCAGTATAAATTCTTTTATTTAATTTCTTACACACATACATTTAACACTATGACTACATAAGTCCAATATTGTTTTAACATGATTAGCACATTTAACACATTTACATAATACAAAATACAAAATACCAACACAATACAGTGTTATCTGCCGGGTCAGGCATTGAGAGGGGATATATCATTAACTCATGTCTCTTATTTTTTCTGAGCTCAGGTAAATCCTAATATGCTTTATGGCCGATTTTCAATTTTGTTGAGCCACCCTTGCCATAGGTCTCTCCTTTTGGGGGCATTCAAATATGGGATGCTCAGATCTCTCTCCATCATTGTCTGAAGACGGATTTGGTCCTTAATCGTATCCCAATTGATCGTTTGGTTTGATTTCCAATTCCGTGCTAAGACAATTTTGAATGCAATAAAGCAGTGAATAACAAAGCATTTGATACTATAGACCATCTTTGGCCAGTGCATGTGTAGCAAGACTATCTCAGGTTTCATTTCTAACTCTATTCCGGTTATCTCTTTTATGAATCTTAGCATTCTCTTTATAGAGCTCTGGATTTTTGAACAACTCCACCAGATATGAATAAATGAGCCTACTTCTTTCTCACATCTCCAACATTTAGAAGATACCCCTGGGTACATCTGGGACAGCTTACTGGGGACTAGATACCATCTATAGATGACCTTATAGTAAGATTCTAATAGATTTAAGCATTGGACCTGTCGACGAGTAATATTTATGGCTTTACACCACTCATCCTGATCTAACGGACATTTCAGATCACTCTCCCATTTAGTTTTCTGAGGGAAGCTAACCACTTCATTCATGTTTCTTATAGCTTCTATTGCTTTAGCTAGGACTTTTGGTACATTCTGGTTTGAGAAAATGTTTTTTATCATCATATACGCTTTTCCAAGATCTTTGCTAAGGTGTTTCTGCAGAAAATATTTAAGTCTCAGGTACGTAAATACTTCTCGCTGGGACAGATGGAATTTCTGTACAATAATATCAAAAGGCAATATGTTAGCTGCACCTAATATCTGCGAGACTTTATATATTCCCTGGGTTCGCCAGCTATCTAGAGAGATGTCCCTCATATTGGCTTCTATTGTTCTCAGATTTGCTGTATCCAAAATCGCATGTTTTAGAGACATTTTCATTTTGATTTCCTCCCATACTGGCACCATTTGAGCCCATATAATATTATTTTTGATATCGATCTCCATTTTACCTAAAGGTTTTGTATTCCATAATATGCCCTCTGAACTTTTTAGACCTAAATCTTCCATTTCCATACAAAACCAACTTTCTTTCCTAGCCGTCACCGTCTGGGACCTGTACATATGTGTAATCACATTTGCCCAGTATATAACTCTTATATTGGGAAAATTTAATCCACCGTCCTTGGTTTTTAGTGATAGGATTTTCCTGTTTATTCTATTTTTCTTACCTTTATTAATAAAGTTCTCTAGATTATTCTGTAATAATGTCAACCAACTATCTGGAACCCTGAGTGGAATCATTTGAAATAAATAGTTCCACTTAGGGATAATATAGGAGTTGATGACATTAATACGACCCCACCAGGTAATCTGCGCACTTCTCCAATCTTTGAGTAGTAAGTTTGTACTTTTTAACAAGCTTAAGAAATTTTCTTCCATCATTCTCTCTATATTTTTCGTAATGGTTATTCCTAAGCAGTCAAACTTCTGAGGTGCCCATGTAAATGCGTAGAGATTGCTAATTTCCTCTCTTGACTTTTTATCTAATTCAATGCTCATCACGACTGTTTTTTCATTGTTAAGTTTATAATTTGCTAGTTGGCTATACCGTCTAACTTCTCCCATCAGATGTTTCAAAGATCTAACTGGGTCAGTGATTGTCAGAAGGATGTCATCCGCATAAAGACTAATTTTTAGTTCTTTTTCTCCTATTTTGTATCCCTTTATATCTACATTGTTTCTAATATTTTCCGCTAAGGGTTCTATTGAGAGGATGTATAATAGAGGTGAGAGCGGGCACCCTTGTCTGACTCCATTATTAACTGATACCCAATCTGAACATACATTAGGGCCTACTATCCTAATAGAAGGGTTTTTATATAGGGCCATAATTCCTCTTATCATCCAGCCATCTATTCCATAGGCTTCTAGGGTTAGTTCTAAAAACTTCCAGTTTAGCCTATCAAAGGCTTTTTCTGCGTCGACTGCTAGGGTCATAAGAGGAATATGTTTCTTGTTAGCGTTGTCTATAACACTTATAATTCTTCTTGAATTGGATCCCACCCATCTATCTGGTATGAAACCTATTTGGTCATTATTGATAAGAGTTTTAATAATACTTTTAAGGCGGTCTGCCAGGATGGATGAGAATATTTTTACATCTGAGTTGATTAGAGAGATGGGACGGTAGCTAGATACTACAGCTGGATCTTTTCCTTGTTTCAGGATGGGAAGCGTATTTGCTCTTGTCATCTCTTCCGGGAAGCTACCTATTTTCACTGCATCATTAAACGCTAGTGCTAGATGTGAACTCAAAATAGATTTATAAGTATGAAAAAACAAATTAGAAAACCCATCTGGGCCTGGTGTTTTTAGCTTCTGGGTTTTAGATATAGCCCTAATCACCTCGTCCTCTGTAATCCCTTTATTCAAACTATCCTTCTGAATTTGATCTATTTTTTTTAACTTTGTACTGGTTAAATATTCTTTAATCTTTATTACAGAGGTTTCTACGGGAAGATTGTATAATGACCCGTAGTAATCTCTAAAACAGTCTCCAATCTCTTTTGGATTTATATAGGTATTTGAGTTATATACAATCTTGGATATGCGCGCCTTAGCCTGTTGTTTCCTCAGCTTATTAGTTAACATCTTGTCTGTTTTATTTCCTCTGCAATAGAATCTAAGTTTTAATTTCTTTATATTATTTGCTATCTTAATATTCAAACATTGTAAAATATTTTTTTGAACTTCTGCTATTCTTCTACCTCTCTCCATAGTAGGCTCATTTTTATTATCAGTTGTAAGCTTATAGAGTTCAATATGCAGGTCTCCTAGTCTTTTTTCTTTACCTTTAGCTTCATGATTTAGCTTTATAAGGTAGCCTCTTACCACTGCTTTGAAACAGCACCAAGTGTTGAGATTTGAGGTATCCAAAGGGTCATTCTCCTCAAAAAAGCATTTTATCAGATTCTCCAGCTTGGACTTGCTATGTTTATTATATAGCAAGTAATTATTTAATTTCCAAGTTGAGTTCCTTCTAGCTGTCAGATTGTCTTTTAGTTCAAATATATACATACTATGGTCCGACCAGACGTTTTCTACAATATCTATCCTAGTCAAGTTATCTACTAGATTCATATTTCCCCAGATCATGTCAATTCTTGAGTATGTGTAGTATACTCTCGATAGAAGAGTATAATCTCTTACATCCGGATTTTGGAGACGCCAGACGTCAAATAAATCATAATTGTTTTTAATGTTGGTCAAAGAACTAGCGTTTTTAATTACTGCTTTGTTCAGTGAGCTCCCTTTCAGCAATTTTTTATCTTTTTGTGGATCCAGTATGCAGTTAAAGTCGCCCGCCACTATATATATCCCTGTTTTAACCAAATCCGCTTTGTTTAATATTTTCTTTAATTGGGAAACTGGAGCTACATTCGGAAGATATAGATTAATTATGGTGAATTTCACGTCATTTATCTTCGCCACCAAAATCATAAATCTGCCTTCCGTATCTAAATCCTGATAGAGTTTCTCCCACTTAACCATATCCGAAATTATCATTGCTACACCTCTTTTCTTTTTATCTTTCATGGATGCATGTAGGATAATTGGAAACTTATTACCTCCCCATGTGGGTTTCTCATTTTGTCTCCAATGTGTCTCCTGGACTAAGCAAATATCAATCTTTTCTTTTATCATTTGGTTGCGTATCATAGATCTTTTGTGCATAGTATTTAGGCCCTGAGCATTTATAGACAGAAACTTAACCATATTTACCTTCTCTCTCTTTATTTTCTAGCCTCTTGCCTTTAAGACCCTTCAGATAACACATATTCATAACAAACAACACTACATTAATCGGGAACCTTTTCTGGTACCACATCTTTACCTATCTCGCCTAGGACTAACCTTAGTCTCTAGCGGATAGCCCCCGTCTCGTGAGTAGATCGCTACTCCGAGATTTATGCTTAATATAAGCATCAGGCGGGACTCTAAGTGAGAGTCGAGGAGGGGCGACTGGGGGAGGGAAAAGGAGAGGGAAAAAAAAAAAAAAAAAAATATATATATCCTTTCTTTCTTTTCTCTTTTTTCTTTTCCTTTCTTCTATGATTTAAACTGTTTCCAATTTACACTAACCAATTTTATAGTGGCGTATTAATAATACTACCTTTCAGTTATAACGATCTCTGTAGGCTCTAGGTTTTCTAGTATAAATTATAATGATACATTCTCTACCCATACCCTTATATATGTATTCTGTGATAAATACAAAAAAAAAAAAAAAAAAAAAAAAAAAAAGGCACTCGTGTTAACATTCCTCGTTTTAAACTTTTTCTCCATACTACCCTTAACCGATTCAGTAGTGCCGTGTGCTTGTGCAAGCTTTTGGTTATATCGTTCTCTATAAAACTCTTAGGTTACTAATATAATTGTAGAGATTATTTCTCTCACCTCACCTTTATCTATGTTTCTATACTAAGTAATTGTTCCACACTTTCCTAAAACCCTTTTAGCCCCTCACCGGGCATCTCATATCTTAAAATCCTTTACTGGATCAAAAGTAGGTATATCTCCAACCTAAATCAAAAAAAAAACAAAAAAAAAAAACACTCGTGTTGTCATACCTCAGTATTAAGCTTTTTTTCCTTATTCCCCTTAGCAAATTCAATAGTGACATATAATTATAAACACTTTCAATTGTACCGTGCTCTGTAAACTTTTCAGTTACATATATAATTCTAGTAAATTGTTTCTCTATCTCTATGTTTCTATAGTAAGTGATTTATTCCCCACATTCTTAAAACAATTTTGTCCCCAAGTGGGCATCTTGTATCCCTTATAGATATATCTTAACCCATACTCTTCTTACAGGAAAAAAAAAAAAAAAGAAAAAAAGAAAAAAAAAAAAAAAAAAAAAAGCCACCGCCTTCTTCTTTTACTCCCATATCTCTCATCTCTCCCAGCTCTCTTAAAGTTATTAGAGGGTTAATGATTTTGTCCATGCTTCTAGTTCTTTAGCTGAAGTGAATGGTATCCATTTTTCTTCCCACCACACAATTATTTTGGATGATTGTACCCATTTGTATTTCACGTTTCTTTGCTTCAATGGGTCTAAGGCTTGAAAAAATGTTCTTCTCCATTTTCTTGTTTGCATTGAGAGATCTTGGAATGTAATGATGTCCTTAAAATCTCCGATAAGTTGTCCTTGTTCCTCAGCAGGTTTAACAATTGTTGTTTGTATGTATAGGAGGAGAAGCAAACTATTACATCTCTTGGATAATGGGCAGGAACTTCATGAGGCTTTCTTAATCTATGTGCTCGTTCTATTATAGGTTGAGGTATTTCCTTCTGCAAGCCAGCTTCTTGAAAGAAGGAGAGTAAAAAATCCTGTAATTGGTCTTGGGTTATAGATTCAGATATATTTCTGAAACGAACATTGCACCTCCTCGACCGATCTTCAAGGTCTCTAATCTTTAAGTTTATTTGCTGTATTAAAGCTTCTGTTTGAGTGTTCTCCCGTTGCATATTATTTATTTGGTCTTCCATTCTATCAATTTTTTCTAATGCCGAGCTCAATTTGGTATTAATTCTCTCCATCTCCATTTTAATTGTATTTGAGCTGTTAACAATCTGGCTAGCAATCTGTGCCATTTGCTCGTCTAGTTTGTTCACCAGGAAATCTTGAGACACATAATTCGCATAATTCCTATGATCTGTATTGAGCACAACTGTTGTTTGCGTGTTCTGATCATGGAATATCGTTTCGTTCTCTTTGTGCCCCGGTTTTTCTTTGTTGGGGGAAAAAAAACCTGACAACCTAGTTGGCTGAGAGTCATCTTTTTTTTCTTTGCTTTTTATTTGTCTCTTAGACGCCATATTGGATTTCTTTCCTGAGTCTGAGGGGAGGAGGTTCGCTCAGATTCTTTCAGGCCTCTTTCAAGCCTCTTTCAAGCCGCTTTGACTTTTAGCAGCAGCAGCGAAAACTTCCTTAAGTACAATTTTTATATGCAGAGATTTTGCAAAAGATTTTACCAAGATTTTGTTGCAAGGTTTTGTTGCTATTATATCCTGCTATATCCTGCTTGTTACCATGTTTTACCAGAAGTAAACTTTAATAAAAGTAGAGTAAATTATAATACCGACGTAGATAGAAAAAATAGGGAGAAAAAAAGAAAAAATTCCCACTACGGTTATATGTGGGCTTAACTTACTCCACTTATTTAACTTGGACCTCCTATTTGTAGGCAACAATTTTGTCCCCTTGTCTTTTCGTCCCCCTCCAACTGAGTCAGGTCTTATCCCCCAACGTGGTTTAAATATTTTAAGCACAAATTTTAAGCACTTCCCTTATCGATGTAGAGCTATCCGCTCACTGCTCCGTTTTTACTCCGTCTCTGCCGCTTACTCCGCTTACTCCGTCTCTGCCGCTGCCGCTTACTGCTCCGTCTTCCTCATCGAGTCGTGGTCGCTTGTAAGCCGCGGTCGCTGCCTACTCCCTCATCTCCCGCCGGGCGCCTCTCACACGCACCTCCTAGACCCGCCTCCCGACGTGCTCACGTCCTCACGTGCACGTCCGCCCACATCGGCCACCTTTTTGGATCTATCATGACTTTTTTTTAACTACAGTTATTCAATATGGAAATTACCCAGGTAAATGTTACAGGCCCATATCTCAACCCTACCAAAGAATGGAAAAAAAAACTGCCACCCACTGCGCCAATTTCCGCCGCATTTCCCTTCTAAACAGTGATACAAATTTTACACCAAACTCAGTGCTAATAGACTTGCAATGCTTTTGCCTAACCTAATACACAACGACCAATCAGGCTTTATCAAAACCCGTCAAGGCCCAGACAACACTAGAAAGCTGATAAACCTTCTTTCTCACCTCTCAGACACCAAGGTGGGAGACCTTCTCTTAGCGTGTCCCCATGGTATTGACTTCCGTATCTCCCAATTTGCGGATGACATCCTTCCTTAAAACTTCCTTAAAAACTGCTTTGTCACTGCTGACTGAATATGGCAACTTGTCATACTACAAGTTAAACCAAGCTAAAAGCCAAGCCATGTCGATCAACCTAAACACCAAATAAGTGGTATCGCTCAAGTCAACAAATCTGTTTGACTGGCGGAGCAACTACATTACTTCTCTGGGTATTAAAATTAAAATGATACTCCTAGGAATTCTCTATTTTGCAAAACACTACAAAAGGTTTTAATGCAATTCATACAGGCAAGTAAAAAAGTGCATCTCCAATTACCTACCTCCAAGGGAGGTATGGGTAATAGTCAAGAAACGGACGGCTGAAATTTTAACTTTAATGGAGACGGGCTTAGAGGTAAACTATAGGCAACCAGACCACTTCAGCTGATTGATGTGGTCTGAGTGCAATGCCTCTGTCCCCTTAACTCTGCAATGTTAATTATTGCAGTTGCTGAGAAACTACAATAATTACATTGCAGGGTAAATATGCCTCTAGTGGCTGTCAATCAGACAGCCACTAGAGGCACTTTCTGCTTGCTAAGTGACCTTTGATCATATGATGCTGGACTTCTTCACAGTCTGCATAAAGACATCCAATGTCAGTTAAATAAGTGCCTAATGCGCTCACAGTCCCCGTTGAGAGACATTGGTGTTGGAATCGGGTAAGTCTAACAAGGATTTTTAAACTCTTGTAGAGACTGGTGGAGTGGACCACGAGGGGGGGAGCACAGGGACACAATAGCGTTTGGTAAACACTTTTGTATTTCTAACATTATAGTTTTCCTTTAAGGCCCTTAGTGAAGTGCCAAATGCAAAAATTGCTAAATATTTTGAATGGAAGCAATTAAAAGGGTCGATATTTTGGGAAATATACCAACAAAAAACTTTTTGCAAATCCGATGATAAATACAAGAAGTTGAAGACTTCTTGGCTTTAACTAAAATGTCTATAACCTCTTGATCCAAACTTTGTAATTTGAAGATTTCCCACTAAGAAACCATGCTGTCAGCTTACAAGTTTCCAAGAACTCCTTGTCTGTAGGTTCATGTTTCAGTGTATTGAAAGGTCTAGCAGTTTGGAAAACCATGCAATCTTTCTCCAGAATGGCATTACTGCAATCACCAGGGCTCTGTCTGATCATACTTTCTTCACAACCCGTGGAATCAATATGATTGGAGGACAAACCTAAGCGAGGTGATAGGTGAAAGTTCCAAATTCCAAGGACCTGAAAAAATATCCAAAATGGTTGGAGTTCCCTGTTTGCTAAAGGAGCCAAATTTGTTTACTTTCCTTTTATTACTAACAAATGCATATTCTGGGTTTTCACGCAAACCACAATTTGTGTTTTTTAATTTCTATTCTGTGTAAAGTGTATACGTAACATAGCACTTTTGTAATGTGACTTAATATTTTTGTCTTAGGAACACTAAGGGGAAGAGAGGGGAGAGGGCCACTAATGGGGGAGGGAGAGGTACATGATGGGAGGGGAGAGGGCCACTAAGGGGGGAGTGAGAGGAACACTTGGGGTCAAGGAAGAGGGGACACATTGAGGGACAGGGGAGAGGGGGGGGACCACTAAGGGACAGGGAAGGGGGGTGGGAACCACTAAGGGACAGAGAAGGGGGAGGACACATTAAGGGACAGGGAAGGGGGGGGGGCACACATTTGTAGAGTATGTTTAACATCTAATTTATAAAGAACTTCTTCAAAATGAACAGGATTTCGATAAAACGTAGGCAGGACAATTTTGTTTGCCTATTAGCTGAAGAAGAAAGGAGCACTAAGGGGCAGGGAAGGGGACACACATTAAGGGGCAGGGAAGGGACACACACACTAATGGACAGGGAAGGGAGGGGAGAGGACCACTAAGGGACTGGGAAAGGGACAGGGGAGTGAGGGGAACACTAAGAACAGGGAAGGGGGGGAGAGGACCACTAAGGGACAGGGAAGGGGGGAACATTAAGGGACAGGGAAGGGATCGGGGAGGACACAAAGGGAAAGGGAAGGGAGGGGAAAGGACCTCTAAGAGGGGAGGGAGTAACACTAAAGGGAAGGGAGGGGAGAGGGCTACTAAGTGACAGGGAAGGGGGAGGACACATTAAGCGACAGAGAAGGTGGGGCACACTAAGGGACAGGGAAGGGAGGGGAGAAACACTAAGGTGAATGGAGGGGAGAGTAACCCTAAGGCGGGAGGGAAAGGAACACTAAGGGACAGGAAAGGGAGGGGGACACTAAGTGACAGTGGGGCAGGGGAGAGCACTAAGGGACAGGAGGGGAGAAAACAAAGGGACAGGAGGGGAGAGAACAAAGGGACAGGAGGGGAGAGAACAAAGAGACAGGAGGAGAGAGCTATAAGGGGTAGGAGGGGGGGGGCGCACTAAGGGACAGGTGGAGGAGAGGAGACCACTAAGGGAAGGGGGGGAGTGAATGAGATCATTAAGGGATGCAGGTATTGGAAGAGACAAACAGAGAGGCTGAGGAAGGGGTAAAAGAGAAGCACAAAGGGGCTGGTAGGGGAGAAAGACACACAGAGGGACTCGGGAGGCAGACACACAGAGGGGCCTGGGGGTGAAAGAGACACACAAACTCTCTCTCGCACACTGCACACGCACACATACACAATGCATCCCTACACACACAGAAACGTACAATGCATCCCTACACACACACAGACTCACATGCACAGAAACATACAATGCATTCCTACACACACAGACACACATGCACAGAAACATACAATGCATCCCTACTGACACACACAAAAATGTATTCCTACACACATCCACAGAAACGCACAATGCATCCATTACACATACACAAACACAGTGCACAATGAATTTTTCAGGCATGTATTTAGTGGGTGTGAATCTTAAAAAAGCTTGAAAAGGTTGTAAACAGTTTTGGGCTAGAGGTGTTGGGTACTTAAAACAGGTGTGCCAGGTGCAGCCACGGACGTCTGCGACTGCACTAGGCATGACATGGGTCAGATGGGGCGGCAAACTCAGGGGAAGCCCCGGGCGGCAAAAGCTCTAGCTACGCCACTGTGTCATGCCGAATCCTCTTCTTGTCCAATCCAAAAGTGCATGCGCAGCCTGAACTTTACTCTCCATTCAACTAGAAGTTAGCTGATAGAACTGAGTGCCTCTGTCCTTAGGGAAGCCCCTCTAGTTGCTGTCAGGAAAACATTCACTAGAGGCATATTTAACCCTGCAATAAAAGCACTGCTGTATCTACTAAACAATGTTTTACATTGCAGGGTTAACTAAAAAAGGACAACCTAATTGAGATTTAGGCGCCTTTAGTGGCCCTTGAAGGAAGAGTCAATTATTAGAACTACTGTTGTAATTATGACCTTGATGTAATTTTTTTGGATTGAGTGCTAAAAAATAAAAAATATATATTAATGTATCAAAAAATATATAATTATAAAAAAAAAATATCATTATATCAAAATATTTTTCAAAATATAAATCATTTTAAAAGTTTATCTAAAAATATTAAATTGAGGCCTAAATACAGGGTATTTGTCAGAAAAAGAATACAGTTTTTTATTGGAACATTTATAATGATTTAATAATTTGGTCAAATGTATTTAGATCCAAAAACGCACTATTGTTTTGAGAAACCTGTGGCCATATTAATGGGTTTGAGTCAAGTCAGAGGTATTGAGCAAGGTATCCACCTGAGATATCAATACCGTAGGATTTAAAATTCTCAGCACGGCAGAGATAATGTAGAATCTTAAAGGAGGGTTCTTTTTTTGCATTGTAGTTTCATCAGGAGATGCTCAAAGAATGGCGTGAATGTTACCTGATGCAGCTCTAATATATACATTTTTATTTACTTTCTTAACAAAACACTACAATGGACAGCCATTACTAAGTTTTATCAGTTTGGTTCTGCAGAACACCGTAATCCAATTTAAATGATATAAGTGATCAATTTACTGTGAAAACTGTTCTATTGCAACTCACAAACATGGCAGCTGGCAGCCAGATGCCCCTGATTTCCAGGTTGCCCCAGGCTTGGGTCTATGTTGCATAATAAGACAACTAACCATGAGTCTCATGTTAAAAGCTTCCAGCCCTCACAATCAAAACTAAGATATTTCATTTTTTCTATTTTTTAACTCTGCATTACTGGGTACTGATTGGCAATGTTTATCCATTAAATACAATAATTAGAAATATATATTCCTATGCCATTTTATTCGTAGGCTTTTTATTTCACATGTAGCATTTTATTTTTTACTTAAAAAATAAATAAAAAATTAACGCACTCTGTAATTTACATTTTAGATATTGAGTCGAAAACCTGCCTAACAAGCAAGTGTGAGATGATAGATCTAAGCCATTTTCTTCATATAGGGAATTGTATATTTGTCTCAGTAAACAATCTTATCAACTATGGTTGAGTGTAAATCTTTTCGCCTGCAACAAGCACAGGATCTAAAAGCATGCTGGTATGCAGAAAATGCTCGTTTTGTTAAAGACCTAAGCTGTTGTCATTTGGGATCATTGTCTGCTTTATGTTTAGGGGTCTCAAAACAGATTAAAACATAGGAAAAAAATCTAATAAGCAAATAAAAATCTAATGATCATAAAATGTTCACAGAAAAGTTATTGTAATATATATTATCTTGTAGCAGGTACTATTAATATTTTACTTGGTATAGGATCACATCTAAGGAATGTGGCAATTAAACATTTTAAATGGGAATTTCTGTTTTAGGACGTGTTAGGGATGCACTAAGGGCATAGACTAACTACAGGCCAAAGATAGTCATTTATATTATAAAATAATTTCTTGTATAAAACATGTATATATTTTCTCATAGCCAAGTGCACTGCAATTTCAAAACAAAAGACTGTAAAGATTTAAACTGCGGAGAAATAAACTAAAGTGTTCTCATATAATGAATTTGTTCTTTTTTTTAAAGATCTTTAGCACTAACACTGTTTAAAAAAAACCAACAAAAAAAACCCCAAACAATTATAGTATTAGGAATACATATCCAATCACCAATTGTCCTGATTTTTGGGCAGTCCACCACCTATAGCCAGCACCACTGATGTGATTGATGCCACAAGCCCTCCCACTCTTCCCCAACTATGGGACTTTGATGTTTGAGGGTTAAGCTTTTGAAAGAACATTACAGAAACTGCAATGCTCAACTGCTCCATATTTCACAGTTTTTAATACATTTTTATTACACTTAATTTTAACTCTTGTCTTTCTGGCTAGAGAGTTAGAATGAAATATTGTAGATGAGATTGAAGGGACAATACCTTCAATTAGTAGCTCTGTTGAAATTATCCTATTCTTCTACTTTGTTCAAAATTGTTGCAATCTGTGTGCAACTTGCAGTTTAACAAACAGAAAATATGAGAAGAGCTCAGAGAAACCTCAAAAGATTGCCCTTCAGTAAGTCCCAGCAGTTAAAGAAACACTATATTCACCTAAATTACTTTAGCTAAATAAAGCAGTTTTAGTGTATAGATCATTCCCCTGCAATTTCACTGCTCAATTCACTGTCGCTGCCCTAGCCACTCCTCCCCTGGCTATGATTGACAGAGCCTGCATGAAAAAAAAAAACTGGTTTCACTTTCAAACAGATGTAATTTACCTTAAATAATTGTATCTCAATCTCTAAATTGAACTTTAATCACATACAGGAGGCTCTTGCAGGGTCTAGCAAGCTATTAACATAACAGGGGATAAGAAAATCTTAAACAGAACTTAATAAATAAATAGGGCTCTCTTTACAGGAAGTGTTTATGGAAGGCTGTGCAAGTCACATGCAGGGAGGTGTGACTAGGGTTCATAAACAAAGGGATTTAACTCCTAAATGGCAGGGGATTGAGCAGCGAGGCTGCAGGGGCATGTTCTATACACCAAAACTGCTTCATTAAGGTAAAGTTGTTCAGGTGACTATAGTGTCCCTTTAAGGTGAAATCAGCTTGAGAACGGAGTAGCGGCTCTCTGAAGGGCAAGCTATTTAAATTGTTGTCCAGTCTAAGTATTCGCTTGAGCCCGGTTTTAGTTTGTCAACTCACAGTTAACACACAGATTCTTTAACTAGAAGCAATGAAAATGCATAGCTGGATAGGGTCAGTGCATTGGGCTCACACAGGCGTTCCCTGGCCTCTGTTTTTGAATTTGGCTGCCATGCCTTCTCAAGAACACAGAGTGACGAAAATAGCATCTCCCTGGCAATGAAGGACATAATATTTCCAGCCATAGCTTAATCCCCTCTTTTGTCCCCAGAGGAAATATATGTTGTCTGGTTTCTATCTCAAAAATGAGCTGCGAAAACCTCAAAATACTAGTTATCATCATGAAATAAGTAGCCCAGAAATAGCCCAAGTTCTACATTGTTACTAACCTATAGTCAGCATAATGCCACTGAAGATTGGCACCTAGCCATTCACTGCCATAAACATAACAGAAATTGATACTAAGTGTCAGCAGGAGGATGTCCAATGATAATCATACATGTTTGCAAAGCTACCAGGCACGATATAACACATTCTCTCCATTGACCAATGAAAACTAAAAGTGCATATATTGTTTATCTTTAGTATGTCTTTTCATCACAGTATCTGTGTTTTCAATTAGTTTTATAATATAGCTAAATGTAATAAAAACACAAAACTAACTTATTGTAAAAAAATAAAAAATATAACAGAAACCAGCACAGTGATGTTGAAGCTATAGTGCAGCTCCCCATATATCAGACCAGAATGTCACAATTGCGCTGTCTTGGTAGTAAGAGGTTCTTGTAAACGACAGCAACACAACACAGTAACATTACCTAAAAAAATTTAAAAAATCACATACTAATTGATGGGGTGAAAAAGGCGAGCTGAACAACAGCATTGAACAGTCATGCTTATGAGAAGAAAGCAAATGTATGTTGGTTATCAGAAGGGGGCATATAGACACATAAAATATGTGATAGGCAACCTACTAATTATATGATAAAATGCAAAATATATAAAAATGACATGATATACAGATGGAGAGATTATATATATTATCATTGTAAGTAGATGCTTTATGCTAGTGTTTTTTTTCCTTCACATTTTCCTTTACAGCATTTTTGTGTGTGTAAGATAAAAATGTTTTACATTAATTTGCAGGCAAGAGTTATGTTGTGTTACAAATACAAATGTCACGAATGTGTAAACCGCTGTAAATCCATTGATGGTGTAATCAAAGTTCATATTAAAATGATCTAAAATTATATTAAATATATATACATACATACAATATCCACCTCACTGTTCAGCATCAGTTACACAGAGTATGTTTACATGTCCATATCATGACACATGAAAACGTAAATGGCAGCTTTCCCAGGGCTTTCCAAGAAAGGTTGTCTGGAGTTCCCTTCAGCAGATAGTGTTGGCAACTTGAAAAATCAGCTTCTAGTCACTTCACTGTGATAAGAAACCCTAAAATAGCAATACAAGGGCACATAATACCTTGTTTGAACAAGAACTGATGTGAATAAGCCATTAACAACTGTACAGAAGGTGATAACACAGAGAACAAAATCATCAACAAAAAAAGTCACAGGGCTGCAAATGAGCCCGCCAGGTTTACTATACAACTGAGCACATCAGAAATATATGGAATAGATTTACTATGCTTGATACTATATGGCATTAAAAAACCCACAGTAAAACATCACATGGAAAGTAACACTGTTACAAAAATAAATGGATATGGTTTATTTTATTTTTTTTATAGGACAAATCTTGGTATGAAGTAGCAAAATTTCAAAACAAGAACCGAATCATAATAATGAATTAAAAGGACATCCATTTATGATCAATAATTGTGTCTGTTGCATTTATGTTGAAGGAACTCAATTGTCCCTGTCTCCTTTCAATATGTATCTGATAGCATTTTGTAAGACAAATGCTGCAGTTATAAGTCCCTCTATACCCCCACTTTGGTGACTTAATATGTTATAGGCTGGATTGACATTTTTCTAAGGTGTTCACAATAACTATTACAGTCTCTCTTATTTTTATGCAATTGCCTATACAGTCACTGCAAACAGCTTTGTTCATGAAAGAAGTAAAAAAATAAATAAAAAAATCATATATGACTCTATAAAGCAAGGTAATAATTAGCTTGCAGAGTAGTTCTGTTCATTAATTACATGTACCATAAATTTGTAGGACATTTACACATCTCCTGATGAATATTAAAGGGCCAGGATTGCTCACTGGTAGCGAATGAGGGATAATTATATGTCAACTTTTTTTGCATCTATTTATGTATCATTTACAAAAAAAGGTCCCTTCAAAGTATTTTCCTTATTGTAATAGAATTGATTTTTTTCACTTTAATTTAATTTCCTTAACTTTGAACAATAAATGTACAACACGTACTTTTTCTTCCTTCTAATGACAATTTGGCATAATCTTTAGAACTCATGATTGCAATTTTATTTTTAATTTAATTTGGGTATCATATTTAATACTAATGGTGTAGTGCTTTCTGTGGCCAATATAGAAAATGTATTTGGTAAGGCAAGAGATGTACAAGAACTGATAAAATATATACCTTCTAAAATCAATAATAATGTTTGTCTGACAGCACCAAAGGCATATGGGGGAAATAAAAGACAAACACAAGACTTGTTTTGCTAAAATATCATGGTGTATATAGCTTTTTAGGATAATAACAGACACTGTAGAGGAGAATGTGTGGCTTCCTAGTGTTGGAGGGTTTGTCTGAAACAGCAGTCAGCAATCTAAGTTTTGCAGTTTCAAGATGTTATAAGGCAAGTATTTTTTTATTATTATTATTGGTTTTACAATTTTTTTTAAAGCATTCCCCAAATAATTTACCATATTAAAAAAATATCTAAAAACGGTTTTATTTGTTATTTTTTTTTTTTAGAATTTTTGTAAGATATACCAGTGCATATCTACAAGGACCTGTTAAGGCTCCTACTATTATTTAATCAGTTGGTGAAAAATATGTTATTTATCCCTGCCAAGCACTAAAATGCCTGCTTTCAATCTTCATATCCCCTCCCAAACTATGCCCAGAACTGGATGTAGGACAGAGCAGTACGGAGAGGAGTCTCACTGTGTGAAGTTGCAGCTTCAGGACTATAAATGTACAGCTGGGCAGCCTGGGAGTGGCTTCTCTCACTGTCCCTATAGCAGGAAAGGGGAAGGGTCTGGGCAGGCAACAGCACATGTCATTGATGAAATGTAACAGCTTTAAATCTCGCACCAAAAGCACAGCAATATTACATGAAAGGCAGCTCCTGCTTGTTTTACATTGGGGGAAACATAGCCTAGTGACTGTCAGAGATTCCTGTTCTCCTGTCTAACATCAGCCTGTAAAGATGAAGTTATCTGCCTCCCTGCTGCTGGTACTACTGCTAAGGTGCTGTGATATGAGTCTGAGCACCTTCAAGAAAGCTGTGGAGAGCCCAGGGAAGAAGCAGTACCAGGTCCAGCATGGAGCTTGCAGTTATACCTTCCTGCTCCCTGAGGTGGACAGCTGCCGCCCTGCCCCTGCCACTCCTCAGGTGTCTAACTCTGTGCAGAGAGATGCCCCTCTGGACTATGATGACTCCATACAAAGGCTACAGGTTCTGGAGAATATTATGGAGAACAACACACAGTGGCTTCTCAAGGTAAGGATGGCGTGCAGTGCCATGGCATACTCAGATCAGCTGGCTCCATCATCACCTCTGGATGTTATTGGCTTGTTGCATGGGGCATCCTGTCACCTATGCTATTATTGCTGTTTTTAGACTCCCGTGTTTGTATGGAGAGTATGTAGTGGTGACATGGAGAGTTATGCGATGATTCGAAAATGCCATTGAGAATGATACCTCAAATTACAATGTGTTTAAACGCATTTTAATCTCTTCTTTTCAAGAGTGCCAAGTTCATCATATTAGTTGTCTGCGCTGGGAAACCATCGGATTTCAGTGATACAAACCAGCGTGAAACCGGTACAATTTGGGGTTTATTTACTGAACACTGAACTGAAAACGAATTTATTCTTAAATAGTCATGCACTGCTTAGAGCAGAATGAAAGATTTACTTGTTTCCCCGCAGATCACTATCTAGACTACATTTTGCAAGTAGGTTTTAAAACTCTAGTGAATAACCTACTTTTTACTAACTGATTATATTTATGTATCGAGTTAATATGATTCTATTTTATATTCTAGAGTAAAACTGTATCAACATGTGGTGAAATCTAGTAAATCATAAAAACATATTACTATGTTTAATGACAGTGTAGATAGAAATATATTAAATGTAATGTGGCAGCTAACTGTTGAATAAGGATATATATATATATATATATATATATATATATATATATATATATTATTTTTTGGGGTGGGTTTAAAGAGCAACATAGTATCAAGTTAAAATAGTGTGTTGTAACTATTAGTACTTCCTTATAGAGCCAGATATAAAAGGAGTATTTGAAGTAAAGAATGGAATGGGACATGTTGCATTAGAGCGTCAAAACCCTTGTGGTATGGTAGTTGGGGTTCACAATTGCAACTTTGCAAAAACTAAACTGCTAAAGATTTCCTACCACTTTATCTCTGTATATACATAACTAAATATAGGCAGGAGTTTTTATAAAGTGAGAATTCTAAGTGAATTTCAAATTTTAGGCCAGGGTATCAGAACTGAAAGCATAACTTTTTTCCAGTTCATCTATTTCAACCTTAAATTTGAGATTCACTTTAAATTCTCACTTTAGTAAATAGTATCAAAACTGTGTTCATTTTGCTTTAATGAAATGGTGATCCATAGGCAGATCGTTTACATGTGGGCACCCTACATCAGCAATGTGGCAGGCCAATGGCGGAGTTGGCTTATAGGTGGCCCAGTGGCTTATATACTGGTATCCTATCTCTATTCATGTACATTTTCTGTTTTGCTATTGTGCTTCCATTTCTCCCCCAACCCCATTTGATATGGCTGCAGGAGTTCTCTTTGATTACTGGGCAGATGCCCACAGTGCCATTGGAAAAGGCAGCCCTGACTGTATGCAACAATTTATAAAGTCAAAACAAACAGTGCTTATATCAAACCGGACACTGCAAGAACTTTTGCAAAGAAGCACTGCGGGGTGGTGCTCGTTAATTTGGGAGAAATTCAATTCTAGAGGTTTTTGTTTGTACCAAATATGCCAGAAAACCAGCCAAGCACAATTTGACCTGTCACTAGAGATTTATACATGGCACACAGCATGGAATGCTCATTCTGTGATCCGCACATAGGGTTACCCTTATTGCACCCTGTCATGCAGAAAAAAAAAAAGCCGGTTTGGAGTCTTTGAGAAATCACTGTTTTTGTTCTGCAGCTCAGATCTGCAAAGCAAGAAAACTACAGTATGTACAGTGCTTGTAGTACATGATAAATCATTTTTACGACTGTCACATGAGGGTCATGTACATGGAGGTTTGAGGCAGGGTTCACTGAAGGCCCACAGATAAAATATTCTCATGGTGAGAACATTGGGAAGTAGAAAGTCTATGACACAGAGCTGGATTGCTCCCCAGCACAGCGCTGCAAAGTGTAATTGATTTTGACAACATAAAGTGCTAGTGATTTTTGACATTATTTTCAGGAAAGTCTGATGCAGGAAGTGTTCTGATCTTTAGTTTACTTTATTCAGATATCCCTGTCAGCACAGGTGGATCATTCAAAGATTAAACATTTCTTTAAGATATTCCAGTATAATCCAGTATAATTAAATACAAATGTCTCATTGGAGAAGTACCCGGAACATATCTTTTTGACTTAAAATGGCCCACCTCCTTTCTCCCACCAAAAAATGCACGGAGATTTTTTTTTTTTTTGCTAGTGGTGGAGCAAAATAGGTGTACATTTCTTCCCAATGGACATCCTTTATTGGCTAAATACTTCAAAATATAAATTATGTTAGGTTGAATACAATTTAAAAATTTTAAATTTCTCTTTTGTGCTTGGCTTCAAAACATCCTTGAATTTTACTTAACTAGAAACATGTTTCTACATATATTTCCTTTTCATAGTCAAAAACAAGACACATACATTTATGAACGGTCCCAGAGTAAGTAGATACAAATTTAAATTGCCAAATTCAGGTCAAAATAATAAATGTTTGTGTAATTTAGTGTAGTGTATTGAATTCTCTCAGAGTTCTCAGTATGTAGTTGGTTTTCTCCATTTGTCAATTCCGTACTTTATAATTTCTCCACAGCAATATTTTACACTTCCACACATGGGCTCATCAATTATATAAAATGCGCCTTTAAGCACTTAAAATGATGCATTCTAATTCATGCTTGGTAATTGTTACATCTGTTTCCATTTTGTTTTACCAATTTGCTTTCAGTCTGCATTTTATGTGCACCATTATTTTTGTGGCAACCTCCAGCATTTTAGAATCTCCTCAAGTTACAGTTGTAACTACAGGTCAAGTGGAATTAAGATGAGAAGCAGAGTTAGTGGATCAATAACTACAGGGTTTTTGTTTTGTGTAGTTAATCCCATCTTGTTTCACGTACGAGCTGCCAGTGCAATTCTAGGCAGTCATCTATGTATATATCTGCCTTACATGAGGTAACTAGTGAAAGTGTTGGAATAACTAAAAGCAAATAAAAATATATATACATTTTTGTGAAATAAAAGTTAAATTTCTGTACCCCTCCATCTGACCCCATCCCACCAGTTTAGTATCCCTCTAAACGCCCCCAAACTTTTACATTTGAAAATGAGCGAGAAAGAATCATCGTGATAAAGGTTAGTATCACAAACATCACTGCTGGAAGTAGGTTTATCAGATCCACCATGTTTCCCTGGAAAGTCATGTTTTACTGCATGGAAATCAATTACTAAGTCAAGAGACTTCCTTTGAGATCCCATCTTGGTTGAGTGATTGATTCCCTGCTGTAGCTTATGAATAATACATACTATAGAACAGCATTTTTCATGTATATCTCAAAAACATGATTATGTTCCAACATTATGGATGCAGGATTTCTATGTGTAAGCCCATTATAGGAGATTTAAACTTCCCATAATTTGTCTCCTACAATCCATGGGGAAAAAAAAGGCAAAAGATAAGCAATCTTCAAAAGATCAAACAAGAAATCTATAACTCAGTCAAGAAAAAGTAAAATTTTACACTGCTAATAAATTTTATGCATTGTCAAACATCCTGCAAAATCAATGATAATTAAATACATAAAATAATTATATCTACCCTGTTTCCCTGAAAATAAGACATCCCCCAAAAATAAGCCCTAGTCGCCCTAGTCTATTTTTGGTGGATGCTCGTAATATAAGGCCATGCAGCGAAAATAAGCCCTAGTCACCCTAGTCTATTTTTGGTGGATGCTCGTAATATAAGGCCATGCAGCGAAAATAAGCCCTAGTCGCCAACAGCTAGTTCGCTAGTCTATGTTCGGTGAAATCTCCCCGAACGTAGATTTGCGGGATTCCATTCGCAAGTAAGATAATCCATGTAGGGGAATTTTCACTGAGCATAAATTTGCATTATTCCATTTGCGAGTAAATAAATCTATGTTCGGAGACGTTTCCCCAAACATAGAATTACAGGATTCCAGTCGCTAGTAAGCTAATTTATGTGCGGGAAAGTTTCCCCAAACAAAGATTCGCGGGATTACATGCACTATTGAACTGGTCTATGTTTGGGGGAATTCTCCCAAACGTAGACCTGCTTTCTAGCGCATGCTTGAAACCGTTTTCCCCTGAAATAAGACATCCCCTGAAAATAAGCCCTAGTGTTTGTAACTTTGTCTGGAAGTCCAAAAATCATTAGGCATCATGTCCCACTTTGCATCTTTTTAATCTGTTTCATATATATATATATATATTTTTTTAATATAACTTTTTACTTTTTAGGTATACAATCACTAGCCAAGACAAGGTTTTAAGTCAGTTTGTAGTGTAACAAATAATGTGCTGTTAACTGAAGGGGAATGTGTGAGATGGTGGGCAGGAGAATACTTTTTTTTTATAAACTGTAACCATTTTAATGCCTTAAGGACACATGACATGTGTGACATGTCATGATTCCCTTTTATTCCAGAAGTCTGGTCCTTAAAGGGTTAATAACCTATCAGACATAAAAAACAAAAAAACAAAAAAAATTAAACGATCTACCCAAAATAACATATTTACCCCTCATTAATGAACGGTTTTAACCAAAAATCTTCAAAATGGTGCCCAATCGATCTGTCCCTCCACTTCCTATGCAAGTACAAGGCTTCAATAAGGAAGCCTCGGACTGAGCACCACTCATAGGCTGATAGCTAATATATTCAGCCTATCACTAGTTTCCCCGTGAGAAAAGTGATTGAAAAAAGTTCATATCTTTTACTAGCTGACAGCCTATAAGCAGCGCCCAGTCCAAGACTTCCTGTGATTAGGTTGTTACGGAGCACTCAATGTGCAAGTCACACTGTTGCGCTGTGTGTCGTGAGGATTGAGGGAAGGTGCTCATATGCATATGTACAGTGTCGATTGGCCTCTTTTACAGGCAGGCAGAGTGTTTGTAACACTTATTACACCATGAACAAATCCATTTGTCTGCTCCACTCACCCCCTCCATCCCACTCCAGATATCAGACCTGCCAAATTAATCAGTGTGACTGAGGAATCATGACTAGCACTATGAAGCAAGGTAGTATACTTTAATGTTATTCAACAGTGATCATCAAAAATGTTAATGTGAAGTATAATGACACTGGACCATATAGCAAGGAGACACGTGGTATATCCTTTACCCTACTCACAATGCAGTTCTAAGAATTCCTAAAACACAAGCTTAGTGGATAGCTATAGTCATGGAGGCTTATCCTGGTGCTTTAGCTCAGATGAAAATCCAATAACCCATGCATCAAGGCTACTACATCCAAGGTCAATCCTCAATGCCATCCTTAACTCCTTGTAGTACTATATCACCTACCCCAAGTGCTGTCATTTTATCCCACTAACTACCTTCACCTGGTTTGTCTCTCTCTCTCTCTCCCCACCTCTAATAAAATCTAATCTGTCTCGGTGTAAACCTAAACTCCCTTTTGGCTCTTTATCTTTTGTCTTTTATTTATCACTCTAGTTTTGTGGCCTGAACGAATATGTAGAAGCTGTGCTGTAATGCTTTGATTAGCTGCTGACTAGATCAATAAGATAAAGGCACTAGTATCCTGCAACGTGAAGAGAAGCAGGACTACAGAACCCAACATAGAGGGCTTCATCCTTTAAATTCATCCTTAACAACACCGATGTCTATAGTCACTAGCCTGCTAAAACCCCCGTATCACTGTCATGCCGGCAATTTAATCTGTGTAAACTGCCGCGACAAGAATAATTTAGATAGTTTATAAATGTGTTCATTTTTGTAAAGACTTTTCCCTTTTAAAGTAATGTTTGTCTAACTAAATCCCCCCTTTAGCGTTTCTTCTTCTACAAATCTTTTCTGTAAACTGCATTCATCACCCCATACGATCCCATCATGCTTTGATTAATTTGTATTAAAGACTTCAAGTTCATGTCAACAGTTGTCAAAACAATTGGGCTGCATCTCAAATCAGGGAAGACCATGCTAAAAGTAATAAATAAATACATTTTAAAAAATAAAATAAAAGAAATAAATAATAATATATATTGTATTATATTATATACCGGTAAATGTATTTGTTAAATTTCCCTCGGCTTTTTTACTTGTGGCTGCATGTCACATTTTGAAACATGCTATATTCACAGTCTGCATTTGAACCAGTTTTGTGGCCTATAAATGTCTATCAAGGATTCACTTGGGTAAGAATGTTAGCACCATAAAAATGTATAAGCCATTTGCATCCTAGCAGCAACACCCAAAGCCTCCTTCTGGGTTTAAAGTTTGAACCAGTCACTGTGAGCAATGCATTGGGTTTTCCTAAAAAAATTTAATTTTTACTATCTTGCTTAAACAATGCATCATATGGTCTTGGCTAGTGGCAGAGCTAAATGCAGGTGTGCTTTTGTGTGTAGTGTTGGTGTTTGCATAGAATATTAGGGGTGTGTTTATAATACAGGGGTGTGTTTGTATGTAATGTTTGCATTTGAGTGCATTGGTGTGTTTGAATGTAGTGTTGGCTTTTAAATTGTGTGTAGTATTGGTGTTTGAGTGAAAGTGTGTGTTTGTATATAATGGCGGAACTCCCGGCACTAGGCCCCCTAGCACTCTGGACCCCGGTGTAGCCACACAGGCTGTAGTTTCACCACTGGTCTTGGCCACTAGATCATCATAACTAGGAAAGGTCTGTCCCTTTGCATGCTTTTATCTGGGTGATGTATCCTCCATTTCCCCACTTGTAACACCTACGTGTTTTAGAGTGTTGCGAAAGGAGAGATTTAACAGTTTCCCTGCAGAGATACAGAAGGATAACATTGAGACATGACAGAGCAAATTGCAAATAAAAGATATCACATTGTTGAACAGTGCTAAATGAAAGGCATTGTAAAAAAAAAAAAAAAAAAAAAAATCAATTTAGAGTGCAGTAAAGAGAGAGATGTTTAATGTTACACCCAATGAAGATCCATAGGTTAATCTAGTCAACATTTCTGAGCAAATTAGTTATACCACTGACACATATTGATTTTCCAAACCAGTAAATTAAGTGCAGAAAAAAAATTTAACTGATGAGGATAGAGGCGATAAGAGGAGCAGTCTACACTGCTCAAAAATTTCCAGGAAAGATTCCTTTTCATGTGGGTTTGTTTCGATAAACAAAGAGCACTCCCATTAAATGTATCACGGTTTGTTACATGCTCTCTAGTCACGGCAATATATTGTGATGAGTGTAACTCTTATTATTGTATAGTCTCTTTCTGGAGACAAAAAAAAGGTCAAATGTACCACCCAAATAGAGAAATAAAATATGACACTTTATCTCCTGGTAAAAGCAACTGCAATCTGACTTTTTTATATTTTCGTTTTTTTTTTTTAAAAAATTCCTGCATTGTTCATATTGTAAAACATATACACATTTCACTTTGCTTCCTATAGGAAATTCTACAGGGCAAGAATTCTAGAACATGAAAAGTCGTATCCCTTAATACATACTTCAAAACGAGAGAAATCTTACTTAATCTTTCCTGGTAAAATATTTTATAAATAAATAATAGCACAGAAATGTGATCAAATATAAGATTACTCCCCTTTGCAGAGAAGCCAGTAAAATTAGATATCCTAACAATATAGCCATTGCAAAATGCCGCAACTGAGAGATACAGTATCTGGCTGAAGGACAGTACAAGGACTGTATGAAGATAATTTGAAATTCTAGTTTATATTTTACCGTAATACTTTTCAATCACTTTCTAAGCTGTGTTTAAAAATCTGTGTCATAGGCTTCTGCTTGCTCACTATTAGTTAACCCTAATCCAGAGGTGGTATACCAGAAACATGGTGGACATTAGTCAAAGTTTAACAAGATGAAGTGGATATTGACAAACTCCAGAAGTCAGGGCGCATGGCTCCTAGAAAGTTACTGGTAAACCTTAATCTGTTTAGTATATAGAATTATTTGGAGGAACTTCATACATTTTAGTTGTTAATTTGATTATCTCCAGGCTCTGTGACTGTTTAGCTATGCATTGTACGTGTTAAGCTTATCAAAAGCATTCTAATTTGCCAACGGATGTGTTTACATCATCGACCATCAACTGTTACAGGAAAAAAATAAGGTCAGAAAAATATTTTGAGTTTGGCTGCGTCATTTGTTTTAATGACTAAACCTTTTTGTGGTTTCGGAAGGCATACAAGAGTTGGAAGATGTGTTTAAAGCAGAGCAGGGATGAGAGCTTAATTATGATTTATTCACTAAATAGGGAGTCATGCTGAATTTAAAGTGGTGTGGTAGTTCAAATAAATGTTATTTCTCATTCAAGAGGTTAGCTTTTTCCTCTTTTCTGCTGTAGGTTGGCACGATCAGCTGCTGAATATTTGAAATATAGGAGTGATTATAGCTCTGGAGCTATACTAACAAGCTAGTAAGTGGCTGCAGCCTGCTTTTAAGGGAAATACTATAGTGTTAATTATATAGATGAGCATTGGAGACCTTTCAAAGGAAAGCACTAAAACCAATGCTTTTCTATGAGTATTCGTGTCAGGTGACCACGTTTTACTTAGCCAAGGTAATAGAAGTCAGGAAGACAGCCACTAGAGGTGGATTTAGCTTTGCAATGTAATCACAGCAGTTTATAAAAAAAAACTGCAATGTTTTACATTGAATGGTTAAAATGACATTACCACTGCACCCAAAACACATAATTAACATGAAGTTGTCTGGGTGACTATAGCGGTCCTTTAAAGGTGTTAAATGCAGCGACTCTGTGGCTATTTTCACATAGTCCACTTGTGTTTTCTATATTGCAATGTTTAAGTATAAATTGCCAAGTTTGAAATATATCTGAACTGAAAAAGCATTCCACTGCAGCTCATTTGGTAGAAAATATGCAATTAGGTTATTAATTTGACAAAACTCATGGTTTAGTGGTTTCATGGTTATACACTAAAACAGAGATTTCGACAAAAGGAATTTCAGACTTTAGGATGTACTATCAACAAACTGCAACACTCCAACCAGTACAACCAAGTCACACTTACAAATTGAGCAGTTTACAAAGGCCCAGGATGAATCATAGACAATGGTAGCACAATAACTATATATAATATTTTGTTACAAACCAATGTTGGCTTTGATTTAATATTGTTGGATAAGATTTCTAACTGATTTAATATTTTTGGATAAACTTTTAAAATTATGTAATATTATGAAAAATATATTAATTCTGTAATATTTTGATCGTTTTTGATATATGTTTTTCAGATAACTTTACTAGGCTCTACCCACCCACCCTGGTTCCTTCTAATTATATAGCATGCACCTCCAGCTGTTTAGAACCACACCAATCACCTTCCTATTACCTTCACATGTTATCAGCTGATGCAGTTATACCAATAACTCTCTGCCATCACAAACAAATTCCTCTGCTACCTCTTGTCTCATATCCCCATTTCAACCTTTAGATTGTAAGCTCACAGGCAGGGCCCTCTACATGTTGTATCGGGCCTGTTCTTATTGTGTATGTCTTTTTCCCAATTGTACAGCGCTGCAGAATTTGTTGGCGCTTTATAAAGCACATTAATAATAATATTTACACATTTTTAAAAAATGTTTATCTAAAAATATAAAATTATTTGGAAAGCTTATCCAGCAATATTATATCGAGGCTATTATGTCATAAGACTTTTTCGTGTTTTCATTTACTGGGGCCAAATATGACTACTTGGGCGGTAAAGAAGGCTATATACATAGACTGTACAACATTCCAAAAACTAAGATACAAAATGAGATTTGAAATCTGCAATGAAACCTCATTATATAGTTATGTAGAGAAAACAAACTGCATCTTTTTGGATTACCTGCTAAGCTTTTTATACAATCCTCTTCAATTATCTAAATGAAATAGTGTAAAGCACATAGAAAAGGGAAAGTCACAGTCTGGAATTGCTTTAGATATAATCTGTATTACATTCCAGTGCTGCATGTTTTCACTGGGGTCAAAAGGATTTTTTGTGTGTTGGGTTTTACTGGTGGGAAGCGGCAATCATTGTAAACTGCTGAAAACACTGAAAGGTGAGGTCGAATTGTCATTTAGCAAATGTCACCTGGATTCTGTTCATTACTATTTAAAGGCAGTGAATGCCTTGAAGGCAACTGGATACGATTTCACTTAAAATCACTTTTGCTGTCTCAAGAAACCACGTATCAGGTTACCAATTACATAGTGTTATCCAACATATGTGATACACCGATTTAAGAGAGGTATAACCCTATGTTATTATTTAACACATGCAATTCAGGCGTGCACATTATTTGCAGTATGTATATACACGCTCTTTAGGATAATTATAAATATGCAAGTAATTGTTGAGTCCCAACAAACAAATAGGATTTCTAGCGTTTCTATCAATATTAGTAGGCAGCTAGGACATCCCAGGCCAGAGTTTCGTCTTTCTGGTAATTGTTGAGTTCCGTTGCTTGCTGGCTTTGTGTCTCCTCAGTTCTTCATGTTGTTTGGAACACTACTGTGTTCCCAGGGCCGCCACCAGAAATTTTGGGGCCCCTAACTGAGCTCAGGGTCTGGGCCCCTGGGGGCCCGCCTCCAAAACCGCCCACAGAGACCGCCTCCAAATCCCGCCCACAGGAATACACACACAGACACAAACACATTCACTGATACAAAAGGACACAGATACACACACACACACACACACACTGATACATACTAACAGACACACATACTGATACGCATATAGGCATACATACTGACACACAAATACTGAGACATACACACATATACAGACACACAGGCGTACATAGTGACAGACACATACTAACATAGATACAGACACACATGCATAAGGACATACAGACACAGACACATTCATAATGACATACAGACAGACATTCATACTGACATACACACATGCATACTGACATGCAGACATGCATACACTGACATTCATACACACATAATGACATGCATACAGATAGACATACATGCATACATACATACAGACATACATTCATACTGGCATCCATACAGACACTGACATCCATACAGACACACATTCATAATGACATGCAGACATACATACACTGACATGCATACATATAGACATACATGCATACAGACAGACATACACACATTCATAATGACATGCATACATACATACACTGACATTCATACACATAATGACATGCATACAGATAGACATACATTCACACACAGACACACAGACAGACATAGACAGACACACATACACACAGACAGACATACACACACAGACAGACAGACACACATACACACAGACAGACATACACACACACAGACAGACATACACAGACACAGACATACATACACACACACAGACACACACAGACAGACAGACATACATACATACATACATACACACAGACAGACATACATACACACAGACAGACATACATACACACAAACAGACAGACAGACATACACACAGACAGACATACACACAGACAGACATACACACAGACATACATACACACAGACAGACATTCACACAGACAGACATACACACAGACATACATACACACAGACAGACATACACACAGACAGACATACACACAGACAGACATACACACAGACAGACATACACACAGACAGACATACACACAGACAGACATACACACAGACAGACATACACACAGACAGACATACACACAGACAGACATACACACAGACAGACATACACACAGACAGACATACACACAGACAGACATACACACAGACAGACAGACATACACACAAACAGACAGACAGACATACACACAGACATACATACACACAAACAGACAGACAGACATACACACAGACATACATACACACAAACAGACAGACAGACATACACACAGATACATTCACACAGACATACATACACACAAACATACATACACACAAACATACATACACACAGACAGACACACAAACAGACAGACACACAGACAGACAGACACACAGACAGACATACATACACAGACATACACACACACAGACATACACACACACAGACATACACACAGACAGACATACACACAGACAGACATCCACACAGACATACATACATACACAGACAGACATATACACAGACAGACAGACATACACACAGACAGACAGACACACAGACAGACAGACATACACACACACAAACAGACAGACAGACATACACACAGACATACATTCAAACACACACACAGAGCTCATTTTCCAGCCACCCTCCTGTTTCTTACCTTGTCTTTGCAGGAGGGTGGCTGGCTGGGGCTGATGGGACTGTCAGTCGGCTGGCTCTCCCTCTTCATTGTCGGGCGGGCGGGGCTCTCACTCTTCATTGTCGGGCAGGCGGGCGGGCGGGCGCTCCCTCCTCCCGCGCGGAGTGAGCTGGGAGGAAGTGACTACTTCCTCCCAGCAGCACTTGCGCTGCGGCGGCAATTTATTTTTTAAAGGGGCCCGGTCGCGCTTTATACCACAGCCACAGCGCTGACCGGGCCCCTGAAGATATGGGGCCCATCGGGTGGCCCTAAGGCCACCCGATGGGCCCCATCAGCGTGCGGGCGCCGCAGTTCCGCTGCTACCGTTATGGTTGTCACCCCCTGATGGCGGCCCTGTGTGTTCCCATTAGTTCCCCATGCTGTTTGGGGCACTACTGTGTCCCCATTAGTTCCCCGTGCTGTTTGTAACACTGCTGTGTCCTCTCAGTTCTCTGTGCTGTTTGGAACACTGCTGTGTCCCCTCAGTTCTCCATGCTGTTTGGAACACTGCTGTGTCCCCTCAGTTCTCCATGCGGTGTATAACAATGCTGTGTCCCCTCAGTTCTCCATGCTGTTTGGAACACTGCTGTGTCCCCTCATTTCCCCATGCTGTTTGGAACACTGCTGTGTCCCCTCAGTTCTCCATGCTGTGTGTAACACTGCTGTGTCCCCTCAGTTCTCCATGCTGTTTGGAACACTGCTGTGTCCCCTCAGTTCTCCATGCTGTTTGGAACACTGCTGTGTCCCCTCAGTTCTCCATGCTGTTTGGAACACTGCTGTGTTCCCTCAGTTCTCCATGCTGTTTGGAACACTGCTGTGTCCCCTCAGTTCTCCATGCTGTTTGGAACACTGCTGTGTCCCCTCAGTTCTCCATGCTGTTTGGAACACTGCTGTGTCCCCTCAGTTCTCCATGCTGTTTGAGACACTTCTGTGTCCCCTCAGTTCTCCATGCCGTTTGGAACACTGCTGTGTCCCCTCAGTTCTCCATGCTGTTTGAGACACTGCTGTGTCCCCTCAGTTCTCCATGCCGTTTGGAACACTGCTGTGTCCCCTCAGTTCTCCATGCCGTTTGGAACATTGCTGTGTCCCCTCAGTTCTCCATGTTTCTTAGAAGGGAATTGTGGCTCTGGATGTTTCACCTTCCATTTGCTGATGTTGCTTCCACTCAGCCTTTTGAGGCATGAATGGAAGATTGAAAGGTTTTTACAGCCTCTCCCCTGAGTCTGTACATGTGCAAAATATGTGTGTGTATGGGGATTAAGAAGAGACACCCTGATGCAGTAGATGTGGAGTTTGGTCATCCTCCTGTGGAATCTTTGAACCACCACTAGTATCACAAACCTGATGTTATATATCCCACCTTTGAGCATGATGGTCTGGTCTTCACTGCACAGTTCTGCAGGTCTGCGCTGGAGCCGTGTTCCACAGGTATTTAAAAGCATTAATGCTGTTATATACTCAAACTACACGGATCGCATCCATATGTTTCCTGAACAGCATGCGCTGCTATCCAGGTGCATAGCATGCTAATTGGAAACTGCATGCAACTAATTTCTGAGGAGAACCTATTCACAATCATTTACAACTAAAAATAAATCTTGTATTTCATGCACTTCAGCATGAACAACTGTTTTACACGGAAAAACCACATATGCGATTAATATGTCTAAATGAGGCTGATAGTTCTGGAAAAGAAACCTCAATAAGGTATAGTATGTGGTTGTTTTATTGTCATCACAAATCCTTTTGACCCTGTCAGTGAAAACATGCAGCGTAGGAATGTAATACAGATTACAGCAGATTCCTGACTTGGGTTGCTTATTAAAATCACAGAGCCTGCACTCTTTCATAACCAACTCCTAAATGGCATCACCTAATACGTATATTTTAAATCAGCGATTACAATTTAAGTGAATTAATGTAAGTTTGTTCATTTTAAAGTTGTCATTTATACGCTGCTAAAACCTGCTGGATAATTTGAGATCGGTCCTCTGTTTTACCATGCCAGTCTGTCTTACATGGTGGATTAACTTAGAGTTTTCTAAACGCATTATTCAATATTATTTATAGTTTTTCATGCCATCACAATCACACCACTGCTTAATTTGCAGAGTTTACAAGCATATATATGTAATTGAATCATCAAAGGAGAAAACTACTTAAATGCTCTTCAGCTGATTATCCAAATCCACAAGTATGTAGAACATCATGCTGTTAAAGTAAAGGGCTCCTAAGAAGTTCCACATTCATCATTCAAAGCTCCTGGATCCATACCTTGTACAATGTGTATATAAGATCACACTACAAGTTGGGTGATATTTATCCTTAGAACTATGTTTCTTTTCTATATTCTATTCTGTTTCTTCGTGGTGGAACATCAATCCTTGTGAACAAACAGTTAAATGAAAGGAATCACTCCAGACATGTGATCTTTGACTCGTCTCCATCCTTCATAGCACTCTTTTTGTAAACGGAGGTCAAACATTTGTTAAGGGCAAATACATCTAACAGGGATGTTTTCTGGAGCCTTATCTCCCTACCCTTGCTCCCCCACCCTTACAAGTATGCCCTGCGACCTGTGGTACAAATGTGCTTTGTCTGTCAAATGTGCTCTGTCAAATTGTTGAGTAAGTTTAAAGTTTAGCTTATTTACTAGGGTACAGAAAGATGAATGATACGATTTTACAAAAAGTGTTATGTGTCTTCATACTTCTCAAGAATTTGGCTAGGAGAGCACTGTCATGTCACCCAAGTTAATAGACTTCAAATACTCTAACAAAGTTAATTGTCAAACTACTGCAGTCCTATTCTGTTGGAGCCAACAATGGATCCTTCTATTTTCATAGCTGTTGGATTCTGTTGGATTGAGAAAAAGAGAACAAAGAAAAAGTCTAATCATGCCATGTACTTAGCTTTTATTGATCATAAATGACATATATCTTGACCATTAGGCTTCAATGACTAAAGAGTCAAGTTCATTGAGGTAATTATTGGATACAGTGATTGCTTCCAGTATCGAAGGAAACTGGTATTTAGAAACTAATGGGTTATTTTTGTCAAATATTTATGTATACTTTTTCTATTAAATGCTCCTAGTTGTACGTGACCCATTAAAATGGTAGTTAATACCAGATGTACATTTTCTATTGCAAAAAAACCTTGAGACTAAAGGCTCTTCACATAACATAGAAAATAGGTTTTGCAATATATACATATACTGGTATATTTAATTTATGTGTAACATATTTATCATAATCAACTATGATGTTTTAGTAACTAGCCTAGTACCTTTAGTATTTCGTACATTAGAGAAACTATTTAAAGGCCTGCAGTCTCCCTCACAGAGTATTTGTAGCTTGACTACCCTTGTAGACTGAGTGGCAAACTTGGCAAGCATGTTTTTTGCAAGGATATGTGTTTAGCAGGTATAACAAATAGTCAATAGGATACTCTGGAATTAAGGCATTGTTAAATCAGGACAGAAAGAATCATCTTCTGAGACAAGATACACCGCCTCCGAGCTATGGAGGAATATTAAAAAGTGGAAAACCTGTCCTAAATGTAGAATATTTAAAATATTTGCCCCACTCACAATGTGTTGTATAAATTGGCTACTTTTGGTCACAGGTATAAACACTACAACTTGTGGTAGAGGTTAAGGTACCAGAAGTCCACTTGCACTGCCCCACAGTAAAATCTCAAACCATTTTAGTAGTTATGTCAACTTACCCGCATCCCGCTGGCTTTTCATAAAATCACAAGGAAGCCAGCTGGATGCGGATTTGATGGAGGTTAAGAGCTTCAAGATAACAAGGGACCTGGAGTCACTATCACACATGCACTATTGCAACACTGCAAGTAATTTTACCATTCATTTTTACACTGATTTTACTTATTGATTACTGATTTAACTTATTGATAGCATCAAATTATCCACCAGACTTCTACTGTGATGATTTTACTATGATGGTTGCAAATAAAGTAAAAAAGGAAAAACATCCTGTGTGGTTCACGGAGAACAGGTATGAACAAGAGAGAAACCCCTCAACTTTAAACAGTTGTTTGGGATGTGATGTTTAGGCTGCTAGGTATAGCACAGATAAGGGACCACAAAGCAAGAGTTAACATCCTTAGGATACAAATGGTCAAAATACAAGTATAACAAATAAACTCACAAGTGATTATTTCATTTCATATTACTCAGTGCTTATTTCCGTTTTACATGCTTCAGCTAATGGTATTTTGGATTAAGAGTGTGGCAGGTTACAAGACCTGATGAAACTACCAAATCCCCTGAAATACAAAAATATATTGGAAAATAAATAGAAATTAATCTTGACTTAAAGTGACACTCCACTGCCCAAATAAAAAAATATAAATAAATCAAATATAGTTATGCATTTTTACATCGGGTTATAAATAAAAACAGCTTGCAAAGGCTGCAGAGTTCTTGTTTGAAGCCTTTGAAAATCCTCCCCATCTAACCAACCCAGAGATTTTGTGGCTGTCCAATCACAGCCACAGAAAGCCACATAGGAGACAGCCACTAGAGGCTGGCTTAACCCCAAATGTAAACATAGCAGTTTCTCTGAAACTGCTATGTTTACATCTGAAGGGTTAAAACCTGAGAGACCTGGCACCCAGACCACTTCATTGAGCTGAAGTGGTCTGGGTGACTATAGTGTCCCTTTAAGTAACCTTTGTAATTTGTTTTTCAGTTTACTAATGTTTGTAGACCTCACAAAACCTAGTTTCTCAATAGGGTACATACAACACAGTCAGGGGTTACGTCAAGAGGTGGCCAGTAGGCCACCTTTGCAACAACCCAGCTGGCTGGGGGGATAATGGAGGCGGCAAGGGAACTGTACTCTTCATACTCTTCCAGCACTGTTCCCTTGCACTTCCTGTAAGGGAGCAGTGATGGAAGAACATGAAGATTACACAAGCCACACACTGGACTCCAGAGAAAGAATACACTCCAGTTCTTGCAGAGGCTGGATGGACTTAAATACAAATAATAATTTGTGAGTGAATGTGACAAAGTGTATGTATCTGTCAGTGAATGTGTGTGTCAGTGAGTGTCAAATCTTTGGGAGTATGTCAGTTTGTTTCAAATCAGTCTCTCTCAGTAAGTGTGTCTATCACTGTGTTTATGTGTGCGTCAGTGTCCTCTATGTTTAACGGTGTGTGTCAGGGTCGTCCGTTATTAACGATTATGTGTGCATTATATTTTCATTTTGTGACTTTTATACTTCAGATTAATTGTCCATCCACTCCTCCTTACATTCATTAATATTCACATTGTGTTGTGTTGAAAAATCCTCTAAATCAGCTATGTTTTTAGTTTGGATACTCTGGCCTTAATTTTTAAATTCACTTTGAATTCTCGCTTTAGTAAATAACCCTATAAGGTTGAAAGTGGTCAGAAGTGTTTGTCTTTATATTCTATGAACAGACGAAAGTGAGAGTTTTAGAAGACTCTACACCTTCATTTCTCATTTATATATTTTAGAAGACATAGGTCAGCAACGTTTGATAAACTAAACTGGACCATGCACAATAGGAGGAGAAGGAAACCTGAGGTCGATTGAGATGTCCTATTATATGGGCTTTTGTTGCCCATCTGCGAATGCTTGAACATACAGAAGGCTTCCTTTTATGTGAGAAGCTAACCATTTAAGACCTATACAATGTCTTAAGCACATGTAATTAATTTTCTCTCTTGAGAAGAATGTTTAGACAAATTACACATATTAAAACTGACCTAAGGTTAGACATCAGTAGGAGGTCTGAGCAACAGTGCTATCATTTGAGTTACCTGAGCCTATAAATCTCAAAGAACGGCATGCATTTAAAAAAAAAAAGGCAATGACTAAGACAATTAAAATGTATGAGCATTTAAAAAAAAATGTAGTTTAACTGTAGCAATAGAGTACAATTAGTATTATTGTTCTTTAATAATCTGTATTGTAAATGATCCATGTACACTTCATACGAAGACTGAACACGGAGTGAAATGTTTCGAAAATAACAATATTAAGATGAAAAGGAGATCAAGTGCCAAAATTGTGTTGATACTTTGTGTGACTACATGTCAAAATATGGTAAATTGATAATAAACAAAACACTCAACTAGAGTGTGCGCTGACAGCATATTGGGTTGACATAAAACCATTTGTTTATGGTCTAAGTAATGTATTCTGGCTATGATGACCACATTGTTGATTTTATCAGGGATGCTTTAAAAAAATAAAAAAAATCATCCATCAAGATCAATTCTTTATTTAAAAATGTCTATTATGAGCTGTGGATTTTATTTATGTATTTATTTTTTAATAAATCCAGTACTTTTTATAAGTTATACATAAAACAAAGCAGGGACTATTTTGCCTTAAGTATGAATGCATTTGATCCTGGGAGGATAAACAAGCATTTGTTCTCCCACTTATATTAGTTGCTGATAGTCGGTGTCATAGTTTGTAAACTTTCTTTCCTTTGACCTGGGCTGAGGCGATGTACGTAGCACGTAGGTTCAGAATTGTAACATTAAGCATATTGGAGGCTTTGTCGCTGCAGCATTTACACAGCATCTCTGCAGCCAAAACAGGACACAAAGAATTTTTCTCATGAACCTGCCCTGAGAAATCCAGCAGTTTTAGGTTCATGCTGTGAGCTAAGTGGGTTGTTTTGTTAGTTACGAATTTCCTTTTAATAAAATGTTATATTAAATGCAAACAATATTTGTTTCTGTTATTTTGTGTGTGATGCTTAAAAAAAATAAAAGGAATGTTCCAGTGTTTTATTTTATGAATTTAATCTAGCCTCACCTAACAATAACAGTTATGTTGGACTGGCATCTTCAATAGCATCTAGGGAGTGACAGCTTTGAATATTAAATGGACACTATAGACTGCAAATGGCCCCCTTTAAATGCATTTGAAGAAAAGCTAATAGCAAAATAAAGGAGATATTAAACTTTGTCCCAGTTATTTTGCTGCACATTTTCAGAATGTGAAGATTTAGCAGATGAAACGTATCAACCATTTCTATGGATAGCATAATTTTCCATGCGCGTACTGATTATATTATAAACTCCAGCGAAGAAGGGTTTCATGTAGTATGTACTTCAGTTTCATTCGTGTAAAAACATGCATGAAATTGCTGTACAATATACGTACACTATTTCCCATTTACGAAGGTGGGACTTGCTGGTGGTCTGCTCCCAACTTGTACAGACAGTGAGAAGATTACATTTCCTCTGATGTTCTTTGTGGGATAGTGTACTTATAGCGGCTGCAGTGTTTTGCAAATCGCTGCAGTTATAACCTACAGTAGTGATGTCGCAAACACAAAATTTTTGGTCGGCGAACGCGAACTTCCGCAAACATTCGCGAACCGGGCGAACCGCCATAGACTTCAATGGGCAGGCGAATTTTAAAACCAACAGGGACTCTTTCTGGCCACAAAAGTGATGGAAAAGTTGTTTCAAGGGGACTAACACCTGGATTGTGGCATGCAGGAGGGGGATCCATGGCAAAACTCCCATGGAAAATTACACAGTTGATGCAGAGTCTGGTTTTAATCCATAAAGGGCATAAATCACCTAACATTCCTAAATCACAATTGATATGGATTGACACCTTGACATATGGATTGACACATGTCCTCAGAGACCCTGATACACACTGACACAGAGCAGAATAGGGACTGTTCCCCCTACATAGGGTCACTTGGCAGATATGGATTGACACCTGTCCTCAGAGACCCTGATACACACTGACACAGAGCAGAATAGGGACTGTTCCCCCTACATAGGGTCACTTGGCAGATATGGATTGACACCTGTCCTCAGGGACCCTGATACACACTGACACAGAGCAGAATAGGGCAAGAAGGACAGCAGTGGTTGACATGGCTGAAGATGCTGGACCAGGAGGAGGATGGCGGCTTTGAGTTTGTGTGCTGTTTGTACTCATGTGTTGATCCCATAGGCGTTTGTGATGTGCGATCATGTGCCTACGCAAAGCAGTTGTACCTAGGTGGGTGTTGGACTTCCCACGACTCAGTTTCTTTTGGCACAGGTTGCAAATGGCATCGTTGTTGTCAGAGGCAGACACACACAAAAAATGCCACACTGCTGAGCTCTGCAATTACGGCATTCTGGTGGTGGACACAGCATGCGTTGATTGGCGTGCTGTCGGGCTGACCCCGGGTGCCGATGCATGCTGTCTGACTGTGCCACTAGCTCCTTGCGACGACCTCCCCCTGCTTCCAACTAGTCTCCTCCTCCTCTCTGTCTCCCCATCTGAACTTTCGCCCTGTTCTTCTTGCCGAGCGGGCACCCATGTGACATCCATGGACGCATCGTCATCATCAACCGCTTCAACTTGTATCTGACAACTACGCAAAGGAAGCAGCAGCGGGTACAACATCATCATCATCACACCGTACGTCCATGTGTGTAATGCTGCCTGACTGAGACATATCCCTGTTATCTACATCCTCTGGCAATAATGGTTGCGCATCACTCATTTCTTCAAACGGATGTGTAAATAACTCCTCTGACAGATAAAGTGAAGCGGCTGTGGTGCTAGTGTTGGTGGTGGCGGCAGGCGGGTGAGTGGTATCTTGAAAGGTGCCCAAAGCTAAGCTGGAGGAGGATGGTGCATCAAGGTTCCGAGCGGAAGCTGTAGAAGATTGGGTGTCCTGTGTTAGCCAGTCAACTATGTCCTCAGAACTTTTCAAGTTCAGGGTACGTGGCCTCTGAAAATTGGGCATTATTCTAGGGCAAAAGGGAATCACAGCACCACGACGGCCCCTGCGGGGTGGCCTGCCTCTGCCTGTCATTTTTTGGGGATTAGTGGTACTTTGCTTGCAAGCTACTGTGAGACCAGATATGAGTGGCAATGTGCACTTGCAGAGGTTGGCAGAGTACACGCTGTAGGCCTGACACACCCGCTTGAAGACAAGTAACTGCTATTCAATCTATAACAGTGAAAAAAGTTTTTTGGTTTTAAATGCACGCTATTGTGACACCAGATATGAGTGGCAATGTGCACTTGCAGAGGTTGGCAGAGTACACGCTGAATGCGTGACACACCCGCTTGAAGGACACTGACTGTTATTAGCTTACAGTGAAACACAGTTTTTCTTTTTAAAGGCACGCTATTGTGACACCAGATGTGAGTGGCAAAGTACACTGGCAGAGGGTGGCAGAGTACACGCTGAAGGACACTGACTGCTATTAGCTTACAGTGAAAAACTTTTTTTCTTTTTAAAGGCACGCTATTGTGACACCAGATGTGAGTGGCAAAGTACACTGGCAGAGGGTGGCAGAGTACACGCTGAAGGCCTGACACACTCGGTTGAAGGACACTGACTGCTATTAGCTTACAGTGAAAAACTTTTTTTCTTTTTAAAGGCACGCTATTGTGACACCAGATATGAGTGGCAAAGTACACCGGCAGAGTTTGGCAGAGTACACGCTGAAGGCCTGACACCCGCTTGAAGGACACTGACTGCTATTAGCTTACAGTGAAAAACTTTTTTCTTTTTAAAGGCACGCTATTGTGACACCAGATATGAGTGGCAAAGTGGACTGGCAGAGGTTGGCAGAGTACACGCTGAAGGCCTGACACACCCGCTTGAAGGACACTGACTGTTATTAGCTTACAGTGAAACACAGTTTTTCTTTTTAAAGGCACGCTATTGTGACACCAGATATGAGTGGCAAAGTACACTGGCAGAGGGTGGCAGAGTACACGCTGAAGGCCTGACACACCCGCTTGAAGACAACTAACTGCTATTCAATCTATAACAGTGAAAAAAGTTTTTTGGGTTTTAAATGCACGCTATTGTGACACCAGACATGAGTGGCAATGTGCACTTGCAGAGGTTGGCAGAGTACACGCTGAAGGCCTGACACACCCGCTTGAAGGACACTGACTGTTATTAGCTTACAGTGAAACACAGTTTTTCTTTTTAAAGGCACGCTATTGTGACACCAGATATGAGTGGCAAAGTACACTGGCAGAGGGTGGCAGAGTACACGCTGAAGGCCTGACACACTCGGTTGAAGGACACTGACTGCTATTCAATCTATAACAGTGAAAAAAGTTTTTTTGGTTTTAAATGCACGCTATTGTGACACCAGACATGAGTGGCAATGTGCACTTGCAGAGGTTGGCAGAGTACACGCTGAAGGCCTGACACACCCGCTTGAAGGACACTGACTGTTATTAGCTTACAGTGAAACACAGTTTTTCTTTTTAAAGGCACGCTATTGTGACACCAGATATGAGTGGCAAAGTACACTGGCAGAGGGTGGCAGAGTACATGCTGAAGGCCTGACACACTCGGTTGAAGGACACTGACTGCTATTAGCTTACAGTGAAAAACTTTTTTTCTTTTTAAAGGCACGCTATTGTGACACCAGATATGAGTGGCAAAGTACACCGGCAGAGGTTGGCAGAGTACACGCTGAAGGCCTGACACCCGCTTGAAGGACACTGACTGCTATTAGCTTACAGTGAAAAACTTTTTTCTTTTTAAAGGCACGCTATTGTGACACCAGATATGAGTGGCAAAGTGGACTGGCAGAAGTTGGCAGAGTACATGCTGAAGTCCTGACACCCAGACGCTTGCAGACAACTAACTGCTGTTTTTAAATGCAAGCTATTGTGACACCAGATATGAGTGGTGGCACTGGGCAAGTGGGCACAGTATCCACTGTGAGCCTGACAGAGAAGCTGGCAGGCAGGCAACTGCAATTACATTACACAGAGAAAAAAAAAAAAGCAGACTGATGTTCTAGCCCTAAAAATTGCTTTTTGGGGTGCTGTCCTTACAGCAGAGATCAGATGAGTCCTTCAGGACTGTAGTGGACACTGAATACCCTAGCCTAGCTATCCATTTCCCTATCAAATGAGCAGCAGCTACACTTTCCCTCCTCTATCTAAGAATGCAGCTTCAGAATTAATCTAAAATGGATGCTGTACAGGAGGTGGGAGGGTCTGGAAGGGAGGGTCTGCTGCTAATTTGCTGGAATGTGTCTGCTGACCGTGAGGCACAGGGTCAAAGTTTACTCAATGATGACGACTAGGGGGCGGAACGAACCGCGCATGTGTTCGCCCGCCGTGGCGAATGCGAACACGCTATGTTCGCCGGCGAACAGTTCGGTACATCACTAACCTACAGAGAGAAGATGCACAGGGGAGTCCCATTATAAAATAAGCTTGGAACAATATGTTGGTATTAGCTAAGCAAATAATTAATAGCATCATAGAACATGCTTGAACTATACTTTGTGAACATTGCCAAAACTCTAATGGCACAGTTCCAGCCATCTGTCATTTTAGATTCTCCAGAAATTAAAGAGAATATTGCAAAAATAGATATTTATAGAGACGTAGAAACACACATTTATATAGTACTAGAGAAGCTTGGAATCCCAAGACCTAGGTTACTAGCCAGGTCTTAAACCTTGCCCCTCACTGCAAACATGGATGGTTCATGGCACATGGGATTTCTACTCACCATGGCAACATCTTTGCTCACCAATGTGGCTAGTGGAAATTTTGAAACTCAGTTATTTAAAGTCTCACAGAACAAGAATATTTATTATAAGATTCTACTCCTATATGTGTAAATCATAGTATTCTGTCCATTTACCCTCTGACAGTTCAATAAACAATTAGACCTAATTAGTTAATCTAAACCCTTTCCCGACAAAAGGAGGGCTTGCATGCCCTAATAATCTGGTCCTCCCTACAGGACAAATACTTACCTTCCTCACCGTATCCTATTGTGGGAAAAACGTAGCAACTGAGGCAATCCTCCTGCAAGATTTAATTATATGCATTTATATATTATTTTTACATACTTATGTGATGTTATTAATTATATATGGCTTGCATGTAATTTGCAAGCCCTATATTTGACTCTTACTTTCCAAAAAAAACATAAAACTTGTACATGGGAGTGGTGTTGTATTCGTGAGACATCGCTGAACACAAATATGAGTGTTTTAGAGCAGTAAAACATATAATGATGATATCAACAGTGAAAGTGATGTTTTTGTGTGTAAAAAACAAACAAAAAACAAAACAAAAAACAAATATGAACGTTAACTTTGGCAAGGATTTGTGACTAAGTGACTACTAAAAAAGACTGGACATACCTCATTTTGAATACCATGGGTTGTCTACTTTTGCAAATGGTATGCCATGATGGGGGTAATTTTAATGTAATTACATTTTTATTCATAGAATAGGCAGTGTTTACATTGCTGCCTAGGAACACCTCTATTGGCAGTGACTCGGATGGCCACTAGACGTGCAGCACTGGTGTTCAATGTTCCCACGCTCTGCATGGAGATGCTGAACGTTCCCCCATAGAGAAGCATCTGTATGAGGGGATGCTGATTGGCCAGCACAGCATTTGGCTCTGCCTCCCACCCTGCCGAGATCATCAGAATTGACAATCTCAGCCAATCCAATGCGTTAACATTGGATTGGCTGGTATTGTCAATTTTGATGATATCAGTCAAGGAGGTAAATCGGAGGCAGGTCCAGCACTAGCAGACCTGCGCGGCGCTAGACTAAAGGTGACTTTTAAATCCTATTTAATGGGGGCATTTAGCAAGGGGAGCGGCCACCTAAACTGGGTAAGGGGAGCAGCCACCTAAATTGTGTTTTAACACTATAGTGTCAGGAATACATGTTTGAAATTCCTGACCCTATAGTGTTGCGTTGCTTTAATCTCAATGTAATAGCAATCATAAATAAGAAAGTTTAAAAAATAACATCTTTTGATCTGTATTTGTAGGAAATTGGCCAGTGTATAGTAGATCTTACACAAAACTATGTCTTTTGTGATTGCAGGTTGACCTTAGCGATGCATTGACAGCACGGTATTGTACATCAATGCCCTGTTGTGTGGAACATGTAGATTTGATATTGCAAGCCTTTCCATGTCCTGTAATCCAAAGATAAACATAGCTTAACCACACAGATCCATACATAAAAAGCTAGAGATAAGATTCTAGAGATTGGCTAGTGATAAGAATTATTTATATATTAATGGTTGTAAACTTTGACAAAGCTTCAAAGGCACAAGGGTTCATTTATTTAGGTGAGATGCAAAGATAGTAATCTGGAATTCAGGTTACAACTTTCACTACAATACAAGTACAGAGGATCTTCAGGGGACAGCAGAGTTTTCACTACATGTGAAATGATGGCATGTATGTAATACACAAGTGTTAATGCTAAAATGCATTGATGGACACTGTCACTTGCACAGTAATTTCAAGGTTGAAGCAGCTATGATTTCTTCTTTTTATCCATACTTCTTACTTTGATAAGGGAATACGGAAATATTCTTAGGCAGGTATCTCACTTTCCCTTATGCTATAGTTGTCTCTAATCAACTACTTCAAAGTAATCAGAGCAATCAAGGATAGTTGCTGTGTTGGCTGGTATATACTGGTGCTATCTTGTGTTTCATATCCAAAACTTATCTTTTTTCATTGGATATGTTTGTTTACCCCATAAAGGAGCAGCTGCGATTATGAACACATGATATATAGATAGATATATACATTGATTGTTGTATATATATATTTTTTAGGAATGACTAACAGAATATTTAATATAGATAGAACTTGCTGTGTATAGATATGTTTAGGCAGGACACATACAGCATGCACACATTTCATAACTATAGCAGCAAGTCTCAAAGGGAAGCCTTGAGCACAAGATAAATATGTTAGTGAATGACAGACTACAACCTTCGACATTCCATATGTTGTGGACTATACCTCCCTTGATGCTTTGCCAACATTATGGCTGTAAGAGCATTATGGGAGATATAGTCCACAACATCTGGAGTGCCGAAGGTCTACCATTAGCATTGAGCATCTGTCTGGTAGACAACTGCAGATCTGGCTATTTCAACATACCGGATACAAAGGTTCTTCGTTTTGTGATAGGTTTCGTCTAAAGAATAAAAGTAATATGACATTTAAAATGAAAGTTATGTTGGTTATTTATACAAAGAGGAATACATTACACCAGCCATGCTTTAGGTCTGCATTCTATATACAAACAATGAATATGTTGGGTGCCTTCCAATAAATGGCACCCGTAGCTTACTCAAACAGGGCTGATGAATCATACCGGGGGCAAGAGAAAACGTAGAGTTAAGTGGCAAAGACAAAACAGTTTTCTTAGAGATCTAAATAACCTCCAGCTAAGGAATACATCAAATGAACGCCCTATCTAGCTCCTCATCAATATCTGATATGTTATTCCTTGTTTTTCTCTTCAACATTATCTGATATGTTACTTTTTGCTTCATATTTTCAAAGATAGACCTTCATATATCTTTCTGTAGAGACTGAGATATGGGTTGTGAGATGGGTACAGTCATTGTAATTATCCATTTGTTATAGTTTACATAGTGGGGGCTGGTTGTCATAAAACACACGTGTGTATTTGTAACAGTCTGTAACAACATTGGAATCTATCAGATTTTCTTTTGGCTACTTACTGTAAATTTGACACCAGACTAAAGGCCAGTAAGTGACAGTGGGGTAGAAACAGAATTACACGTTTAGTAGATTTTATTCAGTTCATATTCACTGTATACCAAGATGTAGATCAGGATATAGTCTATTACATTTCCTGCTCATAAAGATTAAACCAAAAACACAAGCCCATTGCTGATTTATATTGCTGGGACTGAGAAAAGGATAGATTTGGAAACTATAAAACAGCAGAGGTCTATTAGCAAGGGCCACATCTTATGAAACGTGTCACTTGTTATTTTAGTGGACACAGTCAACTCAAACCCACCTTTCAGCAATTTAATGATTTAACCACAAAGTGTTAATTACTGTGCCCAATCACTCTGCCCACAAACATCTGCCGAACTTCGAGACATGAATCAGAAAGCCTCGGATCGGGGCACCACTGATAGGCTGAAAGCGTCAGCTGACACACTGATACAATCAGTAGCTCCTCATTCAAAAATCAGTTTGAGAAATGTACGGATTTTTTTCAAGCACTTTCATGAATGGGGATCTACTGATAGGTTGAGAGAAGCGCCTGACGCTCTCAGCCTATCAATGACACTCTGGCCAAGGCTTCCATACTCAAACCTTCGACTACGGTGGGTGCTTGTGGGCAGAGTGATCAGGTGTCGATTCAACACATTGGGGTTAAACCATTCATTGACAGCAGGGGACATGGTGCCTTCTTGCACCATAACAACTTTATTCTGATAAAATTGTTATGGTGCATTTAAGCACATATTAAGAATTACAATCTGAGTTGTCTGCCTGCTCTCCTAAAATAGTCTGTAAATAAACTTGCTTATTAATGTAGCTATATCAAGGGCAATGAACATTATTTACAGTGTAGCATAGGATGTTATTATTTAAGAACTGCTAAATGTTACAGATCCTGATGAAGGGAACTAATGTCTAGAGCACAACGTAAAAGTTTAGCTTTTACTTCTGATGCAGGAACTGCCAGCAGTTTTCTTAACCCCTTAAGGACCAAACTTCTGGAATAAAATGGAATCATGACATGTCACACACGTCATGTGTCCTTAAGGGGTTAAAGGAACTCTAAACTCTAAACACCAGAACCACTACAGCTTAATGTAGTGATTTTAGTGTAGGAAGTCTGTACCTGCTTTTTATCATTGATAAACACTAAATTTTCTGTGAAAAGGCAGTGTTTATATTAATCTGTAAGAACACCACTAGGGGTGCTTTCTCTTTACAGTCCCTCGTTGTTTGCTGAATTGACATTCTGCAACCTCACACTCAGCATTAGCATAACAAATCTATAAGAGGAGATACTGTTTGGCACAGAAGGCCCCCCAATACCTCTCTATGGAGAAGGTTTGATTTGGCTAAGATCATTATTAATGATAATCTTAGTAAGGGATGGAGTCAAGCACAGCGATGGATAAAATTGAGTACAACTTTGTTATTTTAGTTTTGCAGGGGGGCCATATTCAGGATGAAACTCTAGAAATACAAACATGCATTTCTGGCGTTCAAGTTAGTTTTTCTCTTTAAACTAGGCGATGGTTCTTTAGCCACCTTATAGCTTACGTGATGTGGAGTTAAATATCAATTGGAGAGTCAATGGCTGAATCATCATCATTAAACCTTATTGGCTACTCTTGCTCTGGGTATTAGGTATGTTTTATAAACCTTACCATCAATGCATCATATTAAGTAATATGCATCATTTTATCTAGTTTGTTGGATGTTTAAACGTATATTTATGTTATGTGTCTGTAGCTTGAGAACTACATTCAAGATAATATGAAGAAAGAAATGGTGGAACTGCAGCAGAATGCGGTACAGAACCAGACAGCTGTGATGATAGAGATTGGAACCAGTCTTTTAAACCAAACAGCAGAGCAGACAAGGAAGCTAACTGATGTTGAAGCACAGGTAATACTACTGAACCTGCATTCTTATATCCTCCTGCGGAACTGGTGTCAGTTATTGCTCGAACACTTTATTCTGCCATTGCCAGATGCTTGCTGGTGATCTCATGATAAGACCCTACCTCTCAGAACACATATTATATTGTAAATTGATGTATTTCAATGGACAGACAATTTAAAACTCCATACTCAACTGTGAGGCACAAAGTGCATTAAAAACAGTTTGACATGGTCTGACTGATACTATATATTTTCAGTGAAGCATTAGGAAATACTAGTTCTTGGCTGGCTGTAGTCCGTGAGAGCTGTCCTCCTTGGAAGCAGCTGATATTGGCTGCTGCTGTCATTAGTAGAAAACTATGCCACGATATTTGGTGTCTTGGTTTATTATGATGTGTCTGCAACCCCTCCATGTAATTATGTTGCCACAATTTATGCTTCTCTCTTCAGTTATGTATATAGAAAATAAAGGTATACCTGTATCTTGTGATTTTTGTCCCCACTGGACTAAGCATATTACATGAAAGGAAATCATTGTATTAAAGTCTAGACACATTTTTCATTGATCAATTTATTTCAAGGACTTACACAAATGGTCTTACTGTAAGTAGGTTACAATGCTGTAATGCAAGAACCAACTATTTTCCGCTTTAGACTATATATTTAGAAGAATAGATGTAGAAACAGACATTCTTTCAATAATATGAAAGGAAAATTATAATATACATATGTAGCCTACTGGCTGTTCATGTCTCCCATCCAACTGCAGAGAGTAAAACTAAAATATTTTTCCATCCTATGGGATCCTATATGGCGAGACTAGTGCTAGTGTGCATGCGCAGCAAAACGCTATAAGTTCTATGAAGCCATTTGATTAAAATAGAGTTTACTCTGCTGTTTCTTCGGAAGCACCCCCCCTTGTGGCTGTCTGAGTGACAACCACTAGATTGAGATTTAGTGGTCGGTGTGCTGATAGTGTCCTTTTAACCCCTTAACCCCTTAAGGACACATGACATGTCTGACATGTCATGATTCCCTTTTATTCCAGAAGTTTGGTCCTTAAGGGGTTAAGGACACATGACGTGTGTGACATGTCATGATTCCCTTTTATTCCAGAAGTTTGGTCCTTAAGGGGTTAAGGAATAGGGATGGAAAATATGACTTGAGTGCATCTTGTCTGCAAGAGCAAATACACCACCAGTTTGTTTATTGTCAGAACCTAAAAAATATCTTGAATATAACATGCACTTTAGCACTTTCTAATGCTCTATAACGCCATATACATGAATACCTTGATTGTAACTACTCGCAAAGAAGACACAGCTCGTTTTTTTCTAGACACATAGCCATGTTACTAAAACCTATAACTCTGCAAATAAATCCTCACATAGAATTTAAACTGTAATCTGCCACTTTCCACTTATTGCCCCATTACCTTTCCCTTCACATGCACAATGGCAGTTATACAGGTAGCAGTTACTTAACCCCAATTTATTTTACCAGAGTTACTCACGATAACAGAACTGAGAAAAAAAAATCGAATTTTTTTTTGCCAGAGTGGCAAAGATGGTACAACAGAAAGTAGTCCCCCCCCCCCCCCCCCTCCCAATTCCATTATTCTAATCTGAAAATGGTATATTACAGCCAAAGCATGGTGTTATGTTTGTGCCTCTGTATCTTCGGACATTGACAATTCAAAAGTCTTGCAGCTACACTGCGCAATTAGTTCTCATTCTACAAATACGTGGCTGGTTATAACGGTTGTAGACATCTGTGCATGCAGTGTGAAAAGGGCAAATTCCAGGAAAATATTTGATTAAACACTTAAATGTGGCTATAAATAGTGTAAAGTATTCTCTAGCTTAAGGAAAAAAAAAAAGACATTCAAATACTAAACTTAATTTGGTAAATGAAAGGTCAAATTAGTTTGCTGCTGCTTTAAATACCTATGTATTGTCATCAAATATTAGAAGATCTGTCTTTACATAGCTGAAGCACCTAATTAGAAACAGGGTATCATCCGCACACACACATGATTTTGTAGTCAAGCTACTATAATGTATATATTAACACACAAAGGCATGCCAACATACACACCACATAGATATATTTAGTTGGCAGTTGCTGTGGAGGTTGTGATGTGTGAGCCATGCAGACTATCTGAATGAAATACCGCGTAGTCCCATGATGCATTGTACGTTTGATCTGGTAATTATAGGTAAAGCATTTTTAGTAAAGGGAATACCATACTAGCATTCATTGGATACAACGTTATGAGACAAACAGGCCCCATGCTACTTGCACTAATGGGGTAAAAAAAAAAAATAGAAATTCTTGAGTGAAAATAAATAACTTGTAAGCATAGTAAGGCCTGAAAAAAATCTTTTAAAAAATTATACATTCTGTGAAATTATAGCCCTGATTTCATGTGCTTTTTACAGGCTAATCCCCTATTTTTCTTGTACAGATTGATAAGTAATATTGGATTTTTCAAGGCTAGATGTTATTTAGTGGCCTAGAAAGTTAAGGCATCAACTTGATAAATAGGACAATAATACAATTCTATTGAATTGTTGATGAAGCCCTGGGGTCTCGAAAACTGCTTGTATTGAATAATAAAGAGTTAATAAAATAAGCAGAGTCCCTTGAGCAGAACAATATGAAATCATATCCTCAAGACATTTTTAACATGTCGGATGTGAATAATGAAGTCTTCCTGTCAACAGAAAAAAATGAACCAGATGAAAGAAGTACGTGTAAGCATTCGGCAAGGACATGAAAACAGCAATATTGTCTGAATAGCAGGCAGGCAGCGTGTCGATGCAGGGAGCACATGCCTGCGACGGGTCCACATTCAAAGCATTTCCTTAACACAGTCATCAGTGAAATAAGTACAATTCCTCAACTTGACCAGCATACATGACGAAAGATGTAGGAAATTATTGAACATGTTTGAATATTAGTTTAGGTGGAATTGTACATACTTACATTTCTTTCATAAGCCATTCTGATATTTTGGCTGGCAACATACAACTTAGTTTAACATATGTATTTTTGCAAAATCAATAATAATTAAAATAAATATATATATATATATATATATATATATATAAATACATTACTAAACATAAATACACCAGTGTGTCTCATAATTCCATACAAATGCGGTTCTTTGTTGAGCACATTTGCATACGCTTACCCATAATCCCTTGCAGTAGTGAGAGTACTGTTAAAGTGAAATTTCTGTGGGAAAAGCAAGTCTTATGGCTTGACTGGTGTGTGCATTTATGCTATCAATGTATTAACTATGCATTTACTTCAGGTAGAAGGGTGTGTGTAGTATGGTGTGTGTGTGTGTATACACACCCCAAAATAGCTGTGGTGGGGGACAAAGTGTGTATGAAAACCCCTTCCCCCTGAAGTAAATGGATAGTTAATACATTGATAACATAAATGCGCGCGCATACTCCACAGATGGTGATGTCAGCAATGGTATTATTCCTCTTAAACAATGGGTAGCAATGTACCGATCGCCTTTGTGCAGTCTGAGAGGCCTAATATCATGACCTGACTGGGGCATACTGAGAGTTATACTTTTGAGTGGTACATGCCGCCATTTTAATCACAGCAGCTGATATGGCTGCCACTTATGACTACCGTGGCATTATAGAAACATAGAAACATAGAATGTGACGGCAGATAAGAACCATTCGGCCCATCTAGTCTGCCCAATTTTCTAAATACTTTTATTAGTCCCTGGCCTTATCTTATAGTTAGGATAGCCTTATGCCTATCCCACGCATGCTTAAACTCCTTTACTGTGTTAACCTCTACCACTTCAGCTGGAAGGCTATTCCATGCATCCACTACCCTCTCAGTAAAGTAATACTTCCTGACATTATTTTTAAACCTTTGTCCCTCTAATTTAAGACTATGTCCTCTTGTTGTGGTAGTTTTTCTTCTTTTAAATATAGTCTCCTCCTTTACTGTGTTGATTCCCTTTATGTATTTAAATTTTTCTATCATATCCCCCCTGTCTCGTCTTTCCTCCAAGCTATACATGTTAAGATCCTTTAACCTTTCCTAGTAAGTTTTATCCTTTTATCAATCCATGAACCAGTTTAGTAGCCCTTCTCTGAACTCTCTCTAAGGTATCAATATCCTTCTGAAGATATGGTCTCCAGTACTGTGTACAGTACTCCAAGTGAGGTCTCACCAGTGTTCTGTACAATGGCATGAGCACTTCCCTCTTTCTACTGCTAATACCTCTCCCTATACAACCAAGCATTCTGCTAGCATTTCCTGCTGCTCTATTACATTGTCTGCCTACCTTTAAGTCATCAGAAATAATCACCCCTAAATACCTTTTCTCAGATGTTGAGGTCAGGACTCAATCAAATATTCTGTACTCTGCCCTTGGGTTTTTACGTCCAAGATGCATTATCTTGCACTTATCCACATTAAATGTCAGTTGCCACAACTCTGACCATTTTTCTAGTTTACCTAGATCATTTGGCTTATCCCTCCTGGAACATCAACCCTGTTACATATCTTAGTATCATCCGCAAAAAGACACACCTTACCATCAAGACCTTCTGCAATATCACTAATAAAAATATTAAAGAGAATGGGTCCAAGTACAGATCCCTGAGGTACCCCACTGGTGACAAGCCCAAGCTTCGAATATACTCCATTGACTACAACCCTCTGTTGCCTGTTACTCAGCCACTGCCTTACACATTCAACAATATTGGAATCCAAACTCAAAGATTGCAGTTTATTGATAAGCCTTCTATGTGCAACAGTGTCAAAAGCCTTACTGAAATCTAGGCTTTCTAATCTCATGTATGCCCCAGTAATTATCTTTCTAATCTCATGTATGCCCCAGTACTGACATAACATTCCTACTCTTGACACCTACCATACACACTAACCCCTGCAGTACTGTACCAACTATAAAATATTCACTATTATACATCCTCCATTTTATATAATATATGCACATGCATAAGGAAGTCGATATATAGTTCAATAGATAGAGATAACAAGTGTAGCAAACTTTTTTTTCTTCAAAGTGCCAAAACAGCAATTAAACCTGAATACTGAGGATTAAGTTTAGAAAAAAAAAATCATCCAGTTGTCCAAACTAATTAACATATTTTGTTTTAAGATGATCCACACACATGCTCACAGATACACAGAAACTCACATATATACAGACACTCACAGATACACATACACTCACATATATACAGACACTCACATACACTTACCTAAACATACACAGGGGGAGGGGAATTGCCCTATTGACCCCCACTGGGTTCGGCGTGCCAGATGTGGCACATGTGCGATAGGTTCGCCATCGCTGCAATATAGCATAGACAGCATTTAAAGAAAGAATGATTACATTTATAAAATGTGACCTGCCCACCTCTGATGGGTGCTAAAATGGTTGATTTACTAAATTAAGTGATCTTATTTATCTCTTTATAAAGGTGTTTAATCAAACAAGCCGACTTGAGCTCCAACTTTTGGAACATTCACTATCGACAAACAAATTAGAAAAACAAATATCAGATCAGACAAGTGAAATATCAAAGCTGCAAGATAAAAACAGGTAAATGGCTGATATATAATATCTTACTGTAATGTTATGGTTTCTGGATGCATTTTCACAGATGAAAGCAGTAGGTGTATTCACTAATCAGTAAAATGTGCTGAATGAACAAATTCATTTCAATGAGAAGTCTTTGCAAAGCAAGTGCTCTGTTGCCTGCCTTTTGAGTTTCACTTTCCTCAGCTAAACTCTAGTAATTTCCAGCACGGGTGGTGTACCAAGGTTAATTTATAAAAATGCCAAGGTGACACTTTTCATGCATACATTATTTCAGCAAGCTAACATGCTTTAAGTGTGTGGAGTGTCCCTTATAATCATAGCCTAATATCTATTATTGTTTTTTCATTTTTTCAATGCCAACATATTCCCTAGCGCCGGGGACAGATTTAGCTCAAGGTGACAGGCTGGAGAGGGGCGGCATGGCCAGTGAGGTCAAAAATCTCCCTCACTGGTCAGCTCATTTTCCTGCTGTGTGGCTGAGGAAGACAGGGGAGATTTCCACTGTAGGGCCAGTACTCGTATAAAGGAAGGGAAATTCTCCCTCCCCTGTATTATATCAGAGCGCTGCTGCGAGTTTCCACAAGGTGTGCTCACATGTTGTACCTCCCACCAGACCACCAGTGGTCAGGATGTCCTCCCTACCTGGCTAAAGTTAAGCCAGGGAGGGGGAATAAACTTTAATACAGTCGCTGTCAACCTATCACAGCCCTTGGCACCCTCAAATAGCTTATGTTACATCAGTATAACTTCTGTCACCCAATTATACCCACAATGTACCCGAGTAAAGCCATTATAACCCCACCATAGTCTCTTTTCCCTTACTGCAGGCCCTGCCACCTTACAATAGTCTCAAACCTACCACTACAGCCCCACTTCCCCTTGCTGTAAGCCCTATTCCTCCACTACAGCCCCTACCCCCCACCGTAGCACCGATCCTCTTCCTACATTCCCTACTTCCCCACTACGTTCCCCCACTACAGCCCCAAATGTAGCACAATGAGCTGCCACCTTCAGATAAGCAACCCCACAAGCAGCATTCACACAAACGTACACCACCACAAGCAGCCTACACACACATTGTCGATCAGCTCTGTCCCACTTGTCATCCCACCACCCACCTAGTTATATTCACCAAGCCATCATACACCAAACTAGTCATATAAATGCATGCAATCGAATACTCCAAACCTTGTTTGCATATGTAATCTGTATGTATAGGAGAGTGCAATAAGGACACTGGCCGCAAGGATGATAAATCTGCCCCTGCCTAGCAATTCACAATGTGAAATACATGAAAAATTGTCTGGAAATTAAATCAATGAAAGAAAATGTTAAAATTACACAGATTTATTTTTGCTACGTTTCTTAATATAAATTTATTAAATTAGATATTGTAATATAATCTGATGCCCAATTTAATCCATAAAGCAATGCTAACTATATATATATATATATATATACATATACACAAGCAATATATGTCACTGTAAAAATGAGTTTTATGGCATATAAAGAATGTTTATAACTTGTGTACTCTTCTGCTAGGACTAGAGTTGCTTATTTAACACATTTATGGGTTGTGATTACAATTTTCCTTTTCATGCAACATAACTAGTCTGCAAACAACCCTAAAAAATGTTTTTAACAAGGTGATTATTACGGCAATAACGCACGTGTCCCCAGTGATCAATAGAGGAAATACCATCTGTTTTCATAAAACAGCAATTGTGCCAGAGTTCATAGGTTTTTCCTCAGGACGGAGATAAAAAGCATTTCCACAGACACAATGACATATTATTCCCTCTGTCTGTCTAATACATCCTTTCCTGTGCAGGGGATATTTGTGCAATGTGTAAAAAGGTGTGCGAGAGCACTGGAAGATATGTATTTACTAAATATTAAAGTTCAGTACATAGGCACACACAGCTTTACTTTAACTGCAGAAAATGTGTAGAATTTGAATTAATATTTTACTGAGATTAATATTTTTATGAAGTGTATTTAGTTGGGCTCTGGATAAAATACTCCTGAATATAGAGCAAGTTAATAAATGGTGTTTTCTGCTGTTAAGATAATAGCAGACCTTTGACTTTTTTTTTAACCAAGTCCTGCCCCTATTGTCTCAAATGGTCCTTTTCTGTAGCTATTCACAATATCATAAATAAATAAAATGTTATGTTAAAATAACCAAGCTGGAAGAAAAACAGTGTTTCATATTTGGCCGATAATGTTCTCTTCTCTTGTCAATTCTACACATTCCCTGGTTTTGTGAATAAATTTTTATACTCAGAGAGAATAGACTGAATAGTCTCCAGTGTCTCTCCAGTGTAACATTTCCTGCTAATCCAATTAAGAAAACTTGTATCACTTTTATCACATTATTATTACATTATATAGCGCCAACATATTCTCCTGCACTTTACTATTACATTGAGGGGTAAGAAAAGCCTTATTCAAATTAATTTACAAATCTATGGAAGGCGGATATATAGGTCTTGCCCAAGGAAAGCACACTTGGTGGTAAAGTGGTCTGACTGGGATTTTGTATCTGGTGTTCCGAGTTCTAAGGCACTGAACATTACTACTAGTCTATGACTTTAGCAGACAAGACTGTCTAGTAAAGTAATCTTAAAGGACAACTGTCACCTCAACTGTCACTATTTTTTTCATATAATAAGCTTCCAATCAAGTTTTAAAACAAAAATATATATTTTTAAATGATTTAAAAAAAAAAATCCCATCTCTACCTTTAGTATACAACAGGTTCATATGGCCAAATACATGGACTTTGGGTCAGGCAGTGCTTGAACACAGCCTCTATGGTCTTTCCTGCTTGTGTGCAGTGAGTAAAGCAGGGAAGACCATACAGACCAACAGTCAGTTTTATATCCCTGTCCTATCAAAGATGCATGTATATGGCTGAAACATACGGTCATGTGTATATGGATCGGTATAGATACATTTTTCCTCATTTTTTTTTAAGTATACTTCATTTAAAAAAAAAAAAACATTTCCTTTCAAAACCTGTAGGAGTTTTATTAGATTAAACCATATTTTTTAGGTGACTGTTGTCCTTTTAGTATTCACCGCAGGATAGGGACTCAATGGACCACCTGATCATAGACCAAGCAGAAGAAGGGGCAAACATTTTAAAGCTGAAAAAGAGAAAGTTTGCTGGGACACTTCTAAGAAAGCTCTCAACATGGTGATAGAAATATTCACTGCTCTGGAACTCTTGAGAAGGCAAACAGGAGTATTTCAAGAGTATTAAAGGAAAACTTTAGTGTTCGAAATATAAATAAGTCCCTCAGCTTTGGGTTGACAACAGGTCTTGTTACTTCCTGGTTGTTTCGCTCAACGGAGCTAACCACAAGCAGCAGGCAATTGCCCAGAGCACCTGCCTTCTCATTGAGCTATATTGGAAAGTCTGTGATTGGACAGCCACAGAAAGTCTGGGCTGGGTTAGATGGGGAGGTTTTACAAAGGCTGCAGGCAAGAAATGGCAAGCTGTTTTTACATGATCAATTTAAAAAAAAAAAAAGCATATTTAAATGCATGCACGTTTTCATTTGGAGTATGTCTACTAAACAGTGATTAAATTGAATGTCCCTTTAATATTTCTGAGGCTACAACTATTACAGATAGCAAGTGTTTAACACCCAATGCTTGCTAAATTGGCATCTGATATAGATTCCATTACCTTTACAATGTTAGGGAATCAAAATTTGTGAAATGCAATGTAACATACTATAGACAGGATCCCTCAGAGTGACCACTGGAATTCACACATATCAAAACACTGCTAATGTTAAACAAGTTAGTGGCTTATAAACCACACATTTTCATTCCTGAACACCTTTTAAAAACATTTCTTAGTATGTATAAGTTAACACATACAAACACACATAAATATACATTTAAACCACAGTTTTAAAACATATAAACACACATTTGTATATAGGCACTCGTATTTAAAACAATATGCTATCACATGAAGCTTTGCAAACACAACTACATCTTTGTGTTCACATTTTTTCCCCCAATTCCTTTGCTAATGTGTAAATCATTCTGCTTTCTTTATTATAAATAACATTAGCCTGCAATGATTTGTGTCACGTAGGAAAGAATATGGGTGGCTTCAGTCTCCGCATCTGTTTAACCGTGTGCCTAAATTTATGAAGCGTGATAACACAACACACCCTATAGCTCCTTAACGTGTATTTTGTTCTGATACTTCAATGTGGTATAGAGTTCTTAAATCAGTATGCTAACCTTGGCTTTCCAGATGTTTGTGTACTACACTTCCCATGATGCTCAGCTCTTTAGTTTAGCAAATTAATTAGATGTTGATGTTAGCTACCCTCAACTTGGAGCTTCAATGCTAACTCTTTTCAAAATTATTGACAGTGACCATAAAGCTTTACATATATAACTGATATCTACTAGACCTACAATTGAGAGAGAATTCTGGTGATACATATAGATACTGGAGACCTCCAACAGTTGTAATCACTACTGTGATATGAGTGTGAAATGTCTCTAGACAATATGCTAATTTGTACAATTTCATTAGTTATTTAGAAAAAAAGGTCCTGAACATGGAAGACAAGCACACAGCACAACTCCAGTCGATGAAAGAAGAAAAGGATAAACTCCAGGTCCTGGTGCTCAAGCAAAATACTATTATAGAGGAGCTAGAGAAGCAGCTAATTACCGCTTCGGCAAATAACTCGTTCCTCCAAAAACAACAGCATGATTTGATGGAGACTGTACATAATCTGTTGACAAGGATGTCACCACATGATGGTAGGTATTAACAAAAGCCTTGTCTAAGACATTGGTAGGCCACCTCTAACAACCAAAATACTATAATTTACAATTTAGGTTTATTAGGATACCTAGTTGAACAAGATTGAATGGTACTTCTGACATCCTGCTAGACAATTACATGGTGTGCTGTGATATGTAAGAAGATGGCTAATGGTCTAGGATGACATACATTCTTTAATCAAGTTGTTGGAATATAAATGTACAATCTGTTGTAGCTCACGAGTGTCCCAATTTGGCTCTCGAACAGTTGGACACTCCTGAGCAACAACAGTGTAGGTATTAACGTTACTAAATCCAAAGAGTGAGCAATGCATTGCATTCTGTAGAAGCATCTCGTTCCCATTGTGCACGTGAAAGATTAATAGCATATGTCACATATAGTAAAATACTTTTTAGATGTTTTATGTCTACTCTGAGAAAAGCTTTTTATTATGATTGTTTCACTATAGCAAAGCGCCTGATGGAAAAAGCTGTAGAAAATATTAAAATTAATGCACTGGTGAAAACAAAGTTTTGGACGGAGCTGTTGTATTTTTCTGGATGAGTACCAAGCAAGATTAATTTAGCAGAATAACAAAACTATTATTTCAAGTGTTCTTAAACTTTCCTTGGATCAGAAACTTTAGAACATAATAATTACCAGAGAGATATGGTGTATTAATTTTAGAAATTGACATTGTGCCCCAAAAGATATCGGTAATTATATAAAAGTGAAAAAAATAAAAAAGCCAGAGCAAAAGAAAATACTAATAAAATGCAGAGGAAAATGTCAAAACATTATAGATGCCAAAGCAGCAGGATACAGTCTCTCTCTCTCTCTTTACCACCTATGTGGACAGAGCAGTATAACGTCCAGTACAATATGTGAGGTCTGCCAATGTTTATGTTGCCATTTTCATTGCTGCTCCATTATTGGCTTGCTACACATAGGACTTGATTTTACTCATACTTATACTGATCAGCCACAATAATAAAACCACCTGCTTCATATCATGTAGGTCCCCCTTGAACTGCCAGAACAGCTCTGATGGATTGAGGCACAGGCTCCACAAGACTTTTAAATATGTCATGTGTTTCTGGCACCAAAACATTAGCAGCAGATCCTTTAAGTTGCAAGTTGCAAGGTGGGTCCTGCAAGGATCGGATTTGTTGTTCTAGCACTTCCCACCAATGCTCTGTTGTATTGAGATCTGGGGGATTTTTGCATTGTGGCAGGGTGCATTATCCTGCTGATAGAGACTACTCACCAGGGAACACCCTTGTCAGGAAGGGTGTACAGTCTTCTGTTGCAATCTCTAGGTAAGTGGTATGTGTCAAAGTAACATCCACATGAATGCCAGGCAACAAGATTTCCCAACAGAACATTGTCGAGATCATAACACTGCCTCCGCTGGCCTGCCTTCTTCCCATAGTGCATCCTGCTTCCATCTCTTTCCTAGGTAATCGACAAACATGCACCCAGCCATCCACCTGATCTGAGAGAAAACATGATTCATCAGACCAGGCAACCTTCTTTCCATGGACCAGTTCTGATGCTCAAGTCCCCACTGAAGGCACTTTTGGTGGTAGGCAGGGGTCATCATTGGCACTCTGACCAGTCTGCAGCTAAGCAGCCTTATACTTGGCAAAATATGATGAACTTTGTGTTCTGACACCTTTCTATCATGGCCAGCATTAAGTTTTCTTTTAGCTATTTGAGCTACAGTAGCTCTTCTGTTTAATTGGACCAGATGGACTAGCCTTTGCTCCCCATGCATCAATGAGCCTTGACCCTGACACTGGTTCCCTGATTTTCCTTCCTTGCACCACTTTTGGTAGGTACTAACCACTGCACACCATGAACACCCCACAAGACTTGCCATATTGGAGATGCTCTGATGCAGTCGTCTAGCCATCACTATTTGTCAAAGTCTTTCAGATCTTTTTGCGTGCCCATTTTTCCTGCTTTCAACATATTAAACTGACGGTTCATTTGCAGCTTAATATATCCCACCCCTTGGCAGGTGCCATTGTAACAATATAATCAATGTTAACTTCACATGTCTGTAGTTTTAATGTTGTGGCAGTGTACGGCCTTCACCACATATATACAGCATCCAGTGATAGGAAACAGCCCTACATGTACTTATTATCACTTATGATCTACAATCCAATTTCTATAGGTTGGCTGCTAAATGGACAGCAATCAATAATCTGCTTTTCTAGAAGACATTTAATTTCTAAAGGCAGATAACATATTTGCCTTCAGAGGTCAACAACAGCATAGTTGATTGATCATTTTTCCAAATATACTTTAATATACTATAAAATCTGTCAAACAACAGTATCATAGTATCATTTTCATATCTAAAGTTTCACTTGATATTGGATAAACATATTACAAAGACAAACACTGATCCCCTCACTTGTGATAGCATAACATTATACAGCGTGGATAGTCAGTTTATCCATGTACACTCACGGTAAAATTAGGTTTTAAAAAGGAGTTGATAAAGATCTGCCCAGCAACAAACTACAGTGATATTTATAGATGGAGAAAAAAAAAATAAAGCCATGTATCCTACTTTGTCAGACCAAGAAGTCTGATACTGTTACTATAGCAAACTATCAACTATGTATAATTATGGTACTTAGTGAAGAGAAAATAAACAGTGTTTGCCGTGCTTTGCTTGAAACTCTACCACATACAAACTATTTTAAATTGCACTTTAAACATTTCCCAGACTGTTGGCCAGTGAGTGAAAGTCACTAGACAATTAATATTCCCATTACAAAGTTCAATAGCAAGAAATGCATACAAATAATTATTGAAAACGGCACCACACTGCAATACCACATCTGTTTGTCAGCACTTAGGGAGATATTAAAGTGTCACATATTGGAGAGTTCCACTATCGTGCAAGAAACATTAGTCTGCATTAAATTTGAGTACAGATTCTAGTGGTTCTTGGATCAAGATCCAAATTCGGGTCCCCTTGTATTTGCAATAGGTCCCAAATGGTTGCAAACAGCCATTATTTAGTTACTGTTGCAGGCTGCAGCATTGCCTTCTCCAATGCTAAATATGCAGAATGACATTTGTTATACATATATTACACTACAGCTGTAGAAAGAGTCAGCGAGGTAACCTTAAAATCAAACAATTATAATTTTTATTCCATGTACATAATGTGGGTTGGTGTGTAGCATTAAAAACTAGTGCTGTGTAGAGGTACTACTACTCTGGCTACACTTGTGCTATAGTACATCCCATTTTACTACATCATTACAGTATGCACCAGAAAGCACTGCTTGAGGTGCATTTCAATCGCATAAAGTTTGTCATTTAAAGACATATGCTATGTCCATTTCTGGACCAAGTCTTAGAATATGAAAGCAGTGCAAGCCATTATTACTACCATACAATAATACTAATAGCACAGACAGACTGCTAAAACAAAACATAGAAATGTTGAAATTGTTTAAGCAAGGTGAAATTAATTGAAATGATCTTGTTATGTGGCGTTACTAAACACCAATGTTATCATAAATGTCTATGTTTCTAGCACCCAGAGCCTCATTCGTAGTAAAAGAAGAGCAAATAACATTTAAAGACTGTGCTGAAGCCTATAAATCAGGACTAACTACGAGCGGTATCTACACCATAACTGTGCCTAACACCACAGAGCAGGTCAAGGTAAGAGCATACAGAAAATACTTACAGTGAATGACAAAAAAAAAAAAAAAAGCTTGGTCACAATTACAGCTTAAACTTTGGTCACCATAATATCTGCCTTAAAAAACCTATCAGATGACAACCGGAAACAGGTCATTTAATGACCATACACAGCTGGGAATGGCTAACACAATTAGTGCCATTACACTGAGAACTAGGGCAGATTAAAATTACATAGAGTGCTTTTATTACAATTGTGCCCAATATACCCCCACATGGACCACCCATCTCTTACACATGCTCTGTTCAAATATTTACTAAATTCCTTAAACATATCTAAAACAGACATAATATGTACATGGTCTATATTGGTGGTGAGAAATGCCTCCCATTCCACTCAAGTAATGAGATCTGTCTTGGCTTAGTCTTAAGAGGTAGCAACGTCGTATATACTCTAACACTGAGTTCGAGATAAAGATATCTGGATCACTGGATTTTCTTGATTGTCAGTATGACCATTATATTTAACACATGATATATTGGACAAGAATTTGGCCAAGGACTTCCTGATACACAGAGGGTTCTGGGAATGACTAGGCTAAATTATTGGACAATCTTAAGGGTGCAAAATTAAAAGTTGATGCCAATAAAATATTGCAACTACAACAACAAATCTTAAAAGTGCAAAATAACAGCTATATTAAACATTAGATTATATTTGGCCAAAAAGAATAGGCTGTCCAGAGATGTCTTGATGCTACTTGGACAGTCTGTTCTTATATGTATATAGTGGGCTTTCTTGGACGCCTATTAACAAAATTAACAAGCAATTATATAACTGATAGAAATTGACTGTATTTAAAATCAATGAACAAAGGCATTATTAAGCGTAACCAAATTAAAAAATAAGCACATTTATTTTTTGTTAGGAATAAAAAAGCCTTTAATTAAGATATCATGTATTGGCACTACTACGATTATAGTCAGAATTGTAATGTTTATCAAGCTTGAGTGGCTGAGACTTTGTAGGAGTAATAGTAACAGAGCACTGCCATTTTCCCAGTCAAGTTTTATTTGAAATAATTAACTTTAGCCATAGTGCACAGAATAAGTTGTACCATGGTCAGTGCATTCAATTTAACCTGTATTCAGAATGATTTATCTGCACAGTACATACTGAATTATTTTGATGGGGTGGAGGATGTAATGCATAGCATAGATGGCCAGCCTTTTCTAAGAGACGAAGTGAAGCCTGTGTGAGAACTGTATGTGTTCTTGCTTGAGCTGAGCGTTACTCACTAAAACATTGCCAGCTATGTGCATGGAGCACATCTGTTTATCCAATCCACTTCCTGTTTCTGTTGATACAGTGCAAAAAAATCCCTCTTTTCCCCCCACTAACTGGACTTGCTAACCACACGATCACACAACAGGCAATCATAAGTCACATAGCTATGATTACAAATATATGATTGGCCCCGAAGTATTGCTAGTGTGTCTAAAATACATCTGCACGGTGTGTTGGCTTACAATGATCAAATGCACTCACGTTACGTTCTGGTGGATCACATCTAATGCTATGACCCTTATCTTTCTTGTAAGTAAATGTGTAAATCTTTATTATCTGTGGAGACTCTACCATTGCTGATGTCCTCATGACAGATGGTTTATTGTAGTTCTGGTGATTAGAGCATTGTGGCATTGAAGCTCTTTATTTATTAAGCTCTGAAGGACTGACATTTTTTACTTGTTTATTTTTATGATGTTCTTCATGCATGCAGTGAACAACTAGTCTAGCCAGACATATGGGAGCCGGGTGCCCGTCCTAAAATGTGCCAGTTACCTCTTCATTCCAGAGGAAACCACAACAACTAGTTCCTATTAGTAACCTAAAGAGAATCAAAAGAGGAAAGCGAATTTGGCCTGCAGCAGTTTAATATATAATCTGGGGCTTGCTTTATTGCTATGCATCTGTAAGTCATTTAACACCTTGGCTGCTCTAGGGTTTTAGGAAAATTGGCAAGTGATTTATTTTGTTTCTTTCAACAACATCTATAATTAATGTATGTTGGGTTGTTTTGTATACCTGATTACAGTACTATATGATTTCCCCATGTCAAATCACTGACAACTGAGATATTGCTTTAGCAGGCTGCAGAACTACAGTAATTGAATTACTTCTTTTGAATAGCAAAAGGGCAATGCATTTCAAGTTTCTCATGCAAAATCGTTTTTCAAGGCTCTTGTGAATTGTGTTTTAGTGGCTCCTGGAAATCACAATATGGCATGTACAACACGACCACTCAAATCCTAAATGAAATTACGTGGAAACATGTTCTGCAACCATTTAATACATCAGGTTCTGCTAACATCAGGTTTTTACTGACAAGTAACTCTAAAGTAAATATTTGTGATCAAATACTATTTATATATACAATGTAGTGTGTTGACGTAACACTTGTCAAGGCTAATATACTAACACGCAAATCTAGGACAAACAGTATAGAAAATGTATTATCGAACCTTAGAATGGCCAGGCTTAACATTAAGGACAGTAAGACAGTCGGAAGACAGACAAAGAAAAGTCAAAGGAACAAGCTCGGGTCAAGAAACACAGAATTCTGGGACAACGATAAGCAGGTCAAGTCAGTAACCAAAACAATTACTCAGAATAATGAACACACTTGCAGATACTTGAAATCACAGTAGGACAAAATACCTTAAAATCGATTTTTCATTGTCCTGTGTCAAATTGACACAAAAACGTATGTGACCTATGTCGCCAAAATAATGCGGATGGCAGAGGCTCAAAAAAACTATGTAGGTTGGACTGGTGATAAAAGGAAGCAGGAATGGAGCGGTCCGCATCAAAATCTATTCCAGAATGACATAACTTTCCTTGGTGAGGAGGAGAGAGCAAGAGACAGGTATGTGAGGTATTCTGGGAGGCCATAAGCTTTCCTAAAGAGATGGGTTTTAAGGCACTTCTTAAATGATCGAAGACTAGGGGAGAGTCTGATGGCAGTAGGCAATCTATTCCAGAGGAAGGGAGCCGCCCGCGAGAAGTCCTGCAAGCGTGAGTTGGCCGTACGGGTGCGAGCAGCAGACAGGAGGTCATAAGCAGAGTAGAGAGACCGAGAAGGGGCATAGCTATGGATCTGTTAAGAGATAAAAGAGGGGCTAGATGTGATCAATGATTTATAGGTATGGGTTAGCACTTTGAATTGACACCTATAGGATACAGGAAGCTATAAGATGTAAGGAATTGACAGAGGGGTGAGGTGTGAGAGGACCGACTAGAGAGGAAAATCAGTCTGGCAGCCGCCTTCATTATAGACTGTAGCGGGTACTGGGATAAGTATTAGGAGGAGGAAAGACAAGGAGCTCAGTTTTAGAAAGCGTGAGGACATCCAGTATGAGATGGAAGAAAGACCAGCAGTGACACGTTGCAGGACGGCAGGGGAGAGGCCTGGGGAGGAGAGATATATCTGGGTGTCATCAGCGTACAGGTGGTAGTGGAATCCAAATGAGGTAATAAGTTTGCCAAGAGAAGGAGTATAAAGAGAAAATAGAAGGGGATCAAGTACAGAGCCTTGGGGGACACCAACCGAGACAGGACAAAGAGAGGAGGCATCATTAGATAAGGAGACACTAAATGAGCCTTGAGAGAGATAAAAGGAAACCCACAGAGTCACAGAGACCGAGTGATTAAAGAGTTTGAAGAAGGAGAGCACGATCAACGGTGTCAAAGGCAGCAGAGAGGTCAAGAAGAATTAATATGGAGTAGTGGCCTTTGGATTTAGCTGCGATTAGGTCGTTAGTAACTTTGATAAGAGCAGGGTAATAACCCTCTATAAGAATTGCACTCTTACAGTCATTGTTAATATAGACTTTATGGCATGCATATTTGTGGATTATCAAGTTTTGATACTTGTCTTGCAAATGTGAAAATTTAAGTAGAAAGTAAATTAATGCAAAGACCTGGGCGCTTTCATTCACCAAATAAATTTTAAAGAGGTGATATGAGTTATGTTTTTCTTTCTCTTCAAGTGATTATTTTCTTTTTCATTTATCATTTAATGTCTAAGACTACTAGTTATGACCAGAAAAAGCACAAATTCAATAAAAGAAGAAAAACAGAAACTGTACTTCTCTTCCAGGAAAATAATCTTACAATATTAAGCAATAAATACTTTTTGTGCACTTCCAGTAAAAAAAAATAAAAAATTATGAAAACAATATCATGGAAGGAATTTTAAATCAGGCCAATTACTAGATTACTTAGATATTACTAGGTTACTACTTACTTGGTAATGGGCTCCGCCATTTTGTATATTTCATGTGCAAGGCTTTTTCCAACAGTTTCTATAAGTCAGGGAGATGACCCAATATTGATTTCAGCATGGCATTGTCTAGGGCAGGCATAGGCAACCTTCGGCACTCCAGATGTTTTTCACTACCCCTCTCATAATGCTTTGCCGGCATTATGGGTGCAAGCATTATGGGGGATGTAGTCCACAACATCTGGAGTGCCGAAGGTTGCCTATCCCTGGTCTAGGCGGTATACAAGGAATTTGGCTTTTAAATGACAATGGAATTATAAAGATTTATACATTTACTAGCATTCACTAATTTGGCTGTTCCATGTAGTGAAGATATAAGTGAAACTATAATCAGCCTAATATTTAAAAATTAAATCTAAGTATGTATAATATATGAGCATTCACAGGACTGTGCCAAAAGTGACTAATACATTCCATAAATAAAGTGTCAAATATCATCAACATCAATGTTTTGAAACACACTGGTTATTAGAGATATATATCATAATCATGTAATCACAAATGTTCACAAAAACATTTTGCTATTAAAAGAGATGACCAATGCTACACATCTAAACCTGCAAATGGCAACTACTAAGTCCACTGAGAAATAGGTGCCTGTGAATTCATCACAACCTATAGGAATTATCATTAGAATAGGGGAATGATTACGAGGGATTTAAACATGAATTATCTGTCTGTCCTTACAATATAAAAAAAACAAAAAAAAAACCAACAACTATTAATTGTGCTAATTTATACGCCTATAAAACTAGCCTTTATAAATATTTTTATCTGGATCAGTAGACAACAGCCTTATTTGAAGCAGTGTTTACAACCATCATTGCAGCATTGTGTGTTTGGAACAAGTTTCAGGAATGCTACTTTAGCTATTTAAACCGGAGATCCTGTTATTCCTCTCTGTTTTCCATTGTTTAGAATTGTTCGGCTTGCGTCTATGAGATGCTACCCAACAAGAACCTGAGTTGATTCCAGCTTTCACACTTGTTTTTTCCGAACTAGCTATATGGCTTCCTAAGTACCATGCCCCATGAACCGCAAGGCCATGGTAAAGGGGAAGTGCAAGAGCATTCTTCATTTGGTCCATACGAGGTGAAAACAACCACCTTCTAAAATGCAAAACATATGGAAAAAAAAAAACACAAGAGCTGCTTCTAGTTGGTTACTTTGCAAAACAACTGAAATCAGATCATCAAACCCCGTTCAAGTTATTAGAAGCCTAGTATAAATGAAAGAATGGAAAATATTTGGCATGGACAATATATCTGGCATTTCCGTCCGGAAGTAAAACTTAACCCACTACAAGGTTTTGGTTTTTGCAATTTACCCTTCGAGAATTCTCCAGAAAGATCATTTAAAGGGTTTCATATTTATTACAAAAAATATTTAAAAATGTATTTTGGCTTCTTCATTTGGTTGGGGTCTTTGAAGGGTCCAGAAAACACCATATGCTAGGTTTATCACTATTGTTGCCTCTTGGATTAAAAGCACACAGTTATTTATTTATATGCTGTTGCAGGAGGACCACACATGAACATCAAATGACTATAAACAAACATGTACAATAAGTTTTGGCTGCACAGTAGTGACGCTCTTGGAACCCTGGATTAAAAGGGGTACCTCAGTGTTAGCCTAACGTCTGTAATATCATGCATGCAGCTACAACAGAAGGTTTGCATGTTTTATTTAAACAAAAAAATATCAATACTATTTTGGAACTATACCTAAATAAACCAGCTGTAGCTCGGATACAGAATGCACAACAATCACTCCACATTGAAATTACTCAGCTATCTACTTTTTGTAATGTCTGCAGATCTGAGGCAACTTTTAAATACAATAAAATGCTTTTAAACATATATTTTTGTAAGTGTGAATAGCAATGCTATAGAACACTCAAATGCGTTTTAATGAAACAATTATTCTTATGACATGATGCCCTGCTTTTGTTTAACAGACTTTCTGTGACATGAAAACGGATGGTGGTGGCTGGACTATTATTCAGAACCGTTTTGATGGTAGTGTTGACTTTCACAGAACATGGAAAGAGTACAAAAAGGTAAAAAATTATATATATATTACAAACACTATATGATGTGACTGAAGTAATGGCAGCAGACTGTATCCACCAATCTTAGGCAACCCAAGACATGTATGTTCCCCAGTTAAATGATAGCTAGTCCTAGAAAATCAGGCTAAAAGATTCAAAAGTGTAAAGTGAGAAAATGTGGTTATGGAAAAATAATTCTATTTCTGTGTTCTAGAAACATTTAGAAACCAACTGACATTCGTTATCATGATTTAAAAACACGTCTTAAGAAATCCGTTATGGCATTGTTATCCTCTAACACATACTTAAATCATATGAAGTAGAATTTATTATATTGTACCATATAAAACATGTTCTATTTAATCTGAACACTCACTGAAAGTGTTAAACGAAAAAATGTTTGTCTTATCAAATTAATATCTGTTCCAGAAATCCATTAATTTAATCTTGCTTACCTAGTGCATTATTCCAGAAATCCATTAATTTAAATCTCGCTTACTCAGTATTTGAGAACACACTGCATTGTGTTGTGAATTTAAAACGAAAGTTGTTAAAAGGTACACTTAAAGCTAACCATTACAACCCCCTGCAGAGGTTATGGTGCCACAAGTGCCCTGTTCCTGTCTCAGCGCAATCTGTCAAATCATTTAAGCACAGTTTGACACTTACCTGGGACCCACTAAGTGCCCATGTTACATTCGTCCTGCTCGTGTATGAGATGTAGATGTTCATTCATTGGCTTAGAGCATCGGCTCCGTGCTCTCAGTCAATGAATGAATTCAACAAATAGCTTTATTGAGCAAACTTACATCTAGCTTCTTTAGTTCTGAGAAGACCGGATGCAGCAAGTGTGCTCAGCAGGAACCAGCTAAAGGCAGGGACACTGCCAGCCTGCTTTACTAGCTGTGACACTATGAGTGTTCCATTAACAAATATGTAGATGACAAAGTCATGCTGTTTTTTAACATTTAAATATACTCATGATGGAGAAATATAAATGTATAGCTTAAACTCTGTGCATAACTAAGGACTGTTTCTAGCTCCTCCAAACGGTGGCTGCAATTGGACAGCTTGGCTGCCCATGCATGAACTATATTTAATCTTTACTGCTATAGTGACAGCATATCAAAGGTGAAAAAAAATCATTGAAAAATCAATGCATTTCACAGCAGTTCAGCAAGCACAATGTATTCATGTGATTTTATTTTTTAAATAGTATCACCTTATTATCACCTGTATTCCTGACCCCATAGTGTTAAAACCACCATCTAGCACCCTGGCCTCCCAAAATATAGTAAAATCCAATTTGTATTCAAGTCTGCAGCTGCTGGATCTATCCCTGTCCGCCTCTAACATGCCCACTGTCTGGCTCAGACAGCCACTTCTGATGATATCAGCAATCACAATGCTTTCCCATAGGCTGAGACTGTCAATGAGCAGAGCCAGCACAAGTCATACACAGCCCTGGCCAATCAGCATCTATGAGGAAAGTTCAGTGTCTTCATGCAGAAGGAGGAGACACTGAATGGCAGTGTTGCTCACTGTGGAGCACTGCCCCAGGAAGCACCTCTAGCCGTCATCTGAAGTGTGGCCAGTGGAGTTATCACTAGGCTGTAATGTAAACACTGCTTTTTCCTAGAAAGACAGTGTTTACATCAAAACCAGAAAAATGATTCTACTCACCAGAACAAATACAATAAGCTGTAGTTGTTCTGGTGACTATAGTGCCCCTTTAACGGTTACAACTATGGCTCACAGAAACAAAGTGTATGAAAGAAGCTCACAGTAATTTATATATGTTTTCAGACCACAGTAATAACGAATGTTACAGAATATTTCTGCAGAAAAATAATAATGGAATGTATTATACGCTCTTTAACATTTCAGCCTGAATTTATATTTTGTTAAGTCAATTTTAATTAACTGTTAAAGGAAAACCGTGATCTTTGAAGACTTTTGTGCAAAGGTCACTTTAAACCTTATAATTATCAATAAAGTTGAAATCGAGCCAGGGTAGCTGACACTGTTTATCCATGGAGGGATGAAAAATTTAGTATTTATTGTCAAGTGTTTGACTTTCTTTTTGCAAGTTTGCGAGATCATTATGTCTCCACATCTGTCTTTTCTTTGCAGTATCAATGTTCTGTTTATGCTGGCTTTGTTCCACAACTATAATCTTTTAATGCCAGCATCTTCACTAAATTCGTGCTTCTCGCAAAATGTGTAGAATTTTTGAAATCCTTCTGCATACGTGCATAGTGAGCCGTTTTAATAGAACAGCTGTTAACTGAAGAAAAGGGTTCAATGATAGAAATGGTTGCACTGCACTTCTAAATGCTCCTAAAGCTAAGCATATTCCCTTTTGATGTGTAGGGATTTGGTGAAGCTTCAGGAGAATACTGGCTGGGAAATGAAATTGTGTCCCAGCTGACAAACCTACAGAAATATGTTCTGAAAATCCAATTGAAAGACTGGGAAGGAAATGAAGCATTTTCCTTATATGAACACTTCTACCTGGGAAACGAAGTGCAAAAGTACAGGTATGTGACATGGGTTTATTTCAGGAAATCTCGAGACCCTCTTCAATGTAGGTCCTAGTCAGAAGAACCTATCTAATTAACCAGCATGTGTATTGACAAACATGTAGCTTTTAATTATTACTGTGGACTTGACAGCTGAGCTCTGCAGGACCTCTCGGCTGTTTTGTCCTGGCCATGTTCATTGCTAAATTTCACAAAGTTGATGGGCTCAGTTAAACATGGTGGAACCTCGCAGCTGCAGTTTAAGAGCTGTGCTACAATATGACTGTCCAATTGGCGTCTCTGTTTGACAGAACACAATGGGACTTTCAGAACCAAAATAAACGCTGAATTGAGCTTTGAGCAATAGATAAATCATTGTGTACATTTTTTTGTTAAACTTTGCTTCACTTAATCTGAGCTGTCCATATTTTAGCTATGCTATTTAAAAAATAGGGAACAATCAATGTAAATCGGGATACCATATCCACCATGTTTACCAGGACACACATAATTGATACAAATTGATGGGCAATATATGGAAAGTGCTGTCATGTAGTGAAATACTGCAGGTAGCAAGAACCCTACAGCATATAAATTCTACATAATACAGGGCAGCATGGAGCAGCAGGAAAACATGGAAGATATGGCAACCCTACATATACATTCATCTCTTGGATCCTGGAGGATTTCAAGACTGGTATAATCAGAATTAGAACAATCGCAGTAATCATTGAGCAATGACGTTTAGACGTGTTAATTTGGGGTATTTTATATAGAAATCTACTGATGCACACATTTCATAACTAATATACAGTTTTGCTCAAATGTTTGCATACCCTTAGAGAATTAGTAATATATGTACCATTTTTAAAGAAAACATGAGTGGGCAGGCAAAACACTTATTTCTTATGGGATCTATATTCAACTGTAGGTTATAACAGAATGGCACAATCATAAAACCAAACATGTCAACAAAGAAAAAAATGTAATGACATCTGTCCAAAAGTCTGCATACCCTTAATTCTAAATATTGTGTATTGCCCCCTTTAGCATCAATTACAGTGTGCAGTCTTTTGTTAATAGTTGTCTATGAGGCCCCTAATTCTAGCAGGTGGTATAGCTGCCCATTCGTCTGGGCAAAATGCCTCCAGGTCATGCAAAGTCTTTGGTCATCTTGCATGAACTGCACATTCAAGATCTCCCCAGAGTGGCTCAATGATATTAAGGTCAGGAGACTGTGATGGCCACTCCAGAACCTTCACCTTCACCTGCTGTAACCACTGCCAACTTGGCCTTGTGCATTGAGGCCATTGTCATGCTGGAAAGTCCAAGAGCTTCCCATGCGCAGCCTTTGTGCAGAAGAATGCAAATAGTCTGACAGTTTTTTCCTGATAACTTGCTGCATTCATCTTGCCATCAATTTTTACAAGATTCCCCATGCCTTTAGAGCTCACAGTGGGGATGGTATTCTTTTTCACCATACTCAAAACAACAGCACATGGAGAGACAAAACAATATAAGAACAGCCAGGTGCAAACCATATAAGCGCTCCCTCAAATGCTTTAAATATTCAAATGTATATAGAATATAGAATATATTCTATATACATTCTTTTCCACCATAACCTTGTTGACCCCTCTCCAAACATAGCGCTTATGGTTGTGACCATAAAACTCTATTTTGGTCTCATCACTCCAAATTACAGTGTGCCAGATGCTGTGAGGCATGTCAAGGCGGTATCATGCATATTGTAACTGGCTTTTTTGTGGCATTGGTGCAGTAAAGGCTTCTTTCTGGCAACTCGACAAATGCAGCTAATTTTTGTTCAAGTATCATCATATTGTGCTCCTTGAAACAACCACACTGTCTTTTTCCAGAGCAGCCTATATTTGTCCTGAGGTTACCTGTGGATTTTTCGTTGTATCCCGAACAATTCTTCTGGCAGTTGTGGATTAAATCTTTCTTGGTCTACCGAACCTTGGCTTGGTATCAAGAGATCCCCGAATTTTCCACTCCGTAATAAGTGATATAAGAGTACTGACTGGCACTTTCAAGGCTTTGGATATCTTTTTATATCCTTTTCCATCTTTATAAAGTTTCATCACCTTGTTACACAGGTCTTTTGACAGTTCTTTTCTGCTCCCCATGGCTCAGTATGTAGCCTGCTCAGTGAATCCACATGAGGGTTATTAAACTCATTGACCATTTATACACAGACACAGATTGCAATTTAAAAAGCCACAGATGTGGGAAATTAACCTTTAATTGCCATTTTAACATGTGTGTATCACCTTGTGTGTCTGTAACAAGGTCAAACATTCAAGGGTATGTAAACTTTTGATCAGGATCATTTGGGTGATTTCTGTTATCATTATGAAATAAAAAGAAGCCAAACAACAATGTGGGGGGCCGGGGCGCCAAGCAGCATGGCGGCAGAACACAATGGCTCCGAGCTTAAACCCTAAACAACAACATAAAACTTGCAAACAACCTGCCCCAAGGCCGGATTACATGCTGCAATGCAATGGGGCACTACCCGAGCACCCCTATGATACCAGACTACGGCCAAAAATTCACGGGGAATACCGAGACTGATGAACCCAGCCTACACACCTGCATAAGCCTGCTTGAGGACAGCTGCAGACAGAGAACAGATGCCTGATTGCCTGGCCGGAGGACCAAGCACACCAGCTATGCGGACGCTGGTGGAGATTTACACGGGTGAGAGCTGCGGACCCGTTCCGCCAACCCCCCACGGCCGGTGGGGGTAATCCCGGCCACATGGAGGCTGCACGCCCTGGGATGGACGCAGCCACCCAGGGTACACGCTGACCTCCTACACAGGAACTGGCTGCCTAACCGCGGCCGCCTGCTATCTAGACCCGAAATCAAGGGACGATTATTGCCTGTACTACGGGATCAACTTGCACCCTTGACTTAACGGCCTACAACAGCCCTGTCTTACCCTCAGAAGCTGTCCCGTGTATGCAACGCCCGCGGGTGAAGTGGGGCCCCGGAGGCGATGCATGTGGGCAGGGGGGGGTGGGAGGCGAGATGCTACTGCGATGTTCTTGGGGCCCGCTGGCCGGATGCCGCGATCCTTGGACTGTGTCATGCGGAGGTCGAAGTGCCGTCACCTTTAGGTTTTGAGGAGGGCCTGGAGGCAGCTGTCCCCGACGCTGTGAGCCCTCGTGGAGTGGAGCGCGGCAACCCCCAGCGGACCGGTGGCTGAGGGGAAGCTGGCGCCTACCCCGAGTGGCCAGAGAAGGGTGAGACACAGGACGGCCTTCACCCCGACCATCTGGGGCTCCAGTGGCGCAGTGGGGGTGCAGGGGATGACTGGCAGGCACACGGACTTTAGGTGGGGGGTCCTGTGGGGACTGGTGGGTCCCCGAGTGCCCGCTGTGCTGCAGATCTCCCGGATGGAGGCTTGGCGCAGCCTGGGGGGATGCTGCGGAGGACCGGCGCCCCTGGGATCAGCCACGAATGCATCTGCAACCGGTTCCCCCGCTCAGAAGACTTGTACCCGTGGCCCCCCAATGCTTGTGGACCGAGTTGATACACGCTGTTAATGACAGGAGAATTCACTACACAGCTACGATCACGGGACTGACCCTACAAACTGATCTCCCTGCATGTCTGAACGCTTGAGAAGCTCCACAATAATAACCTGTTATGCGGACAGGACACCTGGGAGTCTTCTGCTCTAGTTAGCGTATGATGTTGCTTTAATATGCACAAAAAAGTTTTTATTTGCTTTACGTTGCCCTCAGGGGCCTTAGTTACCTGTTGTTGAATGACGCATGTTACAATATTAACTATATCAAGCTTTCCCATTGTGGGGACCTGCTCTGACCGCTGCCTGGGCGTCTAACGGTTAGGCATTTTTAATGCATTGCTATAAATTTTATGACCATTAATGTGGCTTCAACACAGCGCGCTACACACAGGCTGATTTAAACAGTTAAAGCCCTCTCCCCGTGAGCAGCGCCCTATATGAGTCAGTAGACGTCTGCCAAAATACACATTTAAAGCTGGCACTTTTCTCACGCATTGTCACCAGGTACTATAGCACATAGTCAATGACAGCGGATTTAGAATTTTAATGGGCACGCCCAGGCCACTGGACGCCACGCATATGATACATATCTGGAATGCATTAAGCGCATCAGGCCTACCCGGAGTACATGAAAAAATAGGTACATAAGCACACCCAGGCGCGCAGAACCGTGCTTTACTCTTACCCGACAACTAGCCTGCCAGCCTGCAAAACACACACACATGATCGCCTCGCATAATGCGCCTATTCTATCTGCATGATGTCATATGTATGCCTCAGTGACGGTGATCAAATGCTCTCTACGTTATTATAAATTTTGCAAGGAATTACTGATAGCTTAGCACTTGACTTCACAGTGATCACTGAAACCTTAGTTCCTTATCGCTATTATAGGCTTTAATTATTAACATATTACCATATCAATATGTCGCATGGCCAAGTGCAGGTCAGGCAGTCCATGACCTGCGCTGACTACCAATACTGAATGAGAGAGTAGAGCTTGGTCTGCATGACTCACAGCCTGATACTTATACTATACAGATTTATAGTAGTACAGAATACAGTTTAACCTGCGTTCAACGCTCTACGCTGCCGTTTTAAGAACATATAGGTGGTCATTAGCGTTGCCGTTATATGTTAGTAAAATGCTGTAACCAGACTAAATCATTTCAGCGCAGTAACCTATGCTAACACTTGTTGACTGTAACTGACTTAATGATGCCTGCATATTCAACTTTTTAAGCCTCTGCGTAGGCAACCAAATACCGTATGTGACCTACCCTGACTTATAACGCCTCTGCGCAGGCATCCATGCAATGATTTTTTGAATTCGCTCCATATCTGCTACAATTTTGCATATAAAATAAAAAAACGATTTAAAACAAACAATAATGTAATAATAAATGGCTTCATATGATCACTATCTTTCACTAAAATTATTTTTTCTGGATGATCAGTCATTTTTAAAATCAATGCCAACATTTCATAATTTCTGCCAGGGTATGCCAACTTGTGAGCACAACTGTAGAGAATTTCTCTTAAATATGCCTACCTTACACCTAAATCCTTTAATCTTTAATCCTTGCCTTCATATTAAAGACAGGTAATATGCCACATTGAAATTAAAAAGCTTGCCGCTTAAAATATGATTTGACAAAACATCATTCTGTGTTCAGAATATTTGGTTTTAAATATTATAGGTATACTAATATTACTACTTACATGTTCTACAAATAATACACTATATATGGTCACTAATGCTTGCAGATATAACAATTTGTAATTATTATAAAATGGCTTAATATGTAGTGTGATGTAGCGCAGTTCAGGACACCAACTCTGCTTAGATTTTCTGGGATTGATAAATTCTATACAATTATTTTTGATAATTGCAATATCTTTAATAAATGACAGTACAGTTATATTCGAAAGCATTTTCAACAAAAGCTCTCTGTTAATTATAAAAGCTGAAATAAACTTCTTAAAATAATTGTATATGTTTTTATTGGATTGAGGATAAAGTTAATTTATATATCTCACAATGAAATCACCAGAGCAGTAATTAACATTTCTATTATTGACTATTTTATTGCCATACTTGGTCTTTACCTACAAATTGACTATGCAAGTCAAATTTATATAATTACAAATTGTTCTACTTCACCCCAGGAAATCACAACGAAATTTGACTGTCTCCATTCCAAACTAAACATATTTTATTCATTTGGCATGAGTTATAACAATTTATTTTTAAGCAATACTTTCAAATACTTATAAAAGCAAAGGACACTACAGGGCCATTTACCAGCACAGTTCAAGAGTAAATACCACAGATTAAGAAGCTAAGACGGCATTTCCTCTTGAAAAAAAAAAAAAAGAAGCAGCAAATGTTTGGTGCATCATAAAAAAAATTATAAATAGCTACGACTTTATCTTTGTGACAACTGGCTTGCATTAATTCATATATGCATGTAACCCTGTAAGGAAAATCATACGGTATGATTATGATTACAAATTCTAGTCTAAGCTTAAATAATGAAAAGCCTCAATACTGAAAACTACACTATATTTAGTGTTAGGGAATTTATGTGACTTGGATTGTATCATTTTTGGTTCTATTTAAATAGAGATAATGTATAAACACAACAGGAAATTCAAATTAGAAGTACTTAACATATTATGGATTCGCCAAATATAACGTGAAACGTAAATTAAAGGGACACTATAGTCACCAGAACAACTACAGCGTATTGTATTTGTTCTGATGATTATAATCATTCCCTTCAGACATTTTGCAGTAAACACTTTTTTCAGAGAAAATGCAGTGTTTACATTACAGCCTAGGGCTACTTTCACTGGCCACTCCTCAGATGGGTACTAGAAGTGCTTCCTGGGGCAGTGCCGCACAGTGTGCAGTACAGACATTCAGTGTCGCCACCCTTTGCATGCAGACAATGAGCTTTCCTCATAGAGATGTACATATTCAATTTATCTATATGAGGAGATGCTGATTGGCCAGGGCTGTGTTTGACTTGTGCTGGCTCTGTTCCTGATCTGCCTCCTTGACAAGCTCAGCCAATCCAATGCTTTCCTATGTGAAAGCATTGTGATCAGCTCAGATCATTACTTGTGATGATGTTAGGCCCCCCCCCCCCCCCGCCCCCCAACCCTCAGGGTCCCCCTCCCGCCCCCCACCCTCAGGGTCCCCCTCCCGCTGGGCTCAAGAGAGGTTAAGAGGTTAAACTCTTACCTATCTCCAGCCTCCCTCGGCGCTGGGGAAATCTCCCTCTTCTGACGTCAGCGCTGAATGCGCATGCTCGGCAACAGCCGCGAGCGCATTCAATCAGTCTATAGGAAAGCATTACTCAATTCTTTCCTATGGACGTCAGCGTCTTCTCATTGTGATTTTCACAGTGAGAAGCCCGGAAGCACCTCTAGCGGCTGTCAATGAGACTGGATTAACCCTATTGTAAACATAGCAGGTTCTCTGAAACTGCTATGTTTACATCTGCAGGGTTAACCCTAGATGGACCTGGCACCCAGACCACTTCATTGAGCTGAAGTGGTCTGGGTGCCTATAGTGGTCCTTTAAGTGTAGCAATGTTTATATAGAAATGAGGATTCTATGTTACTATCAATAGACGTATTGTGCAGCAAAATAAACTGTAAGTAAAGCACCTTTTGCCTATAACTCCTGTGAGAATGTTTCCCTCTGTGGTTATTGAGGGCGCCACAATGCACATAAGTACTCGCAGAAAATGGTTTCAAGGGAATATAAGCAGGCTCGTTTTATCTTCCCTTACGTATGGTTCTATGCTACAGGACAGTAATCCACTCTGTTCTAAATGGGCAAATAAACATAATGCAGGGTGCACAAGTGATTTAAAAACTGTTATAACACAGATCGTCACATTAAAATATAAAAATGGAATAAAAAAATAGAACGTAAAGAGGGAATAAAATAGATACAAATAATGAAAATAAAAACATATGGCGTACCAGGAATTGACAGTTGGAAATAAAATAATGCAATTCACATGACATGAGAAATGTTTCCACAAATGCAAATCAACAGCTTCTGTCTCATACTGTCTTTCCATTTTCAATTACAACAGGATTCAACTCAAAGGATACACGGGGACAGCGGGCAAAATAAATAGCATAAGCCAACCAGGAAATGATTTTAGTACAAAGGATGCAGACAATGACAAGTGCATTTGCAAATGCTCACAAATGGCAACAGGAGGTAGGAACTGTTTTCTATCATAATTTTCCTATTTTTATTGGCACCTGTATGCAGCCTTATTAATTTAACCTTTTCCATTGCTAACCATGAGACATACCTAATATTTAGTCCCAGAATATGAGCATATTTTTCTTGATTCAGACATGATACATAGTAACATTTACTTGATGATGGTTTATATTTAATATAATAGACAGTGCTTCTTAAAGTTATGGTAGGTCCCGTTTGTGCTGCCATAACAGCTATAATGTGTCGACATGGACTTCATAAGACCTCTGAACATGTCCTGTGTTCACATTAAACACAAGACATGTTCACCTTGAACTCTTTGTCATGTACCTCAAACCATTCCTGAACAATTTTTGCAGTGTGTCAAGGTGCATTATGTCATGAAGGGGTGTACGTGGTCTGCAACAATCTCTAAATATGTGTCAAACTAAGTACACGCACCCAGCCATTCATCTAATCTAATAGAAAATTTGATTAATCAGATCACGCAACCTTCTTCCATTGCTCCGTGGTCTAATTCTGATACTCACATCCCCATTGAAGGTGCTAATGGCCGTGATCAGTGGTCATTATGGGCACTCTGACTGGTCTGCGGCTACGCAGCAAACTGGGATGCACTGTGTGTTCTGACATCTTTCTATCATGGCAAGAATTACATTTTTCAGCAATTTGAGCTACAGTAGCTCTATGTGATCAGACAAGACGGGCTAGCCTTTACTACCCATGTGCATGAATGAGTCTGAGGCGTCCAAGACTCTGATGGCAGTCCACTGGTTGTCCTTTTTAGCACCACGTTTGGTATGTACTATCACCTGAATACTGGGAAAACTCCACGAGACGTGTCATTTTGGAGATGCTATGAACCAGTCTTCTAACCATCACTAATTGGCCCTTGTGTAAGACACTCAAACCTTTTAGTTGTCCATTTTCTCTTCTTCCAACACATGAAATTCAAGAATTGACTGTTTACTTCTGCCGAATATTTCTTACCGGTCAGTAGTTTTAATGTATACATCAGCCACAACATTAAAAACCACTGACAGGTGAAGTGAGATATATGTTTGCTCTCATTTAGCAAGGGTACCAACATTAGTGGAGGACACAGTATCCTTATGAAAAATATATATGTGTGTGTGTATTATGCTGTACTGCTCATCCATTTTTTTTTATATTGGAAGTCTACAACAAATTGGACGATTCTTGTTAAGTAACAGTGTAATAATCATCAGGCTAACCATGTGGATATAAAATACATTTAACGCATTTTGCAGCAGATACATGGATAATGATTACATTCTTCTCATAATTAGTGGAAATCTTTTTTTTTTATTATTACAGGCTGGTGGTTTGATGCCTGTGGTCCGTCCAACCTGAATGGGATGTACTATTCATTGGGTCAGAACACAAACAAATTTAATGGAATCAAATGGTACTACTGGAAAGGCTCGGGCTACTCTCTAAAGGCAACAACAATGATGATTCGACCCGCTGACTTTTAAGCAACATTTTACAACAGGATGTTGCGTTGTATTGTCCATTAAGCAAAGACAGTTCGCCAAAACCTTACGGAAATGTCACAGCTGCAATCTTGTGTTTTAAGCTCCTGGTGGAGACTGTGCACCAATACAGTGGACAGTGGATTAAATTGTATTAATGACAAAGTCTCCAGTGATACTTAGGGTTAAATAACGTAATTACAAGAATGAATAAAAACACCATTTAGTGTTTTCAAACCAGTCAACTGCAGTATTTTATTCAATCGCCTCTGACTGGCATGTAAATAACTGGAACTGTAAACTAAACACAGAACAACTTGTGCAGAATTTAACATGCAGTCTTTAGGGCAGCCTACCTGCAAACCACTTTGTATTATGTTTTGTATTATGTGGTGTACATACAATTGTAAATTAACTGTATACTGTATTTTTTTTCTGCTGTGTTACACACACAATTTAGAGGGTGCAAAATTATATCCTTTAACGGTTTTTTTTATCGTTCTCTATGACACTATATCATCTAATGAAGAAGACCGCATATTACACCAGCTATTTCTCGAACCACTTATTATTGCCTACAGGAGCAATGTTTGCTGCACATCTGTTAGATGCTCAAGCGTTTCAGATTAGCGTACGTGGTTGTTTTAAGGCTAAATGGAAACATTTAGGATTTTAAATTTTTTTTTTTTTTTTTTTTTTACACATTGTCTTGGAATTCAACGTTTTAAGATTTTTTTAATTTAATTTTTTTTTTTTTTTTTAAACCAAACAACATCTTTCAATTCTTAAGACTGCACTTTTTTTCTACAGTAGCTGGTCTATGCATAACAATAATAATGCAACTGATAAAATGTTGCAATACACCAAAGAACTTGAATTATGTTTAAATGTGTGCAGATTTTAAATATAGAATGTTTTTCTAGACATGGTATGCTTTTTTTGTATTAATGCTTTATGGGCACCAGATGGAGATTCATATTTTATACAGTAAAAATCTAAAAGAAAAAGATTGTGGGTGGTCATTTATTGCAAATTTATGGTATACAGATTAGCAGAATACTCTATGTACGATTTCTATCAGTGGCTTACTTAAAAAGGCACCAATATACTGGACATTAAAGGAATACTCCAGTCCGCTAAAGCACTCCAGCTTGCAACAATACTTTAATGGTTAAGTGAAGGTTCCCTCTTATTTTATGAAAGTGATAACTTCAAGATTTTATAAAAGTCCTTAGTTACACTCCCCCGACTGTCAGACTCCTGAGAGGGTTACTTATCTCACTAGCTCTGAATGCTTGCTCTAAGCAGAAAGCAATGCTTCTCAACTGCTTTTCTGTAAGAAGCTTTTGATTGGTGGAGCATGGTGATTGCTGCACAGGAGTTGTAGGTCCTAAATGCGTCTCTATAAGAAGCATAAGTTAGAACCAGAGAACCAGTGATTATCTTAATGAGGGCTGAACGAGCTGCATTGAGCAGACTGTCCTTCTCGAGAAGATCAGATTAATTTATGTTATCAATGAAACATGGGTAAGTTCCCTAAATCTAAAATTAAAAAACAAACAAACAAAAAAAAAAAAAGAAACATTACAAATATTTTCATGTTTAATGTTGGAGTGTTTCTTTAATCTATTAAAGGTTCTTATAAAATGAGAGAACAGCCTAGTGCGTCTCTTTTGTGCACGGAATTACAACATATAGGAGTGTGTTCACTAAACTCAAAGGGACACTATAGTCACCTGAACAACTTTAGCTTAATGAAGCAGTTTTGGTGTATAGAACATGCCCCTGCAGCCTCACGGCTCAATCCTCTGCAATTTAGGAGTTAAATCCCTTTGTTTATGAACCCTAGTCACACCTCCCTGCATGTGACTTGCACAGCCTTCCATAAACACTTCCTGTAAAGAGAGCCCTATTTAGGCTTCCTTTATTGCAAGTTCTGTTTAATTAAGATTTTCTATTCCCCTGCTATGTTAATAGCTTGCTAGAACCTGCAAGAGCCTCCTGTATGTGATTAAAGTTAAATTTAGAGATTGAGATACAATTATTTAAGGTACATCTGTTTGAAAGTGAAACCAGTTTTTTTTTTCATGCAGGCTCTGTCAATCATAGCCAGGGGAGGTGTGGCTAGGGCTGCATAAACAGAAACAAAGTGATTTAACCCCTTAACACCGCAGCCAAATGTACAAGTTGTGAACGAAACAAAATTTAAACAAAACCTGGCATTTGCGCTATATGTCTGTCAAACCGTAATTCACCTCTTTCATATTAAATGCACCCCCCTTATTATATATCATTTTATTCAGGGGAAACAGGGCTTTCATTTAATATCAAATATTTAGCTATGAAACATAATGTAATATGAAAAAAATGGGAGAAAATAAGATTTTTTTTTGATTTTTTTCGTTCTACACGACATTTTAACTGTCAATGTCATAATACTGTTTGATTTTACTGCAATAAAATACACATATTTGTATTCAGCAAAGTCTCACGTGTAAAACAGTACCCCCTATGTACAGGTTTTATGGTGTTTTGGGAAGTTACAGGGTCAAATATAGCATGTTACATTTGAAATTGAAATTCGCCAGATTGGTTACGTTGCCTTTGAGACTGTATAGTAGCCCAGGAAATAAATTTACACCCATAATGGCATGCCATTTGCAATAGTAGACGACCCAAGGTATTGCAAATAAGGGATGTCCAGTCTTTTTTAGTAGCCATTTGGTCACAAACACTGGCCAAAGTTAGCGTTCGTATTTGTTTGTGTGTGAAAAATGCAAAAAACGCCAATTTTGGCCAGTGTTTGTGACTAAGTGGCTACTAAAAAAGACTGGACATACCCCATTTGCAATACCTTTGGTTGTCTACTATTGCAAATGGTATGCCATCATAGGGGTAATTTTCATTCTTGGGCTACCATAGGGTCATAAAGGCAACGTAAGCAATCTGGCGAATTTTAATGTGAAAAAAATTAAACACAAGCCTTATATTTGACGCTGTAATTTTTGAAAACACCATAAAACCTGTACATGAGGGGTACTGTTGTACTCAGGAGACTTCGCTGAACACAAATATTTGTGTTTCAAAACAGTAAAAAGTATTGCAGCAATAATATCGTCCCTGTAAGTGCTGTTTGTGCGTGAAAAATGCAAAAAAACGTCACTTTTACTGGCGATATCATGGTTGTAATACATTTTACTGTTTTGAAACACTAATATTTGTGTTCAGCGAAGTCTCCCGAGTAAAACAGTACCCCCCATGTACAGGTTTTATGGTGTCTTGGAAAGTTATAGGGTTAAATATAGTGCTAGCAAATTAAATTCCCTATACTTTCGGCATGGGTGGTCAGGCAGGTCCCGCTAATTGTAATTAATTAGGATACCTAATTATGTAAAATTATTACATAAATATATGTGTAGAATTAATATATGTATATATATACATATGTGTATATATACGTATATATATATATTTTTTTTTTAATATTTTTATTTATATATAGGTATATATATAGTGATATATACGTATATATTTATGTATATAGATATATATATTATTTCGTTCTACGTGTATTTTGATATAAATATATATATATTAATATCACAATACAGTTAGAACGAAATAAAACACATCTATATATTTTTTAATATTTTATTTTTAATTATTTTTTTTATTTTATTTTTTTACGTATTTACATATTTATTTTTTTTATATTATTTATAAATATATATATAACAATAATTATATATATATTTAATCAGTATCAGTCTACGTGTAATTTGATATGAATATATATATATAATTATATATATATTAATATTAAAATACACCTAGACGGTGTATGTGTGTGTATGTATATGTGTATATATATACTTAGATCATATATATATAATATATATATATATATGATCTAAGTATAATTTTTTTTTTTACACTTATTTAACATTATTTTATTTTATTTTCAGCCAGCAGGGGGACCAACTGTCATTACAGTTGGTCCCCCTGCTGGCAATACAGAAGCCAGCTATACCGGCCATGTGATTGTGAGGTCCTCGAAGGACCTCACTCTCACATGACCGGGAGGGACCGGAGGAGGCAGATCTGCCTCGGGGGGCTCCCTGGGAGTCCCCCCAACCGCGATCGCCGGCGTGGGACCACCGGCGACCGGGTAAGTTAAAAAAAAACGGCGGGCGTATATTTACGTCCTGCGGCGTTTAGAGCCGCTTTTAAAAGGACGTAAATATACGTCCGCCGGACTTAAGGGGTTAACTCCTAAATGACAGTGAATTGAGCAGTGAAATTGCAGGGTAATGATCTATACACTAAAACTGCTTTATTTAGCTAAAGTAATTTAGGTGACTATAGTGTTCCTTTAACTGCAGTAAATAGAAATCTGAATGGTAATATTGAAGCAAATATGGAACATCCTCTAACTCAGCTATAGTCACAAACAAGCTATTTAAGCCTTCATTTTGAAGATTTAAATTTTCTACAATTCAAAGCTTAGTGAATACACCCCACAGAGTCCACAAATATTATGGGAAAATATACTTATTTTATTTGTGGTTTTTAAAACATTCTAATTACCTGGTAGTTTTAACAAAGTTCAAAATGTGCCCAATAGTTGCTTGGGATTTTTAGACATTACGAAAAGGTATAGGGAATACTTGAAAAATAAAAGTTTAAATATAGTGCTGAAAAGACAAAATAGATTTGAGCCTATATGACCTCATTTATGGAAGCCATCAGTCAATGTCAAATGATATCATACACAACAGCTGCTAATATAAATGTATTGAGCACGTGCAAGATCCTGTTGACATCAGGTAGAATCATCTGTACAGAACCGTTCTGTATTGTTATGCATGGATGAAAATAAAATGGTAAAGGGGATTGTAATGCAAATACAAGCAAACAAAGTATGTAAAACAAACAAAGGGGAGACAAAAATGACAGGTTGGCCAGGCAGATAATTGAGCAGTGAGATTGCAGGGGCAATTAATACACCAAAACCTATTAAAGGAACACAAACATGTTTTCCTGACACTATTGTGGCAAAATAACTATTTAGGTCCCCAGCCTCCTTCTCTTTGTAGTAAAAAAAATAAATAAAAAAAAGAGATTTTACTCACCTTTTCTCCCACGCTGCACTGGTCACGCTGTGGTTGGCCCTGCCCCCTCCACCTCTGTGGCTGAGATAATCAAACTTCCTCTGGGAAAGCATTGGAGGCTATTGCACATGCGCGGCAAAATGTCACGCTGCCCCAATCAGCAACCCCTTATAGAGATGTATTGAATCAATGCATCCCTATGGGGAATGTTAGGCCTCTCCAAGCTGTCTGTGTGACTGTAAATAGAGGTGCTACTAGGCACCAATTTAACCCCTTAAGGACCAAGCTTCTGGAATAAAAAGGAAATCATGACATGCCACACATGTCATGTGTCCTTAAGGGGTTAAACACTGCTTTTTCTCTGAAAGGGCAGTGTTTACATTAAAAAGCCTGCAAAAGCATTCTATAGACACCAGAGCAATGAATGGGAGTATGATAGCTATAGAACAGGGAACTATTTATTTATTTTTATTTTTTTAAACACACTGCTTATTCTACCTCTTACTCCACACAGCTATATCACATATGCTGGCATACTTTCTCTCTCTCAGATAAAAACAATATACTTATTGCTCAAAGCAACTTTTATTTTATTTTTTATAAAAAATCATGAAGAGATTTTTCTCTATTGTCCCAATACTACAAACTCCCACTACCCTTAACCCTGCAAGTGTAATTATTGCAGTTTTCATAAACTGCAATAATTACCTAGCAGGGTTAAGTCATCTTCTAGTGGCTGTCTATCAGATTGGATAATGCTTTACCATGGGGAGGTCTAATGCGCGTGTGCGGCCATTGCAGCACATGTGCATTAGGTCTCCCCCGCCGTTGATGTTGGCGGGGGAGGAGAGTCGGAGGAGGCTGACCAGGGCCGGCGCATCCATAAGGCGGCACAGGCGGCTGCCTTAGGGCGCACAGGCTCTGGGGGCGCAAAATTCAAGTGACCGGCAGGAGGGAAGTGCTCCCTCCTGCCTGGTCACCTCCTGGATCCCCGGAGCGGCGCGGCGTGCTGCTGATGTGGATTAGGAGGCGGCGAGGGAGCTCTCTGATCCCTCTGACCGGCTCCCTCGCGCGCCTTTTGCTGATGCCGCGGGAGCCGGAATATGACGTCATATTCCGGCTCCCGCGGCATCAGAAAACCGCCTGCGAGGGAGCCGGTCAGAGAGATCAGAGAGCTCCCTCGCCGCCTCCTAATCCACTTCAGCCGCACGCCTCCCAGCAGCCTCACTGGACCACCAATGAGAGACCCACACCAGCACTCCAGGTAGGGAGGCTGGGTGGGAAATTTACATTTAATGTATTATTAATTACTTTATTAATTACTGTGTGTGTATGTGCATGTGAGTGTGAGTGTGTATGTCAGTGTGTCTGAGTTTGTGTGTGTGTGTCAGTGTGTGTGTGCATGTGAGTATGTGTGTCTGTCAGTGTGTCTGAGTTTGTGTGTGAGTGAGTGTGTCTGTCAGTGTGTGTGCGCGCATGTGAGTATGTGTGTCTGTCAGTGTGTGTGTAAGTGTGTCTATGAGTTTGTGTGTGAGTGAGTGTGTGTCAGTGTGTGTATGTGTGTCTGTCAGTGTGTGTGTGTTCGAGTATGTGTGTCTGTGAGTTTGTGTGTGTGTCTGTCAGTGTGTGTGTGTGCGTGCGCATGTGTGTGTGCGTGTGAGTATGTGTGTCTGTCAGTGTGTGTGTGTGCATGTGAGTATGTGTGTCTGTCAGTGTGTGTGTAAGTGTGTCTATGAGTTTGTGTGTGAGTCTGTCTGTCAGTGTGTGTATGTGTGTCTGTCAGTGTGTGTGTGTGTTCGAGTATGTGTGTCTGTGAGTTTGTGTGTGTGTCTGTCAGTGTGTGTCAGTGTGTGTGTGTGCGTGCGCATGTGAGTGTGTCTGTGAGTTTGTGTGTGTGTCAGTGTGTGTGTGTCTGTCAGTGTGTGTGTGTTTGAGTATGTGTGTCTGTGAGTTTGAGTGTGTGTCTGTCAGTGTGCGTGAGTGTCTGCCAATGAATGAGTGTGTCAGATAAGTGAGTCTGGCTGTCAGAGACGTCTGTGTGTTTATCATTGAGTGTGTGTGACTGTCAGTGTTTATACACCCCTGACTGTAGCGTGGCCAAGCGGAGTGTACCGTGGTACAGGAACTTCTGTTTCCTGTACCTGGCAGGACTGACATGAAAAGCTCACTGTACCAGGATTCGCTCCGCTCAGCCACGCTGCAAGAAAGGTAGGAGGCACACCAGGAAGGGGAGGGGACCACTATGGGGGTGGGTAATGAGGGGAGAAATACCCTGAGGTACAGGAAAAGGAGGGAGGGGGGAAAGGAACACTAAGCGACAGGGAACAGAGGGGGGAGGGGAGAGGAACACTAAGGGACAGGGAAAGGAGGAGAGGGGGAGAGGAACAGTAAAGGTCAGAGAAGGGAGGGGACCATTAAGGGACGGGGAGAGGGGCTGGATGTGAAAGAAACACACAGCGGGGCTTGAGAAGGAAAGAGACACACACAAAGGGGCTGGGAAGAGTAAAAGACACAAAAGGGCTGGGAGAAAAGGAGTCACACAAAGGGTCTGGGAGGAGTAAGACACACAAAATGTGGGAGGATGTAAGAGTCATACAAAGAGGAGACATAGGAGACACACAAAGGCAAAAATAGGAGATAAAATACACTAAATGGAGTCAGATATTTAAAGACGGGATAAGAAACACAAAAGGGAGGTTAAGAGGCACACAGGTGCAGATGTTTTTGGGGGGCGGAAAAATGCATCTTTGCCTATGTACCCAAAATTCTTTGCACCGGCCCTGAGGCTGACCCAGTGCCGAGGGACATCGGCGCTGGACTCCGGTAAGTCACTGAAGGGGTTTTAACCGCTTCAGCAACATGAGATGAAGGGGGAGGGAGAGGGGCACTAGGGTCCTGCAGTTCCAAGAAAACTAATATGTTTTCCTGGCACTGGAGAGTCCCTTTAAGCTTGGGAGGTTTATTTAAATATAATGAGGCTTGTTTACATATAATATATAAATATCTCTTTAAGAGTTATACATGAACTGCCACAAGATGATCAACACTTCATTACAACAGAATCAGAAATATTCTTGCTTAAACATTTAAAGAGGCACTGTCACAGTCTGGGGACTTTACATAATTTGCAAAGATTCCTGATGGTGACATTGTCGCTGGTGGTCTGGTGGCCATGGAGGGTAGAGAAAGGTAAAATAAAATTACTGGTACCTTCACAGCCACTGAAATCTTATTATTATTTTATCTTTATGAAATACAAATTTTACAAGGAAGTGAGGGGGTGACAATGCTGCTTTAAAGTAGGCAAACTCCCATTTTGGCCCTTGGAATTTATTTTTTGTTTGAACATGAGAACATGCAGATGGGAAGTTCATTGCAGAGTTGGAAGCAGAAGCATACTTGGACATCCACTGTAAACACTTTCTACTGGTTTGTGTTTTCCTTTATGTTTTTTATTTCTGCCAGTCTAAACACAGCTACTAATAATAAAGTGTTGTTTGTGCACAAGCTTCAAAAGAAATCGGTAATAAACAATGAGGGGAAAAATAACACTTACACTCCGGAAGCACGGAGAGACATTGTGATCTTCTGAGGAATGCATTTATTCATAACATGCTAAACATTACTCGCATATAACGACCATGTTACTTACCTTCATTGTTAATATACAATGTGCTTAAATGAACACTCCACGGCCCAAACAAAATGAAGAGTCACTATTTAGTAGATATACCCCCAATGAAAACAAGTATGCATTTAACTAAGCTTTTTTTTTTTTTTACTGGGGGTATATATAACAAAGCTAACAAAAGTTGCAGATCTCATCTGCAGCTTTTGCAAGCCCTTCCCTAATACTTCAACCCAGACTTTCTGTGCAACTCAATGAGAGGTCTTTGCAAGGCATGTGCCCTGAGCAAGTGCCTGCCTCTTGGGTTTAGCTCTACAGATCTTAACAATCGCTTATCTGATTGACAACCATGGCGGTGTAACAATGAATATTTATTTATTACTGGTATTTATAAAGTGCCACCATATTCTGCAGGGCTGTACAATTATTGTAGAACGTACAACATACACAAATACAAAAGGTAGAGAGGGCCCTGCCCGTAAGCTGAGATTTAGCCATTGTAGCTTTTTATATAAAAGTGCTTAGCTAGATAGCCTGTGAGCTTACAATCTAAAGGATATAATGGGCATTTGAGACAGGAGGTAGCGGGGGGGAATTTGGAAGTGATGTCTAAAAAAGAGAGAGCAATTGGTAAAATATAAAGGGAATGCGGAGATAAATGTATTAAGGTTAATTTATAAAAGTGCCCATTTCTATTAAAATTGTCACATTTTGCAAAATGAAAAACAATGAAGGAGCAATCCTCAGAAAGCTGAAGTCCTTAAGTGGTCTGAAAAGTCCCTTTAATGTCAATCTCCCAAAGAAACGGTATGGGCTGAATCCAGGCTCCATACCAACTTCAACTCTATAAAGTTATTGGGGCTGGAGCCACAGGGCATGGTCTTGCCTTCAGGGCTTAAACATTTTTTTAATGGTTTATCCGAGTGGTGCCTAAATGGTAGACCCCCAGATAATGTGGAACTACAACTCACTTGATGCGTTGTATGCCTTTGGAATATCTTTAGAATGGTAAAGCATTATGGAAGCTGTAGTTTTAAAACATCTGGGGATCTACCTTTTGGGCACCCCTGATTTAACCCTATCGTTGGACCCTCCCCTTAATTTCTCATTCAGCAAAGAAAGATGATAACTTGTTACTGGATTGGAGTGTTTCTTTAATCAAAATGATGGCTCTTTTAGATAGAGAAGCAAACTAGAATATTTTGGGGTTCCCTGAAGACTGATTTATTGGCCAAAGTTCTCATCATTAAAGGATCACTATAGAGCCAGGAACACTATAGAGCCAGGAACACAAACATGTATTCCTGACCTTATAGTGTTAAAACCACCATCTACCCCTCATGCATCCATAAATATATCAAAATCTTACTGTATTTAAGCCAGAAGCTGTAGATCTGCATTATGTTTGCCTCAGAAAAACAAGCAGTCTGCTGACATCATTAGACGTGGTAGCCTGATCCAAACAGTGCTTCCCTATAGTATTGGCTGAGACTGACAAAGAGGCAGATCAGGAACAGAGCTAGCATGATTTAAACACAGCCCTGGCCAATCAGCATCTCCCCATAGAGATGAACGAATCAATGAGTCTCTATGAGGGAAGTTCAGTGTTTGCATACAGCAAAAAGCCTGAAGGTAATAATTCTAGTCACCAGAATAAATTCAATAAGCTGTAGTTGTTCTGGTGACTATAGTGTCCCTATAACTATACGTTTACTCTCTTACCATGACTGATACATAACATTAAGTATTTCTCCTCCATATGTCATGTTTTTTATATGTAATATGGGGGGATGGAGGAGCCTGATAGGCAACCTATGTTTTATGACCATGCAGCTCCCAGCTACAATCTTCTTATTTTTACTTTATGAATTTTAATGGCACTTATATGTAACAATGCTTTATTGCTTGACATCCTTTTCAGTTGATGATTAATTTAAACACTCAAAATATGTATCTACAGATCACAATGCATTTAACAATTCAACAAATACAAGTGTCCACATTTCCTGGCAAACAGGCAGCTTTTCTGTACTTTGTTTAGGAAATAAACTCAAAACAAAACTCCATGAGATTTTGGAAAGGATTCACTGAACATTCAGAAAAGATACATTTATTAATGAAGGAAGCACAGGCTTTGGTAACTGCTAAAAATATTCAACTGCTGGATAAACAAAAGTTAATTTAAATATACACAGCTTTAAAGAGCTGCTTAAAAAGTTAAGGGAATCAATTCAAGACGTTTATTTTACATTTTTTTGAAACAACAAAGCCAGGACATAAAATGATCTTTTGCCTCGTACCTTAGTAGAGATGGTCACAAAGTGACTCTTGTTAATTCAAAATGATTTGGGCTTATAATATGTGTCAAACTAGGTGCCGAGTTCTTCTGTTTAAAAGATATATAGCTTCTCACAGATGTATGAATATGGTGTTTGGGCGGTGCAAGGCCACACCTTGAATATGCTGTGCAATTACAGGCACCAGTTTTAAAGTAGGATATTATAGCACTAGAAAAAGCGCAAACACGGGCTACAAAATTGATAAATGGAATGGAGCATTTTAGTTGCGATGAAAGGTTAACAAATTTAAATCTCTTTAGTTTGGAAAAACGGTGCCTCAGAGGGAATATGATAGCATTATGCAAATATAAATTGAGGCCACCACAAACCATTGTCTAGAGATCTTTTTATAAACAGCACTATACATAGCACATTACGGCACACATTTAGACTGGAAGAAATGAGATTTAGTCTAAGGCAGAGGAATTTTTTTTTTTTTTACAGTAAGAACAACAGGGATATGGATTCTCTGCCTGAAGAGGTGGCTTTATCAGAGTCTATACAGATGTTTAAAAAGCAATTGGATGAATACTTGCCAGGGCCGTCTTTAACAAGGGGCAAACAGGGCAGCTGCCCAGGGCCCAGTTGCTCCTGGGGGGCCCAAAGCAGCTGCCCTGTGGGCCCCCTGTCCACAGCCAGGTCTGAACAGCCCATCGGGATACTGAGAAATGTCCCAGTGGGCTGCAGCCGGTGATGTAATCAGGGGCCCCGGCCCTTTAAGAGAGCTCCTGACCGAGCCCCTGTCTTCCTGCCTGCTGGGAGGAAGTGTTGTGAGGTCACTTCCTCCCATTTAACAGAGTGCCGCTGGGGAGGAGGAGACATACATGGAGAGAAGGAGGAGGTACAGACCAAGGAGAATACTCCCATCAATCTCAGCCATCCAGCTCCCACTGGACTACAGGGAAACCACACTTCTGTAAAGGTAAGGAGGGTGACTAAACTATGTGAATTCATATGACTGTGTGTGTGTATGTGTATCTGGCTGTATGTGTATCTAGCTGTATGTGTGTGTATCTGACTGTGTTTCTCACTGTGTGTGTGTATATATCTGACTGTGTGTGTGTATCTAACTGTGTGTGTGTGTGTGTATCTCACTGTGTGTGTATCTCACTGTGTGTATATCTGACTATGTGTGTTTGTGTGTGGATCTCACTGTGTGTGTGTGTATGTATGTATATCTCACTGTATGTGTGTATGTGTATCTGACTGTGTGTGTGTATCTGACTGTGTGTGTGTGTATCTGACTGTGTGTGTGTATGTGTATCTGACTGTGTGTTTGTATGTTTATCTGACTGTATGTGTGTATGTGTATCTGGCTGAGTGTGTGTGTATCTCACTGTGTGTGTGTATCTGACTGTGTATTTCACTGTGTGTGTGTGTGTGTGTGTATCTGACTGTATCTCACTGTGTGTGTGTGTATCTCACTGTGTGTGTGTATCTCACTGTGTGTGTGTGTGTATCTCACTGTGTGTGTGTGTATCTTCTGTGTGTGTATCTGACTGTGTGTGTGTGTGTATCTGACTGTGTGTGTGTGTGTATCTGACACTGTGTGTGTAAGTGTGTATCTGGTTGTGTCAGTGTGTGTTTATCTGGCTGTGTTTGTGTCAGTGTACATGTACCTTTGTGTCAGTGTGTATATGTACCTGTGTGTGTATGAGTGTCAGTATGTGTAAGTGTGTATCTGTGCGTGTGGCAATGCATACATCCCATCTAACGTTGCACACAAATACAACCCTGCATTCCAACATTAACAATGCACACAAATACACCACTGCATGTGTATCTGTGTTCCTGTGTGTATCACTGTTTGTGTGAGAGTGCATCTGTGTGACAATGCATACATCTCAGCATTCCTACACCAACACTGCACACAAATACATATGTATTTGTGTATATATCTGTGTCAGTGTGTGTAAGTGTGTATCTCTGTGTGTGGATGTGCCAGTGTCTTTATCTCTGTGTGAGCACGTGTATTTATGTATGTGGCTGTGTGTGTATACGCCAGTCTTTGTCAGTGTGTGCATGTGTCCAGATGTTTGCATGTATCAGCGTGCTAATGTGTATGTATATCATTCATCAAGGCAATCAAACACAACATGCAACCACACCCCTGCAAACATTACATACAAACACACCCCTGAATTCAAACTCAAAAAGTATATAGAAACACATCCCTACACTTAAACAACAATACTACACCCTACATGCACACACATACTGTATACAACAACATGCACCCATTCAAATGCACAAACACTGCTCACAAATACAGCCCTGCAATAATGGTCAAATGGTAGATCCCCAGCTGGCATAGCATCGTGGGAATTGTACAACAGATGAGGATCTATCTTTTCTCTGCTCTTGCGCTAGAGGGGAGGCTCAAAACAATGTCTTGCACCAGGGCCCTGTCTACATTAGTTCTGCCACTGTGTTGGGGTGGAGGGCGTGATTGCATGCCAGAGAGTGAAAGTTTCGGGGGAGGGCGAGGGATGGCAGGATGCAGGGGGCCCAAACAAATGCTTGCCCAGGGTCCAATCAATGTTAAAGACGGCCCTGATACTTGCAAAAACATAATATACAGCGATATAATTTTTCCTATTTTTGGGGTAATAGAGTCTTCATCCACTGAGATATCTGACTTCAATTCTGGGTTCAAGAAGGATTTTTTTCCTAGTTTGTTGCAAAACTCAAAGAGCTTTAGACTGTGTTTTTTGCCTTCTATTGGGTCAACAGCAAAAACAAATGTGAGAAATACTGAACTTGAAGGACACATGTGTCTTTTCAGTTATGTACAGTTGTGCTCAAAAGTTTGCATACCCTGGCAGAAATTGTAGAATTTTGGCATCGATTTTGAAAATATGACTGGTCATGCAAAAAATATATATATATTTTATTGAAGGATAGTTATCACATGAAGCCATGTATTATCACATAGTTGTTTGGCTCCTTTTTTAAATCATAATGATAACAGAAATCACCCAAATGGTCCTGATCAAAAGTTTACAAACCGTTGACTGTTTGGCCTTAATACAGACCCACACAGGTTGAAACGACAATTAAAGGTTAATTTCCCAAACCTGTGGCTTTTTAAATTCGTGTCTGTGTATAAATAGTCAATGAGCTTGTTAGCTTTCACCTGGATGCACTGAAAAGGCTAGATACTGAGCCATGGGACCTGCATAACAAAATGATGGAACTTTATAAAGATGGAAAAGGATATGAAAAGATATCCAAATCCTTGAAAATGCCAGTCAGTACTGTTCAATCACTTCTTAAGAAGTGGAAAATTTGGGGATCTCGATACCAATCCAAGATCCGGTAGACCACGAAAGATTTCATTCACAACTGCCAGAAGAATTGTTTGGGATACAACGAAAAACCCACAGGTAACCCCAGGAGAAATAAAGGGTGCTTTGGAAAAAGATGGTGTGGTTGTTTCTAGGAACACAATATGAGGATACTTGAACAAAAATGAGCTGCATGGTAGAGTTGCCAGAAAGAAGCCTTTACTGTGCCAATGACACAAAAAAAAGCCTGGTTACAAAATGCCTGACAACACCGTGACATGCCGCACAGGTTCAGACACACTGTAATTTGGAGTGACAATGCCAAAATAGAGCTTTATGGTCACAACCATGAGCGCTATGTTTGGAGAAGGTTCAATAAGATAAATGCAGCATGTGATCAGAAAATACTGGCAGACAATTTGCATTCTTCTGCATGAAGGCTGCGCATTGGACGCTCCTGGACTTTCCAGCAGAGTAAGTGATGAGAACCGCACTCAGTCCCAACGGCCAAGGGTGCTCCAGAGCAGGACCAGCAATCCCAGTACAATAATCCAAGAAGAAAAAACTCACAGGCACTCCAACTTCAAGCCGCAGGCAGATTTATTATGACAGAATGCAACGCAACGTTTCGACCGGAAAGGTCTTTTTCAAGCTCCTGGACTTTCCAGCATGACAATGACCCCCAGCACAAGGCCAAGTTGACGCTCCAGTGGTTACAGCAGAAAAAAGTGAAGGTTTTGGAGTGGCCATCACAGTCTCCTGGCCTTAATATTATTGAGCCACTCTTGGGAGATCTCGAAAGTGCGGTTCATGCAAGACCTTGAGCCATTTTGCCAAAACGAATGGGCAGCTATACCACCTGCAAGAAGCAGGGGTCTCATAGACAACCATTATAAAAAACTGCATGCTGTCATTGATCTCAGACGGGGCAATACATACTTTTAAGAACTAAGGGTATGCAGACTTTGGAACAGGGGTCATTTCATTTTTTTCTTTGCGGTCATGTTTTGCTTTATGATTGTGCAAATCTGTTATAACCTATGAATCCCATAATAAATAAAAAAATATATATATGTTTTACCTGCTCACTCATGTTTTCTTTAAAAATGGTACATATATTACCAATTCTCCAAGGGTATGCAAACTTTTGAGCACAACTGTAGCTATATGTTTACTTATCTGTACGTTGAACAAATATCTATTTGTGATGTTAAAAGTTCACATTAAAGGGACTCTTTACTTTCTTTACTCTTTACTGAGTCTTTTACTCACCTGGTTCCAGCGCCGTGAGCCTAGTGAAGCCGCGCCCCCTTTTTCATCAAAATGACGAAATAGGCAGGCGCGAGCAGGGAGCAATTAGACGTTTCCATTTGGAAGCGTTATTGCTCCCTTGTGCGCATGCGCGGCTTTGCCGCACATGCGCACATATTTCAGAGGGCGGCATTCATGCCGCCCTCTGTAGTCCTGAGCGCACTACCGCGCATGCGTGCGGTCGCAAGCTGAGCTGACTGACAGCTCAGCTCGCGGTCTTTGCCGGCCCCCTCTCCTCTCTGACAGGCTGGAGAGAGAAGGCGCGCACACAGTGCCTTCTCTCTCCTGCACACGTCAGACGTATTTTAATACGTCTGACGTGTACAGGGCCTTTTTAGGACCCTACATGATAGGAAGTCCCTCTGGTGGCCGTCTGAGTGACGGCCACTGGAGCTATTCCTATGAATCAATGTAAACACTGTATTTTCTCTGAAAATACAGTGTTTACATTAGATTGCCTGCAGGGAGCTATAGATTTCACCTGAACAAATACATTAAACTGTAGTTGTTCAGGTGATTATAGTGTCCCTTTAAGTTGAGCTAAAATGTAGGAAGTGAGTTTGTCTTCTATTTATCAAATATCAAAACCATTCAGGAACAGTTTGATGTAAACTGAGGCTCTTTTTTTTTTATTCTTTTTTTTTTTTGCTGTGCAAGAAGTAACAAGTATGCTTGCAGTGCCACAACGGCAGTTACAGGCAATTGAATATAAACATAGTTAAACATTTGCGTAAACTGAGGCTCTTTTATTTCACCTGTTACCATCCCCATTTTGGCTGCATTGTTAACGTGGAATTAATATGTCTATCTTATTATTATCTATTTCGTTCAGCCTGGACATTATTGATTGGCTGTGAGTGCTGGGGATGAGTTAACCCAGCACTCTCAGCCATAGATTTCATTTAGAAAGGTTGTCACAGTAAATGATTTACTGCGGGTAGGTACCAGGTTCTGACTAGTTTAATGTTATTCTTCCAAATAAAGGTGACCCATTGAAAAAAGAAAGTGATCTGGTTGTGGGTCCAGACCAAAATGCTGTTAATTAATTATATAAAGAAACATCGCAAGTGGAAGTGTCCTGGCACCCATCGAGGGTAACTACAGGTCCATCGAGCACGAGTCTCCTCCAAAAGCACAACAGAAGCATTCAAAGACTTTTGCAAACAGTTTGACTATTTACCCTGGAAGGGCACAATTGTGATGCAGTGGTTATGGTGCTTGGAGTATTCCTTTAAGCTAAGGTGCCCAGTGACATCCAAATGTAACTTTATCCTGAACTTAGATTGTATTTCATATTCACACATTCTTTTTTATGTCTCAGCCCTCCTCCAAAAATACCCAGTTTTACAATCTATCCTTCAAATGCTACACACATTTAGTCCATTCTGACAATTTCTTTCTTCCCCCCCCCCCCGCCTCCCCCCCCCCTCCTTCGACCTAGATTTCCATGTATTAACTTGTCTTTCCCTTCAACTAAACAAACACATACACACTTCAGATGGCTATTTTTACATTTTAAAATGTGGAAAACGAACATATACTCCAGAGCAGAATAGTATTACATACTTATACTTTTGTCCTGTAAAAACAGGAGTCAATACATGAACAGTGAATGGGACACCTGTATAAATAACAGAGCAAACCTAACTTCACATAACTCACTTTTAAGACCTGGCAAACATCACATCGACAAGATCATCCGTTAGTACCACTATTAGTCTGTCAGAGTCAACCGTGATCACACTTAAATCATTTAACCCTGGCATATTACATTAATCATCCTCTCTACAGTCAAATTAAGCACACTACATTATGTTTTGGAATTCAATTTACATCTTAGATAAAAGACCATATACATATTTCATACTAGACAACAATGGCATGTACCTTATAAGTATCAAGACTCTGCCAGATTTACCAAGTCTGCAATGTGAGAGAAAGCAAGGGCTGACAACAAATTATTCATATATTAACCCCTTAAAAGAAAACTATAGGGCGCCCAGATGGCAATCTCAATAAAGTGGTCTGGGTTCCATGTCCCCACCCATTTTAACCCTGTAATTAAAATTAATTAAAAACATTGTCCTTATGCAGGAATGGCAAAATCTACATTGCAGGGTTAAACTGGCTCTAATGGCGGTTAATATGACATCCATTAGAGTTGCCCATGTAAAGTAGCAAAGTAAAACAATCAGGATACCATCTTATTGGCGCAGGTTGGTGTTTTGCCGCACATGTGCACTCGCCTCCCAGTGCTTTCCTATGGGAATCAACATGGATGATCTCAGCCCAAAAGGTGGAGCTACACGGAGGATGCCGACGCTGCGATGAATGAAAGGTAAGTAAATCACATTTTTTAACGCTGGCAGCGCTGGCATGGTCACCTAAATGGCGACTATGGCACTTCAGAGTTAGGCATAACACTATAGATGTCCTTTAAAGCGGTTGGTTTATCTGAGTTTCTGAGCAGTAAGAGATTCTTAGTTCTCTTATACATATCTTCCCTTGTAATATCATATTATTAAAAGAAGTCCAAATAATTTGCCTTTAGTCCTGATGTTATATGTCTCCAATCTAAATATGTTTTAGTAGTTCTAGTAGTCAACTAGTAGAAAGAGGAAATTGCCGTATTAAACCGGCTGGTTTTGTATGCAAAATTTTGCATGCAGAGACATGAAATCATTGCATTTGGATCTTCTAACACATATGTGTAACCAGTCCCAACTGGCTACACACACCCTTACATTTTTGAGTTAAAGGGAAACTCCAGTGCCGGAAAAACGATCCGTTTTTCTGGCACTGGAGGGTCCCTCTCCCTCCCACCCCCCAATCTCTGGTTACTGAAGGGATGAAAACCCCTTCAGTCACTTACCTGGGACAGCGGCGATGTCCCTCGCTGCTGTCTCCGCCTCCGCGACGCTCCTCCCAGTGATTACGTCGGCCGGTGGGCGAGACTAATCTCGCCCACCGGCCGAGGAGACCTAATGCGCATGCGCGGAAATGCCGCACATGCGCATTACGTCTCCCCATAGGAAAGCATTGAAAAATCATTTCAATGCTTTCCTATGGGGAATAGAGCGACGCTGGAGGTCCTCACACAGCGTAAGGACGTCCAGCGACGCTCTAGCACAGGAAACCTGTGCTAGAAACTAGGAAGTGACCTCTAGTGGCTGTCTAGTAGACAGCCACTAGAGGTGGAGTTAACCCTGCAATGTAATTATTGCAGTTTATGAAAAACTGCAATAATTACACTTGCAGGGTTAAGGGTAGTGGGAGTTGGCACCCAGACCACTCCAATGAGCAGAAGTGGTCTGGGTGCCTACAGTGTCCCTTTAAATATTGAAATGGCTGAATGAGCCAATATACACATTAAACAACATTAAAACCACCTGCCTAATATCATGTAGGTCCTCCTCATGTTGCCAGAACACCTCTGATGCATTGAGGCATTGCCTCCACAAGACTTAATAACGTGCCCAATGGTATCTGGCACCAAGATATTAGCAGCAGATACTTGAAGACAGGGACGGCCTGGGAACACAATCGGCCCGGGCATTTTTTTTTAATCACAGCGGCCCACTAAGAAGGGGGCGGGGCAGAGAGGGTGTGTTTTGTCATCACCAATGACAAGCACGCCCCTCTCAAAGTGAGCATGTTGGTTCAATGCTCTTCCAGGGCAGACCATGCGGAGAGCTCTGCTGAAGAGCTCTAGCATGAGAAAAAGGCCCTGTATTTGTTCTGCACAGTGCAAGCAAATTTAATAACATGCTTGTGCTGTGTTTGGTTGCAACGTGTCTCTGGTGTCTCTATGAATGGAATACCAGGAGACAAAAGGGCCAGGAAAGAGTATTGTGCATGTGTTTGGAGCCTTGGGTGTGTAGAGTGAGCTGATTGTTGTGTGGTATTGTGTAATAAGGTCGTTTTTAGTCGTGTTGCGTTTGTGGTGTAATGTAATGCATGTGTGGCTAGGGGCTGTAGAGAGTGTGTGTGTATAGGGGATGTAGCAAGTGTGTGTATAGGTGATGTAGTGTTTGTAGAGAGTGTGTGTTTAGGGAATGTAGTATGTGTGTGTGTGCATAGGGGATCCAGAGTGTGCATGCCAGGAATGGTGTGTGTGTGCATGTCAAGAATGGTGTGTGTGTGTGTGTGCATGTGTGTGTATAGGAGATCTAGTGAGTGTGTGTATATAGCGGCTTCAGAGTGTATATTTGTATCTAGTGTGTGCAGATGATCCAGAGTTGGGTAAGGGATCTAGTGTGTGTGTGGAATGTACTGTCTAAAATAAAACTTAAAAAGAGAGCGCATAAGATAAACAAATAAATCTATGTCTATACAGATAAGCCGTCTTTTTGAACAATTAACCTAGGGCTATACAATCTGTAGACAAAGCAGTAAAGTGCAAAAATATATATATCTTAGGTATAGGATAGGTACCAGCAGCTGAAACACAAAAAGAATTTCCCAAATTCTCAAAATATAATGCAGATAACAATGCCAGCGCTTAGTGATTGTGCCCCTCTAGAATCTTTTAGGGGTATATAAGAACAATTCTAAATAATAAAAGGTACTAAAATAAACTGAATCAGTCCTTTTGGTAAAACATAGAATATAAATAAAAATAATAATAGTTTTTTTTGTACTGAGATATTAAATATACAGTGTTACACTATATTCTGTTTCCTTGTTTTTATGGTATACCCAGTACACTATGTTGTTCTACATTTATATGGACAAGATTTTGACCACCTCCCCCCAGTTACTATTATTTTTATTTATATTCTATGTTTTACCAAAAGGACTGATTTTATTTTAGTACCTTTTGTTATTTAGAATTGTTCTTATATACCCCTACAACATTCTAGAGGGGCATATTCACTAAGCGCTGTCATTGTTATCTGGAATGTAATGTGTTTAGGGGTGCAGTATGTGTGTGAGGGGTGCTGTAGTATGTGTGGGTGTGTGTGTGCATGTTTGTGTGTATATATATGTTTGGAATGTGTGTGTGGTGCAGTGTGTATGTGTAAGGGGTGCAGTGTGTGTGTGTGTGTGAGAGAGCGCGAGGGAGCTGTGTGTGTGAGAGTGCTGTGTGTGTGAGAGTGCTGTGTGTGTGAGGGTGATGTGTGTGAGGGTGATGTGTGTGAGGGTGATGTGTGTGAGGGTGATGTGTGTGAGGGTGATGTGTGTGAGGGTGATGTGTGTGAGGGTGATGTGTGTGAGAGCACTGTGTGTGAGAGCACTGTGTGTGAGAGCACTGTGTGTGAGTGTATATGTTAGGAGGGATTGTGTGTTGGAGAAAAAAATAAATAAATCAAGCATTCTATCCCCTCCCTCCCTTCTTACCTTAAGCCTGGGAGAAGGGAGAGGGGGCTAGGAGGAGGGGGCGTGCTGCCATCCCTGGAGGTGCTAGTGGTGAGTGAACTCTAGCCTGCGAGGTTTATGGCAAGACAGAGCTCCGCTGGGTCCTCTCTCCCTCCCCAGCTGGCGGCCACTTGTTAGTGATAATGGGCCGGTGAGGGAGATCTTTGATCTCCTCACCGGCCCATCATGGAATGCAGCAGGGCCGGTGCTCAGATAGCGCGGCCCTGCATGTACTAGCAGCGGAGATCCTGTGATCTCCCCTGCTGGCCTTGGCCCATGGCTATTGCGGCCCATCAGGCATTTGCCCGGTGTGCGTGATGGCCAGTCGGGGCCTGCTTGAAGCCCTGCAAGTTGCAAGCCCTCCATGGATTTGTTGTTCCAGCACATCCCACAGATACTCAATTGGATTGAGAAGTGGGGAATTTGGAGGTCAAGTCAACACCTTGAATTCTGTGTCATGCTCCTCAACAATGTTTGCAGTGTGGATGGGGTGAATTCTCCTGTTGAAAGAGGCCACTGCCACCAGTGAACACCATTGCCATGAAGGGATGTATGTTTTCTGCAACGATCTCTAAGTAGGTAGCACGTGTAAAAATAACATCCATATAAATGCCTGGAGGCAACAGAACATTGCCCAGAGCATAACACTGCTTTCGGCCTGCCTCCTTCTCTCTTCTCAATCAATTCCTTTGGTAAACAATGCATACACACTCGGCAATCCACCTGAGCTAGAAGAAAATTACATTCATCAGACCAGGCAACAATCTTCCAATGTTCTATTGTCCAGCTCACATCCCCATTAAAGGCACTTTTAGAGTTGGACAGATGACATCATGGGCACTCTGACGCGGCTACACAGCAAACTGCAATGCACTGTGTGTTCTGGCATCTTTCTATCATGGCCAGTATTACAGTTTTCAGCAATGTGATCTACAGTAGCTCTTCTGTGTGATTGGATCAGGTGGGCTAGCCTTTGCAGCCCATGTGCATCAATGAGCTTTGGGCAACCAAGGCCCTGATGCCACTTTGCAGGTTCTCCTTCCTTGCACCACTTTTAGTAGGTACTCACACTGCATACCGGGAACACCCCACAAGACTTGCCGTTTTGGAGATGCTCTGACCCAGTCGTCTAGTCATCACTATATCGCCGTTGTCAAAGTCACGCAGAACCTTTCGCTTGCCCATTTTTCCTGCTTCCAACACAACTGACTGATCACTTTCTGCCTGATATAATTCAGCCCTTGACAGATGCCATTGTAACGATATAACCAATGTTATTCACTTCACCTGTCAGAGGTTTTAGTGTTGTAGCTGATCAGTGTATGTTCAGCTACATCGCTTAAGTACAGGAATGGTCTCATTTAAAGTTTGCTGCTTTTTATTTTTGAAGAATAAAACAAATAACGGTGTTTTGTTTGAGTGCTGGACTATTTTTTGGCACAAATATATATATTACATACACACACACACATATCCGTGCACACATATGTATACATATAGATCAATCTAAATATCAGTATTATCTTAAATAATGACATCCCAGTGAGAATGGTTTAAAGGTTTACATTTCTATTTCCCTGGCCTATAAGGCTCCGAGTGATGAAAAGTGATCAGTTGACTGTTTACCCCTCTGGCACTTTAAGAGTTAAACTGCTGTCACCTTCCATAAACAAATAGCCTGTCACTTTCCCTCTGTTTCTCATAAGCACCCTGACGAGATTACTATTAGACTATTCTTGTTAGTGGCCCTTTGAGAATCTGAGTTATGGGTGATGAAAGAAGATAAAAGCACATTCCTATTTTATTTCTCTCCTATGTTACTCTGACTCACATGTAAACTTTTAGTGCAGATACAGCTAAGTTTAATGTTAGTCATTGCATCACACCCTCCTTTAAAACAAATGGAGTGAAACATTATTATGTTGTTTGGTGGATAATGAATTCAAATAATAATGTTATAGTGGGACCAATATTTTTTAGAAGGCTGTATGAGAGCGGTTACTTTGTTTTGTGTAAATGTGGGGTGGCTGTAAGTGCTGTATATGTCTGTGTGTAATATGAGTGGCTGTGGGTGAGTAGCTATGTGTGTGACTTTGTGAGTATATGGCAGTGATATGTTTGATTAGCTTTTAGTGATGTGTGCGGCAGTGTATGATGTGTATCTGTGAATATGTGTGGGTACCTGTGAGTGCTGTTGTGTGTGTTGAGGGTTGCTGGAAGGCTGTGTGGGCAGATGAGGTGCGGTGAGAGAGTAAGGAAGGTGATATTGGAGTAATATACCTGTGGAGAGAAAGATATGTTGGAGTGATAGGAGTGGGGATGGAAGGGAGGGTTGGAAGTGATTGGAGGTTGTAGAGCAGGAGGTATGAGTTGGAGTTATAGCAGGTTGAGGAGGATGGGAATGATCAGAGGATGGGAGAGAGGGAGGGATGGCTGAGAGTGATGGGAAGAGGGAGAGTTAGTTGGGTATGATACAAGGATTAAAAGAGAGTGAGGGATAGGTTTGGAGAGGTAGGAGGATGGAATGAGAGGAATTGAATGGGGAGATGGGGTGAGAGTGATAGACGGATGGGATAGAGCGGAAGGCTGAGTGACAGGAAGATGAGAAGAGAGGGAGGGAGAGGTGGCAGTTATATGAATATGGGGAAAAGGGAGAGATGGATGAGTGGTAGTGATAGGAGTATTAGGTGAGAGGAAGGGATGGGTGTGAGTGATGAGAAGGGAGGGGTGGATTTGGGGTGATATGAGGATGGAGTGAGAGGGATGGATAAGAGATAGAAGTTGGTGAGGGATTAGTTGCAGTAATGGGAGTAGTGATATGAAGAGAGAGAAGATGGGTGAGCAGCGTGGAAGGCATGAGTTGGAGTGATAGGGGAAGAGGAAGAGCAGAAGGATTAATGAAAAGATGGGTGTAATAGGAGGAGAGGAATAAATTAGGTGGCAACAATAAAACACAGAGTTCCACATTACACAATATAGTGATATGGAGCTCTGTGCAGTGTTTCATTTTCACAATTTGTCTGCCAATAATTTTATGTTAAATTAAAGCATTGCTGCTTAGTTTACCATTGGTAGTATAGTGGAGCAGACAGGGCGGATCCACAACCTAATCTAGAGAGGGGCACTGATTATTTAAAGGAACACTTCAAGCACAATAAACATTACAGCTCTCTGTAGTGGTTATAGTGCTAGCTCACTTAAGTATATTTTCAGCCTCGAGTACATTTTCTTTCAAAAAGTTAAAATTCTATCTTTGCTGCATGCAATGTCCTTTTGAATACTAGTTTACAGAACACAAAGTGTACAGAACACATCGATCCAAAAGGCAGACATGCTGGCATAATTCCATTCATTAGCCATCTGGCATTAATCCATTCATTAGCCAGCTGTACAGTGCAGATGCAAAAACTGGATGTAATTCAGAAAAGCACAGGTGATAAACTACTCAATGTAGCACAACTGTTAGCAGTGCAATTTTAAGCAGAATCCAAACAGGAGATGTCTGCAAAAACAAACAAAAAAGCAAAAACACAAATGCAGCCATCAGCAAAACATTACAATACGTGGACATCAATGTAAAGTTATTTTGAAGCAGTGACTATCACTTCCCTGGAAATTATACCATTTCCTCAAATATGGCACTTGGTTCCAGGACATAGCAATTTCGATTTCTATGCTTAATTGTATTTTTCAGACCTCAAAACCATGGATCTGTTAAATACAGTCAATATGTAAACATTACAATTTCTGGGTTACACTTCGAATACACAAGTCATTGTTTATTATTTGGAGCAATGTACATTTGGAAATTACACATAAAAGGCAATGGAAATGTGGGTATATTCAATCGAAACATAGGTCAATGATTTGCAAGTTTAAATTGTTTCAAAATCTGTCCAACCTAATTGCTCATGAATATCTTGTTAATGTAGACACCCTGCCCATTAGGGAAAAGGAGGTGAAAATACTTTGTAAGGCTTCTTTGGGTCAGTCACATCAAATGTCCAAGGAAAATGTAAAGTGAAATATTCTAGGAGTCAGGGATGGGACATGCAAATACCTGGCCTAGTCAGAAAATGGAATGTGAAATTTTCTTGCCTCTTCAGCAGACCTTTGGTCTAAAACAGCTGAAGCTCTATAGAGGGTGGGTAAGTTTTACATCTGACCTCCTTAGAGAATGGAAGGGAATGTAAGACAAGGACTTAAAACCATATGTTTTAACTTAGAATATAGAAGGGGAAGACCAAGCTAAAAGTTCTGCATTTACAGAAGTCCTTAACAAAGACAGACTTTTATATACGTATTTGTATTTTACTTAAGCAACGCATAATGAAATACAATTTAGTTATTTAGGTAGTAAGAATCATTGTGAGCTTCAATTCAAATCCTGAAGTGATTGGTATCCCTGATAATTGATATAAAAGAGCAATTATATATAGACCATAGGATATAAAAGCGGCAATTAATCCCACTTAATAGATGCATGCAGAAAAATGTAATTAATAGTATAAGAGATCTCATTCATACAGAATTTGTAAAACAATTTTTTAAAAATAACTAATGCTTCAGGTCAATAGACTGCATGTATCTGAAAAAAAAACTGAGAAAATATATATTGATCTGTGTGATTCTTGGTGAATGCAATTTAACCTATATGAGTTTTTTTGAGACCAATTTAACCTATAGGAGACCAATTTTATCACATGACAGGAGGCTTCATATTTTGCTTTACTCTCTTTACTAAAACTCCATAGCAGTAAAGAAAGTGAATAAACGTTTTAACCAATCAAAATGCAAATAGGGAGTATATTATTTCAGTCAACAGGCTCCTCCCCCTCTTTCTTTACTGCTCCATCGCAGACAGGTCAGAGTTTTTGGCTCTTCCCTATTTTACCTCATGTGAATGTTTTTATTTACCTTTTTCCTCATGATATACTATTTTATTATCTAACTTTTATTATCTATATAATTCTGCTATTTTCTGTAGTCTCTAAACCGTTTTTATCCTACTATCTATCCTAATGTTTAGTACCACCGGGGTTACTTCACCCTAGTGGTAGTTTACCTCTCTCCTTTCTGCTCGGGTTTTTTCCCTGCATCCTTCTTTTTTCCCCACCTTGCCGCCGCTCGGAGGCTATTCTCCGCCGCGTTTTCCGCGGCCCTATTTCAGCCGTGGTTTCCTTCTCGCGGCGGCCATTTTTAATCCCGCGTCTCGCGAGATTACGGCCGCCATTTTAGGACCGCAGCAAATTGCCGCGAAACCTCAGAACGGCAAGTTCAACGGACACTGCAAGCCTTTCTACAGTCTGCTACAAGAGGTCAGTCACTCAAGCTGTTTAAAGGCACATCAGGTATTAACCTGTGCCTGACTGGGGTGCTGCCCTATATATTGTGCTGCTAAGGAGGTCGCTTTGTGGCCACCTCTGTCATACTGGGTGAGGCCCAGAATACATTTAAAAATCCCAACAAGTGGTCTATTTGCCCTGCTGGGGCCTAGTGGTTACATTGGACATTATACACCCTGCTGGGGTGATTATATAAATCGGATTACTATCCTGCTGGAGCTTAATCTCCAACATACCACTACTCATACCCTGCTGGGGTATCATTTTTATTACAACCCTGCTGGGGTTATCTGGCTTACATTTGACCAGTTACTATACCGTCTAGACCCTGCTGGGGTACTCGGTTTTATTATTATTATTATTATTTATTCTAATAACCCTGCTGGGGTCCCGATTGTACTACTATACAAAATTTACGTTATTGCACCCTGCTGGGGTATTGCATAGCGATATTACTACAGTCTATATCGACTAAAATACAGCAGACTGACCTCTACCACGCCCTGTGCCAATCATATACCCAGACACCATGGAGACCTCTCAAACCACAGATCTCCAAAATATGGTGAACGAGGCCGTTTCTGCCTCAATGGAGAAAGTCCTCTCCAAAATGATGGCCTCTGGCTCCGACAAGAGGAAACCATCTAAAGCCCACCCATCCCGCCATGACTCCGATTCTGATGCACAAGAATCTCACAAAAGCCCTGAAACTCTCACGGGCAAACGCCAGTGGAAAGGCGAAAAAGACCACTCACATAAAAGTAAAAACCCCGCTAAACGCGCTAAACCCATCTTTGCCACCATCACGAATCCCCAACACGACTACTCTTCGGATGAAGAACAGTCCCAAACTAAACCCATGGCCATTTTAGATGAATGGCAAGCGGACGACTCAGACTCTAATGAAGGTGGTTGGGGTTCAGACTCCGGATCCCAATCATTTTTTCCGCAACACACATTCATGGGAGAACCCCAAGACCAAGATAATGCGGATAACCCGCAAGAGGATGAAGACACCATCCTTGACCCACTGGGACAAAAACTTTTTGACCCAAGAAAAATTAGACACCCTCGCTCAAGCGATTGGACACCTCCTGACCACCTAGCGAGGTTTATGCACCTCTGGCTACGAAAGCCCATGGACAAAACGGTCCGCAACCGTTTGAGGTCAGAATGCCCAAGGCCTTTTCTACCCGACCACGTGGCGGACACGCCAGAATTTGACCAAGTGATGACAACTTTTATGTCACGAGGTGGCCGTGACCCACGAAAAGGCGTGGAAAAAGGGTTTAGAGGGGTTCAAGATAAACTTCTGGACTCGGTGGGACCACTATCCAGAATTATGTACTTGGCTGATGATGTTCTAGCAAAAGCCGATCAATTTGACCCTACTATGGTGCGCGAATGGGCGCATGACGTGCGGGAATGGGCACAAAGGTGCTTTTGTTTTGTGGGTAATGCCAATGTCGCCTTATCATCTGAGCGACGCAAAGCAGCACTTCTCCGCATTGACGGAAAATTGGTGGAGTTGGGCACCAAGGAGTTAGGTCCTATGGCACAGGGCAAGCTTTTCGGAGAACAATTTCTCAAAGAACTAAGCAGACATGTTAACGTATACACATCCCTGAACTAGGCTCAATCATCAATGAGAAGAGTCTTTAGACAAAACCCCTCTAGGGGTGTTTTTGGACGGGCTGGCCGCCAAAGGGGCCGTGCTGCCAGCCGCTTCTGGCCCTCAGGCCCCAGAGCTACAAGACCACAGCCCTTTTACCCAGAGATGGGATACCGACCATCTTCCTACACACGAGGCGCAGACAGAGGTCGCGGACCACGCACTCGAGGCAGAGCACGTTTCTCCGCAGGTAAGCAACCAACTCACTCATGTTTCCCTTCCAATGCATACAGCAGGTCGCATATCTCTTTTCTTCCAGGAATGGACTTCAATATCCGCGGACGCATGGATCCTACAGACAGTACGAGGCTACGTCATAGACTTCGTAGACCAACCCCGACAGACGGAAATACCACGTCCCATCAACTGCTCAAGAAAAGACAAATCTCTCATCAACGAAGAACTACAAACCCTATACTCAAAAGGCGCGATAGAACCCGCGTCCGAACCTCGAGGTTTCTTCAGCAACATCTTATTAGTCAAGGAGAAAACGGGTGATCTACGACCAGTCATAAACCTACGACAACTCAACCAATACGTCACTTACAACCATTTCAAGATGGAAGGCATACATCTGTTAAGAGACCTCCTACAAGACAAGGATTGGTTCACGAGACTGGATCTCAAGGACGCGTATCTATCAGTACCCGTCCATCACTCCTGCAGACAATACCTTCGTTTCCATTGGCAAGGCCGTCCCTGGCAATTCACGTGCCTCCCCTTCGGCCTCAGTTCGGCCCCTTGGTGTTTCACCAAACTGCTGAAACCCGTGGTTGCACATCTTCGAGCTCAAGGCATTCGTTGCATTATATACCTGGACGACCTCCTTCTGTTCTGCTCAGACAGACTCAGACTGATACAACACACACGCTACACCACGGATCTCCTATCATCCCAGGGCTTCACAGTGAACTTTCAAAAATCAGCTATCTCCCCATCACAAACAGTTCAATTTCTGGGATTCGAGATAGATTCCACCTCCAGCACTCTACGGCTACCGACGGCAAAAATCTCAGCCATTCGCAAGGAATTACGCAGGGCCATCCGCTCCCACACCATTCCACTCCGCACCCTCGCACGCATCGTAGGGCTTCTCTCGGCCTCCATTCAAGCTATATTTCCAGGTCCACTTCACTACAGGGCAATGCAACGCCTCAAAGCTTCCTTTCTCAGGGAAAACCCCTCATACGATCAGCCGGTCCCGATGACAGAGGAAGTCAGAGACGAACTCAGATGGTGGCTGGACAGCATGGAAGCATGGAACGGCCGAGCCATCTTCGGGAAAGCTCCCGACATGATATTAGAATCAGACGCCAGCCTCTGGGGATGGGGAGCGACGAGCGAAAATATATCGACAGGAGGTGCTTGGACATCCCAAGACCTCAACTTACATATAAACTGCCTAGAACTCCTAGCCGGGTCTTTCGCGATCCGAAGCCTAGCAAAGGACAAGTCGGACTGTTGCATCCTACTCCGGATGGACAACATTTCCGCAGTCCGTTACATCAACCGCCTAGGAGGAGCCCGCTCACGTCTCCTATCAGAAATAACAAAATAAATTTTCGACTTTTGCCTACCCCGCAACATCTCCCTCACGGCGGAATACCTCCCAGGAGAGACAAACCTCACGGCGGATTGGTTCTCACGCCACTGGCGGGACACCAGCGACTGGAAATCTTCAGCTGCATTGCGGAACGCCTAGGTCCACTCCACTTGGACCTGTTTGCGTCCCGCAACAACAGACAAACGAAATTATACTTCAGCTGGCTCCCGGACCCGGAGAGCGCAGCAGTGGATGCATTCCTACAACCTTGGCCGATCACAGGAGCCTACGCCTTCCCTCCCTTCGCCATGATAGCGAGGACCATACACTATCTGAAGAATCAGCAAACCTCACTAGTACTCATCACTCCACTATGGAGGGGACAACCATGGTTCCCAGATCTCCTAGCTCTATCATGCCACGATCCCCTTCTACTACCTCATCATCAATACATTCTAACAGATCCAAAAGGCAACCCTCATCCACTAATCCTAGACAACCATCTCCATCTGGTGGTTTGGACGCTTTCAGGGGCTCCTGGCAAGTCGGCGAACTATCGCAGGCTGCTAAAGAACTGCTATGGGACTCATGGGCACCCGGAACCAGAAGATGCTATCTATCCGCCTGGAATTCCTGGTCCACTTGGTGTCTGGAACGGAACTTCGATCCATTTACGGCCCCTGTTTCAGCCATTTTGAACTTCCTATCTCACCTTTTCTCATTAGGACGTTCTTACAGATCACTTAATGTAATTCGCTCAGCTATTTCAGCAGCCCACGTCCCCATACAAGGGATTCCAGTTGGCAAAGAACCACTTGTATGCCGACTCCTGAGAGGCATTCGATTACAACGTCCCCCAGGGCCCAAATACTCTCAATTCTGGGACGTCGACGTAATCCTCCGATTCCTGAAAGACTGGCCAACTAACGACAGACTCTCCCTCCGTCAATTATCAGCAAAACTCACAGTCTTGCTCTGCCTGGTCTCCTTCCGCAGAGTGTCAGACATACGAGCACTGGACATAGACGCTTTTTCAATCTCTCCAGAAGGAGTTACATTCCGGATATCTCGTCGCACTAAGACGGACTCCACATCTGTGTTTTATCCTTTCTTCCCTACAGAACCGCAACTCTGCGTTGTCTCCACACTACAACAGTACGTGGAAACCACCCTACCTCTTCGGTCTACACCATCAGGTCAACTCCTAGTATCATACGTCAGACCACATGTCCCCATCACTTCCACCACCCTAGCAAGATGGGTTCGATGGTTACTATCGCTAGCCGGTGTGGACACTACATTCGGAGCCCACTCAGTACGCGGAGCAGCAGCATCCTCAGCCTTCATGGCGGGTGCCTCCTTAACGGATATCCTACGCTCCGCTGATTGGTCCAGGGAATCGACATTCCGCACCTTCTATTTCCGTCCGAATTCCAGTGCTGCCATGTCTCTGATTCTACAGCGTTAAAAATGCAAAATATGAAGCCTCCTGTCATGTGATAAAATTGAAGATTATGCTAGCGCTAGTGTACTTATAATCTTAATTTTAATAATGACAGGAGGCGAGTATTTTCCCACCCTTCCCACCCGGGAGGAGGGGAACTACTCTATTCATACTCTAATCATACTTCTCTACATTTCTTCATTCTTCTGTTTTCTTCATACTCCTTGAATCTTATGTTCATAAGGTAGTCACTGTTGTCATTAGCCTATTTAACTACCAGTAGTCTATACACTGAATATACAAATTAAATTATGGCAATGTAATCCGATGGATCAATGTCATGACTACAAACAGTTTCAAGACCGGTGCCTAACCTTTCTCATATTCTCTTTTCAGTTTAAGTGTGAAAGAAGTTGGAACATCTACGGCATGACCATAACGATATTTCTCATCATATAAAGACCAAGCATCGGAAGTTCTCCGGTTGGTGCCTGTTTTTTCTTCCTAATCAACCCAAGAAGTTCATCATTCCCGTTGGATTCCATTACGGATGTTCGTTACAGACTTTATGACTATTTTCTTCCCTGTTCCGATGTTCGCTTCCGAAAGAGGGGGAGGAGCCTGTTGACTGAAATAATATACTCCCTATTTGCATTTTGATTGGTTAAAACGTTTATTCACTTTCTTTACTGCTATGGAGTTTTAGTAAAGAGAGTAAAGCAAAATACTCGCCTCCTGTCATTATTAAAATTAAGATTATAAGTACACTAGCGCTAGCATAATCTTCAATTTTGTTTAATGTTAAAGGTATGATTTCCAGTTGCATTTTTAGATCCCATTGATTTTCTTATTGGATACAATGAGAAATATATATTTTCAACAGAATTCAGCTGCAACAGAAATTACAGCCTAAGATCTTTAAATAGGTATAAATGGCGAATAAAGGAGAAGGTTCTTTATGAGAGTTCAAAGGGCATTACAGGTTGTAATAAGGGGGGTATTTTAAGATAACGAATAACATTGTAGCATCATTGTTAGGAAGCCTAGAACTGTAATATTTAAGGAACAAATTCTCTGCACAGGAACCACTTTTAATATCCCTTCCATGTTCACTTAGAAAATAATCTATTTTCTCTCTCTTCCCACCTTAACCCTTCCCCTCCTAATAACACACATAAATGTTTTTTTACTGTCACTTACATTGCAAATTAAATTTAGTCCAGGAATGACTACCTACCTACCTACAAAGTAAAAAAAATCCCTGCCAGGAACCTAATTCTACTCATTTAATGTCTGCAAATGTACTGACAATGTTAACTCCCTTCTCCTTCCAAACATTAAAGAAGGTTTCAATGGGTCAGACCATTACTACAGTCTGACAAGAGAAAAGAGTGAATGAGCAGTACCATTTCACTGTTAGCATTACATTATCACTCCAGAGATTGACAAAAAGTGTGATACTGCATTTTAAATATTTTATTATAGAACTATACGATTTAACTGTACTTCATATATGTGAGCTTTGTGTTCAAATACAGATATTCTTTCTATATTCACTTCCTATTTTCAGAAAGCTGTACAGCTGGTTATGCCATCAGGGTATTTACAAATACTTATAAGGCTTTTTATTGATCTCATTTTGTCATACCTCCTGTGAGGAAAATAGTATTTTTGCTTTTATATAAACATTTAAGACCCTGCGTAAAATATTAAAGGATATTGTATACTGTACAAAGAATACTCCCTTGGAAAAAAAATATTAAAATACATTCCATAAACGAAAAAAATTAAAAATATATATATATATATATATATATATATTTAATTTTATTTACATAATTACATTTTTTAAGTGTGTGTAAAAAGCTATTCATACTTAAAACAGCTGTTTCATTTACGGTTATATACTAGCTATGCATCCTATGTTTCGAATAAACATTATGCCACTATATTTTTCAACCCCTAAAGTATTGTAGTGAATGGGTTCAACATTGATGGCTGTATAACCACAGGCTGAGGAGAATGCTAGTAAATGAGTGATGAATTAAAGAAGCATGGGCCTGTATTACAAATTATGGACTGAATAAAATGAGGACTTTATACAAATCGTAGGCAACCAATTTCAACAATCAGTAAACACAGAGGGATAGCAAAGAGTGGACAAGCACTGAGAGTTTTAAGGCAGGTAAAGTATAGGCAGCAAACACTGAATATAGGGACCCTACTATAACCCAGCTGAATATTGACTAATAATACAGAAATAGGGTGCGCCAAATCGCTAAAGGCCAGACCAGACTCCAGGTGTTCCTTTGGAAGTGGCCACAAGAAAGTATATATTTGAGGAACGTCTCTGGAAGCAATTAAGCACACACTCCTCTGGAATACTACCATTAGTGGGGACAGTACCACCTACGCTGTCAAGATCGAGCAAATTTACTGATCTCGAAATTGTAAGTACATTTTCAACCTTTTTCTTATATATCACAATACAGAAAGCACTATAACTTGCTTTCTCTCTTCCATATATCTGTATGCTGTTTGGAGAACTAGTGACCTGGCTATATCTCTAGATGGGGATGGTACCACCTCATACATGAAAATTTGAGCTTTAATTAAAAGCTTTCAACTTGTGAGTGCATCTCTTATTTTTTGGCACCTTGGGCACCTCATATATGCATTATTACACTATTAGATCTTATTTTGTCATTGCATGATGTTGAATTACGGGAGTGACCATATCTATACCTACATCCACCAGCGAGAATAATACCACTACACGTTATTACTAGGGCCTTTATGAAAGTTCTACACCATGTGAATGGGCTCTTACGCACGTTGTTGTCTATTATCCACTCATTGTATCAAATACTATGCTATCAGTATTTTCTCACAGAAAGTCTCGGCAGTGTTAGAATGGGAGGGTTTGCCAAGGCTGTAGACAAGAGAACTGCAGGTTTTGCATACGTTTGTTTTTTTAAAATATACCCCCCCAGAGAATGGGGCAGTCGAGTTTCCCTTTCAGGAGTACCAATTTCCCCGGATAAATAATGATAAATAGTAATTATACCTACACTCGAACCAATATTATACATTTTAAGAAATCTCCTTAACTTACAGGAGCTCCTGGAAAATCATCAGAGAGTTCATAGGGTTCCTCAGGAATCCAGTGTCCACGCTCCAAAGACCACAAAACCTGAAACAAGATAAAACACATAAGTCTTTATACAAAAATATTCTAAAAAGTCAAATAATCTAGAAATTTGAAATGGAATCTGTGTCAGTATGTGCATTCTGAACATCCAATCTTTTAATACTCCTGAAGGTAAGTATGTGTAAAATGGAATTATGTCTCAAGAGTTTACATTAAACATAGTTTTGAAGTTGAGTAAGACTTTTTCATTGGCAATTACATTTAATATGACATTCTTCAAAGCCTCTTAAATCTTAACGTAAAGCATTTCCATGTACTCCTACATAGAGCATTTCTCTGCCTCTCCACCAACCAGGCACATATACAATTAACTACTAAACGTGTAGAGAAATATGCCCACATGTTAATGACATAATTTGTTCCAAAGACAAAACTACATTGACTGCAAGGTACATAATAGGGTTTGTATACTAAATGGGAAATGGTGGTGAATGGAAATCAATTTAAAAAAAATCAGGCTGAAATGATCAAGCTGTAACCAGAGTTGGGTAATTTTTCCAAATAAGCTATTTTCACCACACATTTGCAATTCCCTTGTATAATGTGCTCTAAATCACTGTATAGTGAATAGGCCGTATTCTTTCCTTGTAATACATTACAATCTACGATATGTTTCAAATTTGCCATTAATGTTGGTGTGTGCGTTTAAAATATATCCAAATAATACAGGTATTTCATTAGATAATGCATGTTTGTAGATCAATATTCCGAAACGTTAATGAAATATCGATTTCAAGTTTAAAGCGGCACTGTCATGCCGAACTTACCTTTCCTCAATCTCTTCCTCTTCTACCCCTCTCTCAGGATCTGTTCTTCTTTTCTTCCTGTCTTCTTTAGTTTTCTTTAAAACCATAAGACAAAGTAGGGACTCTTTGTCTTATGGGATTCCTCCGCTTGACCAGCTCTGACCAGCGGAGGAGCAAAGTGTGCTTCATTTCCGCTGGTCAGAGCAATTTTCCCATGATCCCTAGCTTTCCTCCCTGTTCCCACAATGCTTCCTGTCAGTATTGCCAAACGTCCTGTCACTTAGACAGAACGCCGGCAAAACTGCCGAATTGCATCCTAACAGAATTCTCCATTGGTGTTAGGATGCAATTCGGTACTTTGTTTGTATCGGAATTTCATTCAAATGAATGAAACTCCGATCCTATTCATTGCTGTGGCTGCATCTTGCAGCCGCTTAGTAGATAACTCCCTAATTCCCACGGTATCAGGGAGCTATCTACTAAAAGGCTGAAAGACCTGAATTGGTCTTTCAGCCAAATTTACTAACACTAAGTAAAGATTACTTAGTATTAGTAAATAATATGCCCCTACTCGCTATACCGCGAGTAGGGGCATGTCTAGTAAGCAGTGAGCAACCTACTGTCCCCCCCCGGCCCCCACCCCTGCGCGGTGGGTGGGGGCCCTAATAAAACAATAAGGGGGGGGGGACCTACTGTCCTCCCCCCCGGCCCCCACCCCTGCGCGGTGGGTGGGGGCCCTAATAAAACAATAAGGGGGGGGACCTACTGTCCTCCCCCCCTGGCCCCCACCCCTGCGCGGTGGGTGGGGGCCCTAATAAAACAATAAGGGGGGGGGACCTACTGTCCTCCCCCCCTGGCCCCCACCCCTGCGCGGTGGGTGGGGGCCCTAATAAAACAATAAGGGGGGGGGACCTATTGTCCTCCCCCCCTGGCCCCCACCCCTGCGCGGTGGGTGGGGGCCCTAATAAAACAATAAGGGGAGGGGACCTATTGTCCTCCCCCCCTGGCCCCCACCCCTGCGCGGTGGGTGGGGGCCCTAATAAAACAATAAGGGGGGGGACCTACTGTCCTCCCCCCCGGCCCCCACCCCTGAGCGGTGGGTGGGGGCCCTAATAAAACAATAAGGGGGGGGGACCTACTGTCCTCCCCCCGGCCCCCACCCCTGAGCGGTGGGTGGGGGCCCTAATAAAACAATAAGGGGGGGGGACCTACTGTCCTCCCCCCCCTGGCCCCCACCCTTGCGCGGTGGGTGGGGGCCCTAAATGACCCCCCCCCCCCATCAAGGTGACTAGGGGTCCCAAGCCCCTAGTCACCCCCCACCCAAAACATTCTATCCCCTACCTACCCCCCTCACCCTAAAAATAGTGAGGGGGGAATAAAATAACTAACCTGTAAAAAAAAAAAAAATTAAACTTACCATTTGACGTCTTCTTTTTTCTAAATTCTTCTTACTTCAGCCCCCCAAAAGGCCAAATAAAAATCCATAAACCCGTCGCACTTTGAACTTTCCCACGCTGTGTAAAATGACACAGAGCACTGTGATTGGATGGTTTGAAATCCATCCAATCACAGTGCTCTGTGTCATTTTACAAGCGTGGGAAAGTTCTTTGGAATTTTCCCACGCTTGTAAAATGACACAGAGCACTGTGATTGGATGGCTTGAAAACCATCCAATCACAGTGATCTGTCATTTTACACAGCGTGGGAAAGTTCTTTTGAATTTTCCCACGCTGTGTAAAATGACACAGAGCACTCTGATTGGCTTAAACCAACCAATCATTGTGTTCTAAGCCTAATTGCAGGGCGGGGCAAGGCTTTATAAGCCTTGACCCGCCCTGCGGAGCTCAGTACGCGGCGTGCCCTCCATGGGTGAAGATGGATTAATTTTTGTTTGCGCTCGTTTTTTTTTTTTTTTAAAGTGCGACGGGTTTATGGATTTTTATTTGGCCTTTTGGGGGGCTGAAGTAAGAAGAATTTAGAAAAAAGAAGACGTCAAATGGTAAGTTTAATTTTTTTTTTTTTACAGGTTAGTTATTTTATTCCCCCCTCACTATTTTTAGGGTGAGGGGGGTAGGTAGGGGATAGAATGTTTTGGGTGGGGGGTGACTAGGGGCTTGGGACCCCTAGTCACCTTGATGGGGGGGGGGGGTCATTTAGGGCCCCCACCCACCGCGCAAGGGTGGGGGCCAGGGGGGGAGGACAGTAGGTCCCCCCCCTTATTGTTTTATTAGGGCCCCCACCCACCGCGCAGGGGTGGGGGCCAGGGGGGGAGGACAGTAGGTCCCCCCCCCTTATTGTTTTATTAGGGCCCCCACCCACCGCTCAGGGGTGGGGGCCGGGGGGGAGGACAGTAGGTCCCCCCCCCTTATTGTTTTATTAGGGCCCCCACCCACCGCTCAGGGGTGGGGGCCGGGGGGGAGGACAGTAGGTCCCCCCCCCTTATTGTTTTATTAGGGCCCCCACCCACCGCGCAGGGGTGGGGGCCAGGGGGGAGGACAATAGGTCCCCCCCCTTATTGTTTTATTAGGGCCCCCACCCACCGCGCAGGGGTGGGGGCCAGGGGGGGAGGACAATAGCCCCCCCCCCTTATTGTTTTTATTAGGGCCCCCACCCACCGCTCAGGGGTGGGGGCCGGGGGGGAGGACAGTAGGTCCCCCCCCCTTATTGTTTTATTAGGGCCCCCACCCACCGCGCAGGGGTGGGGGCCAGGGGGGGAGGACAATAGGTCCCCCCCCTTATTGCCATTTTTTTTTTTTTTTTACAGTGAGCAGCCACAGGCTGCTCACTGTTTAGTGGACATACCCCTACTCGCGATATAGCGAGTAGGGGTATTGGGGAGATTTTAATCTCCCTTGTCCTATTATGGGGGTCATATTGACCCCCATAGAGTGAGGGGGGACATGGGGGGCTTAGGAAGTGGCGAGGAGCACTGCTCCCTGCCGCTTCTATAGTTACATATTACAAGGAGGGAGCTGCAAGCCGGTAGCTCCCTCCTTGTAATAAACTGAACGAACAAACGAACACTGATACTCAGTGTTAGTTTGTTCATCTGATTTTTTCTATTCATTCATTCGTCTGTCTGATGAATGAATGAATAGGTGAAATTCCCGTTCGCATGTCCAGATGTTTCACTGGGCATGTGCGGGAATCTCACAGTCTGTGTAGTGTGGGTAGATGACGTGTCCCACAGGGACTTCACCTACCCACACAAAGATGGCGGCGCCCTGAATAAAGATCGGGGCAGAAGATAAAGAATTAAAAAGAGGTAATGTGGGGGGCTTAGGGGCATTTGGGGGTGACTAGGGGGTCGATTGGATGTAGTGGAGGCGGGAGGGGGGTTAAAAAAAAAACGGGATTCGGCATGACAGTGCCGCTTTAAAGCAAAAAAAGAGTCAAGTTCTCTTTCAGCTTGAAATAAAGAGAGAATTTCAAAAAGTTTTAGACTAGTTGCTACCTATACAATATGGTCTTTGTTTATTATTGGTTTTGTGCATGTACTTAACACTACAGTAAGATTCTTATTTGTGCATGCATTGATACGTTGGGCTGACAATGCATTTTCATACCTTAAGGTAAAAAAAATGGTTTGAAATATATCAATCCCATATATGTTTGTGTATATTGTTCCTTCAATAACAAGAAAAAGTTGCCTTCAAGCATCAGATTAATTTTTGTCCTTTTCTAGTTTTCTCACCCTAAGTAGACCCCTGATGTCTGCTGCCAAATCTGAATTTTTAACGTACCTAAACATTATTATTTAACTAAAAGCATTACGATGGAATATTTTATAGTACAGATAAGATGTCTTAAGATATTACACTATATGTATACCTTTAAAATAAAACTGCTTTCTTACATAAGTAAAAAATAAAAAAAAAAGAACAGGCAGGAAGATACTTGGACGCTAGAGTTGTGCATGCATTTATAAGGGCTTAGGGAGATTTGGGGTTGGTCTTTTTCTACTTTCCTTCTTAGTTATTTAGTGAAGTACTGCCTCCCTGGATTAAAGTGCAGAGGTAAATCTTCAGTTACGTACAGCTTCTATCCATATAAAACATATATTGAATAATTTATACCGTTACAATTAACTTTCTTTTTTCTTCTAACAAACCTTAAAGGGTTACTCCAACCACCATGGACACTTCAGTGATTAGAAGTAGTCATGGTGGTAGGATAACGTATGTGCACTGTTTTCGGCTTGAAACAGTGCACCTACTGAGGTATTGGCAATTGTGTTCTAGAGGCTAGTTGCACCCCCAGCACATGTGACATTGGTAGCCCAGATCCAATTGGCAATGCCGGTACACTGAATGCTGGCAACAGATGTAAAAAACGTCCCCTTTCAGGTAGAACGCCCACAAGTGGAAGATAGCTTTCAATTCCCTCCTGCCTCCCTCCAAAGGTCCCAATATTACATATTACACAAAAAAGTCCTCACCACTTTAAGGGGTTAAAATAACTATTTGCGTCATAAATCTATTTTAGTTGTGATATACTGGGTGAATTATAAGACATTTTGCTAACTTGACATCTATAGTTGCAAGCAAACTATTTGCTTATCTATTCTAGACTATCTGCATAGTCTCCCTTCCTGAGTCCATTTTTTAAGGTCAATAATACAAAGATTTAACAGGTTTTAAATAATTTATGAGCTAAATGTTTGTTGAAAATTGTTTTTTTTTTGTTCCTTCTATTAAAGGAAATAATCTGTTCTACTTTTTGTTGTATTAAAGCAACACTATAGTCAACTAAACAACTTTAGCTTAATGAAGCAGTTTTGGTGTATAGATTATGCCTCTCGGGTTTTACTGCTCAATTCACTGTCATTTAGGAGTTAAATCACTTTGTTTCTGTTTATGCAGCCATTGTCACACCTCCCCTGGCTATGATTGACAGAGCCTGCATGGAAAAAAAAAACTGGTTTGACTTTCAAACAGATGTAATTTACCTTAAACTATTTTATCTATTGCTCTGTAAATTCAACTTTAATCACGTACAGGCAGCTCTTGCAAGGTCTAGCAAGCTAATAATATAGCAGGGGATAAAAATATCTAAATTAAACAGAACTTGCAATAAAGAAAGGATAAACTTTAGATGGCTCTTTACAGGAAGTGCTTAGGAAGGTTGTGCAAGTCACATGCAGGGAGGTGTGACTAGGGTTCACAAACAAAGTGATTTAACTCCTAAATGGCAGGGGATTGAGCAGCGAGGCTGCAGGGGCATGTTCTATACACCAAAACTGCTTCATTAAGCTAAAGTTGAATTAAGTTAAAGTTGAATTTAGTATTTGAGAAAAAGCAGCAATGGACAAACCATTTAATATTAAAGTACATTTCGCAAAGAGACCACAAAACTAAGTGTCAATACTTGGAGACACACAAGAGCACTAGTTAAATTCCCCTATATGCAATGGGTGACATTTTGGAAGCAATAGCTTTTGGAACCAGTAGTATTTTTAATGGGTTGAATGATTACTGATTTTTTTTGTGTTTTACGGTCACATAGGTCCTTTTGCACATTTTCTCTTTCTACGTGTTCACAAGGTTTTACATGTGTCCTCTACAGTACTCATAGATTACAGAATTACTGTAACAGGCACGTTTCATCATTTTATGCATGGAGATAATATGTCTCATTTAGATTGAAACATTTGGGAAAATGTATACTGCAGAGCTGTATTGGAATCATTGCAGTCAGGAGCAGATTAATGGGTAGTAATGCAATAATTCCTCAACACTTAAAAAACAAAACACTAAAACATGGCACGATTAAAGTGCGCCTGGCAAGACATTTTATTAAAGAGGAGAATTGTTGGGTCAATTTGATGGTGGTATAAAGTCATTTTTAAAACATATCTTCTTGATACTGAAGAATTTCTTGTTGTTCATTAGAATTTTGGGATATGGGCCACATGTATTCTGCATAGTATTGAAGCCCCCAATGACTACTGAGTGTGCAATTTTACTTTACCTGTACACATGTGGATTAACACTGGTGGGGAAACATAGTGATAATCACGAACTCCTAATATATAAAGTGCAGCAGTGGAGCTGACCACGGTACTGTAGTAAATACATTGGCTATGTTGGCTTCAAGATGTTGATGAATCACTAAAAAACCTTCTGAAAAGAAGTTACTTTTGTTACCAGTTTTCGTTATTTAAAATTACCTACTCATTCTGTTTTTTCTTAGGGTGCTATTTTAAGTAAATGTATATTTATAAAATGGCACTATATATTTTATTTAATATCTAGCTATACAGTGGTAGCTGTAGACTTTGCAAGGCCTTTGGTGAAAGTCAAACATGCGGACCCCACTAACACCATGATAAGGATTGGTTAATGTGTGCTTGGCAGAGTGAAGGGGGTGGGTGTGTTGGGATGATAGTGTGTGGAAAGGCTGTGTTTCAGTGGGCAGCCTCCCCACTTTGTAATACCTTTTTAGTTTATGCATTTGCCCCCCGTTGGGGGGGCAGTAATTGATTCCCTGGTGGTCCAATGCTCTTTATGGTGGTCAAGCTATGCAGTCTGCAGCTCCCCCGGGTGCACAGCACATGGTAGTTGTCTTGCGAGCTCCGATATTTGAAGTGTCAGAGCATTGCCATGACACCAATGCTCTGTTTGGCCAGAACTCGCAAGTTAAACATTTAATGCTCTGCAACTCTGCATCCAGGGGAGCTGCAGAGGTTGCTGGCCTGTCTCTCTCCCAGGCAGACTGAGCAGAGGATCCCCACACCTGGTAGTACACAGGGTACGTCGCCAGGCCATCTCCTGGTGTCAGGCCCAGGTCACGGACTGAGGCCTGGCTGATCAGTCTGTCCTAAGACGAGTTAGGCAGCAGAGAGACCCTAGTCAGTGCAAGGCCTTAGGCGACCACATAGTTCACTTAATTAGAGAGCTGCCTCTGAAACTGAAAGTATTTTAAGCATTGTTTTTTTACCCAACTGTTCTATACCATTTAAAAAAAATCACTTGTATCTTAATGATCATAGTCCCAATATTGCATGCCAGATACATTCTATAAAGAATGTTGGAGATAAATAAACCATATTTCTCTAAGCCTTTGGAATGTTTACGTTAATGGATCATTAGGTGAATCTCTGCATACCATGCCAATATTACACAGCAGTGTGTTGACATTAGTTCTTAATCTAGCTAAGTGTTTCTGTATCTTCAAAGAGAATATCATCATATGTTACTAAACAGATTGCCTACCACTATTTGTGTTAATGTTTATAAAAACGCAATATTGTCCAAATTTCTAAATGATTGATGGTGCTGAGGAGATTTTGTTAGTGAGAGCTAATTCTAAATGTACAATATAAAAGTAAAGAAACATTTGTATAGAGCAAACTATTATTACCTATGGAGCTTACCGACAAGGGATTAGAAGTTAAAATAATATTTCAGGCACCAAAAGAACAAAAATCTATATGAAACATCATAGTAAAAAAAAACAAAAAAACACATTTAAGTCGAATACATATTTTTAACTCTGTATTTGACATTTGTACATGTAAACCGAAATAATGCCAGTTGTTTGCTTTTAATGCAAAAAAATAGTTTGGCATAACAACAACTGCTTAAAGAGTCTCTGGTAAGTGGACATTACTCTGGGCGGGCGATGGTGGTGGGGAGGGGTCCTTCATATATCTTTACCAGCCACCAGGATTATTTTTGGAAATAATTTATAATCAGCAGAAGTTAAGACTTCAATCTTAACCCTAAATGTTACTCTCAAAAGATCTCGGTATCTATCAAAATACATCTGACTTGGAGCATCATCACATGTTTAAATATATGCATTTTTAGCCACAATTCCTCTAACAATTGTCTGAAGTAGTACACCCCAAAGGGTAAAGCCATGAAGATGTTGTCTACCATCTAAAGAAGGTCTGGTAAGAATGCTCCTGTAAATTAACACATATGGGAACTTTAAAAATTGATCCCCAAATCTGTTCCATCAAGGTATTCCCATATACCTGCTCTCCACCATTTGACATAAGGTAACTCCCTGCCCCCTTAAGTCATTGTGGAGCCCAATACAAAAACTCAAACAAAACAAAGTAAAGAGATAAGTCCTTTTTCTTCATCGTCCTGCTCAAGGATTAACTCTGTAAGATTTTTCTTATCAAATGCATATTGGTTTAAAGAAATACAAATACTAGCACCAGGACACGTGGTTCTTATATTATATAGGTCCAAATTCAGTTTTTCATTCGGCCATGCTAGAGCCTGCATGCTTGGCAGAATGAACACAGGTCAGGCGTACTATAAATGTAACTGTCCTAGTGTGAAGCTATGGTAAGTGCATTTAGCTGTCTCAAGTACATAGTGGACACCTAATTAGATCCATATTCAAGATTTCAGGGAGATTTCCTATAGCCAGCCCAGACACAGCTGCCAGTGTCTAAACTCTGTACATACCCTTATAACAAAGAACTTTTCACAATAGGTGGTGTGTCTAACAGGGCAGACTTATTAAGCTGAGAAATCTGCAAAATATTTAGTTATTTTAGCAAACATATACATATTCCAGCATGCAAAAATGAAAGCACAAAAAAAGATACATTTTAAAAGGATGCACAGGGTAGAACAGATGTGAATTGACGTGAATGAAGGAGTGGGCTTAGGTAGGGTACCTGCTTTCAAGTGTTGTGGACTGTAACTTATTTTACTCTCAGTGTTAGGCTAACCCTTAAAAAAATCCCTAACCTGAAACCCCACCAGTGCATTTCCATCGGTTTTATTTTCGCAGTGTATCACAGACTCACTGGTCATACAAACGCTACATAATTACAAAAGCTTCCTTTAACCCCTTAAGACCGCAGCCAAATGTACAAGTTGTGATCCAAAAAAACTTAAACAAAACCTGGCATTTGCGCTATATGTCTGTCCAACCATAATTCACCTCTTTCATATTAAATGCACCCCCCATTATTATATATCATTTTATTGAGGGGAAACGGGGCTTTCGTTTAACATCAAATATTTAGGTATGGAACATAATTTAATATGAAAAAAATATTAAAAAAATGGGAGAAAATAAGAATTTTTTAAATTTTTTTAGTTCTACGTGACATTCTAACTGTGAATGTCATAATACTGTTTGCTTTTACTGCAATACAATACACATATTTGTATTCAGCGATGTCTCGCGTGTAAAACAGTACCCCCTATGTACAGGTTTTATGGTGTTTTGGGAAGTTACAGGGTCAAATATAGCGTGTTACATATTTCAGTTTTTTTACATTGAAATTCGCCAGATTGGTTACGTTGCCTTTGAGACCATATGGTAGCCCAGAAATAAGAATTACCCCCATGATGGCATACCATTTGCAAAAGTAGACAACCTAAGGTATTGCAAATTGAGTATGTCCAGTCTTTTTTAGTAGCCACTTGGTCACAAACACTGGCCAAAGTTAGTGTTAATATTTGAAAATGCAAAAAACTAATTTGAACGCAAATTTTGGCCAGTGTTTGTGACTAAGTGGCTACTAAAAAAACTGAACATACCCTATTTGCAATACCCGGGGTTGTCTACTATTGCAAATGGTATGCCATCATGGGGATAATTTTCATTCCTGGGCTACCATACGGTCTCAAAGGCAACCTGGCGAATTTTAATGTGAAAAAACTGAAACGCAAACCTTATATTTGACTCTGTAACTTTTGAAAACACCATAAAACCTGTACATGAGGGGTACTGTTATACTCAGGAGACTTCGCTGAACACAAATATTAGTGTTTCAAAACAGTAAAACGTATCACAACAATTATATCGTCAGTGTAAGTGCCATTTGTGTGTGAAAAATGCAAAAAATGTCACTGTCACTGACGATATCGTCATTGTAATATATTTTACTGTTTTGAAACACTAATATTTGTGTTCAGCGAAGTCTTCCGAGTAAAACAGTACCCCCCATGTACAGGTTTCATGGTGTCTTGGAAAGTTACAGAGTTAAATATAGTGCTAGACAATGTAATTCCCTGAACTTTTGGCCTGGGTTGGCAGGCAGGTCCTGCAAATTGTAATTAATAAAATGACCTAATTATGTAAAATTATTACATAAATATATGCGTAGAATTATTATATATATATGTGTGTATATATATATATGTGTGTATATATATGTATATAATTTTTTTTAATTATTTTTATTTATATATAGGTATATACATAGTGATATATACGTATATACTTATGTATATAGATATATATATTATTTCGTTCTACATGTATTTTGATATCAATATATATATATTAATTTTAAAATACAGTTAGAACGAAATTACGCATGTTTATATATTTTTTATCTATTTTTTTTATTATTTTTTTATTATTTTTTTAACGTATTTATATATTTATTTATTTTTATTATATATAAATATATATATAATGAAAATTATATATATATTTAATCAATATCATTGTACGTGTATTTTGATATTAATATATATATATAATTATGTATATATTAATATTAAAATACACGTAGACAGTGTATGCATATTTATGTGTATGTGTGTATATGTGTGTATATATATACTTAGATCATATATATAATAAATATATATATGATCTAAGTATATATAATTTATTTTTACACTGTTTTAACATTTTTTTTTTTTTTTTCAGACAGCAGGGGGAGTACCTGTCATTACAGGCACTCCCCCTGCTGGCAATGCCTTGGACGGCTATGCCGTCCATGTGATCGCGGGGTCCTCGCAAGGACCTCGCGATCACATGGCCCTGGGCGGCTGAAGAGGACGCAGGGGGACTCCCTGGGCTCCCAGGTAAGTCCCCCATACCGCGATCGCCGGCGTGGGATCGCCGGCGACCGGGTAAGTACATAAGATCGCAGGACGTACTATGCCGTCCTGCGGCTTTTAGAGCCACCAAAATAAGGACGGCATAGTACGTCCTGCGGTCTTAAGGGGTTAAAGTGCATCATAATCAAAGCAATACTGTCAAATATAAAAACAATGAGAAGCTGCAAGTAATAGGATGAGTGTGAGTTATAAATAATGGAACAGGCTGTAAATATATGGCTCTCAAAATATATATATATATTTTGGAAAAGATGCAGAGTTCAATAGAAATTGACACTTTTATAAATTATACTGGTTACACCCCATAGCAGAAAACAGCTCCTGTTACTTCCTGGTTTGGTTACCTGCCTTGTAAAACCTTCTCATAGAGCTGCATTGGGAAGTCTGTGATTGAACAGTTACAGAGAGTCTGGGTGGGATTAGAAGAGGAAGGCTTGTAATCCACCACAGTCAATATACTGTCCCATCTCATTTACAAGAAAACCTTCAAGCAGTATTTAAATCCTGTGTACATGTACTAAGTGATGGGCCTGATAGCTCATCGATGGTTTCAAATTTATCTGGCTCTGAATAGGCAAATATCTTTCACTGCAGTACAGAATAAGCACTCACTGGTCAGTATTACCAATTATTTAGTTATAAAATGTATTTATAAAATATTTTACCAGGAAAGATACATTGATATTTCTCTAGTTTTTAAGTATGTCCAGTCCTTTGATGTAATTCAAAATGTATTATGCTAAAAATACAAAAACACTCAACAGCAAAGAGAACACTACTCTACAAACACAAAAATACACATATTTCTTACTGAACTCACATTTATAAGCATGTAGGACATATTTACACTATAAAAAGATAGTTCTTTGAAAACCAGATATCTTAACGAAACAATCACCACAAATACAGAAGCATCCAATAAGATTTTTACCATTCCTACCATCACAACAGTTAAAAATATACATAGAAAACTTGCAATATATATAGTACTGGGTATTCGACAGCTCAAACTGAATTTGGTGTCATTTGATCAAAATCAAATGCCCCCTTTATGTTATAGTGTAATATAGGGACAAACATTGATGCAGTAGGGACTGGTTTTCCCACAGCTGCTGGCCTGCCGCTCAACCTGCATGCGAGATACTCTGGATGAACGATCTTGGCCAATCAACTGCCTTTCCTTAGAGAAGTATTGGGGGCCCTACCGTGTATGCATGGTTATCATAGCACTGCAAAATGCTGCAAAAGTGCATTGGACATACCTGACCTATGTGCAGTTGGAAGATCTCTTCACGTTGCAACATCCTGACAGGAGAGAGGAGAGGGAGTCTGGATTCAGGCAGAGCAGGCCGTTGTGTTTCTCTCTCCAACTGCTGCACAATTATGCCCCGTCTGTCATTAGGGGACTGGTCTGAAACAGGTGAGAGGGCCAAGTGCTGTGTGTGTGGATGTGGCAGAGAGCTGTATGGGGGGCGGCTAAGTGTGTCTAGTATTAAGTACCTGTGTATGTGGCTGAGCGTGTGTCATTGTGTACTTGTGTATGAATGTGTGTCTCTGTGTCTGGGAGCGTGTGTGTTGAGTAGTTGCTTGATTTGTATTGTGTGTAAGGGCAGCTGCTTGTGGTTGTTGTGTTTTGTGTTTATGGTCAGGCTGTGTTTCATGTATGGGAGGTTACTGTGTATGACAATGACTATCTTCAGGGTGCGATGGTCATGCTTTCCTGTTCTGGAGCTCCTACCTCCCTGATGCAACAGCAGAAAAGACTATGCAAGCTGCTATTTGTGAACGGTCACGCCAATGTCACAACTGTGCGACTATGAGCGCTGATGCGGTCGACACAAGTTCAAAAAGGACCCAAATTCGACCTTTGTCTGAATTCAGGTCTTCAGGCGCTTCACAGTAATGCCAACCAATTGTTAAAGTGTACTGTCTATATAAAGTCAGGTCATTCTGAAGCAAGTTGCCCTATTGTGGTTCTTGTATAACCCATAGTGCGTTTGTATTGGATTCTTTGTTACTGACCTTGGCTTGTCAAATAATTTCTCTGCTCTCTGAGTTCATGACCTTTTGGCTTGTTTATTGTTGTCCTGTTTTCTCCTACTGTTGACCTCGGCTTTCTCTTTGACTATTCTATATGTTAAATCCAGCAATTCTAACAACCGGTAATATTCTGTATTTTTCTCATAAGCAGATCAGCGTTTCTAAATGTTTTGCAGCCTATTCATTCCACAATGTTTAAAGAATTATAATAAATGTCAATATATAACTGAAATAACCCATCTAGAAGGATAACATATTGGATCTATCACTTACCAATTTCAATAACAAGATACAAATTTGCTAAGTTCACCAATGAGGTTAATACACAACGGACCTCTTTGCACATATCTGCCAAGTATCTTTATTTATGCAGAGCACTTTCTTTTTACAATGTCCTAGACCAGGAGAAATAAGTCCTAAATGAAATGCTAGCCACAAGAAAATGAAAAGACATTATTGAGCTTTCTGCCAATTCAGAGTACTTGTTGGGCAATATGCCTGTTTATCACAATGAGCAATAAAATGTGTAAGAGCAAACGTACTATAAATCTAATGAAGTAACACATCAGCAAGTATAAGAATTTACCCAAAACATGCCAGCAAGTACAGCTTCCACGATCAATAGAACAATCTGCTTTGCACATTAAGATTAGAGAATAATAATAAAAAATATGAAAAAGAACAGATTTAAAAAATATGAAAAATAACAGATTTAAAAAAAGTTCAAGAATTCAACATTACAGAATTACATTCTTGAACGAATATGACTTGGATCAAATATTGCAGAATAAATTGATAATGTGCTAATCCTTTAACTGCATCGTCTTGTGGTTTAATAACGGTTACATGAGAATTTTCATTATCTAAAATCATTTTATTGTTATGTAAAATAAATCTCTCCATTAAAAAAATATTTATAAACCACCAATATATATTTTGCAAATGGCAATATTGTTCGGACCTAATACATTGCTTTGACCTAATAAAATAAAATGTAACTTCCAAAACGTTGGTAATAGCATTATTATAGTTAAATCAATACAGGGAAACCGCAAACATTTAATGGAATATATTAGAGTAACAAGAATTACAAACTGAAACAAAATGTAAGTCAATAAAAAAATCAAGATCATCATTAATATCATTTTAAATTAACTTGCAAAAGAAAGTCTTACTAGGAGCTACAAAAAAAAAAAATTCACTAACATATAATGATACAAAATGGGATTTTCATATTGCAGTCAATTTTTTTTTTTTTAAAGCATTGCTTACTAGGTTATTTATAGGCAGTGATGTGGCTGTCAAACTCAAAAGTGGAAAAATACCAAATGAGAATTATGAAGGACAACAAAAAAAGTTTCCTTTTTGTACTCCGCAAATGCATAATATACAATTTGAATGGCATTTCTTCTTGTGCAAAGAAACAAAAAAATGGAAAGACAAATTTAGTGTTTAACAACAAAATGCAGAAACAAGTCTTTATGGAAAAAGGAAAGGTACAGAATGTCAAGCCAAGGGTGCATAGGTTATTGTTGCACTATAGAATATTGATATTTAATGTGACTTGTGTAGTGTATTCATGAATTGGCTATTTGGTAGTGGTGGTATAGCCAATTTGATTGTAGAACAGGGGTTCCCAATAATTTTTTTTCCCATGCAACCCTTTGACATAGTGTATCAACATCGTGCCAGTGTGAGTATCTGTGTGTCAATGTGTATCTGTACACAAATACACACACACACATATTGGCACACAGATACACACCTTGACATGCAGTGTGTGTGTGTGTGTGTGTGTGTGTGTGTGTGTATGTGTGTATCTGTCATGCATTCATCCGCACATAAAAATGTTATTGATGGTATTTACTGTCCTGACAGGAAAAGTTGTGCCGCTCGACAATCATTCACCCAGATGCCTGGTACACACCCATTCTGGGGATAAAGGCCGGTTACGGCCAATCAGATCCACAAGAGGGTTATTTAAACCCATTTCTCCATTCTCTGATTGCCCTGTCGTGGTTTCATGCCTCCGAGAGTGCGTTCCTGATCTTGATTTTCTGGTATTTGACTTTTGCTTTGTTTTGACTTCCCTGATATGTGGTATTCTTGACTTTTGGCTTTCCCTCATCGTTGTGTCTGATTCTGTGTCCCTGACCTCGGCAAGTATTTTGACCATTCTTGGAGACGTATATATTAAAATACACTTCGAGTGACATTATATATATATATATATATATATATATATATATATACACACATACACACACACACACACACACACACACACACATATATATATATATATATATATATATATATATATAAACAATAACTAATTTAAAAAAATACTACATTTTTAATTTATTTTTTTACAAATTATATACAATCTAATGTAATTTCGTTCTAACTGTATTTTGATATTAAAAGTTATAGCGATAAAATACAATATAGAATGAAATAAAATTTGCGCTTTTATTTGTTTTTTTGCATTTTTGACTAAGTGACTACTAAAAAAGACTGGACCCTACCCCATTTGCAATACCCTTGATTGTCTACTTTTGCAAATGGTATGCCATCATGGGGGCAATTTTCATTCCTGGGCTACCATATGGTCTCAAAGGCAGCATAGCCAGTCTGACAAATTTCAATATGCATAAACTGAAAAATGTAATGTGCTTTATTTGAGCCTGTAACTTTCCAAAACACCATAAAACCTGTATTTGTGATACATTGCTGAATACAAATATGTTTATTTTATTGCAGTAAAAGCCAACTGTATTATGACATTCACAGTTAAAATGTCACGTAGAACTAAAAAAAAAACTCTTAATTTCTAATTTTCTTATATTTTACTCATATTAAATTGTTTCATATATGAATAATTGATGTGAAATTAAAGCCTTGTTTCTCCTGAACAAAATGATCTATAGTAAGTGTAGGTGCACTTAATATGAAAGAGGTGAATTATGGTTGAATAGACATATAACTCAAATTCCAGGTTTTGTTTACGTTTTGTTTTGATCAGAACGTGTACAATAGCCTCCATCCTTAAGGGGTTAATAAACCAGGAAGATCTAGCTTCATGGTATTTAACTACAAAATACTTTGACACAGTACCAACATACATCATCCTCATACAACTCAGGTGTGCATGCTCATGATTCAGTTCCATAGATATGTCACTCTTCCTACTAGTAGAATGGCTTTAGCTGCACTAGCCATATTTATACCCTTTTTGTAGGGTGCGCTTTCTAAATATGCACAAAATAAAGGCATGCTTGTTCATCTGATCTGTGAGTTGTTATAGGGACACTTTAGTCACCAGAACAACTACAGCTTAATGCCCCACTGGACCCAGGGAAAGCACGCTCAGACCAGCAGCCCCAGTGGACCACAGGGACAGAGAGACTCCATGCCAGCACTCCCAAAGGTCGGGGGGCTGGGTGGAGTAAAATTGTAATTAAAAAAAAATGTGTGTGTGTCTGTTAGGAAGTTTGTATGTATTTGTGTGTCTGTCAAAGAATATATGTGTGTTTGTCAGTGAGAGTGTATGTGTTTGTATGTGTGCTTGTCAGTGAGAGTGTATGTGTTTGTATGTGTGCTTGTCAGTGAGAGTGTATGTGTTTGTATGTGTGTTTGTCAGTGAGTGTGTATGTGTGCTTGTCAGTGAGTGTGTATGTGTGCTTGTCAGTGAGTGTGTATGTGTGCTTGTCAGTGAGTGTGTATGTGTGCTTGTCAGTGAGTGTGTATGTGTGTGTATCTGTGTGTCAAGGTTTCTGCAAGTGTCATTGTGTGTATGTCAGTATGTATGTATTTGAGTGTGTCAGTGTGTGTATATGTCAGTATATGTATATGACACTGTGTATGTGTCAGTGTGTGTATCAGAGTGTGTGTATGTGCCAGTGTGTGTATCTGTGGGTGCAAGTGTGTGTATATGTCACTGTGTGTATCTGAGTGTGTGTGTGTATTCATGAGACAAGATGTGTGCATCTATGTGTCAAGTTGTGTGTGTCTATGTGTCAGTGTATCTGTGTGCCACTATGTGCCAGTGTGTGTGTGGATCTGTGTGTCAGATACACATACACACACACTGAAGCAGATACACACACTGGCACATACAAACACAAATATACACACCTTGACACACACCGGCACGTACAAACATAGATACACACACCTTTTCACACAGATATATATATATATATATATATATATATATATATATTAAAATACACTATCACAGAATGATAGTGATAGTGTATGCATGTGCATATAAAAGTACTTCAATAATATATATATATATATATATATGTAACCTAATTCTAAGTGTATTTTAATATTAACATATTATATATTAAAATACACTTAGAATGATAGTGATAGTGTATGCATGTGCATATAAAAGTACTTAGATCAGCGGTTCCAAAACAGTGTGCACTTTTTTGTTCCAAATGGCCTGCCTTTCTGCAGCAATCCTGAGTGCCTGGACCGAATTTATTTTATTTACTAAACTGGGTTTTGCCAACCCTGGCCCTGAAAAGCACCTGGATTCCTAAGTGTGAGTGTGGTATTCTCCGGTTGTGAGGTAAATTGTGTGTCTGTCAGTGTCCTCTATGTAAATGTGTGTCAGTTTCCACTGTGTGTAAGTGTCCTCTGTGTGTATGTGTATCAGTGTCTTCTGGATGTAAATGTGTGAGTGTCAATGTCCTCTGGGTGTAAATATCTGTGTGTGTCAGTGTCGTCTGTTTGTAACTGTGTGTTTGTCAATGTCATCTGTGTGTAATTGTGTGTGAATGTCAGTGTCCTCTGTGTGAATGCGTGTGTGTGTCAGTGTCCTCTGTGTGTAAATGTGTGTCAGTTTCCTCTGAGTGTGTATCAGTGTCCTCTGGGTGCATATGTACTTGTCAGTGTCCTCTGAATGTGTATCAGTGAGCTCTATGTGTAACTATTACATGTGTATTCAATCAAATTCAATCAAGGAGGCCACGGACCTGCTCCACAGGATCCATATAGGCAAATTCATCATACCGTGTATCTAAACTGAACTAAGGACACCCTTACGGTGCTGCTTCCCTGCACTCCTCAATACAGTAATCATTTATGGCCAGAAAGAAGACACTGGTTTAAAGGGTTCAAGCTGCCTATTATTACTATACAAGCGCTAGGAATCTCTGGCTGCAGTAGTGATGCATTGTATGAAAAATTATGACAAGAGTGCGAGCACTAAAGAATATGTATGTGAAACGAGGATGAGAATGTATAGAAGGAACTAAAAATATAAGAAATCAGTTTATCCACATTCTTACACTACTTTTGGTATCTAAAATGTATTAAACTGGTAATCTAAACAAACATAGGACAGCTTATCTCTACAACAAATGTTTCAGTGATTTTTTTTTTCTCTCCATGAATTATTGGATTCCCTTTTGTTTGTTCAGCTTTCTCCAAGACCTCAAAGACGCACATCTTTCAGAGAAACATAACATTGCTACTGGTCTGGAGTTAATATTAGGCCACTTTGAACCATCTTCCAAGCACGTTCAGCAAGAAAACTTCAATCCTATTACTTTACTATAACAGATATACAGACTGCAATATTTATATCAATTAGACTTGGTATTCACAAGGATAATATATTTGTCCATTGATGACATTTTTAAAAGGGGGAGACATTTCTATATTATGTATTTATAACATATTCCTTGCACCACCCATTCAAAGATCATACAAGAGGTCATGCTCTATAGTGAGAGGATTTGAAATGTGTACTACTTTTTTTTACTGTATACTTAACTCTGCTCTATGGTAATGAAATGCAAACCACTCAAGCCTCAATGTGTAGAAAAAAAATTATAAAACGCATAGGAATACCAGCATATGGCTACAAGTAAATCCCAGAGGTTTATGATAAAAATAACATTTCAATCAAAAAAATGTCACATCTTAAAATCTGGAGTTTTAAATTCTACATAATTTAAAAAGGAAATCAGGTTTTAAACTGTTGTATTTAAGTGGCAATACAAATGTAAAAAAAAAACTGTAAGAGAGATGTATTTAAGATACCATTGTGCAGCTGCTTCTTGGAAAAAGGGTAATGAAGCAAGTGTTTTTTTTTTTTTTTTTTTTTAAATATATATACATCTAAAATTATGCATTCTTATACCTTAAATATCTGGAATGACAGGTCAAGGTCAAACTATTCAGGTGGGAGGATATTCTCTACATCCGCTGTATTACAAATTGTCAGTTTATCAACTTTACATAATTGACACCTCAAATCTCTTTTGCCTCAAAATATTGATTCATTCCATATGTTTAGTGAACATTTAGATAGTGGTATTTGATTGGGGAGCAATGTACTGGATTTGAGGGCAATGTATTAGAATGAGGGATATGTAGAAACTTAAAGTTTGATGATCTTAGCCAAAGTGAAGAATACACTCATAGGACTTCAAAATCAACAAGATAAGTATTTTTTTGTTTGTTTTTTTTTTTACAGCTGTGCGACAACATATATTCACCCTTTCAGTCCCATTACCAAACTTTGAATATGTCAAGGTAGTTTGACTGAACCATTGGTTATATGCAAAATTAATTTGCTCTTTTGTTTACTTTGAAGCCACACGAGCATGAGGACATCCAGTGTCAGTTAGGCAACTTTTTTAATACTGTACTTTCCTAAATAAACCTAACTTTCTATGAAAACTGAAGTTTTTGTTTTTTTGCGGCCCACATCAACTTAAACCTTTTAACTTTTGAGGTAAAAGTTAACTGTGGTAACCTTTGAGCTTGACATGCTTGTACTACAAAGTTTTGTTTTATCAGATTAATAACTTGTAAAACACCTTACATATTTAATTTAGAAATACAGAAGAATGGTGTACTGTTTTTTTTTTGTTTTTGTCAAAATAGTTTAATAAATACAAAGACAAAAGTACTAATAAGTTGAAGCAAAATTGGAGCAGGTAGGAACAGCTATTTAAAGGGTGATTATGGTATGTGTATATGTATGCCTGTCAGTGTGTGTGTGTGTGTGTGTGTGTGTATCTGCATGTCTGTCAGTGTGTGTGTCTGTAATTGTATATGTAATTGTATACCTTTATTTGGAAAGTGAGGCACCAAAAACCTATCTGCAGGGCAAAGAAGATTAGCCTATCTTAATTTTGGCCCCTACCTACTGCCACATTGTGCAGGTCTGGACTATACCCATGGCATCCTCCTATTTACCAAAGAACCTGGTGGTGGAAGGCTCATTCTGGTGTTTGAGGTCGGCACATAGAAATAACATTTCATGTAATAGATGGTTCAAATTGTCATTTTACTTCAAATATAATTCTATTGGGCAATATTAGTGAGGTAATCTAATAGTGAAGAAATAACATTTATATTAGTGCCTGTGTGTCTCTGGGTTACCGGTAATTCTATTAAGCAGTGTGTGTTGCAATTCACTCCTAGACACAGAGGAGCCTGGGAGGGCTTACCTATGTTTTTGCTAGAGACCCCATGCTGGGGGTCTTTGTATATAAGCCTGTTTTGCGCTCAATAATGTTTTTTCTCACACTGATGTTTGTGTGAGAGCTATAATTACTATCTACTTTGTGGGACTTGGGAGAGTTTTTTCAGCAGAGATATTACTAGGAATACTGGAGCTCCACTGCAACAGGTGACAGTGGTGGGATTAAGCAGAGGCCAGCGGTGCTCTGCTCCAATGCCAACACTTCAGCTGGGGTAGTTGTGTACTCCTCAAACTCCACTGTCCACAGAAGGCTGTTCTCTCAGCTCTCAATCTCCAGAATCACTCCAAGTTGGGGGCAGAGGAATGCAATGCTCTGTCCTGATGTCAGTGCTTCAGCTGGGTGAGTGGTGTACTCAAGCTCCGCCAATACCAGAAGGCTGTCCTCCCCGCTCTCAAGCCCCAGCATTGCAGCAAGTTGGGGGGGGAGGGGAGGGGCATGAGGCTCTCTGTCCCGATGCCAGCTGCCACGCCAAGGGTGCATAATTCATTGTTGCACAATAGAATATTGCCATTTAGTGCAATTTGCGTGGTGCATATATGAATGGGCCACTTGGTTGCAAGGTCAGATGACAGAAGGGATAATGTAAATGGTATAGGAATGTGAAAGGTGGCAGATGGTTTACCATATGGATTGATCCTTTGATTAATGAAAGGCACTGCAAGGTGTGAGGAGTCACACATAAATGGCCTGTAAGTCTGGTTTAAATATAAACAAACTCTCTAAATTGCGATATGTCTAGATTCCCTCTTAGATAGTCGGTCCTTTGATATGTTAATGACCAGTAGCCTTGTGTTCCAGTATCATATCAAAAAGAAACATTAATATTTACCCACAAATAATAATTAAGCCTCATTTTTATTATATTTAGAATGGGACAAGCACAATCTTATAATCAAGCCCAAACATGATTTACATAACTTAACCATAGGGGAAGATATTGTGATGTCCGCTATATTGGGTCAGAAGTAAGGACTATGTCATATCTATGAAATGGAAAAATGGTAAATTCATAGATGCAATTCTTATTTCTTATTTTTACATAAGAGGAGATAGAACCAAATGTTTCCATTTGGATTTATGCTGGTCTGGAACACAAGGGGGTGGTCACTTATAGTTACTATAGGTACGCCTTATCTCCACCTCTGAGCGAGGCTTGGTAATCCACAGGGTATATATCTAATGATACTGAAGTGTGTATTGGACTTGCTTGGGGGCCAGAATCTAATTTGAGTGAGTCACCATCTGCCTTACCAGAGACCCCCTAGGCAGAAGTTTTACTTTGAAAACCTGAGTAAGTGTTATTTTATCCCTTTTGTTTTTTCTGTGGGTGGTGTAACTAATTTGATTGTCATCTATATTTTTTATGCACTGTGACAATTTTTTGCTCATAATAAATGTTCCTTTATTAAATTCTGCCTATGTCTGGTAAATAATCACGTTACCTGAAGAGACCAATTAGTGTTTTTCAATTACATAGATATTGTGCTAAGTTGTATTTGGTGGGTTTTATTATTAATTTACCTGGGGGACCAAGGGGGATTTTATCATTATTTCCAGTCTTGTGCAGACAAATAGTGAACTTTAACCCTTTCACCACCACAACTACATCACGCACACTCTTGGAGTAGGGTGCGTTTGTGACACCAGTGCTTTATCTGGGGGAGTGGTGTACTCCACAGTGCATAGATAGGTGTTCTCTCAGGTCTAAATCATCGGCATCGCTGCAAGTTGGGGGTAGAGGCTTGCGGTGCTCTGTCCCAATGGCAGTGCTGCAGCTGGAGTTTCAGTATCCATTTTTTGTTCCGCATGTAGGGAATACTGCTGAATACTGCTGAACCCTTTCAAGAAGCCTCCTATAATCCATTTCAAGACTCCACTCTTTTTCGACCAAGTAATCCAGATCGAACATGAGGGATGGCACACGATCAAGCATGGCATCCTATCTGTCTAACATCCACAGCGAAGGGTACCCCTTTTCTATAACCAGTTCAGCATCCTGAAGTTTATCCCATAATAGTCCTGGGCAGTCAAAGTCATAGCTCTCCAGGGACCAGTCACTCTTCATCCCTAAGTATTCCTGCTCTGCCTGCCACGGCAGAGCACGGTACCAGTTGTCCAGCTCAACTTCCTTCTGCACCAGCATTTTCAACTTGGATACCCATTCCTCCTTGGCTTGCTTTCCCAATAATGGAATCCTCAGGTCCTATCGAACCTCAGCTCTTGTAGTTGTGAGAGATCGGTTGCAGTATATCCTTTTAACCCGGAACACCGTCACCCAGAGCTCCAAGCGGACCTGATTCCTCAACTCCAAGCATTCTACCTCAGGAACCAGTCTGTTAAGCAAGTTAAGTGTGTCCCACAGTCGACTCCAGATGCTATATTTGCTTTTGTGGTCTGTGCCAGATGCTTTGGATGCTTTTGTGACCTGTGCAATAACCTAGAGTACTATTTTCACTCGTGTGTAAAGGACAACTATAAGCATCGAGACCACTTTATCTTGATGAAGTGGTCTGGCTGCTGTGGCCCTGCCTTTTTACCCCTGCAAATTTAAAACATGGCCATTTCAGAGATATAAACATTGCATGAGGACGACAAATGTCATCTGATGCTTCTCAAAGGAAAGCATTGGATTTAATGGTTCTCAATGAGGAAATTCCCATTCTCCAAGTTTCTGTTAAAGGAAGACACACATTGAAAGAAAGTTTTCTGTGATGGAAATAGTCTCTTGTTAACCACATGCAGTGGTGTTTAACAGATGGAGAGGAAGCTCTGATGGACGACGTCAGCTTGTGTCTATTACAGGGAAATGTTCAGGATATTCCATTTCATGTGATTGATTTTTCAGATTAGACGGGGTGCCATAATATTGTAATTCCGACACAATATTGGGCAAAGAATCCTCTGGATTCGCAGGTCTTTGACATATGTTGCCATTTTATAGAGGTTGCTTTCTCACATCATGTATCCCCTGTATGTTTGAGTTACTCATGATTGCATTCAGGAAAGGTTTGGAGTAAAGAATTTAGAGCAGTGGTGACAGAGGACATCTCTGGTGAGTTCTACTGTGAAGTGGTCTGTAAAGGCACTATTCACACATACACTTGCCATTGGTCCCGATATAAACATATCTATTTGTTCATGTACAGCCCCAGGCCTATATGTTGCAGTATAATAAAAAATCTCCCAGTATAATCTCATTGAACGTAGACAGGAGGATCAATAGAATTTTCTTTTTCCCAAGGATTCACTTAAAGGGAAAAATAAAAGAACATAGTGTACCACTTTAAGGATATAGGAAACACTTAATTGTATGCACTTACAAAATGCCAGAAAGTTAAAAGCCCATCAAATATCGTTGCCAACTTCTCGATGGATCCCAAGGTGGAAATACAGGAACCCAGATGGAAGAAGCACGAACAAAATAAAACTTTAAAATACAAAATTAAAAGTCCGTTATGTAAAGTATTCCTGCCGCCCTACGCGTTTCGTCCTTAGACTTCGTCAGGTGCTGTGGAGAAGATATATAGATGACATTTTAATCATTTGGAGAGGCGATGTTTTATCCTTGGAAAACTTTTTTACTTATATTAATGCCAATCAATTTTCTCTGATTTTTACTCCCACTATGAGTCGAAAAGAGATCAATTTTTTAGATCTAACTATTTTTATTGAGGATCTTAGGATCAAAACAAAAACCTTTTTTAAACCAACAGATGCAAATGGTTTTATCAATACAGAAAGTGGTCACCACCCCCCTTGGCTAAAAAGCGTTCCCCGCAGCCAATTTTCTCGACTGCGGAGGAATTGCACAGATCAGCACAATTTCTTAGATCAAGCGCAAATTCTCAAAGATAAATTTTTAGAAAAAGGTTATACCGAGAATTTTATCAACAAGGAAATTATGAAGGCTCACAATTCCAAAAGGGATGACTTTTTATCTAATAAATCGGCGCGCCCCACAGCTAACAAATTTGCCTTTTCTTTCAATACTCAGTATAACACCCATGCGAAGAAAATTAAACATATTTTAAATAAACATTGGCCTTTGTTATTGGAAGATGAATTTTTAAAGATTGAACTTCCTCGAGCCCCACAAGTCATCTTTAAAAAAGGCAGGAATTTTAAGAACCTCTTAGCACCTAGCACTTTTAAGAACTATGCCAAACCGATCCAACAAAATTAGGGCTTTTTTTACATGTGGTGCTTGTAAAAGCTGTGAAAAAATCTCGAAGAAGACTCTAAATTTCACTAGTACAGTGACAGGCCAAAGTTTTAAAATTAGGGGACACATTACGTGCAACACAAGTAATACAGTTTATCTTTTGAAATGTGGATGTGGAGTCCAATATGTGGGTAGAACCACCAGACCTGTTAAAATACGATTTTTAGAACACAGGAATAATATTAGAAAGAAAATTACCACCCATTCAGTTCCTTTACATTGTAACAGGTGCCCTAGCTTTAGTTTCCACAATTTTAACTGTACTCCGATTGAAAAAGTTACTTTAGACCAAAGAGGTGGTGATTTATTACTTAAATTGAGGCAAAGAGAGGGGTTTTGGATCCATACCCTCAATACTATGCAACCTGAGGGTATGAACATCGATTTTGATATAGTATGTTTTTTATGATTTGTACGATATTTTTCTGTGACATGTAGGAAGTTTTACTATGATGAGATTATATACCCATTTGTTTTCACGGTTCTTTTTTATATATTATATACAGCATCTTTTATTTAATTTTATGTTTTGTATGAGTAATATGTTCCGATGATATTAACTTTTGTTTTATCCCATTTTTCTTAATGAATTCTGGTGCTATCCATTTCCTCCGCGAGGTCACTCCCACCCGAGCACTGGAACGCACGTGCTTCTTCCATCTGGGTTCCTGTATTTCCACCTTGGGATCCATCGAGAAGTTGGCAACGATATTTGATGGGCTTTTAACTTTCTGGCATTTTGTAAGTGCATACAATTAAGTGTTTCCTATATCCTTAAAGTGGTACACTATGTTCTTTTATTTTTCCCTTTAAGTGAAGGTGTATACTTTTTTTGCCTATATGTTGCAGTGTAATAAAAATATAATCCCAGTTAACATTATCAAAGGCCTTCCTTCTCTGTGTTCATAGGCAGCAGTATAAAGGTCTATGATGTGCTGTGTGCCTGGTGCATCAGAGCAAGGGTTCAAGTTATATTGTTCCTGGTTTGTCTATGCTGAATGAATCCCATGCGATATTTGTGATTTAGAATCAGTAGTCAGGGTTTAAGTCTCATTGTCAAAAATATTGGCAAATAATTTAAGATCATACAGTTCAGGAGTGAGAGTTGTTAATTCTTGCACCACTCTGCAAATTCCCATGGTCTGACCAAGTGTCAGTCTATCAATTTTCTGGATAAGTGGCAGGTAATAATAAGGGAGGCTCAGATAATCTATCCTCGAGTAAGTCAAGTTGGGAGTTCAAAAGAAGGTATGATGATGTCAAATGTCATCATATACCATGCTTTCCTATGAGAATCATTTGAAAGGATGCGTGCATGCACATTGTGTCCCCAATACTCTGTTATGAAGAACACTGGTTTAGACAACAAGCCACGAAAGTAACACTTGCACGATGATGTTGCAGAATGTGGAGACGGAAGCAACAACAAGGGAGTATTTTTTTTTAAATACTAATTTTTATTACAGTTAAGAGGAGGCGTCTATATCTAACGTGGGACTAGGGCACTATGGTCTCAGGAATTTAGGTTTGAGTTCCTAGTGCTATAGTGTTCCTTTAAATCTCCATTCTATAATTTTAAAGCCCTGCGTAGAATGTTGGCACTATATAAATGCTATTAACAATAAAAAGTTATTGGAAACAACACAGTAAGGCAAGACAAAAAAAATATATATATAGTGCATGGACTTTTGGTTTTCTGGTGTCATTTGCTGCATTAGAGATACTTCACTTTTTTTATATCCATTGCTTTATCTACTTCTAGACTCCCCGAAGTGACCCCACCATTGTATGCAAAGATGGAACTATTTAATTTAATATTACTGCAAAGAATCTGACATCTTCTCTTTAAAGGGACACTCCAGGCACCCAGACCACTTCTGCCCATTGGAGTGGTCTGGGTGCCAACTCCCACTACTCCTAACCCTGCAAGTGTAATTATTGCAGTTTTTTATAAACTGCAATAATTACCTTGCAGGGTTAACTCCACCTCTATTGGCTGTCTACTAGACAGCCACTAGAGGTCACTTCCTGATTTGTAGCAAGGATTTTCCTTGCTAGAACGTCGCTGGACATCCTCACGCTGTGTGAGGACCTCCAGCGTCGCTCAAATCCCCATAGGAAAGCATTTAAATTAATTTTCAATGCTTTCCTATAGGGAGCACTAATGCGCATGCGCGGCATTGCCGCGCATGTGCATTAGGTCTCCTCGGCCGGTGGGCAATGCAGAAGAGGAGTGGTGCGGAGGAGGAGACAGCGACATCGTCGCTGCCTCAGGTAAGTGACTGAAGGGGTTTTCAACCCTTCAGTAACCGGGGATTAGTGGGTGGGAGGGAGAGGGACCCTCCAGTGCCAGGAAAATGGATTAAAATGAATGTCTAAACAGAAAAAGACCCATGGCAAGCAGTCGAATCATTTATAATGTACAAATATTACAACAAAAATCTTGGAATGACTTATTTCTGTATTACCAAGATATCTGCACCGACTTAAAAACAACAGGGGTTCCTGTCAACTGCACAAATTACTTGAATCATATTTGAAGGAAATTGTTAAATTCAACATCTCCGTGAGTAACAGTCCACAAATGTATGTCTGATTAGTCTCTTGGGAAACTAAGAATCAAATGAATATAATCACTATTGCAGTTTAACAGTGCCACAGTATATTAATACTTACCCAGTCAAAAGAAAGAACCCAACAGCCTCTAGCTAATCCTAAGAGTATATTTAAAGTCCGACGTGGGTTACCAGCAATGACATGAGTCGTAGTATCACAAACGTGGTCTGTAAAAACAAAGCCACCAAACTTTTTCACCACTTGTATCAAAGTATTCTGCTTCCTAAAACATAAAAACAAACATAAAAATAGGATAATAAATAAAGCAAAAGTGCACTTACTTGTAATTATTTACATATAAATGTACATTAAAAAAGTGTTTTGTTCCAACCTATGAAACAATAATATGGAGCTTCAAAAATGTATTAAATGAAAAGCATTGTTGTTTTTTTTCTATTCACCATGAGTAGATCACCAGTGAATACTGATGTTATATTTAATAGACGGGTACCTTCCATGAAGCTCATTTTGTATGCAGACTGTAGACTATAACTAATAATTATAATTAATTGTAACATGGGGAGTGGGAATGGACAGGAAGTAATGTGAGACAATTCTGGGAAGATACATAAAATGTAAATTGAGCATGACTGACACTTGCAAACCTCCAAATTTAAAAATTGTCAAAGAGAGGCAGCTGGATTCAGAGGGTGCAGCTGAAGAAGTGGTAGGGGTTGAACTACTCCATAATATTAACGCACTTTTATTCTCTGGAATGTAAAAGTATTTTCAATGTTTTAAATAATTTAAATGTTTCAGCCCTGCCCAATCATGTCTTAAGAGTTATGAATTTAAAACTACAGTGGCATGAACAATGATAAGGTAAAAGTATTTTATTTATTTTACTTATTTGACAGAAGCAGCGTTACCCAGTCTTATCATATGGGTACAAATCAGAGTTTAAAACTACAGTGGCAAGAATCTTAATAGCACAATGTCACACCCAGGTCATTTTGTTTTCTTGGCCCTTCTCAAAGTCTTCTTCAAATGTTCATTTTCCTGCTAGAGTAGGAGTCTTGTTTTATTGTCCACTTACCTACTGCTTAGACATGTGTAATGTGTCAATTCAAGTGATGTCCTGTTTCTGACACAGATTCATAGTATAGTTGTATGTTTACAGTCATTTTTATGTAGGCAAGAGTTCCAGACAGTGTATACATTACTCTATCTGTCTTTGATTACAAGAAATTGAGCACCTGGACCTTAAGCTCCTACGGAAGCATTACCCTTAATTTGCTAAATTTCCAAATAGTTGCGTATGATTTATTATGTCTGACTATATTACTATCTTTACGCTTGCCCTTCATTTTTGTTCCCATGTTGAAGCCAAGTCAAATGTAGCAGACCAAACAAATTAAGCCAAATCAGCCACTGTCCAGCATCAAGATTATCTAGTCATGTTAGTTGATGGTACTTTCAGTTACATTTTATTACCATGAAGTCAGTCAATAACTATGCTGACTCTTTCTGTACTGTAATGTTGTGTACAGAGTTTGTCTGTCTGGTTGCCACATTTCATAGTTGTGTCCACCTTCTGCAGAACCTCAGAGGTTGCAAAGACACACATTTCAATCAAAGCTGATAAATAAGATGGCATGCTAACTTCTTCTTCACTAGGATTTAGATCCAAAACACATACACCTAACCTTAATGTGAGCTTTATAACGGTTTTGTGATACATTTATTTAGATAAAAATATACTGGGCTCAGAAATACATTCATATAGCATATTAAACAAAGCAAATACTTATTTTACAAAAAAGGTCTCCATCATTTTGAATGTAGTACCTTCCATCAATGTATACAAAGATCATAAAGTATAAAGTTTAATAGAACTTTATTTCAAGGTCTTCTCACCAAGACAAGCACAATTTTCAGACTTATTATAAACATGTTAATTTACTTCTCTTATGATTTATTGTATGAGAAGTGACCTCTAGATAGGTCATATATTGCTCATTAACAGTGCGATAGCTTAAGGGCTCTTGGCTTCTGCTGCAACTTTACCAACTAAATTCAAACAATTCAAACCGTAATTTCAAACAAACATTCTTATTCCAGATTACTCTTTGATTTCAGAAGATGGCAGATTATGAAAAAGATTGACGCATCCCTTCTAATAAAAACAAGATATTTATACAACAGTTGCACTTAACCCCTTAAGGACCAAACTTCTGGAATAAAAGGGAATCATGACATGTCACACATGTCATGTGTCCTTAAGGGGTTAAAGGAACACTTTAGGGTCAGGAACACATACGTATTCCTAACCCTATAGTGTTTAAAACACAATCTAGCCCCCACAAATATAGTAAAATCGTACCTTTCTTCCAGTCTGCCGGTGCTGGCTCTGCCCCGGATTTGCCTCCTTGGCTGATATCATCAGAAGTGATGATCTCAGCCAATCACAATGCTTTCCAATATGAAAGAATTGGATTGGCTGAGATTGTCAATTCTAATGAACTCAGCCAAGGAGGCAGGCCAGGGGTGCAGGGCCAACCGCCCTGGCCAATCAGTATCTCCTTATAGAGATGCATTGAATCAATGTGAGGAGTGGCCACTGGAAGTGTCCCTAGGCTGTAATGTAAACACTGTCTTTTCTCAGAAAAGACAGTGTTCACTGCAAAAAGCCTACAGGGACCGACTATACCCACCAGAAAAACTACATTACGCTGTAGTTGCTCTGGTGACTATAGTGTCCATTTAAAATTTTAAGTTCCAGCTCTGAAAGGTGTTATATTAGCTTAATATTACATAGTACACTGGAGTAAACTGTAATTGTCATGTTCACATAGCCATCTGAAGATGAACCATGTGACATAATTTTACTGTGAGTATATATTTGAAAAGGGGTAGAGTGTACTGGTATCATTAAACACAACGTAAGTAATAATATGGTAGACTGAATTATTAAAGTGATACTCATTTAGTATAACGAGGCCTACTGTTTCCCAAGAAAAAATGACCACACTATTATTAATACCACTATCACCTGTTCTATGGACACCAAGAATGTATTCATGTGTTTCATTGAGAATTTTCAATGTAATAATCAAGTATTAGTGATTGTATAGCCACTTTATCCTTGTCTTCCTATTCGAAGTGCATAGGAGTGGAATCTAATGAGTTATTCTCCCCTTTTAGCTATCTGCTTCAAATATCAATGTGCACTCAGAAAAGTCCATTTGTATACTATCAAATGCTGTTTGATAAATATCTGTAAATTGATATAATGAACAAGACTGGCCATTCTCCTCTCTCATTTAAAAAGTGCACTTACCCCGAGCTGACACTCAGTGGATACTTGTTTATTGCACACCAATCTTTGGACTGTATGAGGATATGCAATAAACTAAATCCAAAAGCCTCATTAATCTTTGCCAGCATTTAGACCAGTGTTACTCAATCGGCTGCTAAACTTCTTAAACTGGTAAGCGTCCTTTACATTAAAGCAATATTAATATTTTTATGAAACAAGCGTACTTTATAAAGAAGCCAGTGAATGTCTATCAGTGTACACAAAGATACGATTAAAGGTAACATATTTGTTAATTAAATAAAATAAATGTAGAAAACTAGGCCATTTTACAACCCATGGTTGAAAAACACAGCAGACATCATATTGGATTACTGTGCCTTCAATAAACATGGATTAAACATTTTTTTGTACAACTCAAGCCTCTATTATCCCGGCATATGTAACGGGTGATTGTGTGATTGTAAAAAAGTAGAAACTGTGCATTATCCTCCCCCCCACCCCAATTTCTCTTCTGTAACCCACACCCCACCCACCGAACTGCATAAATTGAACCATAAATAAAGAATTAAAAAAATAAAAATAAACATAGATGAAAACTCCTTTTTTAGGTAAATGCCTTCCTCACATTTGTTTTTTTCTGTTGATCCAAAAGAAGGCAAATACTCCAGTTTGAAGCACTTCCAATTTTGCAACAAGCTAGGAAAAAAATTCCTTCTTGACCCCATAATGGCAGTCAGATTTAGGCCCGGGAGTGACAGGCACGTCGAGGATAAGGATTAAGGACGAGAGGACTTGTGACCAGCGAGCACAATTTAGGGTTATATTCATATTAAGGGGTGTTCAGGAATTTTGATCAGGATAACATATATTTATCTCAACATTAATTTGCTACTTCCATGAAAACAAATGCAGGCCGATACTTGGGCCCCTGAACTGGCATTTTTGGCATCATCCTAAAAAATGTGAACACTGTAGAAAGTAAAACAGGGCAGCACTTTAAAATCAGATGTGAGGGTGTGGTGAGAACTTACAATATTAATCTAACTTGACAATCCAGCATTAAAGAACACTGTAGGCACCAGCACCATATCAGCTTAATGATGTGGTGCAGGCTGATCATTATATAAACTGACTTTTCTAAGAATAGGCACTGCTTACACTACTGCGGAGTTACTCTGACAGACACAAGAGGAATTTCCTGGGTTCGGTCCTACAAAGACTGATGGACCAACTTTCATTTACCGTATATACTCGAGTATAAGCCGACCCGAATATAAGCCGAGGCCCCTAATTTTTCCCCAAAAAACTGGGAAAACTTATTGACTCGAGTATAAGACTAGGGTGGGAAATGCAGCAGCTACTGGTAAATTTCTAAATAAAATTAGATCCTAAAAAAAATATATTAATTGAATATTTATTTACAGTGTGTGTATAATGAGTGCAGTGTGTGCGTATGAGTGCAGTGTGTGTGTGTATGAGTGCAGTGTGTGTATGAATGCAGTGTATGAATGCAGTGTGTGCAGGGCCGGTGCAAGGATATTTGCCCCCCCCATATGTCCTGACCTCCCCTCCTCCTCCCTCAGTGGTCCTTACCTCCCCACCCCCGTGTTCCTTCACCCCCCTCCCCCAGTGGTCCTTACCCTCCCCTCCCCTAGTGGTCCTTACTTCCCCCTCCCCTCCCCTAGTGGTCCTTACTTCCCCCTCCCCTCCCCTAGTGGTCCTTATCCCCCCCCTCCCTCCCATAGTGGCCCTTATCCCCCTCCCTCCCATAGTGGTCCTTATCCCCCCCCCTCCCTCCCTCCCATAGTGGTCCTTATCCCCCCCTCCCTCCCATAGTGTTCCTTTTCTCCCCCCCTCCCTCCCATAGTGGTCCTTATCCCACTCCCTCCCTCCGATAGTGGTCCTTATAGTGGTCCCTCCCTTCCATAGTGGTATAGTGGTCCTTATCCCCCCCCCTCCCTCCCATAGTGGTCCTTATCCCCCCCCTCCCTCCCATAGCGGTCCTTATACCCCCCCCTCCCTCCCATAGTGGTCCTTATAGTGGTCCCTCCCTTCCATAGTGGTATAGTGGTCCTTATCCCCCCCCCTCCCTCCCATAGTGGTCCTTATCCCCCCCCTCCCTCCCATAGCGGTCCTTATACCCCCCCTCCCTCCCATAGTGGTCCTTATCCCACCCCCTCCCTCCCATAGTGGTCCTTATCCCCCCCTCCCTCCCATAGCGGTCCTTATACCCCCCCCCTCCCTCCCATAGTGGTCCTTATCCCACCCCCTCCCTCCAATAGTGGTCCTTATCCCCCCCCTCCCTCCCATAGCGGTCCTTATACCCCCCCCCTCCCACAGTGGTCCTTATACCCCCTTTTTTATTTTTATTTTTTATTATTATTAGTATTATTTTTTATTATTATTTTATTTATATTTGTATTTATTTTTCGTCCCCCCTCCCTGCTTGATACATGGCAGGGAGGGGGGCTCTCCTTCCCTGGTGGTCCAGTGGCAGTTCAGTGGGGGGAGAGGGGTGCTGGCAGAGCTGTAACTTACCTGTTCTGCAGCTCCTGTCAGCTCTCTCCTCCTCTGCGCCGTCCGTGCAGCTCTTCTGTCAGCTCCCAGTGTAAATCTCGCGAGAGCCGCGGCTCTCGCGAGATTTACACTGGGAGCTGACCGAGGTGCTGAACGGACGGCGCGGAGGAGGAGAGAGCTGACAGGAGCTGCAGGAAAGGTAAGTACAGCTCTGCCAGCACCCCTCTCCCCCCAGTCTGTATTATGGCAATGTAAATTGCCATAATACAGACTCTGACTCGAGTATAAGCCGAGTTGGGGTTTTTCAGCCCAAAAAATGGGCTGAAAAACTCGGCTTATACTCGAGTATATACGGTAATTGCCCTTGGATTATGGTGGACTGAGGATAGGCCCGGGAGTGACAGGCATGTCGAGGATAAGGATTAAGGACGAGAGGAATCCATGAGGGACCTATGACCAGTGAGCACAATGTAGGGTTATTTTCATATGAAGGGGTGTTCAGGAATTTTGATTCGTAGTTTGCTGTACAGTATTTTTTGTATTTTTTTTTCAGTGCCTTATCCAACAAGCATTTAACATTGAATCTCTCTATAAAGATATTCCACCCAGTGATGTATTTACCACAAGGCAAACAAGGCATTTGCCTAGGGCGGCACTTTTTAGGGGGGGCACCAAAAAATGCCACCCCAAGCTCCCAGACAAATGCCTTGTTTGCCTTGTGTTCTGTGGCTGTCCACCTTACTGTGAGTGAGTGAGTGTAGCTGTCAGTGTGGGTCTGTGAATGAGAATGGGTGTGCCTGTGAGTGTGTCAGTGTGTGTATGTCATTTTATGTGTATCTGAGAGTGTTTGCCTGTCAGTGAGTGGGTGTGTCAGTGTGTGTCTGTCAGTGGAAGTGTGTGTTGGTTAAACAGTGTGTGCCAATGACTGTATGTGTGTGCCAATGACTGTGTCAGCGAGTGTATATCAGTGCATGTATCAATGAGGGCATGTGTCAGTCGGTCAAAAAAATGGCCTTGACACAAATTGGGGGGGTAAATTTTGATTTCGGGAGTGCCCGAATTTAGTCGTGCCTAGGGCAGCACAAATCCAAAATACACCACTGATTCCACCCAGCAACAAAAGCCACCTTCTAAGCTAATCACTTGGTGAAATGCACCAAGTAACTGCATACTGTTCACTCTGCAAACAATTGCTGTGGTGCTTTTATCATAAAAAAAAATAAACTCTGAATTTAAATATACTTATACCATGCAAATTGGTTGAGACAGTGTATGTTTGGGGTGTCTTTATTTGTTTTCCATCTGTGGCTCATATAGACAACAGCCCACAACTAAATTGTAATCACAATTTATAGACAATCACATACGTATCTTCTTAGAAAGGGGTTTGATGGCCATGTTTGTGTTTGATTTCTAATACAATAAGTTTTGGCTTGTTTGAAAATGAGGAAATTATCCCACATTTAGTATTGGAGTATTTCACTAAAACTGATCCAAGTCAACCAGGCCTTACTCATGAGCAAGAGAAGAACCATACATAGTTCAAATCATCATAACTTGACCATCTCCTAGACCAGGGGTAGGCAACCTTTTAGCAGCACTGTGCCGAAATATGATTGTGGTGTCCCGTAGCATGTCTGTCCTATTTCTTTAAATTGAGGTGTGCATGTTGCCATATTCTGCTTGTGATATTTATACTGCATTTGGTTTGTATCGTTGTATTTGTGCGTATATGAGCTATTATATTGTATTTGTTCATTAATAGTTTGTGGTATCATGTATAATACCTATGAATTTGGGCTGTGTATGGGGGCTGCATGTGGAATTGTGTGTGGATGGATTTGTCACATTGTGTATTTGGTAGTGTGTGTATGTGTGGGGCTGTTTGGGGTATTGCATGTGAGAGACTGCATGTGGGGTTGTGTGCATGTATGTGGATTGTTGGTGGTGTTGTGTTTGTGCGGACTGTGTGTGTGTTTGTATTATTTGTATGAGGGGAGGGTTATTCTGCAGCTCTGAGGCTTTCCTGGGTTTTAGTGGGGACCAGGCTGGCCAGGTACAGCTCAAGGACAGAAGCTGCAACAGGAAGCTGTGGGATGCTCTACTCCAGTGTGGATTCCCATTCACAAGTGCTGGGAGGAAGTGATCTGAGATCACTTCCTCTATGTGCTGCAATGCATAAATGGAGGATTGTCCTTCACCACCTTTTTGTATTAGCGGATATCTGAAGTTTCACTGGGACTCCTGACAGGCCAGAGCCTGTTTGGCTCTTGTAGCCTTGAGTGCCGTGCAAAGGCACTTCGAGTGCCATGCATGGCACTAGTGCCATAGATTGCCTACCGCTGTCCTAGACCATCTCCTAGAGTTGAACTCCTGACCAAATTCCAAAAGTGTCTCAATTCTTGTCATCCCATAGCTGCTCAGTGAGCAGTAAATTCATAAAACACTCCCTGTTGAGTGACCTAGGGTTTTAGTTTAGCTAAAATGTATTTGTAAATAACCTTATTAGAAAATAGCGTTGACAATTACTATATCATAATAATAAAAAAGAAAATATGGATAAAAATATTTTTAAAAAACAAATCTATTAGCACATTGCAGTGTGTTTTGTGGAGGAAATATCTTGCCCAACTAATCTCCTGGGTTTCTTTGAAGAAATTAAGAGAGGAGACTAGATGAATGCAAAATGGCTGCATTGGGTCCACGGGATATCACTTGAATATTTACAGAAAACAGAAAGTTATAAGATAACAGAAAACTAATGTGAAATCAGCTGCAAAAGGCAGCATCATCTTTTAAATAAAGATGTACATTTATGCCTTAATTTTTGTATGCTTTTTAAACTATAAACTTTTTTTTTCCCAAAGCACTTTAACGAGCTGATACCTGGTAGATTTACATTATTTATAAGAACTATAACCTGTAACAAGAGTAATTATGTTATTTCTTTTTCCTGTGCACTTTCTTGATCTCCTTTACATGCATCAATCATTGCTTCTGGATGTGACTATAAAGTATGAGGCTCCTTCTGCAGTTTCCTGTGGCGGAGCTGTTTGGCTACTTGGGTTTGTGGTGTTTTGCATGTCATGACCTACTATTTCTACAAACTGCTCATTTCCTAATTTTGCTACTTTTCTTTTCCCAATGAGAGCATTTTAGGTTTAGCACTGTGTTTCTCAGACATGCCTATGCTACTGATCATCTTGTTGGAGGTCACAGTCATCTATTTACATAAAGCCAAATCTCTTCTCAGATTTCCATTTTTGCTGGGCTGTGCTCTGTGACTCTGATTACTGAGCTGATATGTCTGCCACTCTATTTCAAACAAAGATGGCAGCTGGAGGACAAGCACAAGGCAGTAGCACTGTGCTGCCAATCACTCACTGCTCTAATCATATTGTAATGATAAACACACAGTATTGGCTGCTTTGGACCTCTAATGTTCCATAGTGCTGCATTATCTGTTTTACAATCTATTTTTACCAGTTTTACAAATATCTATTTCACACGATGCTAAATTCTATTTACACTGGATGGATATGTTTCTACACATTTTACCCCAAAGTTAATTTAGCTTATAAGATGCAATATGATTTATTTTTATAGCGATAGACAGACATATTCCTGTAAACACATACATTAATACATAGATATACATATGTCAATATATGATCTTCAAAATGTATTGTGGGACAGATTGAAATTTCAAATCTATGACCAAGATCTTTTTATACTGGGCAGTGGGCAATAGATTAAATCAGTGTACACTTCATAATACACTTTTCAATTTGCTTTTAAGAAACATGACACTGAAATATTACACACACAAACATACATATTCACAGACTGGTACAGCCCAATGACTGTTATTCAATTACAAAAGTGAAGATTTACTAAAGTTTCCTGTTCTAAAAAGTCAATCAAAGGGGAAGTAAAGAGCTAGGAGTACAGATTTGTATCCCTTTAAATGGACTGCACTGGTATAATTATCATGAGTTATAAATTTACAAAACAAAGTAATTTTCTGCCTGATCTGAAGATTATTTTTGAAAAACAAAATTTCAGCAGCCAAACTCGAATGTAGGGATGTGCATGGGCAAAAAAATTGTTTCAGTTCGGAAATTAAGGTAAGTAAAAAAAAAGAATTAGTCTGCTTCGGCAATTCGGACCAATGGCATTCGGTTCGGCACTTCGGACATTCATAAGCATCCGAATGGCATGTCTATTGCTCATTTCATTGGACAGGGAATAGTGAAACTGGATTGGGCAAGCAAGCATTACATTGCACAAAAGGAATTTGCTTAATGGTCAAGATTCCCTTTATCGTTCACGTAATTTTCCCTCCCTCTCTCTTGTTTTGCCACTTTTCAGAAATCCGAATCACTTCGGCACTTCCGAACTAGCAAACTTCATCACTTCGGACATTCGTAAGCATCCGTTTGGCATAAAATTCGTACGAATGTACATTTGGAACAAAACGAATTGCACAGGTCTACTAGAATGTTTTATATGCATCTAAAGTATTAAATAGTACTCTTCAAATGCAGAAAGTCAATAGCAATAAATACAAAGACTAGAAATGTAAAAGGTTTATTATATTGAAAATTTCTGTACATCATGTATATTCACGTCTTGCTTTTATTGGGTACATCTTCCTATGTTAAAGGGTTACTTCAACCACCATTGCCACTACTGATATTAGAGGTGGTCATGGTGGTAGTAGTCTGTTTATGCAGTGTCTGATTAAAAAGCTACACATATAAATATATATGCACTTCTGTGCTGGGGACCAGTTGCACCTGTGACACAGTTCCAGGCTGCCTAATGTCAATTTTGTGAATAAATGTCAATCATAAACACGCACAGCACGCTGGCAACATAGGCATTGGGCTTCTCCATGGCAGGCTGAGACTGCAAGCAAGAGTGGATGTCCCCTCCATACTTCCTCAACTGCAATCTTCCCGCTTCCCTATAAAATCAGATTTTTCCTACTACATTTAACACTCTCTCTGGCTTCTCAGTCCCTTTAACCTCCCCTTGCCAGCTCACACCGCACACATGTGCTTTGAGCCAGTTAATGCGTCCAATCAAAGGCTTCTTTGTACAGCTGCCGTGACGTCTGGATTCAAGGTATGTAATATTTTCTACTTATTTAGCTTTTAGGGGAGGTAGGCCTACAGACAATTAGAAGGGGTGGGAGTTTTTGGCTTCACCTTAAAATTATCACTTGCAGTATAATAAATAGTGATATGAAAGTGAATACTCTTTTCTCATAATTGATTTTCCAACATTCATTTAACAAACTTCAAATTGTGTAGAAAAATTACAACTTCTTAAAAATGTAAGGAAATTCAAAAATAAGTACTTGGATAATGTGACAAACGCCCCTTTGTCTGGACGTTAGCCACTAGCTCCTGGAGGAGTGTGGAGGCTAGCCTCCTGCCCACTGACTATGGGCCATGCTAAAAGGCTATTAAAAGACTTGGTTCTTGGGATTCCCTTGGACTATTCGAACTGCGGACCACCTCTGAGCTTATTGACCTTTGTCAACCTCTCCTGACACTCCAACCAGATTGGGTTTTAATTGTGCGGCTGTGTGGCCGCCGTTCATTTGCATGAACACGTGGGAACCGTGTGGCGGCCATCTTGTACTCGAGAATGTAGGCAGCGATGATTGGGCGTCGATCGCATGGAAGTAAAATCTGACACAAACTCCCGAACACCGCTGAACTTGGACGATCGCCTGCTCATTCCCCACATACGTCAGGAGAGCGCTATTCGGTAGGTTTGTTTGTATGCTTCATACGAAGAAACGCTACCGAAGCCAGAGTGTGCGTTCAGTATTTCGTTCGCATGGAACTCCTGAAGTTAACCGGCAAAAGGACAAAACGCCCTGAAACTGTTTTGGGCATAAGACCTTGTGTTGTTAGAACTTCCCCACGGTGGTGTTTGAGCTGTGTTCGTGGGATCTGAGCGTTTTTCGGATATGTTGGTCGCTCAGATCCAGGCTATCCGGGGATGTATAAACTATGGGGTTCCAACGTGGGAAAAATATATATTTGTGTGTTTTCATATTTTGTCATTTTATGCTTAGTCATGGTGACATGGCATTTTGGGGACGTTTTGTAGGCGTGTTTATGGGTTTGTTATGGGTGTGTTTACTGTGTCCCTGTATTGTATAAAAGCAGGCCATTGAGCCTGGATTAAACAGAGTTGTTTTACCCTTCATCAAGTCTAGGCTGATGTTTGGGGAACTTGGGCTATAATTACTACTGCGCTTGGGACTCCGGAGATTCATAACGGATATACTCAGCCAGAGTATAGGGGAGCTGTTACAGATTGGTATAAAGGTCTGTATATATATTTTCCAGAAAAAAATAGAATTAAGAAACACAGTGTTTATTTAAGGTAATAGCTAAAATAGTTATAGCCCTGCAGAATATATCGAGAAATTCAATTTTCTCCATTCCATAAAGTATAACCTCTGCACATTTTGTTTTAAAATATTTACAAAATACAATGCAAGGCGTGGAATATAACCCTGTAATGAACTGTAAGAAGATATAATCTCAGGTGATTAAGAAGATAAAGTGGATGGCGTTAAGGGTGAGTTCTAATGTTTAGTAAAAGTATTTCCTCTAAGTTCTACCTCATTGGTTTTACCTTCAACACAGGCTTGTTGTCGGTGCCCAGAGTGTCACAGTCTTACAATACAAAATCAAAGAGACCATAACATGTTTATTTAGGGTAAAATTGACGCCCATTCCGCACACTTGCTGTTTTTTTTTTTCTGGTATATTAGATCTAAATCTTAAAATCTGTAGACAAAATGATCAGAATGTCCCTTAGTGCAATACTTATAGTGTTAATTATTCTAACATGACATTTATGTGGCAATATGTTCTGCATTTAAATATAGAGACCACAAATAAGTAGAAGAAAAAGAGCAGACATCAGAAGAAAGTTTAATCTATACATATTCTATTGAATTTTGATTTCTGAACTGTTAGAATTATTCAGTAAGCTTGAACTCAACTGGAAGTGTCAATTCCACATTCCCTTACCTCGCTGAATGGTATTAAAGCTTTTACTGAAGTTAATAGTGGTGCAGAGATAGAAGGAAAAAAAAAAGGAAAGATCTGTATGGCACTTCATATTCAGTATTCTGTATTCAGGGAAACATTGCTGTCCTCGTTGCACAGGTATGTTTATGACACTGCAGGGGCTGAATGTAATTAATCAACATCTTTGTTTAGAAGCACTGCTTACAGACCAAATGCCATGCATAATTGTAATGTCTAAATTGTTTTCAGAGTGTGTTTTTTAAGAGGAACACATAATAAAATGGCTGCGGTCGGTGCAAATCGTGCAGCCAATGAGTAGAGGAGATATTTTACGAGAAAATGGCAGGGTTTGTTATAAGGTATGGAGGCTTGCTCTGAGCTGCCTTAAACGGACGTGAAGATACCAGCGATACTAGCGATACAAGCTCAGCACTAGCACTAATAGAACTTACCAACTCTATTTGCACAAAGAAGAGTAGTTTATCCAGTACGGAGAGAACCAAAAGGCTAGGAAGACTAGAAATGTGGTGGCAGATGATTCAGTTGAAAAAAAGAAGAGACAATGTTTTGCCAATATGCAGAATGCTATACAAATTGATCTTTTCCAGGTGATTGGATTCAGCATGTTAAGGGCTAGTGACAACATGGCAGGCAGAGCTCACATTGGTATACATGACTAAGTTACTGGTGGCTCCAATTAGACAGGGAGTTATATCCCTGCTACCATCATTAAATGAGCTTTGTTTTTTGTATATGATTGAAACACGCCCTTTAGTTCAAGACTACAGTTTGATAAAACAAATATATTTCAAAAACAAAAAAACAAAACTGGGGGCGGAACTTCACCGCCAAGTGGAGTAGTCGCATCCATCCACAGATCCGACCAAGTGGCTGAGTTTAAGCCTAATATTCCGTGATACAGCAGTGCTCTTTGTGGGGGTGGAGTTGGGTCAGTGGGGACTCTTCAGACGCAGTCGTAGAGGTAGGTCTGTTTTGCGGGCTAGCGGTTGATGAGGGCGGGTAACGTGGCCAGTCTCCCAGCTTCGAAGTCCTGCAGGATCTCGCAGATCCCCTCTCCCTTGCTTGGACCAGTGGAGGATATCCCGGCCTACCACAGCACTACCCCAAGCCTGGTTCTACACAAACAGGCCCTGGTAAACGGGCACAGGCACAAGAGACTAATGCAACTTACCTTACCTAAGATGGCGGCTGTTTGCAATAATACGGTTCCTGTACATCGTGCTGATCTCACACACCACTGCAGCAAATTGCTAACATGCTTTGACCACCTTTGTGCAGCATTCTGATGGCCACTGCACCACAGCGGTCTACTCCTCATCAGCTTCATCATGCCGTTTCAGCATCTAGGACAGACCCGACTGGGTCCCATCGGAAACAAGGCAAGAGGGTTGGAGAAGACCTCTCAGTACATGACAGCTGAGAGGTGGACATCCAACTACCCCCGGCCGGCTCTTGTCTCTCTGTCAGACGCGGCGAGGGAGCTGTGTTCTATCTGCTCCCTCTCGCCGTGCGCCGTTTGCTGATGCTGGGAGCCGGAATATGACGTCATTTCCGGCTCCCGGCATCAGCAGACAGCCGCGCGGCGAGAGGGAGCAGAGAGAACACAGCTCCCTCGCCGCGTCTGACAGCGAGACAAGAGCCGGCCGCACTGAAGCCCCACTGGACCCCAGAGACAGGTCCACGCCAGCTCTCCAGGTAGGGAGGCTGGGTGGACATTTTTAATTTTAAAAAAAATATACAAATATTTTTTATGTATATGTGTGTCTGGGAGTGTGTGTGTTGGTGTGTGTATGTGTATGTGTCTGTGAGTGTGTGTGTGTGTGAGTGTATGTATGTGTGTGTGTGTCTGGGAGTGTGTGTCTGTGTATGTGTCTGGGACTGTGTGTGTGTGAGTGTGTGAGTGTGTGTATGTCTGTGAGTGTGTGTCTGTGAGTGTATCTATGTGTATTTGTGTGTGTTGGTGTATGTGTGTGTGTGTGTGTGAGTGTGTGTGTCTGTGAGTGTATGTGTCTGGGAGTGTGTGTGTATATGTGTGTCTGTGAGAGTATGTGTGTCCATCTGTGAATTTGTGTGTGTATGTGTGTGTGTGTCTGTTAGTGTATGTGTGTGTCTGTAAGTGTATGTGTGCACCTGAGTGTGTGTGTGTACGCGTTTATATATGCATACAAGTTTTTTTTTTTTTTTTGGTGGTGGGGTGGGGGTGGAACTCGAGTGAGTTCCCACACTTTATTCCCCAGGACTTGACCCCTGGTCTGGGTGCAGTGTACCTGTGCCACTTGTACTGCAATGTAAATCATTGCAGTTTTTGAGAAACTGCAATGATTACTTTGCAGCACTAAAACTGCCGCTAGTGGCTATTTATCAGACAGCCACCAGAGATGCTTCCAGGATTCTAAACAACATGTTAGAGTGTTATACCTTAAGTAGGAGGAGCATTAGAAGTGGCTTAAAATGAACACTATAGAAAGCAGAACAACTACAGCTTAATGTATATAAATATATATATATATTTTTTTCATCATACATTACCTTTCTTGCTTAGAAATTAAGTATTCTTATGCAAATATACCAGAAAGAGTGATATATATTTTTTTCCCTCCATGTGGAACATCTTATCTAATTATAATTTAAATGTATTTGCCATGTGTTTTGAAAAAAAAATAAAGCAAACAAAAGTAAACTTTTCATTTCTATTTTAATTATGCAAAGATGTGTTTAGTAAACTTTCAGCATTATTTAGATGTTACTCCCATACAAATGTCTTCATTTTAATATTAATATCACAAAGCGAAAGTCCTTTTCCTCATGCATTAATGAAATTCATTAGCATGCTTTTACTTATTATATATCCACATCCGGCAGTAAAGTCACTAAGAAGATGCTTCCTGTGCAGTTTAATAAGGTTGTGACACTGTTCCTCAGGGATATCTTAGTTATTTATTTAATTTAAAACATCCTTCAGGAAGAACATTTTTAACTTCATTATATTCTTTTTCCCCATTTTCTCAAAGCTCCCTTGAAATTTAAACCTCAAATACTCCCTCTGGAAATTATGATTTCAACATATTCACACTATTGAGTTTATATAGGGAGGATTACAAATAGCTACAATTTCAATTTAAAGGACCACTCCACACTGAAAAAAACAAAAAAAACAGAACCCCTCTTAGTTTAGTACATATACCCTCAATGAATAAATGCATGTATATGTTTATGTATGTATTCATTAGGGGTACAGTCTAAAACAGCTTGCAAAAGCTACTGTTCTTATGACTACAGCCTTTGTAAGCCCTCCCCTTTTTCACAGGAAGTGACTTTCAGTCACCTCACAGATAATTGTCCAATCAGTGGCTTCTCATAGAAAAGCCTCTGTTCCATTCTATTTCTGGTTTTCTCTCCTCCCCCCTCCCCGAGTCAGAGTCTCCCTCCCCCAATCTGTGTCAAAGCTTCCCTCATCCATCCCCTCAGTGCGTCAAAGCTTCCCTCATCCATCCCCTCCATGTGTCAAAGCTTCCCTCATCCATCCCCTCCATGTGTCAAAGCTTCCCTCATCTGTGATGTTTTGTACAAATCAGACAATAATTCCTGTATAACGAAGTACTCACTTTATTAATACATATATGACAGGATCTTCATATTGCTGCCTTGTTACACAGGGTTTCTGCAGCCGCCATTTCAAATCCCTGGAACATTCCACCAACCGCCAACAGGAACAGGAAGTAAAGAACCAAAAGAAAGGAAGTGCACCATTTACAGTCAACAACAGCCCAACTGCCCAATGCCCATACATCACAATACATATACAATACATACACTCACACACTCACACACAGCCCAACCGCCCATATATCACATCTCCTTCCTTTCTCAACCAAAGAAAGAAAACAAAATAGTAAAAAGTCAACAATAATAAAATAACTATTTAAAAATGTGTCCTTAATCTGCATCATTCTGTCCATCATCTTCAAGATCTACAATCTTTTTTTCAGGACAGCTTATTCTACTCCTACTAGGATACCATTTCCGCCTTCTCACTGTGGAGTTTCTCCGACTATAGTCCCTTAATGGAACTTCTGGTTGCCAGCGGTTTGTGGCTCTTCTCTCTCTTGTTGAATGGCCAGTATTTTCATGACCACATCCTTCATGGTTATTTGAACTGTGGCTTGGCAGTTCTTGTTCCTGAGTTTCATGGGGTATTTCCTCCAAATCATCCCCTATTACATCATGAGTATCTGTACCAGGTGTATTGCAGACTTCAGAAATGTCATCATGCCAAACTCCATGCCAAATATCAGTGTCTGGTTGCATGAGTGGCCCTACCCACTTTGATAGGTTGTCTGTTATACGTGGTCAAAGTTGATTTGTATGTCTCCGTGTGTAACATCCATCAGAGGTTAAAACTTTATAGTGCGCCGGCCCCAGAACTTCCTTTATCACTGCTTCTTTCCAACGATTCTCCTGATGATATACACGCATCCAAACAGAATCCCCTGTCTGGTAACAACGGCCTGCTTTTCCGACTTGCATCTTCGATTGTTGCTGGATGACCCTTTGTTGAATCTCTGGTTTTAGCAGATCCAACTTTGTCCTGAGTTCACGGCCTAACATAAGGCATGCTGGAGGTTTTCCAGTGGTTGGATGAGGTGTATTTCGATACTGTAGAAGGAACTCAGACAAATGATGTTCAGATCTCTTTCCTTCTGCTTTCAGACTTCACAGAAAACCCTTTAACGTTTGAACAAAACGTTCTGCTTGACCATTAGTAGCAGGATAATACGGTGCTGTACGATGATGTCAAATACCATTTTCCTTGAGAAAAGACTGAAATTGCCCAGAAACAAACTGCAGTCCATTATCTGAAACAAGCACTCTGGGCAAGCCAAATGTTGCAAATAGTTTCTGTAATGCTTTAACAGTAGCTTCTGCAGTGGTCTGCGACATGAATAGAACTTCTGGCCATTTAGAATGTGCATCTACCACAATGAGATACATTTTATTTTCCACTGGTCCAGCAAAGTCTATGTGAATTCTCTGCCATGTTGATAGAGGCCAGGTCCAAGGTTGTACAGCACCATGTGGCAAGTCACGCTGTGCTTGTGCACAACCAGTGCAACCTGAAACATAACAAGCAATATCCTCATCAATGGTTGTCCACCATACATGACCTCTTGCCTTCTGCTTCATGCGGACTATGCCAGGATGACCTGCATGTAAATTTTCAAGAAGCTGTTGTTGTAACACAAAAGGAATAATACAATATTTCTCCCCAGACTAAGCAGCCATCTCAAATTGATAACTCCTGAGCTCTTGTTTGGAATGACTTGAGATGTATTGGAGTCTTTAGTGGCCACCCCTTGCGTACAAAAAAAAGTATTTTCCTCAGCAAAGAGTCCATGGTTGTCTCCTGTGCAATTTCTCTGGCTGTTATCACCTCACTAAAATATATTGTAGATCTTTCTGTGGTAGTTAATTGTGAATCCATTTTCAATGGAAGTCTAGAGAATGCATCCGCATTAGAATGCAGAGCGTTTGGACGATATTGTATCTGATACTGATAAGCCCCCGGAGTTAAGGCATACCTCTGAAGTCTTGCTGCTGTCGTGATTGAAATACCTTTCTGTGGGTTAAAAATTGTCAATAAAGGTTTATGGTCCGTAAGCAGTGGGAAGGGTCGACCATATATATAAAGATGGAATTTCTTTACTGCCCATACTATTGCCAGAGCCTCTTTAGCTATTTGAGAATATATTTTTTTTGCAGCTGTGAGCGATCTAGAGGCAAAAGCCACTGGCCTGTCTGTCCCATCAGCCATGGAATGAGACAGGACTGCTCCCAGTCCGTAATTCGATGCATCACAAGCAACGGAAACAGGCTTTTCCAAGTCGTAGTGTACTAAAAGACGTGAACTATGCACTAGTTCTTTTGACTTATGGAAAGCTGAAGCACATTCTACTGTCCAGCGCCATTGTCGTTTACTCTCTAGAAGACGATGTAAAGGGTACAGGACATGAGCTAAAATTGGCAAAAAACGGTTGTAATAATTTTACAGACCTAGATAGGACCTTAGTTGTGTCACATTTTGTGGAGTTGGAGCATCCTGTGATACCTTGACCTTCCCATCTGTTGTATGCAGCCCATGTTTGTCAATTACATGAGCACAAAATTCAAGACGATCCTGCACGAATTGGCATTTATCCAAATTCACTTTCAATCCATATTCCATAAGTCTTTGCAAAACTGCCTCTACATTCTGTTTATGTTCCTCCTCTGATTTATCCATCACCAGCATGTCATGTGTCAAAGCTTCCCTCATCCATCCACTCCATGTGTTAAAGCTTCCCTCATCCATCCCCTCCGTGTGTCAAAGCTTCCCTCATCCATCCCCTCCGTGTGTCAGAGCCTCCCTTCTCCCTCCCCGTGTCAGACAGCCTTCCTCCTCCCTCCCCGTGTCAGACAGCCTCCCTCCAACCTCCCCGTGTCAGACAGCCTCCCTCCAACCTCCCCGTGTCAGACAGCCTCCCTCCTCACTCCCCGTGTCAGACAGCCTCCCTCCTCACTCCCCTCCCTGTGTCAGAGCCGCCCTCCTCCTTCTGACATAGAGGCTCCAGTCTCACTCCCCACCTGTCGCTGTGTCAGAGCCTCTGTCCTCCCCACCAGCTGACTGGTTTTACATAGAAACATAGAATGTGACGGCAGATAAGAACCATTTGGCCCATCTAGTCTGCCCAATTTTCTAAATACTTTCATTAGTCCCTGGCTTTATCTTATAGTTAGGATAGCCTTATGCCTATCCCACTCATGCTTAAACTCCTTCACTGTGTTAACCTCTACCACTTTAGCTGGAAGGCTATTCCATGCATCCACTACCCTCTCAGTAAAGTAATACTTCCTGATATTTTTAAACCTTTGCCCCTCTAATTTAAGACTATGTCCTCTTGTTATGGTAGTTTTTCTTCTTTTAAATATAGTCTCCTCCTTTACTGTGTTGTATTTATGTATTTAAATGTTTCTATCATATCCCCCCTGTCTCGGTTTTCTTCCAAGCTATACATGTTAAGTTCCTTTAGCCTTTCCTTTTAAGTTTTATCCTGCAATCCATGAACCAGTTTAGTAGCCCTTCTCTGCTCTCTCTCTAAAGTGTCAATTTCCTTCTGGAGATACAGTCTCCAGTACTGCGTACAATACTCCAAGTGAGGTCTCACCAGTGTTCTGTACAATGGCATGAGCACTTCCCTCTTTCTACTGCTAATACCTCTCCCTATACAACCAAGCATTCTGCTAGCATGTCCTGCTGCTCTATTACATTGTCTGCCTACCTTTAACCCCTTAAGGACACATGACGTGTGTGACACGTCATGATTCCCTTTTATTCCAGAAGTTTGGTCCTTAAGGGGTTAAGTCATCAGAAATAATCACCCCGAAATCCCTTTCCTCAGATGTTGAGGTCAGGATTCTCAAATATTCTGTACTCTGCCCTTGGGTTTTTACGTCCAAGATGCATTATCTTGCACTTAACTACATTAAATGTCAGTTGCCACAACTCTGACCATTTTTCTAGTTTACCTAAATCATTTGTCATTTGGCTTATCCCTCCTGGAACATTAACCCTATAACATACCTTAATATCATCAGCAAAAATCCATACGTTACCATCAAGAACTTCTGCAATATCACTTATAAAAATATATAAGAGAATGGGTCCAAGTACAGATCCCTGAAGAATTCCACTGGTGACAAGCCCATGTGTTGAATATATTCCATTGATTACAACCCTCTGTTGCCCGTCACTCAGCCACTGCCTTACCTATTCAACAATATTGGAATCCAAACTTAAAGATTCCAGTGTATTGATAAGCCTTCTATGTGCAACAGTGTCAAGAGCCTAACTGAAATCTAGGTAAGCAATGGTTTCCATTACCTTCCCCACTACTGAAGTAAGGCTTACTGGCCTATAGTTGCCCGACTCCTCCCTCCCTTTTTTGTGAATGGGCACAACATTCGCTAACTTCCAATCTTCTGGGACTACTCCTCTTAATGATTGGTTAAATAAATCTGTTAATGGTTTTGCTAATACACCACTAAGCTCTTTTAATAACTTTGGGTGTATTCCATCAGGTCCCATTGCTTATCTTTACTTTTGACAGTTGAAATAGAATCTCTTCCTCTGTAAACAAACATGTAACAAATGACTAATTTGTCCTTTTTCCTAACTGAGGCCCCTTTCTTTTATTTTTATCTGTAAATACTGAACACAAATATTCACTGAGGCAGTCAGGTAGACCTTTATCCTCTTCTAGATACCGTCCTTTTATTTTTAATCTAACTAATCCTTGTTTTACTTTCCTTTTCTCATTTATGTATCTAAAAATGCTTTGTCCCCTTTTTTACTGACTGTGCTATTTTCTCTTCTGTGTGTGGTTTTAACAAACAACATTGATCTTTTGACCAACATTCAAGTAGGTGAGCACTTGGAAAATAGTGATCACAATATAGTGTCCTTTGAAATAAACTCAAAAAAACAAAAGCACATGTGTTGTACTAAAAGATATATTTTTAAAAAGGCCAATTTCTATAAGTTAAGGGCAGCTTTACAATACATTGGCTGGCATAAACTCTTTAGTGAAAAGAACACTGAGGATAAATGGAACATCTTCCAACAAATATGTCTTAGTAGAGAAGTAAAACAAGAGATTAAAAATAAGAAAAGGGCATTTCAAGCATTTAAATCGTACAAATCAGATGCATCCTATAAAAGATATAAGGAAGCCAATAATGCATGCAAAAAGGCGATTAGATTCGCTAAGCTTCAAAATGAAAAAATGATAGCCAAAGAGAGCAAAACCACCCCCAAAGCATTCTTTAAGTACATAAATAAAAAAAAAATTAAAAAAAAAATGAAAGTGTAGGTACACTAAAAACTGAAATGGGGGTGTTAGTTAATGAAAACCAAGAAAAGGCAGGAATTTTAAATAACTATTTCTCCTCCATATATATTAAGGAAGAACCCATGGCAATAGATGTGCAAATGATTGCTGCCAAAAACTTGCAGAGTAATTGTAATTGGTTAACTCAAGACAAGGTGCTGCAGCAACTAAAGAAAGTTAATATAAACAAAGCTCCAGGGCCTGACGGTATTCCTCCACGAGTACTTAAGGAACAAAGTGTAGAAATAAGCGAACCTCTGTTTTTTAATCTTTTTTTAAGAGTCTTTTCTTTCAGGAAGTGTTCCAGGGGATTGGCAATAGATGTGCAAATGATTGCTGCCAAAAAACTTGCAGAGTAATTGTAATTGGTTAACTCAAGACAAGGTGCTGCAGCAACTAAAGAAAGTTAATATAAACAAAGCTCCAGGGCCTGACGGTATTCCTCCACGAGTACTTAAGGAACAAAGTGTAGAAATAAGCGAACCTCTGTTTTTTAATCTTTTTTTAAGAGTCTTTTCTTTCAGGAAGTGTTCCAGGGGATTGGTGGAAGGCAGATGTGGTTCCTATATTCAAAAAGGGTTCAAAATCCTTGCTTGGAAATTATAGACCTGTGAGCTTAACTTCTGTGGCTGGGAAAATATTTGAAAGGTTATTAAGGGATAATATTCAAGAATTCCTTGAGAAGAACATGGTTATCAGCAAAAATCTGCATGGTTTTATGAAGCACAGGTCATGTCAAACTAACTTGATTGTGTTCTATGAAAAAGTAAGTAGAAGTATAGATTAGGGTATTGCAGTGGATACAGTTCCAAACAATAGATTAGTGTTCAAACTCAAGGAAATCGGTCTAGATGAAAATGCTTGTTCTTGGGTAGAACATTGGCTTAAAAATAGAGTACAAAGAGTTGTCATTAATGGTAAATTTTCAAGCTGGACAGAGGTAGCAAGTGGTGTCCCTCATGGTTCTGTTTAACATGTTTATAAATGATCTTGAAAAAAGCATTGAAAGTCATGTTTCAGTTTTTGCAGATGACAAAACTCTATAAAATAATACAATGTGAGCAAAATATTACTTTGCTGCAGAGGGATTTAGATAGGCTGGGGGATTGGGCACTCAAATGGCAGATGGAATTTAATGTTGAAAAATGTAAAGTTATGCACTTTGGCATAAAGAATGCACAAGCAACATATACCCTTAATGGAAGCAAATTAGGGATAACAACACACGAAAAGGACTTGGGAATTGTTATAGACAACAAACTATGCAACAATGTGCAATGTCAATCAGCAGTTGCTAAGGCCAGTAAGGTATTGTCATGCATGAAAAAGGGCATTCATTCTCGGGATGAGAATATCATTTTGACTCTTTATAAATCCCTGGTAAGACCACATATTGAATATGGTGTACAATTTTGGGCACCTGTTCTAAAGAAGGATATTATGGCACTAGAAAAAGTGCAGAGGCGTGCTACAAAATTAATAAAAGGAATGGAAAATATCAGCTATAAAGAAAGGTTAACAAATTTAAACCTCTTTAGTTTAGAAAAAAAGTTGCCTGAGAGGGGATATGATAACATTATACATATATATTCGGGGCCAATACAAACCACTGTGTGGAAATCTATTCACAAACCGGACTTTACACAGGACACGAAGTCATGCGTTTAGACTGGAAGAAACAAGATTTTGTCTAAGGCAAAGAAAAGGGTTTTTTTTTTTTTTACTGTAAGAACAATAAGGATGTGGAATTCTCTGCCTGAAGAAGTGGCTTTATCAGAGTCCATACAGATGTTCAAACAGCTACTAGATGCCTACTTGCAAAAACAGAATATTGAAGGATATAATTTTTCAATGTAGGGTAATAACTGCTTGATCCAGGGATAAATCTGGATTTTTTTTGTTGCAAAATTTGAAGTTCTTCAAATAAGGTTTTTTTTTTGCCTTCTTTTGGATCAACCGCAAAAAAACAAATGTGAGGAAGGCTGAACTTGATGGACGCAAGACTCTTTGCAGCTATGTAACTATGTAACCTTTAGTTGCCGATCTGTGGGTAGAGGATTTAGTTTCCTCTACCCGGACTGATAGGGAGTGAGAACACTTCCCGTCAGTAAGGGTAGAGTAAACTAAAGATCCTCTACACCCAGATCGGCAACTAAAGATCAGCAGGGGAGGAGAGGGAGGCTCTGACACAGGGAGAGGAGACTGGACAGACGATGCAATAATTGCAGTTGTTTTAGCCAATTTTGTAAGACAGGCATGCTCTATTAGAAAATGCCTGCTACTTCCGTTAGCTCAGTGGAGCTAACTGAAGCAGGAAGTGAATCTCCCCAGCTGTTTGATTGACAGCTGGGGAGGTGTTTCTATTTTTGTATATAAAAGTGCTAATTTCACAATGAAATTGGCACTTTTATAAACTAAGATTTTAAAGGGATACTCCACATCCATATAGCTATTCAGCACAAAGAAGTGCTCTGTGGGTGTAAAGTGCTCCCAATTGTTCTGAATTCAGTGAGACAGTCAATGTGTTCTTCTCTAGTGTCCTGGTGTCTAGTGTACAGAGAAACATTGCCATAAAGTAGAATGTGAGTGCATCGTTAGACCTACTCATGTGGAAACACTTTAGCACTGTTCCACTTTAGCTACTGGTAACTGCACACTAGACATGCATGCTGTTTTTTTTTCTGTTTTTTTATGGAGGTGTGTTTACTCAAATGGGAAATTTTATTAAAACTAAAAAAGTCAATAAAGTAAAAAAATAATAATACACATTTAAAAAAATATATAATACTTACTCAGAGGGCATGCTTGTCATAACCAACGATCTTGTAGTCTAGAACATAAGCAAAAAGGTTGAAATTAATTAAATTCATTCACACAGACTTATGACTTCTAAATGCCTCTGTAAAAAAAAGAAAATTATCAAAAAGATAAGATCTTTTGGAGACAAGGTCATAACCAGGAAAGGGAAAGTGTACAATAACATTGCTATTATACATTTATCATGTACCAAAATACTCAGACGCAATGTGTAACGAGACTACCGTGTAATTAAAATATCAATAGTGAGTATGATAGCTATTTCAAAATAATATAGTAAATCTTACTGACCACAGCTTTTTCAACCACTTTCAACTTTTTTACCATGTAATTTACCACCTAATGTTGGAAAACTAGTCTAGTCTAGATGACAGTACTGGAGAGAGGATTAAAGGAATACTATAATCAACAAAACAACTTTAGCTTAATGAAGCAGTTCTGGCGTATAGACCATGCCGCTGTTGTCTCACTGCTCCGTTCTCTGCCATATAGGTTAAATCACATATGTTTCTGAATATACAGCCCTAGCTACACCTCCCCTTGTTATTACACAGCCTACATGAAAACAAATGGGTTCATTTTCAATCACATGTTAACTTACTGTAGAAATACTTATCGCCTGTTCTATAAATTTTACTTTTTCCATATACAGAAGGGTCCTGCAGGTTCTAGAATGCTATTAACAGAGCAGAAGAAAAATTCTAGACTAAGCAAACTGTGCAATACAGGAACCTAGAATATCTAGGTTCCTTTAAGGAAGTATTTAGGAGTGCTGTACAAGTCGCATACAGGAAGGTGTGACTAGGTCTGTATAAACAAAATAATTTAACTCCTAAGTGGTAGAGAAATCATGAGTAACAATGGAGGGACGTGATCTATACAAAAAAAACTGCTTCACTAAGCCAAAGTTGTTTTGGTGCCTATGGTATTCCTTTAAGAGACATCCTCGCTTGGGACTGCCAGTTACATGTATAGGACTAGAACTCCTGCATTTTGTAGAAACCAGGCATTAACCGATCCTGTGAGAGACAGCTGTAGAAGGATATAACTGAACACTCTGAAACCAGAGTTGTATTCAGATTGCCTTGTTGACATTTTAATCAAAATACAGAATTATAATTACAAGCCTATAGGGAACGCTGTCAAATTGCATTGTATTGGTTTATTCCTGATTGTCACGCCACATTTAGGTACCCACTTTCTGCTCACTCCAAAACTGCACAAATGACTGACACTAATCAAGTAAATGTTAAATATATAGGTGAAGTCAAATCATGTTCAAAAAAATAGAAAATATATGGCAGAGGATAAACTAAAGCCAGGCCTCAACAAAATATACATTTACTGGAGAAGCTAACTTATAACTAATGTAACATTTCTGATCGTGCACTTTAAAATTAATAAATAAACTTGGAGCAGTAGAGTAATGTTCCCCCTAGCCCTGTTAATATTATTGAAACATTTACTGCGTTCCAGTTGTTTCCATGTTCAAGGCTTAATTATTGTTCCGTGATGGTTTGGGTATGCTAGTGTCCACTTGGGCATGCACAGAGAAATACTATACAAACACATATGTGTTTGGCCAAAATCTTCCTTAGTACAGTATTCTTGTATGTACAAATCATGAGATGCCATACAAAACCATTTTGTGGGATCCCCACACCACGAACTCTAGTTATGAAGTCAGATTAAAAGTCACAGAGATTGTGAGTTGGCAAAGCATGCTCTCCCAGACACATATATAAACCCTCCCACACATATACAATTAACCAAACAGACACATTGCTCTTCCAGACACACATAAAAATCACAGTGATATATACTGCTACATATACCCCAAAACATACACTGCCACAAACACATAGAAACAAACATAAGTAAACTAAAAATACATATGTAATCCAAACTTCTGCTTGCATACCGTTTGGGTGCTGGAGGATGGCTTTTCAAGGTTCTCTAGCGAGTACTGCTTTACATGGATGCGCAGTTTAAGTAAAAGTGCATTCCTCCCAAAGCACCAATGCCAAGCTGCCGAGCCCATAGACAAGGCCAAGCTGTTCTGATGTATCAAAAATCCTGGTGCTCTGTTAAATGTGGTTTGCTTTGGGGAACTAATTCTATGGATATGCTTTGTTTTAGTTTTTTAGTGACGCATTTTGCTAGATGAAGAATTTATTCCTTTTCAAGCCCCTTATGTACCTTAGTAATGCAAGTCTACTAGTTTGACCTTCGGACAGAATGTCTCAGAGAACACTTGTGAGATATAGAACTGAATTGTCTGTCACTGTAGTATTGAAAATAAAAAATATATTTAATCGGTATAAAGAACCATGAACAATATAAAACGAACAAGAAAAAAAAAAAAAAGGTGAGTAAAAAATATATATAAACCCACTCAAAAAACAGGGGGGAGGATAGATAAATAGCTCAGGGAGCAAGGGAGAGGCTTAAATAGACGGTATGTATAATGCTTAAATAGGTGCACACAAACAGTGGCTATTTAGAAGCTTGCTCCTAAAACCCATATAGCATAGGGGACCCCCCCAAAACAATGCTGAGACCAAATGAATCCTCAGTAGGGAGGTATACGCTAAAGGTAAGGAGACATACTCGTCACAGTTAAAACGGCTATACTGGAGGATAAAGTGACTCAAAGTTACAAAGTAGCTAAATACTGTCTGTTAATAATGAGGTACATCCATAGTTGAGGTAGTCGTTGTGAGCAGAGGAAAAGCTCTCAAAAATGCCTAAATAGATGCACACAAACAGTGGCTCTATAGAGGGTCACTCTTAAACCCCATGTAGCATAAGAAACCCCCACAGTATGCTGAGATCGAATCAATCCTCTGTGGGGAGGTATTAACTACAGGTAAAGAGGCATATTCGTCACAATAGAAACGGCTACACTGGAGGATAAGGTTAACTCAATATTACACAGTAGCTAAATGCTATCTACTAGTGATGAGGTACATCCTCAGTTAAGATAGTCGATTAAACAAAGAAAAGCTCTCAATGCCCTACATAACGCTCCAATCAGGCTAACAATCTTCCCCCCAGTAGCCGTTTCTATTGTGACGAATATGCCTCTTTACCTGTAGTTAATACCTCCCCACAGAGGATTGATTCGATCTCAGCATACTGTGGGGGTTTCTTATGCTACATGGGGTTTAAGAGTGACCCTCTATAGAGCCACTGTTTGTGTGCATCTATTTAGGCATTTTTGAGAGCTTTTCCTCTGCTCACAACGACTACCTCAACTATGGATGTACCTCATTATTAACAGACAGTATTTAGCTACTTTGTAACTTTGAGTCACTTTATCCTCCAGTATAGCCGTTTTAACTGTGACGAGTATGTCTCCTTACCTTTAGCGTATACCTCCCTACTGAGGATTCATTTGGTCTCAGCATTGTTTTGGGGGGGTCCCCTATGCTATATGGGTTTTAGGAGCAAGCTTCTAAATAGCCACTGTTTGTGTGCACCTATTTAAGCATTATACATACCGTCTATTTAAGCCTCTCCCTTGCTCCCTGAGCTATTTATCTATCCTCCCCCCTGTTTTTTGAGTGGGTTTATATATATATATTTTTTACTCACCTTTTTTTTTTCTTTTTTGTTCGTTTTATATTGTTCATGGTTCTTTATACCGATTAAATATATTTTTTATTTTCAATACTACAGTGACAGACAATTCAGTTCTATATCTCACAAGTGTTCTCTGAGACATTCTGTCTGAAGTCTACACTTTTTCCTTTTTTCGTTAAATATTATAAGGGTTATCCCCTTTCGAGATATAAACTGGACACACTGAAACTATTCCAGTTCTAGGGATTTTTTCTTCCTTTTTCTTACTAGTTTGACCTTGCAATCCTTTATCTTACTATATGGGGTGTGAAACAGGAGTATTATACAACAAAAATTAAATGGTCTGCATGAGCGTTTACAAACCATGATGTTTGGGGCCACAAGTAAAAAGAGGTGCTTCTTATTTATCACTTTGCTCAAGAATAGCAAACAACAATTGGTCCACTGCAAAGGCAGAGCCCGCATGAGCCAAACACAGCCCTGGCCAATCAGCATTGCCTCCTAGAGATGCATCTGTATGATGAATTTTCAGTATCTCCATGCAGAGAGTGGAGACACTGCGCAGCACTGTCCCAGGAAGCCCCTCTAGCAGCCATATGAGGAGTGGCCAGTAGAAGTATCTCTAGGCCGTAAAGTAAACACTGTCTTTTTAGACAAAAAGCCTGCAGGGACTGACTATACTCACCTGAACAAATACAAATAAGCTATAGTTGTTCTGGTGACTATATTGTCCCTTTAAAGATATTTTTTTCTAACTTTTGCGCAAGCTATAATGTTTGGTTAAAACAGCAAGTCTGTATTTACTTTTTTTAATATATCAGAACCCTCTGGTAGTACTTTGACCAGGACCATAAACTAACCTCTTTATTATAGAGGACAATTCATCTTCATCAATACACGGAACCTTAAAAGGCTGTATGAAGCCCTAACTGAGAATGTTGTATAATTCCATTAAAATGAAACAAGACTCCAGAGACCAAAGCGCCAATGGTTTTGGCCTTTATATAAATAATAACATCTTAAAGAACAACTTAATGTGCAATAAGAAGAAAATATATCAAACATGCATGTTAAACTGTTATGGAAAGAATAATGTTGGCAGAAACAGGAGATGTACGGTCGAGCCAGAACCAATCCATCATCAATTAGAGATCTGTTCTCACAAAAACATGAACCTGCCCTGTTGTGTGTGACTTGTGACTTGATTGTAGAATTGAAAAATTAGATGCAAGTCGATCTTGGATAAAAAATGCTTTATCCCCCCCTATGGAGGTTGTCATGTAAAAATTTGTTTTGGCTTCATTTATTTGGCTTTATCCCATAGGATTGACCGCAAAATGATGGAGACCTGTTGCTTCAAATATTCTGATGCAAGTCACAAATAGGGCATTAATATAAAGTCAACATTATAAAAATATTCTTAAAATTGTATACATTAATTACATTTTATAATTATGAATGTTAAAGAACATTTTTGACTCGAAAAAAAAAAAAAAAAAACATAAGAGACATAAAACAAAACAAAATACAAACGGCTTCAGGCTAATACAACCACATTAAGATAAAACAAAACAAAATAAATACAAAATATATTTAACCGGTACAGTTGGGAGCTAAAATTGCAGCTAGTCAGGACTTATATTTAGATAAATGTATCAGTTTATTAATCCCTATGGTCTTTTTCAAACACTAAAGACATTTATACTTTATTTTTTCATATAAATAAATTACAAACAAAACCAAAAAAGTAAAAATAAAAAAGGTTTAAGAGTCTTACTGATCAGCTCACACCATCAGCGTAATTTTTTGAAGGATCAACAGTAGACACAATTACCTTTTAGAAAGCCCATTGCACAGTGCAATGTTGAATTAAGTTTTGGTTCTTAAAGTGACACTATAGTCACCCAGACCACTTCAGCTCAATGAAGTGGTCTGGGTGCAATGTCCCTCAGGTTTTAACCATTCACATATAAACATAGCAGTTTCAGAGAAACTGCTATGTTTACATTGGGGGTTAAGCCAACCTCTAGTGGCTGTCTTCCTGACAGCCGCTAGAGTGGCATCTGTGACGCTGGATGCGAATTTTGCAACCATAGGAAAGCATTTAGAAATGCTTTCCTATGGACTGTTTGAATGCGCGCGCGCGGCTTTTGCCGCACATGCGCATTCCACTCCACTCAGGAGCTGACGTTGGCGGGGGAGGAGAGGTCACCAGCGCCGAGGGAGCCGTGCGCTGGATAAAGGTAAGCTGCTGAAGGGGTTTTTAACCTCTTTAGCACCACGGGAGGGGCACCACGGGAGGGGCACCCTCAGGGCAATATAGTGTCAGGAAAACCGCTTTGTTTTCCTGACACTATAGTGATCCTTTAAGGATTAATGAGCTCATTCAGTATTTAAAGTACTAATGGTTCATTTAACACTTTCAGCTATGCATATACAGCTCAGTTTGTGACATCATACGCGTGTCACAGTCGATTCTATCTGGGAGTTCTATCATAAAGACAATAGATAGGTTGGGAAATAAAGCTATCTGGCAGTTAGATGTTACCTGAGGTAAGCACCATAAAAATGACTTTAAAGAGGAGTTCATGTGATGATATATTGATAAATAAAACTATAATTATAGACAATTAAATTATTCACCTGCTGGAAGATTATTAATGAAACAAGTCTAGCAAGGCAGAATTTCTTTTTTAAATTCTCTATAATTTTGCTTAGGTCATTTAAATAAAAAGTTAGTAGTGTGGAAACAAGTAAGGGGTTTACAACAAGATCAAAGCGATTGGATCCATAAGTGTTATCTATGACAAATTATGTTTTAATATGTTTATTTCAATAAACTTAAATGATAAAACAAGCTTTGAGAGAAACGCCACTGCCCAAATAAAATGAATCACTGTTTAGTAGATACAACCCCAATTAAATCATGCATGTATTTAATTATGCATTTTTTTCCATTGGGGTAAACCTAAAAACGGCTTGCAAAAGCTACAGTTCTCTTGTCTGCTGCCTTCGCAAACCCTCTTCTTTCTAACTCAGCACAGACCTACTGTGATTGTCCAATTACATACTTCACAATGCATCTCAATGTGAAGTCTTTGCAAGTCAGGTGCTCTGCGCAGTTGCCTGCCTCTTGAGTTTAGCTCCAGTGACCTAAGCTACCAGAAAGCAATAGAGCCAGATGTCTGATTGAAAGCCAAGGGGACGTGACGAGGTTAATTTATAAAACTTTCACATATTAAAAACTGCCTTTTTTTTTGGGGGGGTGGGGGGGGGGTGGGGGTTACACATCACCATTTCAGCAAGCTAAAGTGGTTGAGGGGTCTGTGAAGTCCCTTTAACCATTTGCTTAAATTATTTGGTATATTCATGTTTAAAATAAAGAAACCGGACTATTCTAGATTTGGCAAATCACACCTGTAGCTAAAATATGAACAATTTTAGTTATGCTTACATTTAAACTTATAAATATTTTGCTATGTAAATTAACTTTATTAACAAGGTAATTGTGTATTATATATACATACACACAGATCAGCCACAACATTAAAACCACCTACTAATATCGTGTAGGCCCCCCTCATGCTACCAGAAAAGCTCTTCTATGTTGAGGCATGAACTCAACAAGACCTCTGAATAGGTCCTGTGGTAACTGGCACCAAGACATTTTGAGTCTTTAAGTCTTGTTGTTCCAGCACATTTGGATTGAGATCTGGGGACTTTGAACACCAAGGCAACACCTTTACACTTTATCATGTTCCTCAATCCATTCCTGAACATTTCTTTTAATGTGGCAGGGTGCATTATCCTTTTGAAAGAGGTCACTGCTATCAGGTAACACCAATTCCATTAAGAGGGTGTACATGGTCAGCAATAATCTTAAGGAAGGTAGTATGTGTCAAAGTATCATCCACATGAATTCTAGGATACAAGGCACCCCAGTTGTTCAACAATTTGAGCAACAGCAGCTCTTCTGTGTGATTGCACTAGCCTTTGTTGACCATGTGCATCAATGAGCCATGGGTGCCAATCATCATGACGCCAGTTTTGTCCTTCCTTGTATCACTTTTGGTAGGTACGAACAACTAGTTATCGGGAACACTCCACAAGAATTGCTGTTTTAGAGAGATGTTCTGACCCAGTCGTCTGGTCATCACTATTTGAGCTTTGTCAAAGTCACAGAGATCTTTTCGCTTTTCCATTTCTCCTGCTTCCATCACATGAAATTCAAGAACTTAACTTTCTGCCTCATATATACCATCCCTTGACAGATGCCATTGTAACAATATAATCATTGTTATTCACTATACTTGTCAGTGGTTTTAATGTTGTGGCTTCTTAGTGTGAGAGTCTGTGTATTATTATTATTGGTATTTATATAGCGCCAGCTTATTCCGCAGCGCTTTACAGTAATGTATGTGTATATACATATTTATATATAATTGAGTGAGAATGTTTTACAAGAGAAACATTGCTAATGTTTCATGGTAGATTGATCGTTTACAAGAGTTCAGGGAGATCTGCCAACACTGAAGCTATTTTAATAGTTGCTTCGTTCTAAAGATTTTTTTTAAATTTATCTGAATCTGACCAATTCGATGGCATTGAGTAGGAATACGCCCTCCTTTTCTTATAAAATGTGGGCAATGTGCTAAACTGCAATAACTCACACAGCCAATAGATTAACAAACATGTGTTAAGATTATCACGCTGTCACGTTTTGCAATGTCAACTTTACAGCGCTCTTACCAAAAGTGCCAAAATCCCAGCTTTTCTTACTGAACTGTACTATAAATATGTCAGCCATGCTATGCTATAACATATTATAATTCAAAATCACCCAAGGAAAGAAGAATACATCAGTTCGGTAATTACAAAATAACCTGATTGTGTCCACATCTCACAAAAGAACATTAATAGACAACATGCTTTTAACTTTGATAACAATATGAGACCATCTGGACATGTTGCTCTTTTTTTAAATTAACACTGGACAAACAAGATAAGAAATATTATTAAAAAAAAATCCAGAATATACAGAGGATCTGTTCAGATTAGTCCATGGTTTCTAACCAGGATTAGAATAAATATTAAATCACCTGTGGTTCTTGCCAGACTGGGATGAACTGTAATTACGTAATAAAACCGGTATACCGTTTTGGTTATAGATATTGATAGATGACCAGAATTAAATCCTTAAAGTGATACAGTTCACCAGAGTAAGGATGAATAGAGGAAGGATATGTGAGAAAAAAAAAAAAAAAGTCTCATAGCAGCAATGATTAAAAACTCAAGGATCAAATTGGTACATATTTTAAGAAAAGGAAAAAAATAGGCTGATGGCACATGTTCCTACTGTTCTCGGTTTGGTGGGTCCATCCTGGATTTAGGCTCCTGTCTCACAAGACTTAGAATAATCCATGGTGTCCTGCATCTGGGGACAGCAGATAACAGCTAACCATCTGCATAGTGTACTGGCAAGTATGCTGATTAAACCCAGAGCATTAAACCATGCCCAGACTACTTCTTCAGTTCTCAGGGCATGTGCAGTTCTGAGAATGGCCAGACAGACAGGCTATCAGTCAGCATGGTGTGAAATCATTCCATGCGGACACTCCTTTACCATTGACCCCAGTGATACAACTCATGTCACTGGCACACTTCTTATAGGCATGTCTATTCTCCATCTTACTTTCATAACTCCCAATGTTGGGAGGTATGTCGATGGTACTAAAAACAGACTTGAATTTGTGACACAAATACATTTTCATGTGAGGAAATTTTTATTTGAATGCCAAAGGTAAAGGTTGAGCTACTGGATGGATCATGAATATACCACACGACAGAAGGGTTCATGTTTTGCATAACTCTCTTTACTGAAAACTTTTGCAGCACAGATGCTAAACAGAACAACCAATCAAAAAACTACACATTCCACAAAAGGCCCTGCCAGTTTAAGCTCCTCCGCATTCTTTGCTGGTCCTGCTGGCACATGTCAGAGTATTATGTCCTTGTGACTTCTTTCTGTATTTAGCTTATTTTTATATTGTATTGTTACCGTAATATTTTTGATTAATTAACCCCCACTACTGACTGCCTTTCCTATGTGGCACATTATATACTTCTATTTCTGCTCTAGGCACTGTGGCCTAGTACTTTCCCCTTCTCAAGCTGGAGCCTGGGACTGTCCTTAAGCAGGCTCTGCAGGGATGACCCCTTTTTTGTCATGGTACCTTAACTATCTAATATATCTAATAACTCACTGAAGACAATTGAATTCATACATATTGTGCCAAATGATCAGGGCCGGACTGGGAATTAAAAGCAGCCCTGGAAAAAAATTATTTACCAGCCCCATAATGCGTCGCGCCAGCATAGTGTGCAGATACAGAGTTAGAAAAGATAACTTAAAATGAAAATTATTACTCCAACGTGAAAAAAAGCACATATAGGCTTAAAAAAAAAAAAGAGTGCATATTTATTTTAAGCAGACGTGCCTTTGCATATAACCAATGTTTCAGTCCAACTACCATGACATATTAAGGAAAGCTTGGTAATGGGACTGAAATGGTGAATGTATGTAGGGCACAACTGTAAAAAATGACGTTATCTTGTTTATTTTGAGGTCCTGTGGGTGCACTCTTCACTTTAAATATGTTATTGTGCTGGATTATGCACCTAGCAACAAGACTGGGCCAATATCTGCTTATTACATATTGTACATATCAATGACATTTCTTAGTGTATTATGCATATATAAATGTACATTAATATATGTGTAAATATAATAGGCATAATTATATATATATATATATATATATATATATATATATATATATATATATATATAAAATATAAATCAGTGGCGGATCCAGAGCCTGATCTCAGGAGGGGCACCTATAGATTATTTAAAGAAATAATCCATGCACAATAACCACTACTGCTCTGTGTAGTGGGTATGGTGCCAGGAGTGCCGGGACCCGCTCCCAGAGTAAGTAGTCAAACCGTTTAAGTACAGTTTGACAACTTACCTGGGGTCTGCTGGGATATGGGGCTGTAGTAGGGTATAGGAGCAGTGGTGCAATGCGTGAGGGGTGCAATGTGTGTGAAAGGTTCAGTGTGTAGGGTGCGTGGGGCAATGTGTGTATGGGTGGCTGTGTGTGTAGGGGAATGTGTGTATGGGGGAATGTGTGTGTGTGTGTGTATGGGGGGGCAGTGTTTGTATGGGGCTAGAGTTCACTCTCACCACTTGGACCACCAGGAATCCCTGGTGGTCGCAGTGGTGAGAGTGAACTCTAGCCCGTAGCTCCAGGGCTAGAGTTTCCCTGTGGCACTCTCCCTCCCCCTCTGTCTCTCTCTATTTACGCCTCTTTCTCCCCTTGTGTCTCACTCTCCCCCCTCTGTCTCTTTCTCCCTCCTTTCCCTGTGGCACTCTCCCTCCCCCTTTGTCTCTCTCTATTCGCCCCTCTCTCCCCCCTTGTGTCTCACTCTCCCCCCTCTCCCTGTGGCACTCTCCCCCCCTCTGTCTCTCTCTCTATTCACCCCCCACTGTCTCTCTCTCTCTCTCTATTCACCCCCCACTGTCTCTCTCTCTCTCTATTCACCCCCCCCTTGTCTCTCTCTATTCACCCCCCCCTTGTCTCTCTCTATTCACCCCCCCTTGTCTCTCTTTTCACCCCCCCATGTCTCTCTTTTCACCCCCCCCTTGTCTCTCTTTTCACCCCCCCTTGTCTCTCTTTTCACCCCCCCCTTGTCTCTCTTTTCACCCCCCCCTTGTCTCTCTTTTCACCCCCCCCTTGTCTCTCTTTTCACCCCCCCTTGTCTCTCTTTTCACCCCCCCCTTGTCTCTCTCTCTATTCACCCCCCCACTTCCATCCCCCCCACCCACCTGAGAGGAGTCAGGGGGCTGGCCGCATTGCACGCTGCAGCCTCGCCGGTCCGGCGGCACTGTTAATGCTGAGGGCTGAAGAAGGAGGGAGGAGCATGTCTCTCTACCATGCTCCCTCGCGGTTCCCACAATCCCCAGCACGGATGCTACTGGGGATTGTGGGAACCGCGAGGGAGCATGGTAGAGACATGCTCCTCCCTCAGCCCTCAGCATTAGGTGTGCCGCCGGACCGGTGAGGCTGCAGCGTGCAATGCGGCAGCCTGCCGGCCGGCCCCCTCAAAGTGTGTGCCACCGGACCGGCCACCCGGTGGCACATATTGCCAGAGCAGCCCCCAGGAGCCGCGGCCCACCGGGAAATTTCCCGGTATCCCGGTGGGCCAGTCCGGCCCTGCAAATGATACGGTTACCATAGTGGGTGTTCACTGTTACACAAGACACCACCTGGGGTGTGCCCCCGGATACCATATCTGGTGCTCTCACCACGGAAGACCATTGAATTCAGACACATTGTGCCAAACCCACCTTAATAAACTCAATACATTTTATAACTCGTTCTGCCGATTTGTGCTACAATGTAATTACAGGACCCACCATTGTGACACGCTAAAAGAACTAAACTGGTTGTCGCTGAAATCCAGACGCACCCTTCATCTTTCCAGGCTTGTGTTTAAGAGCTTTTCTGGGAAGCTCCCACCCTACCTGAACAGAATAATGTTCCCACATCCTATAACTTCTGATCCAGTACCAGCACTTTATTTATTCTACCTCAATACAAAAAGAAAGCACCCCGATCCTCCTTTTCCAACAGAGCACCGCAATTATGGAATGACCTCCCGCACACTTTAAAATCTTCCCTAAGCCTAAAGTCCTTTAAGAGATCTCTCTCTACATACCTCAAAACAGAATGCACGTGTCACGGTTGATTATATGTTTCCTATCTGTCCTATGTTAAATTTTGTATATATTGTGTATTAATATTGTTTTTGTATTTTATTGTACCCTATTGTATCAATGCAATGTTTTGTGGACCCAGGACATATTTAAAAACAAGAGAAATCTCAATGTATCTTTCCTAGTAAAATATTTTATAAATAAAATAAATAAATGTTACTGTTCCCATAGTGGGTGTCCTCTGTTACACAAGGCACACCACCTGGGGTGAGCCCCCAGTTCATCATACATATGTTCTGCTGAGGCAGATTTTCAGGGGTGAGCCCCTGTTATGGTACCGTAATACTCTTTCCACATAAGAGTAGCATCTGCAGACAGTTTATTGCTCACCATGGGTGGGAGAAGGTTAAGAAAGGTGAGAGAAGAGGCTGGAGATCACCTAAAGATTGTTTTAGAGCAACTGAGCCTAAGGCTTTGTTAAAACAATGGTGATTAAGTAGATAGAGTTGGTCGAAGAACGCAGGAGGGATGTGCAAAAAATGTGGTTCGGTACTTCTGAAATTCTGGACTTCGGACATTTGGAAGCATCCCTCTCTTGCCACCACAACCACTTACACATCTGTAGGGCTCCTTAACCTTAACCCCCTAACCACCACAACCACTTACACATCTAGGGTTAGGGTAAGGAGTAGAGTAAGGGGTAGGTGTAGGGTTAGGGTTCAAATCCCAGAAGGGTCAACTCAGCCCTTTATCATTCAAAGATTGATAAAATGAGTACCATCAATTGGGTAATAATAACATCTATTACTATTCAGCTGCCGATTTGGTTAATTCTGAGAGCGTGTGCTGAAAAGCGCTTTGAGTCCCACTGGGAGAAAGGCGCTATATAAATACTAGTTATTTATGTCTTCCAACTTATCGGTAGTCAAACAATCCATCCATTGTCTAATATGTTGGCCACAGAGGACAATAAATAGTTCAATATGAAAATAAACTAAATCAGGTTAGTAAAGATTTGCTTCAGCTAGTGTATTAATTAATAATTAAAAAACAAACAAAAATAAAATGCAATGGAGGTATGTAAAAAAACAAAAAAAAATCCTCCATGTTTCTGAGTTGCATTGTCTTTGACTCGAAGCGAACAGAGAAATGCTGTACACGTGCTTGGTATTTTCTCGAGCAGTGTGGCAAACACTGTGCGTAAGGTAATACGATAGTTAATTAAAGCTGAACAAGAGACATTTCTTATTTAAAGTCTCACTAGCATACTTAGCATAGCCTTAAAGGGACACTATAGTCACCTGAACAACTTCAGCTTAATGAGGTTGTTCAGGTGAGTGCTACAGCTACCCGGAGCCTTTTTCTTGTAAGCACTGTATTTTCTGAGAAAATGCAGTGTTTACATTGGAAGCTTGGAACACCTCTTGTTGCAGTCAATCAGACGGCCACCAGAGGGACTTCCGAGTTCAGAGGCCCTAAAAAGGCCTCTCGTCCGATGCATTCTGGGTGAATGCATCAGACGGGCTATCAGCACACAAAGCACTGTGAACGCGCTTTGTGTGCTGATAGCCTGTCAGCACTGCTGTGGGCGTGGCTTCAGCTGACAGCTTCAGCTGAAGCCCGAACCCACAGGGACGCTTACTGTCCACAATAGTGGTTGAAGGGGGGGGGGGGAGACCTACTCTCCTTCCCCCCCCCCCGGCCCCCACCGCTGTGCGGCGGGTGGGGGCCCTAAAATTATCAATAAGGGGGGGGACCTACTGTCCCCCCCCGGCCCCCACCCCTGTGCGGCGGGTGGGGGCCCTAAAATTATCAATAAGGGGGGGACCTACTGTCCCCCCCGGCCCCCACCCCTGAGCGGTGGGTGGGGGCCCTAAATACAAAGGGGGGGGGGACCCTAGTTAACCCTCCCCCCCCCCCCCAAAAAAAAAATATTTCCTACCTACCCCCCTCACCCTAAAAATAATGAGGGGGGACCATTAACTAAAAACCTGTAAAGAAGAAAAAATGAGATAAAATCAACTTACCATTCGATGTTTTCTTTCCTCTAAAATCTTCTTTCTTCAGCCCCAAAAAAGGCCAAATAAAAATCCATAATAACCGACGCAATAAAAAAAAAATAAAAAAAAAAAACGAGCGCAAAAAAAATAATCCATCTTCACCCATGGAGGGCTCCGCGCAGACTGAGCTCCGCAGGGTGGGCAAGGCTTATAAAGCCTTGCCCCGCCCTGCAATTAGGCTAAGAACACTCTGATTGGTGGGTTTAAACCAATCAGAGTGCTCTTTGTCATTTTACAAGCGTGGGAAAGTTCTTTGGAATTTTCCCACGCTTGTAAAATGACACAGAGCACTGTGATTGGATGGCTTGAAACCCATCCAATCACAGTGCTCTGTGTCATTTTACAAGCGTGGGGAAATTCCAAAGAACTTTCCCACGCTTGTAAAATGACAAAGAGCACTGTGATTGGATGGCTTGAAATCCATCCAATCACAGTGCTCTGTGTCATTTTACAAGCGTGGGAAAATTCCAAAGAACTTTCCCACGCTTGTAAAATGACACAGAGCACTGTGATTGGATGGCTTGAAATCCATCCAATCACAGTGCTCTGTGTCATTTTACAAGCGTGGGAAAATTCCAAAGAACTTTCCCACGCTTGTAAAATGACAAAGAGCACTCTGATTGGCTCAAACCCACCAATCAGAGTGTTCTTAGCCTAATTGCAGGGCGGGGCAAGGCTTTATAAGCCTTCCCCACCCTGCGGAGCTCAGTCTGCGCGGAGCCCTCCATGGGTGAAGATGGATTATTTTTTTTTGCGCTCGTTTTTTTTTTTTTTTTTTTTATTGCGTCGGTTATTATGGATTTTTATTTGGCCTTTTTTGGGGCTGAAGAAAGAAGATTTTAGAAGAAAGAAAACATCGAATGGTAAGTTGATTTTATCTCATTTTTTCTTTTTTACAGGTTTTTTAGTTAATGGTCCCCCTCATTATTTTTAGGGTGAGGGGGGTAGGTAGGGAGATATTTTTTTTTGGGGGGGGGGGGGGAGGGTTAACTAGGGTTCCCCCCCCCCTTTGTATTTAGGGCCCCCACCCACCGCTCAGGGGTGGGGGCCGGGGGGGACAGTAGGTCCCCCCCTTATTGATCATTTTAGGGCCCCCACCCACCGCTCAGGGGTGGGGGCCGGGGGGGGGGACAATAGGTCCCCCCCTTATTGATAATTTTAGGGCCCCCACCCGCCGCACAGGGGTGGGGGCCGGGCCCTTATTGATAATTGTAGGGCCCCCACCCGCCGCTCAGGGGTGGGGGCCGGGGGGGGGACAGTAGGTCCCCCCCCTCATTGATAATTTTAGGGCCCCCACCCGCCGCACAGGGGTGGGGGCCGGGGGGGGACAGTAGGTCCCCCCCTTATTGATAATTGTAGGGCCCCCACCAGCCGCTCAGGGGTGGGGGCCGGGGGGGGACAGTAGGTCCCCCCCCTCATTGATAATTTTAGGGCCCCCACCCGCCGCACAGGGGTGGGGGCCGGGGGGGGACAGTAGGTCCCCCCCCCCTCATTGATAATTTTAGGGCCCCCACCCGCCGCACAGGGGTGGGGGCCGGGGGGGGACAGTAGGTCCCCCCCTCATTTTAATTTTAGGGCCCCCACCCGCCGCACAGGGGTGGGGGCCGGGGGGGGACAGTAGGTCCCCCCCCTTATTGATAATTTTAGGGCCCCCACCCGCCGCTCAGGGGTGGGGGCCGGGGGGGGCAGTAGGTCCCCCCCCTCATTGATAATTTTAGGGCCCCCACCCGCCGCACAGGGGTGGGGGCCGGGGGGGGACAGTAGGTCCCCCCCCTTATTGATAATTTTAGAAAGCGAGCTGAGCTGTCAGTCAGACAGCTCAGCTCGCGAACGCGCATTCCGCGCACATGCGCGGTAAAGCGCTCAGGTTCTTCATAGGGCGGCATTCAATGCCGCTCTATGAAGAACGCGATTGGTCCAGCGCGAAGCCGTCCCATTGGGCCCCGTGATTTCGTCATTTTGATGAAAAAGGGGGCGCGGCCTAGCGGGGAGCTCGGCGCTGGAACGGAGGTAAGTTTTTAATATAAAAACACCGAATTTTTTTTTTTAATTAATGAAAGTTCATATAAAAGCAAGAAGGAAGGCTGGGGGACCTGTCTTTCTTGCTTTTATATGGTGACTATAGAGTCCCTTTAATAGTCATGTGCAATAAAGTTCAAATAAACCCTTTTTTGGTTCCACAGCGAGGAGCAGTGAGGTGCACGGTTTCTTTACTGGGGTGTGATAAATAATAAGTAAAAGATGTATGGAATAACACAAAGAGAGGAAGATTAACCTGGAGAATAGCCTACTTTCCTTCACCCAGTTTGTGAGTGGGACAGAATCAGTTACAAGGTATGACTGTTCCCTGAGCAAATGACCAGTGGGGTGCAGTTTAATATGACTGGGCAACAAGTCCCTGCTAAGGTCACAAAAATAAAATGGGGGCAGAGCACAGAATTTTGGAATAAACAATTTGTGAAGTTGTTGTGGTGTCCATATTGTATTTTTAATTGCACAATTTTAACCAATCCAAACCATTAAATGTCCCATCGGGAGCCAATATTTTGCCCAAAACATGTATTGGCTTCTAATTTAATCGAGGCGAATGTTAGCAGTGGTAGTAGGAGCAAGCTTTTCTTCCATTCCTAGCAAAGTCTGTATATAGTTATAGACTCAGGGCCGTCTTTAATGCGGGACAACTGCCCCGGGCCCAGTTACTAGTGGGGGGCCCAAGGCAGCTGCATCGTGGGCCCTGCTTCCTTTAATAATTATTTTTTTCCCCTTATGGGCCCGCATGTGCGACTGCAGCGGGGGGCCCACACACTAAGATGGCCCATGCACTTAGGGCCACACGGTGGGCATTTGTCAGCGGGGCCGGTCGGGTGCTGTGGCCCTTTTACAGCACGACCGGGCCCCCTTGCTTACCGGCAGAATGGGAGGACGTGACAGCCGCGAGTCACTTCCTCCCAAAGAGAGCACTTGCGCGGGAGAGATGAAGGAGGCAGAGAGGAGGGGGACAGAGAGCCAGAGCAGCCTCAGCCACCATACTGGATGGCGGGAAATCCAGCCTACAAGGTAGGAAAGGATGGGTTATGTGTCAGTATGTGTGTGAGTGTGTTTCAATATGTCTGTGATTGTCAGTATGTCTGTCTGTGCATGTGTAAATATGTCCATTTGTTTTAAGCACATATCCAGGTATTGCTGTGCTTTGTGTCCCTTTTGAAGATGCAATAATAGGAATATAGAAAACGTGGATTAGAAAGATAATCTAAAATGGTCTCACATGGGAGTATTTAGAACAAATAATGTAGCCAAAATTACATTGCGCCTGCCGATGAGACACTTACGCCAAAGCGTGGAATGATGAGACCGCTGAGAAGCGCAAGTCAGTTTCACACATGGACCAACAATGGTTATTTATAGCACACCCAAGTCAATTTTCCAACATTTTTTTAAAACCTGTAAATGACCACCAAGTATCATCAGGTGGTGGCTGGGAATGGTTTTCTAAGATTGGGAGCGGATGTAAATGGCTAATTGATGTTTATATGTGTCAGTGTGTGTGTGTGTCAGTATATGTGCCTGTGTTTCTGTGTGTATATATGTTGTCAGTGTGTGTATCTGTGTGTATATGTCACTGTGTGTATCTGCATGTGTGTCAGTGTTTGCATCGGTGTGTATGTGTATCTGCATGTGTGTCAGTGTGTGTATCTGTATGTTGTCATTGTGTGTATCTGCATGTGTGTCAGTGTTTGCATAAGTGTGTTTGTATTTGTGTGTAAGTATCTACATGTCTGTCATGTTGTGTATCTGTGTGTATATGTCACTGTATCTGTATGTTGTGTATCTGTGTGTATATGTCACTGTATCTGTATGTATATGTCACTGTATCTGTATGTATATGTCACTGTATCTGTATGTGTGTCAGTTTCTGCATGTGTCTCAGTCTGTGTAGCTCGGTCAGTCTGTGTATATGTGTGTGTATATCTGTATGTGTGTCAATGTGCATATCTCTGTATCTGCATGTGTTTCAGTGTGTGTATCTATGTGTGTATGTGCATACCTCTCAGCCTTCAAACCGCCAACACTACACACAAATACAACCCTGCATTTAAAAGTCAACACTACATACAAACACCACTGTGTAAAACACCAAAATTATATATAAACACACCCCTGCATTTAAACATCACATACAAACAAATTTGTTTTCCTGGCACTGGGGAGTCCCTTTAAATGTAGCAATGAGCAATACAGTTAAAGGTACAATGTCATTGTTTTTTTTAAATAATATCTTTATTTTATAATACACCATCCCATTATTGTTTTAATTCATTAATGGTATAATGAAAAAGGTGTTTACATTATTAAAACGAGTGTTAGCGGATTAGAACCAGATTATGGTTTTAAACAAATGATCAGTATTTTAAGTGGATGAGCCTTTTTTATCATGATAGTCATGTATATGAGCATGTGAGCTCACGCAGTGAGTAACCTTACCAATGCATTGCACCTAGCACATACTGAGATTAATGGGAGTGATATCCTTTTAAATCCCCATATAATAGACGTAAATACAATGTAACATGAATTTATAGTACAGAGTAATACTTATCTGTACCTGGATTAGAACTTGGGACCTTAGGTTCCAACGCCTGTGTGCAGCTAGGTGTAAGCAGGCAGCATTAGTATAAGCTACTCCTGAGCGTGGGAAATCGTGGCGCGTGGGTGTAGCAAGATGACTGCCCTCAATCTCGTGAGGGGGATGGCCGCAGTCGGGCCGGAATTAGTAAAAAAAAAAAAAAACGACGGAAGGGGAACGTCGAACCCGCGGAGGGGTAGGGTTGAAGCCCCAGAAAGGCCCAAAGAAGTAAAAGATCCCTAAAGTAAAATATTAAGATTTAGCATGGAAGTAGGACATAAAATATAAATGCATAAAGGCAATTATTTACACAGACTGAGAAGAACTTTACAAACATGGATATTTGCTTAATATCTACAGAGAAGGGAAAGAAAGGGGGGGAGAGGGCCAAGCACACAGATTAAGGTAAAATGTCAAAACAATAAAGACAAAGTCCCCAGATGCCCATAGAAAAGAGAAATACAATAATGGAGAAGTGTAATGCTCAGACTTGTCTGCTTGATAGAGCAGCAAAGAAAGAGGAATTGATGAGGTCACTATGCCTTATGTACATCCTACTCTCTTGTGATTGGTTCTTTTTTCTATGTGTTTCTTTGCTGCTGTGTGGAGCTAGTAAAGAGAGATTATGCAAAACACGAAGCCTCCTGTCATGTTGTAAAATTCGCAAATATATGAATTGGAAACATTGATTGGTTTGAACCTGATAATTTTCATTATATACTAGATGAAAAGATTTGATATTAGTCTTCAACTTGTGATAAAGTGTTAATTTAAAAATATAAAGAAAACTAGAGCAGTAATTACTGAACAATGTGTTAAATACTTTTCCCGTGGTACTGCGCCATCAAGCCAGTTGTAGATAACAACTGAAGTTGCAAAGATCACTGCATAAGCACAGTAATAAAGAAGGATTACATAAAAGTTAGTGAAGCGTTTAGTTTATCCCTTTAGCTACAGCACACTACTCTACTGAGACAAGAGCACAACCTGGTGGTAAGAGTTTATGCTTGATATACAGAACAGAATACATTTGAATAATAAATCATGAAGACTAGAAAATTAAAAAAAGAAAATACATTTAACACATTTTTAAATAGAGAAGAAATGCCCTTTATCAAAACATGAGAGTTTCTACATTTGATTTTAGTAATACATAAATGAATAAAAAAAACAAAACAAAAAAAAATGTACAGTCATATGGCCATATGAGAATTGCTTCTAGCAAAGCATGATTTGGAAAACAGATATTGAACAGCATGAGATAACTTTCCAGTGATGTTTCTTTGTCTAGAAACATTTCACTAATTAAATGTTTCAGCACTAACTGCCTAAAATATTAAAGTCAAGCTGAGAATATCAATCAGGGCACCATTCTAATGTGAAAGTAATTATTCACAGACAATGAAAGTATCCTGCACATTCGCAATAACAAACTTAAAGTGGAGGAATCGTTCAAAGATTTGCATTTTCAGCAAGAGGAGAAAAAAAAATTAAGAAAATAACACAACTTTGGATATAATCAGGAAAGGGGTGCTAGGTATTGTACATATTCTCTCTAAAGACAAATGTAAGCAAATAGGTTGAAGCAATAAAAGAGGCGCTTATGAAAACAAGCTTATCGTCTACAGCAGTGGTTCCATTCCAGCGCCTGTCTAGATTTTGTTCCTAATGGAGGTTTTACAGCCTGAATGGTGCTTTGAGGAATAAGATAGGAACTAATGTCTAGAGGACTTAGTTAGCAAGTGTTTTACCAAGACGATAATGTCACGGGAGATGGGACTCCTCGTATGTGTTCCCTTAATTGTACTTTGTATCGTCTAATGTTTCCCTGCATTCAAATGGAATTGTTCCCTTCTGTTCAGTTACCTAACAGATTCTGTGGGGTCCCCTTGTTAGCAAATCATGTTTAGGCTTGATTGGAAGATTGTGCTTGTCCCATTGTAAATATGATAAAAATTAGGCTTGCGTATTGAGATGTGGATGGGTATTGATGTCTCTTTTGGATATTATATTGGAACATAAGGCATGTTCATATCAAAGGACTCCTTATCTAGGAGGGAATCAAGACATGTGAAAAATTAGAGAGTTAGTTTATACTGAAACCAGACTTCCAGGCCACTTATGTGTAACTTCTCACCTCACACCTTGCAGAGTAGCTCTGCTGGGATTCCAGCTTCAAATAGGAATTTAGGTTGTAAGCTCTGACCTCCCATACAATCAAATGAACCCCTTTTGAAATCGACAATACCACCTCTACCAGGCAGCCAGTTCATATATGTCCGAACATAACTTGTTTTATCGAACCAATCTGAGCTATTTGGGAATATAATTTTTAGGGGTTCCGATGCTGTTGTCATGTATTTTTGTGATATATAAAAACTGTATGTAAGTTTTCTTATTTGGGAGATAATTGGATTAGCTTAATATGAGCTCAATTATCTCTCAAACACAATGGCTTGTAGGAGGGAAACCCCTGTGATTTTGTATTAGAAACCTCATGCTAGGGGCACTGCATAAAGAGTGTGGCCTAATAAAGTCAGATTGCTGCTTTTACCAAATTCGACTGGTTCTGTCCATTATATTGGGGAAACTCTACACAAAGGGAATACTTTAACTTGATTCAGCACATCTGGAATTAGGATTAGTGGATGATTGAAGGAATAACACCAATAGACTCACAAACCCGTGACAGATAACATTGACTTTTATTTTATTTTCATGCATACCTGGTACATTCAAACATTGTAACAGGACAACAAATTAACAACATACAAGCAAAATGGTGGTTATTAGTGGTCTGATCAGATTACAGATACATAAGTGGATTTCTAAATAGTGATAAAGCAGAAGTTTCAAATACAATAACATGGGGGCAAACTGGCTAAACTAACATTTCCCCCAATGGGGTCACAGATCCATGCTATATGATGTGCACACGTATACAGGGGAGAACAGCAGGGGAGTGACAAGTGTGTGAATATGCATCTACATGTACAATTATATTGAACACTTTTTTCAGTAGAATAGTTAAAACCATCAAAAGTGAACTTAATGTTTGAGAAATCATTGGATTAGTACTTTATTTTTTTAAAATTTGTATTATTGTTTGACATCCATTCCCGTTTATACTGTACATCTATACCAGTAGAAAGTGTGAAAACTCCCACTGATATAGATTGCATACCTACAAGTATCTCATTATTAACATCTACGTGAGTTATCTTTTGTTGCAACATTTCATAAAGGGTCTTGGACAAGCGAGCGTTTACCAGCAATAAAATGGGTTAGAATAGCATTCTTTTCAAAGCATATCTTTTCCTGTACTGTTTATAGTTTAATACTGCCCCTATCTAGTTGACGAGGTGTGAAACAGTGAATGTAAGCTAGGTGAAAACATGCTTTAATAAGCTTTTGTGCTACAACTGACAAATCTTGTGTATTCTTTTCAAAGGCAGGGGGCTTCTGTGACCTCCATTAGCAACCTGTGTTAGACATGCCTCATCAGCTCTCACTTAACAAATCCATTCGTCTCGAAACAGGTTGGTATGCAACAACTTGCACTCAGGCGTCTGCACAAACACAATTGCAAGAAATTATTCATTTTGGCTATAAGCAATGTGCTGTGTAAAGAAGACAACAATTACGCTATAGACATGAGAATAATCAGAAACTTTGCCAGCTGCTGTTGGCCTACAAATACCCTCACCCACAACTAGACTTAAATCTAGCCCACTGATCGTGGAAACAGCAGATGCTGCCTATTTCTCTTAAAGGCAAACTTTCATAAGTCATGTGTTCCTTAACCAAAAAGCAGCCCAGCAGCAGTTTGTCAACATCTACCATAAATCACTTCAGTACAGACACATAAAACATTTGTCAAAGTCACAAAGAATAGATAGTATGGTAACATTCTCCCATCCCCCAAAAGGCATATAGTGGTGCTTTAAAATAGGTCCCTCACTGCTAAATTCCTAGACATTTTAGAAATACACGAATTTTTCTGCTTCTGGAAATACCTAGGAAAACCCCCAAAAAAACACAAAACACAAAAGCATAATTAAAAGCACTCATGCTGCAATAAGTCAATGAACGACAGGCAAGAGTGCTTCCTTGGTGCTCACAGTTTAAATCATACAGATTGCTTCATGTTTGTGTGCCTCTCCCTCAATGCACCACAAGAAATCATGATAAAGGAAATGTGAAACTCATTAAAAGGAAGAAAAGACAAATAAATGTAAAAAAAAATAAAAAAAATCAAATAATCGACTTGATAAAGGTATATTTTACAATTAGACATGAGATTTATTTTCTCACTATAATAGTATTAATAGCCACTACAGTGGTTCAACAATTCCATACACACACTATAAAATATATACATATACATACACACACACACACACACTATAAAATATATACATACACACACACACACACACACACTATAAAATATATACATACACACACTATATATAAAAAATATATATACACACATTTTGAATATTGTGTGGATATGTAATATTACTATCATATCTTCCTTTCTTCAACAATACAAAAAATGTTTACTACCAATATCCCAACACGTTCCTAAATAAATAACAAAGAGGTGTATATTTAAATCTATTTATTTATACATATGATGAGTTGGATTAACAACGAAACAGCTGTTCACGTATAGTTCACTGGCTTTGCATCCATTTCGGAGTTGTGTTTCAAAGCTGTTGTATATAGCGCAAACAAACTCCAAGGAATCCAATGGAATAATGAGGCAAAAATGTGATTATTTGTTGCACTAATTTGCATATGCCCAACCAGAATCCTTTGCTGTAGTACCATCACAGCAAATTTGATATTGCTGTGGAAAAGGAAAGTCTTATGGCTTGACTGGTGTACAAATCTGTCTTTAACAATGTATTGACTATCTACGGACTTCAGGTGTAAGGGATTTTCAATCACATTTTTTTCCTCACCATAAGTTTCTTTGTTTTTGATATACCTATACATATTATTTATTTATAAAATATTTTACCAGGAAAGATACATTGAGATTTCTCTCATTTTTAAGTATGTCCTGGGTCCACAACACATTGCATTGATACAATAGGGTACAATAAATGCAAAAACAATATTAAAACACAATATATATAGATCCAAAGCTCCTGCACTCCATAACAAAATAAATACCTGGTGCTCTGGTCACATAAAGTATAAATATCAGTAGGGGAGGAGGTCCCAGTAAAGTTCTAGACGCGACTGGAACTTTACTGTGCACTCCTCCCCTACTGATTGTTACTGAATCTATTTGAAAACTTAAGCACATGCACATGGGGCCGGAACTGTGCCGGGAAATCAGAGGGATGGCACACAGCTGTATCTGTGAGTACCTGCTTTTTTTTTTTGAAACTTGAAGTTTATTGAGTTTTCCACAAGTCATGGTAACAGGGGAGGGATACAGAAGAGAAGAGGGGAGGGGGGGGGGGGGGGGAGGCATACGTTCACTTTACATTGTACATTTTACATTTTACAGTTAGAGGTTACATTCCCAGCATAATATTTCAAACCGTTTGCCCTGGTATGTTGTGGCACCTTGCGGTCGATTACGTACCCATTGGGAGTACGGTGAATCAATTGCTATCTGCTGATTCCGCATTGTCTGTCTCATTGCTACCTGGTGCGTTTAGTTATATAATTATTGGATAGCTTTCTAGTGTCCAACCTATGTCTACTGAACGTCTTTGTCTATTATGTGTCCTTGCAAAAGGAATATTAACTCGAGGTGGATCGTGTGTCCGTCCTCCATGACCTCCACATTTCCCATGCATCTGTGTGTTTATGTTGGTTCATTTGTGTCACAGAGTAGTGGGTTTCATATATGAGTTGCTTGTCTATGTCTTGTATTAGCTGAAGGGTTTTCGGTGCTGCAGGAGATTTCCAGGATCTCGCTATAACCCTCTGTGCTGTCAGTAAGATGTGATATATCAGTTTTTTAACTGTGGTAGGTAGGTCGGTTGGTATGTCTAGTAGCAAAAAGGTCAATGGGTCTAAGGCTAATTCGATCTTGGTGGATTGCTTTATGATTTGTTTTATTTCCGCCATTACCTTTCCAGTTTAGGGCATCGCCACCAGATATGAAGGACTGAACCTACGTCTCTGGTGCATCTCCAGCAAGTCGGGGATGTATTGGGGAACAGTCTGTGCAAGCGGGTTGGCACCATATACCACCTATACATTGTTTTTAAATATTGTTCAATCAGTGGGGCTAACTTCACCAGCTTCTTTACCGATGTCACTAAATGTGCCCATGTATCTTCTGTAATGTTATTGTTCGTGTCTGCAGCCCATTGTTATGCCTGAGTGGAGCTATGGAACGGCTGGTAGGGCTGAATACTTCTGTAACATTCAGATAATGGTTTGAGGTTTTGAGGGAGTACCCCTGTGATTCCCGTGTGTTCCCAGGTCGTTAATTTCCCTTTTGGAGTTTGCTTATGTGGTTGTTCCTTAGTTTGTTTATGGAGAAAGGATTGTAGTTGGATATATGAGTAGTGGGATGTGGGAGGTATCTCGTATTTGCTGCATAGTTTCGAGAATGGCAATAGTTTACCACCTTTGCATAAGTGCGTCAGGTGAGTGGCTCCCCTGTCTCTCCATGGTGATGCGTGGAATGTAGGGATGCAGTACGGGATTGCATCAATAGGGGTAGCTAACGATAGTGGGTGGTGCGATTCAAAGTGTATTCTATGTTTGTCCCAGGTTTTAAGAGCTAAACTGAGTTGTGTCGGCATGGACGGGATTACTGGTCTGAGAGGCTTTGGTAGCCATAATACTCTAGATACCCGGAAGGGGGTCATGGTTTGGTTCTCCATATGTACCCATTGGGGCTGGTCTGTCCCCTTAAGGTGCGTTAATAGCGATGCCAATATTGCTGCTTGGTAATACGATTTAATGTGGGGGAACGCCATCCCCCCTTTTTTTGCGGGTGCCATTAGTATTTTTTGGGATATTCTCGCCCGTCCCGCTCCCCACACAAATTGTATCAACTTGGTTTGCACATTTTTAAAATATGAGTTTGGCACCTGCCATGGGAGGTTCCTGAACAGGTACTGGAGCTTGGGCAATATCGTCATTTTAATTGCTATGATTCGCTCTGTCCAGGACAGAAAAAGATTTCCCCAGCCCTTCAGTGTTTCGGTGCAGTCCCTCCAGACCCTAATGTAATTTGAGGGGAGCATATCTTGTGGGTTTTTGGTAAATGTCAGGCCCAAATATTTTATGTTGTCTGTCCTCCATTCAAATATGTATTCCCTCTTAAGTCTCGCTTGTACTTTTGGGTCCAGTCTCAAGCCTAGTGCTTGTGTTTTAGCAGTATTGAGGGAGTAGTATGACAGCGCCCCATATTCTGTAATGAGTTGCATAACGTGGGGTAGTGATTTTATTGGATTTGTAATGTACAGCAAGATATCGTCTGCAAATGCACTGATTTTAATCGTCCGTCCGTGCCAGTCCACGCCCTCTATCTCTTGGTGGGTTCTAATTGCAGTAAGTAGTGGCTCTAAGGCGAGCGCGTAAAGCAGGGGTGACAGAGGGCACCCCTGTCTCGTGCCGTTGGTAATATCAAATGGTGCGGACATGAAGCCAGCCTGTAGGACTTGGGCTGTGGGGCGGGAGTACAGGGCAAATATTTGCTTGATGAATTGTTGCGGGAACCCAAACCTTTCCAATACCCGGCGGAGGAAGAGCCAGCCCAGGCGGTCAAATGCTTTTTCGGCATCTACAGCTAGGAGTAGACCGCCGGGACCAGCCCCCCTCATCCTTTCCAGAATTAGGGACAGTTTTCTGTTGTTGTCTGTCCCTTGTCTCCCCAGTACGAACCCAGTTTGGTCGTCATTTAGCAGTGTTGGGAGTAGTTTGTTCATCCTGGTGGCCAGTATCTTAGCATAGATCTTAGCATCAGAATTCAACAGTGATATGGGCCTGAAGTTTTTGCATTGGTCTGGGGGTTTTCCTGGCTTAGGTAGGGTCACTATTGTGGCTAGAAGCATCTCAGGGGGGAGTTGACCCGTGTCCGTTGCTGTCCTAAACGTCCGCTCCAGCCACGGAGCTAGTATGTCTGCGAATGTTTTGTAATACGAATTAGATAGGCCATCCGCCCCGGGGGATTTCCCCACTGGCAGCTGTCGGATTGTGTTTAGTATTTCATTTACGGTGATTGGTTCAAGTAATGTCGAAAGTTGTGAATGGTCTAGCTGTGGTAAAGGGAGTTTTGCCAGGTATGTTTTAATCAAATTATCATCTAGAGGGGCTGTTCCGGGACGGTGTCCTAAGTTATAAAGATCTGCATAGTATTTTGCAAACTCTTGAGAGATATCTAGGGGATTTTGGATCTTTTTATGGTCTGTGGTGTGTAAGTAGGGTATCTTGGAGTGTGCTAGCTTCGCTTTTAGCCGATTGGCTAGGTATTTAGTTGCTTTCCCACTATGGTGGTAAGATGTTGCCCTCAGTTTTTGCAAACAGTATGCAGTTTTCGCTGCAGTCAGTTCTATGAGTTGGTTATTTAGTGTTTGTATTTGTTCCAGTAGGGCTGGGGACGGGTTAAGTTTATTTTGGGTCGTCGCTATCGCCAGCAGCTTTTGGCATTCTAGTAGGGTTTTCTGTCTATTCTTTTTGAGGTAAGAGGAGCGCCTAATGAAAAGTCGAAACGAAGGAATTGCCACCTATGAGAATAGGCCCAAATAAATGGGACTATCTCACTGGTGGAAATATTCACCTTGATGGACACTCCAGACAATGTCCTGGGGCTTAACCCCTAAATATTGAAAGAACCAAAGAAATAAACAACAGGCTGGAAGGAACCAGACTAGTTGAATATGCTACTGGAAATAATAATTGCTGTACAAACTGAAACAGTAATAATAGTAGTAACAAATAGAGTAGATAGAATCACATCTAATTCAAAGTGCAGTCTTGCCTTAGTGGCTCACCTCCGAATATGTCTCTCCAATGGATACCGCTATCCTACTAAATCCAGCGCGAGCTACTGTCTAGTGACTTTATTAAGAGCTAAATGCAGTGTCAAGACTAGTGGCTTATGGATCTATTTGGTAGGTCAAACGTCATGCAACTGACGTGGGTATTTAGCATTTGGTCACACTCGGTCCTATGTAACTTAATCCGAGCTATTGCTGGTTAAAGTGTTGAATAACTTGTGAAAATCGCAGATTCAACCGTCCTAAGTTCACCCTAACAACTAAATGGGGAACAGCATATAAAAGGTAGCTGGGATAGATACATATATCCCTCTCAATTTGGCCGCTGTGGAGGATAATCATATGCTTCTCAGAGCTAAAGCCAGACAGTTATACCTTTAAATGCATAGAAATTGTACCCATTTAGCGAGGGTAAAAGAGATATGCATATGTGCTGGATATCTTTATATACCCCCTAACAGATAAGTGGGGGATAATATATAAGTAGTATCCAGAGTGAGATATTTAGCCACTATAGAGGGCTATTAAGTACCTCTTAAAATATACACATCTATATACTTTAAACTTCCACAAAATATAGAGAATAAACTGCGAATTTAACAGCTAATATGCATATATACAAAGTTATTCGAATTAGGCATATCAAATGTAACCAACAGGAGAGAAGGTGGAGGTGAAAAATAAAGATTAAAGTGCCTCTATGTGCAGAACCATACTTAGAATGTTGGTTGCCTGCACATAGTGATAGATAACCTAGTGAGGAAAGCACACGGTGAGGAAAAAATGAGCCCAAAAGAGCCCGACGCGCGTTTCGGTGCTGAGATGCACCTTCGTCAGGGGCTAACTGGAGACTGCGTCTCGGTCTCCTTTTAAAGGGGTTTAAGTCCCAGTGTCTCTAGTTCTGTCCAATCAGGAGGTTGCTGACATGCGCACTACAGATCCCGGCCATCCGGTGATCATTATGCTAATGGTGGTATTGATTGAGCTCGTAGGAGCCGTCTTAACCGGCTCGGTGCTGGAAAGCTTCGAGCACGTCCTTGAACCTCCGTAAACTAAGGAGGTAAGGACCGGCTGCATACCGCCAGGGTGCAGTGTATCATGTGGATACACAGTGATCACGGCTTCAATTAACTCATTCCATGCTGGGAAAAGACTGAACAGCTAATGTGCACATTATGGGGCATAGCGTAGGTAGCGATCATGCCCTGTATTTAGCTCATGTCTATCCACATATTGGGTAATGGATATCCCTAGTTTTTGTAGTAGGTTTGGGTATCCTGACCACGGTAAGTTGGTGATTAGGATGGAGTGGAACATGGATGCTGGATATTAGGACAGAAGGTCCATATAATCATAGAGACTTAGTTTAGGGAAAAACATCAATAAATAAAAAGGGAAAAGAGAACTGAAGAAGAATACAAATTCTATATATACATATTAACATATTTACAAAAATGTACAATTTGCATATGATGCTTGATGCATAAATAAGATAACGCTTGCTCGAATGTGTATGGCATTAATCAATTATATTTATGAGGGGAAACTTCCCCAGATCATAGTAGTTATGACTAAAGGGATGTGGTACACACTGTAAGTCATAGAGACATGTTCTGGCTATTTAGTGAATAAATAGACTAATGCTGTTTAGGTAGGTTTATATAAACGAGGTATAGGAGAATCCTTCATTTAGACCAGAAGGGGAAAGGGTTTTTAATGTGAAAATCCAATAACTCTCTCTTTGGAGTAGTTTAATATCTATATCACCCTTCCTCGGGCCTAATTTAATTTTTTCGATCCCATTAAACCTTATGCCCTGGGCTGTGCCTCCATGTCTCAGTTTAAGGTGTCTCGAGATGACAGTGTCTATGTGTCTAGAGGGGTTTACCGAGTTTACGTGTTCAAGAATTCTTTTCTTGAACGGCCTAAAGGTCTTTCCCACATACATGAGGCCACAGCTGCAGGTTAGGAGGTAAATAAGACCTGTCGTTTGGCAATTAAAGAAGGTGTTGACCTCATGTGTCTGTGTATTGGTGGAATTTGGAAATGTTTTTGATTTCCTCCGAATATACCTACAGGCCTTACAGCGGCCGCATTGAAATGTGCCTACTGCTGGTGTTCTTAGCCACGTGTTGTCTGCTTTGGGTGAGGAAAGGTGACTGGGTACCAGTAGATCTTTTAGATTACGGCCTCTCCTGGCCGTGAGTGACACATGTGGTGACAGGACTTCCCTAAGGTGCTGATCTTGGTGGATCAGGGGCCAGTATCTATTCAGAATGCCCTTAACTGGATCCCAGCCTGCATCAAACGTGCCAATGCATCTAATCAGGTTTGGGGTCTTATCCCTGAGAGGGTTGTCTTCTAGTAGGTCTTTACGCTCAGTCGTAAGTGCTCTTAAGTATGCCGCTTTGAGACATCTATTTGAGTATCCCTTGACCTTGAACTGCGATCTTAATAGCTTGGCTTTAATTTTAAATTCCTCAGTGGTGGAGCAATTTCTTCTTACACGGAGATATTGTCCTACCGGGATTCCATATTTTAATGGTGTTGGATGGTGGCTTTGCCAGTTCAATAGATTGTTGGTAGCTGTGGGCTTCCTGAAAAGAGTGGTAGAGATATGTTTGTTGTCACTTTCCATGATTTGTAAAGTCAAATCCAAAAAGTTAATTTTGTTATCCCCCACCTCATGAGTCAATTTCAGGTTCTGATCATTCAGATTAAGAGCCTTGGCGAAGTCTTCAAACACCTCAGTTGATCCTGTCCACACAATCAGTACGTCATCTATGTAACGTTTCCAGAGACTGATGTAGTCCTGGTAGGCGGCAAATTTGGAACTAAATACTACATTCTGTTCCCACCACCCCAGGTGGAGGTTTGCGTATGATGGGGCACAAGTCGTCCCCATCGCAGTCCCTCTCACCTGGTGGTAGTGGGTGCCCTCAAAGAGGAAATAGTTATGTGTTAAGATGAATTGTAGTAATTGCAGCACAAACTGATTATGGTCATGGAGGGATACGTCCCGTGTTTGAAGGAACCATCTTATATTGTTAAGACCTATCTCATGGGGTATAGAACTATATAGACCCTCAACGTCAAGACTACATAGTTTAGCCCCAATGGGTATTGTCAGGTCGTCCAGTATTTTCAAAATTTGCTTTGTATCCCTGACGTACGAGGGAAGGACCCTAACCAGGCCACTCAGAATTTGTTCCACATACATGCTGCAATTTTGGGTAAGATTGTTGTTGCCTGATACTATAGGTCTCCCTGTTAGTATTTTCTGTTGCTTATGTATCTTAGGCAGCGAGTAGAAGGTAGCGATGGTGGGTCTCTTGTTGAACATATACTTGTATTCATCAACGCTAATAAGGTTGGTTTGGAATGCCTGATCCAGAATCTTTTTGAGCTCAAGTAGGAATCTATTGGTGGGGTCTGAGGGGAGTGCTACGTAGGTGTCCTTATCTTCAAGTGTGATGTTCACCATTTGGACATACTTGTCCCTATCTAGTATTACTAGGTTCCCCCCTTTGTCCGAAGGCTTTATGATGATTGTCTCATTGGCCCTCAGTTTAGCCAGTGCTCTATTCTCTTGTGCATTCAGATTATTTGGATGGAACCCAGACTCTGAGTTGGTTCCCATTGCTTCAATTTCTTTGCACGATAATTCGACAAATAGGTAAATATATTTGTATTCAGGTATGTGTGGAGTGAACTTACTTTTAGGTTTTAACTTGGTGAATGGAGCTACTTGAGTGTTAGATGGATCATTACTACTAAGTAGTTCCACCAAATTGTCAAGTAAATTCATGTCCCTGGCTTCTAGACCCAATCTAAGTGCTTGCTTAGTTTTTTGAATGCAATGGTATTTATGCAGAGCCAGCTTCCTGGCAAATAGGTGAATGTCCTTTGTCCACCCAAACTTATCAAATTTGGGTGTAGGGACAAAGGACAGGCCCCTCCTGAGAAGCTGTGTTTCTGAAGAGGTAAGTTGATAGGAGGAAAGATTAATAATTTGACTCTCTGTAGTTAGTATGCTTTCCTCCGTTGGAAGCCTCTTGTGGATTTGCTCCTCGTATTTCTCTGGGGTCTTGCTTCTAGGTTCGCTCTGGCTAAAAAATTTATTCCCTTTTTTAGGATACTTTTGGGGTTCGGTTCAGGTAGGGTGGAGGCGTTATCTGAACCAAGTTCTGGGTCGGAGCCACTCGTATCGTATTCCGATGTGGAGAACTGGTCAAATTCTACCCTCCTACTCTGTTTGGACCTCTAGTATATATTGCCTGTTTGGAAGTCCTTTGTATCTCGTAGAAATTTAGAGTGTTTCCTGGATTTAATTGAGGATTGAAATCTCTCTAGTTGACTTTTTAATTTTATTTCAAGTTGTGCGAAATTACTCTCTGTCTTGAAAACCTCAATTTTCTCTATTTCGTCATCGACTTCTTTATTAATTTTGTCGAGTCTCTGTTTCTCGGATCTACATAAGATGTTCATAAACTTACGGGAACAAGTGCTCGCTGCCTCTTCCCACTCTTTTATGAATTCTGTTCCTTCAATGTGAGGACCAGGGATATTCTGAACTCTAAGACCCCTTGGTATTAATTCTTTGCTCAAATATTTTTCAAGTGAAGCGACCTCCCAACCAGCTTTAATCTGTTGTTTGAACAGGTATGTCAAGTGGTTAAATGCAGCGTTAATATTAGTGTATGTTACGGTCTCATTGAGGTGACCATCTGAGAACACTGAATCGATGTCCGTATACCAAACATCCCTAATAGCTTTATCGGATAGAAAACCGGCCATATTCGAGCAGCGTTTGAAAGGTGATGGGTACTAAAACCCGGATTAAACAAACGAAACGAAGGAATTGCCACCTATGAGAATAGGCCCAAATAAATGGGACTATCTCACTGGTGGAAATATTCACCTTGATGGACACTCCAGACAATGTCCTGGGGCTTAACCCCTAAATATAATGAAAAGTCCTCTTACGACAGCTTTGTGTGCTAGCCATACATGTTGGTCCGATACCTCCCCATTAGAGTTCTCTTTAAAGTAATTCGCCAATTCTTTGTGTACTTGCGACGTGAATGTGCGGTCGTGCAACAGCGACTCATTCATCCGCCAAGTTCCTCTCCCCTTAAATTGGAAAGAGTCGAACAGGGTTAGGTAAACTGGGCTATGGTCCGACCAAGTTATTTCCCCAATGTTACAGCTAGAGACTTGTGCTAATGTTTGTTGGTCCACGTAGAAGGTGTCGATCCTTGTGTAAGTGTTGTGAACTTTTGAGTGAAACGTATAGTCACGCTCCCCTGCATGAAGAACCCTCCAACTGTCGTACATATTGTGTAGTATGATTTTTTTAGAGAGTGTTTTACATATGGAGACCATCTGCCCTCGCCTTACACCTTGTGGGAGCGCTGTCGTGTCTTCCTCTGGCGATGTAATAAAATTGAAGTCGCCGCAGAGGATCAGCCCCCCTAATTTGATCAGTTCAATTTTTTGCATGAGACGGTGAAGGAAGGTCTCTGCCCCTTTATTGGGGAAGTACGCCGAGACCAGGGTGTACTGAATGTTATTGAAGAGTCCCACCAACACGATGAACCTGCCCTGTGGGTCTATTAGTGTCCTTTGCTCAATAAATGCTACATCCTTGTGTATTAAGATGGATGTCCCCTTCGTTTTGTTCGCGGACAGCGCATGGTATTGATTGGGGAAGTGTTTGGTGTATAATTCGGGTGTCTTAGTGTTTTGGAGATGCGTCTCCTGGATACAAGCGATGTCTATCTCTTTAGATCTAAGTTCTTGCAATAAAAGGCGTCTCTTGCCTGGTGTGTTTAACCCTTTTACGTTATAGGTGACCAGTTTCATGTTGGGGTAGAGGTGTTTCTGTGCTAATTTTGTGCCTCCATGGCTTCTTTAAGTGTACTATGTGTTTTGCGGCATTTTTGAGTGCCCAACTTTGATTTTGGATAGAGGAATGCGTTTTCTTGGGGTGTAACAAGTTACTAGTATGTCGAGAGTGAGGGGTGTAGGGAGGGGTCAGAACAACCAATGGGTGGTGTACCCAGACGGGCTCCCATATTCGGGGCCGCGGTCCGCCACCTAACCAGTAGGTGCGGGTAGTGGGGGGGGATCCTATCATTATTAAGAGGTACAAAATTTCCAAGTACTAAGTATTAAATAGATAGATCCCTAATAGAATCTCGGACCAAGTGGTCCCGGTATTCGCTCAACGCGCGTTTCGGCGCTTAATCTTGCGCCTTTGTCAAGAGCTCTTGACAAAGGCGCAAGATTAAGCGCCGAAACGCGCGTTGAGCGAATACCGGGACCACTTGGTGCGAGATTCTATTAGGGATCTATCTATTTAATACTTAGTACTTGGAAATTTTGTACCTCTTAATAATGATAGGATCGTTTGTCTAACCAGCATTAGTTAGTCCGGGGACCTTTGGGGTCCGAGCTCTGTTTAAACTAACGTGTACATGAGCTATAAGGGAGTGTATGCCTCTTAAAGATAGACTTTAGGGCTCAGCCAGTATTTGCTATCATAGCACTTAGACGACCTACTGCAGCCCTTATCATATCTATTGTAGGCAGGGAGCTCCTCTATAGCTTTACTTGTTATACAGCTTTACTGCATGGGATGCTAAGCGCTACCCTCTATTTACAGCTAGTGGGCTATCCATATTAGGGTTCGCTTTTCCACTAAGGAGGGACGCACGCTAATCAGCTCTACTATCTGGGGCCAGTTGTTAGGACACTGGTCCAAATTTATACAATCTCTCCAAGTACTACACCCTATTGCTTCGCACACCTTGTAAGGGAGGTTTGCGTTGTCATTTCTCTCTAGCGACTCTGCTATTTTGCAATCTTCATTAGGGTGACACCACTGTCTTTCCCTAGATACAGATTAATAGCTACTTATAGCATCTGAAACAGTGTTGCAATCTATTTCTTGATAACAAGGTCTGCTGTGAGGTCACCTCTCGATAGAGGATCCCTATTCTCTTAACTGTATATACACTTTTTTTCACTGTATATACACTTTTAAATTAATTTAATTTATTTTCCTTCACTTTGTGTTTTTCTTCCCTACAAGGGACTAATAAATATTTATTATTTTTCATATTTTGCATGTATGTCCCATACTGGCAACTCCTAGCCAATACTATGGACTATTCTATTCAGGGGTATTGAGACTGACGATTGGGAGGACCTGCTTCGTAATCCCTCTCTATCAGCCTTTCTCTCTTCCATATTCAAATCCCATGGGTTATGCCCTTATACCCTGCAACCCCCACCAACCCCAATGTAGGATTGTATCTATTTATTTATTTATTCTCTTCCATTGGTGGCTGTGTCTTCTCTCCCTGTGCACAGTTCATGCCCTTATGCGAAATCCATTTTGTGTAGGGCAGAGTCAAAGTCTAACCAGCTGTGTTAGCTGCCAATGTTCCGGGCTTTACGTCTATACGACTATAAACAGTTCGAACTTGTGTTGTGCATTAAGGGTAATGAGTTCTGTTGAAGTTTAGCAGGATCTAAGGGTTGTCATGTTAATTAAGTGTGTGTGTGCTTGTGTAATATATTTACGTATATCTCGAGCTCTTCATTGAGAGGACCATTCTGGCGACATTCTTGGAACTTTCGCCGATTTTTCAGGTCCACCGGGTGGCAGCGGCAGTCCCCAGTCCTTCAGCTTACGGATGCCTTGTGGTAAATCTGCAACCATGTGGACCGCACCTTGGTGCGAGATGAGGAGTTTAGCAGGATATCCCCAGCGATAGCTTACATTTTGTTCTCTCAGGGTCGTGGTGATGGGCGACATCGATTTCCTGAAGTGCAGGGTTTCTGCTGATAAGTCCGCAAAGATTTTAATAAATTTATATTCTTCAGGCATGCCTGCAGTTCTGCTGGCTTTCATGAGTTTGTCTTTGGCGTGAAAGAAGTGAATTCTAGCGATCACATCCCTTGCTGCTGTAGGCGGTAGATGTTTAGGCCTGTGCAGTCTGTGCGCTCTATCGATTATAAGTTGATCAGGGTGGATTTCTGGGGTAAGAGCTTGGAACATGTCGGACAGATAGTTATGGAGGTCAGCCGTCTGGACAGATTCTGGGATGCCCCGGAACCGGAGGTTGTTCCTCCTCGCTCTGTCTTCCATATCTGCTAGTTTGAGTCTGTGTGCTTCCACAATGTTGTCCAGTTCTTGGATTTTGTCCGCCAGGCTGTTATGGGCCACAGCATGTTCGTCCAGTTTTGTTTCGATTAATGCGGCTACCTATCTCCTGCACCTCTTTATGTAATTCAGCTTTCAGCTCCTGAAGTTGCTTCTTCATATTCTTTTGTATATTGGCTGTGAACTCTTCCATCATCTCCCTTATGCCTCCCATCGTCAGGGGCTGTTCGTCTGGTGCGCGAGAAGGTGATGCGTGCGGTGAGGGGGAAGTTTCCCGCCTTTCTTGGGCGTCGCCATCTTGTGCAGGCTCCTGATTCTCCCTCAATCTGGAGGCCGCAGTTTTCGTCAAGAAGAATGAAGTTCTGTCGGGTTTTCCCGCTTTGTTTTTCTGTCTGTGCGACATGGTGGTTGCTTCCCCCGGTTAGTATATGTGTTTGTAGCAGGTTTTGCGCTCAGCGTGCCGTTTATTTTTGCTCTTTTGGTCTCTATAAGTCGGAGCTGATCTTACATGCGTCCGCTCAGCTCCAGCAGCAGGCCACGCCCCCCCAGTACCTGCTTTTTTGTCCTATATAAAGCTGCAAATTGTTTTTTATTACTATGTCCTGATGAAAGTTCTGTACAAGAGCTGAAACGTTGATGGTTTGGAACTGTAAGAATAAAGAATATTTTTTTTATTTTTTTTTACCAAATCCTGGAGTGCCAGTATTTCTTTAAAAATATATATATAAAAAACTTGAAACTTTTCCGTATACATATATGATATATGTCAGAAGCTAGTGCAGTTTACTGTAATCACTTTAATAATATGCACAGCTAGTAGTTAGCAATTTTAAAGTTTTTTTCATTATTTCTTAATTCACTGTTTAAGAGATATACATGTAGGAGCGCATACTTAGTGAATTTACACTTCACTCCAAGCATATCAGTGTTCACTGTACATTAATATGCAATTTGTTGTTGTAGTTCTGTGTCAATTGGAATAATTTGGGTTTTATGACGCTCTCTTCCTTAGATAACTGCCCGGCTGCGTTCGGGTTGTCATGACAACACACAGCATGAGATCCGTGGCAATGATGAAAACTGAGCCTTATCGGCACCAGTACACGGTCAACCAATGAGGTAATGCGCCCATGGTTACCCGGGAAACGTGGTGCGCCTGACCTATTGGAACGGTCTCTTTGCAGTAGCTGATCACATGTCCATACCCGGAAGTGAACACACATGCGACCTGAGCGCACCGGGCGGGATCAGGGAATGAGCACAAAGGAGTAGATGTAGTGTACCAGTGCGAAGGGTACTGGGGACACCTAAAAGGTATTATAAGTCTCATTTCTACTTGGGGTTACCCCCCTTCTTCTCAGTGTACCAGAGTGAGCTGTATTCAATTTGTTCTCTGGATCAGGGAATGAGCTCCAGCTGTAAATATGACTACTTACCTTAATTTAGCTTCCTATTTAAGCCTTTCATTTTTAAGTGTTGTTCGTGTCCTGATGAAAGCTCCACAATGGAGCTGAAACATTGATCTTATCCTCTGGAATACTTTCTTGGAAAGCCTAGGAGTGCCGATATATATATATATATATATATATATATATATATATATATATACAGTCAAAGGAAAATCAGCACTCCCAGGATTTGTTAAAAAAATAATGCTAGTTCTTTATTCCAACAGTCAACGTTTCAGTTCCACTAGGGAACTTTCATCAGGACAGAATACAAATACATATAAAATCAGTCGAGTTTAAATAAGAGAGGTAATCACATTAACTCATGGTTCAGGTGTATAGGGGGTCGGTCATCCTCTCCTCCGAGCGTTTGGTCGGGTACAGGACGCCTACGTCATTCTGTTCGCGCGCTCAGGTTACTTCCTGATCGCCCGCGTCCTCCATCACCATGGAGACGTCGGGCGCATGCGTGATAGACATTAATACTGTCTCTGTATCCACCCCTCGCACGGAGGATATTGCTCAATAAATCAACAATATATGCATAATTCATACCTATAGTCCCCAAAAATTAGAGATTGATCAGGATAAACATGTTTTGGTTCCTAATAAGTGAATTAATTACCACCTGTGCAAAAAAATATAAATATATGAAAATAAAATAAAAGCTAATTTAGTGAATACTATATAATGCATACTAAAAGTGAAATCATTCTAATTATCCCTATGAACAAGAGTAACAATATGACCTAGATCAAAATACTCAAAATGTCTATAATAATATTATCTGAAAAAAATGCAGAGGGAATAATCTGCACCCTCTGCCTGTAGATCTCTACATATGTGTATAGTATATGACACTAATATAGCGCCAGACTAATTCTAGTGTCTGAAACTCAAATGACCCTATACTCAAGAGGTCTATAAAGTGGAAAAAAACTATAAGGTGTGATCAAAATCAAAAATGCATAAAAAGCTAGTGCACCATAATTTAAAGTGATGCTCATTGCTATAAACTTATTCTCATAAGTGTTTCCATGTGAGACTGCTATAATCTCACTTATTAACAGGGGGAGATATAATGCCATATACATTATAATATATGCCAAACCTATCAAAAAAGAACCACAAACTTTTTTTTTATATATAAATCCTCACAAAATACAATCGCTTAGTGCTCGTTACCCAGACTTTGGGAAGCATAATAGAAAGAGGGTCCTTAACTCCTCCTACATAATATCCTGAGCCAAGATTATGAGATTACCATAATGGTGTATATTTGATATGACTTTAAGTATACCAAAAATTAAAAAAAAATGGAAACAATCCAAGAAAAAGGACTAAAAGATAAAAATAAAAATAAATAAAGGTAGCCTGTCAATTTATTACCGGACATTTTTTGTGATATTATAATACTTTGTTATATTATGGCCCTTACTGTCACATGGCCTAACAATATAATAATGGACATATTAGAACAGAGATAGGATCTTCATTATCGAGTGATCTATTAGAGGAAGGAAGTATATGAAAGTTTCTCATTCAAGCCATTGGGGGCCAATGTCCCCAATTTTTGGATCCACCATGTCTCTTTTTGTAGTAATTGTTCCTGTCTGTTACCACCTCTTCTTGAGATCGGGAGATGGATCTATCGCTACACATTTCAAAGAGGTTAACGGATTACTTTTCTTTAAAAAGTGTTGTGCCACGGGTTTATCCGATTTCTTATCCCTATAGGCCAATCTGATGCTGGATCTGTGTCCTCTTATTCTTTCGCACAAAGCTGTTTCCGTCTTACCTACGTAGTTCAATCCACAGGGGCATGACAATTTATAGATCACATAATCTGTACGGCAACTAATCCTGTGTTGTATTCTGAACAGTTGACTCGTATGAGGATGGTTAAAGCTTTTGCAGGGTATGAGGTATCCACAGGTCACGCAGCCTAAGCATCTTACGCACCCATAATTTGCTACATTTTTAGTTATTATAATGTATATGGCATTATATCTCCCCCTGTTAATAAGTGAGATATTATAGCAGTCTCACATGGAAACACTTATGAGAATAAGTTTATAGCAATGAGCATCACTTTAAATTATGGTGCACTAGCACTTTTTGCATTTTTGATTTTGATCACACCTTATAGTTTTTTTCCACTTTATAGACCTCTTGAGTATAGGGTCATTTGAGTTTCAGACACTAGAATTAGTCTGGCGCTATATTAGTGTCATACACTATACTATACACATATGTAGAGATCTACAGGCAGAGGGTGCAGATTATTCCCTCTGCATTTTTTCAGATAATATTATTATAGACATTTTGAGTATTTTGATATAGGTCATATTGTTACTCTTGTTCACAGGGATAATTAGAATGATTTCACTTTTAGTATGCATTATATAGTATTCACTAAATTAGCTTTTCTTTTATTTTCATATATTTATATTTTTTGCACAGGTGGTAACTAATTCACTTATTAGGAACCAAAACATGTTTATCCTGATCAATCTCTAATTTTTGGGGACTATAGATATGAATTATGCATATATTGTTGATTTATTGAGCAATATCCTGCCTCCGTGCGAGGTGTGGATGGAGAGACCGTATCAATGTCTATCACACATGCGCCCGACGTCTCCATGGTGATGGAGGACGCGGGCGATCAGGAAGTAACCTGAGCGCGCGAACAGAATGACGTAGGCGTCCTGTACCCGTCCAAACGCTCGGAGGAGAGGATGACCGACCCCCTATACACCTGAACCGTGAGTTAATGTGATTACCTCTCTTATTTAAACTAGACTGATTTTATATGTATTTGTATTCTGTCCTGATGAAAGTTCCCTAGTGGAACTGAAACGTTGACTGTTGGAATAAAGAACTAGCATTATTTTTTTTAACAAATCCTGGGAGTGCCGATTTTCCTTTGACTGTGTTTATTCAGTGCAATCGAGCACCGGGTCCATATACAAGTGAGTTGGAGTGCAAGGTTTTTTTCACATATACATACATACATCTATATATACCGTATATACTCGAGTATAAGCCGACCCGAATATAAGCCGAGGCCCCTAATTTTACCCAAAAAAACTGGGAAAACTTATTGACTCGAGTATAAGACTAGGGTGGAAAATGCAGCAGCTACTGGTAAATTTCTAAATAAAATTAGATCCTAAAAAAAAGTTATATTAACTGAATATTTATTTACAGTGTGTGTATATAATGAATGCAGTGTGTGTGTGTGTATGAATGCAGTGTGTATATGAAGTGTGTGTATGCAGTGTGTGTATGAATGCAGTGTGTATATATCGAATGGAGTGCAGTGTGTGTATGAGTGCAGTGTGTGTATAATGAATGCAGTGCAGTGTGTGTATGAGTGCAGTGTGTATGCAGTGTGTATATAATGAATGCAGTGTGTGAGTGCAGTGTGTATATAATGAATGCAGTGCAGTGTGAATGCAGTGTGTATGTATGAGTGCAGTGTGTGTATATAATGAATGCAGTGTGTATATAATGAATGGAGTGCAGTGTGTGTATATGAGTGCAGTGTGTATATAATGAATGAAGTGCAGTGTGTGTATATGAGTGCAGTGTGTATATAATGAATGCAGTGCAGTGTGTGTATGAGTGCAGTGTGTGTATGTATGAGTGCAGTGTGTATGCAGTGTGTGTATATAATGAATGCAGTGCAGTGTGTGTATGAGTGTGTGTATGAATGCAGTGTGAGTGCAGTGTGTGTGTGTGTGTGTGTGCAGAGCATTGGTGGGGGTGGGCATTTTATTAATTATTATTATTTAATTATTATTGTAATATATATTTTTTTTTATGTTGTCATTATTTTTTTTATTATTATTATTATTTTATTTTATTATTATTTTTTTTATTTATTTTTTCGTCCCCCCTCCCTGCTTCTTAGCTGGCCAGGGAGGGGGGCTCTCACTCCCTGGTGGTCCAGTGGATGGGCTGTAGGAGGGGGGCTGTCAGGAAGCTGTAACTTACCTTCACCGCAGCTCCTGTCAGCTCCCTTCTCTCTCCTCCGTCCGTGCAGCTCCCAGGTCAGCTCCCTCTGCAAGTCTCGCGGAGCGTTGCCACGGTAACCCGTGGCAACGCTCTGACCCCGCGGCTCTCGCGAGAGTTGCAGAGGGAGCTGCACGGACGGAGGAGAGAGAAGGGAGCTGACAGGAGCCGCGGTGAAGGTAAGTTACAGCTTCCTGACAGCCCCCGGTCCTTGTCTGTATTATGGCAATGAAAATTGCCATAATACAGACAACTGACTCGAGTATAAGACGAGTGAGTGTTTTTCAGCACAAAAAATGTGCTGAAAAACTCATCTTATACTCGAGTATATACATACATACATACATATATATATATATATATATATATATATATCTCGAGAGAGAGATTCTTTTTTAAATTATATTTTTAATACATATTTTACATCATTCTATTGGCAATTAAAACACAGATTTGATGACTGAATTCCTTTGTGAGAGATTTTTCAATATCATAATGACCAGACACAAACTATAAAACAATATTCCACTTAGTGGACTAACCAACATTGATTTCAACAAGTAGCTTTGTACTACTGTCAGATGCTTTTTAGCCATGCACGTTAACAAACAAAAGGATAAAAACAATAATTGTATGAGTTATTGATATTTCTATTATACATCTGTGGAGTGAATAGAAGCCTCAAATCCCATGTATTTTATTCCAGTGAATTAAAGGAAAGGCAATTGACAGAAATACACCCAAAAACACGTTAGATGGTTTCAGAACAGCTTTCACAAAAGATATAGAACAAGTTAAATAACACGGTTTTAAATGCCAAGTGTCGGGATTGCTTTGTTTAAAAAATAAAAATATATATATTTTTTTTAAATAATTGCAACTCAAACTTCTGTAATCAAAAGTTGGAAACTTGCAAGCTTTAGGATATGGAAAACATAACAAAAAAAGGACATAGGTCATCAAAATGTAACTTTTTGTTAAATTTTTTAAAACATTCATTGCATTTAATGAAACTTAATGATTTTTTTTTTTTTTTAGGTACCGTATATACTCTAGTATAAGACGAGTTTTTCAGCACATTTTTTTGTGCTGAAAACCCCCCACTTGTCTTATACTCGAGTGAGTGTCTGTATTATGAATGCTGCAGCTAGACTGATTTTCCTATCCAGTCGGTCCTCTCACACCTCGCCCCTCTGCCAGTCCTTACATTGGCTCCCTGTATCCTATAGGAGTCAATTCAAAGTGCTAACCCATACATTTAAAGCACTGAACAATTCCAGCCCCTCTTATATCTCTTCACTGATCCAGAGGTATGCCCCTCCTCGTACCCTCCGCTCTGCCCGCGACCACCTCCTGACCGCTGCTCGCACCCGTACGGCCAACTCGCGCTTGCAGGACCTCTCACGGGCGGCTCCTCTCCTTTGGAATAACTTGCCTACTGCCATCAGACTCTCCCCTAGTCTTCAATCATTTAAGAAGGGCCTTAAAACCCATCTCTTCAGGAAAGCGTATGGCCTCCCAGAGTAATCTCTCCCTTACATACCTGTCTCTTGCTCTCTCCTATGGGATAGTGCTTTGCTCTCTCCTCCAGCTCTGCTTCACTCCTACTTGATATTTCCTATCCTAATGTTTCTAATACCCCACCTCCTATAGACTGTAAGCTCATTTGAGCAGGGTCCTCTTCAACCTATTGTTCCTGTAAGTTTTCTTGTAATTGTCTTATTTATTGTTACATCCCCCCTCTCAAAATATTGTAAAGCGCTACGGAATCTGTTGGCGCTATATAAATGGCAATAATAATAATAATTATGGCAACTTACATTGCCATAATACATTACAAGCCCGGCGGTCCTTTTGGGGGCTGGCAGAGAGCTGTAACTTACCTTTCCTGCAGCTCCTGTCAGCTCCCTTCTCTCTCCTCCAGTCCGGTCAGCTCCCCTGCAAGTCTCGCGAGAGCCGCAGGGTAACCCGTGGCAATGCTCCGCACGGCAGTCACATCGCGAGACTTACAGTGGAGGAGAAGGGAGCTAACCGGACCAGAGGAGAGAGAAGGCAGCCAACAGGAGCTGCAGGAAAGTAAATGCTTCCTGGCCAGCCCCCTTCTACACAGTGCACACCACTGGACCACCAGGGAATGAGAGCCCCCTTCCCTGGCCAGGTATTAAGCAGGGAGGGGGGGATGAAAAAAATAACAAAAATTTAAATGTAAATATATATATATATATATATATATATATAAAAATGGTGTTTGGTCCAGCGTGGAAAAGGCCCAAAGTGATCCCAAGTCAAGCCTCGGCGTCTGGGTCTGAAGTGTTTCAAGGTCCCTGATAGCTACAAGGAAGCAGACTTGGCGGAGGTACTCGGTCGGAGTACTGGAGCTCCGTTACATTGGTTGGCAGCGGTGGGATAGCTTCCTAGCAGCTGGAGAAATGTCCCTGGACACTGGCGCCTCTACTGGGATCCCACTGTGCTTTCTGGAATTCATGGAAATGGATAGAGCTAGCACCAGTGCAGCATCCCCATCTGAGGAGGAGTTACAGCAGAGGCTACAAGCAGCTCTGTCCCAGTACGATGGCCCTTTCTTAACAAAGGGTGAACTGGACCGGCGGGACTCGATCCGTCGGGATCTCTGGAACAATGTTCTTGAGGAGGTTTGTTGTCTCCGGGGAGAATCCCTCCCAACCATTATGCAACGATTTTGGGATCAAGTTGATTTGCGGATGCAATTCTTGGGAGAGCAGCCCCTGGCGGAATGGGTGTTTAAATTAGAGGAGCTGGTACAGAAAGAATTGTGACTGGATGATTCTTACCGGGCCTTAAGGTGGTATGCAGTCCAGCAGTACCCCTTTTTTTGCAGATGATGACCCTCCAAAGGGTGATCACAATCATGGCCCTGGCCTATTGTGGGAGGCCTTTGTGGATAACATTGAATTGGGAAGTCCTGAGAGGTCCCGGTTTTATGACATTAGGGAAAATAGGGAACACCTACTGGATCTTTCAGAAGCAACTGACCTGGAACCTGATTTGACCCACCTGGCCACCATGGAGTGGGAGCTTGAACTGGATTACAAGCAATTGTTTGACTCTGCACAGCAGGAGGTACCAGAGACTGGGGATTTAATAGACCTTACATCTGAATATGTTGATCAGGTAGATGTGGAAGTAACCGTATTCTCCACACCTGAATCACAGGGATACTGGGCAGCCATCCCAGATCTCCCACCTCCTGGCATGGAAACTCATGCAGCAGAGGTAGTCAGTCCCCCCCCCTTCAGCAGCAGATTGAGTTACTGGGAGTAGAAGTAGTCGATCTCCCTCCCCAGCTGAAGTTTGCGTTACAGGGAGAGGAGGCAGTTGGTGTTTTTCCCCAGTGGCAAAGTGTAACCCCAGCAGAAGAGCTGGCATCAGGACAAAGGACCACTGGCCTCTGCCCCCAACTTGCAGCAGGCCGGAAGTTGAGAGCAGGGAGGACAGCCTTTCGGTGATGATGGAACTTGAGAAGTACACCACCACCCCAGCTGAAGCGCTGGCATTGAGTCAGAGCGCTGCTGGCCTCTGTGCCCAACTTGCAATGACGCTGGAGTTGAAGAGCAGGGAGATCAACCTTCTAGTGAAGGTAAAGTTCAAGGAGTGCGCAACTCCCCCAGCTGAAGTACTGGCATCGGGGAAGAGCACCACTTGCCTCTGCCCAAACCCACTGTTAACCCGCAAGCCTTAGGCATCAGACACTGCTGGTCCCACGGAAGAGCAGATCCCAGAGCAAAGCACGGCTAACCTCAGCCCTTTGCCACAAGCACTTGGGGATCTCTATCCAATACAAATGGATGGGACTCTGGTCTCTACCTGTAGTCCCCAGGAAGGCTGGACAATGAGCTCCGATCCCCAACCCCATGTCAGAGGGGACCCAGCCACCCTGCCTTCCCTCCAGTGGCTGAGAGAGATCCAGGGAGACAGGACAGTGGGCATGCATCACCAGGTATATGTTTTAGTAGATGCAGAGGTCAGCTGGGTAAGTGCTGCTCTTCCATGGGCCATTTGTTTGGGGTACCGATTCGGTGATGGCCTTGATGATCTGGATGTAGTCACTAACTTCAGAGTCAACTTGTCTGGGGTCTCCTGTATTGGTCTCCTTCTGAAGGGGAAGAAATATGCTGGAAACTATTCTGAGCTGGAGATACAGGGTTCCAGAATTGCTATTGGGATCTATGGGGGTCCCAGTGGCCCCCTAAGAGTGGAGTCATATGGGGATAGGTTTGAGTTTGGGAAGGGGGCCATGGCAGATTCACTGGGAACTCCCGTTCTCCACTTCCAAGTCCCCTCTTATGTCTAAGTCACCCTGTGCTTATTAGAGGCACAGGGTGACCGAGAATCCCAGTCTGGCCTGCCCAAACCAGACTTCCACAGACTGATCGGCTATGACGGCTCCATGCTCCAGATCGGGACAAACTTACAAACTATGTGGAACTTTGTCGAGAAGGCTGGATGGATGGACTTTTTGGGACTTATTACCCAACTAACTCAGGCACAGACCAATTGGAGATCTGGTACCTGGTTAGTCTACCTTGGGGAGGGGGGGGGGAGAGATATGTGACGGTAGTCACCATCGCTGGGGATGGAAGACAGACACTATGGGTGGGCTCCCAAATTCCTTTTGTGTTTTGTCACATTGTGCCTATTATTTGTGCAGGGTATGTTGAATGTATTGCTGGTCTGTGCATCTCCCCCTCCCCCCTTTTTTCCTGTCCTATTGTTTCCCCAGCAGGGCGTGGTCCCAGGAACACTGCCAGACCAGTTTAACCCCTTAAGGACACATGGCATGTGTGACATGTCATGATTCCCTTTTATTCCAGAGGTTTGGTCCTTAAGGGGTTAATCTAGCTGCTCTGTCCCTACTTAATCTCCCATCAGCCCTTGCTATTGTCTGACCCCACCCTTCCTTGTACTATAGTAATCTATGTAATTTATTGTATGTAAATGAGGCTGTTGGGGGCTTAAACTATGTGTGCTGTTTCATTAAAGAGTTGCTGTTTAACCTTCACCATGTGTCGTCTGGTGTTTGGTCCAGGGTGGAAAAGGCCCTAAGTGATCCCAGTCAAGCCTCGGCGTCTGGGTCTGAAGTGTTTCAGGGTCCCTGATAGCTACAAGGAAGCAGACTTGGCGGAGGTACTCAGTCGGAGTACTGGAGCTCCGTTACAACGATTTCCAGTGGTTCAGGAATATGGAACAGAAGCCAATTCTATAAGACAGAGGACTAACGTGAACCTAGAGCCGGCCCAAGACATACCCTTTCCTCTTTTTGTGATACAATATTTATTTCTTCTTTCTTTTTCTTGGGTGGCTCATCTGATGTTAATATACATCTATATTACAATTTGTCTGTGTGTCAGTTACAAATATTAATATGCATTAGACTTTTTCGTCGGTTTTATTCTGTTTACAGTTACTGGTATATAATAAACAACAAAGATGTTACAGGATGGTGGACTTTCAACAGCAGATATTAAAGAAATACTATAGGGTCATGAACACAAACATGTTAAAATAGTGTTAAAACCACCAGCTCCCCCTTGCCCCCTTAATTATATTGACATATTACCATTACTCCAGTCTGCTGGTGCTGGCTCTGCCTCTGATCTGCCTGCTTGGCTGACACTATCAGAAGTTGAGTACTGAGCCAATCACAATGCTTTCCAATGGGAAAGCATTGGATTGGCTGGACTTGTCAAGGAGGCAGATTAGGGGAAGGGCCAGCAAAAGCCAGCACAGTCCTAGCCAATCAGCATCTCCTTATAGAGATGCATTGAATCAATGCATCTCTATGAGAAAAGTTGCGTGTCTCCATGCAGAGGGTGGAGACACTGAATGGCAGTGATGCACACTGTGCAGCATTGCCTGAGGAAGCACATCTAGCAGTCATGTGATGAGCTGTTAGTGGAGGTATCCCTAGGCTGTAATGTAAACACTGCATTTTTCCTCAAAAAAGCTGTGTTTCCTGCAAAAAGCCTAAAGGGAATGATTCCACTCACCAGAACAAATACAAGCTGTAGTTCTGGTGACTATAGTGTCCCTTTAATTGTTGGCCTCAGGAAGAAGAGATTCTACACAGTCTGAGAACAGACAGAAAAGCCCTGTGGTCTTGTGTCTACTATTCTATATTCCTATGACCATAACAATGTCAGATATTTTAATATATAAGAACAATCACCACATTCCAGACTTCTCAGATAAATACTTATTGATTCCATCTGTTACTTATGTCAACCCAGACATCTATACCCAATATGACAAGAACATAGAATATATAATATTCTACAGCCTCCCACCACCACATAAACCATGCCGCCAAAACACGTCCACATTTTATATGTTGTATCATGATAATTAAAACTAAAATAAAACATATTTAGAGCAATAGAGGAATGCATGCTAATTACATTTAAAGACATTACAATATATATCAGACATGGTTAAACTGCGGCCCGCAAGCTGCATGTGCCTCTTTAGAGCGTTCGATGCGGCTCACAGCACTAGCTGGCGCTGCCATAAGGAGACACTGGTAGCTGTGCTTAGCACACAGTGGCCAGGGGGGCACAGAATCTGGCTGATTGGCACGAGAGGAGCACACAGCACACTGCTCCACTCCTACCAGTCATTCCATAGAGCTTGGCCAAGCTGTGGAGCAGGGTCGAGGAGCTTGTTTCCCTCTACCACAGGAAGTGCGTGCACTGAGAGCACAGATTTGCTTCCCGTCAGACCGGGTAGAGGGAAGCAAGCTCCTTTGCCTCAGTCCACCACTTGGCCACAGTACACAGAGACAGTAGGCTGTCACATGGTGGGAGAGGGAGGTAAAATACATGAGGTGCTAAGGAAATTAGACAAATATGGGGCCTGGGGGAATGAATGGAGGTACTGGGGGGGGGGAATGAGGCATGAATGGAGGTGCTGAGGGGAATGAGTCACATGGGGGGGCTGGGGGAATGAGACATATGAACACATGGGGCTGGGGGAATGAGTCACATGGGGCTGGGGGAATGAGTCACATGGGGGCTGGGGGAATGAGACATATGGACATATGGAGGATTGGGGGAAGACACATGGGTACACTGGGGGAATGACACACATGAGGTACTGAGACACAGGTACACTGGGGAATTGGGACACATGGGAACACTGGGGGAATGAGAAATATGAGTGGAGGTGCTAGGGGTGGAATGAGACTCATGGGGACATTGGGTTAATTGGACACATAGGGACACTGGGGGAGTGTGACATGAATGGAGGTGCTGGGGGAAATGAGACTCATGGGGAGACTGGGGGAATGAATATTGGGGGATATTACTAAATATTGTCATGTATCATGCTTCTTAGACATGTTTGCCTAACCTATGTGGTAGTATACCTCAGTAGTGATGTCCCGAACAGTTCGCCGGGAACCGCTCACCGGCGACCATAGCTTGTTCGTGGCGAACATATGCGATGGTCGTCCCGCCCCCTATTCGTCATGGAGGTGGGAGAGTCTGGGAGGGAGGGTCAGCTGCTGATCGGCTGGAATGTGTCTGCTGACTGTGAGGTACAGGGTCAAAGTTTACTCAATGGATGACGAATAGGACCATCGCATATGTTCGCCCGCCGTGTTCGCCACGAACAAGCTATGTTCGCCGGCGAATGGTTCCCGGCGAACTGTTCGGGACATCACTATACCTCAGTACTCGAACTACTGCTAGAACCTTTTCTGTATTGTTTTCCCATTATCATACAAAAACAGAAATCAAGAGAACAAAATTAATAAGCGAGAAGAAAATAAAAAAGTAAAAAATGTTTGCCTCAATAAAATAAAGATTGACAAAATAAGTAAATAAAATAAATTTTTATTGCTTTTGTTCTATGTTATTAATTTTGCTTTCTTGATTTCCTTCTTAAATACAAGATAATTAAATAGAAATCTTTTTCATTGCTAGGCATTTAAATATGAAATGTTGTTAGAGAGCAGCCTGGGCAGCAATAGCACTGCCCACTTGACACTTGGACATCACTAATCAATTAGGGAAATCTCCCCAAACAGGCAAGCATTTAGTAAAATGAGTTCTGAAGGATTTTCCAGCAAGGGAATACATTAAATGCATAAACTTTGTATATCAAACCAATGATTAGTGCAAGTGTGGGGGATGAAGAGTTTGTGTAGTGAACGCAGTGTGTGTGTGTGTGTGTGAAGTGGATGTTGTGTGCTGGCAATGAGGTCTGTGTAGAGTAGGGGTAGTCAACCTGGTCCCTACCGCCCACTGGTGGGCGGTTTGGGATTTCAGGTGGGCGGTGGTGGGTTCTGCAGGAAACGCCCAGCGGGCTTTGATGGCCATCGACCAAGGCCGGCAGGGGAGATTCTTTCATCTACTTGCCGACCCATGCCCCCCTGGTAAAAGCTATGAAGAAGGGAGGGGAGACATTAAAATAGATTTTCACATCTCGCCCACCTACACACAGCATAGACCCTATGCACTCGTCACACACACACACACATAACCTCTGACACACACACAGCACCTCTGACACACACACAGCACCTCTGACACACACACAGCACCTCTGACACACACACAGCACCCTTCACAAACTCATACAGCATCCTTCTCTCACACAGCGCTCATTTCAAACACAGCACCCTTCACACACACACACACACACACACACACACACACACACACACACAGACTGCCCCCTCACACACAGAACCTCCGACACACACACAGCATCCTTAACACACATCCACAGCACCCTTCTCACACATACACAGCACCCTTTTCACACATACACAGCACCCTTCTCACACATACACAGCACCCTTCGCAAACACACACAGCACCCTTCTCACACACACACACAGCACCCTTTTCAAACACACGCACACTGCACCCCCCACCCACAGCACCCCTCACACACGCACACTGCACCCCCACACCCACAGCACCCCTCACGCACAGCACCCTTCACACACACAAACTGCACCCTTCACACACACAAACTGCACCCTTCACACACACAAACTGCACCCTTCACACACACAAACTGCACCCTTCACACACACAAACTGCACCCTTCACACACACAAACTGCACCCTTCACACACACAAACTGCACCCTTCACACACACAAACTGCACCCTTCACACACACAAACTGCACCCTTCACACACACAAACTGCACCCTTCACACACACAAACTGCACCCTTCACACACACAAACTGCACCCTTCACACACACAAACTGCACCCTTCACACACACAAACTGCACCCTTCACACACAAACACACATAGAAAAAAAAGTAGAATAGAAAATAGAAAAAAAGGAAAAACAGTGATAAATCTAAGCACATATTCGAAAAAAACAAAAACATTTCTAAAAAACAAAAAACAAAATTGCGCTATAAAATTACTGCAGCACTGGTGGGTGGTAAGGAAATGTTACCATCAACAAAGATACAAAAGTGGGCGGTAGGTATTAAAAGGTTGACTACCCCTGGTGTAGAGGATGTAGTGTGTAGGGAATGTATTGGGTGATTGCTGGTGATGCAGTGGTTGTCTAGGGAATGCAGTGTGTGTTCCCCCATCATCTGATGCTCCTGTCAGGCATTACTATGGTATTTTATGTTGTGTTGGAGTCAGGGTGTTAAGTTTAAAAAAAAAAAAAACAACAATTAGGGTTTCAGCTGTTAATAAAGTGTTGCCAATCACGACTTGCCCTTGTTGTATCCATGGCGAGATGGAGTGGAGTCTGAACTGACTCCTTACGGTTCAGTTCCACAAGTCTCCATCACTGCTGGCTCAGTCCTGACTCCTCAATTAGAGGGTCAGCATACAGCTTCCTGTGCTGCCCTGTGGGTGGCCGCTGCAGCATACATAGCCAGACAAGGAGGGGAATTCTGACAATCCATCCTGGGAGCCAGCCAATAGCACTGTTGCAAATTGCTGTAAGTAAACTGAGCACTGAAGTTCCAGCACACACGGAGCACCAGAACTTCAGTGGAAACGTGAGCATAGCCCTGAGTGCCCGGCAACCCACGCTAGCCTCCCCCTATCCGACGCCTCTGATTTTTTTTTTTTTCATTCTTTATTTTTGTAGTGCATAAGCTGATAACATGTTGTTGCAAGGTACCCCAAAGGCATTCCTTCAACGCTTAAAAGACATTTGAAACATATAGGTACATGCAAAATCAAGCACAATTTTTATATTTAGAGATAGCTTAGGTAATACGATTAACCAGAAGAAAATAAAATAGGTTAAATAGCTTAATCAATGCTTAACGTGGCTTACAGTGGCCTTCGCGTTATACATAATGATGAACACATACGGTTTAAGCTCTGCCAATGAAAACGCTCTATAGCTGTCTCACAAAGGATAACAACAGGGGTTGGTCGGAGAAGGCATATTTCCAGCTGTTAGCGGCTTTAGATAAAATGCGAGATACTTAAGTGTACCGCTGGCCATGGGGGCAGGGAAGTAGAAACATGTTAACTTTAACGTGGCTGGAATGGCTACAGGTCTGGTTACATTCAGCAAGATCTCTCTGGGTCTGGTAGAGTAAGTGGTAAAAGGTTGTAGCCTGCTAGCCGTCTTTTAGAGCCCTCAAGTGCTATGTATCAATAACGTTCTAACCATATAGAGATATCTAAGTTCTAGGCTTCTTCAAATTTTCTAGTAAGCTGTCAGCAGAACTAGACCATCTAGTAGTATGGTGGCAGCTGCTGTAGTGATTAAAACGCGTGTGGGAGCTGAAAAAGAGTGCCACTCCTGCACAGCTTATCTAACGTAAACATGTATGTGTGGACATTTCTATGAGACTGTGGAGATATATGTGCACTTTGGTGCTAGAGATGTAATAATGGTACACTGGATAATTTCTATATAAACAGAGGGGACTAGGCTTAATGCTGTATTCAGAGTCCTGTATGTGTGGTCACTCTACTCCCACTCCCACCACGCTAGTCCCACTGTAGTCCCTACTCCCACTCCCACTCCCACCACGCTAGTCCCACTGTTGCTGATGCCCCCTCAAAACTTTGCTATTAAACCCAGCTTAACAACGGCTATAACTAATGAGGTAAAAAGTATAGCATTACTCTGGTATGGCGTTAACATTGCATGTTTTAGGGACTATAACCAGAAAGGATCATCAGTGCTTAGTCTAATATAGTTGTATGGGGAACACGGATTAGATATATGCCCTGAGTATTCTTGGAGATAATTAAGGGTGTCACTAGGCGTTTTGTATTAGGTTACTCTGTGTAATACAGGGGTCAATGACAGACATCAAAAAATAACATCAGAGTATCAAGATGCTCCGCAGTGCAGATCGGGTGGTGTTCCATCGGGACTACAAGGGAAGATAACTGGGTGGACGGTGCAGTTCAAGGAGACCAGGCAAGGGCTGGTACAGGTCAGTCATGGGTATAAAAGCATGGTAGCGACTGATATGTCCAGGTGGCGCTTTATGGTAGTGTCATCCTGTCCCCTGCCCTGGTACCTGATCTCCCTGGTGAGTGACAGTACCAATGATAGCCTGAGTCTCTGGCTAGTGGCTCCGGTGAGCCTCCGTGTGAGCAATATGGGTGGTCGGCAATGGTAGTGGATTCGGTAACCATAGGGTAGCGCCTGTCTCAGATGGCCGGATATTCAGCCTATGCCTTCGGTGGGCCACGTTTTGTAGTCACTGTCCAGGTCGGTTATGGAGTGCGCTTGGTGGGTCGAGCCTCTGAGGGCTCCGTGTCTGTCTGCCGGGCATTGGTGAGGTGAGGGGACCCCCTGGTCCCAAGCCTGTTTTGAGGTCTGTTTTTTCGGGGACCCAGCACCATCCAAGTCCGTCCTCACCGAGGGAGAACAGTGTCGGGTTGCGGTCTTGCGTCGCCTTGCGGGTACTTTACTCAGCTGTCGGGGAGCCGGTTTGTTGACGTTTCCCTTTCCCCGGAGGCGGTTGCCGGTTATGGTGGGTGTTGGGCGCCGCCACGTGCCATTGTGTGGTCTGCGGCCATTTTGTGTCCTCTGCCTCTGGGCTTTCATTTGGGGTTCTCGCTTGGGATATGTTGCTATTGCCACCAGTTTCGCCCAAAAGGCCGCCAAGATGGCATCAAGCCTTGACTCTAGGGTCCCCTGGGCCTCCGGTCCGCAGTGTATGGGTGCTCGCTGTGGTTGGCTGTGGTAGGTGAGTACGTCCGCCATCTTGCATGTCGAGTTGCTGTTCAAAGCGTCGTTTTGTGGTTTGTTCGGGCCCCACCACTCCGTGGGCAGTGGAGTGTGGGCCGGGATGTCCCCCCCGGCCCTGAGGGGGGGGAATGGGACTCTGTATGGTCCTGCTGAGGTAAGAGACAGAGGACGGGAGGTTGGCCGCCTCTCCCGCCCAGGGTCCTCTCTAGGCCGCAACCGCTCTGCATGATTGTTGGCGGTCGGCATCCCGGTTTTCCTTTCCGGAACGCTCCAGCTGCCGTCTGTGACAAAGTGCCCTTCGCCACTTTGTCCTGGAGAGGCCTGCTTGCCTGCCTCCTCCCCTGTGACTATGGTCCTGGACTATATTGCACTACAAACCCTGTATTCAGGCATATGGACTTGTATTAGACTGTCTTTTTCCCTTTATCTATGCTGTAGGTTTGGACTGCTAATATAACCTAACAGCCAGAGGATTTAGGCGAATATATTGCATGAGAATGCCATTACTGGAGAATACAGCCGTTCGTATGATTTCATGCGAATTCTTTGTGCTCTGAATAGGTGGCCGCCATTTCGGGACTTTTCCACGTGTTCGCGGCCATCTTGCGTGCGAACAGCGGTGTTTGCCTGTGAACGCATGGAACTGAAATCGGAAGCACAAACAGGCGAATACCGCTAAGACCTCCAGACATCCAGAAATACGCACGGAAACTACCGAACGACCGGCCGTTCGGTAGTTATACTTAACTTAGTATGGGGATTCTAGCGACCACAAAGATGCGAATGGATGGCAAGAATTTCGTCTATTTTACCGTGCGAACGGAGACCGACCGCAAGGCCAAAACTCATGGAACTATTTTCGGCTAGTTGGTCTGTGCGGTCGGTCAAAACTTTGGAGCCCTGTATCTCCCGAACCATCCATCCGAATGGGCTGATTTTTGGACAGACTGTTCCCCTGAACAAGGGCTATTTGGGGATACCAGATTTAAAGCTGTACCCCCTGTTTTTGGGGTACATCCAGAACTTGGGTAAAATAATGTATGTTTTAATTGGGTTATGTGTTTATCTGAGGGGAGGAGACGTGGGGGTGTTACCATGCATGTGATTGGTCAATTTCATCCTCCCCCTGGGAGTGTCCTGTATGTACCTGATCCTAATAAAAAGCAGGCTGGGTGTTCCAGTCCTCAGACCTCTTCTGACCCTCAATACGTAGCCGTGTCTCGTTATTGGAGGGAACTGCTATATCACACTGGGGATTGCTATGCTCTGCATATTCCCCTGAGCTCTTAATCACTTAGCTCTTTTAAGAGCTTGTTCCAGATACGCTCTCCTGGAGGAGAGATCTTCCCCACACGGTCCTGAATGCTGAAGGTTCATTCCAGGGTGGAAGGAAGACGGCGCGGCTCCAGTTAAGCTACGGCGGTTGTGGAGCCTGCGGTGGTTGTGGTGTCGTCTGCAGTGCTTGGAGTCCTCTGAGAGCGCTAGGAGCATCCATCAACGGAGGGTACTCGGTCGGGGTACACGGAGCTCCGTTACACCGTCTTTAACGATTAAATCTCTTTGTGGGTCAGTGTTTGAGCGTCAGGAGGCTCGATTCCATGCTTGGTCGAGTACTTTGCTAGGGAGCTCCTGCAAGTTGCGGCCGTCCGCCATGCTGGTCAGGCCCCGCCCCTCGACGCCTCTGATTTTTGTGTGGCCTCCCAGTCTGCCCTGGTGGAGGAGCTGTTCGGGGTTAGACATGGGCTTTCCCCCAGGGGTGGCAAAGTGCCACCCCTGTCAAAGTGACGCCATAAGGTCCTATGGATGGGCTGGATTTTTGGTGAATCTTGAGATGTGACGCATTTGCAATGCATTCATTTTACCACTATTTCACTCTGTTTCAGTGCACCATTCTATAGTATTACCGCAAGTGGTACCCTATTACCTCTATAACATCTTGACTGTGAGACTTTTGCAGGACTGACCTTCGAAGTATCGTAGCAATAATTTTATACTGATAGTCAGGTTTCTCTAAAACATAAAAAAAAACAATACAATTGTAGTGTAGCGCTTAAATATCAGTGAAACCCATTCAATATATGTGCAAAATATTGCTTTTTTAAGGTGTCAAAACACCTGTGCAAAACCAACTTGCAACACACTCTTGAAGTGCACGTGCAACAAATGTATTATTTTCTGTGCATAGAAAAGTGCTTAGTATGCTGAACAAATATATTTCTGTGCAAAATTGTAAACACATCAAATCAGATATACCAGCTATGTTTAAAGTGCACATGATCCAATAAATACTAGTGCCAATATCAGACTTTTGGGTACTTAGCAGCGATAAAAGTTCTTTAGATGGTATATACCTCAAAAAATATAAAAACAGAAAAACACAATAGTAGTGAAGGCTGTTTACATAAAGATAATAAACATATCTCCCCACGAGATCCCTTTGGACCTTCACCCACATTTATTAGAGCCTCACACTTTGCTTTAGTTTATACGCCCTGGAGTCTCTTTTTTGGGGGGACTCCTTCCCTCTTGTCTCCGGTGATATTGACCTCCAAGAACAAAAACAGATAACACAATCTGGCGTAATACGTCCATACAACATAGCAGCATAAAAGATTATACATTAACCACTAGTGTTATAGAGCAGGGGCTCCCAACCCAGTCCTCAAGTACCCCCTACCAGTCCAGGATTTAGGGATTACCCTGTAGTGTAAAGTGTTTTGTTTTTTTCCCAAAAAAACCTTAGACACAATCAAGTAAATCCTGGACTGTTAGGGGGTACTTGAGGACTGGGTTGGGAACTGTTATAGAGCCTTTCTCAGTTGGATGCCACCCTTAAGTTTTGATGCAGGTGATTTCCACAGATCCCGATGCAGATAAAAGGTATTTTATTAAATCCAATGATTATAAAAAAGTATACTTTAAAAAATAGCAAATCAGTAAATCAAAACCGACAGGGGAAATTTGCTTGATAAAAACGTGTTTCAATATAAGGCTTCCTCAGTTCATCTCCATGATTCCTGTGAATGTTGTCCCTTTTATGTCATCATTTGTGGGTCTTGTTTCCGTTTTTGGCATGTGTTTCACACCTTTTTTTGGTGTCCTTTATATGGGTGGTGTATTCCAAGCGTCCTTTTCATTCTCGGCTTGGCCGTAATATCTCTTCCGGTACCAGCTGGCGGACATCTTTTGCGTTTCAACAATCTGCTGCGGCCATTTTATGCGTTCCACTTGTTTCCAGCGGCCATTTTTGCGTTCCACTTCTAGCTTACAGCCTCTTATATGTGTTCCACCATGGAACGTATATCACAGCCGCCATATTGGATACTAAAAAGAAAGGTCTTTTCAAAGTCTTTGCATAATTAATTGATATAAACAGAGAAGTTGTAAATAAATATTTCAGAAATATATGAATGACATATGGACAATTTATCTTCTAAATGTATTCACAAACAGAAAATTTAAGGTACCTGTAGCGGAGAGGTAGTATAATCCACAATATCTCCGCTGGGTAACAGGAACAGCATAAAATAATCCAGGCAAACAAATACAGCATACAATAATCCTGGTAGCGTTGCAAGAATCCTTCCCTCCCAAGAACTAGACGATACATAGGCTGGGAGTCAACTGAGCTTTTAATCACAGGTCACAGTATTTATGGGATTCCCCATGCAAGGGGTTTCCCTACTGACATTACAGAGGTTGTACAGTAGGGGACTACATGGGGAACTGAACAACCTGGACATTTCTCCCATCATGCACTGCTGTACGAGAGGGATACTCCTACTAGAATATACAGTTAAGTGGATTATCCCTCCGTGCAGCAGAACTGACATTTTACACGAAAATACACAACTTTTATAATATTCATCACATTTGAACGAATGGACGTTTGGTAGATAGCTGGGGTCTGAGCGCACATTTCGTGAAAGTACCGCTCAGATCCCAGCATAAATAACCGAACGCCGCACGAAACCAACAATATGTTTAAGTTACCTTCAAACTACCGATTGACTTTAGGGAACCATGTTACTGAAGGACCGGGGCTCCCGAACGGCTTGGAAGTCCAGCGGTATTCGTGCCGCCGAGTAGCCGATTTTAGTTCCAGGCGCTCGACGACCAAATACCGCTGGGCTAACAAAGGATCCAAGATGGCCGACCGCCACGTGGTCGGTAGCTGAACGGCGGCCACCCTGAATCCTTCTAATTACCGATTGCAACAATGTTGCAATCCTTAATGGGAGCCACACGACCTCCTGTGTGTGGTCTCCCTTCGGTAGTTTGTTTGTTTCACGAACAGTATTGAAATTCACTGTTCGTGAAACTATTGTATGAATGCTGGTGGCTTTCATGCCGCCAGCATACGAACGCTATTGTTCGCATGGAGTACATTAAGCAGACATATACTTCGTTCTTAAAACTGTATACACACATTTATGAAAATAAAGTAAAAAGTGGTTAATTTTGCCACAATGCTCCCCCAGAACCAAGCCGGCATACAGTCTGATCCCAACGGATCGGCTTGGGGATGTCCGGAGGAGTACTCACAGATCATGGTTCAATGTCTGTTTGTCTGGACAACCCGTCAGTGTTGCCATTTTGTTTCCCCGGGCGATAGTGGATAGTAAAGTCAAAAGGCTGTAGCGCCAAACTCCAGCGCAACAGCCTGGCATTGTCTCCTGACACCCTGTTCAGCCACACCAACGGGTTGTGATCTGTGAATAATGTAAACGGTTGTCCATATAAATAAGGTTGCAGCTTTTTGAGGGCCCACACCACAGCCAGGCACTCCTTTTCAATGGAAGCGTAGCTCACCTCCCTGGGCAAAAGTTTCCGGCTTAGATAAGCTGGACTGAGCTCCTTGTCTTTCCTCCTCCTAATACTGATCCTCCTCTTTCGCTCTCCCTTCAAGTTTGTGGTACCAACATCAGTCCATCCTTGCAAGCGTGCTGTCTTGGCGTCATACTTGACTCTGGTCTCACCTTTGAGCCTCACATCCAGCATGTTGCCAAATCCTGTAGATTCCATCTTAAAAACATAGCCCGCATCCGTCCCTTTCTTGCACTAGTTAATACCAAGGAGCTTGTCCATGCTCTAGTAATTTCCCGCATGGATTATTGTAACCCTCTCCTGATTGGTCTTCCCAAAAGCCGTACTGCACCCCTACAGTCCGTAATGAACGCTGCTGCTAGATTGATTTTCCTCTCTAGTCGTTTCTCTCACACCTCACCCCACTGCCAGTCCTTACATTGGCTTCCTGTATGCTATAGGAGTCAATTCAAGGTACTAACTCACACCTATAAAGCACTAAACAACTCTAGCCCCTCATATCTCCTCACAGATCCATAGGTATGTCCCTTCTCGGTCTCTCCGCTCTGCCCGTGACCACCTCCTGTCCGTTGTCCGCACTCGTACGGCCAACTCGCGCTTGCAGGACTTCTCACGGGCTGCTCCCTTCCTATGGAATAGCCTGCCTACCGCCATCAGACTCTCCCCTAGTCTTGCATCTTTTAAGAAGTGCCTTAATACCCATCTCTTTAGGAAAGCTTATGGCCTCCAAGACTAACCCCTACCTCACATACCTGTCTCTTGCCCTCTCCTAAAGGGCAGCCCACCTTATTTGATTACAAATTCCTGTCCTAATGTGTTTTACACCCCACCTCCTATAGAATGTAAGCTCGATTGAGCAGGGTCCTCTCCAACCTATTGTTCCTGTAAGTTTATTTGTAATTGTCCTATTTATAGTTAAATCCCCTCTCATAATATTGTAAAGCGCTACGGAATCTGTTGGCGCTATATAAATGGCAATAATAATAATAATAATAAGCCACGGGGTGTTCGCCACCATCTGCTCCGACTTGGCTCAGTACTGCTCCCAATCCAAACATAGAAGCGTCTGTATGGACGAGAAAGCGTTTAGTTGGATCAGGAGCAGAAAGTACAGGTGATTTAATGAGCGCCGTCTTGAGCTGTTGGAAAGCCTGTTCACACTCTGAGGCCCATACTACTATCTTGGGGAGGTTTTTACGGGTTAAATCCGTGAGGGGTTTTGCTAGGGTGCTATAGTTAGCTACAAATTTCCTGTAGTACACTGGAATGCGAGGACCTGGGTTTTAGTGCGGGGTGTTGGCCACTGCGCTACTGCCTCTATTTTAGCGGGCTCTGGTTTCTGTAGCCCGCTTCCTACCCTGTGTCCTAAGTATTGAACTTCTGCCATTCCTATATGGCATTTACTGGGCTTCAAGGTCAGTCCAGCCTCCCTAATCCGGTCTAGTACGGCTCCTATGTGGGTCAGGTGTTCGGGACAGGAGTAGCTAAAAATGGCTATATCGTCTAAATAGGCGCACGCATACTCCTGGAACCCATCCAGTAGCCGATCTACCATCCTCTGAAAGGTAGCCGGGGCATTTTTCATCCCGAATGGCATGACCTTAACCTGATACAAGCCAAACGGGGTGACAAATGCCGACTTGGGGATGGCGTCCTCGGCTAGTGGAATTTGCCAGTACCCTTTGCACAGATCTATTGAGGTGAGGTACTGGCCTCTGGCCATTTTGTCTAGGAGCTCGTCTATCCGGGGCATCGAGTAGGCGTCTGAGGTCGTTTTATCGTTGAGCCTCCGGTAGTCCACACAGAAACGGGTCTTCCCGTCCCGTTTCGGTACTAATACTACTGAAGAGGCCCAGGGGCTGTCTGAATGTTCTATCACCCCTAGCTGCAGCATTTCCTCAATTTCCTTCCGCATACTTTCTTTAACTGATTCGGGTATGCGATACGGAGTTTGACGAAGGGGAGTCTGGTCTAGGGTTTCTACTTTGTGAGTGGCTAACGGAGTATACCCGGGTAGGTTGGAAAAAGTGTCTCCCTTTTCCTGGATTAGTCTTTGGACCTGGGTGCGCTCCTGAGGGTTTAGCCGCTCTCCTAACTGTACTTCTCCCAGGTCTCCGCTCTGGCCCTCTTGGTCTAGGAGATCTGGGAGGGGCAAATTATCACAATCTTCGGTGGCAGGTGCACAGATCGCGGTTACTTCTTCCGTGCGCTCATGGTATGGCTTGAGCATGTTCACATGGAGCATGCACTTGCCTCCCGCGCCTGTGACTGGACCGATCACATAGGTGGTATCACAGATCTGCTCTACCACCTTGTATGGGCCCTGCCAGGAAGCCTGCAGCTTGTCCTTGTGGACGGGTCGTAGAATTAGCACCTTTTTCCCCCACCTGAAAGCTGCGGTCCCTGGCTTCCTTATCGTACCATCTGCGCTGCCTTTGTTGGGCCGCCTGGAGGTGCTGACTCAGAACGTACGCGACAACCTCGAGGCGGCCCAACTCTAGCACATAGGGTATGATGGTGGTGCTGTTAATAGTCTCTTCCCCCTCCCAGTGTTCCCGGATTAAATCTAGGGGGCCCCTCAATCTCCTCCCGAATAATAGTTCGAACGGAGAGAACCTGGTGGATTCTTGAGGTACCTCCCTATAGGCAAACAGCAAGTGGGGTAAAAACCTTTCCCAGTCTTTCTGAGTGTCTATGAACGTACGGATCATCTGTTTAAGTGTTCCGTTAAACCGTTCACAGAGCCCATTGGACTGGGGGTGATAAGCGGAGTTCAATATTTGCTGAACCCCACATATCTTCCAGAGTTGCTGTGCGACTTCGGCGGTAAACTAGGTGCCCCTATCCGAAATAATTTCCTTGGGAAATCCCACACGGGTAAATATTTGCATCAGGGCATCCGCTACCATCTCTGCGTGTACATTTGTCAAGGCCACTGCTTCAGGGTATCTGGTGGCATAGTCGTCCACGGTCAGGACATATTTCTTGCCGGAGGGGCTGGGTTTTGATAGGGATCCTATAAGATCTACCGCCACCATACGGAACGGTTCCTCAATTATGGGAAGAGAATGGAGCCGGGCTTTGTATCGGTCTCCCCTCTTCCCTACCCTCTGGCAGGTATCACAGGTCTGGCAATATCGCCTGACGTCCTGTGAGATCCCTGGCCAAAAGAAGTTCTGTGTCAGCCTGTGCTTAGTACGGCTGATCCCTAAGTGCCCAGACAGGGGAATGTCGTGGGTGATACGTAATAGCTCCAGTCTATACTTTCGAGGCACTATTAATTGTTTAATGGGTAGGGGTATAAATCCGGACACTACCTTTTCTGCGTGACGGTACAGCAGTCCCTTGTCCCAGGTGTATCTCTCCCCTTCGAATCCTGCCTGGTCTTTATTAATGCGATCTTTGTAGACCTGCAGCGAGGTATCTAGGGCCACTTCAGAACCAAATTCTAGGGGGGACGCCCAGGGCAGGACATTGGGCATGGGGGGTAAATTGCTTACCTGAGCCTCAGAGTGGTTAGGCGGAGCTGTGGTGCAGGCCTGCTGCCGGGTCACAACCGGATACGCCTCCTATACTGTGGGTTGAGGAACAAAAGCTGAAGTCAGCTCCCCCAGGTCGTTGCCCAAAATGACGTCAGCGGGTAGGTCCTGCATCATCCCCACCTCCATATTTCCATGCCCCGATCCCCAATTCAAATGTACCTTGGCAGTAGGTACTTTATAAATGGTTCCCCCTGCCACCCGTACAGCAACACAGTCTCCAGTTAAATTTTTAGGTACCAGATGGTTCCGGACTAGTGTTAACGTGGCCCCAGAGTCACGAAGCCCTTGCACCTTTTACCCTTCCATATGTACCTCTTGTCGATGACCTTGCTGGTTATCTGAGGTGGCTTGAATAGGGTTTACCTCATGCAGCGTCCCCAGCGGTTCTTCCCTGGGCGGGACGATTTCGGGTGCTTTATACGGTTCTGCTTGTACACAGTGTACGGCTGCTCTGTTGCTTGGTGCTGCATTATTCCAGCTGGGCCTGGGTCGGTTGCGTGGACAGTCTCATTGGATATGCCCTTGCTGGTTGCAGGTGTGGCAACGAATTGGGGGACGTGCAGGGTATCTGGGGTGTAAGTGTTTTGGCTTACCCCAGGTCGTGGCTGGATCGTGGGAGTCACAGCTGGTATCGTCGGTGTAGGGTTATATCCGGTTTGATTTTGAGTGCGCTGGTCCCTCCGGGTGTCTATGTACTCGTCCGCCAGCTTGGCTGCCCCTTGCAGGGTCTACTACCAATTCTGTAGTTGGGCAGGTATCCCCTCGAAGAACTGTTCCATGACCATTAACTGGAACAGGTCCTCCATGGTGTTAACTTGGGTGGCTTCCAACCACCCCTTTACAGCTCGTTGTAGACGGTATGCCCATTCTACGTGCGTGTCTTTTGTGGGCTTTTTAATGTCCCGAAACTTTAAATGGTATGCCTCTGAGGTAATCGCATACCGGGCTAAAATGGCTTGTTTCTCTGCTGTCCTCATCTGGCACTGCCCGGTACGCCTCAGCTGCGCGACCGGATAATCTCCCTGCTAGTAGCGGTACCTGATCTGCCTCACTGATGTTGTGTAGTTGGCACAACCTTTCGAAATCCTGTAGGTAGTCATCTACACCACCGTCAGCTTCTGAATAGCTCTTAAAAGCTTGGTATGGGCTTTTAGCTTTCCCTGGAATGATGTTAACAGGCTCCTCCTCTCTTGGAGGTGCTGCAGCAGCTGCTGCTCTGTCTCCTTCCATTAGTTCTGCGATTAATATAGCCTTTGCCTTGTTGCTGGCTATTGCTCTCTTGCCTCCAGTAACTCTTTCAATGTACTTCGCTTTAAAAGTGCATAATTCGTTCCCATTCACCGGCCGTTCGTGGGTTTCCACGTGTTCCCGGGTTCCGGTTTCATCCGAATGAGCAAACTCACTAATTGCTGCTTCTTTTCCTTTATTCGTTTTAATTTCTGCCGAACGTTGCTTTGCTGGGTAGTTTAAATCCCGTCGCTTACCACCAATTGTAGCGGAGAGGTAGTATAATCCACAATATCTCCGCTGGGTAACAGGAACAGCATAAAATAATCCAGGCAAACAAATACAGCATACAATAATCCTGGTAGCGTTGCAAGAATCCTTCCCTCCCAAGAACTAGACGATACATAGGCTGGGAGTCAACTGAGCTTTTAATCACAGGTCACAGTATTTATGGGATTCCCCATGCAAGGGGTTTCCCTACTGACATTACAGAGGTTGTACAGTAGGGGACTACATGGGGAACTGAACAACCTGGACATTTCTCCCATCATGCACTGCTGTACGAGAGGGATACTCCTACTAGAATATACAGTTAAGTGGATTATCCCTCCGTGCAGCAGAACTGACATTTTACACGAAAATACACAACTTTTATAATATTCATCACATTTGAACGAATGGACGTTCGGTAGATAGCTGGGGTCTGAGCGCACATTTCGTGAAAGTACCGCTCAGATCCCAGCATAAATAACCGAACACCGCACGAAACCAACAATATGTTTAAGTTACCTTCAAACTACCGATTGACTTTAGGGAACCATGTTACTGAAGGACCGGGGCTCCCGAACGGCTTCCCATCTATTTAAATCATTTTCTCTACATTCATTTTCAAGCAAATCATCTTTAAGTTTTTTAATCTGTGTCCTTGCTTCTTTTTGGTCACTACAAATTGATGATGACAGCTATCAGTTAATATAAAGCTGTTCATATCAACTTTTTTGAAAAAGATTTTTGTTTTGGGTTTATCTTCTTCAATATAGATGGTGAGATCTAGAAAATCAACTTTTTGCAAACTACAAGTTGAAGATAGGGAAATACCCCATAATACCGTTATTATATTAATATATTCGAAAACAAGATTGTAAAAGGTCTTCATCTCCGCTCCAAATAAAAAAATTCATCTATATACTGTCTATAGGGGTCATTAAGTGTTTTGCTCACTCTGGCTTTGAAAAAGTCAAGTTTCTCTATTTACATTGTACAAATAATTGAGAATACAATAAAAATGGAGATTTGGAAGCAATAACTGTCTTTAAAATAGTTGATAAATGTAATATCCATTAATATATTATATAGCAAAGTTTATTGACTTAAATGAATATATTCTTGCTATAAAAGGTATTAGTATAACATACCCTGATAATGTACAAAACTCTCAAAGGTGTCTCCTTCAGGGTCATTCAGGATAAAGGATAGGCCTTGTGAATATCTGAACTGTACATTAGAAAATGTTGCAGAAATGTAATTTGCAATTGTGGCATGGCCTACTAACAACATTTTTTTTTTTTTTAAATAGAACATAAAAACATGAAAAATGGTGATCAAGATTAATGTAATTTGACACCTGTGTCTCGCGGCAGGAGAAAATTGCTGCCTAATACAAATTGTAGTTGCTATTCAAGTAGTGGCCCATATTTCTGATCTTATTGATGAATTGCTGAGTCAAGGCATTATAATACCGCTTACTGCTGCATTAATATATGATATTTCTACATTAGAAGAAAGTGTAAAATTATCTTTATTATATCAGAAAATATTTGATATTTGTTTAAGCTTGTAAAATGGTTTAATTGACAAGTCTGGTTAACATAACTGTAGTGCTACAAAAGGTTAAATTTAAACGAACACTACAAACCTATATTCCTGTCCCTATAGTGTTAAAACCACCATCTACCTCCGGGGCCCCACTTGCCCCCCTTAACATTGCAAAATCTTACCTTTATTTCAGTCTGCTGCTGCTGGTTCTGCCCATTATCTGCCTGCTTGGCAAACATCATCAGAAGTGTTGAACTGAGCCAAACAATGCTTTCTCATAGGAAAGGATTGGATTTGCAGAGCTAGCACAAGCCAAACACAGCCCTGGCCAATCATCATCTCCTCATAGACACGCATTGAATAAATACATCTCTGTGAGGAAAGTTCAGTGTCTCCATGTAGAGGGTGGAGACACTGGATGTAAGTGATGCACACTGTACAGCACTGCCTCGGGAAGCACCTCTAGCAGTCATCTGAGGAGTGGTCAGTGGAGGTATCCCTAGGCTGTAATGTAAACACTGCCTTTTCTGTGAAAAAAAACGGTGTTTACTGCAAAAAGCTTAAAGGGACTGATTCTACTCACCAGAACAAATACAATAAGCTGTAGTTATTCAGGTGACTATAGTGTCCCTATAACTACGAGACAGACAGAGGCATTGTTGCACATTTCACAGACTTTTGTTTATTACACAAAACCGAGCTTGGGCCTATTGGAGGTTACAATCCATAGCAACTCTTCCATGCTGAAATATACACAACATTGTGAAATTAATAATGTAGGTCACCGCTTGCATACAGGTGGCAAAATGCACTTGGCAATCCAACATCCATATCAAAATATTTCAAAGCCATGTGATCAAAAGTCATCTCTTTCTAGATACCAAGAAAAAAAAAAGTTATGTCATATGTGACGATATAAAAGTACAAGTTCCTTGATGAAATGATCCTGCCACATCTACTGATTGCTTAATTAATATAGAACCAACAGAAAGTTATCTGTATTTTGAATCTTTAAGAAATGTGTCTTATTTAATTAAGAGTCCTTATTTTGACTGTAATTTACCTGCTTTACAGCCATTAATAGTAACCACAGATCATGATATTTATTGTTATTGGAGCGTGTTAGAGCCCATGTGCAAAATTATAAAGTGACAGGTATAGTTAAAATACATAAAATACATATTCCCCAAAATATTTATAATACTTTATACAGTATATTATAACCAGTAGAGGAGACACAGATACAATATTAATAAAAAAAAAAAAAAAAAAAAAAAAAGCAGCCACACAAGATATAAAAAGTACAAAATAATTGAGGATCTTAAAAAATATATTATCCCAAGGGACTCAATGAAACAATTCCCTTTTGCTAATTTTTGTAAACTCTGGTGGAAGCGCTTCTGCTTATTCCCACTTTCTGTTTATTTAATTGATCTTCGATATGATCTTGCAATTTTGAGTGCAGCTACACTTGTTGCTTCCTATACTATATATATAATTTGGTAAAAGGTAAATGGTCCTTTACAAATCTCAGATCTACTGCACATTCCAGCAAAAGCATCTGACTAAGTGAAGCTTTACTCCACGAAATGAGTAAGGTTAATAGGCGAATTCAACCAATTGAATACAGGAGAACAGACAAATTTGGAAAATTACAGACCGCGTTCCACTGATTTGGCCTCGCTTTGGATTTTCCGAATTTGCCTACCACATTCAGCGATCTTACGGAGTCTATGCCGCAACACAGCAGAGCTGCTTTGGCAGCACAATGGGGACCTACACAATATTAGGAAGATGGATTTAATGTTGTATCTAATCACTGTATATCTTACAGGCAAAAAGTAACATCATAATCTGTTTCAGAACAGTTGTTGAAAATTGGTGAAAGATGTCATATTTTCCACTACGATCTGTATAAGAAGGCTCCTCAAACCTTTTACACGATCTAATGAAAAATAATTGGTATGCCGATAGGATAACAAAACCAAAGACTAAAACCAAGAGCAGTAAACCAAAAGGGAATATTGTGTTGAATGTATGTGTGTTTAGGGTAGCTTACGAATGATAATATCCTCAAATAGTATGTGTGCATACACCATGGATAATAAAATCTGTTAAATACAACAAAAAAAAAAAAAAATCGATTTACCTCTAACCCATAGATATATTTAAGCAGGGTCAAATTGAGGTGTGCAAATACCTGTCAAAGTGTTTAACTGCAATGTGCTTGCTATCTTTGGACAACTTGTCATCAGTATCATACACCTGATTAGAATGTAGGAACACATCATTAGCATTTCTGCCACTCAACCAAAAAGTAGCAGCAGCAGCAGCAGCAGCAGCAGCTATTACATTGTTTGGTAGAAGACTCCCTCGCTGTATAGCCCAGAAGTTTACATTTAGCCAGTCGATGCAACGAACTAGTGCCCCCTTTATCATCTACATGTAATTGCGAATCTATTGTGGTTGACAGCAGTGAATTGATACCACTGTACATTTCATATTAGAATGGAGATAATATTATAAATAACATGGGCGTTACGTTGGACCCAGGGTAATATTTACTTGACATTTTTGATTCTATTAAAGAAGCAACAACTATATAAACTACTGATTCCTTAGGTTTACTATGGAAAGCAGTGCACACCTAGAGTATATACCAGTCTCTTCACTTTGATTAATTGTATATATGCACTGCATTATAAAATGATCTAAGCTTTATTTATATTAAAAGTACTAGATGCCTATATAGTATATTTATTGTGAAAGGAGTAATGAAATGTACCTTTTATGTTGGACTTTGAGCTTTAAATACTATATATTCAAAGAGTATATCCCAGCTTGCAACTTACATAGTTTCTTGATTCCCTACTAATTTTCCAATTAAGTTTTCTTAAACACACATCTGTGAGTCTGAGGTTTGAAACAAGATGGCTCAGACTAGTCAAAGCTGATATAACAGTATAACCTCTGAAGGTAGGCTAACACCAGGGACTTATGAGGTTGTTATTGTGCCAAGAGTGTTCCTTTAATAGTTTTCCTCCTACCAAAGTGAAAATAATCTTTCGTGTTGCAAACATATACAGAACAAACAAACAAAACAAAAACCAACAAACAACTGATTTACACAAAGATGTCCAAGGTAAGATCGATAGCACATCTGATGTAATATGATACGATTGGGTAGGATGTGCTACCTCACAAGCCAATTACAAAAAACAAAAGTCATGAGAAAGTTACACAAATTCAAAGCATGCAACATTAGTAAAAGCAAAGGATGCATACAGTTATCATGAAGGAATTATATTTAACCTTTTAGGCAAGAGTAAGAATGGGAAAAACCGGTGGAACAGTTCGTTCCAATTTGCTGTTAAAAACTCTATAACTACATCCAGTAACTAAATTCAATTAAATAGTATTACCGCTGGAGCATTGTAGATCTTACATATAGAAAATGACCACAGCCACTGGATGAAAATTTACTTTATATTTATAACCATGGTAGAAAAACCTTTGCAGCACGGCATGTGTCAAATACTCTGGTTTACTTTTTAAAGGGTATTACAAATTCCTTAGTAATTTAATTTTTTCTCCACTGAATTGAGCAGGACAAACATTAAGCGTGACATACAAAAATCACTAAGGTAAAATAACTCAAATCAACGTTTAGATGAACACAAATAGTAAAGATCATATTTTTATAGTTACATTTTGTTTTGAGTAACATTATTGCCTATTTGTGTATAAACCTTTTTTCCACCCTTGAATCTGAGTTGCATACAGCACACAAATTATACCTCTAGATTTGTCATAATAGTTCAGAACAGATAAATCAATAAGCTGTATGTGCATTAACGCCATTCAATTGCTACAGTACTTTAGCAAATCAATACAGATTTGTGCTACACATTTAAAAAACTACTGCAGAGCAAAACACTATATAAAGTACCAATCAAAGTCATTTACAGTTCAACTAACCTTTTTGGTTTTGTCTGTCTTTCGTGATTCCAGTGTGCCTTTGTTTCTCTGTTTATGAAATATATCAGACAGTCCATCTACGGTATCCAAAGCTTTAGTTCTTTCAGTACCTAAAAAAAATCAATTACATGAAAGGTCTAATTACTGCTGAAAAAGTCTACAGCAAGTGGTTAAGTGCTTAAATAAGTGAAAGCAATTGATTAAAAAAAAAGGTAATGTACATAATAGATTGTTCCTAATCACCTGAATTCTTGAAAAGCCTGATAATAATGTAACACCACAAGTATAAGTAAACATTTATAAATAACATTTACAAGAACAATATTTGTAAAATCTTAATAGACAAATTTATAACATTCACATGATCAAATGACCAACTTCATCATGGTATTTATAAAATATACTGAATTGTTGTGTGCCAAAAACATTTGACAGGGTTATTCACTAAAGTGAGAACTCTGTAAATTCAAGTTGAATTTCAATATTTAGGTAAAAATAGCTAAATTAGAAAAAATCTCCAAGCCGGTTTTCCTTTTTGCATTGCCGCGTAAACCTATGAAAAAGTGCAACATTTTTATTTTCACCATTTTTATATATAGGACAATAGGAAGTGGAGAGAAGAGAGGAGATAGGAAGAGAAGAGGCACGAATGGGAGATTGCTTAAGAGGAGTGTATTAGATAGGACTTCTTAAGAAACCATTGTCAATTCCACGGCTTATGAGTTACCTGCAATAGTTCTGATCAGTATCTTATCACCTCATCACCATCATGGCCTGAGCCATAGCCTTGCCGCTCATCTTGTAATTAGGTTTGCCACCCAAGTCCGAGTGTTGATGCGATTTATCATGTCTTTTGGGGTGACTGGGCAACAATTCTTAAGGACAGTACCATCAGGCATGAGTAAACCACCACTCTCTACATGCCAACAGAAGGCAAACTCTTAGTCAGTCATTGTGGTCCACGAGTATCTGTTCCAATGCTGTAATCCACTTTTCAATATGCAAATGGTTTAGTAGGATGCTTGGGAGAGGGGTGTGTGGCTTATAAGCACATGAAACCTGGACAAAACCTTCCATCATCCTCACACTAGTAAAAACATATACCTGCACAACTACTTTTGTTATTAATGTGGTTATCTGACCCTATGGACTTTTCCGAATAATTAAAAAGAGTAATGAACTGCGTGAACACATCCTGTGAGATCACTCAACCAGAACAAGTGTCAAAAAGAACAAATACGATAAACCTGTGGATTGCCACATCCTAAAGGCTGGGCTACAGATACTATGTTACTTTTTATTGGGAATGAGAATTTGGTGGAGTCACTTTGCGAATGTAACAGGGCTCAAGAGCTCCTTAAACAAGAATCCTTCTGGATCCATACATTGGTCTATATGTCCCATCAGGGCTTTATTAAATACATCCCTACGTACCTCTGATTTACTTTTAAGCAATTAGAATGTCTGCAGTATACATCTATATCAAAATGTAATTTGTATTATATGTTCTGGTACCGCATCCTTTTTTTTGTTATACATTAAGTAGCATTTCTTTTCAACAATTGAGCAACCCCTATACACGCTTCCAATGTCTGTGCGGCATCTATGCAATACAAGGCAAAACTGCTCACTAGGTATAGGCTTACGAGCATATGCAGACCTAATCCCACTGAGCTATTCTCTCCCTTCATCTTTATTTTACATTTGCACACTTGTTTTAGTTTCCCACCTCTTATTGCTTATAATGATTTTTGATTTTTTTTTTTTTTTTTTGGCAGCATTCCATGGTGGACTGAAATATGATACTTCTCTATTTTTACCGCTCGCGTGAAACAAAGACACTCCATAGACCAAATACAAAATAAAAAAACACTATGTAGTAGATACCCTTAATGAAATCATTTATGCATTCAATGATGCATTTTTTTAATGGGATATATACATATACTTGCAGCAAAACATGTAGTTCTCTTGCCTGCTGCCTAAGCAAGCCATCTCCTAACCAAAACCAGAAGTAACAGGACTAATTGTCTGCTTGAAAGCCAAGGTGATAGAACTATACATGCTTATAAAAGTATCACATTTGTATTGAAATATGCACTTTTTACAAAATGAAAAAAAGGACCCACTCTTAAAGCTTTTCAGCAAGCTCAAGTGCTTTAGGCGTTTTGGTTTGGGATAGGCAGAGAGTGTCACAAACTATGGGGATATATAGTGACTATACTGTCAAACACTCACCAGAGGTGACCTCTCCACTCTCAGCAGCTGGGTCTGTATCATTAAGGGCGTCGCCCGCTGCTGCGAATAATAAAGGATTTCCTGTTTAACCCTTAAAGGGTCAGATCAATTAATTTAATATGGGTGTGTTACACACATAAGCTTGATCACGTTTCTCTACAGCCTATCAGGAAACGCCTTTAGCTATTTAAAGGAACACTATAGTCACCTAAATTACTTTAGCTAAATAAAGCAGTTTTAGTGTATAGATCATTCCCCTGCAATTTCACTGCTCAATTCAATGTCATTTAGGAGTTAAATCACTTTGTTTCCGTTTATGCAACCCTAGCCACACCTCCCCTGGCTATGATGGACAGAGCCTGCATTAAAAAAAAACAAAAAAAAAACTAAAAAAAAAACTGGTGTAACTGTGTAATTTACCTTAAATAATTGTATCTCAATCTCTAAATTGAACTTTAATCACATACAGGAGGCTCTTGCAGGGTCTATCAAGCTATTAACATTGCAGGGGATAAGAAAATCTTAATAAAACAGAACTTGCAATAAAGAAAGCCTAAACAGGGCTCTCTTTACAGGAAGTGTTTATGGAAGGTTGTGCAAGTCACATGCAGGGAGGTGTGACTAGGGTTCATAAACAAAGGGATTTAACTCCTAAATGGCAGAGGATTGAGCAGTGAGGCTGCAGGGGCATGTTCTATACACCAATACTGCTTCATTAAGCCAAAGTTGTTCAGGTGACTATAGTGTCCCTTTAACTTCTCTGCTGTTGTAGGTGTAACACCACGTCCAGTCGTGTCATTGGGGAGACAGTACCCAGCCAGAACTAAAGTTCGGGGCTGGCTAAAGTAAATATTGTGCAAATTGGCTGTCTTGACACCGGTACAGTGAACAAGTTGTTCAGGTGACTATATTGTCCCTTTAAACCTAGTTTGTCCATTTCTCAGTGCCCTGTCGTGGTTTCCAGCTGGTTATCCGAGAGCACGTTCCTTGTATTGATTACTTGTGTATCTGACCTTGGCTTCCCTTATTGACTATCTGATCCCTGTAGTCCTTGACTTTTGGCTTGGCTCCTGACTATTCTGATAGTTCCATTCCTTGACCTTTGGCTTGTTTATCGTTTGTGTTATACCTTTGTCTTTGCTTTTCCCTATCTTGTGTCTTTTGCCTTTATACGTTAAATCTGGCCATTCTAAGGCCCGGTAATACGTCTTGGGTATTTACTTTATATCTACTTAAGTTCTGTGTGTTGGACATCTACAGTAATCCTGACAGAGAGAAACAATACATACTCAGCCTATAAGCAGCTGACTGGCTAAACCTTCCTCATATTAGAGCGCCAAGAGAGAGTAAGTTAGGGAACAGTGGTTTCAGTCATCACAGCCCCAACATTGATATAAAAGCATTGCAAAACTATTTAACTCTTTAAGGCAAGTAGGTGCCCAGACACTCCTGCCCTACATATATTAACTTAAATTGTTGTTTTAATTGTCTTGGTGCCCAGTTTATGACAAGTATGTCTTTTTCAAGTTATGCTTATATTTAATGATGGTCTATAAAATCCATTCTTAAGTCTTTTTCAAGTGTATCTGTTATTCTCAAAACAAATGTGCTCAAGGTTTGTTATGGAAAATGTATTCACTGATATTGGAAGATTGCAAATGCCATACTTTAGAATTATAGCAATGTAGGTATAAGCTAAACTCTTTACATATATATATATATATATACATACATATACATATACATACACAACCTTTTTTTTTCTTAGTGCTATTGCTAACACTATAGAGTGTCACCATGTGATATGATTGATCGACAGATGTGCTGTAGCATGCATGCTGACCCACTCCCTGTCTAAGTCACAGAATATGAGAAAATGTTTCCATGCTGAGGTGCCTAACAAACCAGGGAAAATATTGGAAAATTTATTTCTGCAAACAAATTAAATCTAAAGCTGGATACAGTGGAGCTCCAGCAATGACAGAGCTTCTTGGCGTGAGAAAGCAAAAAGCAAAGTTTTATTGATCCAGATTAAAAAAAACACAAAATGCAAAGAATGATGTGGGTCCAGAGTCAATGATTTAGCACATCAGGATGCAAAGACCATTACACACTTCTCATACTGTGCTATGCTTCTCTGCATGACTGGATCTCAAATGCTGCTTTTCCAGTGTATTATTAAAAATGGATCAATACGATTCCTTTGTTTGCACTTTTAACTTTGTTGTAGTAAGAAGACCCAACTTCCACAGTACAGTGTACTAGTAAAATACTGCATACCAAATTAAATACACATTTTTATTTTATAAACCCATCCTGCAACATTGCAAGGGTTACATAAACCCTCAACTTACAGAGAATGTTAAAGATTGATTTTATTTCCCCCCTTTACCTTGAGATATAGTGGAACCGTTTCTAGAATTAGAAACATATCCAGTTATACCATACCTCATTTAGAAAGCTGTATCTATAAAGTAACTAGAGGTGCAGATTGATCAGATGTTCTGATCAATGAAGTGTATAGATTTATTCCAGACACAAAGATAGTATAGGATTTAAGAGCTTTTTTTTTTTCAGGAAATCTTTTTCTATTTCCATACATGCAATGTGATCAGCAGTTTAGATGAGGATTCAGTAGTACTGTTTAACCGTGTATATAATTGTATGAACTGATCGGTACAATGTGAGATAAAATAAATGCCTGGAATGAAGATTTACTGAAAAACAAATGACAAATGACAAGAGATGCAGTTCAAAAGACAAACCTTTATTCCAAATAGCACATGCAGGATTGGAGAAGGGGGGAGGGGGGGAAGAGGGGAGACGGGGAGTTGAAAGTAGATATACCCTGGGACAAAAAAAAGGAGGGGTGGGGGTCACCTAAATGTTTGGTTATTTTATATTATTTTAAATGTATTAAAGAATTTAAACAATAACTCTATTTGTACTTTTTGATCTATAAATTTCACATATAAAAACATTAAAAAAGGTTCAATATAATCTTTGTGAATTGGTTCCCTGTGCCTCTAAATTGTTTGGTTTATTATTGAAGGCAACATTTTCACCCATTTACTAATGTTCTGACTGCATTTTATAATATTTACCAATATCTAAAGTGATGTGTCTTTTTCATGTCAGATCTATATTCTGGCCACCCTCACTACAGAGTATACATGTTGCAAAAGAAATATAAAACGGGAAAATAGTATACAAGGCAGAGGATATCTGTAATCCGTATGGTTTGCTTAAAAGTTCAGGAAAACTAAAATGACAAACTATTACAAGAAATATAATGACAAAGATACCATTTGTCATTGTAATTCGACCTCAATAAGTTTGCTTTAGAATACATAACTAAACACATAAGTAGAGGTAGGATTAATTGGTTAATAAAAGTATGGTATAAGCCTATCCAGTTTAAGTGTGCTAATTACAAGTATTTCTAATTTGTCTTTGGAAGTGATAACGGGGAAAAAAAACGATTCCAAGAAAATAATCAAAAACATGCAATTTTATGTAAAATAGCATATGTGTAAAAAAGAAAAAATATCATAGTAAATAAAGCTATGTTTATTGTCATGTGGTGTAATCAAATTTATATTGAGTCCATCCTATTTACCACCGGGGATTGATTGTCAAAATAACCATGTTCATTTAGTGATGAGATCAGGGTCTATAGGTGGTGAAGCAAATCTATATATATTCAGGTGTACAAGCTGTAACAAGCATTATGATAAACATCCAGAATATAACAGAATCATAGTTTGTAAACAAAAGATAAAAGAAAATATGATACATATGTACATATATTATACAACAATAAATACCCACAAAACATTTGTCTGCCAGTAAATTGACAGAGAGGTGTAGCTATCTTGTTTTTGTTACTGTTATGTGTTACTGACAAAGAACACCCCAATATGTGTTCAGCAACATCTCCGGAGTACAACAATGCCCCCAATGTACAGGTTTTATGGGTTTTGCAAACTTACAGGGGTCAAATGTAGGGCTTTCCCCTTTTCCATGTTTGCATATTGAAATTTGCCAGTTTGGTTTGCTGGGCCCATGTTGCTTTCAAGACCGTATAGCAGTCCAAGAATGAAAATTAACCCCATCATGGCATAACATTTGTAAAAGTACATAACCGATGGTATTCAAAAAGGGGTATGTCCAGACTTTTGTAGTAGCCACAAACACTTGCCAAAGTTAGCGTTCATATTTGGTTTTTGCATTTTTAAAATTTTATTACACAAAAACTTTTACTGGTGATTTTATAGTTGTGATAAGTTTTACTGGTTTAAACACTCATATTTGTGTTCAGATTTTATGGGGTTTTGGAAAGTTACAGGGTCAATATAGGGCTTGCCCAATTCAGTTTGCCAGATTGGTTTGTTGGGTCTGTGTTGCCTTTTGAGACCATATGGTAGCCCAGGAATGTGAAATAACCCCATCATGGCATACCATTTTCAAATGTAGACAACCCAGGGTATTCCAGATGGGTATTTCCAGTCTTTTGTAGTAGCCACTTAGTAACAAACGCTGGTTAAAGTAAGCGTTTATTTTTTATAAAAAAATGTTTTTTTTTAATTTCTAAATATCTATACACACACACACTTATTTCTAATTAAAACATTTTATACATATATAATGCATATATAGGATTTCATTCTAAGTGCACTTTGAGAGAATATATATAATATCTCAAAGTACACTTAGAATGAAATCATATATATGCATTATATATGTATAATATATGATAAAAATACTTAAATTATTTTATAATATATTATACATTTATGTATAATATATATTTTATTTTTTCACTTTTAAGCAGCCTGGCCGCTCACAGTCCCCCTGCTGGCAGCTCCTAGACTCCTTTTGCGGCAATGTGATCATGGGTGGCCGGAGCTGCTGCAGGGGGATTGGTGGGGTCTCCGGCAGTCCCCTCCCCCACTGTGATTGCCGCGGTCGGACTAGGTACATCCGTGGTCCTTAACGACTGTTTTGTTTGTCGGTCGTTAAGGGGATATATATATATATATTTAATTTCTAAGTGTATTTTGATATAAATATATATTAATATCAAAATACAGTTCAAATAAAATTACATATATAAAACATTTTTTCTTACAGTTTTTGATTTAGTTTGAATAATTTTTTATAATATTTACTATAGTTATCAGATATATTATATATACACGTGTGTACTTTTAAGTGTATTTTTAAAACTTAGTATGACGTTAAATTTATATATAGATATAGATATAGATAGATACACATTATATACAGATCTATATATTTATTTTTAACTTTTCAAAACATTTTCCACCAGCAAGGGGACTGTCTGTCAGTTCAGAAAATCCCCCTGCTGCAGCACTGTGGACACATGGCCCCTGGGGGTCCTAAATTGGGGGAACTGTCTGGGCTGAGCAGGGGAACTGTGTGTCCCCCTAAAAAAAACGATCGCCGGTGGGGGAACGGCAGCAATCGGTAAGTACATGGGGAGGGAGGGAAGAGGGTTAATTATTATAATTTTTATTTTTATTTTTTACTATTTCTGAGTGCCCCTCGAGGCACTCCGTACAGGCAGAGCATCGGAAGCCTGCCTGATGGCTTCTGATGCTCTGCCTCACTGCCATGGGGAGCAACCCGGAAGTGGCCGCTCCGGGGGGACCGATTACCCGGTGTTCTCCGGGGGCCAGTGAGGGGGGTATTGCAGCGATGCCTCAACATCAAGACATCGCTGCAATACCATTAGAGCTGCTTCCTTAAGGACTGCTTTTTGTCGGACGTTCCGGATATGTCAGAGGTCGGGAAGGGGTTAATGGTGAGAAAAACTGTATATAATATGTGTGGGTACAGTGAATGAATAAAAGGAAAAACAAACTGCAGAAATGTAAAAACAGCCCTGGTCCTTAACAGTAAGAAAATTAAAAACCGGTCTGGTCACTAAGGGGTTAAAGAGCCATACTAAGAACTATTTTAACTTTGTGAAGCCTTTTGGGGTGTATAGATTCTCTATATTCTCAATTCTCTGCCATGTAAGAGTTAAATCACTTTGGTCTGTTTATGAAGCATGATCTAAATGATCCATGATCTAAAAACAAAAGAAATCCCTTATTCTCAATCAGGCCTTAAATAATAGTGTGTTTACTTTAGATGTTCTGATCTCTTGCTCTGCTAATTGAACTTTAATCACACACAAGGCAGACTCTAGATGGTGATTAACAGAGCTGGTGAAAATAAATGCTAAACACACCTTGCAATTCAATGTCAAATTCAAGCCCAGAATACATTCAATGGAATACCGTTAACAAAAAGTCAAATGGTTAATAAACTCAAATCATGAGATTTTTCTTTATCAATTGTATTCAGAAAAATGACTAGTCCATAAAATACAACAGTGGATCTTTATTTGGTTTACACCAGAATGTTCATTTTATATTCAATCCCAGTGCCAGAAAACAAATTCTTACAACGGTCATTCACAATGATAACCTTAAAGTTCACAGTTAACATTATGCTAGTAGAAGCAGCCTCTGTTTTTCATATTTTATTCTAAAAAAAGCTTTATATATTGATTGTGTTAAAAGAAACAAATTATTTTGTTAGATGCTCATAACAAATTAAAGGTCAGACAGGAATGGAAAAAAAATAAAAAAATACCTTCAGTTCTAAAACTTTAAATCTTTCAGTGTTCATCTGGGATCTCCAGCGAGCTGCGGGCTAATGACACCAGTTACAAAGTATCAGGAATCGTGATGTTTAGTGCCACCAGCCATATTAATGTATGAAAGCAGGCAGATGTCATCATTAGCAAAAAGGTATTCCACCTGTAGCAGTTCAGAGAAGGGCAGCTAATATATGAATGTACCAATATACTGACTAGCACTACCAGATAAAGATTTACAAAAACAAACTCCAAATATTAACCCCTGACAACAAATAGTTTAAATCTATGGGATATCTACTACAGTATATCTGTACAGACAAAAAAAAAAAAAAAAAGCTGTATAACCCCTGAAGTCCAGAGTTAGTGAGAATAAAAGGTAATTAAGATGTCCAGACCTAAGAACTCATATGCCCTTCGCATTGGATAATAACAAGCAATGCTTCTGGAAGAAAATCTCCTATATAACAATCCAAAAAGCAAGTCACGATGTCACAAAGAAAAGGGACAGAATAGGAAATAAATAGAATAATATCTAGACACTAAATTAAATTGGATCAGAAGAACATCCATAATCAGAAGATACCCAAAAAGATCATAGAATTGAAAGGAAAAAAAAACAAAAAGAAAACAACAACAAAGGAAACCCCCTAAAGAACCTTTGGCTTCAAAGCAGTAAGTAATCTTCATAATCTCAAGACAAACATGAAATAAGAGGACCTTTTAGATCCAAGAAAAGGCACTGGTCAAAAATAAAATTTCTTAAAGGGTTACTCCAAGCACCATTACCAATTCATAAATGTAAAGTGGTCATGGTGCCTAGAATGTGTGTGCATCGTTTTGATATGAAACGCTGTACATAAAGAGTTTAAAGGAACACTATAGAAACCTGAATTACTTTAGCTAAATAGAGCAGTTTTAGTGTATAGATCATTCCCCTGCAATTTCGCTGCTCAATTCACTGTCATTTAAGAGTTAAATCACTTTGTTTCTGTTTATGCAGCCCTAGCCACACCTCCCCTGGCTATGATTGACAGAGCCTGCATGAAAAAAAAACTGGTTTCACTTTCAAACAGATGTAAGTTACCTTAAATAATTGTTTCTCAATCTCTAAATTGAACTTTAATCACATACAGGAGGCTCTTGCGGGGTCTATCAAGCTATTAACATAGCAGGGGATAAGAAAATCTTAATTAAACAGAACTTGCAATAAAGAAAGCCTAAACAGGGCTCTCTTTACAGGAAGTGTTTATGGAAGGTTGTGCAAGTCACATGCAGGGAGGTGTGACTAGGGTTCATAAACAAAGGGATTTAACTCCTAAATGGCAGAGGATTGAGCAGTGAGGCTGCAGGGGCATGTTCTATACACCAAAACTGCTTCATTAAGCCAAAGTTGTTCAGGTGACTATAGTGTCCCTTTAACTTCTCTGCTGTTGTAGGTGTAACACCACGTCCAGTCGTGTCATTGGGGAGACAGTACCCAGCCAGAACTAAAGTTCGGGGCTGGCTAAAGTAAATATTGTGCAAATTGGCTGTCTTGACACCGGTACAGTGTGCTGGAGATAGGCAACCAATGCCTGCCATGTCCTCCCCTCAGCCAGCCCTCCTTAACATCTGTCCCCTTCCAACAAGAGGAAGTGACATCTGGAGGATCAGGCGGAGGAGATATTTGGCCTTGGCACAACGCCAGAGGTAAGTTTTAGTTACAGGGTCTTTTAGTCAGATGATCAGTGACTCCTGATCATGAATATAGTTTCTGTGATGTAATCAAGAGAGGCTGTAAGGCAAGTGGTATAATATAAGTGGATATTATATGTAGTTTCAATTTCCTTGCACTGTTTCGTGTAATTTGGTTGATTTCCTTTTTTTTTTGTGACACCACAGACCATGTTGTTTTTTTCATTCCTTAGTTATTGTGCTTAAACCAGATCAGTCATAGGAGCTTTCAGAAGAATATTAAAAAAAAAAAAAATGACAGGCTCGGAAACAAGATACCGTATATACTCGAGTATAAGCCGACCCGAATATAAGCCGAGGCCCCTAATTTTATCCCAAAAAACTGGGAAAACTTATTGACTCGAGTATAAGACTAGGGTGAGAAATGCAGCAGCTACTGGTAAATTCCTAAATAAAATTAGATCCTAAAAAAAATTACATTAATTGAATATTTATTTACAGTGTGTGTGTATGAGTATGAATGCAGTGTGTGTGTGAGTGCAGTGCGTGTGTGAGTGCAGTGCGTGTGTGTGTGAGTGCAGTGCGTGTGTGTGTGAGTGCAGTGCGTGTGAGTGCAGTGCGTGTATATGAGTGCAGTGCGTGTATATGAGTGCAGTGCGTGTATATGAGTGCAGTGCGTGTATATGAGTGCAGTGCGTGTATATGAGTGCAGTGCGTGTATATGAGTGCAGTGCGTGTATATGAGTGCAGTGTGTGTATATATGAGTGCAGTGTGTGTATATGAGTGCAGTGTGTGTGTATATGAGTGCAGTGTGTGTGTGTATATGAGTGCAGTGTGTGTGTGTATATGAGTGCAGTGTGTGTGTGTATATGAGTGCAGTGTGTGTGTGTGATGCAGAGCCTTGGTGGGGGGTGGGCATTTTTTATTATTTTTTAATGATTTTAATATTATATACACACATCTGCAATTTAGGTGCAAGAGGGTGACTCAGATTGATGGGAGTCTGACTCCCTTTTCTGACTCCCTGTATATAATGCAGTGTGTGTGCATTATATACACACACACACTCTGTATATAATGCAGTGTGTGTGTGTGTATATATATATATAATGCACACACTGCATTATATACAGGGAGTCAGAAATTGGAGTCAGACTCCCATCAATCTGAGTCACCCTCTTGCACCTAAAATGAAGAGTGTGTGTGCATATAATGCAGAGTGTATGTGTATATAATGCACACACTCTACATTATATACACACACATCTGCATTTTAGGTGCAAGAGGGTGACTCAGATTGATGGGAGTCTGACTCCCTTTTCTGACTCCCTGTATTTAATACAGAGTGTGTGCATTAAATACACACACACTCTGCATTAAATACAGGGAGTTAGAAAAGGGAGTCAGACTCCCATCAATTGGGCATTATTATTATTTTTTTATTTTAATATTTGAATACTTTTTTTAATCATTTTTTTTGTCCCCCCCTCCCTACTTCATACTTGGCCAGGGAGGGGGGCTGTACAGGGGGAGGCTATCTAGGTGGAGGGGGGCTGTCCAGGGGTGGGGGGGGCTGTCCAGGTGGATGGGGGGGGCTGTCCAGGTGGATGGGGAGCTGTGAAGGGGGGTCCGGTACTTACTGCCAGTCTCGCGGTCTGCTCCCAGTGTAAATCTCGCGGCCCGCGAGTCTCGCGAGATTTACACTGGGAGCTTAACAGAGGAGCCGTGCGGACGTGCTGGGAGCTGACCGGAGCTGCTGTAAAGGTAAGTAACAGCTTCTCCGGCCCCAAACATGTCATGGTCTGTATTATGGCAATGTAAGTTGCCATAATACAGACCTAGACTCGAGTATAAGAAGAGGGGGCATTTTGAGCACAAAAATATGTGCCAAAAAACTTGTCTTATACTCGAGTATATACGGTAGTTTAAATTGTGTTCCTCTGCTGTAGAGTCAGTCTTCCTAAAAAGAGGAAAAAAATTAAATAAAGTGTCATAGCAGCAGATAATCTCAATCCAATAGAATGCATTGACAGCCTACAACACATGCATGGTATTTTATGCATTCTGCTTCTCCGTTGCTTTGGCTGCAATGTCATTATTCTGTGGGTGATTACACAGAACCATAACACCACTTTTCAAAGGCCTTTAATGAGGAATTGCGTTAAGTAGCGGTCACTAAGAAATTGTCATATTTTACATAGCCATAGAAAAGAGACTGCATCTATGTATAGCCAGAAAAAAGAAACTGCTATGCACAAAACCAATTACATTAAGATGTAGTGGTTTGTGCTTAGCGTCCCTCTACGTTTTGAGCAAAGTAAACAGTACGTTTATGGTGAGTATCTCCAACAGGTCCTTTCCTTGACATGGATACATCTAGGCAGATGCCTACTTTGAAAACAGATATCATTGATATCATTGAAGTGTCTGTTCCCACTTGGCAGTCATTGATAGCTGACCTAAATGGAAGATGGTAAGAGTCTTAAAGAGATTTTAAGTATACATAAATTTTTTTTTTAAAAAAGTAGTAAAAGTTTTTTTCAGGTAAAGTATCTTCAAATAAATGTACACTGTAAGGAGTATGAGAGACGGAATGTTATTTAGGTTCTTATTAACTTCCAAATATGGGTTAATGTGCAATGATAAGGAAAGAAGATGCTTTAGGCCCATTTATCTCCATGAATTACCTAGCACTACATTTGCAATGAAAATGATAAACAGAATATAAAGGCAGGTAAAACTCAGCTGATCAACCAAAACCTTCCGTTATCAATCTCAAATACAAAAACAGTTCTGTTATTCCAAATCAATGATGGTTTCACAAAGATCCACTTGACATGGAAAATGTGCTAATCATTTGATGACTATCAAAACATAAATTAAAAAATAATTATAAAAATCCATTTGATAGATTTAATTTGGCAGAACGATATAATTTATTAGTTGGTTACAAAGGTGAAAATCCCAGCTTTTAACACGTTCACTTCAATTCAGTTCCTCTTGAATAATACAAGTGTCTGATGACAAAAGGTTACATGATATTGTTGTACAGGTGAAGCTATCCTTCAAAATCTTACACAAACTCAAAATAATAAAGGCTGCCTGATGCCTTTTCCAGATACAGAACCTATGGTCTTGAGATATGAACAAATTTAATTGGCACACTTAAAAGCTATATCAGCAAGTCCAAGAAAAGTATTTATTCAAAAAATTATGTTTGTTTATCAAATCTACTCTAACATATATGTAGAACAAACCGTTTGTGAGGAGGATGGTGAATATAGTATAAAATACAAATATAAAACACAAACCATAATAAACTTGAGTAGACAATATCAGCACTGCATCTACAAGCATTCTTTCACTAGGTGGTGACCGGGATGAGAACTTATCCATTTATCCAAACAGCTGGACAAATGGTCACATTAAAAGTTACGCCACAACAACTGAAGTAGCAAAAGTACTTTGCCTCAAACTATTACTGAACATAAAAACACAGACATACCTGTACTGTGTTTACCTTTGGCATTTTCACAATATTTAATTTGTGTTTAAAAACGAAGTCTCTGCAAGTGAATACAGTTTAGTATACTTTCCTTCTGCACTATAGCTGTTACATTTATATAGCTCAGTGCAATACAGCCAATTTAAAATTATAAACTATATTCCCAACTAAAAAATATTACCTTTATGTGATGGATGAAATAAATTCAATCAAATAACAGCAAAATTACACTTAAGTTTTGCATATAAGAGAACATCTCCACTAAACGAAAAATACAGACATGCAACAAATACACCCCTTGCATAGTTATTTTTCCAATTCCAAAAGGTTTAACATGTATACATATTTTTAGTGATTAATAAAAATATCTATTTTTGTCTCCGGTTCATTCACATTTGCTTTTTGTTTTTTATAGGTTATCGTTTGCAGTTATTATTAGACATCCTGGACAAGTGGGTAAAAATGTAGAAAAACACACTGAATTGTCAATTTACCCTATTATCAGGAATGAACAAGGCTTTACATACTTTTCTTAGAGCTTTCCATCTCATTTTCAAAAAATGCGCTGGTGGTCACAGTCAGGGACTCATCCTTTGGCTCAATTACACCAACTGTTTTACAAGGCATTAAGGTGAGCACTTCATCAAAGCCTTTAACATTACACATATTTTTTGCAGAATCTGCCATTTGACTATTGCCCAGATGTGCTTTCTTTAAGGTATTATGCCCATTTAAAGGCACTTCTGACTCATGTAAATGGTCAACTGTGGGGCTTTCTGTACCCTTTCTTCGATGGGAAGAGGCCCGTCTGTTTGTTTTCGAAGGGGATGTATTAACAGTCTCAACATCAGGAGAACAGATCTGTGTGTAAGATGGATTTACATGTGGTTCAGAAATAAGACCAACTGTATGATGAGACTCCCTTCTCTTCTTGATGATGGAATTATCACATTCAAAATCTTCTGAGGAAAGTAATCTCCTTTTTTTGGAAGTCAATGAAGACAAGCTTGGTGATTTTGAAAGAAGTTTACGGCTATGTGAAGAAAATGAAGTAAAAAAGTCTTCAAAACAACTGCTCTCTGAATCAGAGATTTTTGAAGACACACACGGTTTAGTCAACTCTAGCATCATGTCCCCTTTTTTGGATGCACTTGAAATGGTTGTAACGAATTTTGATTTTACAATGGGAGATTCAGGTTTCTTACCATTGCATTTTTCTTTACATTTTGCAGTTAGACTGTTTGCTAAAGCAATATATTCCATACGAGATATTTCTTGCTTTTTAGCAAATTTATAATTCGACACATCATTCCTGCTTTCATCGATTTCAGTGTCAAACATTTTATGGTTTTGTAGTGACTTACGGGCTTTATTTTGTAGATGTGACTCTGAATTACCGTTTTTCGATTCTGTTACTTGGGTAGTGAGAGTTACCAATTTGTTGCTGGAATGCTTAGACGCATGATCATCATAGGGTGAAATCTCCTCTTTTTTATTTTTTGAAAAAGAACAGTCTTCTCCGATTCTTGAAGGTCCCCATAGTTCATCATAACTGGTGTCAAGACGGTCCACATCATCATCATCTGAAAAATAAATGACTTATAATTAGAGTACTATGTACAATGACAACTTAAGTGTCAACAAGACTGATAGCATAAATATGCAAACAACAAAAACAATATTGGAGTCACATATTAGCTGGAAACATAGGATCTAGGAACATCTCAACCTTGGAATAGCAGGGAAGAAAAGAAAGAAGCAACATGACTGCTATATTTGTAAGAAATGTGATCTAGAATGCTAGTGACTATCAAAGTCTGGAACCATGTAACCTCTCCCAATTTAGATAGCAAATAAAAGTAAAGTGACTTTACCACCATAATATTATCAGACATATTTACCAAGTAAGTAAATATATTGCTTTAATGCAAATTAACTTTTAGAACTCATCTTTTTCAGAAGTAGTTCCTTGATCAATCTCCCAATTAGGTTCAACTTGGAACCACGGGATACCTCTACAAGATTTGTTAATAATCAATGTCCTCAGTGGACACAATTCTAGGTCATATCTGTTCATGTAGGCAAATTGTCAAAAGTAAGAATTAACACATGATCAAGAGTTTCCATTGATGTTTCAAGCATTAGAATCAAGAATGATGTGTGATACAAGTGAACTGACTGTTTAACAACTGTTGTTGCCAGGTGTGCTTTAGGCATCTCTCAAATAATAAACCAAAATGTTCATACATGCTGTTCATACAACAGCCATTGAATATACATTCGACAAATTAGAATGAATATGTATTAATGACACACAAATTTTTTTTTTAAAAATCAATCAGTTCTTTAAATTAAAACAGCTTGCTAATGAGACATACCCAAAAATAAAGATTAGCTAAAAGGATTAGGAATTTCCATTCAATGTTAACCCTACTGTGTGAAAGCAGCAGGGTTTGTGAAAACTACTACTTTAGTAGTAGTATAATGTATATAGTAGTGTGTATTTTGTGTAATTACAATATATTAATATTACTTTGTAGTAGTGTTTTATTTCTTATTACTACATTCTAAATCATTTAGATTTTCTTTTGTTTCATACCGTATTTTTTCCCTCTCCACTGGTGGGACTACATTTTGATCTTATTTGTCTTCTTACTTTATGGGTAAAACGTTTGGGTTCTAGCACACAGCACTTCTGCCTCCCTGTTTCTTTCCTCATATTGGAGTATGAGGAAGTGTTAGCCAGGAAAATAAAACGCACACACCATACAACATACCATGCGGAGAATCTCTCACAACCGAAGGACTGTTGCCAATCGATGGCTTCAGTGAAGAAAAATCAAAGGTCTGTGGCATTTGGGAGGCTGTAAAATAAAAAGGAACGGTTATAGATAGCATGACAAGGCTATGTTTTCATTTACAAAAAAGGAAAAAAATGCGATTAAAAACACCTTTCCTATGCGATCACTTAAGGAATATCCCCATCACTTTCGGCTGCTTTTGTTTATTTTGTTTGTGTCTATATTCATTTTGTTTATTTTGTTTGGTTCCTGAACCGAGACCACCCCGGAAACCAATTAGAACATGGAACGTTATGTATCTGTACGAAAACCGCAAAGGAAATCATTAATAGAATGCTCCACTGGGTGGACGCCATTTTTACATTCGAACTCACGTGGCAGAGACAATGGATGGCGGCCATCTTGTCTCCCGAACGCTGGCAGTGGGACTTTGTTGTCGAGTGCCTGGAACTAATTTAGGCCAGGCACTCCCATGAACATCGTTTACCATAGACCTACGGCTCTTTCCAGTTCACCTATACGAATGGCGTTCAGGAGTTACAGACTAACGAACACGGGGAGCATTCTACACAAACCAGTTTTCTTCTATCTTATGTGATTTTTGTACAAAACCCCATGAATGGAGACCGGCTCTTGCCACCATTTCCTTGGAACTATTTTGGGCAGTCTCCTCATGGCAGACGGGTCAGAAATTCCCTGCGATGGCGTTTCAAAACTACACAACAGATCTGGGTGATTTGTGCATATATTGTTCGCCCAGATCCAAGCTATCCAGGGATGTTACTTTTGTGGGGTTTCCCTGTATTTTGGGGGTACTTTGGGGTGTTGCAAAATTGTGTATTTTTCTGTACTTGGAGAGTTGAGTTTAGTATATTTGCTGACTCTCTCAGTCACAGAGGAGGAGTTTATGGACTGTATAAATTTGATGCTTGTATGCCTGTACTTCCATTAAAATCAGTCTTCACCCAGCATTAAGCCTTGGCTCATGTGTGGGGGGTTATTCTATGCCAGTGATATTTTGCCTGTGGGAATTATTTGCAGTTTCTCTTGGAAAAGGGGTATCAGTGACAGTGATACCTTGGCAGACCGTCACAAACACTCATTGCTTTTTTTATTTTTGTTTTATTTATTTTTTAAAGCACCACCCAGCCTCCCTACATTTGGGAGATAAAATGGTTATATGAAATGTGTCAAAATGCTCAAAGTTGAATAGCCTGAGGCATGTACTTTCTACAAATATATACTTTTGTGTAGCAATTTTGGATTATGTGACTACTAAAAAAATTGTGATACCAGCATGACAAATTTGGCATGACAAATTTTAGAACCACAATTCGGGATTATTCTAACCTTAATGACCGAATAATCTAAATTTTATTAAAGACAGGAGGCGAATATTTGCTTTACTTTCTTTACTGTAACTCCCAGCAGCAAAGAAACAGTTAACAGTAAGTAAATTTTTTTTAACTAATCAGAGTGTACAATAGAGTATGTCCAGTCATCAGGCTCCTCCCAATTCCTCTTTCTTGATGCAGCCGACAGCCGCAGAGTCAACCATGTAAACAGGAACGGTAAAACGATAAATAGTTCAAAAGGAAGTCAACCATGTAAACGATGTGGGAACGTAGGCCATTCCTCGAGATATTAGTGAAGGGTTTTCACACTAGGAAGGAGAGAGAGGGGTTGTGAAAGTATGGTCTCTTAGGAAAGAGAAAACAATACCGAATTACTTTAGCTGATATGTTTCCAACCAAGGTGTACAACCATATTCTGACAAGTCTTAAGTTATGAGTTAATGTGTGTAGTATCTGTAAAGGTAGTTGCAAGGAGAAGCCTGAAACGTAGATAATAAAATATTTGTTAAAGGACCACTCTAGTGCCAGGAAAACATACTCGTTTTCCTGGCACTAGAGTGCCCTGAGGGTGCCCCCACCCTCAGGGACCCCCTCCCGCCCGGCTCTGGAAAGGGGAAAGGGGTAAAAACTTACCTTTTTCCAGCGGTGGGCGGAGAGCTCTCCTCCTCCGATCCTCCTCTTCTCCTCCCAGTCGGCTGAATGCGCACGCGCGGCAAGAGCTGCGCGCGCATTCAGCCGGTCACATAGGAAAGCATTCATAATGCTTTCCTATGGACGCTTGCGTGCTCTCACTGTGATTTTCACAGTGAGAATCACGCAAGCGCCTCTAGCGGCTGTCAATGAGACAGCCACTAGAGGAAATAGGGGAAGGCTTAACCCATTCACAAACATAGCAGTTTCTCTGAAACTGCTATGTTTATGAAAACATGGGTTAACCCTAGAAGGACCTGGCACCCAGACCACTTCATTAAGCCTAGAGTGGTCCTTTAAGTCAATAGAGGTGTTGTGGGATACCTACCTAGTTGGGTTGGGTGCGTGTATTCGCGGGCGGGAAAATATTCGCCACCAGTCTTTAATAAAATTTAGATTATTCGGTCACTAAGGTTAGAATAATCCCGAATTTTATGGCAAGACAGGAGGCTTCATATTTGCGGTTTTAAAGCGATGATATGATGGCATTAGATACATGAGGAGATTGTCTAAAATAGAAGGTTCTAAAGGTGGATTCTCTGGACCAATCTGCGGAGGTGAGGATCTCCATTAGGGAGCCCCCAGATGTAAATGCAGACGAGGCGGCCGCGCCTCTTACTGAGTGAGCACCAACACATGGGTCGATGCCAGCTAGGATTAGAAGCCATTTGATCCAATGAGCAATCGTGGGACATGACACTGGCTTGTGAGGTCGAATGTAGGACACCAGTATGGGGCCCGTTTGTGGTCCAAGATCCTTGGTGCGGAGGATGTAGTGTCGGACGCAATTAGTTACGCAGAGCATGGGTTTGTCGTGAAAGTAAGGGTAGCTTACTGTAGATTAATTGGTTTCGGTGCGTCGGGTAATGGAGAAGTGTACTCCCTCAAGGGTAAAGTCCACCGCATGGACGTCAAATGCTCTGATGTCCGAGACTCTTCTAAACGATACCAAACAAAGCAATAGTGCCAGTTTGGCCGACAGTTGTCGAAGATAAATTTCCCCATTAGGGGGCCACGTCTCCAAAAAGGATAGTACCAAAGTGACATCCCAAAATTGATTATATTTGGGAGCCGGGGGTCTCGCGAGGCACATGCCTCGCAGAAGTCTACATATGGAAGGGTGTTTACCAACCGCGGAGTTGTCAACGAGGCTATGGGCTGCCGAAATAGCTGAACGGAAAACGTTAATTGACCGATAGGACTTACCCTGTTCAAAGAGTGATGCCAGGAAGTTCATAATGTCAATCAGAGAGGCTGAAAAGGGATCAACGTCCCTCTCCAAGCACCAGCTATTCCAACGTTGCCACGCTGAGAGATAAGAGCGCCTTGTTCCTGGGTCCCAAGAGTCCTATAGCAGTCCTTGAGCAGCAGTCAAAAGGCCTGAGACGTTCCAGGATCCCCTGAAATGGTCCAGGCCATAACCGAAGGTGGCCTTGTAGTGCTAGTGGATGGAAGTTGCCTGAAGGGTCCCTGAGGAGGTTGTATGAGGTGGGTAGTAGTAGGGGGTAGTCCACTGACATCTCCAGGAGATAAGGGAACCATGGTTGTGTTCGCCACAGTGGGGTTACCAGAGTTATGGTGACGCCCTGTGTTCTGAGGTATTGTATCGTACGTGTAAGCAGGGAGAATGGGGGTAAGGCCTACGCTCCGGATGTTGGCCACGGTTGAAGAAAGGCATCTACTGCCAGGCACGCTGGGTCTGGGAGCCAGCTGAAGAATGTGTCCGTCTGACTGTTCAGGCGAGATGCAAACAGGTCCAGGTTGAATGGTCCTCTCAGGGCCTGTAGATGTTGAAAAATGTGTGTGTCCAGTTGCCAGTAGCTGGAATCCCTCCAGTGGCGTGAGAACCAATCTGCGACGAGATTGTCAGACCCCCGGGAGATATTCTGCAAGAAGGGAGATATTCCTATCCAGGCAGAATTGGTACAATTCCTTCGTCAGATCTGATAGCATCTTTGATCGTGAGCCACCTAGGCGGTTCACATATTGTACTGCTGAGACATTGTCTATCCTCAGGATGAGGCTGCAGTTGTAGGCTTCTTTGGCAAAACTGCGGATCGCGAAAGAACCAGCAATCAGTTAGAGGCAATTGATATGTAGTGCCTGTTCTGATGGGGACAGAGGCCTCCGGTAGAACGTTTCGAGCAGGTGGCACCCCATCCGAGGAGGCAGGCATCCGATTCCAGAATGAAGTCGGGTTGCCGACCGAAGATAGCCCTTCCGTTCCAGGCTTCCATATGTTGAAGCCACCAGTGGAGTTCTAATTGGACTTAGTCTGTGAGAAAGATCTGTTGGTCGTAAGATGGTGAGCGATGTAAGAAGTGTGTTCTCAAACGTTGCATCGCCCGATAGTGTAGCGGGGCTGGGAATATTGCCTGGATTGAGGTAGAGAGTAATCCGATTGTGCGGGCTAACTCCCTGAGTCGGAGGTGCTGCGAGGTCAGCAATCTCCGGATGTCCTTTTTTATGGTTTTGATTTTTGTATCAGGGAGTTGTAGGACTGCCTGAATAGAATCTATCTGAAATCCCAGAAACTGTACCGTCTGAGATGGATTTAGAGATGATTTTTGGAGGTTGATGATGAAGCCCAAATTCTGGAGGAGGGCCGAAGTCATATCCGTATGGAGACGTAGAGTCTCTTTGTCTTGCGCCATAAGGAGGATATCGTCCAAGTATATGATGGACCGAATTCCTTGTGAACGGAGGAGCGCCATCACCGGTTTCATTAGTTTGGTGAAACACCAAGGTGCGGAGCACAGTCCAAAGGGGAGGCAGGTGAACTGCCATAGTGTCTTGCCCCAATTGAATTGGAGGAAAGTGCGATGTTCTGGCGTGATTGGTATCGTTAGGTATGCATCTTTGAGGTCGAAGCGGGAGAACCAATCTCCCTCGCAGAGGAGGTCTCGTAAGAGGTGGATGCCTTCCATCTTGAAGTGTATGTATTTGATGAATTTGTTCCGTTCTCTCAGATTGATGACTGGTCGGAATTCTCCCGACTTTTTCTTGACTAAAACCATATTGCTGACGAAACCTTGTTGGGCGAGGGCCCGTTCGATGGCACCCTTGTTGACTAGGTCGTCGAGTCCGGCTTGAAGGGCCATGTCGTCTATTTGAGACATTTTGAGAGGGGTAGGGAAGGACACCTGAATTGGATCCTCTGTAAAGTCTAGGTGGAAGCCGGATACGGTTTGAAGGATCCACGGATCCTGCGTGAGTCGGTACCACTGGTGGGAAAAATGTATTAATCGGCCTGCTATAGGTACATGAGAAAAATGAGAGTCCCTTACCTGTAGGAGTGCGACCGCGGAGGGAAGCAGATCCACGTCCTCTAATGGATCCACGAGAGGGGAAGAAGTGCTTGTGGTGGAAACGGGTATTGCCCGAGTTCCATTGTTCGGAAGGGTTGAGGCCTATAGCCTGTAGAGGCAGCTCTGCCAGCCGTCCTGCCACTGTAATTGCTGGCTCTCCCAGAAAAAAGCTGGGGCCTAAATACCTTGCATAAGGAAGATTGCGCTTTTGTAATCGTAGTGAACACAGCCACGTGTTTACTTAAATCTTTAATGAATTTGTCTCCAAAAAGCATACCTTGTGCCTCAGGGCCAAGCTCTTTAGTAAAAACAATAAAAAAGGCTGCGCCACAAGCAATAATAAAAAGTCAAATTAAAAGGAAAAGTCCAATTTGTTTAATCCTTACAAATGGTCTTAGGTGGTGAGATCTTCTACTCCTGTAGTGGTTCCACTTTATATAGAAAATAAAAAGAGAGAGAAGGACATCCAATGGTGCAGTATGTAAAATTCTAATGTAGACGTGAAGGAATAATAGTATACAACTCACATTTACCAAAGCTAATATCTAGCTTTGGAGTGAAGCGCATACAGCGGTTTGATCCCCGCTTATGGGATATAAATGGGTTCCTCTCCGTCACTGGTGTCCAATTCTCGGGATAAAAGAGACAGCTGATAGTGCTCACTGTATAGTAATATTTGTAAAATAATAAAAGAATGTACTTACAAGACAAGAGCAGACCAACTGCTCTGTGATGACAGCTTGGGTGGATTGATCCCCACCTAGGATTTCTTTAACCCCTTAAGGACACATGACGTGTGTGACACGTCATGATTCCCTTTTATTCCAGAAGTTTGGTCCTTAAGGGGTTAAGTACAGGAAACTTCCAGGGATGTTTTCCAGGTATTTTTATATAAAACCAATAAAAAATGAATAAAATAATAATAAAAAGCCAGGGTAAAAAGAAAGGTTATGTGTCTATAATAAAGATAATTGGCACAAACAATGAACCAAAAATACTTTAATATATATATATATATATATATAAACTGCAAATGTCCCGCACTCAATGTACCGGTCTTGTGCTTGCCTCGGTGCTGCCTCAGCCTTCAATATATTCAAATGGAAAGAGTGCACTCAAAGGTCTTCTTAAGGATATAAACGATTTATTTTGCCAAATTTCAAAAGACATACAAGTCGACGTTTCAGTCCTCGTGGGACTTTTTTCAAGACCCTTTTTTCAAGACCCAAGATCTTGAAAAAAGTCCCACGAGGACTGAAACGTCGACTTGTATGTCTTTTGAAATTTGGCAAAATAAATCGTTTATATCCTTAAGAAGACCTTTGAGTGCACTCTTTCCATTTGAATATATATATATATATATATATATATATAAAAGAACACAATTTTTAAATTTCCATAACGCGTTTCGTCAAAAATACTTTTTCAAATGGAACAACATGCAATACCTGGCTCTTAGGTGTTATATAAGAACAAAGCTAATTGAAATTTGGCGCCAAAATTGGTACATCCAATCAAAAATAAAAACATTTTTAAAACATTAAATTGCATAAATAGCTCAATAAATACATAGTTTATAATACTATAACACGATTCTGATATGTTTAAATCTAAAACGAGGGTGGGAAAGTGTATTTGAAAACGTTTAAAAAATGATCATGTGACCTCCGGCACTTCCGCATTTCGGAAGTTAAGCCGCAATGCCGCATGGGAGATGTAGTTATATTGGCCGCAAATAGCGGCCGCATAAAACATAAGAAATACATATATTATTAGGTGGTTTGAACTGCTCAATGTGATTGTAAAAGTTTAAATTGTAAAACGAAGGAGGGAACTATAATTTAAAACGGTTAAAAGAAGATCACATGGTTTTCGGCACTTCCGCGAATCGGAAGTTATAGCCGAAATGCATAATGGGGAATGTAGTTTTAAGTTAACCAACAATGATGGGAACTTAAATATTAAAAATGGGATACAGAAAATGAAATAAAATAAATAAAATAGTATAATAACTCAATAGCAATAATAGGTAAGGAAATAGAATGAATAATATAATACATAAGTTACTAACAGATAAAAATAAGAAAATCTTTTAAATACCTATATAAAAAAACTATATAAAAAATGGATATATTATAAATAACAATAAAAACATAGTTTTTAAAGATACGGGCATCAATTCCTATATAAAAAATGCAATAAAACCATAGTATTTAAAGATACAGGCATCAATTTTCATAAAAAGTTGTATAAATCAAAATCTGCATTAAGACCATGGGGTATAAGAGTCTGAAGTTTATACACCCATTCCATCTCTGTTTTTCCAAGCATCTTTTTTATATCACCTCCACGCCAGGGGGTAGAACATTTTTTTATACCAATACATTTTAGTAGGCGTGGGTCTTTGTTATGCATAATAAAATGTTTGGATACTGTATGGTTTAACCCCTTAAGGACACAGCTTCAGAAGCTGGACATACCCTTAAGGACACAAGCAATTTTTGCATTTTTTGCTGTTTGTGTTCAACTGCAATTTGCATCTCTCTCATGTATTGTACCAACACATATTATATACCGTTTTTTAGACAACAAAAAGGGCTTTAATTTGATGTCACCTATACATGTATAAATTCTAATTTATTTAAAAAAAAAAAATGCAAAATAAGGTGAAAAAAAACAAAAAAAAAAACGCTTTTTATCCCCCACGTTTTGGCAATAATGTGTGCATAATATATACAGCTTAGGAAAAGTAATTCAAAATCAATTAATTTATGTGTCTTGATTTACAAAGTACATAATATGTGTAGGATTTCAGTTTATTTTGAAAGTTACAGGTCACAAACTACAAGGTCTAAAATACAATTTCAATGTGAAACAATTTTAGAAGTTGGTATGTTTGTCTTGGAAGTTTAATACCCATTACAGGAAACAAAATTGCCACACAAAAGTATATATTTATATAAAGTAGACATCACAGGCTATTTACCTAAGGTTAGTTTGACACTTTTTGCGTAGCCATTTCACCGCCAATCTCTGCTAAATATTGGAGTAAAATTGTGTTTTTTGCTCTATTTTGGCATATTCACATATAACAAGGTTTTTGTAATGTGTATTTCGTAAATCTAGTGTGTGCTATCCCTGTACAGGACCCCATATTGTGTTCAGCTACATCTGCTGATTACAACGATACCCCCAGTGTATACCTTTGCCCCTATTCTGTGAAGCTACAGTGCCATATAGTAGACCGTGCTATTTCAGTTTCTATAGTTGGAATTTTCATAGATGACTGTTCAAATAACCCCATAAAGGCCTTCCCATTTGAGAAAGCAGACACCACCCAAGTGTATGTTATTAGGCATATATTATACCTTAACTTGCCACCATGTTTTCACCAATTTATTTAAAATTTTGTGGTGAGAAAAAAAAAAATTTTTTACATACATGTTGCATTTTCGCTGGGTATTTCTTACATTTGATAAGTGCCACTGTCATAAATTCCCCCTAAGTATGCTCAGTTCCCTCTTCTGAGTAAAACTATATGCCCAATGTATGACCCAGACACTATTTTGTGAAGTTACAGTGCTGTGAAAGAGATGTGATAAGTTCAGGTTTTTAAGTGTGAATTTACATGGAGAGTTTTAATGGGTCCGTATTCTATTTTTAAATAGGTTAGCAGGCTGCTTTTTCAAATTACCCCATAAAGGCATACTATTTCTTAAAGACGACGCCCAAGGGTATTTCAAATGGCAAATTTTGAACCTTAGCGTGGGATAATTTTTCCGTTAGCTTGTATAAAGTGCAGTGGTAAAAAGCATTTGTTTCTGCCTTTTTGACACACAGTGAGTTTGTACTGTATATTTTGCAAACCTTATGTGTGCTACGGCTTTATAATACTTTATATGTTGCTCAGCTATGTTGTCTGAGTACAGCAATACCCCCGTATGTACCTTTGCCAGTTATATGGGGACGTTAAAGGGGCACATTTCAGACACAGCCATTGCAGGTTTTGTCAAACTTTGAATTTTTACGCTGTGTTGTTACCCCATTTTGAAGTTTTTTAGCAGGCTATATATTCCAGCTACCCCATAAAGGCATACCATTTCTTAAAGAAGACACCCTAGGGTATTTCAAAATATGTATTTTGAACCTTAGCGTGAAATCATTTTTCCGCTAGCTTGTACCAAGTGTAGCGGTAATACGCATTTCCCCCCTTTTTTAAACATTTTTTTTTACTTTTTAAAAGTTTTTTTTAACCCCTAAAAAGTTTTATTTAGCATTTGACAACTTATTTTACTATTTTAAAACTTTGTTTAAACTTTTCAAAAGTTTTTTTAACTTTTTATTGTTTTTTTTTAAACCCCTAACTAGCCTAACTGTAAATCCCCAAATTTCCCCACTAACTTAACTACCCTAACTACCCACCTTAGCTAAATAAATAAATATTTTAAAATATTTAAAAGAATTAAATACATTTAACCCCTGAGGATTAAAAAAAAATTAAAGTTAACCCTCAGGGGTTAAAAGAAAAAAAATCAGATCACAGTGAAATACTGTGATCTGTATTTTAATCACTGCAGGCAGTGATCAAAGGGCAGGGAAGGGGTTAAATTTTATTTGAAAGAGGTGAGGGGGGGGGGGGATTTTGTTACCAACACTTTTTTATTTTACAGCCAGAGACAGATCAGCACCGATCTGTCTCTCTGCTGTTCACAGCTCACACGGAGCTACAGGGAAACAGATCAGGTTTCACTGCAGCACGTGTGATCACTGACTCCTGGTCAGAGCGATCACATGGGCTGAATCAGTGAAACTGCCGATGGTAGTGTGCCTCCGATAGGGAGACACACTACAGGAAGATTAACTCCACGATTGCCGCGATTGTGGCAATCAGGGGTTAATTTTCATTTATGACGGAAATTTTCCGTCATGCGTCCTTAAGGGGAGTTTCAAAGAGAAAGAGAATACCAGTGAAACTGAAAAGTGCACTCACAGTTGTAATAGTACACCTGCAGATTCCTGGTATCAAGGACAGCAGTCCCTAGGTTAAAATGTAACTTTTAATAATTGATAAAATAATAATAATGTATCAATAAAGAAAAAAAGAGATTTACACTCAATAAAGAAAAATTATTTATTATTATTTTTATTATCAATTATTAAAAGTTACATTTTAACCTAGGGACTGCTGCCCTTGATACCAGGAATCTGCAGGTGTACTATTACAACTGTGAGTGCACTTTTCAGTTTCACTGGTATTCTCTTGGAAACTTTATTCAGTAGGGGTTACCCCCCAGCTTATTTCAGCAGTCTGACACACTCTCTCTATTTTTGCTTCTTTCAATAAACGTTCCTTAAGGGGAGTGCTGCAATGACGGAAAATTTCCGTCATGCGTCCTTAAGGGGTTAAGTATCCATTTTTGATATTTCTGCAATGTTCGCTCAGTCTTATCTTTAAGCACCTTGTGGTCATCCCCACATATTGGAGGCCACATGGGCACTCAAGCAGATAAATAAAAAAATTTCGTATTGCAACATATAAAATCATAAATATTATACACTTTTTTAGTCCTATTTGACATGAATTTTGTAACTTTAGATGGAATAGAATGATCTGTAGTTTTACATACAATACATTGTTTACATCTATAAAAACCTTTCGTCTGAGGGAAGAAAGATACATTTTTGGAAGGAGATTTTTTAGTAAAATTTGTGGTTAAAATAGATTTAAAATTGGGTGCTCCTCTAAAAACAATATTTGGGTGAGTGGGTATGATAGGGTTGAGTATCTCATCATGTTTAAGTATATCAAGTAAAGAAAAACAAAGATATAATTCCTGGATTGGCTCTATTGGTGAAAGATGCAACTACTCCCAAGTGCTACAGAATCACCAAAAAAGCACAATGAACATACATAGAAAACAGCAAATTGGATTTAGGGAGGTGCAACAGAAAATAAATAATGAACACGTTATACTTATATTTAGTGAATCCTGATTTTGACCTAGAATTCAAGAAAAATGCATAGTATAATACTGTAACACTTAAAAGCAGAGTGAAATAAAAGGTAATGGGTCACTCACGATCTGCAGAGCCTTAGGAAGCATGTTTAAGTATATGCCAATGTTTTCTTATTTTTTTAACATCGTTACTTTTATTATTAAAATTAAAAATAACTGGAAGTGATATTGATTCATTGTTTACTTTATTTTTATACATCAGGAGTTCTTTTCGTTCTTTTTGTTTTACTATATTAATTGTAGTATTTAGATCTGATTCTAAATACTTCTTTTCCATGAATTTATTTTTTAAAAACTCTGCTTGTTCATTAAAATCTGTGAGTTCCGAACAATTTCTGCAAGGTGTAAAAATTGATTTTTTGGGGCACTCTCAAGCAAGGCTTATAATGGCAGCTAGATCTATCTATAGCCGTATTTACACATACTTTCTAAAAAAAAAGTTTTTGTTTGGAGTTGTCCCTTATTAATAAAAATGCTAAGATCTAAAAAAATGATGGATTCCTTACTGTATTCATGTGTGAGAATAATACCCCTATTGTTGGTATTCAAATGATTAATAAAATCAATAAGATGGTTTTCTGGTCCGTCCCAAATAAAAAAGAGGTCATCTATGTATCTGAAGTAAGAGACTAGGTTTGCCCGCCACATGTGATTCCCCCAAATAGCTTCGGTTTCCCAGTCAGCCATAAACAGATTGGCGTAACTGGGGGCAAACCTAGTCCCCATAGCAGTACCTCTCTTTTGCAAATAAAATGAGTCTAAAAACCAAAAGTAATTGATTTAAAATAATATTTCTACCTTCTATTATAAAATCAATTTGAATATCAGGGATCCTAGCTTCTTGGGTTAAAATGTATTTTATAGCTTGACAGCCTATATCATGAGGAATAATGGTATAAAGAGACTGAACGTCACACGTGACTAGTATAAAATTAGTTTTCCAAGTAAAATTGTGTTCTTTTATATATATTAAAGTATTTTTGGTCATTTGTTTGTGCCAATTATCTTGCCAATAACCTTTCTTTTTACCCTGGCTTTTTATTATTATTTTATTCATTTTTTATTGGTTTTATATTAAAAAAAAAAAAACTGTTAAACATCCCTGGAAGTTTCCTGTACTTAAAGAATTCCTAGGTGGGGATCAATCCACCCAAGCTGTCATCACAGAGCAGTTGGTCTGCTCCTGTCTTGTAAGTACATTCTTTTATTATTTTACAAATATTACTATACAGTGAGCACTATCAGCTGTCTCTTTTATCCCGAGAATTGGACACCAGTGACGGAGAGGAACCCATTTATATCCCATAAGCGGGGATCAAACCGCTGTATGCGCTTCACTCCAGAGCTGGATATTAGCTCTGGTAAATGTGAGTTTTATACTATTATTCCTTTACGTCTACATTAGAATTTTACATACTGCACCATTGGATGTCCTTCTCTCTCTTTTTATTTTCTATATAAAGTGGAACCACTACAGGAGTAGAAGATCTCACCACCTAAGACCATTTGTAAGGATTAAACAAATTGGACTTTTCCTTTTAATTTGACTTTTTATTATTGCTTGTGGCGCAGCCTTTTTTATTGTTTTTACTGGTCTTGTTCTAAAGGGTCTGAGGGATCCCTTTTTAGGGTTGCTGCCTACAAGTTAACTAGCGCTGTCTCATTCTTTTATCCAAGCTCTTTACTGCCTAATACAGGCGAGCTTTGAATCGATTTTATATAAGGCGGCTTTCCGTCTTTCAGTTGACATGGCAACATTTGCATTGCCTAGTAGGCATAATGCACTCTGTGCCCATTCTCGCACCATGTGTGCGTCCAAAGTGCCACTTGCCAAAGCCTCATCTGCGATAGTGAAAATCTGGATAAGCTGTCCCGCCATATCCATCATTTTATCTTGTGTGGCCTTCAGGCCTTGTTCCAAACCCTTATAGGGGTCTTTTCCTGTCTTGTACAGGAAGGTGACGAGTAAGGGATCAAATTCTGGGGTAACCGCCACCTTGTCTGGGATAACAGGTCGTGGGCATTCTGCCCTTAATTTAGCTCTCACCTCTTTTTCCAGTGGCTTACAGAGCCACATCCTGCAAAACTTAGCTATGTGGTCTGGTGGGCTCCACTCTGCGGAGCGTGGCTGTTTGATATACCTAGGGTCGAATAGGGGGCGGCCAGAGGTATCTAGTAAAATATCCTCAGATATGTTTTGGTTAGGATCAGAGGTTTGGAGCTCATTTTAGTGGGGTTCATGGGAGGGAAGGTCCTCGTCCGAATAACTTGCGGAGTATTCATCCAGTACCTGAAGTTGCAGGTTGGAATTTGAACCCTCTAATGGGTCAAGGTTATAATTGGGGGTATCATCCAGAGTACCTGAAAGGGATAATCTAGGTGCTTTTGCTGGTGCCTTGCCCTTACCGGCGCTAGCACTATTGCCCTTCCAAGGGCGTTTGCGGGGGAATTCGTCATGGTCTGAGCCTTTTGACTCTTCAGAGTCTGAGAGGTGAACAACAGGAGCCCTAGGGGCAGACCTTGAGTGTTCGTTAAAAGTCTGCAATGGCGTTATACAGCCAAGCTTTGAGCTCCGCAGAGACTGGTGGTTCAGCAGGCAAATCAGACATATTGAGAGAAGTGGGGTCACCACAAGAATATATACAGTGGACTTTATCAAAACGCAAAGCGTATATATCAAAACTTTGAATTTCGGGGGGCGTGGCCGAGCAGCAGAGGCAAACAGTCGCACAACTCTGGAGCTCCGTAATACAAAAACGGGAAAAACAAGCCTAATCTACTTCAAAATTACCCCCACTGAAAGCAGACCTCACGCAAGAACCCCACAGGCTCCATGGGCCGCAAAAATAAGAAAAAGTCGCCGGATAACTCAGCCCCTGGGCTCACAATAGGGGAAATGTGGAGGCAAGCATGCGGCCCGAGCGAAGCCAATATGGCGGCGCTCCACGGGGGCTGCACATATTTCTCTGATGACTACTCAGAGGAAGCGGACGAAGAATACCCCCAAGTACCGGCCCCAAAAGTTAAACCTAAACCGGGCAAACCAAGGACTGACCCCGATGCCGACCTGGTCAACACCGGAGTGCTGAAGGCCTTACTAGCGGACCTGCAAAAAAATATCCTTACAGACGTCACCGCATTAAGAGGAGAGCTGCAGGGCCTGACAGGCCGTATTACCGTGTTGGAAGACTCCTCTCAAAACCACCAGCGCACCATCATCGCAATGCGGGGTGATATGCAGGAGCTGCACCGCAAACACATGCTACTTGAACGGCGCCTGGATGCCCAAGAGGACACGAGAAGGAGACACAATATTAAGGTCAGGGGGATCCCGGAGGGAACACGGGTGACAGACCTTCCACACAAAATCAAAAGCCTCTTAGCTGCCATACTCTCCCCGGGTCAAGCCACGTCTATCGAACCCACAGACCTATACCGGATCCCAAAACCCACTGGGGCCCCAGTGGCAAGCACAAGGGACACAATCCTGTCCTTTAAGAAAGGTAGGGACAAGGCATCAGTCCTCAACGCCCTCCGGGGTAAAACTCCCTTGAAATTCGAGAATGCAACACTCACCTTTTACAACGACTTGTCAAGGGGAACCCTGGCATGGCGCAGAACGCTCCGACCCCTCACCGCTACACTCCAGCACCAAAAGATCCCATACCGATGGAGGTCCCCTCACATACTCCTGGTGCAGCGGGGTGAGACCACCCACTAAATTCATGATCCACAAGACTCAACAGAGCTGCTACTGACCTTGGGCCTCACCTGGGACTCACTCCTCCAAACGGGCCTCCAGGCCCCCTCCACACCGTCCACCAGCTGGGACCCGGCGAACAGTGCACCATTTGTGCCTCGAAATCCTACACCAGTCACCTATGCTGCGGTCACCACCTAAGCAGAGCAGAGACGTCCGCGCTCCATTCCTGGCACCACCAGCACCCGCCAGACTGCTGTAACTTATAACCCCCAGGACTCAGGCCCTGGTGGAATCCTTTTCCTAATCCTTGGAGGCTACCGCAACACTTGACACGCGGTCCCCGTCTCATATGCCTAACCGAACACAGAGGGCCAGGGTGGAAAGCTACCATCACTCCGCAAGAAATCGACAGACGGCATCAACACCCAAGTTCCTGGGAACTTTCTTCACCTTTTTTCTTTTTCTTCATGGCTTCTGCCATCACATGGAGCGAGACTCATGCCTGGGGGACCCCAGGGGACTTTGTCACTTTGACTTACATGACCGGGTTTGTTCACCCACTAGTTCAAGCTATTATCTGTTTCATAGTCAATTAATCTGCCTAGTTAGCCTCTAAGTAGGCACACATAGACGCAATCGTACCGTTTACCTTACTTTGCTAGGCTTAGCACTGTGTATATAGCGAGATATGTCATAACCACTACAGCCTCCCGGGCACTCAGCATATAACACTCCATTAGAGACAGCCATTGCTCCTTAGGTCCAAGATCGATCATAGAAGTCTGCCAGTGTATATTGTCTAGTGCTTCTTAACTGACCCAGCCAACGGAGCAAGCTAGTTAGACATTTAGAGCACTAACTAAAGAAGCGTCACTTTGGTCCGCTCAGCATGTAATGGATATATAGCCAAGACGCACGGTATTAATAAGTTTATCCTTTTTCTTTCCTTTTTTCTTTCTTTTTAATACATTGAGTTATAAAATTGTTTTTGACTGGGTCATGCCTTTAACAATTAGACTGGCAAATTAGCCTACTTCAATGCTATACTAAACTTCGCGGCTAGCGCGATCACACCACCACTAACAACCACGCAAGTTGAAAAACATTCTTAATGTAATTTTACATAAACGTGCATCACTCCATATGGTTTTTATCACAAACTGGTGCGCAACTCACCTATTAATGACTGGCTCTCATTTAACGGAAATGCACAATGTTAAAATGCAAAACACCGTTTTTTATATGCCTTGATTGGCCAAGTACATTGTCTGATAACACCTACTCTCTTGATTTTATTCCATGTCTTTGATAGCCCATGCAGGGGATCCTAGGGGGTCTCTCTCGTAGGTCACTTGCTCAGATTATCACAAATGTATCCTTGAATGACTAGCCGAGTATATTGAATGTATATCTAGTTAGATAAATCAGGTATGTCAGCTCGGGTCCCGAGCCTGTTAGAATCATACCAAATAGACAAAGCGGATTGACAATCTTACGTTTCACTATCAATATGCTTAACTCCTTTAGCATGTTATATCATACAAGTAATGTATAATAACCTGTTATATCCCTATTTAACAAAAATGTGCAAATGTATCATGCCATGAACATGTCTGCATCAACCGGCCTAGGTTTGCTGTTGTGGCTACACGGGCAAGCTTGTAAAGTCTATTGCACCAAATATAAAGAATAAAAAAAAAAAAAACACACTGAATTGCTAGTAAGCGTGGGTGTCACCCACAGTTATCGCTTAGCAGAAACGGTATAACCAAAATTAATACTATGAATGAGGGGGTCACCCCCAGGAGACAGTAAAAGGGGGTCACCCTTTATATGAGGCAGAACTGTATAATATATTTGGGGTCACCCTCTTCAGTGAGGCAAATATTGAATTAATATAGAGGGGGTCACCCTCAGTAATGAGGCAAATAGCTTTCTTGAGGTATAGAGGGTGTCACCCTCTTATGCAAGGTTTTAGTAATCTGTAATAAAACAGTAGATACACTTTAATAATATTGAATAAAAGTTTAGTTTGTTAAATTGCTGTCAGAAAAAAAAAAACTTTGAATGCACTTACCTAAAGCTACCAATAGAGGCGCTGGAGAGCTGTTGTCATCACTAGCCGCCCAGACGTTCCAGTCTGATGGAGGAGGAAAAGAGCGCGAAAAAAGCCCGCCAAGAAACGCCCGTGTCGCTATGGTGACAGGTAAGGGCCGGGATCGCTCTCACAGATGGAGGCGGTGATATCGCCGAGGTTGGCAACCGGCCAGAAGCCGATCAGATCTCAGCTTCTGGCCGCATGAAAGTAGTTTGTGCAAAGTGCCTCTGAGTTTGAGGCAGAAGGTAGCACACACACTGGGGATTAAAATGAACCATAGGTCAGGGAAAGAAATCTATAAAAAAATCCCTCTGAAGACACAGTCCATTAAAGGGGAAAGGTCCTAAAGTAAATATTGTTAAAATATCACCAATTTATACATTAGGTCAAAACAATAAGGTATATTAAATCAATATAGATCTATCAATTCTAGACTGTAATTGGAATAGACTCACCTGGGAGGCTAAGCAGCAAAGAAAGAGGAATTGGGAGGAGCCTGATGACTGGACATACTCTATTGTACATGCTGATTGGTTAATTTTTTTTACTTACTGTTAACGGTTTCTTTGCTGCTGGGAGTTACAGTAAAGAAAGTAAAGCAAATATGAAGCCTCCTGTCTTGCCATAAAATTCACTCCTTTTCACTATTTGTTGTATAACTTCTAAAAATGAACTGAAATCCTAGATATATTTTGGCATTTTAACAACCAGAACCAATTAGTTTATCTATACCAAGTTGGTTATGCAAAACTTATTTATAATGCAAAAATCTATTTTTTTTTCTTAATATGTGGTGTAATTGTGGTTGAATGAACGCACAGTAAAAATTTAAAAAATGTGACATTGGTCACAAACACAATGCATCTCAAAAGAGCCTTGGCTCTTAGGGGGTTAGTACTCCAAAACACAAAGCACCTCAGAGCTTTGTGTATAAAGAGTGCACCCTTTTTTTGTTTTATTTTTCAAGGTTCTTTAAGTCATCATTTAAAAGCAGTTTTCCATCATTATCAGTCTGCACAATTTAGAAAATTCTACAGTGCACACATTAGTTCTTGCATGGTTTGCAAGGACAGGCTCCATGAGAGCGGTCACTATTAAAAAAGCACTACTTTAATGATGACACCCTCCACTCCCTCCCCAAGAAAAACAAGTATTTCATAAAGATAGACTCTTTACAAAATACACATTTTGACTTTGTAGAAATTTTACTAAAAAATTTCAATCCAGTCGAGAGATAAACAGAGACTGATTAGCTGTTTCTTGGAATTTTACAGGTATCACCCAGTTTTCCACTATAACGTTTTATATCGGTGGTATCGGACTCCATCCAGGCTCCCGAAAATATACCCCAATTCTACAAATCTCTGCTGGCATGGCTGTGGGCAAACAGGCACATATTCCCATATGTGGTGACATTGTCCGCATTTACAATTATTTTGGAAGAATGAACATACAATAATCAGGGATATTACTCCTACTGTTGTGACTGACTCCAGAACTATGTTTATTCAAGTAATTTCCTGAAAACGTATCCAAAGTCGAAAAGATAATGGTAGGCCACGTCTTGATAACGACCACTATGGTAATACCATGTTATTGGAGATCTGACGTAGTTCCTGCTTTTAACCCCTTAAGGACACATGGCATGTGTGACATGTCATGATTCCATTTTATTCCAGAAGTTTGGTCCTTAAGGGGTTAAAGAGGTATTAGCACATACATGCTCAGCACAGCCACCAGATGCCGCGGCCCATCGGGAAATTTCCCGGTATCCCGGTGGGCCAGTCCAGCCCTGTTGTCAATTTTATAATGGATGGATATTTTTTTTTTTTAGAATGGATGGATATGTCAGGATTCCCTTTTATTCCAGAAGTTTGGTCCTTAAGGGGTTAAACTCTATGAGTAAAAAGCTGCACATACAGACTCCAGCCTGCCAAAGCCACATGTTCCAGGTTTGTAACTAGCCTTCGACACACAGGTGCAAATATCCCTGCGCATGTGCAGCATTTAAATCAAAAATGCTGTACATTCAGACTGCTACCACAATGACCAATTCTAAAAGCAGAAAAACAGTGACCATCTCATTAACCGCTTACGGACGGAGTCAATTGTATAGGTTCTGACCGAAACAAAATCTAGAATTTCAGCTATGCCTGTTTAACCATACTTTATCTCATTCATATTAAGTCTACCCAATCATATAATAAATCATATATTTATATACAAAACAATTAAATATTAATAAAATCAAAAAAGTGTGAGAAATTAATAGTTATTTTCCAAGTTCAGCATGACATATCACCTATTAATGCCATAATACCTTTTAGCTTTTACTTCAATAAAACACACATCTGTATACTATGATGTCCCACAAATGCAACAAAGCTTCCCTCCCCCTCCCGATTCATTTTTCACATTAAAAACTACACTTGTACTGATGATATAGTCGTATGTTTTACTGCTCTAAAACGCTCATATTTGTGTTCAGCAATGTCTCACAAGTACAACAGAACCCCCCCCCTATGTACAGGTTTTATGGGGACATCACATGTGTTAACAGCATCAGTAAGGGAACAAGGATCGTGAAGGTGCTTGAAACATTTTAAGGTAATTGCGTTTACCAATACACAGTATGAAACAATTTATGAGGACATTTAGAGACAAATACACAAAGACTCACAATAATAATGCTTTGGAAAATTCTGTTGCTAAAGTGCTTTGTTACCAAAATAATATTTTTTGCCATTTTCTCTTAACTTTACCTGTAGGAGAAAGATTCTCTCGTTTACTTTTCATTTCTTTAATTCTTTTTTCCATTGCATTACAGCGATCAACTATAGCCTTCGGGCTGTACATTAATTCTCCTGTCTCATCAAATACTAAAACAGGAACATCTGTAAAATAGCAAACAACTAAAATTGCTGAAAGTCAATTATTTATTGGCATTCACTAACAAAAATGGATTAACTTAAATGTATCCAATAGCAGTTTTAACAAATGTTCATTTTTAAATCCCTAAATCATGAACATGCAAAGCATTATTCTTATAGAAAGATGGAAAATCATTTAATAATGCATGCAGTATTGGTGGTGAAGCAAACAATTTGACACAAATATACAAACAACTTACTGTAAACTTTCCCAGTTTACTTTGTCTGCGACGCCTCTTAGCAAGGGGAGTTTCTTCAGCCTCTCGCCCCCATCCCCTCCCAACTCTTACCTGCCTCTCTCTCACCTATTAATGCACCCATCTAAGTTTCACATGAAGCAGCACTAGACATGTATGAGGAACTTTGTGAATAATAATGACTTTTGCAAACAAAAGAACAAAGGATGCAAAGAGTCAGGGAATCAATGACATACTGATTCTCCACATCCGTATATACAGAAAGCGATTGTGTGATATGCACACACACATGCAAATAAGCATAAACACATTTTTACACATATACACAGGCTCCCAATTTTCCATCATTTTCTGCTCATTGGATTTGTGTGTGTGTGTGAATACACGCTTGGATAAACAACTGTGTTCGGCTAGTTAGGGGTGTACGTGAGGATAGTTTAGTATGTGTGAGTTTGGCTGACAGGTATAATTGTGTATGTGGTTATTTAGGTGGGCCTGAAACAGTAACCTATAATGAAAGAGTATGCCTAACTGCATTTGGCAACTGTCCACATTCAAATCTACTAAATTCTACATTGCACTAAAACTGTATAATTGCGGATGAAACTCCTAAACAGATTTGAGCTGGTGGCTTTGTTGGCTAGGGATGCATGTGGTGGTAACTGCTATAACTGTGCTTCCTCGTCTGTAGGACATAATACCAATGAGTCATATTACCCTTTTCCCTGCAGTTTGTGCCGAAACATTGAACCTGGTAGTGTTTAGCTAGCTGATTCAATTACTTGCCATTGGACTTTGTAACAGCCTATATATCTTTAGGCTTTGCTGGATCTTCTCTTGTGGGATTTGGATTCTATTGGCTTTACCATAGAATTTTCTTACTTTTCCTCTAAATTCCGTGATACTTTGCTTGTGGATTACCCTACTGGCACTTTCATACAGCCCCAGATCTTGTATAGTTTCAGTTGGAGAAAAATGGTTGAATAAAATCCAGAAAGTTCTGTATGGAATTTGTTTTGTGTTTTCAGATGTTCTCTGTGCCCACAAAGACAGAAATATTAAACTCCAGTTCTTGTAGCCCTACAACACTTACCAACTGAAGATTTTTGCTCATCAAGCTCTTTAAACAGTTTATTAAATTTTCTTTGTAGTCGTCTGTCCTTTTCTGGTGTTTTTTCAACAAAA